>NC_092837.1:2402500-3625000 GCF_039878825.1 Excalfactoria chinensis
AATGCTGCAGCACCATAAACCCACCGGTGTGGAGGGTTTTCCTTTACCTGAATACTAATTTGTGGACAATTTTTGAATAACTTTCAAAGTGAAACTGTTTAAAACAACACATTACGCGTCTTTGTTCCTTTGAGTCTTCAAGCACCGATACAAACTATTCCATTCCAAGTGCTCCCCACTGATTCAGTCTCGTTTTAGCAAATAATAAGGCCAGGTGTGTTTACACTCCTTGGCCATTAATATTCAAATCCTACATTTGGGAAAAGAATCAAATTTAACCAAGAGATAAGAAAGCCAGATTAAGTCAATTATTAAATATGATTTGTGCTCATTATGTTCATTAGGTATGATTTCACCCAGGAATTTTCCCCTTTTATTTAACTCTTCATGCTTAAGTGCTGCTACCAAATGTTTTGATGCTTATTTGAATAAAAAATTACAAGGAATATCCCTCTTAGACTTATTCAAATCTCCCTTTTCAACTTTCAGCTTGTTTTACACGTTGGATTTTGAGACAGTTAATAAGATACAATGCATGCTCTGAGCAAAACCTTCATTTCATACAGCCGGGCTGCAGGAAGCAGACACCCAACACAGAACCCAAAATGCCACCAAACTGCTCCTAAATCCCAGTGGGTGCCACCCACCACTCGTGACCCCAACACTGCCCCATTACCTGACTTCATCTCATCAGAAAAGGGCAAACAGAAGTCAAGAATTAAAATGTGCTGGTTAACAAGGAAAAAAAATAAAAATAATTTTAAAAGCTTTTCTTTGCTTTTTTTTTTTAAACCAAGCAGATTTTCAAAGTGTGTAAATTTTCTCTTTTCTCTCTCTTTTTTTATTCTATACTTTCAGAATACCTAACCACAAGCATTTGAGCAAACTAGAGAAAAGAAACTGTTGGTAATTTTCTGTAAGTTTCAAAAGGCAGCAGGATATATACGCCGCTTTATGTTTCTATGTATAGAGACCTACTGGCAAACGTACAGTGGAACAAAGATAGACATCTAGATAGATTCGTACCTGCCGTTCATGTGCCTATATGGACATAGATGCTTAATTAGATAAGTAAACAATGGAAACTTTTAAAATTGGTAGCATTGTACTAAACTCTGAATGTATCTCTTACCTCCTTAGCACAAAGGTTTGAATGCCCTCCATGGGTGCCAGCTGGCCGCACACCCAGCTCCTCGCCTGGGCACATGGGGTGGTTTGGCCAGAACTGGAACATAACTAAATACCTAAATGTGAAATAAATATCCGTGATCGAATATTTCAATTAGCACGTGAAACTTCTTAGCAGCAAAATGAGTTCTGAATCGTCAAGCCAGGTGGTTGTAACACGGAAGAGCTTGAGCAGAGCTAAGGCAAGAAAGAAGGGAGATTCAGACTGGATATAGGACAGAAGTTGCTTACGCTAAGGGTGGTGAGGCTCTGACACAGGCTGCCTGGATATATGCAGACATCCCAAGTCAGGCTGGAGCAGCTGATGGAGCCATGGGTGTCTCTTCTCATTGCAAGGAGTGGGACCAGGTGGCCTGGAAGGGTCCATTCCAACCCAAACCATTCTACGATCCTGTGGTTCTATTTCATTTTCATACCATTCAAGGCTATGGCAACTCAAACCCAACTTCAGGCTGCAGGACCTGAGATCCCATGAGATCCCACGAGATCCCTGCCCACTTTCCCAGCACTGTTGAAAGAGCCATTGAGCTGTCCATGGAAATCAATCACTCCCAGCATACTGAAAAGCAATTTGCTTATTTTTATTAAGCTTTCTTTTCCCCTCTGCTGGCAAGGCTTAAAGGAAGCAAAGATATAAAACAGAAATATTTAAGAGAACATTCATTAATTCGTAATAACTACAACATTGTGTGTTTCAAATCCCTGTCTCTCTGGGAATCGTGTGTTGAATATTCATTCCAATAGTCACACGGTACCAAAGAGGATACATTTCTTTGCAACCAAACTTTAAAAATTAATGAAGGGAAATAAATCCAATGAAACCCAGATGACGACTCTGACTAACTCCGTTTTCTGAAAGAAATCTGATGGCTTAAAGAGCTTTCTCCTTCCCTCATGGTCTGTAGAGTTTGGTTTTAACTGTGATTGATGGCTTCTTGGTCTTTGTAACAGATGATGAAAAACACAACCTTGGGTCTTTGTAACAGATGATAAAAAGCACAAGTTGGGTAAGCTGACAAGTAGACCTGTCTGTAAAAGCAGAATGGGAAGCAGACATCAACAGGCTGAAGGCTTTTCCCAGCCTCCTCCGTGCTTCTTGGAAACCTGAACGAGTCTCCAAGTGCAGGACCAAATCTGCCATACAGCCAGGCACACAAGTAACTGGATTAGGTCCTCGAATAGAACGTGTTATTGCACTTTATCTTCAGCTAAATGAACATTCTGCATTTGCCAGAAGTTGACACTCAGGTGTGAGGCTAGCTCAGGGTCCCCTATTTAGGCCTCTCTTCAAAATTCATGTGAACTATGAATGCTGCACAGACTTTGTGGCAATCCCTTGCTTTATTTCCAGGCTGAAGGGATAATAGTAAGCAAAAAGCAGCAAAAGGGATTAATAATGTTCCTTGCTCTTTCAAAGCAAAAGGTTTTCATTTGCAGAAGGCACTTCTAGGTTGATTAATTTCTTATTCCTATCAAACTTCTTGGTAATTTTCACTTTCAAGGTCTTTACCCTGTCAATATTTTACTTTTGACCTCAACAGAGACTGCTCACAACACTCCAATGAGTTTTGGGATTCCTGTTGATGCCTTTTCAGGAGTCTCTCTAGCAATTACATTCTTCCTAATTTTCTCACCATTGGTTTTACCAGCCTGTTGCACAGCTGGCAAACACCAAAGCACCCTATGAAATCCAGCACTGGAAATCACCATGGAGTTTTACATCCAGATTTCAACACTAACTCTTTGGCAGCTGGGAATCCACACTAAAAGCAATAATTCTCTACTTGCGACACAACAGAAGCATACAAGTGGTTGTTGGTACCGCTATTTTCAGGCAGAACAAAACTTACACTTCCCCAGACTGAAACAGGCAGAGATGAAGGAGAATTGTTTGCAAAGAGTGAGTACCGACAGGCCTCTAAGCGTGCATGCTTTAAGTGCTTGTTGTTGGGACAATCCCAGTTGTTTTAAAATCCACATCACCATCACACATCAGGTGGTACAACTCCTCCTTCCCTCAGCTCCCAGCCATGCTTTTTCCACCAGCTCTCTGCACTTGCCTTGACCTTCTGCTCCCTGTCCTGGTCCTCACCTGGCCTTGACCACTGGACCAAGAACTCAAACCTAAGTCATGCCTTACACAGAAGCTGCCATTTACAGTGCAGGATTTCCCAGACAACATTGTGCAAAAGCATATAATGTACTATAAAACAAAACAAAACAAAAAAACCCTGCTCTGAATGCAAACTTTCCCAAACCCTTTGATGACGGCAATAGAAAGTGGGATTGCAAGTGCTGATGTGGTGCTGCTTACTTGCATTTCTCATTATTGTAACAAGCAGTCAGGCTACAGGCACTAGAAACCGAACAGCTGCTAGGGTCTAATTCTCCTCTGATTGCTATGCTGCCGCTGCTAAAATGCTAAAGTACAGACAGATTCTGCCCTCAGACTTTCATATAAACACACATACACATGCAGCCCCACAAATGTACTCAGCAGCATCGCTTCTAATAGCAATTAACAGGATGAGACATAAGGCATAAAACTGTCTGCTTGGGGAAAACACAGGGAAGCCGCATCAAACCACAGCACCTTTATTTCCACGGGTGCAAAATGCAGCTGTACAGAGGAGAACAGGAAAGAATCCACATGTCACTGAGTCCCAAAGGTACAGCCAGGACAAGCCCAGTTTGACCAGCACACTGACAGGAGAATGTTAATTCTCAGAACACAACTCTGAGCACACAGCAGAGCCGGCATGCACCACCTGGAGCATCAGAAAGCCTAAAGTTCACTTGGTTTAATTTGTCTACATTTGCTGTATTTTTGTTATTAATGCCACTCTGTTCCACCTCCTCTCTCTCTCTCTCTCTCCTTTTTTGGGGTCCTATGTTACCATTACCCAACTGGAAAGAGCTTTCTCTACACATTTCAAGTGGCCTTTGGAAGGATGCCTTTCCATAGCCCTTGAAGTTTCTACAGAAATACATTTTTCTCTCCTATCTCAACAATCTTTTTGCTTCAACAAGATGTTTATTTTTTCTCTCCTCGCTCTGCTTTTTTAGCAGCCCTCTGCATGGCCACGAGCTGCCAGTCAGAGACTTTCCATCAACCTGAATGAGCTTCAGCTTACGCTTCGGGTTCAAATGTTTTCTGCCCCTTCTCATCTTCAGATCCCTTTACCACAATGCTTCCTACCCACACAGGAGCTCATTTGTATGAGCTGGAAATCTCATGAGACAGCGGCTCTTAAGTCATTTCCAGTTCCCAAAGAAGGCAGTGCTTGTGCCCTCAGAGGGCTTTAGCAAATCCCATTCTGAACTCTGGCAAGAAATATAATTTTTCAGGCACAATAGCATCTCATTTCATCAGGTTTAAGTAGAACAGTTGGAGTTTTAGCTCTATACGTTTCATAAGGTTTGAGTAAATCTTCAGCACAGATGCCAAAGCCAATGCCCATTCCCAGTCACACCCAGAGGGTGAGCACAGGCTACTCACTATCAAGTGGACACATCAAGAGCAGGTCTGCAGGAAACTAAGATTCAATTTTGTTCAGTGCTTTCCCTAAAGTTAAGGATGATCAGACAGAAAGGACGTCTTTAGTTTTGTAGATGATAAGACTGTGGAATTCCCTGCCAGTATATCGAAGGGTAAGACCGAAGTTCAACATGATCTTCACAACAGAAATAACAACAGATGCAGTTCAACATGGGCAGGTGATAAGTAGTGCAAAAAGCGGAGTGAGAACCAACAAACACCACCAGATGCACCTGGTGAAAAGATGGTCATGAACAATGCACAGGTGATGCGATGGAAGAAGACAGACTTCAACCTTGGCAGGAGAGACTCGAAAAACCAAACTATAGGGAAACTCTTAAGAGACAGGGATGCCCTGGAACAGGCTGCATGGAGGAGATGAGAGTTCCCATCATGGGAAGTCTGTAAGAGCAGATTTCAAGGTTTCTCACTAGAACGACAGAGGACGTTTTTCCTGCAGTGGTTCAGGGGATGGGCCAGCAGACCTGAGAAATCCTTCCCTTGCTCATTACATAGCTGGCTATGGTTAGGCTTTCTGGGAAGATCAAAGCCAACACTTAACCAAGTGCAATGCAACTGCAGACCCACGGATGTTGTTATGATACAGCTTTCTGGATTTTTAAACCCACAACAACAGTTAGTGGCCAACCTTGCCCGGAAGCTCCACTGAGATGATGCAATTCCACTCTGCTGAAAGAAGCCTTTGGTGGGAATGGGGAAGAGTCCACTTTGCTTGTTTTTCACTCCCAGAGCTACAGATTCATCCAGGAATTCGCTTAGTTTGAGTGAGAAGGATGGAGCTCCAGTGACACAAAGGGATTTCCATGGCACATTCGATCTCATGAGTTCTGCTTTATTTTTTTTCTAAGAAAACAAACAAAAAGGATCTAAGACATCTGTCAGTGCCACATCAGCCTACTTCCAATCCTGCCCCCATCTGATTGTCCTTTATCCCATCCCACCATGTCCAGAGCTGAGATTTGTTGAGAAGAATGCTCAGGTTTTGTCCAAGAAGGGAGACAGAATCCCTCCCTCCCACATGACATTCATTCCATGTCATTAGAGGGAAGATCACAGCTAAGATAAGCTTTTATACAAACAGTGAAGGAAATGAAGACATTAAGCAGCAAAAGGATGAGTAACAAATGCCAAACAGGCACAGGACAGCATTTAAGTGAAGCAGTCTCTGCCTTCCACATACACCCTTCCCTTATTCTGCTCAAAACAGGGCAAGGCAAAGGTACACAATCAGCAGAACTCCAGCCAGGAGCAAGGCATTGTAATCCCAAACCCTGGGCCACAGCCTTGTTTTCTGGCATTCATTTACCCAAAGGAGGGTCTGCCCACACACCTCAGTCACCTTCTGCCTCATTGTTCTCGAAGGGCTGCTGTGTGCACGAGGTTCATTTGAGTTTTGCTCCCTTAGCTCTCTTGATATTTACTTACACAATTATTTCATGCAGACTTATTGTTCAAGCCTTTTCTTTTGTTCTTGTAAAGATTAACTTCATAGAAACGAGCTCAGTCGGCAGAGCATTTGGAAACGTAATTCTCTGGTGGTGGTGGTCTATTTTCAGCAGTGACATGCTTGGTGGTCATCGTGCTTTACTGCTAGCACTTAGTGGTTTTAAAAGTTGTTTTCTGTTCTTTGTATTAACATATTTCGTTTACTATAAAAAGACTCCTAAACATATATTTCTCCATCCTTCCTTGCCCATTACAGAAAGAAACCCAAATGTTATATCAGAGACTAAGCCAAAGTCAAGTCTCAAAAAGCCCTTACCCGAAAACTTTGCTTGCAGACTCTCTAACCATTTATTTTCTGGATGAGCTTAAAAGCCCTTAAAACAACTCAGGCACAGCCACCACACCCCATCAGACACACACTGCATTTCCTTATCGTTAACACAACAGCAAGAATCCCAGCACATATGAGACACGCACAGTGAAAGCACCAACCGTGGTCTGCGCTCAGCACACAACATTAATGGAAAATAAACAGTCATTTAAAAAGCAAGCTGCATGACTTTGAGCTGTGCCTCAGCAACTGCTCCCACTGCAGAAGGGCTGCGTGAGCACAGCTTTCAGTCTTTGAGAAAAGGATATATAAGTGATTAGGAAAAACTATCTGTCTTCAGCCATCAATGCTTCACTCTGGGCCAATATTTACCAGCAAACAGTATGTGACGTGCTGTGCTCCTATCTGTGGGGCAGAGCCAAGACAATAGGCTCAGCAGAGTCTGCGCACAAACACAGCTCTGTGGGCTGCATCCATGGACAGCACGGCACTGTGTGCAGCTCAGGCATCATTAAAAAATGGTATTGACAAATGGGAAGGTGTTCAGAGCAGAGCTAGCAAAATAACAAAGAGCTGGGGGGAACAGATGGCAGAGGGGAGATTAGGGAATTGCATATATAAGTCTTTGAGCAAGGGAAATCATTTGGGATATCTGACAGGTATAAGCCCAGAGAAGAGGAAAGTGCTCAGGTTGGGATGGATAACTGGGAGCAATTAGAAGCAGCTGAATGAAAAGAAAGTCAGGCTCAATACAGGGAAAGAAACTAAGGAAAGAAAATTAGAATATAAGATAGTTTGGGGAAAAGGGGTCATATGCAGAAACTCCTTCATAGGAGAATTCAAAGACAAGCATGATAAAGCCCTAATAAATATTTGGCAAAGGACTCAACCTTTGTGAAGTGGGGACACTGAGTGATCCACTAATGCTTTGCCAGCTCCAGGATCTAGTGCTCTATTTACACCTGACCACCTGCAGGTTGCTATGCAGTAAAGTCAAACACATTCACTTTTAAGGCAGCCTTTCCTCAAGGTCTCTGTATGGCCAACTTCAGGCAGCTCCACGAGCTCCAGGACACCTGACCACCACTGCCACAGCAGCAGCAGCCCAGCACGTGGAGCAGCACTACTTCAAATAGCTGCCAGAGAGCAGAGGGAGCTGCCACGTGCTCACTTCTCCCCAGAAGAGTGAAGCTCTAGAACAATACACGCCACTGGGCTGTTCTCTTTTGCAGGAGTTTACATCTATGACACAAACAACACAGTACTCTCGTACTGACATTTACTTCAAGAAACACCAGGAGAGCTTCCAAAGCAACCACTAGACAATGAGAAAATGTAAGGAGCTTCTGCAACAGCCAACTCTTCTTTCTGATCCCAGAAGCTTCCAGCTCAGAATCCTCTGTTCAAGCTCAGAACTGCAAGACATCACGGGGTTAAAACCAAACCTTGCATCAAGATTAAATACATCTGTTACGAAAACTGGCTGTGTTTTGCATACATGATTCAATAAAGAGTCTTAGTGGGATAATTGCTTTGCCCGGTTTATTAACCAGAATTTTCTTTACTTTTTTTTTTTTTTTTTTTTTTTTTTCCCCTCATTACTCTTTAGAATAATGTTTAAGGTAAACAACTCATAATTGTGTAAGAAATGCATTAAGTGGAATGCTCCATCCTAAACGTTCATTCCCGGATATTATGTAATATTACCAAAAGTCAGCATAGGAAATGAATACTTCAAGAAGCTAAAGCACACAGTGCATGCATGCAAAACATACAAGGCCCACTGAAAAATTAGGTACTGAATATCAGGACGGAATATCAAGGGGCAAATGAGATTCGTACAAGGCCGGAAGGCGCTGAAGGCGTGGGCAGAGCGAAGCGGGCGGGATGCGCGGGGGTTGCGCCCGAAGCGCTGCGGCGCTGGGAGAGGCCGCCTCCGGCCGCCAGAGGGCGCTACAGCGCAGCCCTCGCCGGAATCGTATTGAGATCCATGAGCGGACAATCCGCGAGCGTTCTGGAAAGGAAACGCAGGGTGTAAGAGAGCAGGGCGCTCAGAACGAACTTCAGTGCTCTCGTGCCCAGGTGAAACATAGAATTGCCAGGATATGTATTTGAGAAACTAAGAAACCCTGATCAAAGAAGGAATACACATAAAGATGGGCTGATGTAGGCTTTAAACTCCAACACCCAAACTAGAAAAGCTCCACATTGCCATCCATTTACAAGTGACTGCATTTAGTCCATACCAGAGCCCCTCTATTTGGACCAGCGCATCTCAGAATCCAGCTCCGAACGAAGCCACGTAGCACCAGCAGTTATTGCTTTGCCTGGGCTCAGCTCAGAATTGTTGGAGCACACTTGGCAGATCAAGTGCTGGCTTCACTCCCCTCACCTCTGAATTCTGCTATAAAAGAAGACAGGGGCATACCATCTTGAACCACAATCTGATGCCCATCCCCATGTCAGGGGAAAGGTGCCAGCCTGCCAAAAGCCCAATCCATCACCGCATCGCTGCAGAGCCCTGCCAGCCTCAGCCCTTCCACACAGCCAGACAGAGCTTTGCCTACTCAGCATGCCCTGCCAGGGCAGCGGCGTGAAATAACCACTTCAAGTCCCAGTATTGCAACAGTTCACATTCTTGAGCAACTGTCACCTGACCCTGGAGAATCCTGGAGCTGAATGATGCCTTTCCCACCACACTGATGGCACAGAAGGTGTCCAGCAGTGCTTTTGAGAAGGCCACTTCCCAGCAGGGTTTTGTTAAGGGTAATGAGCTGGGTGCCCACAAAGGATGAGGCAGATAACTGGGAATGCCACAGCCGAAGCTGAGAGTGACCACAGGTCAGCATTGCAGGCTTCCGACAGAAAACACATTGTTTTCTGCTATGTGGACAAACAGGTTGGACTCCTTACCACATATAATCATTATTACTTATGCTCGACAGACATCAGAGTTTTGTCTTTAAATGAATTTATGGAAGGGGGGGCGGAGGGGGGGGGGAAATAAATCACAAAGCTGAATAATCCCTTTAATTATATGCTTAAAAATCCTGAATGGAAGAAATTAGGAGACACAAAGGAATCAACGTAAACTAATTATTCCTTGTTTTGCAGTTAACGTATTTCTATGGTAACCATTATGGTCTTCGAAGAAATTAAATGATCTTTTAAATCAGTTCATCAGGAAAGCCACAAAAGTAAGATCTTTCAAACAAGTCTAGAGATGATGAAGGAGAACAGCATGAGTTTTCCCAGCTGTTGATCATTAGAGCTACGAAACTGCATTTTCATTATAACCACTGAGGAGATTCTCTTTCGTTGCTCTGCGGGAGGTTGGTGGCTGTGTGCATGGGTGCACACACAGAAGAAAGGAGAGATGACTTCTGTACAGTGTGCCAGCAAAGCAAGGTGAACAGAAGGCGAGCAGGTGCGGTTTTGTTGTGTTTCTGAGAAGAGTTGCACTTTCTGCTCACATTCTTATTGAGTTTCCCAGTGCAAGTTCAGATAGAACATGCAGTGTTCCAGCTCTGTCTGTCTAGTACATGGAGCTGCATGTCCAGCAGGCAAAAAGAGATCTACCATTCTGGTAGGTCAACTACACATGCAAAGTGCTGCCGTACTCAGTAAATACCAAGTTTACACATTTTTCTCTTGAATTGTATGAAATTAATCAAAACCATGCACTTAAAACCTAAACCAGGCTGTCATCGGCTTTGCATTATTAAAGTTTAGCTCAAGGGGTGCATTGCCAGCAGAATAATTCAACCAGAATGGGCCACGAAGCAAGCAGATTTGGGCTCAGTGGGAGGTTTGCCTCTCCAGGCTGTGCAGAGCTTGTTAGCCAAGCAGACAGTTCATGCAAACACGCCTCACTCCTCTTTTGTCTGCACCACCAAAACCAGCGTCTTCCCCTATCACATCTGTGGCCATGCTGGCAGCTACAGATAAAGAGATGAACCAAATAGCCTCATACGGAGGGATCCTCAGCGTTCAGTTAGGAGGAAAGTCCCTGCAGCTGAAGGGTTCAAACCCTTTCATAGAATTTTTCTCCTCCCCTCGGGCTCTGCTTGGCACTTTTGCTGCCATTCTCCTGTGCCCACCCTCCTTTAGTGCAGTGAACAAAACAGGAACTTTACTGCAGAACACTGAATTGAACGCTGCACACACTCGCTTTGTCCCTGTGCAGGCAATGAGTTGTCAGAAGCAGCAGAAATACCCAACCAGCCAAGTGTCAGCAGGGACACAAAGGCACTGCTACCTGACACAGGGCTTCTCCAGTACAGCCATCTTCAGCTTCACTCAGATACGTTTTGCCTCAGCTTTGAAAGGACAAAGACAGGTCACAAACCCCAGACACCGTCCAGCAACAGATTCATTCCTGCCTTCAGTTAACATAAGGTGATTAATATTCTTAATAACAGCAACAACCACTCTTGTTAGATAATCTGTTGGCTTCAGAGAACAGGTTCCTATGTTCCTTAGGATTCTAAAGTGAAGCCTCTAGAAGGGACTATGTAAACTGTTAAGCCAGAAACAAACACAAACCCAATACAGATTATTTAAAGCACAGGGTGGGTGAAGAAACCCAAATACCTTGAAGTGAGTCATGGGCTTTCAGATCTGCAGAACAAAGTGCAGCACAAGAGCCCCCTGAGCCTGGCTGGGCTGCTGCTAAGAGGAAAAGCTTTCCCAGCAACTTGACAAGAAGACGGCAAACTTGTGGGAACGACCAACATGGGGATTCAAACCCTGCCAAGATATGGGAAGGGTAATGGGGATACGCATAAAGCCATGCGGGGAACTCGGCTGATGGGGAAGCTTGCTCTCATTTGACACAAGGCACAGCTCCAGTTGCTTTTCTAGTCAGTTTTCTTCAAAAGGTAAAGCAGCTTTTTGCACACCGAAACGTATTCCTAACATCAAGTCCATTCACATCGTATTTTTCTTTCTCATTATTCCAGCAAATAAATAAATAAATAAAAAAAATCAAAAGCCATGCAGCATTTGCATCACACTTCTAACAGACAAAAGAGCAGAAACATCTTCAAGATTTTTTAGCTCTTGATTCTACAGAGCACTCCAGCAGCTTAATTTACTGCACATGAGTAGTATGCAGCACCAGTGGGCCCACATAGATCATTAAAAGAATAAATGCAATTGTCTCCGTAGATCAATGCCATAATTTATTCCTCCCTGAGTATCAGATGGATCCCTATAGCCTCTCTGAAAGCTCACACAGCACAAAACCTTGTGATCCAAGCTATAAAGCCACATACACTACTGGAAATCTCTCAGTTGCATATAAACATTGCAAACTGATTGTTTTGTTTCTACTGCATTTCTCTGTTTGCTTGTTCCAGAAGTCTGTACATAACAGAGCTCCAAAGAGCAGCCCCTCACCTCTTCCAACAACTCCCTAATTCCACATTAGAAAACACACTGATCAGGGTCAGATCCCTTCAGCTGGGATACATTTTCAAGACTCTGGAAATACAACTTAAGGCCCTTAAATGATAGGAGAATTTTGCAGAGTGGCAGCATGGCACCAAAATCAGATACAGGAGCTGTTTTTGCTGGAAGATGATGTTTCAAATACAGGCTTTTCTGAACTCTGGGGACCCTCAGACTCTAAAGATCAGCTTCCTTCAGAGGCAGGTTTAGTGGCCTCACTGCAGTGACCCTACAGGAAAAATAAATGAGTATGTGTTGTTTGCTGAAGGCGAAGGCATGTTTTGCACACATGATGTCACTCTTGCAACTCAGGAGGAACTAATTGCTTGGCTTGTTGTAGTCTCATACTCGTTGGGCTCACTTGCAAATTATAGTCGTCTGGAGAGCTACAGCATGTCATCAGCACACAGCTATGTTGTCTGAAGCGTAATTAATATCTGCCTTTCTTTTCAAGTTCCTTATTTACCCTCTTTCCCCCATGACAAATATGTTAATGACCTCTCCAAAACCCACAGGTTGTCATTTTCAAAGAGCCCCCGTCTTTCTGCCTTGAGCTGAACACTTGAGACTAAATCACGGTGAGCTTGTTCCTGCCCCCATTAAAGCTGCTGAGGGTTTTTCAGTGACTTCAGTGTAAGCAAACTCTCACAGGCTCTAATGGGAACAGGACCACAGACCTGTTTTACTTTGCACCTTCAGCCAGAGGTTAAAAAAAACAAAAAACAAAACCAAAAAACAACACACCAAACAACCAACAGGGATTGTCCTACAAGTCTGCAGGATTTGGGGTTGAATCAAATGCCCAGGGCAACGCCAGGATCTCACACCATCCATCCCCATGGGTTGCCAAGCTTTGTCGGAGCACAGGGTCTGAAACGCTATCCCTTTTGCCTTTGGTTTTGACCAGTTTTGAGGATGGGTTTTAAAACCTCATTTCAATTTTTGAGAAAAAAAAAAATATATTACCTGCTTAGCTGATTCTAAGTACTTTCCTGCAAAGGGTAACATATTTCCCGGATCTGAATATAGCTGCATGTGAAAATAAGCATAGGCAGCACATCTACAGCAATAACTGTACTGGTAGCCCAGATCATTACTGTGGAACATCTTGCTACCAATTTATAAAGTACTGCTTGCACTCATACAAGGACTTGAATAGTCCTCGCTGCATGACTCTTACATACATGTATATATAGATCGGTATCTTTACAAATGAGTCAGATTTAAAAATAATAAATGTATTTACACTAAAAACAGAAATAGGATCTCCTATATTTAACCACCCGCATCTGTATTCTACTTTTCCTTTTTTATTAAAAAAAAAATAAAAAATCCCCTGATTAAATCATCTGCCAAACATCAGAGATCTCCATACAACAGAGAAATACTATTTCCACCACTACAGAGCTGTTAGTTTCATATGTGAATAAAGCATTTCCCTTGCCAAGATTTAAACACATGGCAAGTCCCCACGCCACGTTTATCAAGTTGTCACATCTCTACCCCATTGGTGAGCAAGGCAGATGTTCAGGAATCCTTACCACACCACTAATGTGAAGGTACTTGCAGGTAAGAATGCCTAAGATATGTTATACCTTTCTTTTTTTGCATGTCGTGTTGTGAAATAGAGGTTCAGGCCTAAATTGTTCTCTTCTTCTGCCTCCACACAATCTCATTCTCACTCAGCTTCTAAGCTTGGTTTCTACCTGGCCATATCCTGATATTATATATAATTAGCTGATATGTGGTGGCACATCTCTTGTCAATCTAGAATGACTTGTGATGATAGTCCCAGGAGGGTCTGCCCATACAAGCCATTGCTCATATCTGCTACCGTTGGCCTCAGCAGCATTGCAGACACACCAAGTACAATGTCTTGAGGATGAAAATCATTTTTGAGGGACAATGTTAAGATCTGTGTTCCACTGCAGTCTCAGCTACGCAAAGATAAATTTTGCCTTCACCGAACACCTTTCCTCAGTCAGAAGCATCAGACCATCCTATAAGTTTTCCAAAGCATGGGCAAGGCCAAGAGATACACAGCAGGGGAAGGACCATAAAACATGACAACTCTGCCACCTCAGCCAGAGTCAGATTGCACTAATTTAGGAAGCTCGTGGCCTGACAGAGATACAGAGAATTATCCATCCCAGCTTGATTTCTTTTTTTTAAATGACTTGATTCCTGCTTTATCGTGGTTTAAACGTCTTTCTTTAGTGTTCCTTTAAACAGTTCCTGCATTCGTCATTTATTAAGGAAACTATTTGCATTTAAAAGCATTTATAGTTTTATGAAATTTGCTAGACTTTGTAGCAAGTCAAGTGGATTTTAGAGCTCCTCTCTTTTCTAGCAATAGCAGAGCAATGTTATGATTTGATTCCTGGGTTCTTGTCTTCCTTTTGCAGTATCATCACTGAGAAGCTACGTTTGACACCTCTGTGCCTCAGCTTGCCTAGCTCATAAATGGGCCCATTTATGTCACGTGGTGTTAGAAGGTTGAGTTAATTGCTGCTCATAAATCACATTGCAAAGAGAAATATATATATATGCAAAGTAGTGTTGATGACGTAATAGAATTGCATTGCTTTTAGATGTAATTAAATAGTTAGGAAATTCATATTTCTTTTATCACTTTGCTACCCATTAGCATCAAATATTACTTCCAGAATACCCAAAACCTAGGTACAATGTCTGCCATTTGAGAAGATGCTAACCAAGACACTCACCAGGGAAGATACTGGAACAGGAACATTTTTCTCTCTCCTTCTCCTATTGAAGTGGAGCAATTTTTGCATTCATTTTAAATGTTGTAGGACCTGAATATATTCCCCATTCCTAGTCTGCTTTGAAAAGCAACACTGCCACTTTGTAAGACAAATCCTACATTTAATAGCTCAGTTATAAACAAATGCTTCTCCTCCCTCCGCTTAACTAGCACACTGGGCTGCTGAAGGATTTAAAACAAGGCGCCTTCACTTTGTGAAGTGTTTTGAGATCTACCAAGTACAAAGTAGCACTAAGATTACCATTTTCACTTTGATTTTTTTCCTCTATGAACCGCTTGCTATCATCTACAGCTGCTTTGTGGACTAGGCGCAGATAAGGGGTTTAGACATGAATACCATACATTTCAGGATATCAGACACACAAACGTAGCTTGCAGTAGCAGAAACAGGATCAAGCTATGAAGTTTGGATTAGACGAGAAATTTCCTATTTAAGACCACAACGATTTTCAAAGCCTTACTTTTCTTTCTGCCCACTGGAAAGATGAAGGAACACCACAAAGTTTTGGTACAGGTCCAGAATTCAACAGTGCACAGTGTAAATCTCTTTACTTGGTTTTATCTGAATTTCAGCTCTCAGGTGTAACTGAAGTGGTCATTCTCTGTGCTTCTATGCTGCACCAAGGTGGCACGAAGATGCACAAGAGAGGGAAGAAAGCAAAAAGGACTCACCAATGGAGGTGCCTACGGTGGTACATCTTTGTTTCCTACACATTTCTCCTGCTGCTCCAGTGAGCTGAACGCTCTCTTTGCTCCAAGCAAACAGCATGCACAGCCACCAGCGGACATCAGAATCCCTGCCAAGCAGTTCAGTCTAGATATGACTTCCAACAACACAACAGTGACAAAATCCCTGAGAATTACTTGTTTGTGGAACCATCTCACTGATCTCCATTTTCAGAACATCTTACCTGTCCTACCACTAAAACAAACAGTGAAGGTGTTAGCACTGGTTCTTTCAAGGTCTGGGTGTGCTTGGCAAGGGAAACCTGAGTTTTGCTATGAGGAGGTCTTTTTCTTAAATCTTACATGTGGGAAAATAATAATTTTGGAAGTGACTAATGAGGTAGAAATATCTCACCTGCTTCACAGAATGAAGCTGCTGCCTCAGGGATTGCACTTTGGTGCTAAATTTCATCTGAGCAGAAAAAGTTAAGCAAGAGCTTCTTCACATTTTAGCTGCCTCCTGGCACCCTACGAACAAATAAAATGACAAAATTAGATTGTATTCATCTCATACTTGGAATTAAGACAAAATGTGGGTATTCTGGATGGCCTAAATTCTGAGCTGGATTTGAAGTCATGGTTTTTCCAAGGGGCTGGACTCTGGGTATAGCCACCTCTGTGCTAAAGAATGCCAGCAGGGAGGCAGGTAACATAAATCATACATGACTACAGGATCCCTCACATGGGGGCAGAACACTGAAACTGTAATTGCTCTTGCAATGAATAGCTGATGAATGAAAACAATTAGTCACTTCATTTAACCTGTTGTTAGCTCTGCCAACACGAGTTTACAGAAGTCACCGGACTGCAGGCAGACAATAAAATGAAGGTATTTGATTAGAAAGAAAGAAAAAAAAAAAATCACAAATTAATAATAATAAAACTCCGAAACAAACATGTGAAGACATCCCCTTCTCCTCAGGCAGGACGGAGGGCATGGCAGTGCTGTGCCCCCACCCACCCCACAGGCACAGATGGCGCTCAGCAGGCAGTGCGCTCCCAGTGAAGGCCTCGGCCCTACACCCAGCCAGGCAGCAGCCGGTCCGCAGCACACAGCATCACACAGCACCAGAAACACCTCGTCTGTCTGCATTTAACCTGCTTGGCATGGGAAGCCTGAAGAAACTGGGCCATCATCACCATAGGGCTGGTTTTGTCTCAATTTTCTCCCGCCTGCCAGCCATCTTGTCTTTGGGCCCAGCACTGTGCACACCGGGCTGGAAGGCAAGGGCAGCCATTTTGTTGCCCTCAGCCCCACATGCAGCACTGCAAGGCAGTGGCCACGCTCACCACAGAGCACACACCACACGAAGTGGGAGAGGACTGCAGCTGTAGAATCATTAATGCTGGAAAGACCGATAAGATCATCGCATCCAACTGTCAGCCCATGCCTGTGACCACTCTAGACCACATACAGATCAGCCACAACCAGTGTGACAGGAGGCAAAGTGTTTCATAACGGATATTCCCATTTTAATAGACGAGGTGATCCTAATGTCATTTTAAGATGGTCAGATCTGTGTAATCATCACCTACATTGCCCTGGATGCTCTAATGTCCTTTCCTTTCATCTCTATATTTAGACTTTGAAAGCCACTGTGGTCACATTTCCCTGGACCAACTGACTCGTCTAGCAGATTACAAATGAGACTGATTAAAAACAGATTAATGCCAATAACATGAAAACAAAACATCCTGACAAAGGGGAAAACTGAGACCAAATTTAGCTTTGTATCAGTTCACAAGTCAGAATTTCATTGCACTTCAGATGCTACCCCATGTGAACAAAGACCTATCGCACAGAACCCATACACACTCACATTGAACACAGAGACTTTGTTATTAAAAAAATATATAATCTGGTTTTTGCTGTGCTTTTTTCCCCAGTTATCAGTAGTGTAAGAAATGCTCAGAAGCAGAAAGAGCACCAGGCTGTGACCAACATTTGGCAAGCAACTTGTCTAAGCTCTGCTTCCCCCAGTATATGAAATGGAGATTCTTGTGTACTTTCACAGCAGAGTATCTGAAGAGCAGTGGGTGCAATGCACTGGGCTAGATTTTCACATATTTGTTGTTGGGGGCTTCCTTTCTTTGTTCATTTAAGGGATTGTAGTGTTTTTTTTAAAAGAGTGGCAAGTTTAAGATGTTAGCGGTCATACAGAGAAGTCTTTGTTGGATCCTGAACAAGACTAATTTACAGCTAAAAGCAACTACTGACTCTTCAATTGGACCATCTCAGATACCACCAATTTCTTCATTAAGGATAGTTCAGATTATTTCATCCTCTCTCTAAATAACGTGTACTGCTCAAGGAAGTACACGTGCACAGCCAGGAGCATAAGCTAACTACTTCCCCATGCCATATGCTTAGTAGCAGAAAGAAGCCTTTTTAAGGTTCTTCAGTTTAAGAGAATCCTTCTGAATCTCCAATCTACTTGGTTCTCCAGGAAGTTGTGCTGAATCTCCTCAGCAGTGTTTTAACTGGCACACTGAGAGCATACTGTCATCACCCCCCTTCATTTACTAGCTTATCTCTCCAAAGTCACAACACTTACTTCTCTAATTATTTTATTTGGCAACCTGGAAGTAAAGGCAATTGCATTGCTTGTCATTAACTCATGAAGAAGGACAGAGGACCAAATCATTAGGAAAAGAGATAAATCAGACTAGTAGCTCCCAGTAATATTCAATGGGAACCTCTAGAGGAAACGTGTGGTTGTCCACGAAATATTACTGGAACCTTTGAAAGCCGTTTTCTTTCAGACCAATACCCCAGTACTACAAAAGGGGCATGGTAATGCTGGACCTGCTACGTTCCCAAACGAGATGTTAAACAAATGTCTTTGCCACATGTGGTCATTAAAGATTTGCTGTCAAGATGAAAGGTGTTAACCTTGGAAACCTGGCCAGACTCCAACAGGAGTAATTACATTCTGCCTCCCTCAGCAGTTCTCCATAGAGTTTCAGCTGGACATTTCAGATCTGAAACCGTTAGGCAGCCTTGCTGTGAGTGGCTTAAGTATTTTGTGCAGTTACAGCAGCAACTCTGATAGTCTATGTCAAGTACTCATACCATGGAGCGGCAAACCTTAGAGCAGCAACAAATCACATCATGGAAAAACTATTTCAATCCCTGTGTATTGCTGCAGCCCTTTTACATGTGAGTAGTCCTAGGAATGCAGAGAAACCTATTGTGCAGTTAACTGTTGTGGGATGATCTTCAAAAGGGGGAAATTAAGAAGAAAAGGGGGTGGTATTTTCACGCACACTGACAGCCTTGGAAGAAGCTCACTGATCCAGGCTGGAGTTGGTGTTACAGTTCAGATAAATGTTAAATTTGCATTCTCTAACCATTCCTCATAGAAGCAGTCCTGCCTTTATCTCTTATGGGAATTCTGTAGTCTTTAACGCCATTACCGAGCATAAGCATTATACTCATAGCCTGGCCGTTGGGTACTACCTGCACATCGAGTGCTGTCGCACTGAGACCGGCTCTGCAAGAAGAGCACTTACAGCACCAGACACCCTTCTAAAGGAGGCTTCCCTGCAGGCAGTATCTGCACTGCTGGGCAGATGCTCCCTGCAGTACACCCTGCAATTGTCATCCTTAGGCATACACCCTTGCCCTGCACTGCCACTGTTACAGGAGATCTGCATGCAAACCCTTCCCCCATGTGCTATGGTTTCCTTTGTGTGAAAGCCAAGGCATGCATGGGGATAGGAGCCAAGCAGCATGCCCATATGGGGCACAGCACAATGGGCAGTAATGACCCACAGCTGTGGTACTGCCACCTGCATACACGGGTCAAGCAGAAAGCAGCAATGAGAGCACTGTGCACATTCCCCAGCTACAAGATCATTATTATGACCATCCTCACCTTCACCAAGTGCATCTTTTCCTTCCAAAAGGAAATCCTACTTCATTTAATGCAGAAACAAATCCTGCAAGCCCCAGACAGAACCACATTGGTGCCATGCAAAATCTTGATGCAGAGATTCACAAGGTTGGTGACGTTCCAGTGACTTCAAGAACTGCAAACTCAGACAGCATAGGAAGACACTGTACAGTCCATTGACTTCCATATCAATATGAGATGATAAGTCCTTATTTATGTTTAAAAAGAAAAAAGTCACGGGCCCACCGGATCTCGTATCATTGGCCATGATATCCCAAATGCACACATTTCAGGAAACTTAATAATCTTACACGATAAGCAGAGCCAGCGACAGGCTCTTTTCAATAATACATTTCTGAAGCTGCAGAGAACACCACGGATCCTTTTCAGGAGTTTTCCCAGTGCTCAACATGCAATTTATCAAATTCCCTTCAAGCATTCATCACACCCATGCAAATGATTTATGCTTCCCTACAGAAAAAATTGTGTTTGATCACAATGACAACTTACTGCTGCTACTCTATATCAAGCACATAATGGAGTTTCAGACCTCAGAGCAACGCTTAAATCACACTGAGGAAACCTATTGAGATGAATATCCATTCCTGCAGCCTTTATGCCTCGTGAACTCAGCAAGATTTACTCGTCAGCAAGGTCTGCAGGACCAAGAGCATGCTTTTGAGAAATGAGTTGTTAATCCCAGAAAGGATTATCACATTGGAATATAGGCAAATGCTTATCTCAAGATTATTGTTACAAGAAAGGCACTTTGATTATAAACTGCAGTTTTAACATTTAGGAGTCACCTGTCCTGCAAACACAGAGGCACTAATTTGTCTATGAAATCCCTGGGAAACCACAAACAGGTTTTAGGATCTGCTGATCAGTGTAAGTAGTCTGACAGAATGGTTTCAGCAAATAAAAGAAATGCAAAATACTGAAACATACCTAGAGGACACAGTCTTCTGTCTGAGCGAGACTGCAGGCTGAGACCCAGGGGGCTGCTTATCTGGGGTGGAACTGCTTGTCCCAGTCAATCCACGGAGAAAACTAACATCACACAAGTCATGCGTTTAGCAGGCAGCATTTGACAGCAAGGAACAAGCTGCAGCACAGAAGATCTCTGTGTATTTTAAGCCTTCATCCCAAACTTACTTTTCATACAACTCATCTGCAAGCTGTAATTTACTAAACCCATCTGTTGCTCCTACAGCTTACAGTCTGGAAACGCTGCATTTCAAGGGTCTGCTTGTTAGAGAAGGTCAAAGAGGAAAGCAGGCCCTCTTGTTTTAAGGGACTTGAAAGAAAAAGAGAGGAAATTTATATTTAGAAATAGGAATGATTAACTAGGGGAAATATATTACAGTATTAAAAAAGTGACATAGAATAGTTCCTACTTCCAATGAGGCTGACTTCACTTCAAGAAAAATATTTATATACAAATATAATAAGCTGAGGAATGCTAACCTATACTGAGATGAAAGCATCTCATAACATAACTCACATTTAGACTATAAAATGAATAATGATAGTTTTATATGTTTTTGTTTTTCCCTTGCCCTTCTAAAATCTCTCCTTTTTCTCTGGTCACCAAAACTTCTACCCACTCCTGTTTGGTACCACAGTACCTCACATGGCTGCACTCCTCTCATTGCTCCAAGGTCTTCAGAAACAAATCATCTGCTGCTCCTGCACTGTCCCAGGGTCCACACACAGCACAAACAGACAACAAACAGATCCATGAGTCAGACCAGAGCCCCCGGGATGCATCTGCAGTCCTATAAGCACACTCAACTTGCTCTAGCTGGGGGAAACTCACATGCCACAAGCAATGCAATCACCACAAGTGGGAACAGTAAGCACTGAGCCTCCTGCCTAAATACTCTGCAGCTGATGCCATCATTGCACAGGTGTTAGCATCCATATTACAGGAGAGTCACAACCTGCTGCAGTCATTCTTCAGGACTGTGGGGTAGACCACAGTCATAGCCTTGCATTTGCTCCATCCAAAACAATTGCAGTGGGAAGACACGATCAGTACAGCTGCATTTTGACCAAGATGAGGAGATCTGTATGAACACAAAAATTTCCCAGGACTTCTACTGTCAATCTAAAAGCCTTCTGAGCTTGAGTATGCTAATGTTGCTCCAGAATCCTGACTAAGATCCCATGTCACCTCCTGAGTCATCCTACCATCCCTTGCAGCATGGGTTTCCTTGGAGTCCCCTTTGTAAGCCCTGTTGAAGCCTGGCCCTGTTTTGCCTGTCAGATTTACCACGATGAGAGTCAGAAGTGGCATGATGTAATCTGCTGCATGGTGAGTTTGTTTTCTTAGGGGCTCTCCCTCCAACTGCAGCCCTACCAAGAGGCCTTTGAGGAGCAGAGCAAGGAGCACAAAAGCGTTTGCATTTACTTATGGAAGAGCTACTCCAGCAACTCCTCTCAACTCCCTGAAGTCAGCCTCAGTACAGTTATTTGGCCTGAGTTCATCTCAGCTAAATGGGCTGACTTGGTTCAAATGCATTGCACAACCAAATGACAAAACTGGGGGTTGGGGGGGGGGATGACTAGTGATGACACATGTACTTAACACTACATGTCTCCTCTTTCCAGATTAGGAGGAGCTGGCAAGCTTCAGTCTGTACACATGCCAGCAGCGGATGTCGGCACATATACAACACTTTTCAGAACAACATACTGTTGAAACATGTAGTTCAACTCAAAGGCACCCCTTCTGTTCTGTGAGCCCAAAACAGCTCTGAGGATTGTCTTGCTTAATATGGCAGGATTTGTAGCATGGCTTTTAATGCTGCTTTAATCTGGTTGCTTTACAGCCCCTTCAGAAGTGCAGAGATGGAGGTAGCAGTGGCCATGCTGTACTTGCACAAAACCCTCACATAGATTTGGATGAGGGGAAGCAATGGAGCTGTTGGCAGGAGAGAAATGACAAGGATAAGTGGGATGGCTTACATGGTGCGGGATTACAAGCCTGCCCTTAGCATCCACCTTTCCTTCAGTCTTCTTTCATTTTCAATTCGAAGTACAGAGATGTACGGGGTTGGCAGGCTTGCCCTGGCGTGCTGACAGTGTGTCTCAGGAGTCATTAGTACTGATTTGAAATAAATGACGTTCACAAAATAAATAAAAATGTCCTCCAAGTTGTAAATGAAGTGATCAGCTTTCACTAACAGCACAGTTCAGAGCTGTAAATGCGCTCAGTTCTTTCCTCCTCTCAATAATTTAGGTGGGAACATTCATAAATTCAGGATTTCCTATCTAGTCCCATGTTCTTTTCCCTGCTTCACTTTTGCCACAGGCCTGGAATGGTGCTGGGAGAAGTGGTCATAAGTGGTCTGCGCACCCCAAATGACATGGGTGGCTCTTAGACCACTGGAACCATTTTCCTTTGCCTTCTGATCTGGCCAGTCTATCTCACCACCCTCATGCTGACAATTTCCTTTTAATCTCACATCCTACCAGCTGTTTCCATTTCTTTCACCCTTTATTTCTGCATAACTCAGGCTCTGGAAAGGGGGTGATCAGACTGCAGAGGGCCGGGGTGGGTTTCCTGCTGTGTGACTCAAATGGACGTTTGTGTGAGGCAGGAGACTGCCAAGGCCTCCAGCTCTGTTCTGCAGGAGTTTGATGTGCTAATGTGGGGATCACAGAAAGAGCTGCAGCTAAGGTTGTCGTAATCATCCCAAACCCTTTCCCCTTTTCCAGCAGCACCAGTTGCTGCTGGTACCTCTCTCTCAGTGAAGCAGCCCACACTTCGGGTCTTGCTCCTCTCACAGCTCTCTTGAGCACTCAGAAACAGCACTTCTCTTTTCAGATGTCCCAGATCCTGACTACTCAAGCCAAACTGGCAGGTTGCTCTGCCACTCAGTTCATTGGTACAGCCCAGCTTGTTGTCAGTGATAATCCATGGTTAAGTCCATCTAGCTCATTCTTTGGAAATGGTTCTGGTTAGTGCCTTCAGAACAGCAGGGCTATCTTCTATCAATGGGGCCACTGAGATAGAAGTGGGCCAAGGAATATCTATACATGGAATTACTCTGTGCCTTCTTCAGTGGAAGGTGTACAAGAAGGGAAGAAATAGTTGATTGGAGGCTGCCTCTGGATGAGAGCCTCCGAATGAAGATCAGCTGCAGCTGGGATGGCATACCCAACCAGCGCCGGAGCCCAAAGGACAATATTTGGATTTCTCCTGTACTTTGTTCCACCCCATGTACAAACAGGAATCCCAGGACAAAGGGTACCTCACGTGGCTTGTCACAAGCCAGCAATGTACAGCGTGGGGCGACTGCCATGGGTTTGGAAGGACTGTATCGGAATGTAAAGGACAATGTCAGAGGGAAGAAAAGGAAAGCAGCATTTTCTACTGGTGAAAATAAAGCTTTATAGCCCCGAAAATCAACACGCTTTTCCCTATGGTTTACAGGAAAGCGGTTGTGGAAGCAGCGAGCATGATTCTGCAAATCCATCCTCATGGATCCTTTTAATTTAGACAGATGACTCATTGGAGCTGGGGCTGCTTGGATGGTTGTATGACCACAGGATGCAGCCCTGGAAAAGTGTTTTTGTAAACAAATAAACATGCTCCTTCCTGTGTGAAACTCAAATCTTTCAGCATTGGGCAAGTGCCTGAGAACCAAGCAGTGAAAGTAATAAGGAATATTAAGCACGATGCCAGCTGGTTGATCCAGATCTGAAGCATGAGGTGAACAAAACAGAGTGAAAAACAGGTGAGTCTTCAAAGTCCTTAAAGAATCTGAACTGTCACCTGTATCAGGAGCAAAGAAAAGACCTTTTAAGTGAAAACTGCCCAAAGAGACCATCTCACGTCCTGACAGTATTGAAGCAGGGCATTTTCTAACAGGGAAAAACAGAAACTGCACTAGTGAGACTTGACAGTGTCCTGTGCCACGTTGTGCTGCGCACGCAGGGAGGTATCCGAAGATCACAGTCTCCAAGCTGGATTTCAGAGGCTGGCATTTTACATCCTTATAGCCCTTTTAGAAAGCTGACCCTCTTCCACTCGGAGTTCCTGGAGATGCAGGACGCTGCAGGGTCTCTGCTGTTTGCCTCCCAAGGGTGAAAAGGGGATCTGCAGTCCCAACAGCAGGAAATGCTTCCAGAAAAGCATGTACACACTGGATCTAAATATCACGACATCAAGAGGTCAATGTTTTGTTGGTATTCTTAAAACAGTCTTTCGGCAGCTGGCAGTGAAGGATGCTCAGATCAAGGCGTGAAGTCAAACAAGTACTTAAGATAGTGCAGGATTAAGATGGGCAGAGTGAAGCAAGCAGGAAAATGTGTGAATGATTGCCTTTCCCCTTTTTCTATCACACACCTACAAGTGGGGGGGCTCCAGATTGGAGCCCTGCGGCACCCAGCACTGTGACAAGGGGTGGCAAAGTGGAAGGAAGGCAGCACGGCTTTGTGCTGTCTTTGCTGGGTCAAGATGTTTCAGTTGCAAACGATAAATCTATTTTACCCATTAGAGCTTGTCTAGACTAAGGAAATATTCCTGCTATGACTACGCCAAAGTAATTATACCAGTGTAAACCCCTTTGGGCAAAACAGAGCTTTTAGTGGCCTGATTTACGCTGGTCACTTGCCAGGATGAGTTCAGCTGGTAGCAGCCCGTCCTCCAGGAGCTCCCTGCTGGAGCACACACGGGAGCTTTTCCATCTCATCCGAAAATCCACACTGCCAATCTATCAATCAGGCTGTCCTTATGGGGGCACCCGTGCATGTGTTTCTCCGAAAGAATGGTAAATATTTAGAAGATTCCTCAGTTAGTGAAGAACTGATTAATTAGCTATGAAAAACACGCTGATAAATCTGTTCTTGAATAAAGCATTGTTTGAAGCACGTAGACATATAGCAGGGATTGCTCCGGATGCAATGAGATAGGAGGGCAGATGGGGATGTTCAGTCTGCCAGTGGTAGATGTGGTCCTTGCACTAAACAGGCATGTGGGAGAGGATGAAGCGTGGCCACAGAGTAATCCAAACTGCTCCCATTAAATGAATGAAAACCTGAGAAAGCAAATAAGCTAAATTAAATAAATCTGAGTGCTGGCATCTGAAGCCCTTTTAAGGAGCAGAGGGTGAAACCCCACTCTAAGAGGAGTCAGCAGCACTATCTGAGCTGGCTTTGGAGGAGGCTTCACTCAACATAATGCACACGGTGAAGCCACACAATGCTGCTCTGTACGCTGCTAAGTGCAGGACAGGGAACAGACAGACTGACAGACGGATGGACTCGGCCATAGGTGAGTGCGATCACAATCATCCATAGGCGTCACAAGTGTCCGTAGGTGTCACAATTAAAATGTTTCTAAAAAGTTGTTACACACCTCCAGATCTGCACACTTACAGGAAAGACGGAAGCTCCACTAGCGAGAACAAATATACACCCTTACTTTAAATGTCTCCTTATTAAAAAAGCAAAGTGTGTGTGTCTGAGGCACAGAGGTGACATCAGAACAGTTCCTCAGTTCACAGATGGCTGCACCTTTCAGAAAAAAAAATCTATTAAAATAGGAACCCTAGATGGATTTAATCACCCATACAAGCGAAAAAACGTAATGAAGATACTTAGTGCCAAATTGGTTTCTTGGGACCTTTTCCATGTAAATAATACAACTCAAACCTTGAAGTTCACTGCAGATAGGATCTGACAAGCGAGCCAGGCTTTCTGTTTTCCTTTGATCCAGCTCCAGAAATATTTTATCCAAGGTAAAGTTGGTTTTAAGTGTTTTCCATTTCAATTTTGGATATTCATCGTATAGGAAACTCGCTTAGAACGCTTAAAACACCGTCTGGCTGAACTGCCTCACCCAACCCGGAGGTTCCCTTGCATTTGCTCCCAGCACAGAAGGAGCTCCCAGTGCATCGCGGGACCGCTGGCAGCTCACAGTGCTGTGATAACAGGACAGTGATGTGGACATTAAAGCTGGGGATTCCCAATGCCACATCAGCCAGACTCAGGTCTATCTTGTCCCGTTCCACTGCTGAACAGTGCTGTTGGAAACACTGTGGTGGGCAGGCCCTTGTTTCTGGAGCGATGCCCCCACGCACTGGGCATATGCTGACTTTTTTTAGTGTTTTGCTTTTATTTTCACTTTAGTTACAACCCCAGGAGGATGATTCCACGGTTCAGAAAACTGCATGCATTAAAAAATAAAAATAAAACCCATAAAAAGTTGTTCCAAGATTTCCATGGCTGTCTGTCTAAATAGGGATCCGGGCACCTTGCTGGAGGCATCCCGCCTGTAAAAATGCAGCTCCTGTGAATAACATCAAGTCCTCCGCATTCCCTTCCTTCCCCAAATTGGCATGTAGCACATTGAGGATGAACTGGGCCCCTTTTCTCTTTTCCCTCGAACGTGTGGTGTAAGGTTAATGAAAATAAGACGGATCTTTTATTTTGGGTCTTAAATGTAACATTATTAAACGTGCCCACCAGAAATGTAGGATAAAATATTTGCTCTGCTTGAAGATTATGTGATATTTGTATTCTGAGCTTCACCACAGTGGGTTTCTTTAAATAGAAGCTATACTTTACTCCTAAATTGCTTAAGGCAAAGGAAGCAGAGATGATGTTTTTATGAATGTTTAAATGCAAATGGAACCGAGAGTGAATGCTATGCTAGCTAACATCAAAGGCTCACCAAAGTCTCTGCATTAATGAGGCTCTTTGTTTCCTGGATCACAGATTACAACAGGTTTCCAACTCATTGCCAAGGCTTTATCTCCGTTTGGGAGGGCTGTAAATCTCAGACGATTTTTTTTTCACATGCAAAACAAGAGAATCATCTGAAAAGGGGGGGAAAAAAATGAAAAAAAAAAACACATAATAATTAAAAAATCAGAAAGCAGCAAATATTTCATTCAAATCATTACCGCTCCGAGTGGCTGCAGCGCATTGCATTGCTTTGAGTGATGTTTAAAGGATGGAAATCCACAGATGGATTTTTCCTATGGGGTGGGAGATGCACGCTGTGCCCCCCCCCCCCCCCTCCGTCCCATCTCCTTCAGCCCCCGAAATAGGAGCAGTGCACAAGAGCAGCAATTAGCAGAAAGACGGATTTTGCTTCATTTAAATACATTCAGCACTTCTCAAAGTGGCTCCGACTAGTTCTTCTCCTCCCCAAAAAGTAATGAGATTATATCCATAGTAATAATACCCTAATTAACAAGAAAAATAGGGACCGAGATTTTTAGCTTCCTATTCAAGGGCTGAATGCGACAATCTGTAGTATATTGGGTCATAAAAAACAATTTACATGGCGTCATTACAGTCTGTAGAAGAGTCTCCAGGACCCAGGGCTATCTTATGCAATCTTAATTAAGGAAAATAAATATCGGTGTGTTTTTTCAAGCTACCGGAGACATGCACAGGACCTGTCGTACCATCAGAGGAGATGGGGAGTTTCCTTTTCCATGGGAACTGCTTCAGAAAAAAATCTGACGCCGACACAGAAGTGTCTGCTGCCTTCACATCGGCTGCAAAGATGTTCATTTCGGGTTTCCCGACCCTTGGGGCCACTCAGGGCTGAGCATTTTCTGCAGCCCAATGTCACAACTGGGGCTGGGGGCTGCACAGGTAGTGTGCGGCAGGGTGTGTGTGTGCACCCACATGTGCACCGCCTGCTTGGAAGTGCCAATGCTGTGTGTGCACACGTGTGTGTGCCTTCAGATGTGTGCAAAGACTTCTGCCCTCTGATCTGCGCAGGAACATTTGTGTGCAGCTGTGAGTGTGCAGCGTTCTTGCAGCTGCTTGTGCTCGTGTGGGGCTGTGCGTGCTGCTGTGTGCAGCTGTGCCTTGGTTGCTGCTGGTGTGTGCAGTGGTGTGTGTGGGTGTGCAAGTGCTGGCGTGTGTCAGGAGTGTGCAGTGGGTGCTGATGGTGGTCCAGGAGTTGGATGCAGTGATCCCTGTGGGCCTCTTCTAACTCAGGAAATTCCATGAGTCCACGTGTGTGTATTGGTGTGTGTGGGGATGCACACATCTGTAGTGTGAGCAGTGCAGGAGGAGTGTGCTGGTGCACATGTACAGTCTGTGTGCACACAAAAGAGTGCACACAGAGCTAGGTGTGTGTATACAGATGCCTATGCAGCTGCATGTGCAGAACTGTGCGTGCAGATGTGTGTGCAGGACTGTGAGTGTGCACACTAGCACCTCCGTACACACACAGCTTGCTGTGCTGTACCATTCCATGCCATGCCATACCACGCTGTGCCGTATCATGCTGTGCCAGAGCTGGGTACAAAGATGTGTGTGCAGATGAGTGTGTGAGCAGGTAAGTGTATACTCACAAGTGTGTACGCATGTGTGTGCACAAATGTGTGAGCAGAGCTAAGCATAAGTGCACAGACGTGCACACAGGTGTGTGTGCAAATGAACTCTCACGGCTTCACTGTGCCCCTAGCCATACCAGATGGTGCCATGCAATGCTGTGCTGTGTCATGCCCATGCTACCCCGCACAGTGCTGTGCTGTAAAATGCCATGCCATGCCATGCAGTGCTGTACCATGCCATACAGTGCAACACCATGCTGTACCACGCAATGCCATGCAGTGCTGTACCATGCAATGCAATGCCATGCTGTACCATGTAATGCAATGCCATGCTTTGCCATGCAGTGTTATGCAGTGCTGTATTGCAACGCCATGCAATACTGCACTGTGCCGTACCATACCACGCCATGCAACGTTGTGCCGTACCATGCAACACAATGCTGTGCCATACCACGCAATGCAATGCCACACCGTGCTGTAACATGCCATGCCATGCAGTGCCGTGCTATGCAGTGCCGTGCCATGCTGTACCATGCCACGCTATGCAGTGCCACAGCAGAGCCCCGCAGCGCAGCAGAGCCCCGCTCTCCCCCCCAGCTGCCCCTTTAAGGCGGACTCCCCGCACCGACCGCGCGCGGGGTGCACGCTCGGCTGTGCGCGCGGGTGTGTGCGTGTGCGCGCCCGCCCCCGGCCCCTCCCCGGCGCTGCCAATCACCCGGCGGCCGCTTTGATGTCGGCAGCCCTTGGCCGCCTCGCCGCCGCGCTCGCACACAGGCACCGGGCGCTCCGTGCCTCTGGCTGCCGCCGGCGCCCGCTGCTCCCAGAGAAACTTTGCGGGGCTCGGGCCGGGGGGCGGCACCGGGGGCGGGGGGCACCGCCGAGAGCGGCATCCCACGACGCCTGCCCGGCTGCAGCCCGCAGAGCCCCCCGCCAGCTGCCGGGGAGGGAGGAAGGGAGGAAAAGATCGAAGAAAGGACGTTTTTTGTATTAGTGTTTTTTTTTTCTTTTTTAGGGAGAGTCGGAAGGGAATTTAGGAGGAGGGGAGGAATTTATAAGGAAAAAAAAAGAAAAAAAAGAAAAAAGAAAAAAAAAGTTAGTTCGAATTGAGTGAGGGGAAAAAAAAGTTTAGAAAGGCAAATTTCGAGGGAGCGAAGTCGCATTTTCTTCCGAAGGCAAAATAATCGAGGGAGAGGAGGAGGGACGGCCGGCCGGCCGCAGGAGGGCTGCGGGGAGAACAATACTGCGGGCAAGTTGTGCGCGGCGCGGGAGGGCGCGGCGGGACCGACATGCCGCAGCTGGGCAGCGGCGGAGGGGACGACCTGGGGGCCACCGACGAGATGCTGGCCTTCAAAGACGAGGGCGAGCAGGAGGAGAAGATCCCCGAGAACGCTTTTACCGAGCGCGATCTGGCCGATCTCAAGTCCTCGCTGGTGAACGAGTCCGAGGGCAGCGGCAGCCCCGCCGCCGCCGCGGATCCTGAGGTGAGCCGGGCCGCCCCGCACGGCCCCCCCCGGCCCGCGCGCCTTTTCCAACTTCTCCCCCCCTCCCCCCCACCACCCCCCGCTCTGCCCTTCTCTCTCCTCCCATCCAGGCCATCCGCCGCGTGCAGGATCCGCAGAGGGTTTACCAGGAGAAGCTCCCGGACCACATGGAAGATGGTTAGTGGCGGCGATCTCCGTGGCTGTCCCCCGCTCCCTCCCGGTCCCCGACTCCCCACCCCGGCACCGGCCCCCTCCTGCCCCGGTCCCAGCCGGGAAGAGCTGGGGCTCCCCCCGGGACCCTCACAGCCTTACGATACGCCCCTTTGGGATTACAGAGCCAAAAGGTTCCCACATACACCATCGCTTCTTCCGTCCCCCCGCAGGCAGAGCAGCCACCTGTCGTAAGGCAGATCGTAATGGGGAACTCTGATTTTAGCAGGTATGAAGCACCAGGACCCAGGGATGTATAAAGGATCCGCATACTCTGGCTACCCCTTCCTCATGCTCTCAGACCCCTACCTGCCAAACGGATCTATGTCACCTCTGGTGAGTGCATCCTCTCCTTACTGAGACCTTTGGTGGCCTCTCACGGCCCAGCTGTGTTGCAGGTACCATGCAGGCACCTACATGTGCTTTTTTTTTCTGACAAATGGTGTCTAAGAGGCCCAGTGCTGTTCCGTGGGAAGGGGCAGTGATGCTCAGCAGCGAGCACTGCTTCTCCCCGAATCACTGGGGGATCTTCTTTGCAGACCCCCCTCTATAGGCTTGCCTTTATGCTGCCAACAATCAGATCCTAAGTTCTAACGTGGAAATGCCACTTCCATTATCTGGGTCTGGAGGTGAGCAGCTTCTGCTGTTGGTGTCCAGAGCTGTGTGCCGTGGCTCAGCTTCATTTGGCGTGTCTGCTGATGAGATGGCCAGCCTGGGGCCTGCTGCTGGTTGGGGCTGTGCTGTGGATGATGACCCGGGATGAGGATCTTAATGCCCTGAAATGGTGATGGGGGTTTTTCAGAAATAGTCTCGTGCAGCTGGACAGCTCTTCCAGTCTGCCCATAAAGTTTTTCCCTCTTGTGAGAAATCACCATCTCTGTATCATTTAATGTTTACAATGAGTTTTGCTGTATGAATAACTGAACTAACAGCTTCTGTACAAGAGCTGCCTTTGCCCATTGCCATTCCCATCAGAACTTGAGAACTTCCCAGTACTGCAGCACACGGAGGCTGTGCTCCTGTCATTTCAGGGGTGCCAGCATTGCCGCATTCGTTCCAGGTGTTATTCTGTATTTACAGTAGGCTGTTGAGAAGAGAACTTCATTCACTGTCTTTTAATCTTTAAGCTATAAAGGAATAAGGCTTAAAAGGCTTAAAAGAATATAGAATGCCCTCCTCAATGTAAGCACTTGGTTTGCTGAGAGGGGTAGGGGTTTCAAACTAGTGTTATGAGAAATGGATGGATTGTGGCATAGGAAACAATGCTGGAGTTGAAGTGTGATAAAATACAGCTTGTGGCAATCAGTGCCGTGTCCTCCCACCCCAGCCTGCTTGCTGGTCAGGCAGGAGGAGATGGGTCTTTCCAGCAGCTGTACCCCTGCATTGCTGTGCTGACACAGGAGGGGCAGCTCCTGCTGAGGTCAGGGGCAGTTTGGGGGATCTCTACATCTCAGAGTTGCCTTCAGCTTGCAGCAAGAAAAGGTGTCGGCAAGACACGGCCTCGCTGCTCTCAGAACAAGCAGCTCTTCTGTTGTTTCCCACCTCGTGTCTCTTCTGGGAACCAAGTTTCCCCTTCACCCCTCTGAAACACTGAGCTGCTCTACTGAGGAACTGTAATTGATGATATGAAATTTGCGTCACTGAAATGCATTTAGTTTGCTCTCTGGTGTAGAATCTGTTCAAGTTCAAAGTTGCATTAATCTATTCATTGTAGCGGGATGTTTCTTTTAATCTTAAACCCTTACTAGATGGGCAACAAAGTGCAATAGCCTATTTATTAGCAATTACGCTGAAAAGTAGATTGTGGTTTGTGAGTCGCTTTTCCCCTTGAGAGTGTAAAAAAACAAACCCGGGATGTTATTGTTGGAGCAACAGATAGATGTGAATAGGCTGCGTAGAGCTCACCGAGGAGAAAACTGAGCAGCAGAGAGGGATTAAATCCCTGAGAGGCACTGGAGTCACCTGCGGCCTTAGTGAGCCTTGGTTGGGTCTGCTGGGATCCTGCGGTGTTGCTTCAAATCCAGTTCAGTGTTTTGTGCTAAAAATGTGTTACCAGAGATTATTGGGAGAAATCTTCCCCTTTCTCAGGGCTGGTCCTTCCTTTGGATTTTGGTGTTGGCGCAGTAATTCCTCCAGTATATATTTCCGAGCTGTTTTTTCTTGTGTTTATGTTGATGGTGTGCATCTTATCGTTGCTGTACGATGTATTGCTCTCGTATGTATTGCTGCTGTGTGCATTGTGAGCTGCGATCCGGCGGCCGCTTCAGTAATTGAGGAGGTCAGATCTGCGACCAGAGATCTCAGATATTAACCCTCCACAGAAGTGTGTTTAATTAATGCTTCAGTGTGAGTTGGAGGGAAGGTTGTGTGAGTGGATGGGATTATGGATTGCAGTCGTGTGCATTTGATGGTTGGTATTTTTGGTTTATGGGGCTTCCTGGAAACAGTTGTTTGCAGTTAGGATTAATTTCGGAGTCCTCAAAAACAAAACATGAAGAACGTGCACCCATGTGTGTGATTTGCACGATACCCAGGTTTTGCACTTAGCTACTAGACAAACCCCTGCCCAGAAAGCCCCGTTATTGCTGCAGTGTTGGGGGTGCTGTGAGTGGTGCTGGAGTCAGCCCAGAGCGCTGCCGGCATCGCTGTAATGCTGCTGGCTTTTCTGCAGTTTTAGTTGCTTGGTAGCATCAGTTTGGTTTTGTTTTGCTCAAGGTGGCCCTGCCCTGGTGATGCTCACCCCGGCATCCTGCTGGGCTCCCTCCATCTCCACAACCCAAACTGTAACTTCTATCAAAACAAACCCACTGGTGTTATTTACACGTGCTGTTGTCGTTCCTGAGCGATGCGCTGAACGTGTCTGGGTACCTGACATCAGCAGCAGCACGGAGCCAGCTGATGTGCTGGGGCCCCCACCTAGCGCAGGATGTGGCCAGAGCCAGCCTGCAGCAGCATCCAGCTCGGCAGGCAGTGGGCTGCCAACATAGGCTGCTTTTTAGGGCAGCTCAGCCAGATGGGCACCATTCTGAGCATGCACAGGTATCCGTCCATGGCTGCAGAGATGGCAAAGAGAGAAGGGAGGGAGGTGGGGACAGGGCAGCCAGAGCTTGGGTTTCCAGTGTTCTGGGAGCATAAACAGCCATCGGCTGCTCTGGGTCAGGAGCATCTCAGCATAGACTGCGAACACATCTGAAATCTTGACGTTTTTCAAGGCACCAGGAGAACCGTTTCTCACTCGGCTCTCAGCTGTCACATGTGTATGGCACGAGTCTGCTTTCGCTCTCCTGACACGTGAACAAGTTCAGCGTTTCCCAGAGCAGAATACATGGGATTTTCAGGCTAGAAATCTGCAAGAAACTTCCAAAGAATATGAACACATTGAGGAACTGCTTTTCTAAATGAAATACAAAATCATAAAGCTATATCCTTTTTTAAATAGTACAAATGACTTTAAATCAAATTAAGGTACATCCTTAGTAAGAACACCAGCCTTTCAGGTGGTTACAAACATTAGAGGTCAGACATGGTCAAACATGTTAACACTTTGATCAGATTAAAATACTTTTCTTGCTACAGTTGTATAATTGAGTTGAGACCCGAGGGGGTTTTCTGAGCATTGTTACATCTTGTACCATGTGGTAGTTAAATGTTAGAAGGAGCACTTGTAAGTTCCTTCTGTGCATAGGTTTGTGAAGCAGGGGCTGCACAGCTCCATCCCATGCCCAGGGGTTGGGTTGTGCTCTGTGCACTGCCTTGGCTGAGGGGGGTTCCGTCCTCCCACCTTCACTGCATCCCTCTTGTGTTCAGGCACCGGCGAGGTGTGGGCCGGCGGGATGTAAATGTTCTGTGTAGGAAGCTGAGGCGCTGGGCTTCGTCCTGTTCTTGTTGCAGGGCCAAGAGCCTCTATTTCTTTGGAAAATGGTTTTCTTTGCTGTTAAGCTCTAACTGGAGCTCACGTAGGAGCAAAAGGGTGGCGGTACCTTCTAAATCTCTGCACACTTACAGCCCCCATGTGAGACAGCAGCCCTAGGAAATAACGCAGATGTTCCTGAGGTCTGCCCAGCTCCTCTAGTTTGGTTCCCATTCAGTGGGTTTGAAATGTCCCCTTGGGCAGGGCAAGATCAAAGCGCAGCTACTGCTGGCCCCAGGCCACAGGTCCCAAATGTGTATCATGAGGTCAAAAAGCACAGAGCTGAAAGTCTCCCTCAGTGGTTAGAAGGAGTGGATTGGTCCCAGGGGCAAAGCTTTAATGCTGCCCTATGCTGGACAGGAGCTGAAGGAGCATGAACTGAACTCTGGGACTGGCTGCTGCTGCAGCCCCTTCACTAGGTCTGCTCCATCCTTTGGAGGGAGGCTGTTGTCCTCTTAGCATGTCACATAAGAAGTCTGCAGCTCAGCTGCTTCCTTATAGAGGTCTTTCCATCCTGACTTGCACTGTCAGAGTAGTGGTTTGATGTTCTTTTTTCCTACATGATGTTCTGATCCTGTTGAAACCAGGAGCAAAAGTCCCCAGCTGGGGTTTGTCCCTGCGAGGGGCCGACGCATCCCTCTCCAGGTGTGTTGCCCCAGTTGGCAGAGGCTGGCAGCTGCAGCTCTGTGCAGTACCAGCAGTGCCTGCTGCACTACAAGAGCAATACCAGTGCCAGGCAGCTTCCTGGTAGCAGGGCTTGTGCTATGGGACCTCCCCATGACAGTGCCCCGTCCCCATGAATGGTTATATTCCTGGCAGAAAGCATTGGGAGTGCAGCAGCTGATGATGGATGGGTCTTGTAGCAGACAGATGCATGAATAAATAAAAAAGCAAATCCACTTTTTCCAGCTCTTCTACCCAGCTTCAGACTGGATAATGGTGAAAATAATATTTGATGTTAAAGCGTGCTGTTGGATAGGTGGATGTACCGAGGTACAGGGCTTCCGAGGTCATTTGTTGCATGTCTGATTCAGTGTTGGTTCCCCCCAAGGAAAATTCTTGCGTTAATTTCTGAGTTCATATCACACCCTCAATTTTGAAGCAGAACTTCCCTTTGAAATAAATTAGAGAGCTCTGCTTAAGAAGCAGCGACATGATACAGCTCTGCGCGTGTGTGGTCTAATATAACCTTATTTTTAAAGTTGTTTGGAACGAAAAAGAGAGAGAGAAAAAATGTCACAGGGAAACAAAAGCGAGTTTTATGTAAATCCTCGCCCGTGAATAACTGTGCATGTGATTTAGACGGCCCAACAGTATCTGCTCTCCCCCTGGCATTCCTTCACAGGAGCTGAGCTGGCTGCTGGTGGGGAGTTGCTCCAGCACTGTGCACTCTGAGGGCACTGTTCCTGCGAGCTCCCAGCTGTTGCAGTTCACAAGATGTTCTTAGCTCCACTGGTTGAGAATTAGGAGAGCATAGCAAAAGGCAGCGTAAAGCCGAGCTCCCAAAGCTCATCCATGTTAATGATTAATGTTTTTGAAACTTTAACTGGGAAGAACAAAGTGGTTTGGGGGTTAGTGGCACACGGCATGTCCGAGATGAAAGCAGAGCCTCTCAGCCTGCTATCCCGAGCTGTAATGGAGAGAACGGGGAGGGAAGTGGCAGCTCTGGGAGGCAGAGGATGTGTCACAGCATCTCACAGCCAGCTTTCTGCGATAAGTCTGTAGGCACCGCTCCGTTCCTGTGTTTGGGTGGAAACTCTGACAAATCCGTGCATTTGGGTTTGCCTGCATTTGCTGTTCCAAGGTTCCCATCTGAGTAACCACACGGACACTTCTGTGGCTGGGTGAGACGTAGCGAGGTCTGTAGGGATGATTCGGGCTGCTCTCACAGATCATCTGTGAAGGGTCAGATCCCAATCTCAGCTTGTACCTCTTGTATCCGCAGTGTGATCTGCAGGCTCAGCAGTTTACAGGGTAGAGGTGGTGTGAGCTGCACACCTAAGATTGCAGTCTGCTCCGGACGGTGTCTGTGTGCGTGCCATGGCAGTCAGCAGCAGATCACAGTCGAACAGTGAGAAATATCAACAGTTTTGAGGGAACATCTATGCTTTGACATTAATCTCACACCCATACCGCCTTGTCTGCCCTTTGGCTCTGAGTGATACAGAGAGAACGAATTTAGTGTTCATTTCGGATGGTTTGGCCTTTGACCCTCCTCGCTAATTCACCACAGGGAAGGTGAAGAGGGAGGACCTGGCTCAGTGTGGCCCCTGTTGTGGGGAGGCTGTGCTGCACTGGGCAGGCCTGGGGGAGCAGCAGTCCAGCATGTGCTGCTGTTCAGCTGCTAAAATCCCCGCTCCATGTGTGTGTTGGGAATTCCTGATGCAAACCCTCGAGGACCATCTCCTGCCTGTCTGAGGAGGGACCAACTCACTGCCCAGCAGAGACGTCTCCCATCCCAGCCCTCCCACGCTTTGCACAATCCTGTAACGCACGTCATGCATCTCCTTCCAGTTGCTGCCGCTTTTCCTTATTTTCCCATGCCTTTCACATTCCAGCTCACTGCTGCCTGTGCCGGAAGATAGCTAGCATCAGCATCTCTCCCAGCCTGATGCATCTGTGCTCTTACCTCATTCACCCACAGTGGGTGGAGGGCACAGAAATAGGAGAGCAGGTTCACGCCGCTTCCTGGACTCTCTGCAGAGCCGCTGCAGCAGGGAAGGCTCCTCAGCCTGACAAAATCCCATAGTGCTGCCAAGCTGGGAGCTGTCAGTACCCCCACACAGGCTCTTTTATGTGCTGTTCTTCCAAAGATCTCTTTAAAAATACACACTACATGATGCTTGCTCATTAATCTCTGTGTCTGGAGGCAGGAGTGAAGGTTTGGTAGGACTAGGTGACTCAGAGGGTTGGTTACAGGAGACAGAGCTGCTTGTTTCCCAGTTCCCAGTTTTAATCCTCCTGATTTGGGGACAGCCTCACACCCATTCCTGGCTGTCTGGCAACCTGGCTAAGGTTCTGGCCGGCCCCTGGGCAGCTCGTGGTCTGGATGAGGAGACAGCCTTGGCCAAGCCTGGCCACACTAAGCCCTCTGTTCATGTAAGCTGTGGGCCTCATCCTTGCCTTGGGGTTGCCACTTCAGCACATGCTTCTGGCTCAAACCCACCTGCTTGGCTTCTCAGAGGAAGTGATTGCAACACCATGTGCCTCTATGTCTTGATTACAGCAGGATCTTTTTCTTGGTCACCTCCAAATGATCTTGGAAAACAGCTCTCTCCTGCATGATGACATAACACTGCTCCGTCCTCTGGCCCTTTTTGCTAATAATTGCTCTTGAATGATTATAAATCAAGACCCTCCCCAAAGTTGTGAAGGCCCATTCTGCCTCTGCCAAGCTTGGTCAGGGCCGAGATAAGAAAGGTGAGGAAAAGCCATCTTACAGAGCAGTACCTGCCTGGAGCATCCCATGGCTCTGGGCAAAATGCACTGCCATGGCTTCCTGTTGCCATCCTGTCCCCTGTGCTGCAAACCACAGCTCAGCTGCAGCTAGAGGAATCTGCTGCATTGTATTTCGTGGGGTCCCAGAGTTAGTATTTTGTTAAACAAAGCAATAAGCACCATAATGCTATGGGAAGTTTTCAAAAACAAAGTAAAGCTGGATGCTGGAATCTAGGGCACTTTTTCCCTGTGGTTGTAAGAGCTTTACATTCGATTAAATGATAGCAAAAAAAAAAAAACAAAAAACAATGTTTCAACAGTGTCTCCTTTGTTCCACTGAGAGTTTGGAGCTGTAACATACAAAGTACACGTCTGTCTTGTAGAGCTACATAGTAATCTGGACTGACCAAAAAATGCTTTTTATTCTTAAAGTAATTCCACTTCTGTGCTATATGTTGAATTTGTTTTCTGCTGTGGTTTGCTCTGAGAAGCAATATCCTGGGGTGTAAACCGGGGACTCACATGAGGGAAAAACACAAAGGTCTGGGTTCATCAGGTGGGCCTGGGATGATGATGGGCCTGTCTCAGCACAGGGGGGAGTTATAAACACGCTTATGGAATAGTTGCTCAGGTGACAATCTTCCCAGTAAAAAGCTTAGAAAGGATCAGGAATGTGAAGTGTGTGAAGAGATGACTCCATAGGGAAAAATAGACCTTCTTTGCTGATAGACCCTTGTGGTGCAGGTCCTAGCATGGCCAGGCTGGTGGTCTGCTTCCCTGGTACACATTGCTGTGCTGTGGGAGCTGGGACAAACAGCAAGGAGTATTTTCATCTAAAAGTTATGCTTTGTGTGACTTTGCCCTTCAAGAAGAAAAGCCCGTTCCAGCGTGGGAGGCGGCACGCAGCCCCTGACACCAGCATAACCCAGGCTGAGGGCTGCCCTTTGAGCTCTGACTTCCTGCTGTATCTCACACAGCGTGGCAGTGCAAGCTTTGAAATCTGACCATGTGGGGTGATGGGGACTGTGGGCATCCAGGTGACTCTCGTGGGAGCACTTTGTGCCACGCTCGTGTTTCCGTCTGGTGTCGGACGACTCATGCAGTCGTGTAGGAGAAATGAAAATATGCATATTCACTTTAAATCCAAAACAGGAGCAGTCGTACAAAATAAGAAACGAAAAGACAAAAACGACCCTGAACCTTTCTGTTTAACTTTCTCTGATACAAAGCAATTTCTCCACGACTGTGCACCATATGAAACACATTATAAATGCTCTTGTAAAATCCACATCGTTACACCACATGAAAGGCTGGCTCCTAAAAATAGCCGTTTGGAGAGGATGCAGGCTAGTAGCAATTTCGGTGATCGTGAAATAGTTGTGTTGACATCTCAGTGCATGCACACCCACAGAAAGCTTTGACTTTTGAATATTCTTAGCAACATTTGTGCTTTGTGGAATTTTCCCCGTGCTGGTCCCACGAATAACTTCTTACCCAGCAGTGTTCCTTTTTGATCGTATCCGTAAGTTTCTAAACCTTACTATATTGAGAAAATTGCTCGACGATTTTTCCTTTGGTGTGAAGGTCTTTCCTTGCTGTCAGTTTGGCAGCGGTTGATGCTATCAGTTGGATTTTCCCACTCTTGTCCATGGGATATTTTCTTTTTCCTCCAATAGACACATGTATCCTGATGTTCGATAGGCTGTCAAAGTGTAAACCTGGAGCGTCAGATGATAACACAAGGAGCAGCACATCTGCCCGGCCTTTGCATCTGTCGTAGTATTCAAAAGAAAGTAAATGAGATCTGCAGTAATTATGCAGTAATATATCCACAACAAAAATTTCTTCCTCATCCCAGCAATCAGAATTTGGCTTTGGTTTTGAAGAATGGAAAGGTACAGCCTGCTGCCTTTGGTGTGTTTGCAGCAAAGCCCTGGCTGCTGTACACTGCCGTAGCTCTGGGATAGACAACAGAGCCTTGCCAGCTGATATCACTCAAAATCTTTTTGAAGAGCTCGTCAGATTTTATTTTATTGCTACTGTGTTTTGGTTTTGGCCTGTTATTTGTTTGAAATCATTACTATAGGAGTAGCTTTCCGAAAACTGGTGGAGTCTTCAGTGCTCATCTCTGTTTGCATTCTTCTTTTGTAAGCAGGGATGGGGATGCCGGAGCCACGCGTCTGCAGACATCCAAGTGTTTGAAGGTTGGGGTTTGGGTCTGTCCAAGGTTTGAGGTGCGGAGCTCCTCTAAGGCTGACTGGAAACAGTTTGGTTCAGAATCAGTTTGCTTTTGCAATTGGAGTAAGCTCTATGGTGATCTTGAGTGAAATAACAGGGTATTAAAGAAAATTACGTTGCTCCAAAAATAGCTGGCATGAAAATCATTAAGGCTGAAGCCTCATATAAATCAGATGTAGCTGTGATTCTAATGGGGCAGAATAAAAACTTCAAGAAATGCAGCTCGAAGTGCTTGATTGTGAGGGCTGCAGTCCTATACGGTTTGGTTTAATGTAGAGTGCAACTCTTGTTCCTTGTCTGGCCCTGGAGTCCTTTTCCAATGGCAGCCTTCCCTTGAGGTTTTTAATCCATCTGTTGAATTCTTGCAGGCTGTTAGTAACTTGAAAGGTTCAAATGATGTACAAAATGTGTTTGCTGTTGCTTAGCTCTCTGAAACAGATGGATGTGGGAACACCTCTACGAGACAATGATTTTAGTTCTTCCAGACATCGCAGAACAAATGCATTCGATTCTAAATACAATCAGCATCTTTCCAACTAAATGCTAAGAAATGTTGACCCACACATTGGCATACATGCTCTGTATAATGCAACAGATACATTTGGAAAGAGCCCCCAGAAGATTTGAACACTTCTACCTTAAAGTTAACGTCTGTTTTCTTTAACTGATTGGATGGCTGAAACCAGGGTTACATCTGATGGGTTTCCTGGCATTCTGATGGAGTCCGGGCTTTTCCTGCTGGGAGCAGAATGCAGTTAAAACAATAGATGTGCACTGCTAGGATGGAGCTCCGAGGTTCTTAGCAGTGTTGTACAAAAATATTGTAAAGATTTTATTTCTTCACTCCAGCGGGCAGCAAGTTACCTGTTATCATCAATGCCAGACGTTTGGTGATTGGCACTAACAGAAAATGGTATATAACTACATCTAGATATTTAAGCTTTGCAAAAATAACGCTTTTTCAGACTGTAATCTGCTACTGCTACTGATCCGGTATGTGGATCTGGTTGGAAATGCATGCTGAGGGATGAGGCAGGCTGCAGTGCTGGAAGAGTGAGGCTGTGAGAGATGAGCACTTACTTCCAAAAGCATATTTCTTTGTAATTGTGTGTCTCTCCCGGCGGGTGCACTGCTGGTGCCGTGGGTGGGAGCTGCTCCTCTGCCTGTGCCCCGCAGTTTGTTTGATACGGAGCCCACCGATCCTGTTACCAGAGAGCACCAGGTGCCACGTAAATAGCCGACTAAACAGACATTAGTAACACCAGTTGTTTGTGTGTTAACACAGGATGTTCTCAAAATCAGGTAAGAAGTGAGGCATGCTACCAAGTTTTACAGCAGAGGAACAGGATAGTCTTGTACCTGCGTGCAGAGATGCAATGGAGGAAGCATGGTTTTATCCCAGCTTCTGCTCTGGGTCCCCCAGCAGCTCGTCTGTCTGGGACGCATTTTCCCTCAGGAGTGTTTTGAAGTGTTCTCATGTGCAAGTGAGCTGAGCAGAGCACTGCAGGCAGAGCCTTGTCCATACAGACTAATTGTCCCCAAATCCTGCGCAGGCAGCTGCAATGGGAGGTGTTTGAAAAGTGATCGGAGAAAGACTGGCTAGAAGAAAGTGAGTCGTGCCGCTCGTGAGACCATTAGCTTTCAGATATTAAACACACTGTGATTTCATGATCTATTAGCAAGTCGCAGGTGGCCCTGGAAGCACAGCTCCTTCAAGGTGATTGGCAAATTCTCACGCTTTCGGAACACATCACTTTTTCAGCCTAAATGGTAATTTCGTGGATGACATTTGTTGGGTGGGAGCAGTGGTTGGGCTGTCCAGTGTGTTGTCCCAATTGCACACACTGCACAGATCCCCACTGTGAAACCCAGGACAAAATGTCATTCCTATTTACCCGCTCGTAACGCACTGATGAGTACAGCCTCCAGGATTGCACCGCATACTTTTTGGACACATGTACCAAAGCCCTGGATGCATAATTCACATTCCTTGTCATGAGGAATGAGTCTGTTTATCTTGGAACCCTTTTGACTTCAACCGTAATCTCTAGGAAATCATTTGTTAGCAGTTGTTAGCTGCCAGTTTGTCAGTGAATGGCTGGAGGCGAAGTCAGAAGCGAATGAGATCTTTTGCAGGCAGATGCCACATGTGGCACGGAGAGGTTTGTAACCAAAGGCATTAGAGGAGGCCGGCGGATGACTTCAGCCCAGCTTTTAGGAGCATGGGATGGAGAACATAGGCATGATTGCGTGCAGCCGGCTGCTGGGTGCATGGTGAGCAGGACAGCTTGCAGCTCCTATGCTGGGCTGCTCCTTCCTGAGGCCAAAGGCTGCCAGGTGCTGTGCTGTGGGGTGATGGGGGGCGGGCAGCCGAGCTCCTGCCCAGCTCTCCAATGTTATTGCTTCTAAATAAAAGTCTAGCAGCAAGTTTCAGTCAGGTAATGAGGGTTATCTGATTTCTCTTTAATCCGAGGAGCATCACGGGGTGTTGCAGATGGAATGATAACCTCAAATTGCTGTTTATCTTGAGCTCGGTGCTGCATGGAGGGAAGTGGCAAAAATGGGTGAAAATTCACAGGAAAAGGAGCTGAGAATGCTCTCCTTAGCCTGTGCCAGATCCCTCCTTCTTGCAGGAGGAGTGAGCGAGAAATAACTGCCCCGAGTAGAAACTCTCCCATGAAGCCGCAAAATCCAGCTGAAATAAATACCACTTCCCTGCAGCATTATCTCCCACTCTGTGCTGTCTGCCCACAGAGGATGGTAGGGTGTATGAACTGGCAGGGGATTAATGGCTGCGTGGTTCATAAAAAACGTTGCTGCCAGAAGGACGTGGGACCCAGACAGAAGCAAAGAGGGGCTGGTTCTCTCTGCAGATGCCCCCAAGTGCTATTTGTCTGAGAGCAGATTTTCCCACAGATCTCTGGCCTTCATATTATTTGAAGAACCCCCTCTGCAGCTGCAATCCTTCCCTCCCCCGAGGGGAAAACAGGGTGGTAACTTTGTGAACTGAATGGTGTGGAGGTTTAGGAGTGCTGCCATGGGAGGGGAAGATTTGGCTCATTAGCGTGGAACATTATGTTGCCAGGAACAGAGTTTTGGGGCAGAACTAATAACATGGAAGCAGATGCAGTCAGCTTTTATTAAACTGGTTTGTAGATGACTTTAAATAGGCAGCAGTTGTACGTGGGTCTCTCCTTGGGCAAGGAGCAGCAGCAGACCCCAGCAGCAGCTTCTGGAATCTAGATTCTGGTTCACAAGTGCAGAGCAGCCAACCCAATCTTTGCGCATCAGGAAAGAAATTATCTCAAATGTATTTAAAAACAGCATCAACAACAGAAGTTTGTGGTTCTGTTGCTCTTATAGTCCGCATATCTCACTTGGAACAAGGAAAAGCTGTAGAGCCATCAAGATTATGGTCTGAAGGAACCAATGATATCTCATCTTCTCTTTTATTATCGTTTATCGTTTCTGTGTCACAGACTATTGAATTTCACCTGCCCACCCAATGGCTGGATTTACCATCAGCTGTTTGGCAGTGCGTTGCAGGTAGGGATGGATAAATCCATCTCCAAGCCCAGTTTTGGAGAGCTTCTCCCTTGAATCACCCTTTCTGTAGCACTAATTACATCCAGAACACTTATCTGCATCGGTGATGATCAGATGCCATTTCCTGACACATGGCATTCCATGGCCACCAGTAATGATGGGCTAAGCTCACTCCATAATTGCTTTACACAAGTACACAGGCTGCAGCCATCATCAGCCAAACACAAATTGCCCTTCTCCACTGGCTTCCAGTGCTGAGCCATTGATACCTCCAGGATGTCTCCACAAAGATGGTCCACCCCTCTGCCAGCTATGAATATTGCTGTGCATCCTTGCAGTGTACTTCTGTTCTGCAGTCTGGACTTCCATGAGCCTATCAGTCAGGAGCAGCCAGCTCCTTCAATGCAGCAAGCCTGCAAATCTCTTCAGATGTGTCCACTGAGTTCCTGATATCCCCCCAGATCGTTTGCTGCCACCTCCTTCCACACTGGCTCGAGCCACCATTTCACAGAGCAAAGAGCACCTCCAGAAATCGTGGAGTCAACCATAGAATCATTGAGGTTGGAAAAGACCGCTGAGGTCAGCTATTCCAACCATCAGATCCTTTCTTTGTGCATGCGAAAGCATCCGTCTGTGTGCTCCTTGCATCCTCATCATCCTGGTCTGGCTGAAATAGGCTCCAAGAATCCCATTTGAATGCTGCACTCCATCCTACCTTTGTTGTGCAATACTTTTTTCTCAGGCAGTTTCTAATCTACAGATTTTCTGGGATCTGTGCATAGCATGAAGGGAAGTCTCCTCATCACCTCGGGTTCTGTCTTTCAGTATCAAGTGTTTAAGACATAATTCTAGGCGTCCGGGGCTTGCTTTCTCTTTGTGTCTCCTTTGCTGTTGCTTTCATTTACTAACATGTTGAACTTCAAAGTCTATTCTTTCTCCTTCCTAATTTTTATGGAAAAAAATGGTCTGAACCCCATTTGCATTTCCTCCCTCAGGATACTGGCAATCCTTAATCCTATATATTAAAGAATCTCAGTTTTCCCAGCAGCCTTTTATTCCGGGACTACTCTGCCACACTTTTCTCCTTGAAATTCTCTCCTGTGGTTCCAAATTGCTTGTCATGGTGCCCCTGACCACTGTCACGTTCTGTTCTTAGCTAATTGCATGGATGTTTGATCACTTTTGTGTCCTTTTCCTCCCCTTCCCAGCCTGTCCTTTTGCAGCTGGTTGGTGTGGGTTCTGCACTTGCAGCATCACATGCACATTTGCACTCAGTTGCAGTGTCTGTTGCTGGGCTGGGGGCACTGAGAACTGCTGCTCACCAAGGACTGATGAGGATCGCTATTTCTAAAGCCAAGAAACAGCAGGATGACATCGGTGTGGTGAATAACCAGGTGTAAATGTATTACACGTGGTGCTCACTTCACACTTACAGGTTCCACTCTCTCGTTGCGGACCAGGCGAAGGCTCTTGGCAGTACCAGGAGCCAGATGGCAGCGAGGCTCCAGGATTCCCCATCCCTTGTCCCTCTTGCTGCTTCCATGAGCATGCACAGCTCTGATGGCAGCGGGAGCTGTGGGAAGCAAAGCGCAGTGCCGGCCGGGCCGGCTGGATCCAGGGGCTGAGATCACGCAAAGCCAGGCTTCCCTCCTATAAGTCATTCTCAGCTATGTGCGCGGGTAATTAGCATGTGCATAAACACTTTGTAATCTTGTGATCATGGCTTGCAGATTAGCTCTTTTGCCAGCTTTGCGATTTCTTTGCCAGTTTTAGTTTTAATTGCAAATCCATTACTGCCAGCTCCCTTGCATATTGTAGCAATAGGCAAATTAAAACACTTGGACACAGTTGGGCGGGTTTCAGTTAAGAAATTAATTGTTACTGCCAACCAGGGCTTTTTAATGTGAGGGTGGCATTCGAGCTTGTTTTTGAGGGCATCATCTCCGAGACTTTCTTTTTTCCCTTCTCCTCCCCCCCACCCAGACTGCGTGGCCCTGTCGAGCAGCTCTGCAGATGGCACGAAGCAAATGCTCGCCTCTTTGATCTCCTAGTCAAGAAAGTTGGAAGTCGTTCTGAATTTATGAGAATCCTGTCTGAAATAAATCTGTCTGCGCGCAGGGCCACGCCGAGCTGCAGGCAGGGCTCACCTGCACCGCGCAGGATGCGTCCCGCAGGAGCGGGCTGATGGCGTAACGATAAAGAGAAAACATTATGTGTGTTGTTGAACATGAAGAAGTCTAGACAATCTACAATTTACCAGTCAGGGTAATTGGCTAAAGGCTTAATCCGCCCTGATAATCCAGTAATGGCACTGCTGGCAGGACACTGATGGAAACGTCGCTCAGCAGCGCTGGCTGCTGCTGCCTCCTGCGATCGCAGCCGTTCCTGGTTCCCGTTGGGGCTGATGGGGTGTTTGTGCAATTCTTCAAACTTTTCCTTTTTTGGCTTTCTCCAGAACTTCTCCTGCTCCCTTAATGCCATTTTGTGCTCTGTTTGTTGTTGAGCAAGCACCCCTTGCTCCCAACTCTTGCTCCTGATGGACAGATCTTCACACGGCTCTTTCCAGCCTGCACACTAAGTGCAAACAGCCCCTGGGTTGGGGTGTGCTGTGTGTCACCTCCAGACCTGGGGCACTCACTGGGGTTCAGCAGCAATTGCAGGGAAGGATGGATGGGCGAGATCCCCTCCTGGATGGTTCTCCAGCCATTGGAGCTCCCACCCTCATGCATTGCCTTCATGGCTCGTTGCTGTATTAGAGCATAGCTCAGCTCTGAAAGCAGACTATAAGACTATCACCTATCCTATTCCTGTTAGATTTTTCCCTTTCACCCATTCCCTCCATTTGCCTTAAAAAATGTGATGTACTCAGCTCCTTCTGTATCCTTCCCAGAGATGCAGGTGTGCAGTGCAGCATCTGCACAGCACTAAGCCTGCATGAACACTGCCAGGTGCTGGAGGCTCTTGGGCTGGGAGAATACCCGTCATTTATAAAGCAATCATATTTACTCACTGGACAGCCACTTGCTTGCACCTGATTGCTGCCCTTTCTCTCTGTGCTCCATGCCCACACGGTGCCCAGAGTGCTGGCTGTAAACCCCACTGCCTTCAGTGCCTTTGCAGACGTGTAATGGGTTGGAACTCAGCAAACAGCTCCTGCGATGGCAGCGGAGGGGCAGCTCAGGGCTGGCACTGCTGCTTGGGGCGGGCTCCAACTGCCAGCATGGGCTTTAAAAACCATAGATAATAACATATAGGAACTCCCTTTGGTCACTGTCTGCCTGAAATCAAACCGACACCATTTTTAGAGCAGCTTTTTTTTATATTTTTTTGAACATTGTTTCTTCTATTTCTTTTTTTTTCTTTTTTTTTTTTTTTTTTTCTCAGAAAACAATGGAAGAAGTACAGTTCCGCTGCAAACAAAACCTGAACATGCTCTTAACTCACATGCAGAATATCAAAGGGTGCTCATTCAGTACACATTACCACCCTTCCGCTTTACAGCAAACACCTCTGCACAGCCGAGAGGCTTTGGGAAGGCTGTGCATTCTGCAGGACGTCCCCCTGCAGTTACCCGCAGCTCGGGCTGACAAATCCCACTTTAATTGTTGGTGATCTCTATCAGAACAGACACCGGGGTTGAGTTCAGGAGGAACAAACACGAACCTACAGTAAGATCAAAGCGGCGGCGAGGTGCGCATGTGCTAATAATAATAGCTTATGAAAGCTCATATTTTCCTTCAACAACATCCTGTCATTTGTGTATTGGCTTTGAAAAGGGGTAATATATATATATATATATATATAAAAATTCAGTGTAATTTACTTCAGCAAAAAAAATAATGAGATGAGGCTGATAGTCGGTGTGCGGTTTGCTGCGAGGGTTGCGCGTGAACCGCGTCCCCGTGTGCATGTGTGAGCCGGGTGTGCAGGGCTGAGCGCCGAGTGCTGCCGTTATCTGATGCCTGCACGCAGTCTGTGACAATGTGATGCTGAACGGAGGGTGAGGTAAACAGTCGCCAGGCTGGTAACCGCATCCACACCTGGTGCACCTCGACGAATGTCTGTAAACAGTTTGCGTGGAGGGAGGTTACCGCGAGGCCGGGGACGTCTAACGGCTGCTGTGAGCTGGGTGGGCTCAGGAGGGTGGTGAGGGTTTGGGGGGGATTCAGAGCGGCATCTCACTGGGGTGGAGGAGCCAGCAGGGCTGCGGCCAGGAGCCAGCTGTGGGATGTGGGGATGCAGGGATGCAGGAGCGCACATGGTGTGGTCAGTGTCACTGGGGCATTTGGGGGCTGCTCAGCCACATGCCGGGTCCGGCAGCCGTGATTTCCCCTTGGCAGGACATGACCTACTTGGGGAGCACTGCTCAGCCCGCAGACCCAGGCATGGCGCTGACCATTTCCTCTGCCCTCTTCACATGTTCTCTATCACCTTTAAGCCTGGGGCAGGCGGTTGAAGCCTCCATTCCCCATCCCAGCATCCAAGCAGAGTAACCGTGATGCTGAAAACCTGCAGAGGAGGGCTGTGCCCAGGGAATGCTGTGTGCTTGGAAGGGCGCAGTGACTGTTTTGAGCTGCACGCTGTGGTTGTTGACATTCAGCTGTGCCTGTAGTTCTGTGTGCAAGCAGGAAAGGGTTTGGGGTTTTTGTGATGCAGAGGAAGGCTGACTGTAAAAGGTGACAGTGGCTGACGATGGGCTGGCTGAGGAAGGAGAGGGCTGTTAAGAAAGGAAACCAGGGGGAAGAGGACAAACAGAAGTGGATGCGTGGTCCCAAACTTTCTGTTCTGTCCACAGAGGTGTTGCCCACTCACTGGGCACGGTGTGACTGCAGCCACACACCAATGCTGACATGAGCAGCTGCAGTGCCGGGGAGATGCTTTGCAAGGCTGTGCAACTGAGCTCGAGTCTATCCAAACTCTGCAGCGCTGAATAGCAGCAAACAGGGACTCGTTAAGAAAGTGGAGCAAATAATGACGATCCGTCTGTTTAATGCGGCTGAAAGGCACACTTCAAAGATAGTGTTATCCTAAAAAAGCCTGAGTATGGAGGGGAGAATACTTGATCGCTACTTCCAAGTTTTGAGGGTAGTTGTAAGTAGGTCAGCAAACGGTAATATTTAAATTAACTCCTCTTTCTGGCAACTAGATGGGAATGTAGGTCTGGAAATGTGGAGATGTAGATTTCTTCCCAGCACTGCCACTCTGACAAGTCACTTCATCTCCTTGTGCCTAAGGGAAGAATACACCTTTGGGCTCTGCCCAGTAATCATCATCCAAATGCTTCCCCACCTATCTAAAGGGGTTTAGAATATGTGATTGAAAAGTGCAAAGTATTATTAACGTTGAATTAATGTCTGCCATTACAATATGTAATGGAGTATTTCTGCACACACCCCATTTCCTCCTGCTTGAATGTTTTGTCAGACGAGTCCAAGTGTTTACCAGCTTTATAGCCGCCCTAAAAGGGAGCGTGAGCTGTGGCTGTGGTAGTGAGTGGGGCTGTGGGGCTGGAACGGACAACTGGGAGCCAGCACAGGGGAGTGTTTTGGGAGCCAGCAGCAGAGCAGGGGCAGGTCGGGGGTAGGGGGCTGCCCTATGGCCAGCTTCCTTGTCTCATGCAAAGCCCACTGTGATGTGGTCACTGCACTGTGCTGAAGGTGCACGAGGGGGGGGCAGGCTCCGTCCTTCTCCCACTGCCGCATCCCCACACATCCCCCCGGCAGCAACTGGCGCCTCCACCTCCCCAAGTGCATTGGCCTCTTCATGCACACTGCAGCTCCCCTGGCACACTGCTGCCTTTGAGGACCCAAGCCCAGAGCTCTCCAGGCAGCACGTCTCCATCCCAGCCATTTGCTCTCCTACTCAGACCAAGCTTTCCCCAGCCCTCACCCTCTGCAGTTTGGCCCAGCAGAGCCGGTCAGTCCCGCACTGCGCTGCCTTCTGGTTGCTGCACGCTGCCTTCTGAACTACCTGAGCACACCATGTGGGTTACTGTCTAGACTGCCTCGCTCTAACAAAGTGTATTCACTAACATCGTGTACTATTAGAGCTCACTAAAAGTAACAAACAAAGTACATTTCTTTCTTTGCTCCTTAATTGTTTGATCATTAGCTTGCTCGCTGATTCATAAAATATGAAAACCTCCAATAGGGTATCTAGTCACTAGTGCAAATTAGCTAGTTTCTAATGTACATAAATAAATTATAAGTCCACATTTACAGTTTGTCTTTAATAGAAGCACTGCATAGAAGTGCTTTATCTTATCAGGAACAAATTGGGTCTGCTGCTATGCACACAAAGTCACAAGTAAAGGCAAAAGCTGGGAGTGCTGAACTACACCCTCAAAGCATGTCAGTGGCACAGATGATCTCTTTTCTGCTGGGTAATCTGTTTTCTTTAGCTTTGAAACAGGAGTATAGTTTATAGTACATTCATAGGAGGGGTGGGATTTGAACATCAGGGCATGGTCTGCGTTCTGACAGCAGCTGGGGAAGCCACGAAGCTTTCATTATCCTGGGACTCCTTGTTTTCCCTTAGTTTTTCTTATCCAGTTCTCCTCTCTCACTCTACCTCTTGGTTATTCCTGTTGCTTGAGAAATTATTCACAGAGAAGAGCCATGTCCTCGAATTCCCACAAACCTTACTCCCAGGTAGGATGGGCTCATGTGCAAACTCCCTGAAACCTCATCTGTAGCTGTTTTCTAGTCTACAGTTTTGTGGTGGGAAGGGTAATTCTATAATACAATTCACATATACAACTCTTAACTCTTTTCCGTACCATTGCTGGCATGCTCAGCACAAAGGATCTCATTCTCTAACAGCGCTGCAGGATTTTAGATACAATTCTGAAGATGGCTGTTTAATGTCTGCATATTTTATTGGCTTAATCCTTACTCAGTTCGGTAATTCTCTCAAATAACGAACACAGGCTGCCTGGTGTAAGCTTTTGGTCCAAGCTGTGGCTTACACCACACAATCTGCCTACTGAAGAGATTTGCACTGAGTGGTCAAAGTTCCGTGGCAAGAGGCTGGTGTTCCACACAGATCAACCTACAGGTTAGATATTAAAAACTCAGATCTTGTCAGATTTGTACGGCCAATAACGATTCCTGGTGGAGATCGAATGCTCAGATATCTTTTGTTCCCCAGTTGATGGTTACAGCCTTTTCCATGGGCATCGTTCCCAAAGCCTTCACTGTGTGTAAGGCTCAGACCTGAGAGTGCTCACGTAGGGAAATGATTTCCCATGTGTGGATGGCTTTGTTGAGATCAGCCTGACAATTTGTGCATAACATTATTTGGATGCATTTGTAAGTGTTGGGCTTATGCATACAAGATCAAGGACTTAGTAAATGTTTCTTGTCTTGATACATAAAAGCTTTGTTGGTTGGATATTGAGGTCTCTGCTGCCTAAGCCCTGTTCGGTTTCAATGGCAACTACTCATATGCCTGTCTTGAGCACACCTAGGTATGTAAAAATGTAGGACAAGCTGAAGGATATTCCCACAGGTCAGCTCGCTGTGGGCTGCAACATTTAACATGGTATCTGGACTCAAAACGTGTATTTTGTACAGGATGAAGTGTACACTTCTTTATCAGCCCCTTTCAGTGCAATTGATTCAACAGAGATTAGGATAATGCGGGGTGCGTATCTTCGGTTATTTTACCTCATTGCTATACCATGACTTTAACTGACTTTACCTCAAAGCCAGCCAAACTTCCTTTTCTCTGCTAAATTTGCTCATGAAGGCTGCTCCTGCTGCCATGGCCAGCACCTCCTCCTCCGATAGATGCAGCAAAACCTGAACCATGAGGGATAACTGCCGTGGCGCGTCTGAGCTGGCACCAGGCATGGCCCACGGGGGGCATTTCACCAGCAGGCAGGGAAGCAAAGCTAAATCCACATCCTGAAGCCATTTTAGGACCTCCATGGTATCCAAGGGGGTAATTTTACTTGGATGTTTTGAATTTGAAAATCTGAGTGCATGATTCATGTGGTCTGAGAGCTGGCAGTGCTCGAGTCGTGCTCTCCAGCTTCCCCAGGAGCCTGCAATCTGCTCGGGCTCTAAATGCAGACCAATTATGCCACCGAGCTGGGGGAAAGCTGCTTTAGACAGTCAGAGGCCTTGGCCTCCCAGCGTGACTCTGCCCACGTTCCCAATAGTTGGGTTTTCTCTTGTTTGACCAGTCGCTGTTTTCTGTCCTTTTTCGGAATTCTGCTTCAATGAAAAGAGAGTTACCTCTGATCTATTAACCCACAAGTCCAAAATCTTTTGTCAATGAAGGCAAACCCCAGAACTGGTAACATCTCATGTCCTACCATCAGAGCTGACCAACCAGTACATGGTGCTGTTCAGGGCAGGGCAAAGGCTCCAGAGGGCGTCATTCAGAAATTCACTTTCATCTTCATCTAATTTTGCTTGGATTTCTTTGTTTAATTGTTCAAATCATCTGCTGTGCTCTAGTCCTTAGATTTTTGGTTTCCGTGTGGGTAATGCCATCCATCTCTTTGCATGTGACCAACTGAGGTGAAAGAAAATGAATTATGCTTATTTCTGTGCTTTAGGTGCTTGTTTAAGTGTACTATCCTATGCAAAACAAGGAGTATGGTTCTTTAATGTTTTCTTTAGATCCCAACTCTAATCCAGGCTCCCCAGCTCCACCTGAGCTATGCGTGGACATGATTTTCCTCTCTGTACAGATCTTCTGCATTGGTAAATGTAGAGGTTATTACAGAGGTATGGGAAGCTCTAGATGAACAGCGTTTGTCTAGGTTGCAGAATGGTTCCTTTTCCCACCCATTCTGTTCTCTGTCTCCCCCTCGGTACAACCATTGCTGTGGTGCTTAGACCTTCAGTTGGTGGTTTTTGTGACCCTTGGCAATTGATTTCAGGGGCCACTGCACAGCTCCTCAATGAACACAACTTCTGTTTGCAGCAGGTCCTGTCTGCTCCAGGACCACAACTGGGAGGCAACATATTTTACTGCAGATACCAAAAGTTTTAAAGTCCTCAAGCAAGCTTGCATTTAAAAGGAAGAGTTGCCAAATTCAACGTACGTAATTGACATATAATTTGAAATAATAGCTTTGCAGGAGTGACTGTGTAGAATTTGACCTATATATTCCTTAGAATTGTGAGTGTGTGGAGGAAGGAGAGAGCTTGACCCAGCTTGACATTCACATCTCAGAGGAAGGTTGCATGACTAACCATAAAAAAAAAAAAGCAGCCATTTAATTTCAATCTTAGAATTGCATCATGAAATCTCAAGCTGAGAACCAAGGAACCCAGTATGGGCTTTTGTGTGTGTGTGTGTGCCATTTATTTATGCTCAACTGCCTGAATGAAGAAAAAGAAGTTGATTACTTTATTTTGGAAAGCAGCAGTAAATGTGTCTCCTTCCAAGCTCTCCTGAAGCCAAAGAGGGCTTCACTTACACCTTCAGTTCACGTTGTTGCCAGGTGGTGGTGATCCTGCTCATTCAAAATACCTCTACAGAAAATTATCCTAATCCCACAAACCACTCCATATTTTCCCACTGATATTCCGCAGGCAGGGAGACCTTTAAGGTTTTAGAGACTGGAATGGAGGCAAAGTGCCTTTCTTGTCCTCCAGTTTTCCTGAAAGTCTGGTGATGCAGGATTTCTCCAGCCTTCAGTGGGAGATGCAGGTGAGGGGGCAGTTTGGGTCTCTGCTTCTTGCCTCTTCCTGGATTAGAGAGTTCTTCCCCCATAGCATCACCCAGCTCCTCCACTTTCCCATTCCTGCTGCCACGGCAGCAGGTCAATGACTCGTGGAGGGAGGATGCAGCTTGTGGGGGTGCTTTCAAAACAGGGAATGAAGCCAAGTGTCACCAGCAGCCCCAGCACTACATCAGCACATGAGGTCAGTGCTGAAGGGCAGCACTGCTCTGTAGTCCCACTGTGTCCGTGGCACTGCCCTGTTTCTTACAGCTGCCCAGGTGCCCCATCATCAGCTTTATGGGAAGGATGGTTTTATGTCAGCTGTTTTAGTCTCTGTCTTCTCGCGGAGCTTCACGAGTTCCACATGCAGCTGTAGGGTTCACCAGTGTGATTGTATGACACAATGAGCTATTTGGGGTGACTCACCTGGCACCTTGCTCTGCCCCGTGCTGTGTTTGGTTAAGACATGACACGTTCCACGAGCACTGGATGAGGAGGGAGGAGAACAGAAGCAAAATGTTGCTACCGTGATGTGTTTTGTAAAACTGTGATTGCCGTGCATGCTGAGCTGCCAGTGATCAGTCCTTGCTCTCCTACTCCCATCAGCAAGCAGTACCCAGAGCTCTGGGTTTTCCCTGGCAAACAGATGGGTGCAAGCAGCTGGAAGCGCAGCAGGGCAAGCTCTGCTGGGTCCAGCCATGGTTCTGGAGCTCCCGGCAGCTGTTGGGTCACCCAACCCGTGGCCAGAGCTCAGAGCACTTTGCTTTGCAGCCTAACGAACCGTCTTGGCAACAACGTGAACAGATACATACGTGAGGTTTCTTGCCATATTCCTGTTCCAAGCCTGCACTCCTGGCTCTGCGTGTGAGTAACGCCTGACTCGCGGGGATGATGCTCATTACTCATGGGGAGGTGCTTGCATCCCATCCCTGAGCACCAGCTGCTGCCGATGCTGGGAGATGGAATTCTGATTATTTGGCCCTGTTTTTCACATTGTTTGTCGTGATAAACCAAGACTGCTGTATCACATAGAGCAAATCAGCCATAAAGTCAAGTTCTCCACCTTCTGCCTTCACTGCTCTTTGTAGAAAGGAGGTAACAAGTGACGTGTGATAGCCACAGACTCTCTTTTACGTGAGAATTACATTACCTACAAAGAATGCAGGCAAGCCAGCTTCAGTGGTGCAACTTGCTGAAGAAAAGATGGGCAGCCAGCACTAACAGGAGGATCTGGGTATTCACAAATGGATTAATCTTCTTTTCTCTCAGTCAAATGTTTCTCTTTAAAGCACCTGCTAAGAAAGGAGTGAGATAATGAGGTGTCTGGATAGTAGGAAGCGTTTTTAGAGCTTTGCTTTTGCTTTCTGTTCTTTAGTTCTTGTGTAGAGCAAAAGAGAGGCTCTCATGGCATGGGGACACAAGAGTGGTGTAGAATGAGGATCCGGGCCCTGAAATACCCACCCTGAAAGGCCTCGTGCTGCAGGCTGGTTGGAAAACAAGAAGGATAATTGAAGCGGGGAGTCTGCACTTAGGGACAGAGCAGAACAAATGAACGTGTGGTCCCAGAGGGCAACCATTCCCAGTTCTGTACAAAGGATGGTGCCACATCTCGGGGAGGGAGGGAAGGATGGGCCACCACTGCTGCTCCAAGTGCAGCCCAGAGCAGCCCCAGACGGACCAGAAAGACAGCGTGGCATGGAAATCAAAACACGGCTCCTATTTGGCTAATGGTGCACAGGATGCAGTGGGGCCAGCGTGAGGTTTTGTGCTTGTGGTCAAGAATTTAACTTTCCTTTTTCTGAAGGCGCTCTAACGTAAGACACTTCGGGGGTGAGGGTTTCAAATGAAACAGGATTCTGTGTATGCAGAAGTTGCTTGTTTGCAAATACAGTGATGTGAATTTAAACCCCTTGTGGTTTACCATGGAAAATACAGAGTTGGTGTTTTTCACCCGAACTATGCTACACACACACTGCAGGCAGAGAGGACCGCACAGCCCGCGCAGGGGAGAATGTGAAACTAAAATTAACTTCCCCTGTGTGTGCATGGACAGATGCAGATAAACACACACCCAAGAGCTCCGTCAGGGTGATTTCCTCGTGCCATTTCTGTCTGCGAAGCGGCTGTGTTGGTGGAGAGAAGGCTGTGGCCCCCAAGTGGTGCCTGGGATGCACCCTGTGGGTACGTGGCGCTGAGCCCCAGCTGGGGAGGTGGGTTTGTAGGGCAAGAGTCAATGGGATGGGAGCAGTGCCCTGGGGAGGTTGCCTTGGCCATGCTCTGTGCAGACATAAATGGATGGTTAGCTTCCATAAAGCTTGGTAGGCAAGTCCGAGTCTTTCTACATCTTGAATTCAGAAGTGTTTTCCCAGAAGCTGGGCATATCAGTCTTCTTACTTTTCAGCATGTGGATGACAGTGTATTCCCAGCAAGAGGCAGAGGTGGCTCTTTGTGGGAGCTACGAGAGCCAGGAGGCAGCTTGTTTCCTGCTGGTGACATCACACCTGGTCTGCTGCTCCTCTGCTCCAGATGGGCGGAGGGTCAGCATCCAGGGAGCAAGGCCCGAACTGCAGGTATGGGGAGGAATCCTTTTGCATCACATCCCTTAGTTGTACAGCACAGCTCCTGCCTGCTTCCCAGTGACTTTTGTCCATGAAGAAAGGCAGGATGCAAATCTCAGTGGTGTCATTGTGAAATCATTGATTCTCATCAAGGCAGGGAAAGGGTGCAGTTCAGTATATTGAAGGTAAATCATTTGAAATGGAAACTTACCAATCTGGTACTGGAACAAAAAGATATTTCCCAGTATGTACCCTGTGCAAAGAGTGCTTGCTAGTCTATTACTATGCATTTAATGGGATGGGCGCGAGAATTGCCTTAAACATACAGAACTGCTTCTACTTTTGATTACTCCCTCAGCGTTGAGGTTTACAGTCTGTAACACAACATGTGTGGGTTTCACAGGTCAGTCAGTCTGCCCTGGAGGAAATGGATTTCACATGTAGTTTCTCATTCTCATTTACTCTGCGTTCTTCATCGGTGCAGAGACCCTCAGTGATCCGAATGCAGAGCATCAGCTGCTCTTGGAGATCCAGGACACGATTGTTTCTACCAGGCAGCAATTTTGGGATGATTTTCCTTGAATGTACAATTTAGTAAAAATGGGAAATTGGTTTTCGAGTTAGGATAAGGCACGTGTTTGGTTTAAGGTTTGTGTGGTAGAGACCTTCAGACAGAATGAGCATGGCTATGTCTGGGGGTGAGCTGGGGACTCCTGGGACTCCCAGTGACCCCAGTTTTCAAAGGAGTCACGGGTTCACTCAACACAAGCTTTCAGTTTTGGTGCAGTCTGCCCTCTGGGACGTCACCCTTTACCATCACCTGTCTCAGGAGAAAATGAGCTTGGAGAGCTCCATGTCCTCTCCCCATTTTTGGTTATGAACCTCTACTGAGCCTTCCCGTGACAGTTTCATCCTGAGTTTACCTGGATTACAACCCCAACATCTACTCCAGTCCCAAAACCATCCCTCTCTCCTTGTCGTATATTAACCGTAACCAAAGCTCTCATCCAAACCATAAAGGCATGAGCTGTGTTCAAGCTGCCTGCAACAAGATCTGAAGTCCCTGGGGTGCGGGGTTTGGGGTGAGCTGGGGCTGGGGCTCCTGGAGGGGCATGCAGCCAGAGTTAGGGCTGGAGCAAGTTGTGAGATGGCAAATGAAGGTGGCCAAGAGCAAGGAATGCATTCAGCAGGGCTTGAAGGATATGTGCTCTTATACTTGATATATGGAAAAATATTGGTTGGGTGTGGGGTTCTCCAAATATAGGGTTTAATTCAAGCTGGTGTTTCACCACAAGGCGGGACAGAAGGCAAAGTGCTGTGGTCACTGGGGAAGCTTTCCCAAGCAGTGGGTCCTGCCCTCATTGCCTGCGCTGCCGTCACGGGCATAAAGCAACAACTGGTACTATAGCTGCGTGGTCTGACAAAAGTCTTCCTTGGAAAAAACAGGCTTTAAGGAAGCGTATCTGATGTCACCGCCATGAGATGACTGAGCTAGAACAGTTTCCTTAATTAACCCTCTGTAAATGAGCTGCTTTGATGGGTTGCAGCTCAGCAGTGGAGCAGAGATCTGTTTCTGAGGAAATTCTGGATTCCAGCAGAGGTAAAAATGTTCTGAGTGAAGAGGTACAGTATCCAATAATAGCTCTAAAGATCACAGCTAACTCTTTGATCTCTTCTGTATCATGACTCCGCATTGCTTTTGAAAGATAGCTGAGTCTTCGGAGCAGAAGGCAGCTTTTTCCTCTCCCTGCTTTCAGTGCAGCTGGCAGGTGTTGGGAGCACAGGAGGTGACCTCTCCTTCTTTGCAGCTTGGTGACAAACACTGGAGAAATCTGGGTATGACAGCTACTCCTGTTTTACATATAAAAAGGAGCTTTGGGATTTATGTAATCAGCAGTTCAAAACCTATCAGAAGAACACGAGCAGCTCCAGGCTGTTTGCATGCAGCCCAACACGAAGCGACGTGAGGCACAGCCCACCCACACCTCTGTGTCCCCATGTCACAGCCTCTCAGCAAAGCTCCACAGGGAAGCGCTGCTCTGCCTTTCCAGAGCCATGCATGCAGGGCAGCAGCCATCCCTACACATCTGGATGGAGGCACAGCTGGCAGAGCAGCGTCACATAACATCCTCCCATCCCTGCAGTGCCCACAGCTGCTGGGCTGCAGAGCCCCGTCCCATTGCACAGAGCATCGCTCACAGCTTCTCCCATCCATCCCCATTTGGGCTTCCAAAGGTGCTCCTTCTTTTCATTGTGCTTTATGAAGCGCCGTGTACACCTACTTTCAGCTATAAATAAAAAATAATCATGTGCATTTAACACTGATTAAAATTCTTTTTAAATTTATATGCAAACGAGGAGCAGCCACAGGCTGCTGGCAGGGTGCCCATAGGGCCCTTTGTTCTGGAGAGATCGTACACCACTGATGAGCAGATAAATTCATCTTCAGTGCCATCGTCTTGTCTTCGCTCTGCATCTTTTTTATAACTACTGGAAGGTGTAGGTTGAGAAACGCTGGTTTGATTAGCTGGGCTTGTGGTTGGTCCCTTTTCATGCCAAAATCATTTAAGTGTTCCAGACATGGCATACACCCATGGAATCTACAAATATATCTCTCCCCAGTGCGTCATAATTCCTACGGTAGTAAGTGATGAATCATCAGGATCTAATGTGAAGATAAGCTAATTAGCATTAATCAGAGCTCCTGCCCGAGGTGGGAAAATGCTAGGTGAGCAGTCTGTTGGCTGCCATTTGTGTTGTTTAATTCTTTTATTTCTATTTTTTTCCATTTTACAGATAGGCCCCTTCAGAGCTCCTGAGCTCACTGGCAGGTTCCTTTAGTGACCTGCAAAATGTGGAACCCTGCTGGTGCCCCTGAGCCCCCCGCCCGATCCCACCCATCATCCCACTCCTTGCCATGGGCTGGAAGTCCACAGGCTGCTCTTGGTCACCTTGAGACTCAGGCTGCCTCTGTGTTGAATTTATAAATGCTGTAGCATTGTTTTCCTTCTAGTGCCATCCCTCCTGGCACAGCTCCCATGCAGCAGAGTGCACGCACCCCTGGGTGCTGCCTGGTGCTGGGTGCCACAACCCGGTCGTGCTGCAGGATCACATGGAATTCAGTCAGCAAACAGCATGAGCAAGCACCACCCTGCATGGCCGGGATGAAGGATTGTTTATGACAAATTCCTTTACGTCTGCATCGTGCATCTGCAGTGTGCCTCCGGAGTCTGAAAGGAATTGGCTTTGCTCGCCCAGCTCCTGCTCTCTGTGCCCTGCACGTGTTGGGTTTGGGAGCAGGAATTCTATGCTGAGCTCAGGCTTGGCCATTAGCATTAAGCTAATTAGCTGCCAGTGAGACCTGAGTCCTAAAAGGAAGTGCTGTGAAGATGTTTTGGCAGCTGGGAGCCACCAGCAGGCTCAGTGTGTTTCGGGAGGTGAAGCCCAATGCAGGGACTGCAGGGCTCCATAGGGATGCACTACAGCAGTGCCCACAGTGAGAAAAAGGCCAAGTGTGTTCTGCTCTGTGAGATGGGGGTCCAGCACAGCCCTGGCTGGTCACTGTGTGTGTGCAGCCGTTGGCCATCGCCCTTTGCCACCCATGCACAGAGCGGAGGGTGTTATTCCCTGCTACTGGAATTGCCTTTCCCTATCCTGAATCTGTTGCCATCCCATAATTACACAGCCTCTTCCATTGTGGTGAAACCCGCCCCTTCCTTTTGGAACGTGGGCTGTCTGCAGGCAGCACCAGCACTGCTCAGCTCCTCCCAAGCACATCGCTCCTGTTCACATCAGCTCTGTTCCACAGCTCAGCACTGGGCTGAAAGCAAGCCTGAACCACAGCTTATAGTGCTTACAGCAGGGAGCAAGCACCGGAGGTTTGCAGCCACTGACAGATGTCATTGCATTTAGCCCTGGGACACTGTGACAGCACTGCAGGGATCCAGAGAGCACCAATGGGAAAGGAGAGCAACACATTAGTCCTGTGGGTCTGATGGCTGGGCATCTCTGCCATCACTGGGAGCTGGTTACAGTAGATAGAGTAGATAAGTAGATAGAAGGGATTAAATCCCAGACTACAATTTGTTTTCGGCTGAATAATTATGATTAATTAATGCCAAAAACAAATTATAGTAATTTAGAATATTAATACTTTTTTATATATATAGAAAAGATGGGTTGTGTCCAATAGGCCTGACCCGTACAGCCAAGCTGCCCTCCTTGGTTTTGTTCCACATCCCTAGCCTGGCAATGGCAGCAATACCTCTGTGGTCATTGGGTCTCATGGCACAACTGCCCTCCACCTGCATCCCCAGAACTGCCAGGGGGAGCAGAGCACGGCCCTTCTGCCCCAAAACTGCACAGGCACAAATGGGACCATCGGCCATGGAGGCCTTCCTTGGAGCCACCTCCTGGAATGGGGTCAGTGGGCAGTGGGCTGAGGATGGGTTTGGTGATCTTAGAGGTCTTTTCTAACCTCAACGATTCTATGGTTCTAGGAAAATGTACAGAAATGTTTTGGTATAGATATTGCTTAAATGCCTAAAATTTATGTATAGTGGCTATGTATTTAGAAATGGTTGGTTTTTTTTAATACAAAACATGTAACATTGGTCTTTACTTTATACAAAATGCCCTGCTTTAAGCTGTATTTACAGTGTGCTTTATGAGCATCACAGCAGCAGCGAGTCTGCTCAGATGCAGGAGATAACAGGGCTCCACCCCGGCAGGCACCTTTCAGTTAAACACTGTCAGGTTAAATCCTTGGGCTGAACACAGCCCGGTGCAAAAGTGGAAAGGTTGCGCGGAGGCAGTGAGATGGATGCAGAGATAAGAAAGCACCAAGCTCTGCTCTCGTGGGACGCCCCAGGTGATGCACAGCAGTGGGACGTGTCCTGCACCCCAACAGCTGTGCCAACATCTGTGTGGGCCCAGCAGCAAGTGGGCTCCTGCCATGAGGGAGAGCCTTTAACACTGCAGCATGTGGCAGATGTGGTGGTCATGCTGGTGCCGTCTGCTGGCTCAGGAGTTGTGCTCTGCTCCATCTAGAGGCTGCGCTTCTGCTCCACACCTCACTGTGGATCTAGAGCACCAAATTAAAAGTGCTGTGAGTTTATCTGCATTTATGCACAGGATGCTGCAGATCAAATGCCTGCAGACCGCCAGGCTGCTAGCATGGGGTGTTCTCCCTATTTTCCCTAGAAACCTGAATGAATGTGTGCCAGTGCTGGAGAAAATCATAGCATTGTAGAATGGATTGGGCTGGAAGGGTCCTTAATGATCACAGAACCAGATTCACAGCGTGGTTGGGCTGGAAGGGGCTTCACAGCCCCCAGCCTCACCCTGCACGTGCTGGCTGATCCCAGCTCAGGCTGCCCAGAGCTCACCCATGGCTGAGGGCACCTCCGGGGCTGGGGCAGCACAGCTCAGAGCAGCAGTGCCAGCCCCACCCCATGTCCTCCTAATATCCAATTTAAATCCTGCCTCTGCACTCAGAAGCACGTGTCCCTCAGAGAGACAGAGCAGTGGAAAATCTCTGATTGACAAGGATTGCTGTAGAGAAGTGTCCTGTACGCTTCAATATCTTGTTGTTGTTCTGCTGAAGCCCTGCATTCAGTGTTGCCAGCTGCTGGCTTGCCTGGGGCTTTGTGTCACCCAGCATTGCAGCTGAGGTCTGCTCTGCACTGGGATGCTCACAGGTACAGTGTTAGGGGAAGAGTGTGCTTTACAAACTGCTTCCTCTGTGTAGCAGCTCAGTGAGAACCAAAAAGAAAAGTGTGAAAACATGTAATCCTCTGTAATCCGTATGGTTTTTACTTGTTGTGTTCTCAGCAGCTTAGATGATGGCTGTGAGATAGACGGCTTTATTTCTGAATGGCAGACTTTACAGGGAAAAATGTAAATCCCGAAACAATTGGAACAGTGCTTTAATTGGACACAGCACTGGCTGTGAAGACGTACTACTGCAGGGTTGGGTTGGACAGTGCAGGGTCCTTTGAGAGGACACCTCTGTGCAGGTCCCTGTCCCGGAAGCAGCAGCAGTTTTTCATTTCCAGCTTGCAGAAAGCAGACGTGGGACACACGCAGACATCCTGCCAGGACCTGGGTTGCTCCTGCACTCCGATATTGCACTGCGGCCATGCGGAGGCTGTGTGCACAGAGGTGTGGCGGCTGTGTTTTGTAGTGTAATTGATGCTCTGCGTAACCTCGGTTTCATCATTCAGCAAATGCTGCTGTCAATTATCGTAATGAGGCAGAGGACGTTGCAGAGGAGTGAAACACAAGGGCTGTGCTGCAGAACAGCTGTGGTTGGGCAGCTGTGTGAGTCAGGGGCTGGCTGGGAAGGGTCTGTGCCAGGAGTCTTGGCAGCAGCAGGCATGGAACGGGACCCAAACTATCGTGCTTGGGCAAAACTGTGTCTCACCGAGAGCTGTGGTTTCCATAAGTTGCATTTTTTGATGAAAATGGATAACATTGCATAAAATTCCTGGCCCCGAAGCAGGCAGATCCCATGGTGAGATCTGCAGCATTAATCTGTGTCCTCGTGTCTCACGGGTCTGCACACATCACTTTTCGGAAGCAGCCAGAGCCCAAACTCAAAGCAAAACCAAGTTGAAAGAGCGAAGTTTCGTCCATTATTTTTCTCATCAAAACCATGTGAAATTGTGACTTTCTCATTTTATCTGCGTGAAGCCTTTGATCACTGCTGCCTCGTGAGCATCTGATCACTGGCTGGGAGCTCAACCCAGTGCTGGGCACGCTCTGCATGTTCTCTGGTTTCCAAGTGGCAGTGGTATCTGTCCCAGCTGTGTTGTCCCAGGCTGTCATTCACATCAAGCTGTGGCCAAACACTTCCTGGAGGTGCTGGGAGAAGTAGGCTGAGATGCTCACCTACCTGCAGCACCTCCTTTGTGTTTTATTATGTAGCACAGCACGAGGAAGAGCCGCGGTTTGCTGCGTTTCATTGCTGGTTTGAGTGGCAGCACCCTTTGATGGCATCACCTTGTGCTGTATGTAGCCACAGCACCAGAAATAGAGCATGAGACCTCCAGCCAGGGTCTGAAGTCCAAAGTCTGCTTTCCACACTGGAGTCCCAAAGATGGAAATAATCACGTGAGCATCCACTCACGTTGTAAAACCTGATGCAATGGTCTGCGCATCTCAATACCTGAAAAACAGGCTGTGACAAAAGCTGGGAGCTGAGCAGGGCTGCACACGGCTCCGTTCCGCCCGTGTCAGTCTGTGCCATCGCACAGCACAGAACAGCATTGAGGTGTGGGGCGGAGGTGTCCTCCCGTGTCCCTGCCCCGTATTGCAGTGCTGTGCTGAAACTGAGCCCGTGGGGCTACGTGTCCCTTCATCCCACCACCCTTGGCCAGGCAGCCTGTGGGATGAGCTGCTCCCTGGGCTCCGTTTTGTTGGAGGTAACAGTTAAGGAACTTCCAGAAGTCAAGTGGCAAGACGAGATTAATTAGGAGTCCTGTCTAATCCTAATTACAGTGATATTTGCTTCCCACGATAGGAGGCATTCATTACCATATGGATAAGTTTGTTTCTTCTCTCTGTCTGCTTCCCTCCCCCCAACAAAAAAAGGTTAAATAATATTTAATACATCTTTACAGTAATTAAAAAAAAAAAAAAATCACTTCTTTTTAATCTCATATAAACATGAGATGGGCAGAGGAGAAACCCATTCAATTCCCTATTAATTCTCCCTGCTGCCTAATCATATGCAAATCCACCAAGCCCAGGTTTTAGTGCGGCTGTGCACATGAAGAGATCAGAGAAGGACCCAGACGGGGCAGCGGGCTGTGCTGTGGGTCAGGAGCTCTCCAGAACCCGGCTGGAAGATAAATGCCACATTTGAATTAAAATGTTTATTTTGCCCTGCACTGTAACACTGGCTGTCAGAGGGAGAAGGGGCATTAAGCGTTATGGAACTAATTCCTCCTGTCAAGAAGAGGGGGATTTCTCCCAGCCAGACATGCAGCATCATCCCGGATTAGTGGCTGTAGCATTCTTTGTCAACATGTCACCCTCAAGAGCGAGCAGTGAGCAGCGCCGCTATCACCATACGGCTGTGGGCATCCCTGGGAGCTCCCTTTGGCTCCGGGGAGGATTATTTCCCTCTGCATCTTCCCAAGAGGGGCTTCATGGAGAAGAAGGGAAATAATCATTAGTGCAGATCTGCAGACCTGGCCCGGGGCAGCCGCCCTACGTGGGGTCCTTCATCCCATCCAAGGAGTTCTTGTCCCCTCCAAAAAATCCATTTGGGTTCAGCAGCAGCAATGTGAGCATGAGGACGGCAGCCACCCCTGGGCCTGCCCATCCTGCAGATGCATTTACCATCCCTATAAATATCAAAGGATTTCACCACAGCAGTGATACGTGTAGCAAAGAGAGATGATAACTTTTACAAATGATCATCCTCGCTTACACCATGTTATCTGCTAATTAGCCATTGTACACACGTGGGCACAGCCATGTCAGTCCCACAGTGTCTGCCCTGTGAGTGTGTGGCTGTGGCAGCCTCATGCAGTGGGAACCTTGTGTGTGTGTAAGCATTGCCGTGAGTGCTGCTGTGGCCGATGTTCTCTGCAGAGCAGTTGTTGAGTTGGGGACTCACTTTCAGACAGCACGAGGGACTTCTGAGTTGTTGTGGTCAGTGACCAGCCCAACACCAGGACCTGAGAATGGAGAACTGAAAGAAAATGTAGTTCAGCCCAGCATAGCATAGCATGGTGTGGTACAGCTCAACATAGCGTGGTATCATGTATTACATATGGCATCACACAGCACAGAGAATCGTAGAATGGCCAGGGTTGAAAAGGTAGCCCTCAATGCTCATCCAGTTCCAACCTCCTGCTATGTGCAGGGTCACCAACCAGCAGCCCAGGCTGCCCATTTAACATATGGCATTGCATAACATAGCATAGCATAACATATAGCGTAGCATAGTGTAATATATAAACATGTAGTATAGCATAACAAAGCCTAACATATATTAGTATAGCATAACGGCATAACATATAGCATAGCATAACATGAAACAACAACATACAACATGACATAAGCTCTAACACAGCATATAGCATAACCTAGTGTATAGCATAACACAATACAGCACTGCATAACACAGTAGCCACACACCATTGCCCAACAGCACAGCACCCAGCACAAGGACCCAGGGTGCGGGTGCAAGGTGCTGCGGTGACACCGGCACGGCCACTCTCAGTGCAGAGGGGCAGGTTTCACCCCTCTGATCTTGGGGGAATTGAAACACCTTCAGTCACATCCGAGTTTTGTGTGTGAGTTTCTGTGTGTTTTCTGTTCTTAATTCCCCTCTTTCAAGTAAATGTTTTTGTTTTCACCTTCAAGGGAAAAGGAAGCAAAAAGCCATGCAGCTGCAGCCCTGCGGGAGAGCCCAGGGATGGCAGCAGGCAGCTGCTGCATGGCTGGCACTTTGGGGCTATGGGGTTCCTAGGTCTGGCCCCACCGTGGGCACTGCTGTAGGACATGGATGCATTTGGGTCTGGGTTTTGCCAGTGATTTGTCACGGACACTTGTGCTGTGCTCCCCTCCCTCCCCCCCCTTGGACTTTTTCCTGATTAATTCTGGGTATTGGCGCGACTGCTCACCTTCAAGAAGCTAAAGGAGGTCAGATGGTATCAGCACAGGGGTCACGGCCGTGCCTTCACCTCTGCAGCCATGGTGGGTTACTGATAACACTGGCCCTGCAGCACCCGGCCCCATTCGCAGAACTGCATTGTGGAGAGCAGCAGAATGGAGCCCCGTGGGGACATGTCCCAGGGCTGGAGGGGGGGTGGGCAGCCAATGGCAGGGACAGCCCCGGGGTTTGGTGTTGGGCTGCAGCCAGCTGTGCTGCCCCAGCAGTTGTTGTCCCATGCAGCTGAATGCTGGGGGCTCTCAGGGCAGCCAGCAGCAGTAGGGACCTGCTCTGGGCAGAGGTGTTTTCTCCCACATGGGATGGCATCCTCAGGCAGTGATGGCACACGTTCATTTTTTGGAGGATTTCTGTGCTTTGGGGCATAATGGCCTCCACACTTGCCCTCTGTCACCCCAAGAGCACTTTTAATTTTATTTTTCCATGCCTTTATTTTTTTCACGAAGAACCACCTACATCTTTCTCTTAGAAGATAAATACTTGAGAAGTGAAACGGCTCTTCCTGTGCCCGTAAACGGTGTAAAGCTCAGCCATTTCCCCACAGAGCTGAATGTAAAAACAATAACCCTTGCTACTTACAGCCAGCAGCAGCAGCAGTGGGACCCGGTGCTGAGCATCTGCAGCTCCTCTGGGGATCATGAGGCTCTCATGCCAACAGAGCACCAGGCCAGGTCCCAGATCTGCAACCAGCAAGTCATTGAGGCTTCAAAAATTGTTGAAGTTATTTCCCTGTCCTTCTCCACAGAGTTCCTTTGTTGCTTTCTGCATGCAGAAGTAATGGCTCTGAAGGAATCCAGTGTATGCTTTCCTCCATAGGCAACGCAGGATGAGGAATAACTGCATGCATCAGTATAGGCTAAGAACTGCATGCATCAGTATAGGCTGGGGGCTGCTGGAGAAGGACCTGGATGTCCTGGTGGCCAGTGATTAACCAGCAGTTCACCAGTCACTGACCAGCATTTGACCTGCAGTTGACCAGTGATTGACCAACAATTGACCATGAGCCAACAGTGTGCCCTTGTGGCCAAGAAGGCCAATGGTGCCCTGGGATGTGTGGCACACAGTGTGGCCAGCAGGAGAGGGAGGGTCTCCTCCCCTCTGCTCTATCCTGAGGAGGGCACATCTGGAGCTCTGTGCCCAGTGAGGGGCACCCCAGCTGCAGGCAGATAGGGAGCTGCTGGAGAGAGCCCAGAGACTCTCAAGTGGGGATTGGTCTGGGGGATCTGCAGAGTTCCCTTCCTGCCCCTGTGGTTCTGTGACTCTGTGATGCTGTGTGTGCCATCAGATGGGGACAGGGTTGGGGCAGTCCCTGCGGGTGCCCGTCCCCGTGGGGCGACGTGGCCCTGCTGACACCGAAGCTGCCGGGGTGAGGACAGTGCTGACGTGGGTGGCTTTAACTTTCCCTTCTTCCTTTCTGCAGTGGCAGTGGTGAGGCAATGTGACTGCAGCAAAAGTGAGAAAAGAGAAAATAAAAACAGCACTGTGAGGAGAAATGAGCAGATGCTGCTGGCCCCAGTGCTTGCAGAACAGGGTCTTGTTGCAACGTCTGCTGGTGCAGCACTGCAGGGGTCGATGGGGGCTGGGTTAGATTTATTCACATTGCCCCAAACTGGGAGGTTTGCTCAGGATGCAGAGGTGCCCTGAAGCTTTGCAGAGCTCTGCAGGTCCCATACCTGAGAGCCCCAAAGCACAGCTCCAAGCCCCACATCAGTGATCCCACCCTGCAGGGTGCTCCCAGCCTCCGTTTGCTGACTTGAGCAGCTGTTTGGATACGGGGCAGAAGGCAGAGCAGTGCTGGCTCGCTGCAGCCTGACCTGCTGCCTCTGTCTCTGCGGCACAGTGACTAATTCTGCAGAGAAAAGGAATTAATTCCTCATTGAATCAGCAGCAGCAAACTCCGTAGGTTTTGTTTTGCATAGCCGACGCGTAGACTCATCTCTCTCTCTGAGAAGTGATGTTGAAGCCAACACACAGGGCTGACTCCTGGCTGCAGCCCGCAGCACTGCTCCCCTCATTGCTTTGTTGGGAGCTGTTCCTTGGTGCTGATGCACGCAGCTGGGGATGCCCAGACCCCGGTGCACCCCAAGCACCAATCCCTGGCCAGGCCCCATGCTGCGCAGCTTTGTCATTTCACTCTTTTTGGGGCCAGCTGTGTGGGACTGTTTGAAGGTGCTGTGAGTGATCTGGCCCCGCTGTGGCTCCGCTCCACTCCGGTGCTGCAAACCACAGCGCTCCGGGTGCTGCGCTGCAGGGTCGGGTCCTGCACAGCCCTGGGTGCTGCCAGCCAGGTGAACAGGGGTGCCCCTGTGGGGCGTCATGGGGCTGCCCCCTCCCATAGCTCACAAAGTGCATGGGGTTCCCAATATGAGCAGGGTCCTCTGTGCACATGGGTTACCTGTGTGCATAGGGCACCCTGTGTATATGTGGTCCCTGTGTGCGTACTGTCCCCCAGTGTTTACAGGATCCTCTCCATGCATTGGATCACTTAAGAGCACATCTTCCCCACTGCACATGGGGCCCACGGTGTTCCCCTTGTGTTTCAGGTCCCCTTTGTGTAAGGGTCCCCCATGGCTGTGAGGTTCAGTATGGCTGTCAAATCGATTCCCTATATCGATGGGAAGGATGCTTTGTGCCTGTGTGCAACAGCACTGATCAAGATTGACCTTGTGAGATGAGCTCCTGTGTTTGGTTTGTGTGGTCTGCTCTTCTTTAACATGCTCACTCCAAGAGCTGTCTGCTCTTTTCTCTCTTTCTGTTTTAACAAACAAATGGTGGGAAGGGGCAGCCCTGTGCAATGCAGTGCCGGACTGAGACCTGGCTGCTCAGTGGGCAACCACCAAAGTCCATCCATAGCTCTTCATTCCTCGGGTACCACATGGTGGGGGGTCAGCATGGTTGTGCTGCTTTGGTTCAGTACTGATTTGTCTTCTACACAAAAATTAATCCAAAATCTTGTCCAGGGCCAGCCCTGAGGCAGCGCTGGCTGGATGCTGGGATGCTTTAGAGCTGTAGCAAGGTGTGCTTTACCCAGCGTCACCAAAAATTCACTTCTTCTTAAAAAAATCATTTTCTTCTCCTGAATTAACCCAAGCAGAAAACTATCGGTGTATTTTTTCTAACATTTTCACAGCTAAAACCAATATTCTTTGTATTATAGTCCATGAAAATTCTTAGTATTGGCCATTTCACACTAATTCTGGGTTTTAATCATAGAACCATGGAATCGTATCTTGGTTTGGGTTGGAAGAGCCCTCTAAAGGCCACCTGGTCCCTCTCCCTGCAATGAGCAATGAGCACCCACAGCTCAGAGCCCCCCAGTCTGACCTGGGCTGTCTGCAGGGATGGGGACCTGTTCCTCACTGCCCTTAGTGTAACAAACATCTTCCTTATATCCAATCCAAATTTCCCTCCCCTGGTCTGAAACCATTTCCCATTTGATCTCTGCTGCATTTTTCTGGCATCAGCTCCAAACTTTGAACTCTGGCAAGGCAGCAAAGTGCTCGTTCCTGTGTGCTGTGCTGAAATATCTCCATCTTAAACAATGAGTCAAAATACCTGCTGCCGTGAGGTGCTTTCCTGAGAACTTCTGGTTACAACGAATCACCATTTGTCTAACAAAAAAGCCACATTTGATTAAAAAATAAATAAAAAGAGATGAATCCTGAATAGTTCTGCTCAGCCTGAACTGAGTTCCTCCACTCACCTCGAGCTTCCATCACTATCAGATTTCAACATGTAAGCAGTGAGGTCTCCTCATTCTGCCTTGCCAGCAATTAGTCCCTCTTAACAATTAGCATCACTGTGTTGTCTCCTTGCTCATCAGATACTGAAGCCAATTTTCTGTTGCAAAGTGGGAGCTGCTTCCTCACGGCCCTTCCTCTTTTGCACTCAGTGAGTCCCATCTGGGCGATGGGCAGCAGCTCCATGCCTGCACAGTGCTGGGTATGCGGGGAGCCGGGGCACCTCAGGGGCCTGCTGGTACCTTGGGTACCTGGTGGTACCATAGTGACCTGGTGGGAGTGCAGGACCAAGTGGCTTGTGCTGGGAGGGGGCACAGTCACTGTTGTATCCCAGCACATGCAGTCAACATGGACCTGGTTCACATCACTCTTAAATACCTCCAAACCTGCAGCTCTTGATTCTTATTTGCACGAGCAAAGCTAGATGGAGGATGGCATCTGCACCCCCCTGCATCCTTCCCATTGCAGGGTTCTTCCCTGGAGCCAGCGGGGCTGCACAATGCTCTGCTGAGCAAAATCATGACCCAAGTGAAAGGCAGCGGTGAATCAACCCAGGGGTCTGAGATGAGCTGTCAGAAAGCAGCAGTGGTGCTCTGGAGATGCCCCAGTAGGACAGGAGCTGAGCTGAGCAGCTGCCAGCCGTGCTCTCACCTCCCCGCAGTGCAGTGCTGCCATCCCTGGTTCTCCTGGAGTTATCCAGAACAAATGCTGCTGTTGTGCCACCAGGTTGAAGGCAGTCTGGGCTTAAAGGCACTTCTGGGTGAAACCAGGCAGGCAGGGAGATGTGTTGGGTGCTGCAGGAGAGACGGCTGTGTGCACATGTGGGCATGGCTGTGTGCAGTGGTGTGTGTATAGATGTGTGCAAGGATAGGTATATGCATGGGTGTGTATGGGTGTGTGCATGGATTTGTGCCTGCACGTGTGCATGGACAGGCGTGTCCATGGATGTGTGCGTAGATAGGTTAGTGCATGAGTGTGTGCGTGGATATGCACATGGATTTGCACACAAGTGTGTGCATAGGTGTATGTATAGGTGTGAGCATGGATTTGTGCATGAATGTGTGCACAGGTGTGTGTGCATGCATGTGCACATTGCTCACAGCTATGCAGCCCTTCAGGCTGGGTCCGTGCTCTGCCATGCAGTGGTACCACATTGTGCAGCAGGGGCTGCTGGCCCCCTCAGCCCTGTCCTGCCAACAGGAGCAGCTGCAAAGGCCTGAGCACAGTTTTCAGAGTGAATGTGCAGGATGTGAAAGTCCAGCTTCAGACCAAAGCAGCACATGGGACTGTGTGTGTGTGTTTGTGTGTGTGTGTGGGCAGCAGAAAACTGGAGCAGTGCATTGGGTGACACACTGTTAGCATTCATCCACAGATAAATGGTACTGGAGATGAATTAGAAAAAAACAATTCTAGATTTTGACAGCCTTGTGTTATTTGGGCTGATCTGCAATCACCGTCAGCTGTTGCTGCTGCTTAATCTGGGGTTTCTCTTGCAGGAGGTGTCCATTTAAGCAGAGAAGGGCAGTGGCTGTTCTGGGGTTGCTGCAGCCCTCCTTCCAGCAGCACAGCCCTAAGCCCCCTTCTTCCTCTCTTCTCTTTGCAGTCCAACAAAGTTCCTGTCGTGCAGCCGTCCCATGGAGTGCACCCACTCACGCCGCTCATCCCCTACAGCAACGACCACTTCAGCCATGGTTCCCACTCGCCCCATCTGCCCGCTGACATCAGCCAGAAGCAAGGTAACCCATATTATCCATATCAAACCGTATCTTCAGTGGAGATCGGAGCACTGGGCACTGCTTGGGGTAGGGCTTGTGGAGCTCCAACCAGGGCTGACACCACAGCAGGATGGCCACAGTGGCTGCACGAGCCGAAAGCCGGAGCGGAGCCCGCAGGGCGATGTGAGAGAGTCAACCAGAAAATGGAAAGTTGTCTTTCCTTTGACTCATACCCAAACTGCTGTCAGGTTGTCATTTAGAGAAAATGAATGCTTGAAACAGGAAATATTTTGACTAAATAGGATCGGTGTCTGAGCGCTGCATGGACCCGTGTGTGCGTGTCCGGCACACGCCAACCCCCCAAAGTACAGCATGGATAGGTCAAACCTGAGCTGTGCACAGGGGAGCTCACCCCTGACCACCTGTCCTTGTGGGCTGCAGACTGAGAGTGAAATCAAACCTTCCTCAGCCTCCTGTCAGTGCAACAGAATCCCTGCACATCTGTTAGAATCACTCAGATGTTTGCAGAGAGCCCGTCTGAGTTTCAGGTGGCAGTGAGCGCATTCACAGTGCTGGGTCAGTGTATCCAGGAGGGATGTGGGACTCATCAGAGCCCACAGCGCTGCTGGGTCCGACACTGAAGCATCATAAACTCAGCAGGGAAGCATGAAGAGTTATCAGATCTATTAGCAGTTTGCTCAGCAAATGGCAGATTTCAGCACCTGGAAGGGAAGCGTGCAGATTTCCAGGTTAGCAGAGGCAGAGATCCCTCAGGTGGGAGAGGTCCAGAGGCCCCAGAGCAGGGCAGAGAGCAGCACGACTGCAGAAAAATTAAACTGAACTATCCCTGCTTCTGCTGGGCTGGGTGAGCTAGTGCTGATGCTGCTGGAGCATTGCCCAGTGGAGAATCCCTAATGGAGCATTCCCCCTGATTGCTTTCAGGCTCCCAGGGCTGACTGATGGGCCAGGGCTGTAGGGACAGCATTGCATTTCCATGTGCATTCCCCACTGCTCAGCAGTGCCCACAGAGGAGAAGATGGCTCTGGGAGGGCTCATTTCAGTGCTGTCTCCATCTCACCTCCTCCTCCCTTCTCCCAGCAGTGCATCGGCCTTCCCAGACCTCCGATATCCCCGGCTTCTACCCGCTCCCCCCAGCTGGGGTCGGCCAGATCACGCCCTCCATGGGATGGTGAGTGCAGGGATGCGTGGGGCCAGCTCTGAGACCCCCCTGTATCCCCTCCATGTACTGAGCGATGGGGAGGGGGCTTCGCTCCGTGTGGGATGGGGGGCTGTGGTGTCACAGAACGGCTGTGAGGGCTGTGAGGTTGTGCTGTGGCTCTGTGTGCAACTGGGATGGTGCTGCCTCTGCCTGCATGAGGAGGTGGGCAGAGACCGGGCAGCCTCTATGCAGCTGGTGATGGAGGGTGCCATGGAGACATCAGGTTGGATGTTAGGAACAGTTTCTTCTTCCAAAGAGTGGTCAGACACTGACACAGGGCACCAAGGGAGTGGGGGGAGTCACTGTCCTGGAGGTGTTCCAGAGCTGTGGCATTTGGGGACATGGTCAGTGATACGGTGGGGTGGGGTTGGACTTTGGGATCTGAGGGTTCTTTTCCAACCAGAATGATCCTGTGGTTCTGGAGACGTCCAGGTATGACGTTGCCAAACATGAAAACACAAAGTGAAATATTACTTCTTTTTTTTTTCTTTTGGATGGTTTATGAATTTCATATTCCAGTTATTTAACCACAAGGAAACAGAGGCTGAGGCTTCTGATACAGAGTTCGGCTTCAAAGAGATGGCATTTTGCTTTCTGTGCTAAATGTGCTCCTCTTGGGCGATGACTTAATGCCTTGTATGATGTGATTCATCCTCAGGAGGAACAGGCACTGCTGTGAGTGTGCTGTACGTAGCATGCATGTGGCCGGGGCGAGGCAGGAGCCCGTGTCCCTGTGCAGGGCTGGGTGCTGAGGACATGGCAGCTGCAACAGGAGCCGCTCGCTGGCAGCACACGTTGTGCCTGGCACCCAGCAACAGGTGTGCTGGTGGCAGCTGATAGGGACAGGGAGCAGCATCAAAGTGTGCTGTCTGGAAGGGCTTTTCCCCTTACTCTTGCCTGCCCAAAATTCATGGAAAGAGCCCCAAAGCACTCAGAGCCAGGGCTGAGATGGGGACAGGAGGGAAGTGCATACAGCCAGCGGCTTCTGACATGCCCTTTGCCCCCAGTGGGGACAAGAGCCTGGTGACAGCCACTGCACCCCATACATCGCATTCCACTTTCCAAGCACTGCTCCCACCACTGGGGCATCCTGTGCTGTGGCTTCAGCTCTGCAGAGCAGAAACCCTGCAAAGCCCCATACAGTGCATCAGGGCCATGATTACAACACACCCTATGATACCAGGAGGCTTCAGGTTCTTTGGGCTGGAAGGAGCTGGTGCCATTTGTAGGGCAGTGCTGCATGTCACAGCAGAGCAACACCGGTGTGGCTGCACTTAAGGGCTCAGTGCTTTGGGGTTCGGCCATCCCGTCTCACCCTCCCCAGGTGTCTGGGTTTCCACTTGTGGTTTTGGGCTGGGAGCATCTCCTGGCAGCCCGACAGAGCAGAGTGAGGTGTGTTGGAGCTATCTCCATATGAAAACGTGGGGGCTTTCCCTTGCTGAGAGCAACCAGGAACTTCCTTCAGGTTTATTTGACTATCTTCAAAACAATTCCCAGCTCCAGGTCTGGTGCGTGCCCAGTTCCCACTAGAAACAACTTTAAAAAGAAGCACAGGACCCGGCTTTGGGCTTGTTTGCAAACAGAGGCGAATTTCAGGGGGCAGTGCAGGGTGGAGGAGCTGCATCCCCCCGGGGCCAGGCAGAGAGGTGCTGAGCTCTTCAGCTTTTTGGCCAAACAACCCTTCCTTATTTTTTAAGCAGTTTATTCTGTGCAATAGCACTATCTCTGATCTTGCTGCCCACCTCCGTATTCAGCACTGCAACAGGATACAAGATAGTTTCTCAAAGTGGGGGTGGAGGGGAGTCAGGTGTGGATCCAACCCCTACAGGGAGCTCCCTGAGCAGACCCCAAGCCCCACAGTGCCCAGAGCAGCACAGAGCAGGGGCACCGAGCCCCCTCTGAGACCCCACTGCTCCAAGCCCCACTAGCAAAGGGGATCTTTAGGAAACAGCCACGCAGCTGTGGATACTTGATAGACTCTTTCTTCCCGATCCCAGGCAGAGCCAGTCTGTCTATCCGCTCCCGTCATGTGGATTTAGACAGCCGTATTCGTCAGCGCTTTCTGCTGGGGCTTCTTTCTCCAGGTGAGTATGTGGGGCCGGGAGCGGCTCGGCGCCCGCAGCTTGCAGTGTGTGCGGGAGCAGCTTGCAGCCCAGCGAGTCAGGGCAGTGCCCAGATGCCCCCGGGAGCAGCGAGCGGCCAGGGAGGATGCTCAGCGACTGGGTTGTCATCAGCACAGGTCATAAAAGCAAAGCCAGAGAGCCTGCCTTCAGCTCAGCACTGGAAAAAGGGGTGAAACCCATCGCTCTGTGTCTCTGACCGTGGTGTTGTACGCACCGCCGAGTTTTGCTTTGCAAAGAGCAGTGCATTTTCCTTGGTTTCAGCCTTAAAAGCAGGACGAGCAGTGGGCGGCTGCTGGCGTCACATCTAAACAAGTCTGAGGTCTGCAGCTGATATGCAGCAGCCCATGCCTGCCCCGTGCTGCCCTGTGCCCGCTCCAGCCCCATGCAGGATTGGGGGCTGCTTTGTGCTCCTGCAGCATCGCCAGCCCCAAGCAGTGAGCTCAATCCTGCACCGTCTGCATCTCTGCTGCTCTGTTCTCCGTAGTTTGTCTGCTTTGTGGTTACAGATACCCCAGCCCCATTGATGTCCCAGGGAGCAGAATGCATCCCGTAACTGGGAATCTCAGAGCCTGGTAGCTCAGGGTGTGCTGATGGGCAGGGCAGTGGCGTGCCCCTGCTCCGGCTGCTCCCACACCAGCTTTGCTTCTGCTTCATGTTGTCCTGAAGTCAGCAAAGGGTTCCCACAGGAAAACTATGCAAGCCCTCTATCCACGCAAACCTCTATCTGTGCAGCAGGGGCAGGATGGTGCTGCCAGCCCACCTCGCTCTTGGGGCACCACTTTTTGCAGCCCCAAAGGCGCAGGGCAGGGATGTGCTGATGGTTCCCTTTGGGGCCCTGCAGCCCCCAGGTGTGGCACAGGGGTTCCCGCTCACATGGGGCTGGGTTTTGCAGCGCTGCTGCAGACAGGCAGTACACCTGGCCAGATAAGGATCAGACTGTGCTGGTGGATTAAATTAAACAGCTTTTCTTTCTGTGCCAGCATATCTAACGAGCAGTTCACCTCCCATGGGCAATTCTGCCCTCTTGAGCTGCAGTCAGAGCGTGGCAGGCCTGGCAGAGCTGTCGGCTCTGGCTTTACCCTCTGCAGCTCGAGGGAGCTAATGAGGCCTGAAAGGCAAGGAGACCTCTGATGATCTCATCCTGTGTTGGTGGAGAGCATTGCTCGGGCAAGGTGCACCTCCTAGAGTTGCAGTTAGTTCATGTTCAGACTCATGCTTTTTCTGTGGGGTGGTCCTAATCTCTCAAATCCAAACGTTGGGTTGAGTTTGTTGTTTCTTCCTACAGCACTAATAAGATATTGCAGCAACAGAGATCTGAGTGTCTGAAACACAGGTTGAAAGCACCCTTGATCTGAGCCCTGCTGGCGCAGGGCATTGGGGAGCGGCATGACGGCATTGCTGGGAACAGCAAACCGATGCCAAAGCCCCACTCCCAACCTGTGCCGCCCCCCTGGGTCCGTTCTGTCCTTGTTCTGCTTTCTGTGCCTTCTGCTTGCCGTCTGCTTCCGCCGCTCCGGAGAGCCACCAAGGGACGGCCACCAGCGCCCCGCTGCCCTGTGAGTGCAGCTCACCCCGTCTCCATTGCAGGTTCACTCACCCGCTGATGCTGGGCTCCGGCATGCACACCACTGGCATCCCACACCCCGCCATCGTGCCCCACTCAGGCAAGCAGGAGATGGAGCACTATGACCGCAACATGTGAGTTCTGGGCAGGGCTCCTGATCTGTGCCATTGCTGTGGTGTCACACTGGGTGATGCCCACGGATCATCCGGTGACACTGAATGGCTCTGGCACTGACTGCTCCTTTTGTCCCTTCTAAGGAAACCTCAGCCAGAACCAAAGAGAGAGAAGGAAGCCAAGAAGCCCACTATCAAGAAGCCCCTGAATGCTTTCATGTTGTATATGAAAGAGATGCGGGCGAAGGTCATTGCTGAATGCACGCTGAAGGAGAGCGCGGCCATCAACCAGATCCTGGGAAGGAGGGTAAGGGCAGCTGGGGGTCCCTAGGAGTTTTGGGACTGGGGACATGAGGGGAGCAGGGGAGAGTTTCTCCCATCACTCTGATAGAGATTGGAATTTTGGGGGTGTTGGAGGCATTGCACGTCCTCAGGCTGTGAGCAGCCAGTAGAGAGCCCCAAAAGTGGGAGAAGAGGGAGATCTTGTATCCCAACAGCAATGCCGTGGCTGCGAGGTGCCCTACAAGACCTGTAGCAGCTCCAGTTCAGCATCCCCGTCCCTTCCACCTGCTCTGGGATGCTCTCCCTCACACCCTGCAGTGCATTGTCCCCATGGCGGGGCAGGCTCAGTGCTGTGCTTGTCCCCACAGTGGCACGCGCTGTCCCGGGAGGAGCAGGCCAAGTACTACGAGCTGGCACGCAAGGAACGGCAGCTCCACATGCAGCTCTACCCTGGCTGGTCTGCACGGGACAACTACGTGAGTGATGCTGTGGCTCGAGTCCCATAGGTGTAGCCCAAAAATGACCTGTGGAGGGAGGGGGAAAATCAGGTGCTGGTTATCCATGGTAATGCTGTTTCGGTGGGGATGGTTTGTATAGAAATATGTGTTTTGGCATTGGTTTGAACATCCCTTTGGCTGCTCCACGTGGCACATCTGTGCCACGAATGTTGTAACTCTGCAGCTGCCACTGTTGCTTAGTGCCCAAGGAAAGAGAACTTCTAAGTGATGTGAATGATGTTTGGAAAGCTCCGTCTGTTGACAGGAGCATAATAATTGTGGAAAATAAGATTTAAAAATGCAAAATAGGAGAAGAGAAGCTGCTTTGCATGAGATGAGTGCTGAGCTCAGCCTGCCAGGGGCCCAGTCCAACTCTGGGACCCCTCATAGGGCTGCATCCATAGGGCAGCAATGCTGTGCCCCAGCCCTGGGCTCCCTGTGCCGCCCTGCAGGGTGATGGTCACCGAGCCACCACCTGCCCTGCTGGGACATTGATCCCACAGGGCCACCACGGCTGAGCAAACCAAGCACACCATGTTCAAAGTATTCAAATGCAGCTGTAGTAAATGCAGACAGTGGCACTGCTTGCTCTGCCAGTTTGCAGGCTGGCCCCAGCTCCTTGGAGAGGCTGATTCCCAAGTAAGGGTGTTGCTAAGAAAATTAAAAATCCACGTTCAACAGGGGAGAAAAAGGAAAGCTCCTGCGGCAGGCAGAGAGGGACAGCAGATCGAGGTGCATGCTCTGCCCATTGCTCTGTGCCACGTCCCACCTAGATGTGCAGGGCTGGAGCGCTGAGAAGTCAGCGTGAAGAGAATTCATTTCCTCTTTGCTATGTTAGTAGTAGAATAGCAAGGCAATAAGCGAGCTTCCAGTGCTGCAGAAGCATGGGATGCAGCCTCTTCTAGTGGCTTTCTCAACTGTTTTGATCTCACATGCAGAGAGCCCTGCCTAATGAGCTCATTAGAGACCTGGGGCAGGGTGCAGAGGGCTGTTGAATATCCGCCTGTTGCTGGGCTGTGCTGCTCCATCCAGGGTTCCAGTGGTTCCCTCGCAGCCACAGTCTTGGAGCTGTGCTTGAAGCCCTTCTTCAAGTGCTGTTCAAAAAGCCCCAAATCAACCAAAACATCCTCAAATAGCCAGAAATCATCCTAATGTCCTTACACAGGTGTAATAATTAGCCATAAGTAAATTGCTGGGAGCTCGGCTTCCACGTGCAGCTTTGCAGGGTGAGAGCTCTCTGAGACCCGGGATGCCCATGGAGAATCAGTGGCAGCACCCAGGAGTGCTCCTCTATGGGCATCCCTAGAGGGCAGCAGCAGCGCTGTGAGCTGGGCATCATTGTCCTTCAAGCCAAGTATGTTGTCCATGGAAATCCCATCCCTCCTGCTTCTCTCCTCTTGCAAAGCACCAGGAGTTCTCCTTTCCCAGCCAGCACACACCCAGGCTCAGAGCACAGCAGCTCTCCCTCCAGCACTTGTGAGCAGCTGCTCCAGGTCTCGTGGTCGCTGCAGGAGCTGCTGTTCTCTCTGGAGCCCCAGAGAAGAGGAGGAGGAATGTAGGTCACCTCTGCTGCACATGACTCGGCTATTAGGCAGGAAATACAGTTGCTCCCACACTGAAGAAAGAGCTCACCGCAGCGCAGAGCTTTCCACCTTCACTCAAACCACAAGAAGTCATACAAAAAGGCAGAGGGCAGAGGAGCCCCGTGAGCCGCGCTCCCCACACCGGCCAGATTTGCTCCAGCCTCTGTGTGCCCTCCTCCCTGAGGTCGTCGGGGAGGAAATCTGGGCCTAGTGCTGTTCTGCTGTTGGGGGGGGGTGAAGAAAATGCGAGTTCTGTGATTGTGTGTTCTCCTCACCAGGAGTTCTGATCACAGCTGTGCTGTGTTGTGCAGGCAGAACCTCCTGCAGTGCTTCGAATGGAGCAGGAGAGCCGGGTGATGTTCAAACCAATGTCCTGCAAGGAGGAGCCAGTGTGTAACTGCATGCAGTGCAGCTCTCTTGCAACTTTTTAGGCACGCTGCAGTGTGAATGGGGGGGCTCAGCTGGGGGAGGAAAGCTGAGAGGGCAGTGGGGTGATAGTAGAGGTGTGGCTCCATCTCTGAGTTCCTGCAGATGTGTCAAAGTGAGCCCTACTGCCTGCAGTGCTGGATGTGGGGACACTCACCCTGCTGGTGGCTTTGGGACTTCCCTGGGTATATTCCCCAGAGCTCAGAGCTCCCTGAGGCCCCATCCATCCCCCAGCACCGGATGATGGGCTTTTCCTTGGCTTTCCTAGGGGAAAAAGAAGAGGCGGACACGGGAAAAGCAGCAGGACTCCAACTCAGGTAAATCCTGCAGTGCTGAGCCGTGCAGCCCTCGGTGGGCACTTCGGTTTTGTGTGGGATGGGTGATCCCACACAGTTGTTGTTTTCCACGCTTTGCCATATTTTCTTTCATTCTCCCGATCATAACCAATGATCTGTGCATTTCGTGAGACAGAAAGTCAGCATTTCTGTGAGTTTTTCATAGATCAGCTTGAATTAGAACACGAGTAGTTCGTGGAAACTGATACGATGAGATACTGTTAAGTGCTGATCTGCATGTATACATTACTGCTGTTATGCAGAGCATCCAGGTGAGTGCCCCCTACAGACTGCCCTGGGCCATCCCTTTGCTGGCTGTGAGCTGGGACCAGCCCTGCCTCTGCTGCTGGGATGACACAGCTCAGCTCACACAGCTCCGTTAGAGGCCGTTTGATGCCCTCTTCAAGCTGTCCATAAAAAGCAGTTCCAAAACTGTGTCCCAGTAATGGCTTTGGTTTAGTTAATGCTGCTGGTGGCATTTGGTGCCGAGAGTGTTGAGAATGCACGCATTTCAGTGCCTATGAAGTGTGTATCTATCCGTGCATATAGACATACAGCTTGTGTGTGACAGAAAAACACCAGATTCACCCTGTGTGGATGGGAGTATTGCTGATGGCGCCCAACAGCACACACTGCTGGTGCGGACAGGAAGGTGCCCTTGTCCAGTGCTGCAATAGGGCTGGCAGAGCAGCCTGAAGGCCACCCCAGGGGCTGCAGGGCAGAGCTGCGCAGACAGGGCTGCTCTCTGCGGGGCCACCTCCGCCTTCCAGCACTTCTGCAAGGTTTCCTCTCCTCTGTGCTGCCCGCAGCCCACCCGCTGGCACCCGGTTAGGCGCCGCAGGGAGCAGGTAAGGAGCACTGCAGGCAGCAGCTCCGTCACTGGCAGCTTTCCCAGCCTTTAGGAACGTGGAGGTGTCACAGAAAGCTGTGAATTTCCTGGCAGTGTCCTGCAGCCCAGCTGGGTGCTGCTTCCCAACACCCCCCTCCCCAACACTGCGATCACTGATGTGGTTTTTTTCCCTAACGATCACTTTTTTTACAGGAGAAATGGTGCCACCACCATTCTGTTGCAGAAACAAAACTTGGGATTGTAGTCTGTTAGTGGTGTGTTAAGCGGCTGAAATGATGTTGCCTCTTTTCTTCCTCCTGCTCCTCCTCCTCTTTGTGCCTCTGCCTTGCCCATTCTGCGCCACGCATGCTTCTGTGTTCAGATCCTGCCTCTCCTAAGAAATGCAGAGCTCGCTTTGGCCTCAACCAACAAACGGACTGGTGCGGCCCGTGCAGGTGTGTATCACATCTCCACCTCGCGGGGTTCTCCTGGGCTGCGGGTCTGGCACTGCTCTCTGCTCCTCTGCACACACAGGGATGCTCCTCAGGGCTCACTCAGGGCACCCATGGTGGCTGTTGTCCCTGAGCTGCCACGGGCAGTGGCCGTGTGATGCCAATCAGCATCTCTGGTGTTAAAAGCTTATTTCCAGGTCTGCCTCTGTGACTGTGGTGTGGGGCTTTCCGCCCATTTACAAACCCCCCTCGAGGGCCGGCTGGGAGTCTTGAAGGTCTTTGCTAATTTTCCTGAGGTTTTTCCTATTTACCCTAGAGGTAACCATCTACGTCGAGATGCACCTTGTTGGTTTGCAGCACCCAGCATGGGGTGGGAAAACCCCAAGCAAGGAGCTGGTTTGCAAATGTTCCACACCTTGTGTTTCTAGGGCATGACCCCAAACGAATGTGCTTATTGCAGCCTGAAGTCATTCAGTCCATCCAAATCTGAATCCCGGAGCAGATCCCAACCAGTGTGGGGTCACTCGTGGCTGATGTGGGCTGAGTGAGGACTGATGCCTCCCAGCCCCGGCAGATCACAGAGCTCTGAGCATCAGCAAGGAGGTTTGGTTGAGGAATCCCTTGGTTGAGGTTTCCCCATCCCTGCAGACAGCCCAGATCAGGCTGCAGGCCTGTGAGCACTGATGGAGCTGTGGGTTTCCTGCTCGTTTTGGGGAGCGGGACCAGATGGCCTTAAAGGTCCCTTCCAAATGATGCCAACTCTGTGACTTCATTTGAACTCTCCTCATTCAGCTTCAGCTCTAACTCTCTGCATTGCTTCCAGTTAACGCAGCCTGCTGAGTTTGTAGACCTTAGCATGCTTTTTTGTTTCACTTTTGCCTCTCCAAGCCTCCTTAGACACATCTTTCCCGCAATTGCCTGTACTAATGGACTGCTGCCAGTTCAAGGGCTTCTGTCCTCCCTGCAGTGGTTGCAAACACCTGTAGAGCGCAGCTCCCACCTGAGCTTACAACAGTAACTGGTGACAAATGGGTGCTGCCGGCTGGAGGTTTCACCTTTACGCCAGGACGAAATGCTGCAGGGTGCTGTGGTTCCTAAGGGGCAGGGATACATCCTTTTAGCTGGATAGGAGCCATGCAAGCTTTAGTATCAAATCTGCTGCTTCTCCATCATTTTAAATCACATCGAATCAGCTGGTTGATAGGTTTCTGCCATCCTACAAGGAGGTGATGGAGGCTCTCTGTCCTGCAGCTCCTCAACTGTCAGTAGGAAATGCAGCTCATCCTGGGCTTGGCTGCTCTGGGAGGCCGCAGCCCACGTAGTGTTCCATGTTCCTTCCAGCTGCACTGTTGTGTTCTGTGCTGTGTTAATGGGGTCACCCCAGCTAACGATGTCACTGACAGCAGTAATGCCATTTCTCTTGTCCGCAGCCAAAGCAGTGTTTAATACTGGGCTACTTAATGCATGTTCCATCACTGTGCAGTTCTTCACGAGGCAGATTAAAGAGGTGTGTGCCTGATCAGCGCCTTCTCCATGGGCTGTTTGCTCAGCTGAGGCAGTCGGGGCAGAAGGAAGGTGTTCCTTTTGCCTGCTGTGGCCGTGCTGCCTTTATCAGTGCGCGGAGCAGGGAATTGCTCCCTCACCACTGTTAGGTGACACCCGCGGTGCTCCGTGGTTTGGAACTTCCCTGAGCTGCTGCAGAGGATGCAGAGCAGGTGATGTGAGGAATACGGGCACTCACTGCCCCGCTGCAGGAAGCCCGTACCAGCAGAGCCCTGCCTGCAGGGCCGCACACGTGCTGCTGCCAGAGCTTTCTCTCCTGCTCTGTGCGTGGCATTTTGTGCTCGTATCGCGGCTTCTGAAGGGACAGATGGCGGCAAACAAACACGTCAGCCCGGAGAAGCCACGGATGGCTTTATGGATGGGCGGAGGCTTTTGCTGCGCAGGAAAGCAGCTCGCACTGCGAGGGCCGGGCTGGGAAACTTGCCGCAGGCAGAAACGCTCGGTCGCGTTGTTCCCGGCTCGCTGTGCCTCCGGCCGGAGCGCTGCCGCCGTGATGGCGCCCCCTGGCGGGCGCTGCCGGTCTCCGTCCCCTGCCGGCCGGTCTCTCCCCGCCGTGACGCTCCCAGCCCCGCCCCGCGCTCCGCTCGGCGCTCGGTGACTAAATTCAGCCTTCGTTTACAGATAACTCTCTTCACTGTTCGTAGGAGGAAAAAGAAGTGCATTCGGTACTTACAAGGAGAAGGACGCTGTGCCAGCCCAGTTTCTTCCGATGGAAGTGCTATAGACTCCCCTCCCTCCCCCCCGGACGCACTCCAACGCGTACCCTCCGCTTTCCCTTCAGACAAGCTTGCAGCCCCCGCAGACTCCACGCACAGAGCGCACACCGACCCCCTCCCCGTCTCCGCTCCCGTCGCAGCTGCCGCCCGCTCCTCCACCCCCAGCGCCGGCTGCTCTCCTGCGCCCGCAGAGCCCTCAGCCTGCAGCGCGGCTTCCACGGGCACGTAGCGGGTCCCGCCGCCAGCCGCGCTTGCTGAGAGCCCGGCACTGCGCCGCCACACGAAGGACCGGAGGCCCGTCCCTGTTCCCCGTTTCACTGCCCGGTCAGGCAACAAAGACCGGAGGGTGCTGGAAAACTCGTTGGGTTCTGTGGGGGGGAGGGTGGCGGTTAAAGATAGCAAAGAGATTTTTAAAAAGGTTTAACAAACAAACACAAAACATACCAAAATTGGAAGTGCTGATGAGTAAATAAGGCTTTTGCCCCCGCCCTGTGCTGCTTTTTGGTTTGTTTGGGGTTTTTCTTTTGTTACTGCATTATCTAGGAGCGTGGCACAAAGCACAGCCCCCCCAGCTTGCTGCAGTAGGTGGCAGGTGCTCTCAATCTAACACTGGCTTCCAACGTTCCGCCTTCTGAGCTGCTTTAGGCCGCACTCCTCCTGTAGCTGTTATGCCACAGAGCTGGAAAAGCTGGAGCCTTTTGTAAAAGCCTTTGTGTCTGAAACTGAACCGCAGCGACACTTGCTTCTGAAATGACTGAAATGGATGAGAGAGAAATATTTAAACAAAGGAGATGTACGTTGTAAACTTCCTGGTTGAGAGCAGGAAGGTGCTGTTGACAGGTACTGCTCTGTGCAGGGTTTGCTCCCCACAGCCCAGGCTGTGTGATGGAGCTGAGCCGCACGCTCTCAGCCCTGCCCGCTGCCCACAGGCTGTTTTACCCTCTGCAAGAGCAGAAACGTTTCTTGCTGATTTGGTGCCTGACTTTTTAAAGAGCTTATCCAGGCTTTTTCTAGCAGATCTCCCTCAGCACGATGCCAAACGTGAAGCCGTTCTCTCCAGCCTGAGAATCATGACCAGGTTCTGGTATCACACTCTGAGCTGTGGGCAGGTTCTGGTCTCTACAGACTGATGTAACTCCTGACTTACCCAACGCCCCGCTGTCCCCATGTTTACACTCTGGGCACACAGAGCACACTCCGGCCCGGTGTGCATCTCCTGCTCACAAGAGACGCATTTTAGGCAGCTGAAAAGCCAACAAACCGAGGGAGGGAGGGCTCTATTTTTTCTACTTTACAGATAGGTTTTAGAGCAGAGCCTACGAATCTTGTGGCCACGTTATCGTGGGACTGAAGATGTCCTTTATAACGTACAAAAATATTTTTCTATTGGGTTTTTTTTCTTAAAAAACTTGCTTTTTTTTTTCCATTGGACTCCACTTTTTAAACAAGTTGATGCATCAGAGATCGGACATCACAGAACAAGAGCACTCACTGCTCTGCACAGCATCTCTGGGTCCATCCCCCCACTTAGGTACTTCTGCTTACGGTAGCGTAGATCTTTAACTCGTTTTAGCTTAGAGCACCCACCCAAACTTGTTGCTTTTTATTCCCCTTCTGTGTAAATGTAACTTCAGAAGCACTGAACGAAAGCGACGTGCACAGACTTAGAGCAGTTCCAAGCCTTAGAGAAGCAGCGTTACCTGCAGTGCCCGCCAGCTGCACACCCTGAGCTTGCAGGTTAGCAATGCAGCCCTTGCTCACACACCACGCGCTCGTCTTTAAGTTATTTCAGCAAGCTCACACAGCAGCGCGGCCCAGCACTGAGCACCGCAGCTCAGCCATTCCCAGACCTGACTGACTCTTCTGACTACACATTACACACGTAAACCTTAAAAAACAGCTCAGTCTCGGCTCACCGTTCTTCACTCTGATGTAAGGTGCTGACAGGTGACAACTGCTGTCAAAGCCACAGCTGACAAATGGGCCACACTGCGCCCGTCAGCGGGCAGCACGGGCTGTAAAGCTGGCATAGCACAATACCTGCTTGGTACTTCAGGGCTGGATGAAATGTAACTCGGCAGCAAAGATGGGTATAGAGAAAAAGCAGACATCTCTGAGTAACACCAGAGGAAATGTCAGGGAATTCCTGACCAGTATTAAACTGCATGCTGTGACCAAGGGCCGGGTAGCACTGAACAGCCCTCATTCATTTCAGATCTTGTTAGGACTTCCCTTCATCTATTTCAATGCTACCTGCAGCCCCTCCACGGAGCCCGCACTGCCTGCCTTGGTCAGGGCATGCTGACAGGGAAAAGTCCCATCTGTGTTACAGCTCCTCACTGCTATTCAATTCCTGCACGGCCTCCTTGGCGACACCTGCCTTCCCACGTGCACCCATTGCACAGAAGTGGGCATTCCCACAGCCACACGCAGGTACACAACGTGCTGAACACATCTCACACCAACAGGGCATCGCCTCAGCCTGCTGTTCCCTGAATGCCTTTATGGCACAACTGAGAAAACCTCTTTCTTTCCACAAAACAACTAAGAGAGCTCAGAGCTGCCCATTGCTGAGACAGCACAGCGAGCTGACCAGCTTCTTACACACACCAGTGCCAAAACAGAGCTCCAAAGCAGTGCCAAAAGGAATCTTCAGCAGTGCTCTATCAAGTGTTACCACTCTGTGCTCGTGCGCTTTCTTAATGGAAGGAAAACATCGCCCTGAAGGTTTTAATCGCAAAAAGAATTGGTTTTTCCAGTTGTTACAACAATCTCAGCTTCTCTCCAATGACACACTCGGGTTCCTGGGAGCAGTTTGAATGTAGAATCATGGAAATACCACTTCGTTAAACCAAGTAAAACCACTGTCTGTATGTAGCAGGGATAAATGTTTTGCAGCTGTCCTTTCATTTGTCCAATGATTATCCATCATTCGTTGTAATTTTTTTTTACTTCACCGAGTTTGTATTTTTTGGCTTTTATGTTCAAAAATATGTTTATAGCTTTATAAATAAAGTAATTGCCAGGCTGGCTATTCAGAATAGGCCACTGGAAACGAGAATCCTATCGCAGTGTCCATTACTTGCTTCTGAGAGCTGAAGGAATTATCTCGTGCCTTTATGTGTAAGCATTATAGCATAACTTCCAGTAGCCTTCAGTAGGTGAGGCTGAAACTGTAAGCCATAAAGAAGGAGAAATACCTCCTTGCAGGTACACGGCTGCCTGCTGATACAGGAGACACCGGCAGGTTCAAGCTGAAGAGGAAAACTCACGCAGCAGTTGCACTGTACGCACAGCACCATCGTGCAGAAGGTCCCTCTCCACAGCTTGTACCACCAGAGACTAGAACAGGTGTTTCCTTGCACTGCCATACACATCGGGCAGCCAGAGAACAGGGGCAAAGCCTGAGCCAGCACTACAGGGGGATCCCAACCAGAGAAAGCAAGTTGTATGGATGCCTAATGAACGAGGCTCCTAACATCAAAGTTTGTCACAGCTTTGTAATGCCCCGAGCACAAAGCCAGCCCTTTTGCACACTATGCTATTCTGCCACAGCAGCATCAGTTCTGGGCAAACTCCTCATACCAGCAGCCAACTGGCACCATTCTGGAGCAGAAGCCAACACCATTTACTTCACCATGCAAGGATTCGACCTCAAAGGGTTAATTCTTAGGCAAGCTGTTTTCAGAGTTAGCAATTCTTGCCACAAGTGCTTTGTGCAAACAGTAGAAGCAAGGCTACAAGAAGGACAAACTAAACTGCCTGTCTCTTCCTCATCTTACAGCACAGGGAGGCACCACATGAGGCAGCAGCTGCTGCTGACCAACACCCCAAGGAAGCATTTGCAGGCTTCTACCACTGAGCACAACTACGGCCTCTGCATTAGAACTGACACATCAAGGATGAAACCAGCGTATCCTGAGCGCTGACTTCATGCACAGAGATGGATTTGTTTCTTGTAAGAATCCAGGGTAAGCTGAACACTGAACCACAACCACTGATAGCAGAAGCTTTTCACTAGTGGAACTTTAACAGTTGTGCTGTTTACAATACAGGATGCTTGGCAGGCTTTGAACGTCCCAGTCTGTAACACTAGAGCATTTTATGCCCACTGACAATGCTATCAGCAGCACAAAGCCAGGCCCAGCAGCCTTATGAATTAGCATATGTGACCTGCAGCTGCCTCCAAAGCATGGATCTGAGCACTGCTTCACAGCAAGTTATGAATGCTTTCATTAATGGTTACATCAAAGCAAGATTACCTCAAAGCTGATAAGCCATCAAAAAAATCCATCTGGATTTAGCTTCAGATTTAACGTGAGGAGCTGCTGGCTGTGGCTGACCAGCCGCTTGCATTCTCACCACTTAACACAGAACCATTTCAGTTCAGTTCACCGCTCCCTCAGCACTGTTACTGTTTCTCACACACTCAGAAGTGACAGGTTTAGTTTCAAACAATTAGAACCGTCTGTAAATACAAGATTAAAAGCCCTTTATTAATTCAGAAGTGAAACACTGATATTTAAAGTGAGATAAGTATGTTTATTAAGGTTCATTCTACTCTAAGATTTATACAGAGAATGGAATGCAATACAAGCTAAGAGCACACCTCAGATCTACCACAAAACCACCCCCTACTCCCTATAAGGGAACTGTAAAAAAAATTAAAATAAAGATCAAGAAACCAGTTACTGTTTAACTAACTGCAAGTGGCTTTGTCCAAAGAAGTCAAGCTCAATATTGCATTAGCTTTGTATGCAATAAGAAGTCTCTACAAGCGGAAGTATCACATACATAGGCAAAAAGATCTCCCATGGATACACGAAAACCAGGTTTTAAAGAGCTACATCACAAGGGTAGTTTAAAATTGCCTAAAAAACAGCCACTAATGGCATGCACAGGTCAGTAATCTCAACTTTGGTAATGTCAGTTATTTTTGGTCAAACCTGGATCCCACTTTCAGCAAGAAAAAGGATAAAAACACACCTGTCCCTGTGCAGAAAGCAACGCACATTCCATCTGCTGCCAGCTGGAGGCAGGCCTTCAAGGAAGCATACCAAGATTGCTGTCAGAAGCTCGCTTAGCTCTAGGTGACATCCTGCACTACTCACTGGTTTATCAGACAGGACCAATGGGACAAGGAAGTGGACAGATCTTTTCTTTTTCTTTGCAGTTGTACAGCTTTAAGTAACACCAATTTGCCAGAAAGTTTTTGTAAGAAATCCAACTATTTTCCTAAGCTTTATGTAGCTCCCCAAGACACATTTAACGTTCCTTCCTGAAGCCACCAATACCCTGTAAATCACTGCTTTGTTCTTCCTGAGGAAGAAAGCGAAGGTGGTTTTATTTACAACGGTGGAGTCAATGCTTAAGGTCGTAACTGGACTTGGAACAGTTAAAAAAAGTATAATGAAGATGACAACCTGAAGTGCTACTTTCCATACAGAATCCACACTTGGTTCAGTTTTATTCGTTGCAGAGTAAAGTAAAAAGAACATCCCATCACACTAGTAAAAACGCAGATTGAAATTTAGACTCAAAAAAAAAACCCCACTACACATGCAAAGGGAACAATATCCTGCTAACGTAACTTCATTTGCTGCTGCGTTTGTCTAATATTAACAATTATGAACAGAGCAGTGCAACTAGTATTTGGAACAATCCTTACAGTGTTCGAGTGTCAGGCACGGCGCTTCACTTCTCTTCACACCACTGGTTCTCCTTACGTACCTGGAAGAACAAAGCAGCTGGTAATGCGATGCAGCAAGCTTCAGAAGCTCAAGGGAAAATCAAACTTCCATAAGCATTTGGGTTTACCTACTAGAAAGGCATAACGTGAAATTATGAAGCACCACACGTTAATGCAGCAGAAAAACAGCTAAATTCTAATTACGCCCAGATCAAGTACCTGTGCTTCTTCCTCTTCAGTGAAGTCATTCTTAATATTGAATGTCTTGCGAATTTCTTCTGGAGTTTTTCCCTTGATCATGTTGGCAACTGTCTTGCACGTGACATCAAGCAAACCTTTGATGTCCAAGTAATTTGCAGCCTGTAAAACAGTTTCCAAATTTAAAGCTTCCAGATCAATTTTCTGCCTCTGCAGACGTACAACTAAAGCTGTGCTCCCAGCACTGCAGAATGCTATAACCACAAAGAGCCAAACCACTGCAAAGCTTCTAGCTAGAACCTGAATTAACTGTCTACAGTTTACTTGTCAAACAGGAGCCGTTTCCACCACGAAAGCCCCATCTCCTTTTACACAGGGATTCGGAACCTTGCACAGCTGAGACCTTGGACACCTCAGTGCTGTCAGCCAGCTCAGACAGGAGCTGCTGGGCTTAAGAATCACATCAGATGCTGATCCAGCTTTTTTTAAATCCACATTTCTGCAGAGCTCCACAACCACCCCAAGTAACAAACTGTCACTGAGACCCAAACGCTATGGAAGTGAAACAGTCGGCTGAAGGGCCACAACTACGGACAAGTATGGGAACTGATAGATGAGCAAGCATAAATGAGTGCCCAGCTTTATGTTAACGAGCATCTACCACTCACCAGTTTCAACCAGCAGCCTCTGTTGGAACTGCTGCCCTCCCCATATTCTCTGCATTAAGAAGTTACTAGAATAAGAAGCATCGAGCCTTATTTGTAAAGCACACAAACAGAGGTCGCTGTGCAGCACGGCCTTCATGCTTCCACAACAGACTTACCAGGATGAGTTCAAAAAGTGTTCCTTGGTCTACTTTCAGAAATTCCTGATCCCACACAGGGATGTCATCCGTTCTTTTCTCCTTGTTCTCATCATCCTCGGGAGGAGGTGGATCATCTTTGTGATGGGTGCACCACTGAATCACCTAATTACAGTTTTGGTAAGAAACTTTTACAAAAGTGACTTTCTCACTAGGCCCCAACTCTAACATATCTTTATTTTAGGAGCACTGCACTTCTCCCTCTGGATGGATATTAGAATCACATGTTCATGTTTCATCATCTTATATTTGCCTCTTAGAAGAGCTAATCCCCAGTCCTGGAACCCAGCAGTCAACACAAAGCTCAACTGAGACAGCAGCCAGTCAATTAAATACTCAGGATTCTAAAAAGCAGCCCCACGTTAACAATAAATCCTGTGCGGACACAGACAGAACCACACAGAAGTAACATCAACCTCATTTTGAGGAGCTGGAACTGTTTGAAGAATTACACTCAGTAAGCAGAATACAGCGCAAGGGAAGGGTGTAGAGAAGTACTTGATAGCTACCAACAGGACAGGGTCACCACACTGCAAAGTTCAGGTTTCTGAGACAGAACTGCTTTACTGCTTTGGGGCTTTTTTAATAAACAAAACCCATCTCATCAATAAGATAATTAAAAGTATCTGCTCTGAGCAGAATGCTGCTCCATGCTGCCAACACAAAGGATCTCCAAAGGCTGAAGCTATTTACGTACACCTTCACTAGGAAATGATTCCCAACCCTGTGCTTACCCCAACACAGAGCAGCTTTTATTTTGGCCCAAAGTTTTCTATTTCAGAGTAAAAAAAGTCTCAAGATACAGCAACATTTTTCACTTTCTTATTTGTCCCAGCAACAATCAGACTATTTATAAGCTTAGAACACTTACAAGACACTGTTCATACTCGGTGTTAACTGCTACACAGGCAGAGCATCTGTACAAAATGCTCATCAAACCATTGCCTGCCCTTTAACCTCTCTCCTTACATTTTGCACTCATGAAAAGACACCTCAGCTGACAAAACCCAGCCACAATCAGTGCTTTAAAGCCATGAGATGCCTGGGAGCACAGATGTCCAGCAGCACCCCTACGCCTTAGGAACCCTGCCCAGCCTCCAGCTGCTATTCCAGAAGGTCACTGCTGTAAGTCTTCAGCCACGAGCTGTGAGCCTCCTCCCAGCTCTCAGATAAGCTGTGCTCACGCACCTCACGATGGTGCTTTACTTGTAGCAAATAGGAAATATTTTTAATAGCAATACTTAACTCCAGCATTAATTTCACATCTCATTACTGAGACACAGCACCACCACTTCTCAGTACCTTACCTTTTTTAAAATAGCTGCGTTGACATTTGGAAGAGGGACGGGGTCATCATCGCCTTCATCATCCATTCCCAAGTCTACAAGCAGAAAGATGACTCTGCAATCAGCAGCCCAAAGCTTTGTTCTCCAGACTGCGCTGCTTTATTAATTCTTCACTATTCTAACAATACCGAGGCTGAACAAATAGCAAATGATCTGAGCTAAGGCAGGAACTGTGGGTTCCACTAAGTGTAAGCTGAATAGCTGAATAATGCTGCCTCCAAAGAGATGCTGACATACTTTGAGCATGAGCAGTCTATTAAGTCAGTTCCTTATCACAGCAGAATGTGATAGTTTCAGGTTCCGGGAATACAAAATGCTTAAGAAGACATTTATGGATGTTTACCATTTTCAATCCACAAGTTAAACCGAACTGTTCCAAACAAGATCTCCCATTCTTTTATTAGAAAGGAATTTAGACCTAATGCGGTGAGCACAGACAATATTTTGTCTTGCACAGGAGCAGTAAATACTGAAGCTGTTGTATTTAGGCGAGTCAACTACTGTCATTAGGGGGATATCAATTAGTACTATTTTTTGTTTAGAATATGTGATTTCATAGATTCTGAAACAAAATGCTGTCATTACAGGGTACTGCATATGTTACCAGTTACTGGACGCTCCAAATGCATGCTTGGAACATACTACCAGATCCTGGTGTAAGACATCACCAAGCAGTCTATCCAAAGTTGCTGGCACAGGGAAATACCTTGAGAAATACCCCATCATCAGTCAGCTCCGCTCAGCTCATCCCCAGCCCTCCAAAACTGGACTTTCATCTGTTATCAGAAAATCAATGCTTCCTTGGGGGTTTCATGATGCAACCTCACTTTTTACCTCCTCCCCTTCATTCACATCAAAAAGACAAAGCAGTGTGTATTAACTGATGGTGCTTAAACATGCATACAGCAGAATGCCATTTCTCTGTGCTGGTTAGCAGACTGATCTCGGTCAGATTACTGAGAGGCCTTTTGGCCTTGGGCTGATGGTGCCCAGCTTGCAATACCTTCACCACAGACAACTTCCATCAGTACCTGTGTGTCACCAAACACTGCCAGTGACACAGCCTGTGTGTGAGCAGATGGAGAGGAATTACGATCCCACTGTATTCCCACTGATTGCTGCACTTCCTGCTCACGTCGCTCACCGTGTTTGAAAGTATCTCATTATCAAAACTAAAGTGGTCCAATGGTTGGTGTATTTCAACTCTATTTCTGTTATTGTGCTTACATAGGAGGAGTCACAACCAAAGATACACGGCCAAGGACTTCATTTTAACCAGATCTACAAGAAGGTGTTTTCTAAATTAACTTGTGAATATGCCCAAAAACTGGGAAGAAAACAGTAAACAACGAGGACTTGCACCAGACAGATTAGACACAGTTTGCTCTGTATCGCAGCCATCTGGCAACTCCCCTCCCCCACCACGAGTTCCTTTGTTTCAAATTCATGTCAGCAAGAGATCAGAACCAACTATGTACCAAATAATTTACTGTGTAAATCCACAATACACGTCTCCCTTCAACTCTCCATTCCCTGCTTTAGTTTATGTCCTCCTTCTCAATTTAAGACAGTTACAGAGCAACAACCATTTGCACGATTAAAAGAGCTCAGCTTTCAATATAAACCAGAAGTGTCCATCAAAACTTTGCCTAACTCTGACAGAACTGAAGCAAGCTGTAGGCAAAGCAGTGGGGGATTTACACCCTGCCAGCCTGTTGGGAACTGCCTTAAGAAGAAGACTGCAGTTCAAGGTTTGAGAGAAAATATTTACCCCAAACCACGTTCAAGCTGCACCAGCAATTGCTCCAGCTGCTGTGACATGAGACAGCAAGTCAGCCCTCTGCAGCACAGCACCAGCTTGTCCCCCTTGTCACAAATCCTGCCCAAGAGCACTGCTGCATGCACTGCTGCCCCAGCTGCACACTTACCTTCCAGCATAGTCTTTATGGTTACAGACTGCTTTGCAATTTCAACATCAACTTCAAAAATCTCTCCATCTGAGCTCTGCAGCTTAATCGAAGGCATCTGCAAGAGAAGGACAGTTATTTTCACACAACGTTCAACAGATTTTACAAGTTCAGCTGATTCAAAGATGCAGGCTGCCTTCGCTATTTACACTGCTTCTCTTTACAAAAGCACTCTTTACTAATCCACTCATTTGTTTTCACACACAGCACAACACCAGAGCTATCTTGCTCTTGAAACAGCCCTTCCACAACAACTCCAAAACGCTGCCTGTCTTCCAACTCAGCCACTGCTCGTTTTAACCAGGGGCAAATCCCCAAAGCAGTTTCCAAATGAGAGCGCCTGGAACAGAGCAACAAAACAGAAGTCAGAAGGAACCTCCAGATGTGCTCCAGGCCAACTCCCCCTCGCCCCAAACGGAGCCAAACAAAGCAGAGTACCCAGCACCAAACGCTTCCTTCACAAAGTGCCTGAGAAAGCAATACAGCACTACGAGGAACCCTATCAGCACTGAACACTGCTCTTATAGAGTAGGAAGTTACATCAGCACTTCGTTAACATTAGGAAAGCGTAAGATGACTCAGTACTTTTTACTGAGTTTTTTTCAAGCACTGATAAGGCCCACGGTGCGAGCAGCAGACTTTGAGAATTCCACTAATAAATCTCATTTATGGAACAACATCTTCTCATACTCTTAACTCAGAGCCAGAAGAAACGTACTCGATACAGCAGCTACCAGGTTACAGTTTGTGTCTGAAGCTGCGCTTTAGGTCTGCAGAGACACTAAAATGAAGGGACCCGAAAGACACAACAAACCTGACGGCAGAAATGCATTAATCAGTCCCAACACCCGTGGGATGCGTTCCTTTACCATTCAAAGCATCTCTCTGCAGCAGGCCAGTGCAACACCCATAACCTTCCACAAGACAACAGCTTGAAAATACCTACAGCACATAACTATAAATGCAGCCTGCAAGTTGTTTCAGAGGAAAACCCCAGAGACAATGAATTTCGGATTCATGTAATTCCAAATTCATTTCCATCCTTTTCCAGACGTCCTTTCCCAGCCAAGTTTACCAGCTAAGTGTGCTGACTCCTTGCAGCACTACCTGAAATACCAGGAGTGAATCAGCTGCACCACTTGGACCAGACATACATTACCCTTTTTCAGATGCTTTCTATAGCTCCTCAGTACGGCTGAGCCTGACAGCACTGCAACAAATCGAGGTCAATGAAGGCCAGCCAGAGTATGTTATTAAGCAGCTCACAGCAGCCCCAAGTCCTCATTGCTTTAATTTCCATTTGGCAGAGCAAGCAGCTAGTTAATGTTCACGCAGCAATGTAACCCTATATGACAGTGCTGCTTCTAATTAGGATTGGAGTTTTAGAAGGACACAGTCATGGCCATTCTGAGGGTATACACATGTACATTAACACCCACAAAAATCAAGTGAGAATTAAAGCACAATCCCACACCGCAGCTTAAACACGTTCTGAAAGGGAGGGGGGAGGGGAAGGAATATCAAGACATACATTTTGCATTTAAGGCATCTGTTGTTGCAACACTGGGCTGCAAGCACTCAGCACAAGCCCAGCTCCATACGGCAGCTCCCAACCCCCTGCCTGTGCCTGGGATTACATAATGCCGCACAGCAGAGCCGGGGATGCATGGCAGGAATATCTGCCTGCCTGCAGGCTGCTGCATCACCCACACCTGCTGCCACCACGGCCTGTACCTGCTCGGTACGAGCCTTCATCAGCCGCAATCAAATCAGCTTAGCCATTACCGGTGACAAAGCAGTGTATTACGGATACAAATATCGCCGTTTGCTACATTTCAGTCCGTTTTTGCTGTAATAGATCTCTGCGCACTGACAGGCCGCAGGGAACAGCACCATTGTGACTAACAGCCCCGAAACGCCGCTCCGGATCAGCGCAGCTGGGGGGCGGAGGAGGAGCCGCTCCGCGGCCAGGCCCACCGACAGCGGCCCGTGTGCGACCCGCGGGCACCGCTCAGCCCCCGGCCCGCCAGGTGAGCGGGAAGGAGCGCCGGGCAGAGCCCCGCCTTGTTTACAGCGCGGCGCTCCCCCTCGCAGCCGTCCCGCACGGCTCCGCAGCACTAAGGATCCCGGCCCGGTGCCGCTCCCCGGCCCGATCCCTCTTCGGGCGCCCCGCAGCCTCACGGCCGTCCGCCCCCAGCCCGGCCCGCGGCCCAGCCCCGCAGCTCATCCCGACGAGGGCCGCCTCAGGTGCCGCTCTCCGCTCGGCCTCAACGCCTCCCGCCCGCGGCGGCCTCACCGTGAGGCGCAGGCGATGTGTCCGGCGGCTGCTGACCAGACCCGGTAACGGCGGCGCTCGGGGCTCGACTGCGGCGGCGGCTTTATGGGGGGGGAGGGGCGCGGGGGGAGGGGAAAAGGACCCGGCCTCTCGCTGCCTCGCAACCGCCGGGCTGCCGCACTGAGCGCCTGAACGAAGTACTCCGCTTCTCTCTCTCAAACCGCTCCGAGAGCGACTGTGGGACTAACAGCTCCTTACTGCAACCGCTGGGATAGGGGAGGAGGGAAACGGAGCGGCAGCGCGGCGGGAAGTCCGATGGAAACCGTGGGTTCTATTCGGGCAGTGACGGGGCCGCACGGCACAGCGCGCAGCGCACGGGGAGCGGCGCGCGGAACAACGGCTGCGGCGCCACCACACGGCGGGGCCGGGATGAGCCGTGTGCGCTGCGCCGCTGTCGGTGTGAAACGTGGTCGGGACGTCGAGTGCGGGACTTTAGGGCAGTTATTTACCCGGCCACAGCCCGCCGTTATCGCAGTTGCTTCGCTCAGAATCGCTGCTGTTGTTTTTAGCAAAGCCAGTCAGGCAGCGAGGAGCAGGCCGGGCTGGGGCACGGAGAGCGGAGGCCGCGGGGGTCGCTGCTGGGGGAGCAGGGATGGGCCGCACACAGCGGGATGCCGGCCGTGCGGCTCAGCTGAACGTGAAGCCACATTATGTCATGTCCCCCAAATGGGTGTCTGAGGACTCAAAGCACTGGTGGAGGTGGAAATTAGTCCTAAGAACTGTGTTTCTCAGCACTGGGGTGCTGAGCAGCTCGTTAATTACTGTATGCTTGAAGGTGACCAAGCAATACATCCAAGCCTCAGAAACTGATCTAGAAAGGAGTTAATCCTGCTCTAATTATCTTCAGTTGTGCCTTCTAGTCTCAGCTCCTGTGCCTGGGATGCTCATCTCCATGGAGCCCTTCACAGCAGGTGAGTGCACAGCTGAAGGCGGCAGGTGCTGCTTACACACAGCACATCACTGATGTGTTCCTCAGGGATCCTGCTGGTAGAAACTGGGGAATTGTTGTCTGCAGTTTGTTAGGACTTAATTGTCCTGTGTGTATAATATAAATTTATGTATGCAGGGCCTTTGCACACATAACATACCCCAAATATACCTCAACATATTTACCTCTTTCCTCTAAAATCCCTTCATCTCACAGCTTTACTGTAAAGAATGGCTTTCACCACACTATGAGAAACAACACTGCCTTTATTTTCTTTGTGTGATACTCCTTGACTTAGAGGATCAGGTGGGGGCAGAAAACTGCCTACAGAAAACATCGGCAAGTCCGGAATACTTTTTCCTGATGCTGCCCATGATGAAGGTTTCTGATCAGTCAGCACAAATTCCCTCACCCTGCAAATCAAAGTCAGTGGAAAGGTTTGCTTTCCACACAAGGCGTATTAATAGAACCTAGAAACAGGCAGAAGACGAAGTTCTGTGCCTGAACATCAGCTGTGCTTGCTTTATAATTCAAAGGGATTAAGCATTACACTTGATAGAACTCCCTGAAGGTGCCACACAGAAAACTGAGTTTGCAGTGGACTTTGAGTGTATCTGTTGAATTAGAAGTCTGGGAAAGTTAAAGCAACAAAAACACCAAGCTGTAAGAAGTGGCAGACAGCTGCCACAGATAGGCTGTAATCACGTGAAGGCCACCTCCCACTGTGCCCTACATATCACGTAGGGAATCTCTCAAAGCTAGTCTGAATGCTTTTTGCTGTCTTTGTCATGAAAAAAGCCACTGCTGGTGATTGTCCTGCAAGTCTGTCAGTGTTAGCAACACAGAAGATTCATCCTTCACCAAAGCTGCAAAGCAAAGAACAAGATAAACAACAACAAGAAAAAAGAGACCAATCTCTTGTTATGTGCACAGCTAATCGCTCCAATGCAAATAATCCTAAAGCTAAGCATTACCATCCTGAGTTGTAAAGGCAATAGTACCAGGTATCAGTCACAGATAAGTTACAATGAAGGACCTTTTACCACTGAGAATTCAGAAGAAGGGGGGAGCTTAACGCTATAGCAAATACATGAAATGATTGGAGCAACTAAGATCAACATAAGCTTAATTTAACGCTTATCAGATCCAGAAGAGCTCTGACCTACATTCTTGCAGCATCACTGGGCTGTGGGCAGAAGCCAGCTGAGCAGCTGCGCAGCCATAGGGGGAAGGGAGTTCTGACACTGAACATGGCGTTAGCAACAGAGAGCAGCCTCCTGGGCACAGCGCTGAATTAGTCCAGAACCTTGGACTATGTTTGTAGCTATTCCTCTTGGCTGTTCAGCTAAAAATAAACATTTTCTCTTATCTGTGCCTCCTTCCCACCCCTCAGCTCCACCCCCAAAAAACAAACAAACAAAACCAATAAAAAACTAACCAGTTTCCACTCTACTTTTATAGACAGAGAAATGCTCTTTGTTAGTGATGGTTGTAATTTAGAGATTATGGAGATAACACAATGTAAAAAGATGAGTATTTTTTTAATACAAGTGTTGCACAGGATTATCAAAGCCCAGGCTTTGATAGCAGGCTTGAAAGAACTCAGCTCTGCTCCACCAATAACAGGCAGGGAATCATCACAGGACTCAGTCTGCATTTGCTGACCAAAGGGAAGGTGAGCCTGCAAGGGCTGAATTCCAGGAGACCACAGCTGCTGTGGCAGAGCCTGGTGTCACTGCTGGGAAGCAAGATGTGAGCACTGAGCCTGGATGAGCAGCTGGTCTGTATGCACAGGCAGTCAGACTCACAAAAGTGGTCTTTTTTCTTCAAGGAAAGCAGAAGGTAGGGAGCATTTCTGAGAGCAAGCGAGCACTTTTTTTTGTCTGATACAGATGCTGGAAAAATACTGCTGGGCTCCTTGTGCCAGTGTTATTTAAAGCAGTCTTGCAACAATGCAGCAGAAAAGAAAGAGAATTATTGTCTCCACTAAATTCCATAAAAATTGTGTCTCCACTTCATCAAAAGCCGAGCAACAGGAGCAAGTTGTCTTGCTTTCCGTGCAAGTTGTGTCCCTGCAAGGCAAGGTAGTGGGTAGGCACTGAGGAAGGCAGAGCCTGCAGTTCAGATGATATAACAGCAGTAGGCTGACAAAACTCAACCAAACTATCTCAGGCAATATCAACGGAATTTTTATTTCTTTATCAGCTTCTCCTTCTCCATCAGATGACACTTTTGTGCTCTCCTTGCCCAATTATGAGGATCTGAGGCAGCATAGAAAAGATGAGGGGAAACTTATTCAAGAGAAGCAAGCCTATCTCAAGCATATTTGCTGCATGCTGTTCCCAGCCTCATCTGCGGTCTACCTCCATCTTATGTGGACATGCTGGGTTTTGTTCCATTTTTGCCCTAGCACCCATAGAAATGATTTGGACCACTCCAATCCTACAGTCCCTGTTTCTGCACAGGGAAGGAGATGCTGCTGTGTGGCAGCTCGCTGCTTCCAGCATGGTTAGAAGGCTGCTTAATTCCACCCCATGGCACAGATGTGGGGCCATGCTGCACCTGCTGGCTTGTGGGGAAACACGTGGCTGCCAGAGCAAGAACAGAACAAGAATGACTTGGTGTAACTGGCCTTCAGAACAGCTTCAAGCAGCTATTTGTGAGTTTGTGAAGACCTTTCAGCACCGACTGTGATATCTCAGTGAACTGGGTTGGCTTTACAGGGTTTTTCTTTACTGTGTGGCTGGTGAAGCATGGACACAGGTACCCAGACAGGTGCTGGGATCTCTGTGGAGACCTCCAAACGCAGCAGGACACAGTGCCAGGCAGCAACTCTGGTGGCCCTGCTGCTGACAGAGGGATCCAGAGGTGCCCTCAGCTCCAGTTCTGTGGCTGCACAATGCTGTTATACAGCCTTCCAGCTGTTCAAAGTCCAAAAGGCTGATTGTGGGCTGGTCTTGGTGCCAGGGACAATAAAAAGCAGAGGCTTTAAGGTTTCAAAGACCATGGGAATAAACGTAGAACATTTCACAAGTCAGGTTAATTGAAAACATTTTGATAGGAGAATGCAGTGGAAAAGTGACAGTGCGGTGACGTGCTGAGCTGGCTGAGCAAACACTGGATTAACATCAAGAGCTCAGAATTTTATATCTGAAAAGGAGAAGCCGGAGCAGCCTCTCAGAGCCAACACATCTCACACAAACCCAGGGCAGCACCAGGCAGCGTCCCGCTTCCCTGAGGACAAAGGCAGTGAGTGGCAGAGCATGAGCAAAGCTGGCTGTAAAGTGGGTCAGGCACAGAATGAGCAGCAGAGGCTCCTTCCCAGCAGCCCTCCTCCAGGGCCTCCTCATTTCTGCAGAACTCACACCGACAGCTACAATAAAGACGGGTTTTGGCCAAGTCTGACAATCAAGCAGCACGGTGGTGGTGGTCTCAAACCGCCTGAGGAGTGCAGGCAGCAGGAAGGCAGGCCAAAGCCTTTCCATCAAATGTGAGATTACTGGTTTAAAATGCAGAGTCCTGTTTGACAGTTCAGCAGTTCGTATTTAAATGTATCATCCCATCTCAGACAGTTCCTATGTTTTGTTTTGTTGTTGTTTTAAAGAGAACAGTTGCACTTAGGCGTGATCTGATGAGAAATAGAGAAGTCAGTAAGAGGACCACAAACATTTAGTTTGATGTATACCATCTCACAGAACGCTGCATTTGCTTGCAGTGTTGATGGTTCTCATCCATCCCACCCCAAAGCTGCCACCAGAGATGCTCACCTCAGTTTGCGCCGCCCCTCTTCCGTCACCCAGGCAGCGAAGGTGGCACAATGCAGCCAGCAGAAAACCAGCAGAAATGAGCTGATATCGATTGGAGACCACTGGACACACCTGAATTATCTTCAGTTGATGTTGCAAACCAAAACCAAAGTCCTGCCATCTTCACAGCAGTTTGATGACGAGGTAATGGGACAAACAAATACTGTGGATCTCACGTGCTGCAGCTGAGATGCAGCTTTTAGCACAAGAATGCAGGTTGGGGTGCATCTCAGTCTGAAGCAGCTCAGGTGTGTTTTTCTGGTCTAGTCCTGTAACCTTCCCAGAAGAGATGTTCTGGAGCCTCTCCACAGTTGATCTTTTCCAGTACCACAGCACCCTTCTTCTCTAAAAGTGATGCTTTTAAGTTTTTTGTATGTCAGCAATATATATGTAAGCACTTAAATACTATTAGCAGTCTGTGTTTTATATACTAGAAGCAGTTTCACTTTCAGCTATAAGCAGTTGCTTACCATGCAGTAATTGAGATCAGGTGCTGCAGCTCTCAACCCACCTTAAGGAATAACACTTTTAAGCTACAGCACAGGTTTTAAAGGGCTAAAACATGTTGCACTGCTTAATTTAAAACCTAAAGCGTTGTTTCAGCCTTTTTTTTCCTGTACATATGCCAAAGAACTCTGGTCCCTTGCTCAAGAGAACACTTTGTCTTTATTCACATCCAGAAGGAGCACAGCCAAATGAGTTAAAGCACCAGAACCTTAAAAAACCACAGTAAGCTGACTCAGCTGCTTACTCTGCAGGGCTTTCTCAGTGTGTTCACGTGTCCTGAAAGATTTCTGTGTAGCCCAATGTGACTTTAACTTCATCCTTAACCTGTTTCCAAACTACCCTGTCTGGAACTTGCAGAGAACTGATACAGTGCAGGCATCGCTGTACAGCCATAGCTAAGCAGTCAGACTGTGTGTCTGGGCATGACAACTGCAGCAACCTACAGAGAGTAGCAATTCTGTTGTACAGACTGGAAATGAATAAAACAAATCCTGAATTGCCACAAATTCTCAGCATGTAAGTAAAGCAAGAAGCAATTAAAAAGTGTGTGGCTGGTATACAAGCAAGGGATGAACAGAACAACACCTTGAGTGAACTGAACGTGGTGTTGCTTAATTTGCAATTCAGAGCAGCCATTCGATAACCTGCTGCTTCTTACAGAACAGACCATTTTTCCAGAACAAACAAGTGCTTTCCACCTTCAGCCCTGTCCTGCTCCACATCACAGCTCCTACAGCAGGAACTTGTGGTGGTGCTAGTAAGGAAATGAAGAGGTAAGAATGGAAGAACACAGGGATGTATTTATTGAACTACAATGAAGATGCAAAAAAATATACTGAGCACTTCCATGTCTTATTTTCGTGTTGTCCGTGAGAAAATGTACAGCTGGCCTTTAGGATTCAGACTGAACTTTCTAATCACCAGAGGAAAGACTTTGTCCCAGGCCCTCACCATACAATCTTTATCAATGTGACATTCAGCAACTGAAAAAACATCCAGGCTGACCTTTGATAGTAACCAGACTGGAGTACAATCAGATGAAACGTCGAAGCTTTCATCAGCAATAGGTACACTCCCCACCTCTTCTCCAAGGCAGAAGCATCATCCAGGCAGACAAGGAACAACAAGGTACCCAGTTCTGTCCATCTTCACCTGCCTGTGCATCAAGAAACCTTACAGGTATTGTCAGACCTAAGACAGCAGAGCAGCAGTGCTGAGCTTGTATGCAGCTGTGAGCAGCTGGAAACTATCTGGCTTCAGCCTGAGCCTACAAGCACAAGTGTCCATTTACCTTGGAGAAAACAGGCACCTGTACACTGCAGCTCTCATCAGCCACGGCAGCTGAGGCAGCAGGGCTCTGTGGGATGCGCTGCAGGACAGCTGAGCACTGGGGTGTGCCAAGGGACAGGCAGCAGGTGGGGGCAGGCAAAGAAGTAAGAGAATGAAGGAATGAAAACCTGCAAATCTGTATGTCCCAAAGCCTTCCATCTTCCCCTTTCAAAAAGGAAATTACCAAAGGCTTTCCTGTGTATGGGTGTATGTACTGATACCTGGATTCTGACTTAAAGATTCCTTAGTTCAAAGAACAGATGAGAGGCGTTTACTTCAAGCTGATATACTAACCCAGGAAACAAACATCACTGAATGATAAAAACACAGGACTTTGAGCTACTCCTTAATCACCTTTCCAAAGCTTCTACCAGTCTCTGCAGTGCAGAAGGAAAGGTCAGTACTGATCTGTGAAACAAACTGAAATCCTGATTATGTACAGCAGCATCACAGGTTGAAGTGAAGCTTACATCGAGAAGTGATCCTTCCCCTCTACTCTGCCCTGGTGAGGCCTCATCTGGAGTACTGTGTCCAGTTCTGGGCTCCCCAGTACAAAAAAGACAGGGATCTCTTGGAAAGAGTCCAGCAGAGGGACACAAAGATGGTGAAGGGCCTGGAGCATCTCCCCTATGAAGAAAGGCTGAGTGAACTGGGTCTGTTTAGCCTTGAGAAAAGCAGACTGAGAGGAGATCTGATCCATGTCTATAAATATCTGAGATGTGGGGGGCAAAGTGGTGAGGCCAGACTTTTTTCAGCAGTGTGTAGAGACAGGACTAGGGGAAACAGCCAGAAACTGGAGCATAGGAAATTCTCCACGAATGTGTGCAAGAACTTCATTACGGTGAGTGACAGAGCACTGGAACAGGCTGTCCAGGGGGGTTGTGGAGTCTCCTTCTCTGGAGATATTCAAGACATGCCTGGACACCTACTTGTGTGACCTGGTACAGGGAACCTGCTTTGGCAGGGGGTTGGACTCGATCTCTGGAGGCCCCTTCCAACCCCTACGATTCTGTGATTTCTATTTTAAGTTTTCTCTCTTCTCTTGAATCTCACCTAGCTGGCTGCCAAACAGCACTGCTAATCCCCATCAGAACAACCATTGCTTGTTCACAGTGTGATGTTCTTAAACACAAAAGCCTGCAAATGGCCAGTCACAGTATAACCATGGAGTGCAAAATCTGGAGTGACTGTCAACATACTCTGTTGACTTCACTCACAACTGCTTGTATTTGCATACAGAAATGGAACAAATGAACTGCTTCCCCCTGCAGCAGGGGAGGCATCGTGCCAAAGGCAGTAGGGCAAATCATTGATGGAATTGTGTCAATGAAGGTACAGAGTTCTATCTGCAAAAGGACAAGAGGCAAGTGAGAGGAAAGGGAACTTAATGAACTACTATCTAAAGCAAAGGAGCTTCTTTTTGTTAGTGATCAAAGCAAAAGCTCCCAACATACGAGATAAAAACAACAAAAGGAACACCTCCACGTGAGCATTAGCTTTAGAATGCTCTTCTCCCTGTAAAGGTCACACTTAGAAGGACTGAGCTTTCCAGAAACAGTCTGGAGCTCTACCTGAAGGTAGAATTTTTGTAAAGAAAAAAGTAACCCCTCAAGCCTTCCAGAAAAGGTGTGAATTAATGAATTGTGAACAGAAGTGTCTTGAAAGCTTGACTATTAAGCAGCCCTGCAAGAGAAAACCTCAGAAAAGGAAAAAAATCGTGTGAAAGCAGACCTGCACACATTGCTGTGTGTAAGAAAGAACACTCCTCTGTTTTGTCACACTGAGACCAAAAGCCAGAGTATTTTAAACAGTCTGAATAGCAAGGGGCCTCCATTCGAACAGGCAGCCTAAGCTCTTTTAAGATGTGTCCAGTAAGAAGTTGCAAGCATGGGCCCTAATAATGCAGAACATTTGAATGTGTTCTGAACAAAATCATCACCAGATCCAGATTGGGAGAAAGGAAAGCTTTTAAACAGAAGTTAACACAAATCACACTTAGTTTTGTAACGGAAGCCTGGGCAATACACATAGTACTGAATTTCAAGTTATTCCTTTAATATTTAGAAAACTGGTTTTATTCTTAGTTTTTCAGATTCTTTCTGAAGTATTAGCACCTACAATGGAAATAACTCAGATTTACACTTGAAAAACAGCCATGCTCGATCAGTTAATTTATCTTGTATTTTTCTACTTCTGAACATTTCACAGAGCACCAAGAGGGAAAAAAAAAAAAGAGAGCAACATTTCAGTGGTGAGTGAGCTCTGTTCTCAGCTACATCAACCTGCAGGACCAGACCATCTCACCAAGGCAGAATTCAGAAGGTCACAGTTTTCCAGCACGTTCCAATCACCTCATTTTTGTTTATTCCATTATTTACGGTGGAAGTTTCTCTCCGGGTTTATAAATCCTACCCAGCTGTGCATTCCTTTATTAAACCAGAGCTGACCTGAGATGCAATTAGAATTTGACATTTTTCCATACTTAGTTCACAAGTTTATTATGAAAAACACTGCAGCTCCGTCCTGCAGTAACATTGTTTTACAGAAAAAAAACAGTTCTGTTCAAAGTAACTCACTAAGCTCCGACAATTACAAGGGACAAAATGGCTGGGCAAAGAGTGGAAAAGGGAACTGAGTGCAGACAAAAAAAATCAATACAATTAAATTAAACGGTATTCCCTGAAAACAAAAACAAACAAACAGTTTCAGAACAAATATGAAGCCTTGGTACTTATTTAAAAATGTTCTTTAAGCTTCAATGATTGTTTGCTGCTATCCTTATCTACAGTCATGCTGAATAAAGCTATAGCTAAATGGAAAGTTAAATGTATTCACGAGGTGTTAATGTCTACATCTTATTATTTGCAGTCTCTCAGAGAAAGCAAAAGTAACTACAAATAGCGCTATGCCAGAAACTGGTTTCTTGACCAACAATGTTGCTTCAGCATGCAATGAACTGGTTCATTCTAAAGTGGTCACAGTTGTTGACGACAAGAGGCTTTGTATTTGAATATGGCACGTCTTTTGGTCCATGTGAAAACAAGTTTGAATGTTAAATATTTTCTGACACTTTGGAGTTACTGTTGCTCTTCCCGTTTTCTTTAGGTCAACATATGGTTCATGGCAATACTGTACAGGTCTATAATCTCTTTACAGGAAGTAGTCCGGGGTGCGACGAGTAACATGCGGTTCACCTCTGCGCGGCGCTGGATCGAACTGCAAACTGAGAAGCACACGTATTAATGGCAGCATTCCAGTCACATGCAGGTATTTTTTCTGAAGTATTTTAAACTCATCTTCGGATTATTTCTATGGACTTGGAAGAAACAAATCTTGGCTTTAAGACTCAAACTGGTCAAATATTGGTAGACATCTGGACGTTAGGAGTCTCCAGTAATTATCAAAGAGGTAATTTACACAATGCTTTATACAATTCCTCATGTATTAGTAAAACTGCTGTAGCAGCTCCAGAAGTCAATGTCCGAACAAGACTGCAAGTCTCTTGCCCTAGACTTAAATGTGGGCATAATTACCTCATGTATGGCAGTACTCGAACTTAAAATGAAATACTTATATAGTATCTCATTAAACTCTGACTTTACTGTATGTAATGAGCTTAATGACAGCTGTCTAGATGTCAGCGACAGTTTCCAATATCCAACTGTAAAACTTTTTACGTATGAGTAGCCCAACCATTCCACTGTCATGTCACCTCCTGAAGGTGCATAGGGTAAAAACCCTACCTCAAAACCACAATTAGTTACTGTAGCAAAATACCACTTATCAGATCTTAAAATCATGTGCAACACAGATCTCATTTCTAAGCATACTTACAAGGAGTATTTTAAAGTATCATCAAGTTCCATAATTGCAGCCTGGTTGCCACAACGGTAGCAATAGTTTGGAGCACTGAAAATTGTTACTACATTCCGATCATGGCACCAGTTGTATCCCTGGAGAGGAAAATGAACTATTTAGGAAAACCACATTCATTTGTTGCACCCCATAACTGATATTAAACTACATAGGCTTTGCAGTTTTAAGTAACACTAAGCTGCGCGTTTATTTCTCTTCTCAACTGAAAAGGGAAAATAGGAATTGCATACCACAGCATATAACATCATCCTATAGTGAGCATTAGATAAGCACATTAAAAAACAGCAAGACTTCTCCACTACTTTGTTAAAAATTAAAATACTAATTCTGAATTACACGATGCTTTAAAGGTGTGGGTTCTGGTTTTGATGATTAGAGGTTAACTTCTAGGAACAACCAAGAAGAAAACCACACACATCCCTTTACCTTGTCAAGAGGCCAAGTGCACATCTCAGGCACCACAACAACTAACTGCATTATGAACAGCTTAAACACACAGCCTTTGCTACTTACCTCCATTACCAACTGATGAGCTCTTGAAACCAGCGTAAGGCCATTAGCATGGTTAAAGGTTTCTGAAATATCCTGTCCAAATGTATAACCTGCACCTCGAGGAGAAATTCCCCAGCCACCACGATCATCTGGGTCTGACCATAGCAAGTCACACATTGGACCCTGTCAAAGATTTGGAAAGTATTTCATAAATTGAAGCAAAAAAAAAAAAGGCAAGAACAAAAAACACAGCCTACACACTCACACTGTCCCTGCACACCTCAGCACTGCATCTCTTTAAGGCTTGGAAAAATAACGTAAGAAAAACCCCACCTGCCACCTACAATAGTTAGTGTAGTTAAAGCTTGAAATACTAACAAGGAAGTTAATTTTAATGAAAGAAAATTCACAGAAGCAGTTCTCACCTCTGAGATATTAAAGCATGCTGTGTAACTTCAGGCAAGAACGAGCCCCTTAATTTTCCTTCAGAAGACTAGCAGGGCAAGACAGGCATTCTCAAATTGCTACATCATTTTGAACCTGATTTTCTGTCTTTGCATACATTAAAATACCCAACATATGCTGAATAATGAATCCTACTGTGAGTTAAGACAATCAATTTTCAGTATACCTCATGGGGAACTTCCTGCAAGCGATCAAGTGCTCTGATGTGATCCAGCGTATCTATTGATGGAGAGAGGCCACCATGTAGACAGAAAATCTGAAAGAGATAAGTGTGTAAAATTCCAGTTGTTTGCATTTATTGGTACAGAAAATTACATCTGATTAGTACAAACAATTCAGAAGACTTTTTAAGAGATTGCTTTCAAGCTGAGCGCTCACTGAATACAGCGTTAACGGCTCCCTTTGCAACCAGCAACATTTAACTTGATCCAAGTTCAACCTACCTGGCCATCCACCAAGGCGGTTAGAGGAAGGTAATCAAAAAGGTCTGTAAAGTACTTCCAAACATTTGCATTTCCATATTTTCTTAAACACTCGTCATAGAAACCATATACTTGTGTGATCTGCCTGCTTTCATGGTTCCCTCGAAGAATTGTGATGCGTTCACGGTAACGGACCTAAACACAATAATTGAAGATATTTTAGGGGCATGGCAGTATGCACTTCCCAAAACCACAATTTGCATTTCCCCAAAATATGCCAATTAGGAGATAAGTAAAAATTAAATCACAACTTAAAGGAAAAATAAAAAAGCACAGCTAAATGATGGCAGCCTTCAGCTGCCAGATGCCTGGAAACCAAGTGCAGGTTTTACCCACTGTTACCAACAGACCTCACTACCCCTGTGCACCGAGCTGTTAGCCCACATTGTTAGAGACTGCTACTTCCGATTTAAAAGAAACAAAAATAAATGCAGCACTCCCTTTAGAAGAAGTTACATGGGCTTTTCAGCACTAAGTCTATATAGGTTTACCTTTGCAGTAAATCGATAACTGATACCAAATGCAGTCAGGACAGTAAATACATTTTATACTGGATGGTACAGAAGAAAGATTACCTTAAGAGCTACAAGCAACGTGACTGTTTCGACTGAGTAGTAGCCTCTGTCAACGTAGTCCCCCATAAACAAATAATTTGTGTCTGGTGATTTGCCTCCAATTCTGAAGAGTTCCATGAGGTCGTGGAATTGTCCGTGCACATCCCCACAGACCGTGACGGGACATCGCACTTCTTGTACATTGGATTCTTTTGTCAAAATTTCTTTAGCCTGAAAAACAAAAACCAAGAAGTTTAAGATGGTCTGTGAGCAGTTTTTACTCACACTGTGCTTTTTAAAAGCAGATTTCTGTTCTCATCATTTTCTTCCCCAAAGTTTCGCACACAGAAGTTGCTGACAAGGGTAATTCATACAGACAGCACAAGCTAATTATAGCATCAAAAAGGTAATTTGGAAATGCTGCCAGAATGCCTCAATCTTATCATCATGATGCCAGTTGTTGGTAACTGCTCTGAGAACAAGCTATAAATACATGCCACAGTAATTTTCTAAACCAAGGGAGTATTGGAGGCATTAGAAATATAAATAGTAACAAGTTTACAAGTCACCATCTATCAAAGTTCCTATTCAAAAGGATGTTTTTAACCTCTTTATATTACTGAGAATACGAAAACTTCATTCGACTCCCTAACACAGAACACACAGTAACAGCACTAAATACCACCTGCACATGGCCACAGTGAATCCCAAATACCCCAAAGCATGCAGCAGCATAAGAGATGGGCGGAAGAGCAAAATCATGTTCATTTTAGAATCATCTCCCTCACTGCTTTCTCAAACCTCACCTGACAACCCAAACCTAAGGTGACATCTAAAGTTTCATGCTTGTTTTGAAGGCTTTCTGCTAAGCAGAGAAGTATTTTGAGACACTGTAGGAAAAGAATCATCACCATTTGAAAAGCAGGAGACTTGGAAGGTTAAGAATGGAATATCTGAAATTAAAAGCTAAACCAGAGATTAAGTGCCTGGTCCCAACGAGAACGAGGCTCATTAAGGAACCAGATGCTCTGTCCAGATTCCCACTCTAGCTGTGAAGCCATCAGCTGGACACCAATGGACACCCCCAGATGTGGTCTCACTGCTCCTAAGCATTATCCAATCTGCCCAGCCCAGCAACCACTTCAAACACCAAGTACCAGCAACATACACTTGGATGACAGAGATGCAAAGATTCCATTCAATACTAGGAAGAAATGCAAAGCACAGTCATGGTTAAGGACCCTGCACAATGCTCAGCTTGAGATATTAAAAATCACAAATAACAAAGTTAAACTAAAAACTCGAGTAACAAAGTTAAACTACTCTGCAGACCTATTTACAACAAAAGTCAAGCTCATATGAGTTTCCACTCGCGTTGTGCCTAGTGCCAAAGATGGGTTGCTGGCGGCTCATGGTAGATGCTAAAAACATCCATTTATTTTAAGATAGTCTGACTTAAGTTCATTTTAATGCAGTGACACTCACCAGATGTTTTGGAGGTGTTCTAACAGCCTGAGCCTCCTCTAATACACCATTACAGTCAGAAGCATTACCCGTCCTAGCTCTACTTTTGACAGAGAAAGTAACAGAGACTTATAGCAGTTCAGTATAAAAAAGCATTCTTTAATTAGAGTGCTTTCTGCTGCCTATTTTTGTAATGCACTGGAAGCATCACACAAGGAACACTACATTCATTTTTCATCAAAGGTTTGCAACTTTTATGCTGACCGAGATTAAAACAGCATATTTCTCTGCAGAGTTGTCGCTTCCTCAGTTGTTGCAATATTAAATCACTCAGATCTGCATACAGCCAAGCACACAGGTACGTCAGACAGCCACTCTGATAGGAAAAGACGGTTCCAGGTCAACTTGCAGAACAGCAATCTCCATTTAAATCCTGCAGCAAAAGGAGGCTGCTGTAGTCATCTAAATATTTTCATGTTCTTGAAACAAGTTTAATGAAATACCAACTTATGAGCTGCTTAGCCCATTTACAGTCTTATGTCCCACAGCATTAGCAGAGGCACACACTGAACTGCCTAAGCAGTACACTAGTCTCTAAAAATGAGCTTCGGGAGAGTTGGAAGTGGAAAACTGCACTGAAAAACCACCAGCTGTGCCCTGCTTCTGTATTTTCAGTTCCTATGAAAAAAGTCACAACTGTTGGAATACACTGTGACGTTACAGAAACACAAGCTGGCAAGACAAGAGTAGATGTAATACAGTTAGGTTATATTCAAAAAGTCAAGCTGTTCCTAATAACACTGAAGCACAGGTGACTCCAGCTTTGTACAGGACCACACACCAGCCCGTGCAGTCTTACGTGGTTTCACTCCCCACTGACTGATCCCTTCCCTAGGACCCAGGATGATGCTATTAGCTCAGTCACATTACTGAGCTCTCTCACCCAAAATGGATGTGCCACCAGCAGCCAGCGTGCCGTTCCCAGCAGGGAAGCAGCAGAGCACTGCAGCAGCCTCCAGCACAGCCATAGCAGAGCACAGCTCAGTCAGGCCACCTGATGAGGGAGGAGCAGGGAAACACTGGGCACACCTGATTTCCACTTCAAGAACCCTGTGACCTACTGCCAAGGATGGCGGTGCAACACTTGTCAGTATTCTGACACTGACATTTTGAAACAGTCGTGTTTCATTGCCTATCTCTACATAAACAGTTACGTAATCCTGAAACTCAGGATTTTTCTCGAGCGCTTACAGTGTTTTTGTTTCTTAGGCACTTTTCACTGCTTAACAATTCTTAACATTAAAAGAGCTCTGCAGGTCTTCAGTTCTCATGACTCCACAGTTAGTTTAACTTGTATTCTACATTCTAGAAAGTCAATAAACTGAAGCAAATGCCCAACGTCAGCAGCATGCAACACTGCAACGACAAGTCCCTACACGCAGCTGTAAGACATGAGGAAAAAAGTACCAGAGCACAGTAAAATCTGTCCTGCACAGCACTTGCTGATGTGGAAAGTCACGTGCTACGCTTAGAGCAATCTCCAAGTTCCAACAATAAGCACGTATCAAACACACGTCAGCGCAGTCACAGTGACTGGAGTTCACTCCTCACTACCTGCAGTATCTGCTTACTCAACTGGTTTTCTGGGGGAAAAGCAACTTGCGCAAACTCAATCAAGAGAGCCAGAAGGCTGGTCTGGAACTAATGCTAGTTTGGAGGCACAAGAAAACACACCGTCACTTTATTTTCATCCAGTAATACTTGTGTTACTATGAAGTCTGCAATATAAGGACCCAAACCTTCCAGGATTGCTGCACATCTTCAAAACCAAGAAAGGAACAGCAAAGCACTGAGTTTTTCTTCTTCACAAAGCATCATCTTATATGCCAAAATACAAACAGAAAAACCCCATTCTTAAAATACAAAAATCAGTTCCATTGTTTGAAAGCAGAAAGATTCAAGCAAACACCACATTTTATAACAGGCTGGGGCACAGAAAATCCAAAGAAGATGTCTGGCTATTAAAGCCATTGGGATTTGATTTTCAGACCTGCAGGGGTTTATTTAACGAAAGGCAGGAGCTGCACTCAGCTATCTCCCATTTCCCCTCACTCTCTGCCTAAACTTCTGCCCAACAAGACACGGATCACAGCTCAGAGCTGAGTGCCTGAGGACTGCAACGCAGCCACTCTCACACTGCTGATGGCAAGCAAGTTTGCTTCATAAGCACAATACATCATCTACCTTAGCTCATAAAGCAAATCTGAGCTGGTCCATTTCTGAACAATCTCTTCAATTCACCAGTATACAATTTCCCTTTTGTTTCCAGAACATGCAATCTATTTCACGCCTACCCTTCCTCAGATCATTACCTTCTAGCAGAAGCTCTGTTAGCTCAAACCAAGTACCTACTCCGTGAGGCACATCATACAGAAATAATAAAAGCAGGAAACATTACTGAGCCATAAAAACAATGTTTGAAACTGCTGTGCAACGCTGAATCAGTGCAATAAAGCGGTTATCAGAAGATTAATACTAACTCAGTAAAGGAAACATAAGCATCACTTTAATGAGACAGCACAGCTCTGCAGTCACAGTGGAAATGTGTAACGCATTCTTGGAAGACCAAAACTCAGCCCTGTAAGGCACCGTGCTGTCTAATACAGCTTGTACAGAAAGGCATCCACTGTAACCAAGACAAAGTCACGCATCTGTAGTTACCATAAAGATACTCTGTTGAGATCGAAGACTTCAGCCACACCCATAGTTTCCTGTCGACAAGATGCACAGGATGTGACTAAAGCCACAATGATCGGCTAATTGGGATGAAGGCTGGTTTTAGCCGGCCAGCATCACCACCTGGAAGAGATCCCAGTTCCGTGCAAAGTCAGCAGCTCTTCTACAAAATAAATGCATTCCTGTTTCCTTCAAGTGATCCCCAACCCCAGCCCCTACCTGCAGAGGGAAGATGTTCAGGTCAAATGTGGGCTGCTTTTAGAGCAAAAGGGGTTTACTTTTATAGCCTGACTCTTTAAACAAAAGTAGAGACATCATCTGACAGCATCCTCCTGCAAAGATGGTAAGGCAGCAGTCAGACTACACGGCACAAAAGGACACCTGCTTTATTCTGAACTTCAGAATTCACTAAGGAGTTCAATGTGAATGCGTATGCAGGAATAAAATTAATATTCAAAGGTCTCAATTAACAATTATTTATTATTCCACAGCAAGTAAAAACAGAATTCCCATCCAACATAAAAGCACTAACAACAGCAAAATACTCTCCCGTGACTGAAACAGAGAGCATCCTATCTACTCTGCCCTGGTGAGCAGCACCTGTACCACCATCGCTAATGTCAGTCACTGCAGGCCTTCCTGGAGGTTCGGAATGAGGTAAAGGAACAGCTCAATCACAGAGCAGCTCCTGGCAATACGTGTCACAATGCACTCACTGCTTATTTGTGGCCCTTAGTTTTCTCAGGGCTGGGCAAATAGAACTAACAAATGAAGTCAGAAGTTGTATTTAAACTCCAAGTGTACAAAAGAATAGCAGCCTCTATCTCAATGACTATGTATGCAAACACCTAACCCAAAAAGCTTAACACAAACCAGCTTACTATTTCACAACACACAGCTAAGTACCTTTCTTTGCCACTCTACAACTGCTGCCTCACTCTTTTAGCAACTTCTATTTGGTTTGAAAAGTAAGTGAATAAACAAGACACTGGCCAACCAAGATAGTAATCCTAATGCCAGCACTGCATGCAAGACTGAATGAGACAATCACTTTATTTCTCCTGTGGATTCTAGAAGGTCTATAAGAATGAGTGCAGGCAGTAAACCTGCCAAGTAATTCTCTATTCCTTCGTAATGCAAAACAATGATGGACACTTTCTACAGTCTCGATATTCCCCTCAAATTCAATTTGCAGAAATCATTAGCAGCCTTTCATATCTAATAGTAACTGAAAAGAATGCTAGTTCCCTTGGAGAGGGGTTTAGAGAAGAGGAAGTGCTATTTTAATAACAACAGTGGACAAGAGAGAAAATGAGGACAGGAAGGGGCATCCCCCAAAGAATTCTGTCGTAATTATTTCACAACATTCAAGACATCTTTGTGCCCTTAACTTTGGATTTTAAACAATCCAGGAAAAAAAATCTTCAGGAATGTACAAGAAGCCAAATAAATTAGGAAAACCAGATGGGTTCCTCTCTGTATTGGAGGCCCCAGTAGAAGAGTAGCAGTATTAGTGCATGAAGCTGACTGCTGACAGAGATGATCTTCAGCCCTGTCCATAGGAGCAAGCTGAATTCATTCTGTACCACTCAAGCAGTTAAAAAAAGAAGTAGGTTGAAGCCGTTCCTGAACCAGCATGTCTGAGAAATGATGCTAAACTGGCTGGTGGTAAATTCAAAAATTGTTCCAACTTTTTGTTCAAATAACCCCATCCACAGCTGGACTCAGTGATGTTAAATGCAGGCAGCTATCAGCTGGATGGCTGGGCAGGAACACGTGTCAAACCAAAGAGATGTACTTCAAAACCAGTGAGCAAGGACTCAACACCTGCACTGGAAGGTATTTCCTACGTACCCTGCAGAAATATCGGAGAGTTGCTCAACTGATTACTTGAGCTCTGCTATTTGTTCTTTAGCCAGGGATAAACTACCTGCTTTTTCCACCTTAACATATTGCCTAAAGAAAGAAGCCTACAGCAACAACTGTGTTATTGAATGCTGGTGTAGTGTTTAAGGGGCCCTAAGCGCAAAGGAAAATGTTATCACTGCTCCTTCGATCCTCTCAGCAGAGCCATTTGCACAAGCCCTCTGCAACTCCTGCCAAGGCCGGACAGGTAAGGTTATTAACGCTGTTTAAGGCAGCCCTGATGACTAACTGAGCACAGCCTGGGAGCAATCACAGAGCAGCACTGTCATCAGATCTTGGGAGGCAACAGCTTTACCAGAGGTAGATTTGGAAAAGGGACATCAATCTACAGCCTTGTCTGTGTCGTTATCCTTACGCTGTAGAACCTCAAGTACAAACTTGCTCTGACTTACAAACGCTCACTTCAGTTATTTTAAGCTATGCCCACAATGACAGCACCGAGATATCTTTCACTCCATCTGATTACAACGAGTGTGGTGAGTAAAAACTAATTAAAAGAAAGGAGTGCTAACACCAGCACAACTGATTTCACAGAACACCAAAGAGAAAGCTGTTGGTGCTATAAGAAGCAATGTGCATAAGTCAGATTTCTCACACACGTAACCAGAGCACTGTAATCAGAACTAGGTGAGAAGGATGGCAAGGCTGACACTTCCAATGTCTTTTGTGCAAGGGAACACTTTCCATTTTATGTTAATGCTATTGTAAGAACACGGGGAGTGAAAGTGTCTTTCTTTGTGAAAGCATTCCATACTAACCTAAAGCAGTTATTAAAATGTCACAAAAACCTTCTCACCTGTAACTCTCCAGAGACTGAAGCATTAACAGCTACACTAGGCAGTAACAAAGGAGTCCCCAGTCTTCTCCTGTCCTCCCATGGGCCATAGAAACAAGTGAAGAGGGCCCTCCTGTCTCCAGCAGTTTCTTTTCTACTGACTCCATAAGCCAGTGTGGTAGCAAATAGGACATGAAACACTGCATTCCACACTCATTCTTCAGTCAAAAATGCAGGGACAGGCAGCATGTCCTGAACAAAACCAAGGAGACAAAGGAACGGTGCATCTGAAGAAGTGTGGCAGAGATATCAGGGCAGTCACAGCTTGAAACACAGCGTGCTTCACAAAACTTGTTCATCTTGTACTACACAAGAAGTGAACTTTGACCACAGGTTTTTCTTTGGACCCAAAAGCAAGCTGCATCAGTAACACACTGCCCTCCTAGAAGCACAGTGCTTACAGAAAGCTGAAGGAGTTCAAACAGTCCGTACAGCTGCAGCGAGTACAATCTTGGCTTGTCCTCATCGGCAATTAGTCTCAGAAAATCTGAGACCTGGTGTTAAAGGTGACAGATAACAGGAGGGAAAAAAAGCTACTGACAAGCCATGTACCAGAAATCAACAGGGCCCAGAAACTCTTATACTAGGAAACACTTATACTAGGAAAGTTAGCAATGGTGACAGACCAAATAGCAAGTGTGCTCACAAACTTTGTTACAGATCAAAAGCTACAGAGACAAGGTGTCAATCAAGGCTTCTGGAAAAGGGTTTAGCGATACAAGAACTTCATTCAGTAAAGGCACTTTTAGGTGGCAGCACCATCCACGCAGTTAGCAGTAAAACCTCAAGAAACTGGGTGCGATGTTCAAACCCACTCAGCACAGCTCTTCCCAGACATCTCCTCCACGCAGAGGGAGATACATTCTGAAATAACCAGCAGGGATTGCATCCACCAGTTCTGCTCACCCCTGTGTTCCATTCCGGATTGCCAGCCCACCCTTCCTGAGCTACACATCACTACAGCCCCATCCAGACCATTTCCCACAAAGGATGGAAAAGAACAGCAGCCTTGTTCTAAGTGGGCAGAGGAAAAAGCCTCACCTGGCCATAAAGGACTTCCTTTCTCCTCTGTACACAGAGAGCAGCCAGTGTACAGTTCAGCCTCAGCAGGACAAATGTAGCTGATATTATAAACGCTGTACTTGAGTAAGGCACATATTTATAACAGCTCTTCAAAGCTAACATTTAAGGAATACTTCAAGCACATAAAACCTGCCATTGGTGTAGCAAAATTAATAGAAAATATTAACATTAAATTATTCTAATTGTCACTCAGACCTTTTTCAGGTCTGTGAAAGTCGATATTATTTGTGGCTCCAAATTTCTAGCTCTAGAAGACATTTCTCCCAGTTACCACCACCGAGGCAATGAGGCACAACACGATGCATGAATGGCCGCACTGAGTTACTGCGCTGCATTACACTGTGTTTGTTTGCAAAATAGCTGTTATGTTCTTTTGCTATCAATACTGAAACACAACAGAGCCCTCAGGCTTCGTCTTACTAGACACACACAAAGCCTCAGAAGATCCAGAAATACCAGTCAGGAAGATCACCTAATAAACAGTACGTTATGGGGAAAAGCCCTCACAAGAATGATTACTTTTTTCTATCCTGGCTACAGCTCAGAGCAGTGAGGAATGACAGCTTCTGTCAGATAGGGTCTGCAGCCATCATTTGGAACAGTAACTACACTTGACACCATCCTTAACATCTAAGCTCTTTATGGAAAATCATAACCTTTGGGTGTGATTGCATGCATGCAACTACAGACAATAATCAAAGCACAACGCATAATTCAGTATTGCGGATAGCTGGTGCTGGAAGCCTGGGAACAGGGTAAATGAGGACCCTTTGCAGACAGGTACAGAATTCAACTAATGTCCTGCTTCTGGGAACACAGCAACCCACTGGAGAGGACAGAAGGACAATGGAAAGCTTGACACAGCATCTTACCTACCACCAGCACCAGTAGCTGTCACCCTTCCTTAATACAAACAGCCTGGACGTACCTCACAAAGTGTTGACCACAACCCGGTAATAGAGAGGGAGCTTTATCTCAAGCAGAGTGTCACGCTACCCAAAGACATCCCACCTTTGGTCTGGAGCTGGCTCCAACACACCCAACTTGTGGCAAACCATGCCTGCTGCTCAGCGCTATTCTCACATCAGCCTCGCTCCCGTCCTCGCAGTCTTTCATCTCAGAATGCAGCAGTTGAGCAGACAGCTTTCTGTAACCTAATTCCAACTCCTCCATCAAAACAATTCCCGCAGCTCATCACCTGTCGTTCCTTCAGCCTCACCAGAAGAGTTTGCTGCTCCTACAGAGCCCACCTGCCTCGTGATTCCTTGCCTTGAACCTATCAGAATCGTTTCAGGTCAGAACAGCTTTTTCTTTCTTAGTGTCAAGGATCTATTCTGGTGATGAACATTACACGCTCATCCAGAAATAGTCTTTATTTCAATTCTTCATTAGGAAAAAAATGAAGACACCTCCATCCTCGCACAGATTATGGACACAATTACAGTGCCTTCTGTGCCGTTTCTATTGGCATGCCTGCTGCTCTCCTATCCAGAGCATCCAGTAAATGGAAAGCATTGCATTTATTCCTCAGGTTTTTACAGATTGCCATACAGCCGTATTAGAAATACCCACCCAGGACCCAGCCCTTCCATTAGCATGTCAGTGATGGCAAATGGGACACGAGGAAGAAGTCGGACCGCTGTCACTAAAGACACACATGGGAAACAATCCCTAAACCGCTACTTGCTTGGAACACAAGGTTAACCACACAAACCACAGCTCGTGGGTTTGAGTTCAAGTCGCTGGAATATCAGGCAGCTGAAATTTGGGACACAACAAGATCCCGTCTGGCCCAAAGCACTGCAAGTCAATTCTAAGTCCACATACAGTCCTCTGGGAACAACCTGCTCCTAAACCAACACGCCGTAGTATTTGAAGGCATGGAGCCAAACTTAAAATACCCCCATTTCCTCCTGTGATAGGCATGCAGCCTTCTTTAGAACCGAGGGCATCATTAACTTCCATACGCATTGACTTCTAGATCCACCCCCGAAAAAAAGGCAATTCCTTCAACCTAAAGATGCATGCAAATAAAACCTCCAGTAACTGAAGGAAAGATATTAAATCTCGATAGCTGAGGGCTTCATTCCGTTCAGAATTGCAGAATTCAGACTGCAGCTGGACAACACAGCCGGGTACCACTACAGCTCTTATGCCCTTTCATTTCTAGAGCACAGTCTGCCGGGGGCCCATTTTAAGTACACAAACAGCGCATCATTCTGGTGCGCGGATCAAGACGTTCCCCATCAGTCACCGTAGAAATAAACAGCGACACGAGCTTTATTTCACTAAGCGCCATTTTATTCTGAACCAAAACGACTCCCCACGTCGATCCAACCTTCCGTTCCAACCATCACTACCGGCGCTCTTATATTTATACGGCAAATACTGCAACGATCCGCCGTGCTCACAGCAGCTCGGATCCCCGCACGGCGCTGTACGCGCACTGTCACGCCGCCCGCCCCGCACCGTCTCCCCGTGTCACACCGCCCCCGGCAGCGCACTGCTGTCCCGGAGTGCCGGCGGAGCAGCAGGGCCGGGCCCGGCGGCGGCTGGCGGGGGTCTCTGGCCGCGGATCCCGGCAGCGGCGCCATTTTAGGAGGCGATGAAAAGGCGGGAGGCGGGGCCAGGCCGCGGCGCTGCCCGCCGAGGGGCCGCGGCTCATCCGGCACCGGGCCGCGCGGGGAGCGCCGAGGGGAGCCCCGCCGAGGGGAGCCGCGCCGAGCCGCCCCAGCGCCGCCCCGGGCCGTTCTCCTCGCAGCCCCCGCCTGCCCGCCCGGCCGGGAGGTGCCGCCCCCGCCTCGCACCGCCGTCCCCGCACCGCACACCGCCCGGTTCCCACAGCCCGGCGCTCACCTTCTCGCAGAGGCTCTTCACCTGCCCCTCGGACAGCTGCTTGCACTCGTTGAGCTGCTCCACCCACTGGTCGAGCTCCTTGGTGAACACCTTCTCCTCCATCCCGCACACACCCGCTCACTCGCCCCCTCCTCCTCCGCCTCCTCCTCCCCCTCGCCACCAGCTGCCGCCGCTCCCCCCGGAGGCCCCAACAACGCGATCCCGGCGGCCGCAGCGCAGCAGAAGGTGCGGGAGCGGCGGGCGGAATCGCGCCCCACGCACAGCGCTCTGCCGCTCCGTCCCTCGCGCTGCCCGTGTAATGGCCGCTGCCGCTGACGTCACGGCCCCACTACACTGCGGGGAGGGGAGGGAGCCGCCATGGGAGGTGACGGCGCGTGCGCGGTAGCCGGGAGGGATCGCGCCTGCGCGCCATGGGCGGGACCGGCCAGACCGGCGAGACGGCGCCATAGGCTGCGCATGCGCAACTCGGCGCGGCGCATGCTAGCTGGGGGGCTCGGGGCTTGCGCGCTGTGAGGGAGTTCTTGCGCATGCGCGGGAGGAGCTGGGGGGTCTTTTCCCGCCCGTCCAGGGCGCGGCTGTGTGCGGCTCTGTGGGGAGGTGGGAGAGATGTGGGAGAGATGTGGGGAATGGGGCTGAGCTGCTCCGTGTGGTGCTGCCTGCCTGAGGGCATGATGTTGGGGGCTGTTTGTAACTGACTGCGGCCTGCTGCTCTGCGTTCATGTGGAGGGCGGTTATCGCAGGCTCCTGGGGGCACTGCCTGCAGTGTGGGCTGTGAGCGGGGCGTGCAGAGCTGGTGGGCGGCAGCGCTGTAGGCAGGAAAGTGCTGCATAAATGACACCAAGCTGAGTGGTGCAGTCGATACGGTGGAGGGAACGGATGCCATTCAGAGGGACCTTGACAGGCTGGAAAGCTGGGCTCGGGTGAACCTAATGAGGTTCAACACGGCAAAGTGCAAGGTTTTGCACTTGGGCCGGAAGAACCCCAGGCACTTGTACAGGCTGGGAGGAGTTGTCCTTGAGAGCAGCTCGGCAGAGAAAGACCTGGGGGTCCTAATAGATGAGAAACTCAACATGAGCCAGCAGTGCGCTCTGGCAGCCCGGAAGGCAAATGGGATCCTGGGCTCCATCAGGAGAGGGGTGGTCAGCAGGGATAGGGAGGTGATTGTCCCTCTCTACTCGGCTCTTGTGAGGCCCCATCTGGAGTACTGTGTCCAGGTGTGGAGCCCTCAGTACAAAAAAGATATGGAGATTTTGGAAAGGGTCCAGAGGAGGGCCACGAAGATGATCAGGGGGCTGGAGCACCTCCCCTATGAGGACAGGCTGAGGGAGTTGGGTTTGTTCAGCCTGGAGAAGAGAAGGTTGCGGGGTGACCTCATTGCAGCCTTTCAATACCTGAAGGGAACTTACTCCCAGGAGGGGAGCAAACTCTTCGAAAGGGCTGATAATAGCAGGACTAGGGGAAATGGTTTTAAGTTAAAAGAGGGAAGATTTAGGTTGGATGTTAGGGGGAAGTTCTTTACTAGGAGAGTGGTTAGGTCCTGGAACAGGCTGCCCAGGGAGGTTGTGGATGCCCCGTCCTTGGAGGTGTTCAAGACCAGGTTGGACGGGGCTCTGGGCAACCTGATCTAGTAAAGACGTATGTTTGGTGGCCCTGCTAGGCAGGGGGGTTGGAACTACATGATCCTTGAGGTCCCTTCCAACCCGGGTCATTCTGTGATTCTGTGATTCTGTGATAAAGGAGAAGGTACCTTAAGAATGAACGTGTGGGAGCGAAAGAAACACGAATCTGTGGTAGTATTGCAGTGGTCTGCGTCCTATAGGGTGACCTTTCCTGACGGGGGTGCCGCTGTGGCATTTCCTCACAATAACTTCTCAAGTGCGTGAAATGGGCAGTTAAAAGAACAACAAAATCAGTAAAGTGGGTCAAAATTTGGACCAATGTGCCCTTTTGGAATTACCCACTTACCAAAGGCTTCCTGGTTAATAGGGGTCAGTTGTCTCCAACCGAGTTTGCCCGACAGTGAGTGGAAAGGGTTAAATTCTTTGCTTGCTATTGAAGCAAAGAAACAAAATAGTGAGCAAAGGGGAAGGAATGTTTGCTGTAACCAGTCAGTCTCGGTTCCTCCATGTCATGCTCTCCCTATAAGACATGCATTTTTTTGGCATGCCTTTCTTCAGGTGCTCTATTTTTTTCCATAGGCTGGCATCCTCAACTGCCTCTGGTTCTGTACCTTAAAGCTGTAAAGGGAGAGGCATTATCTGTTGAAAAATGGCAAGGATTTGCTCTGTGGCACTGCTGCTTCATTGCCTCCCGAATAGTCTTGAACAAGTAACTGGAAAGAACGTAAGGCAATAATCCTCTCTTATTTAACTAGCCAAGTTAAAGACTCAGGTTCTGAATTCTTTCTGCCCATGTTAGTTATACCCCTGACTACAACAAATATTAATTACTGCTGCTCTTTTAATTTACTTTCCACAGTACTCAGAAAAATCCAAACCTACCATTTTAGTGCTCTGTGCAAAACCATGACAGCACCTTGCTTCAGCACCTTGTAGAGGTGATCAGAGCAAGGAGTTCCCAGCTGGTGGGCAGCCACTTGGGGCTGTTGCTGGTTACAGTTCCACTTCTGCAGTGTGCCACTTGTGCTGCCAGCAAAGGCGAGGGATCCAAAAAGCTAAAGAGGAGAAATAAAGCCTTCTCAGTAGCAGGAAAATCTTAACTTACTTGCTTATGAAACTGCAACCAACTGTGACGTATTATCTGATATGTGCAGAGAAAACACGTGTAATGTGCACTAGGCAGTGCTCCATACAGATTGCAGTCATGATTGCTGCTGTCTTTAAAGCAAATGTGCTGGTTCCCAAACCTGCCATAGGTTCACAGGAGCCTGGTGTTAGGGGGTACTCTGCTATGGAAACATTCGTTGTTTGAAAAGGCAGTCATAGCTCTTAGCTATCAACTAAGCATGATGAGGTAGGGGACTCATCAATCTTTGCTCGCAGTTGAAGCGGTGCCATTGACTAGAAGAGAACTGAGGACTTGGCACAGCGTTATTTTGCATCCATTTATTTGGGTGCTCGCACAGAAGGGAGAAAATTGGAGTTCCATCTAGAACAACTATCTCTATTCTTTATCCTTGTGTTGTCTCAGCCTATGAACTGCGTTCGGATCAGATGTCAGATCTCTTCCGCCTTCTTGAGAGTCATAATCAATATCTCAGTGAATTGTGGTTGCTTCTCTCCCAGATAGTTATCAGAACCTTCAAAGGAAAAGGAAACAATGAAAGAATACCTGCCACATTGCATCAGTTGGAGGTTTGGCAGTCCCTCAGGTACATGGCAAGATTAAACCGTAAGCTGGTAGGAACAATACTTAGTATTTAGTATTTGTGCCAGGCTGCTGTGTGTGTGGTTTGTAGCTAAGGAGATCTGCTGGGTGTGGGTGCTGCGATGACTCACGGGTTGTCCGTACCGCCATGTGCAGTCCTGGCTCTTGAGTCACTGCCGAGCGTCTCATGTGGATGGCATTTCTTAGGAGGGTTTACTACCGAAGCTGTGCTTACACACATCAGATGGATGCAGCATTCAACTGGGTTTGTTTTTCTTACCAAACCATCTACAGTAGTGCAGACTAATACTGGAACAGCCTGAAACGAATCTCCAGTTCATTCACGTGCATGGTAGCAATTGCAACTGTTCTGTCACTTAATGCAGTAGCACCAACATTTCCTTCACAGTATAAGACATCAGTCAGTGTTTAAACCATGCAGGTTTATATTACGAGGCATCATACAACGAAGTGAACATAGTTTTGATTGGCCATTACGGTCTACATACTCTCTATGTGAATATTTTACTAGATCTGAATTATCTGCCAGTGCGTATCTGGAGTGTGTGTTGCTATGGTGTTTCAGTGCTAAGTGCAGAACTGGAATACTATGCTGTGTTATCTGAAGGTGGTATCTCGGAATTATAATCCGGGGTTAACTTCTTGGGTTAATGTGTGGGGGTTTTTGTCAACAAAGAGTGTAGAAGTTGATGTTTCACTGTAGATGTCATCTGCCTCTGGGGGCAAATGGGCTTTCCTGATCAAATTAGGCCAAAAATACACGTCTTGTGTTCAGACATCAGCCTCTTCCTGAGACAAAATACAGTGTGTTCTTTGTCTCACTGGTCCCCTTCAGTTAGATAAGCTTTGTGATTCTTAGCAGAATGATTGCAAAAGATGGGAACTAGACAAAAAGCTATTTGTGTCAATATTGGGTACGTCAGCATGAGCAAATGTAACTTCTTTCTGTTTGACTCACTCCAGAGTCCACGCAGTATGACAGCGATTTTGTCATGCACCAATTCCACCCATAAATTTAAGACTTCCACTAAATGGCTGCTGTGAAGGGCCATAATCAATACATACAGATCCTTCATAGTCAAAAGACCCAGGGAAAGGTTGTTCTGAAAATGCTGCGCATTGCTGTGAGGTGTTAAAATCTTCAGGGCACTTTGCAAGTGCTGCCCTGCCAGGACAGACCTTTAGCTATTGTTGCCAGAGAGACCAAGACATGATTTCAGCCCCACTGAATGGGGGGGGCAGTAGTTAACTGACCTGCTAAACATGACAGAAGCATTTAGAGTCGAGTTCAGTAGAGACTTGGGGGCGTGCTTAAATTCCTTCCTTTTAAACCAGTACTGTAAACATGTCAATGAAGCTCCATGCTAAGCTTCTGCCAGAGGACTTGAGGCTTTCTGGTGCTCCTGTCATGCTCAGATCAGCACAACTCGCATCACAAGTGTTTTGTTTGGGAAAGCTTTCCTTTTCTTGAGTCTTTTAATTCTATAAACTATGTGTAAGCACTCGGGAACACAACACATTATTAATACATGCAATCAGTTGTCATGGAGATATAAATCAAGGTTTTTATTGTCGTATCTTTGCTTCTTGTGCCGGGATACCATGGAGTAACCACTATCTCTGCCTTCCAAACGACATGCTTTAGGAATCCAAAAAATGTGGCACTTGTAAGAGGTGCTTGTGTTGTTTTTTCTCCCCAAGTTGCAACACCGCAGCAGAGGATTGCTCTGCTTGTTTCTGTGAGATCTCTCACACAATGTGACAATTGCATTATGGCTAAAGCCTCTGCAGGATGTGTTCTGTCTCCTCATGTTCGTACATAGACTCAAGGGAAAATGTGGAGACTAATCCAAAAGAAGGCAGCTGTCTTAAGTGGCTCAGGAGCCTTCGGGTCAATTATGAGGACTGGGTGTTTTAGTTGTTTTTGTTGTTTGTTTGTTTTAATGAGGCTACAGTTCCATTCAGTGCCTATACATCCAGGAGAACGGAGTACCTGCAGATCCAAGAATGTTAAACTTGAACTCTCTGACATATTTTACCTGTGCCTGACTGTGCCCTTGTGAAGTGCTGTGATAATGGGGAAGCAGTACACAGTGCAGTTCAGCCGACAGAAAGGACTCTTACCTTTATCCTGTGATGCTTTTTCTTGTCCTGGATTTCCAGTTACACTTAAGACAGACAACACCTACCCAGTGTAGTCATTCTGTAGCCGCTTTATTTGAGTGAATGAGGGAGATTCTCTGCATTATAGCCAATGCTTTTTCTCTTTCTTTCTTCTCTCAGTGACTGTCCTATTGACCTTCATGTGGCTCAAGCAACTGGAGAATTAAGCTATAACAACTGCACAAAGGATTGGAGCAAGAAAATGTGAGCTATTCCTCCCCCTCTTTCCTGACAGGTAAATTTATGTTTTCTCCGTAGCACTGACAGTGTGTTGTAGCATAGGAAGCATGAACCCAACTGGGGAGGATTGTACCCATGACTTCTAGAAGCACATTAATGCTATACCAGTGATGTTTTGAAGATACCACAGATGTCTTGCATGACAAAACAGGTACACACAGTCTGCTACAGGTGCCTTGCTAAACTGCTGCCTTGCCACTCAGCTCAGCGTCAGTTCTCAGCAGTGCAGTGTCCTGGCTGCTGCTTTAAATACTTGCTTTGAATAGAGAGACAGAGGAGGGAAAATTTCTTTTGAAATCTATTTGTGTATGTGCTAAAGGACAAGGGAGAACTGTGTTATATTCACTGCATAGGAACATTTATTCTTAGACCCTGATATTGTTTCACTGGGGTTAACAAGTGTATTATTAGTGATCACTAGTTACAAATAATAACCTGACCTTATTTTTAACCTAATACTGAATCAGATTTCATTGTGATAGACTCGCTGCTGTGCTTCACTCTTTGAATATTGTCATTAAGAATTTCAGTGCCTTCCATTTTAGATGTTAAAAATAGGTGGCAAGTTGGATAATAATTATCATTCTGAATCTTGTTGCAGTCTTACGTAACTGCGTTCTCACCAAAAGCCTTATTTTAAGGGTTGGGTTGAAGAACATACTACAGTAACCTGAAATTATTTGCGCTACTGTAGCTCAGTTATGCAAAGCCTGGATAGAATATAGCTTCTTTTTTTCCAAGAAAGTTAGAGAACCAGTTTAATATTCATGAAAACAAAGGTGTACAGACTGACTCAGGTCTGGCACTGTAAAATCATGTGTTGTCAGCACCTGTCAGTCTTTAACATAAGCATTCTTCATAATCCTATATTGCCCAAACAGAAACTCCTAGTCATGCCATCTCACTGCCAGTCAAAATATTTGCGTATGCAATAATGGTAAATATATAAACATGCAAAATGAAATAGCAATGGTAAATTACCTGGAGAGGGAATATCCCCGGGTGGATGGAGCTACACCTGATAAACCTGAGTTTCTTCATTACTAACTCTGTGTTCTTACATGAAGTACTGTTTCCAGTTTTCCTAGCTAAAACTATTTACCCTTGCAGCCTTGAGCTGGGCCACCTTCCTCCGCTTTTCCTCATCATCTCTGTCAAATTCCCATGACTTGGGAAAGGTAAAAAAATGACTGGGAAGGGCAGTGGTCAGTCCTGCGAACATAAGATACCTCCTTCATATACACCAGGTTTCCCAGTGATAGCTGTAACAGCAAACCCTGATCTCTTCTCTTTGAGTAATACATTTTACTAATTTAATCCATGGGATTTAGTGATCCCTGCAGCACCTCATCGCGTCTGGAAACAGCATTCTAACTTGAAAAGCTTTTCTCTCTAAAGAGATGTAAATTGACAGTAAAAAATACACTGTTACAAGTTTGGCTAATAAAATTATCTCATCTAACCAAAGAATAAGAATTGGCTGTGAACTGACTCATTAATCACTGATAAATCTGGTAGGTGGTAATGCCAAAGCTCCCATTTGGCTTGGAACTGGAATCCTAGTAACCAAATTTTCTTTGTTATAGATGTACCATTGGTGGTAACTGTTGAGTACATTCAGTAACAAAATAGCACCCTCCTTTTGTTAACCTGGGAGTACCCATGTCCAGTACATTTTGTTGCATGTCTGTTGTACAGGTGCTGCAAACATGCAGTTAGTGGAAGTCAAGGCCAACAAATCCTGAAAGCTCACCGGCCCAGTCTGCCTGAGTTCGTGCTGCTCTTGAGCTGTGTTAGATGAATAGCTAGCTGAATTTCCTTCATAGGCAGTAAGTGCATCCAAAAGCAGTTTCAAGCTCAAAAGCAGAAGCTAGTAATAACCTTGCTTGCTACTGTGATACACAGAGATCCAGGTCATCAAAATTATGTTATAAACTATTCTCAGCTGCGTATCTGTGTGCAATCTGCCATCCTGCGTTGCAGCTGTTTCTAGATGGTAGCCCCTCAACGTACCTTTTCATGAAGGGCTCTCTCTGTCCTCAGTATAAACTTCACTTAAAAATAGCATCGATTACAAAGGAGGATCATTCATGTTTGTACTTCTAGTATCCCAAGCAGCTGATTTGGTTCAGCTACTACTTTTCTGATTTTTTGACAACGTCCAATTGGAGGCAGCAGGCAAACATACCGAAATGGAACAAGAATTATTCATGTGTGGGTGTTATATCAAGTGAAAGAGTTTCCATAATAAAGTTGTGTATGTTACAGTAGCCTTGAGATAGGACTGATTTCTTTCGCAACAAGTTCTTCTGGTTTCTTGTGACTATTTAATATGCTTCTGTTTTCTAGAAAATAACTCTTGCTTTTACTCTGTGCTATGAAACTGGAATAGCAGGAGGTGCTGTGGGCTGGGGGTCAGGAGATGGAAGGTGTCTCTTGTATCAGTTCTCATTTCCCCTTCTGTGAGGTGTTACAGGAATTTTGCTGGTTGAGTGGTTTTGTTTGTTGTTTGGTTTTTGTTTTTCTTACACTTCAAATAAAGTGCATTTCAGTTTAAGTTATCCTTAAGAGGAAATTTGTGAACAATCTTATTATTTTCTTATGTGTGTAAATGATACAAGTGAACAAGCTTTTGGGCAGCACCACTGAATGCAAATGCTTGCCTTTCTGTGTGTGTGTTGTGAATGTGAATGCTTTCTACATGATCATCCAGAAAAAATACACGTAAATATTCCTTGTACAGAGGTGAGCCTATGCTGTTAATAAATGAATAAAAATCAACAAACCAAACACTGCTGGCAAAGAGTAGCTGTAACGTGCCTTTCTGTTTACTGTTTTTCTGTGTCATCTTTTGCCTCAGAGGACTGTAAGTGTTCAATGGCTTGCAAGCACAAAGAGAGATTCACTTATCCTAAAAAGCAGTTATCTCTAAAATGAAAGCTACAATGCTGGAGAATAAGGCTCTCAAGTGAAGGAATGAATAACTGTTTATTCATTTGAAACCACCAGTGCGTGTATTTAAAACCAGGATGATACCAGCAATGCATAGCTTTACTATCAAGTGAAAGCACGTATGTAACAGGTGCTAGCAGTCAGGGTATAATACTTACCTGTGTATCCAAATCACTTCTAGTCTTCTTCCTGTGATGAGATTGTGAACGTTCTTCTTTGTTTTTGTAATTAAAGGGTGGAACAGATGGCAAAGACTTAAAGAGCTGTATTCATTAAATTAAAACAGAGAATGTTTCCACATTATAATTTAATATAATAGGATTTTGCTTCAGTGAAATAAAACCATATTGGCTAGTGCTTGGGAATGTTTACTATATGAGAAGCTTCACTGTTAAAAGATTTCACTGAGTCATGCTGTGAGTCGCTGCCAAATGCCAATCATATGACCAGCTCAGTTAAAGAGGGCGTTTCTTCATGCCGATATGTTTCCATTGCCACCCTACAGCGAACCTTTTTTTTTTGACAGTACACCTGTGGGTTTATGTAACAGCAAAGGGGCACACTGTGGCCTGATTGCATACGTTTAAGAAAGAGTCGATGCTAACAAGCAAAAGCTGGCCGGCCTGGTATTAAGAATTGTGTAACAAATGGAGTTGGGTTTGATGTGATTTGAAAGGTAGAGTTAAGGCAGATAATCCAAATCAAACACGGATGTTCTTAGAAACTGGCGAATGTTGTGACAGTTTCAGGAATCGAGATGCTGCTCTCTGGATGGTGACCAGTTTCAGAAGTTCAGTCAAGAAAGTTATTAATTTATTTCCTTTTTAATTACTGTGGTTAAAATGGACACAGTCTGGGCAGAGGCCAAGCAGCAGTGGGCACTGCTTGGCTTTCCTAAATCTAAAATAGATTTACACTCAGTTATAAACATTTGAGTGAAGCTGCATTTTGGGGATCTTGTATATTACTGAAATGTTTTTAAATCCATGGGAAGTTACAGCAATTGTTTTGTACTGGCCCTTCTTTGTTCCAGCAAGCTCCAGCTTTAGATACGATGTGTATCCTACACAACTCCGCCATGGTTAGCAAGCAATACATTGCCTTCTGCATGCAGTGACTTTTCCTCCGATCATCAAGCACTGTGGCAGAGACACAATCATGATGGAAAATGCATCACAAAGAACACACTGACTCACAGTGGGCAAAGGTATTTCTGCTTCAGCTCTTACTGCTGCTAAAACACACTGCAAATTAATCTATCTCAGTGATTACCAAATAAGAAAGTCAAAGGGACAAGCCATAGAAAGTTTGAGTTATGCTTCTCTTCACTATAATGTGTTGAACTGCTGTTGTGCTGTGTGTGAATAATTGAGAGGTCACAGAGGATTATGTGGACATTTATGTTTCATTCTGGCTTATGTGTGTTCAATGATATCAACAAAATTGTTTCCATCTTCAGTAATGCTGCATTTGCTTCTAAGACGTACTGAAATAATAATACATTTGTTAAATGCACACCTTCATTTTTTTACTGAGATCACAGTTTTTCAAATTTTCAGCATTCAAATACTGAAATGTTATCTTGAATGTGATGAAGCTTCTTGATATAATGTATGGAAATGAAGAGTGGGATGGACTGTGGTTTGAGAACCTAAGGCATTCCATCTCTCTCAGAACAAAAGCAGAACAATACTTTAACATGGGTGTATTTTGTCAGGGAGCCTGAGACTTGGTGCACCTCCTGCTGCATGAAACAACGAGAATTGCTGTCTTTCCTCCCAACCAGTTTCATTTTGCCAAGAAAGGTGGACGTCATCTATATTTCATCTATGAACTCTTAAAGGTGGAACATCCCCTACAATGGTTGTTTCTCACTTTTGCACTGAATTTTTTACCTTAATGTTTTCCCCCTTAGAAAGGCTTCTGTTTTTGAGAAGCATTCACGCAGTTAAAGACTATGTGGTGTTACTGAATGCTTTCTCCTTTGGCATCAAGGACTTGATCTTGACTAAAATAACCTGACCAAAGATGGGTATTTTGAACTTGGATCCCTTTTCTGCACAACAGCCTCACAAAGACGCACATCCAGGTCTTCAAACTGCAGTGAAATGCAGTCTATGAGATAATTAGCAGCTGTATTCAAGTATCTCAAGGGAGGATTCAAGTTCTGACTTTTGAGAGGATGTTTGTATGTTTCATGTAATTCTATCTTGTCACAGTCTGTGTAAGTTTTCTGTGACAAGAACAGGAAAAAAATTAACCAATGAGCCTAAAATGCTGGGAAAATAACTGTTTTGTTTCAACATCTGCTACATCTTCACCATTAAATGTAGAGACTGCTGTTGAACAGTGCATTACAGAGTACAGCTTTTACTGTCAGAATTGCACTACCCCACAGACAATATGGGAGGAAATCTGCAGCACTTCAGAGCAATGCTCGATGTAAGGTGCTCTTTGTCTGACTCAGTCTCTGTTCCTTAAAATCAGCCTTTTCACTTGGAAGAGGTATCTCAGCAGTTGAGCAACTGTGGCATGTTTTTAAACAGTCATTTATAGGCAATCAATACTTATTTTTGGTATTTTCTGCAGAAAAAAACAAACAAAAATCATAGGAACTGTGCCTTCAACTGCAGCAGTAAGTGCAACAGATGTTTCTGTACAGGGTAGTGATTTTCAATTGTAAAAATACTACCCCCCTCTCTCCAGTTTTCTTCTTGTAAGGAGGTTCCTAAGCATTATGATTCCCCATTTCAGTGACATCACATTTGCTAGCTGGGCAGAGCAGTGGAGGTGTGCAGCATGCAGACAAATCACAGTTCCCTGGTATCAAAGCACTTAACAGCAGAACTCATTTGATTATCACTTCTGTCTACCCTTTTAAAACACTCTTTTGCAGTGCAGTTCTAAAAGAATTCAAATGTCATTCTTCTGTGGGGAAAACATCACATGTTAATATCAATCCTAGCCAGCATTTCCCATCGGTAGCTCTCAGAGGCCTTTCAGAAGTCAGCACCACTTCACAGATGAGGAATCTGATGTGTTCAGCAATAAGATTACTTCATTCACCCCAAGTCACTTCAGCCAGCAGCACAGCAAGGAAGGAGCGTGATCCAGCTGTCTTCTGGGCTGCTGTCAGATCCAGTTTGCCACTTTATATAAAATCTATTTTATTTTTTGTTCTTGGAGAATTTGCTCTGCCTACAGCACACGTCTTATCTTGGAGCCTCTGATGTACTGCTGTGCTTTGTGAGATCTTCCAAGAGTTCTCTCCCACCTTCCGAGCTGAGATGCAGTGAATTAAGTCTGCTTTTCTCAGCTCCAACTCAAACCTGGAGCTCATCTAGGCTTTTTCTGGATTTGGTTACATTAAGCCCCATTTTCCTACTTACTCTGAGCCCTCAAAATAAATTTTGAGATAGGATTAAACAGGAATACGCATTAGTAGAGGAAGAGATTTTAAAAATAGCCTGGCATCTAAATCTCAATTTAATCTCTTATAATTGTCCCAGTATTTGAGTTCAAGGCATGGCGATGTACCAGCTTAGTGCTGATAAAGAAGGGCTGTGTGTAGCATACACACTTCATAAAGACAAATCTGCGAAGCATTCTAAACTGTTTATTACACATGGAAGTTCTCACTAAAGGTTTAACTACAGTAAATCTGCTTTCTTCAGAGGGCCCGTGTGGCTTTTCTCACCCATGCGTGTGTGCTGCATACAGTAAATCTTAGATAGCTCATGGAAAGAGTTGCTACTGTTTGTTTCTGTCAGTCAGCACTTCGTTAATCCTGCCACAGCATTGGCATTGCTCCTGCATCGACAGGCTGGCAGCAAGTCACTGGCCAGAGAGCAAAACCAAAAGGGCCACACAGTTCTTACATTTAAGTGTAACACAAAATGCAACGTTAAATAAGAAGAAATTAAGATGTGCCCTAATTTTAATGGTCTGATTTTTTCGTTCCATTTCAGTGTTAAGTAAAATTCTTCTCCTATTTCAAGATTTTGTTTTGCAATTACTGAATTTAATTAGCTCTGGTGCTATAAGGCCATCAAAGAAAAGAAACATTTATTTAAAACAAAAATATAAAAATTAGATTTTTTTACTGTTATTTTTCTAGCATTCCAAGTGATTCCAGCCTGCAGCTGTTTAGCTCAGAGTGTCTGTACTTCTTTCTAGCAATGTTAGAGACCTCTTGGAAAATGCAACAGAAGAAAACTGTCACACCCAGTGACAAGCAGTAAGCACAGGCACTGGCTGACCTCTTGGCTTACACGGTAGTTACGCTGGCTGCTAACGAGTAACCGTTTTCCCTTCTGCAGACCTATAGTCAATCAAGGCTGGTTATAGAAAAACTCGAGGTAACTACAAAATACCTCTTCGTTCCCTGTTAGGATCTTGCTTTGTGATTCTCTGTAAGGTGTTTCCTCCCACAAGTGCCCACTCGTATGTTTTTTCTGATCTTTCGCTATTATGCGGATTCCTCATTTGTTATGTATCCTGATTTCTGTAGTATGTCATTAGTTCACAGCGCATTCAATTAATTTAGACATAAATATTGGAGAAACTTAATTAGAACATGAGTGTAGTATTATTCCTATGAAATGATTTGCTTTTTTTCCCACTAGATATTGAACAAGCCAAAGACATCATTTGGTGTTTCAGTGTGTGAAGCCACAACTGCAGTGTTATGAGTACACTGCCCTGGTTTCAGCAGCCCCTCTTTTCCCTGTGCCCTTTTTCCCTTTGCAGGCTACTGTTGGACCTGTACCAAATTTGTGAGGCTGTTGTGCAGGAAAGGGATCCAAGTTCAAAGTACGCATCTTTGGTCAGGTTATTTGAGTCAAGATCATGTCCTTTACCACGTTCACTGCACAACCCCACCAACTATTTCACCAGCACAGCTTAGGGAAAGATGCGGGACCAGAAACAAAGAATGTGACTTTGAGCTGCAAGCATCAGCACTGCAAAGAAAGGAGAAGAAATAACAACAAACCCCCCAAACCAAGACATGGATCAAGCTGTAAGGAATGTCTGTTTTGAAGCAGTTTTGAAGCAAAGTTGCAGAACGCTTTGTAGATGAAACGTGCTAAGTCGTTAGGATAAAAGGCTACAGCCACAGCTAAATGTGGCTTCTAATTATACCGAATAAACACATACGGAATTAGACTATGTGAATTCTAAATAGGTTTTAAACAGTGAATATTTAAATACTAGGTATTTAATAATAAATCATACTAAGTAAATATTTTTAAGTCTTTCATGTCTGTCATCCTGCTCACCAGGGTACAGCTGACAAGAGTTTGTTAGGAGAAAAGGGGTTTCATGGGCAATGGTGGATTGCTAACTGGGATTTTCTCACAGCACCATGAAAGTATGCTGAAAATAGCTCTCAGCTGAGATATTCCTCCTAACTTTGTTTGTACATCAGCTTTACTTTTGTTAAGGATGCTGTGGCTGGAAAACCTAACAAACAGCAATAGCTGTGGAGCCATCATCTGTAAAAATAGATCTGAAGTCTTGCACAGGAGAAATTTCCTTTTGTTCAAGCTGTATGTAAGATTTTTCACCTGGCAACTGGTTTCCCTTAAACTGACAAGACATTAAAACATGAACTAAAAATAATCATTTTGGCTATTCCAGTTCAGGAAATTTCTGAGACTAGTTTTTCTGAGTGTTATTACAGGCATGAAGGACCCCCACGTATGTAGCAGTCATGTTTACAACTATAGCTCCTGAACGTGCCCTGGGGTTTCTGATGCTGAAAGTAAGCTTGCAGTATTATTATATCCTTCGTAGAAATGGTCACAGAGATTTCATCCTCATCCGTTCACTGACAGCCGGTTGTTTCAGAGGCAGGACCAGGCTCTATAGCCACACCTGCTGGCTGGCTAGCTGAGCACAGGGCAGGGAGGTTCCTAGTGAGCCAGTGAAGTGTCAGGATGGTACACAGACAGCATGCTGTGAGGAGTGCTGTGTGTTACCACATACAGAAACAAACCCATGTCAGTTTGCAGTCTATAGGAGTCACTCGTTTACGAATGTGTGCGTAGTTATGAACTTGTATCTGTTCATTTCAAAGGTGCACACTGCTAGGTTATAAGGGGTTTTCACATGGTGTTGTTCAGTTTCTGTTCTCTACTTAAATTCTCCTTTATTTCTTTATTTATTTTGCCGTTCCACCTGCTTCAATATCACCTAGGATGTCTGGATCTTATTCTATTGCTGTGTAACCTAGTTCGCTCTTTTTTGGCTCGTCTTACTGAACTGGTACAGGGTCTTGATGGAAGGTGAGTTATTATTTTAGCTCCCAGTTCTAGGGTAGGTAAGGGCCCTAGAGCTTTATCTAATTATGCTGGAGAAAATATTCCCTTTAGGAGCAGGCTGCAGGCTGTCCCAAAATACTCCTCGGCTTTGTTAGATGGGGTTATGAATGGACTCTCAGAGTAATGTGGCAATGATACACCGACTCAAGATTTGTTCAGCTCCCCTTTCTCTCTAGAACCAATATCTTTATTTCCAGATTGCATTTGTGTATGCTGCACTTCTTTTTAAGCTTCACATGCACAAGAAAAGACTGAAGTTCCTATAGTTGTGCTTATTAAATGAAAAAGGCCAGGTGAGAAGGGTAGGAACCCTATACCAACAGAGGCATTCATCCTTCAGTGATTCAGAACTTCAGATTTAAGCATTCATTTCTTGCTTAAGTAGAATCACCTGAAGCATTTTCTGAGGGTGTCTGCTCCTCTCCCTTCACCATTCAGATGGAGACTCTTCTAACCTACCTAAGTAAATTAGATGGCTGAAATAGATGGGTTAATACCCCTGATAGTACCAAAAAAGTCTTGTCATAATTCTGAAAGACTATCCTCCGTCCATTGATTTCCATTGTTGCTTCAAACTGCCACAGCTTTATAATGGCAGCCAGTTCTGAAGTGAGTCACTCTGTAATGTCCCTTCATGCTGTCTGTGATTTCTCCTAAAAGAAACCCAAATAAACACAACAAGCCAAAATAAAATCAGTCCTGCAGGAAGTTCTCTAAATGTTTGTGACAGGATTTTGAAGGGTTAACAAGGCTTGTTTCCTAAGACGAATCCTAAGAGCACAACAGATTGGCTGTTTTCCTCTCACTCATACAGTTCAATTCAAAGCTGCATTTCAAGTAAAAAACATAACTGTTCCAACTGGACACCTTCTGAAAGTGTGTCTGTGATTCAGGCAACACGTCCTCACATCCTCAAGAGAAACGACTTCACAGACTTGTGCAGATTTCTCACTAGGATATCAGATCTTAAAGGGCACAAGAGAACCAGGCAGAATGATACTGTAGTGCCCTCTGAGCAGCACAGCAGCCTCGCTGCAAATGCTGTGATTCAGCCACTGAAGGAGATCTTGGCTGCCAGTCTTTGATTTCCTGTGTTCCCCGTGAATGAATGAGGACGTTCATTTCTCTGAAGCAGCTATATTAGTCATAGCCTTGCTATGGCCAGTGAAAGTGCATCAGAAAAGCCTGCTGGTGAAGGCTTCACTGGTCTGTGCTAAACAAGCACTTTGTATTCTTTGTTCAAGTTTTTGTGGCGCTAATAGCGATGCCTGGTAGCACCACTAGCATTGTGGGTTTGCAGATGAGATCTTTATCGTTTATTTTAAGACCTAATGAATAAGCTTTCTATGTGGAAGGGTACATCTTAGGTACGCTCTTAACAATGAAACGGAACAAGCTAGTAAAAAAAGAAAGTGCATCACAATTGCATTAATCTTCCTCCATCTGCTCTCTCTCAAATCTTTTTATGACAGGAAATTGCCTATTGGATTTTGTGTTTTTCTTAATGGAGGTGGATGTGGCAAAGCCCAAATCCATTTCCGTTCCCACTGATATCAGGGGAAACAAGATTCAGTGTCTGAACAGAACCGTTTTTTTAGAACCATTAGCATCTCTGACTGCATTTCAGTGAATATGGCAACTGTGACATCAGTGAATTTCAGTCAGCTGGCTGGATGCTGATGACACAGCGGATGGGCACTTCTGCTCCTGAATCTCGTGGGCACTTCTGAAAATCCCAGCTTCTCTAACTATCAATTTCTGATGTGTGGACGTTCCCAGTGAAGCTGTCTGAGTTACCCATATGAGCTAAGGCTATGGGCTGTCATGCAATGGGATTTCTTGTAGGAAACACCAGTTAGTAGATTAATTAGAATACTTTACAAAACAGCATTCGCACATTCAGCTGTAGCAAGAGGAAAAAATAATGTGTTCTGAAAAATTGTATTGTCTTTTTCTGGTCACATTCACGTGTTTCACAAAATCAGTACAAGCAGTGACATCTCCACCAGGTGCTCCTGAACGTGCATTTCTTGTATCCCAAATCTCCCTGCCCATCTGAATGTAACTGAATGAAATTCATCCTTTAGAGCAGACACCTCCTGCACATCTTCAGGTGACTCCTCCTGGAGCAATGCTCAGGGACATGCCGCGTCAGGTTATTGCCGAGTGGGACACGGGCTGAACAGACAGCATCAAGCCAGGAATCTGAATGGATAAGCTTGCAATGCAATGACAGGTTATGGTTCTAGGTCTGATACTTTGCAGAAGTTCAGTTAAATCAGAGATGGTTTCTCTGACTAAGAGGAATTCCAACATGGCACGTGTCCAAACCAAAATGCAACAAGAATCACAGAAATATGGCTCAGTGCAAATGTTCCCACTGAGCTTTGCAGGGAGATTGCACTGTGCCAACGCAAGAGGAAGAACCTTCCTTTGAGCGTGGCAGTGCCTGGCACAAGCTGCACAGAGGGGCGGTGGGGTCTCTCTCTCTCTAGAGATTCCAAACCCATCTGGCTGTTTCCCTGTGCAACCTCCTGCAGGACACCAGCTCTAAGGGTTGGGCTGCTGGATCTCCAGACATCCAGCCCTTACAGTTCTGCAATTCGGTGCGACTCTGTCATTTACAATGCTGAAATCTCTCGCCTCAAGGCAGTATTTGTAGATAATCCCTCGTCTGTTCGGGGATGGCACAGTGCTGCTACAATAAACACACCACCCCTTCTGTGGCCAATGTGCACTGAGAGTCCTGGGAAGGGAGCCAGAGCGAAGTGATGTCACCCGCAGCTGACAGAAGGGCCACCTGGGGCAGCGAGGGCAGCAGGGCTGACCTGTGGAAGAAAGGAGAACAAGGGGCGGCCTTTCAGACAGCCCTGCCTTCCTTCTGCCGCCTGGCAAAGCAGGATCGCACAGGGACTCCTATTCAAGAGGAATAACGCCTGAGGGCTGCACCCACTGCGCTGCCCCCGGGGTTTCTGCAGCCCGAGGCCGTTAACTCGGCTCTGAGCACAGCCGACCAGCAGCCTGCACTGACTAAACCCCACTTTAAACACGTGCCGAGTCGAAAGGAGGAAGGCTGTAAGCGGGGCACGCAGCCCCCGGCGGCGGCACGGCCTGCTCTGCGGAACGCGCGCCGCCGCCATGGCAACGGGCGGCGCATCCCTGTGACGTCACGGGCGCGTCGGGTGCGTCCGCACTCCCTCGGAGCGGCGCCTCCCAGCGGGCGGAGGATGCGATGGAGGGCGGGGGGTGCACGTGGAGACCCCGGAGAAGGGGAGTCGGCAAGGGCAAGAATGAGACGGCGGAGCGCTCGGTGCGGAGAGGCCGGTGTGCAGCTGTTGGTTTTGTGTTCCCTTCTCGGTGGTGTCGTGCCCGCGAGTAAAGAAGCGTGCAGTTTGCCGGAATACGTTTAAAGGATAATTGAGTTCTGTTGGTCACTGAGGTCAGCAGTTTGCTGTCAGAACAGGCTGAGGAGCTTCGTGCTCTGTTTCCTTGCAGGGACGGAGCCTGAGGTGTGTGTGCTCAGGAGTGCTTTGGGGACACGAGGCGGCTGCAGCCTCCCGGCAGTGTATGGTGGGTGACCCGTGTGACCTGTCCCCTTGGAGTACTGCGTTTGGCAGATGGGAACCTGGGCAGGAAGTGTGAGGAGGTTATTGAGAGCACGGGGTGCCCTCAGAAGCAGGAAAGCAGGCAGTGTGCCTCGTGCTGCTTCCCAAGCTCTTGGTCTGATGGACCTGAGGAATGATTCCGTTTTACAAGAGCTCTGCACAAACTCGGTGTTACCAAAGGTTCAAACAGAATGACTGCGCTGCCAAGTGCCGCCTTCTTATTTCACGTCACCCTTAATCAAATACTATTTTCCTGATAAAAGAGGAATCAATAACAACTAGAAAGAAGCTTCCGATGAGGGTTATTTTCCTCTCTTTCTGTACTACTGAAGTGGTTTGCAGATCCACTCACATTCTAGACTGAATGCTGCGAGGACTTGTTTTTTCCTTGCAGCTTTCAGAAGAGCTGCCATAGCAGATCAATCCAATGGCTGCATATGAAAATCCCTCCAGACACCGCATGACAAAGTATGTCTGAAGTCGAACCCTGCCTCTGATATTTATGGAGTTAGGAGTATAGTATTGATTTCACTATGGGGGTTTTATTTTAAACATTTTCAGTTTAGCAGTGATGCATTTAAATCCATTAAGTGGCGAAATACAGGAAATGATTAACTTCAGATAGACACCTGTAATGATTATTTACTACAGGTTTTGTTTTGAGATGCATTAATCCACCAAGGGCAGGGCCAGGTTTTTGTACCTGGACTGGGTTGTGGTTGACTGGATCTAAAAACCTACGTGCCAGTCAACGAGCAGAACATAAACCAGCTGGTTCTGTGGGGGGGAAGTGAAGCTTTTGAAGGCTTGTCCCCTCGCAGCACCAGCTGCATTCCGGTCCTTGCCAGTCAAAGAATTGCAGCAATCGCGTGCGGTCCCCGTTCAGCTCAGCACTCGTAGGCTCCGTCCAGAAGTAACTCGGCATCGATGCTTTTCAAACGCCTGGGCAGCTGGGGGTGAACCAAGCATGCAGGATGCGCACCGCGTTCATCTCTCTCGCTTCAGGATGAGTCTCCTGCTGGTCGCGACCTCCTTACGAACACCTGAAGGAAAGGCAGGTGGAATCGCTGAGTTCCGCGGCGAGCTGCCAGGGCTCTGCGTGAGAACTGGGTCAGGGCTGGGGGAGGAGCGGCTTCATCCCGCGCTGCTCCCATCCTGCGGGACAGCCCGACCCGCGGCCGGAGCCGCGCTTTGCTCTTCGTTCAGAGCTGCTTTTAGGGGCCGTCACTTAGCACAAACAACCCGCCCCAGGTCAGCAGCAGCTCCGGGCGCGGTACAAAGTCCTCGTTGCGGGGCGAGGCGCTTCCCGGGCCGCTCTCAGGGCCGTCGTTTCCTCCCTGCCGGCGCGTCGCTCCGCACGGCAAGACGGGCCGCCCCACAGCGGAGGGCAACGCCGGGCCGCGCCGAGCGCTCCTCCCTCCCTCCCCGCCCGCCCCCGCGACGTCGGCCGGCCCCGCCCGGCGCGGAGGGAGCCGCCATTGCGGGTTGTTTGTGCGGGAGGCGGTGCTGCGGCCGGGGGACGGTGCTCCGCCGCGATCATGTCCACCCCGGCGCGGCGCAGGTTGATGCGCGACTTCAAGAGGTGAGCGGCGGCGCGGGGCCGGGATCGGGGCCGTGCTGAGGGCGGGGGCGGGCGGCTTCCGCGCTCCTTCGAACCGCCGCGGCCTCCGCGCGCCCCTCCCCCGGCGCCTCCGGGCGACCCTCCCGCGGTCCCGGCGGCTCCGAGGCTCCGCGCGGCGGGGCAGAGCCCTTCCGCCTTTAACGGGCGCCGTGCGGCGCGGGTCGCGGCCGGCGGCGGTTCCCCGGGGCCGGTTCCGCCCGGGGCCGGTTCCTCCCATCCCCCCGGGGCCGCCTGAGGTGAAAGTTGTGGCCGCACGTCCCGCGCTGCGCGCTCCGTTGTGTTGGCCGCGCTGTCCGGCCGCGTCCGGAACGAACGGCTGCGGGGGGCCGCGAAACATGGAGAGCGGCAATTAGCGGGGTTGGGAATGTTGGAGGTGGAGAATACTTTGAAGCACAGCGAAACGTGGAACGCGCTCCCGTTTCTTTATCAGAGATCTGACCTCTTTAACACCCCAAACATCCGTAACTAGCTCCTGTCCATTTTTCCCCTCCCTCCTTCCCTCGGTTATATTTTCGTTCAGCCTTGCGTTCCCCTTACCTCATTCTGAAGCAGCAGGCTGTGCTGTGAGCTCTGATTCACCCGGTTAAATATAAACTCCTTTTGCATCTTGTAATTGCCAGGAGTGGTGGAGAGGGAGCAGTGTCTTGTACCACCTCATTAAACCAACAGAGAAATGTCATTTTTCCTATATTCACGTATTGTTATGTATAAGCATTGTCTATGTGTAGGTATGGCTAGAGAAGGGCTTACAAATATCATGTTTTCCCTAATTCTTACTGACTTCCAGGCCCTGTTGAGACTAGCCTGGTGTGCAGCCCTTGCCACAACCTGTAGTTAGTTAGACCTTTTGACAGCGGGCTGTGTGAGCCTTTAAAACAGCTCTAAAACCCAAAGCCGTCCTTCTGATACATTGATCAGGCAAGGTGCTCGGGCATTATTACCAGCGTGCAGTCTGGCATGGAAGAAAACACATTCCTGATCTCCCTGACCAAAATAGTAGGTGGTTTATGCTGTTCAAATTAAGCTGTCTGGACTGCATGTGCTCACAGAGCAAGGATGTAAACACAGTCCGCAGGGGATCTGGATTGCAAGCAGGCAGAGCCCAGCTGCCAGCCTGGCTCTGCAGGCAGCGTCATTGCTGGTGTCCGTGTACAGAGCAGCTGTACTGGCTGTCAGCGGTGCACATAGAGGCATAGGGGGACTTGCAGGCATCGCTGCTGGCGCTGTGCCTGGCTCAGCCCTAATGAGCTGAAACTGACTTCGAGTTTGTCCTTCGGTCTGTAGAGCTTCCAGCGAGGGTTTGTTCTTAATGTCATTCTGCTGCGCGGTCAGATCTCATGTTAACACCGAACAATTGCTTCAAAGCGAGGGCAGTTGCTTCATTCTCTTTCTTCTTGCATGATTCAAACATGTGCAGTGGATGGGAGCCGTCACAGAAGGATCTGCCCGGGCAGTCCCCAGTGCTGTGGGAGGTTACTGCTGTATGTTGTTCCAGGGTCTGATGTGATCCTTCAGCAGAAACACACAGAACGGGCAGAAGGAGGGAACCTGGGTCCTGTTATGTAGTTAGAGCCTATATTCGTCTTGGCATGAGTTAATGCAGCGTTCAGTAGGCGACGTGCTTTTCACTAGTCCAAGGATTAAGGATCTAAAAAGAATTGTAAATGCTTCCACTACCGCTTTGGAGACAAATATTGACATTTGTTGAACTGCTATCAGGGAACAGTACAAAGGTTTCCCCTTGCTCCCTCTTCCCTTTTGAAGCGGTCAGCTCAGCAGCCAAAGCAGGCTTATACCAAATTTAGCTGCATCATGCACAGACTTAGGGATGCAGGAAAAGCTCAGTTGACAGTTCTTTGCCCTTAGTTCCAGTCAGTATGTCCTGTAAGTGCTGTCGTGCTGTGCTCAGCTCCTGTTTCAGGCTGTGGCTTATTCTCTGTTTCAGCGTGGCAGCCAGCAGCAGTTCCTTGTTCTGCTCCTCCGTAGCCGTCTGGGTGGTGCTGCAAATCCATCCCAGCTCCGTGTGGTGCTTTACAGCATGGTTCCTTACGGTGCTTTGCAGCCTGCTGGGCTGTCATAGCGTGTTGATGTAATACAGGAGCAAATCTCGGTGTCTTTGCTAACCTGCGTGTAACGCTTTGTTTGGTGATGTGGGGTGAGAAAAGGTTGGTAAAAAAGTGGATGTTGCTATTGAATCAGCCTTGCAGGTGGGGTGGAAGCATTTCACTTACGTAAGGCTTGCTGTTCTATATTTGTCATTTCTAGACTGCAAGAGGACCCTCCTGTGGGTGTCAGTGGTGCACCATCTGAGAATAATATAATGCAGTGGAATGCGGTGATATTTGGGTAAGAGTTTTTGCTCGCTGTGAAGTCCCTTCCTTTGGGAGGGGGAGGAGGGGATGGTCTTTTTTATAACATCCTTTTTTTTTCCTTTGTGAATGTAAAGTCAGGAAATGTACAGAGATGACCAAGTGTGCAATCACAGTAAGAGTCTGCTCTCAGGGTAATAAGGAACGGCTAGGGAAAAAATATATTCACTGTCTTTTTTTTTTAATGATGTTTGCATGTGGTTTAATAAATAGAGGAGGTTTTATAGGAGCCGGGTTATGAAAAAGCAGGCTGGCTCTTTAAAGGTACATAAGAGCACCACATGTTCTTGGCCATCAAATCCAGATGCATTGGCAGCGTTTGGATTGATTCCTGGTAGAATGAGGCACAGGTTCCATCTAGGAAGTTACACTGTGTGTCCTCCAGGAGGGGAACCCTGGTAGTATCCCTACATAAACCTGAAGTCAGCTCACTGATGATCTCCTCGTTAATTCAGCTCTAGTCTGAAACGTGGCACACGCACTGCTTGGGGTGATAACAAAGCGGGTATCTTCACTAACAGATTGACTATGGGGAAGTCTGCTGGAAGTGACAAAGCTCCCAGAGGCTGCCTTTGGAGACTAACCTAAATACCTGTACGATTGTCTCTGTGTCTGTCTTGAGAAGAATAAGGAGTAATGTACATGTTTAAAGTGAATGTTTAGAAGTAATGGTCATTTTTAACTGGAATTTATGTTTTGTAACCTTTCAGCCCAGAAGGGACGCCTTTTGAAGATGGTAAGCAGCACACTTCTATATTCTCTGTTGCTCCTGTGAATATTGTCAGTATTAACATTGTTCTGCTCTAGTATTACGTAGGTTGGGATAGTCTAAACAAGCAAAGACTGATGATTCAAAGTCAGGTTAGCTATGAAAATAGTCAGCTTACCCATGAAAATACTGTATTTCTGTGTAAGCAGTGTCTTACTGCAGTGGTCGATGGTGAGTTACAAAGCTATGAAGCAGTGCTTATACCAAGACTTGTTTAGACACAGAACATTGAGCTTTTGGTGGGGGAAGTTAGTCTAATGCTGCCAGATGTGTTTTCCCATCTCTGCAGCTAAGCTCAGCAAGATAGCTGAGCAGGATGCTTCCCTGGCTTCATCTTTGTAGCATGTTTGATTCATCTCTGTTCTTCTAACTAAGAGCAGGTGAAAAATCTTGAATTGTTCTGAAAATAGAACTCAGTGAGAGGGGGGAATACCAGATCTGTACATAAGCATGAAAGTTGATGTGTAATGAATCTCCCCCAGGCATATGAGGAGTAATGAGTTTAATAATTATAGCGTTATTGCAGTAATCAGCAGCAGATGGGTTTTTCCTCTGTGTTGGGTTGGAGGAGTACAGTAAATTATTCACTGATCCGTAATAAAGGTTTTCAGTGAATCAGTCATGAGCCCCAAAGACTGAGATTGCTGATGATGGAATTCCAGTTTTTGCTTGCTGGCACCACGGGGCCTTCTTAATGAAACACCTTAAAGTCACTGAAGTCTGTAGTCCAGGCGTATTTGGTCACAGGGAAAAGGGAGGATGGCAGTGGGGTGATTGATGTTGGATGTAAGCTGCTTTCCCCATGTGTACAGTGGGTCTCAATGCTTGGACCTTGCTGCTGCTGCTGCTGCTTTTATTGCTGTTAGTAATTATTAGTTCTGTAGTTCCATTATCACGTGAAATATGTGAAATGAAAGCAGACTTAGTGTGGTATGTTTGCATAATGGTGGGAAGAAATATTAATTATGGAGTTATTATGAATTAACTTACCCAGTTGGTTCCTGGGGCATTTTTTGTTGGTGGCCATCTGATAGAATTTCTGTTCCTTTGGACAGGTACTTTTAAACTAGTAATAGAATTTTCAGAAGAATATCCAAACAAACCTCCAACTGTCAGGTTTTTATCAAAAATGTTCCATCCAAATGGTGAGTAAATCATTTTTATTTCACTGTAATACTTACTAACTCTTATGGTGTGGTCATGTACTCTGCAGAGCTCCAGAATGCTTAACGGTTTGCTCTCTGCTCTGCTACCTGCTAAGTGCTTGTCTCGGGATGATGGAAGAATCAGAGTTGCGGTGCTGTTAAGTAGCAGCTATCTGTCTCTTTCCAATCAATGTGACAGCAAAATCTGTAAGCGTTTTCAGCTACAGCTGCACTTAAGTTGGCCTAAAGGGGCAATCCTGCTTCAGGTTCCTGCCCCCGTCCATTTAACAGCACTTTTATCTGTGTAGACACATCATGAATCCAAGCAGGGAGCTGATGGTGCCAAATGTTACTTATTTCTGTCAGGTGAGAGCTCGGCCAAGCTGACCTGCATGGGGTTTCCTGTGCTAAGCAGCACTGGCAGTGGGAGGCTGGCAAGAAAGTGCACTCCTAGGGGAGATCAAAGGGGAGGGGGCTGCCCCCACCTCAGTGGGAGGGCAGCCATGGTGTGCTGTGCTTCTCGCTCCAGCTGTCTGTAGCTTTTATCTGGTTGCTGGATGCAGAAAACACAAACCATGCCTCTCTTTCCCATTCCCCTCTGTTACAAAGGGTTATAGATTCAGTTCAAGGGTTTGAAGCATGAACCCGTTTCAGCACTTTCTGTAGCTTGAGCCCTCCTTGAACAGAGGCTGGCTTTAACCACAGTTCTGTGGCTTAGGCAGTCTTCATAGGCAATACTCTCTAACCATTTATCTGTCACATAACAAGAAAGCCAATATGCTTCTGACCATTTTGTTTTATTATATTTCATTACTGGGATGCACAGGCTAGAAAAAAAGCATGTAGAAGTTTGCATGACAAATCTCAGTTTCCTGCAGGCTCTTATATTCAGACAGAAGTGCTGTTTCAGGCAGGCAGTATTTCCTATTGTCTGCCTTAGTGTCCTTCCTAGTGCTGAAAACACAGTGCCGAGTTCCCCCATGCAGTGCATGATGACTGAGATCCTCGGCTGGCGCAGTGCATTCCATGCCTGCAGCAAATGTCTCTGCTTGCTCAGAGGCATTACGTCGACTTGAATCTGGGCCAAGCACACAGGAGGAGCAAGAAGCTCCGTCTAGGTCTACCTGTTCCTGTGCTACTGCCAGAATGTTTGGACCTTCCTTCATTTCCTCTTAGGTGTTTTGTTACTTCCAGTAATACATCTCCTTCAAAATACCAGCTATCGAATTAAGATAGTCAGCCATAGCTGCTATAATCTGTCCTACAGCATTTTTTGAACACAGGCCAAATTGATACGGTAGTTTATGCTTGAACTGTATTAAATGAATGGAATGTAAGAGAAGTCTGATAAATGGTGACTGAGGTGTGTGTTGTGTCCACAGTTTACGCGGATGGCAGCATATGTTTAGATATTCTCCAGAATCGATGGAGTCCAACATACGATGTTTCATCTATTTTAACATCAATTCAGGTAACTCTAAATCTGTTGTAGCAGTTCAGGGTGTTGTTACAAGTTTGTATTGGAGAGTACACGGCTCTGACAAAACTGGTGGATACTTCTGTCCAGGAACTTCCAATACTTGCAGGCTGAGCAACAGCTTATTTGATCAAATAAGCAGAAAGAGCTGACCGTGTAATTACTGATTGTCAGCTACAAAATCGCTGTTGGATAATTTTCCCAAGAAAACAGATTTGGCAAGATGGGGAGATGGGCGGTCAGGTGTAACATTTGTATAATGTAACATCTGAAACCATTTCACAAAGCTTTGGTCTGTCACTTCAGGTGCTGCTGAAATCTGCTTTACTTGCCTTAAAAAGAAACGATTTGGCACACTGAAAATAAACTCTTTTTTTCCCCTCCTGGATGAATGTTTTTATATTTCTACAATGAAGTTTGTAGAAGTGACTTATGCTTCTCTTTAGTCCTGCATGACATTAGTGGTGTAAATGCCAAATAATCAGCTGGTTTCATACTGCAAACTGACACAAATGGCCGTGTGTCTGTAAGGACATGAGGAGCCTAACAATGTATACAGCGCTAAGGTACATAAAATGATAACTGGAAGTTCAGCTCCGTGAGGGGTGCCTCATCTTAGCTTCAATGTGTTTTATTGTGTTTTGTTTTTTAAGCGGGCTCTCCTGCATCACGTTTGTTTCCTGAAGCATTAGATAAGAAAGATGTTTTTCGCTGTTCTGGCTTGTCTCACTTTTTGTTTGTCCCTTCTTTACAGTCTCTGCTTGATGAACCCAATCCAAACAGTCCAGCAAACAGTCAGGCAGCACAGCTTTATCAGGAGAACAAACGTGAATATGAGAAAAGAGTTTCCGCTATTGTCGAACAAAGTTGGAATGATTCGTAACAGCTGCTTCGTGGCTCTCCATCCTCGTAATCATTATGTACAATTTAACTCTCGATAGAAAGGCTACCAAGAATTTCAAGTGCCACAGCTCTAAGAATTTGCATAAAAACTCATTTGCAAACAGAATTAAGCCCTCCAGTTTAGGAAACATAAAAGCTTGTGTATCTTGATTAACGTACTTCTTATTGCATGGTATGAACTAAGTTATTGCTACATAAATTTGTAATATATCCTGTTTGTATTTTTTTTCCAAGTGTATAATGTTGGTGTGGAATTTTCATGACAGAATATACACATTTTGTAAATCTGTACTTTTTCAAATATTGAATGCCTTATTTTTGAATTCTTTAGATTTTTAAATTGGAGAAAAGCACTTAACAAAGTTTTTATATATAAATATTTCATGTAAAACTGTTAAATACATAACCTCAGTGCAAGACACTCTTCTCTCATTCTGTATCTCTTTCAAAAGGCTCATTGAGTCCATTCTGCCCTTTGCCACATCCCGATTATACCGTGCACTTTAAAACCAGGAAAGTCAATCCATGATGTAACTGTCATCTCTGTGGGTATCCCTGCAGCTGCAGCAGGTCTGACTGGGTTCTGTGTTCCTCAGTTGTATGAGGAGGAGAAGTGTTGGTAGCTGATGCTTTGTGAATGGGGAGACGTAACTATAAAAGTTCCACTATGAACCAACAGCAGAGTTGCAAACAGGAGCTGGATCGGCAGGCTTTGGTAAGGGTATATTGCCAGGCTTTGGTAAGGGTATATTACCAGGCTTTGGTAAGGGTATATTGCCAGGCTTTGGTAAGGGCATGTTCTGTTCTTCAGGGAGATTGTGTTTTACCAAACTGTAAACTGTTGTCAGCTAAATCTGTCTTCTATTCATATATTGATGCTGTAACACAGGCCTGCATGTCTTCTAACAATTAAACAAGTGTTCCATTAGTTTCCCTTTGGCTAGGGGAGAAAATGACAAACAGGAGAGAACGTGATTGCAGCTGTAATGGAGTCCTATGGAGCATCGTGTCTGTGTCACAGAAGTTCTTAGTACTCCTGTGCTGTGGGTGTTAAAGCAGCCCGGTTCTGTCTGTAAATGTGGGCAGTCGGGGCTTTATTCCCTGTATCACGGAGGGTGTTTGTACTAAACAATTAGGACGCTGTTCCGGCGCGGTTTCCCTGCATCACACCGCGCTGGCGACAGGGCGGAAGCTCCGCAGTGCCGGGGAGGCCGTCCGGCCTGAGCCCCGCTGCCGCCGCCGGAAGCGGTCTCACGGGGACCGGAAGGCCTTCTCCTGCATGCCGGCTCCTGGGTCCGCTCTGCCCCGCGCCTCGTCTGCCCTGGAGGAGCGGGGTGGCTGCCGCGCAGGCGTAGTGCGTGCTGCCGCGCCCGGGCGGAGCGGAGCTGTGTGGGCCGTGTCCCTGACGGAGGAGTGCCGGTCGGTCACGGCTGCGACAGAGCGGGGCGGCACCGGCGTGAGAGCCGGGCTGCTTCTGGAACCCCGGGGGCCTTCAGCCCAACCACGCTGAGCCCGATGTCCCGGCCAGCCCCACACCGAGCCACGAGGCTCGGACCCTCACAGCTGCCATCTCCTCACGAGTGCGGGCAGCCCCGACGGGTTCCACGCTGTGTAATGCAGCAGCGTGAGCTGCTCTGCGTGCGGCCTCGTTTGGGGTGGGTTTGCATTAATAGTGAATACGAGGTGTCAGACAGACACACCTCCAAATGCCTCCGGATCAGGAGCTCCCTAATGCAAAACTTACAGAAGAAAGGAAGATTCCCTGCTCGTTTTGCTGCCGTTCAGTTACTCAGAGAGACAAGAGAATATGGGCGTAGAATTGCATGTCGTTGTGTGTCTGCACAGTTCTGTTCAACTAATCTCTAGATAACTCGTGTTTTTTTCCCCTATCCTGAAACAAGGAAGCAAATACAAGAATCCACTGCCTCGATACTGAAAGATAAATGGTATAAAGGGCAGCAGAAAAAGAAAAGCCCCGTAAGAAGCAAAGAAGAGAACCCATCACAGAACCGTAGGCTTCCCCGCTTCTGAGACTGCTGCGAATTCAAAGGACTGAAGTTGTCATTTAAGGAAATAATACACCCTGGGTGATGTGTGTGTGCGTACGTGGGAGAGCAGAAAGCGTTCTGAGCTGGTTATGGTGGAATCTTAACAAGGATGTGTTGGGTGGTGATACTGAAATGAGGTGGGGCTCAGGGTTTTCTTTCTGTGCAGCGCTGAAGGTTGTTATTGCACCTCGAGTTTGTCTCACTGCACAGCTGCCGTGAGCACAGAACAAAAAAAACACGCGGAACTTTTGAGACTCCCGATAATGGCTGTAATTAGCATCACAAGGCTGTGGAAATGGCAGTATTCCCTGAAGGTTTCTTGTCGTTCTCTCATGTTTCTGTGCTGGATATGAAGATTTCCAAGCAGGATACGTGCTGTGTTTGGTACTGTCCCACCCGCGGTAGCATTGCAGCCTCCACAGCAGCGTTAATCCGTTCTTAATGCCTGTATCAGTGTCGTGTTTCTGAGCCGGTCTGTGTGAAAGCTGCATCCTGCCAGAAAGTAAACAGACTGCTCTTAAACACTGCGCGTTGTTCAGCATCCAGAACGAGGCCTTTTCCTTTATGATGTGGTCAAGGCACGTAGCGTGGGATTTTCGGAGCTAGTGAAAATGTTGGTCGATGAAAGTGCGTTTTAAAATCCCAGTATGAGAATGTTATAATCAGGAATCCGGTGATGTCATAAATTATTATTGCCCTTAAACGTGTGCCAGGGCTGGGTCAAACCCCAGCATAAAGGCGGCATTATGGAGTGATGGTGCTGACTGATTTATTAGAGCTGCGCGGCGGAGGCTGTCAGCATTGGAGGTGGATGGGCTCAGCCTCCCTCAGCCTCCACCTGTAGCGTGGAGCAGTCGGTCCTCAACCCACACGACTGAAAAGATCGCGTGTTTCCTGCCTTGTTTTTTGACTCGGGCTCATTAACTGCCGTGTCTGATTAATTTCCAAGCTGAATAATTGTGACAGCTGCCAATTTGGTACACATGCCACAGGAGGAGCCGCGGTGCTGGGAGGGGTGCTGCAGCCCCAGCAAGGAGCACATCTGCACTCTGCACCGGGCACAGGGAGGACCCAGGGACGCGTGGAAGGGGGACCTCTCTGCCACAGCGAGGTCAGCCCAGGCTCTGAGCCCCACGCTGGGTCTTACCTGAGATAAGCCATCACTTACAGATCTCTGAACAAAGCCTGAGCTGAACTTTGAACTGTTGGGTCTCAGCATCAGATCGTTAATAACTTTTCATTGCCATCATCACCATTTACTCCTTGACTTTTGTTGCTGTTTATTCAGTCCTCACACCCAAGGAGAGCAGGCTGGGCTCGGGATGGTGTGCAGAGCTCTGTCCCCACAGTCCTAATGCCCAGTAAATGTAGATGTTGCTATAGTTAATCTGCGGTGTCGTTTCTGTTGTGATGAGAGTGGAGTTTGGTTCTGAAATGCAGCACTTCACCCAGACTGAGGCAGATTGTCTTCAGTGACTGACCAGAGCCAGCAAGGAGACAGAACTGCCATCTCTTCTGAATTAATGATGAAGCACACGGCTCTTGCTGTTATCTGCTTACACGTTGTCTGCCTTGTGATGAGCTGCTGAGAGATTTCCTTTCACTGTCTGGTCCAAACATACTGTAAGTCCAATTTCATTAATAAGCCCGCTCGCTTTACTTGTTAAAAGGGTCATTGTGTTGTTACAGTGTTTTCTTTGTGCTCGCTTCCCCCAAATTCCAGTAAGTGTTTTGTAGAGAAGTTTGGAAGTGAACTTTTGATGCCTGTGAAAGCTGCTTCGTTGACTTTATTGACTCCAGAGCCTCACGTTCTTTATCCACTGAGATCTTTAAAAGGACACTAAAAAGTTGCAGCCAAAGCTTATAGAATTTGGTACTTATGGTTAAGTATTATAGACCCAATGTCGTTCCCATGGAGACCTAAAGGAATTTTTCCATTGAATTAAGTGGTAGCAAAGCATACCCTTTATTAAGTGGGATAAGAAGCAGACCGGAGAGCTCAGTTTGTTTTTGCTGGTTTTGTTTGCCTGCTTGCCCTTCTGTAGCACAAAGTAAACCAGAAGAAATGACAGATATTTGCGCTGTGATTCATCTGCTTCGTCCTTGCTGCGTTTGGAGATAAGGCTGTGTTTGTGGTCACGGAGCAGTAACCCAGCAGGCGAGGGCAGCTCTGTTTCACTCCTTGCTGGTGCCTTTCTCTGCAATCTGGATGCAAGGGGAGCGTTTCAGACGCTGCTTCTGTTAAGGAGAGGTCAGCAGGACTGCAGCTGGGCACTGCAAGGTGCTCTGCTGCCTGCAGGTTGTGCAGCACGTGTTCCTAAGGGCACTTTGAACAACGTCGGTTTGTTAAACCACTCCAAGTTGTTAGCAAGATCCCAGTAATTTACAAAGGAATCCCAAATATAGTCACATTTAAAAGGAGATCTTCCATTCTGGAAGGTTGGGCTGTAGCTCAGCAGCTGCCAGGAGTGGTGGATGAGGTGTGCCCATGTGCTGCTGCCGACCCACAGCCAGCTCCTGCATCTCGTGTGGATGCAGACCCTGAGCGTTCCCACACAGCAGGGTTATTGAGGACTGAAACTGTGCCTTTTGGTGCTGCAGTGTATTGTGTTTTTATTTGTTCGTTTGTCGTTGGGACTGTCACGAGATCCACAACTACCGAAGCCAACAGATTTGTGGTTGGTTTAAATGGATTGAGGATTTCCTCTATAATGAAGTCCTTTCACTTTGGATCACTGAGATTTCTCTTGTTCTTTCTTAGCGCCGTGTGACACATTCACTCCATCCTTGCCTCAAACAAAGAGAAATTATGCTATCATAGCCTCCCTTTAAATATTTTCTATTTGACAGCCTACTGAAAAAGCTCCAGAGGCAAATTCTTGGTTTGGAAGTTGCTATTTATGTCTGTACACATCTGAACGTCGTTATGCCTTGCATGTTCTGGATTGCTTGCCATTTTCTTTGTGAAGATGTATGAGTCTAGGGAGAGAACGCATTATTTTAAATGAATTTGAAGCATGCTTTAAGCATCTCAGGGCTCTACTTGTTGCTCCTAGCTCCCTTGATAAAAACACATCAATATAAGCAACACTGCAGGGAAAATTTGTGTGTTGCTGTTATAAAGCAAGGGGAAGACGTCAGTGTGTGATGTTGGGTTCTTTTAGCATATGGCGTTGGAATGATGGTGGGCTCTGGGCATGGCTGCTGCTCCTGAGGGCTTGCAGTGGGGATGTAGGGCAGGAGGTGGTGAAACTCCACAGGACACAGAAGCACAAGAGAAGGACAAAATGATAAGGGTGACAACCAGGATGTTGGCCTCTTTGTTCCTAATCAGCTGTCCTGATTCTTAATGTTTGTGGGTTTTGTGTGTGTTGTTTTCTTAATGCTTGGCAATTGTAGCAGAAATGCTAAGTCAGGGCTTGAAGCAGTGATGGAGCACCTGGTGGGAAGGCAGGGCCAGCCCAGGGGAGCTCAGGTGTATGCAGTGCAATGCAGCTGAGTGACCAGAAGGGCTGGAGCCAGGATTCACCCCTTCCCAGACCTCATTTAAGAGCTGGCAGTGGAGGTAAAAGGATCCTGTTGGAGGTTCCTGCCTACCTGGGGCCTTCCAAAGGTACACAGTTTTTTCCCTTTATTTCTATGTCTTTGGCTGCTGCATTTGGGCTTGTCCTCATTTGCTGTAGCCAAAGACTTTGCCACCCCACTATTATCTCTGTACTTTCCATCACGTAATGGCATTACAGCATTTTGTATACTTAATAAGAGAGCCATACAGAGTTTATGCACACCTGGAGTAAGAACCTGGGCTGCCCTCAGTACGTGCATTTCAGCTCCAGAAGCAACCTACACAGTGCAGTGTTCCTAGACCAGGGGACCTCCCTTCCACCTTTATTTTCATACTGTTCTGTAATTCTAAAGGGTTTCTCTGAAGCATCCTGGAGTGCTGGAAATTAAACTGCTGCATGCTTTTGTTCTTCCTTGAAAGCTGTATTTTCATGCCACGCAGATATGAGTGCTGGAGGATCAGCATGAAAGCAGCCTGGCGCTCTCTCTGCCTGTAAAGGAGTTTGCGTGTGCACTTAGAGAAGGATGGACTCAGAAGTCTTGTAATTATGTCTGCCTCATTGTTTTGTGTGCATGGTGACTGTATGGGAAGGGCTGAGTTATGGCCTGAACTGCTGATTGAGCACCTGGGGAAAGGACCCAGTCAGCTCTGGGAGCACAGGGAGGTGTGACAGGAAGGGCTGCAGCCTGGCTGTACTTTCCTTAGGCCTCATTGAAGGGCTGACTGCTGCTGGGGAAGGTCTCTTTCTGGAGATCCCTCCTTGGTGAAGCTCTCCCCTGCAAACCTGGAATCTTCTGATATGGGTGAGCATTCTTCTTCCCTTCCTTCATAGCACCTTTCTATCGTGTTGGTCCTTCCACCATCACACCTCTGTTGTAATGCCTTTCCCATTGTATTGATCTGTCATGTAACCCTATGCATTAAATCAACGGAGGATGTTCTGGTCCGTTCTGAGGGATGGACCCTCCATGCTGGTTACAGGACTTGGCACCAAGGCTGGTGGGGAGCTCAGACAGCACCTGCAGGGACATTTCAGCTCCAAATGCTCAGGTGTGCAGGACAAGAGGGGAACTCCTTCATTTTGCATCACTGTACAGCATGCAGCACGTCACTATAAATGTCTGTGTATCAGTTTGTCTGACTTAATTGTGTTCCTGCTGACTGCGTTCTGTTACATTTCTTTCTGAAGGACGAAGGAAATATTTCAAACGAATGATCAAAAGAATATTTTACTCCCTTCACGTTCAGAGTATGGAGCCTCTGAAGGATTTATTCAGGAAATGAGTTATTAGGGCCTGACAGCTCCTGCAGCAGCACTGAGTGAGCAGGTTATCTGCAGATTGCCGCTACAAACATCCCGTGCTTTGATGAGTACATGAGTAATGCCATTAGAGGAGTTGGAAAGCAAGATGAGGTTGGTGCTGGAGCTCCGAGTCACTTCAGCAATTACCACGGAGCCTGAAATGTAGCAGTTCATTAAAACAGGTGCTGGCAGAGAAATTGACATCTAGCTGACATCTTTCTTCAGCGTTGGGTTTCGCTTTGTGGGGCAAATAATCTTGTCTTGGTTGTGCAGCCAGTGTTTGCCGTCAGCTCTGTGAGAGAAACTCATCTGGGGTTTGGATGTTTTCTCTCAGCATTGCCATCTAAATGATAGAGACCCTCTCTGTGAACTTCAGTGGTTGGAATCTGAGACCTCTGATTGTAATTACACTGTTTGATGTGTCAAGATCTTCAAAAGCGTATCGCTTCTGGTGATATCAACCTAAGCAGCTTAGGTGATGTAAACCTAAGTAGCTTAATAGCTTCACAATGCCATATAACGTATTGGGAATCTCCCCGCACGGAGAATCTGATAGGGGAAATCTGAGTCATGGTAACAGCTTTAACAACCAGGAAGGCAGCGGAGGGAAGTGTGATGCAATGAGCTGGGTTAGGTGAGCGTGGGGCTGCATGCAGCTGCATGGGAGGCTCCAAGCAGAGCTCCAGGCAGGGATATGTGGTTGGTGCTGGACGAAATGGCTCCTCTTTGGAGCTGCAGGGGAAACGGAGCTGGGAGCTGGCATGGCCTCCCAGTGCCATGATTGTGCAAACATGTGGATGTGCCACAAAATCACCTTTCGGTGACAGACTGAAGTACAGCACATCCCAGCAGTACAGACTGCTGAATTCTGTCTGCGTGCATCTTTTCCATACCTGAACCTTCACACCAACAGCACTTTCCTCTCAATATTAGAATGTATGATTCCAGAATTCATGTGTCCCAGTTTATTTTCTGATTCTGAATCTGGAGTTACAGGACTTCCCTACAGCAGTGTCCTCTTGGTGTGGGATATCACTGCTCAGAGCATCATCCACCTCTGTCCAACCAACTGCCTGCAAGCTCTGCCTTTGCATGGAGCTGGGTGGTGTGGGCAGCCCAGGGCTGCTGCTGTGCTGATTGCAGGGATGCTGCGATGGGATGCAGGGATCCCCAGGGCCCAGCTCTGCAGGTGTCTATTTCTAACCCCGTGAGTCCCTGGGTGCTGCAGGAGCTCAGATTAGAGATTGGAGGCTGTGGGGCTGTGCTGAAGTCCATGTCACGTGCCTCAAAGGGCAGCTACTTATTTACAAAAGCCCATCAGATCTGAATTGTGCCCTGATTGAGGCTATATGGGAGCCAGACATGTGACTGTGTTGGTGTTTGCGTTATTTCCCGAGAAGGTAAAACTCAGGCGTTTATTTTTCATGTTTTTGCACAAAGCCAGAAGGGTGATTTGTATTCAACTGCTGCATATTGAGGCCGGTCATCAGTCTTGTAAATGGTAGATAGGAGGAACAGCTACAGCACAGAAATATTTCCTCTGGTTCAGTATGGATCCTAAGCAGGGCCCTCTTACTCCCTGCAACCAAAGCAGAGTTCTCTGCCTGGTGTTCCCTGCCCCACACTTGTGGTTATTTATTCCACGATGTGCAGGAAGGAAGGAGATGTGTGCAATCTCCACTCTTGTTAACAGGAATTGTGCACCTAATTCTCCGTGCATTGTGCCGACCATGAACTGGTGAGACGTGTTCTGCATCAGCAAAAGGGCTGCCTTGTTCATCTGGAATGAGAGCGTGCACGCAGTAACTTAGGAGTAAAGAAAATCACTGTAAATGGTTTCTTTAAACTGAGCCTGTTGGGTTTTTCCCTAAAATTCTGCTGAGAGTGAAGATTCTGTAGCGTTTTTTCCCTCCTTTCTCCTTCCCAATCGCAAAGCTTTCATTGCGCGCGTTTCTGCTGCTTGTAGCACTTTTCATCTGGATGGCAATTCTTCACCTCCTCCCCGGCTCGTGGCTAAAACAGTTCTTCTAACAGGAATTGGTGTCATTTACTCCCCAGAATCAGTATTTCCATTTGCTCCTGGTCTCTCCCATCCTCAGGGGAAGGGTTTCCTTCTGTCTCACCTTGATGGATCCATCTTCCCTGCTCCCCTCCTTCCTGCAGATGCTGTCTCTGCAGCTGTGTCAGCTGACAGCACCTTTGTGAGTCGTTTCCGAGTTGTTACTGGTTAGTGCATGGCCTAAATCAGGGCTGAAATGCTGCTGACTGGCTGCTCAATTAACAGTAATGCACCGGCGTACTCATGCATGGCAATGGTACGATGTGGAACTGACTTTCTCTGTCTGAAAACTTAGCAGGACGTTTCACAGAGGTGCCACGAAGTGCTGATAGTCACATTGCAGAGACTGCTGACCAGTGTGAGGGATGGATGGAGCCTCAGTGAGAGTGCTGGACACCAAGTCATGGGAATAAGTGAAGGTTTTGGATATTTGATTGCATCAAATGTATGAATTCTGCCCGTATTCGTGGAGCTGTTGTATTATCTATTGCCTTACTGTGTAATGAGAGGATCTGTGCTCTGTAAGGGATGGAAAATCTGCAGCAGGAAGGAGCAGAGACAAATTTAAGTGCTGTTAAGAGGGGATGTGACCGCTGGGTGCAAATACACTGAGGGCAATGGAACTGGAGGACCTGTGAGCAGGGAGCCCAGGAGGCATCCGGCCCGATGAAAGCTGAGTGATGGCATGGGATCTGAAGGGCCTGGAAGTGCCCGGAAATGTTTAATGCTCTGCTTGAATGTGTGTACGCTTGGGTTATCTCTGAGTAACTGCCTTGTGATTCTTCTGGATTCCCCCGGGGAGCCCTGCTTGTACTGTGCTTGTTCACTCATTATCCCTGAAGGGTTAAACTATAAACTGAAGTACCCTTAAGTGTAGAGCTCAAGTGAGGGTGGTTTCTGAGCTCCCGCAGTCTGATGGCAGCTGGAATGCAGCATCATTCCCCAGCAGTGAGAGCAGTGGGGCTGCAGGAGCCGTTCACAACAGCCCCATTCTGTGGGCATCACTCCCTGGTATGGATTGGGGTTGGTGTGAGGACAGGCGCCCATGTGAAGTGTAAAGTGGTGTTTGAGAGCTGGATTAAAAAAAGCCACGTGGATGTCACTGCTGATGGGATTTTTCCCTTTGCCAGGAACAGTGCTGATGTATTGTAGGGCTGCTCCAGGATGGGCAGTTATACAGTGCCTGGTTGCTGTCTGTACTGCTTTGGTGGATCTTATGTTTCTTCCTGTGGGTGAGCATGTACAAGTGAAACACAGACCTCCATTCTTAACTTCAGGTTCTATCAAAGCCATTCACCTGGTGTGTCCTATTGGCTGGGCATTCCTGGTGGTGGGCACAGGGTCCCAGAGCTTCCCAGGAGTCATGGTTCTGCAAAGCCAGGAGGCTCCTAGCAGCAGAAGCATCGTTTGGCCATTTCCTGCTGATGGACACAGTGCAAGACCTAGCAAGGGTGCTTTGTGCCTGACACAGGAGAGCCTGGGCAGGCTGCTGGGCTGCCTTCCTGCTGGCTGCACCGGGTGGGTGGCTGTGTTCCCGCTGGACTCAGTGGTTCCCTATGGGAAGGACAAGCTGCCTTCTTGCTGCTGAGGTTCAGCCCCAGACAGGGTTCGTTGTGCATATGGAGAAGACACGTTATCAGCAGCCTTGGGTCCCCCCTGGAACAGCAGAATGACTTTGAGTGAAACCACGGATGGGAGATGAAGACAGCTCTTCCCTCCAGCTCCACGGCTCCTGCAGGCTGTAATTAAACGAGGAGTGAAGCTTTGCTTCCTGGCACAGGAGGCTGGGAAGCTGAATGCAGCTGCGGTTATGCCTGAAGTTAGGCCCGTCAGACATCAGCATCATCTCAAGACAGACATATCTGTAAAAGCTGACTCTCAGATGGTATCTGGTGAAAGGATGCTTTGCCTTTTTCTTCTGGGCTTTTCGGTGCAGTTCACCACACACCCATGCAGACGGACCAGTCGTCTTTATTTTTCTCTGCCTTGTTTTTGTTTTTTTTTGTCTGGCAACTGCACTATAAAGGAAGTATATTTGTGAGGTACCTGTAGTTGCAGTGCTTCCCTCGTGCAGGATGCTTGTTACCGATGGGATGATTCTACAGTCAAATACAAGTAAAATACTTTCTTCTCTGCGACCCTGGGGAGAATTTTAGAACATCAGATGTTTTTTTCCTCTCAAATCAGTGTAGAGCCAACCCTTCCGTGTTGCCCCTGCAGACTTGCTCAGCCAAGCATGCAGAATCTGGTGAGCTCAGCCCCAGTGAGCAGCTCTGACGTGTGGCTTTCACTGACCAGCGTTCTCTTCTGCTCACAGCGGCCGCCCAAACTCAGCACACCGGGCTTCATAATGATTAATTGCTCTAAACCAGGTGCTGAAAAATGTGGTATGGATGGCCTCCATGCGTGCGTATCATGTGAAAGCATTATGCTGTGGCGCAAACTGTCAGCGATCAGATTTCCATTACCCAGCGATGGGTGTGAACAGGCAAAAATACTGAGTCAACAGAATACCAGTTTGAGACCTGCGAGTATCCTGCTTTAAATATGGCAGCAGGGTTAGCAGATGCTTTCCCAGGAGGCTGTCTAATGAGTAAGCACTACTCAGTCCTTTGCATTTTTTTCCCCCTCTTTCTCCTGAGAAACACCTATCTCAGAGCATGCCATTGGAGAAATGAGATCAAGGTCTCTTGTCGGAGCCCATAGCAAGGATTTGGCATGGGTAGAAGTAGTGAGCAGGGCTGTTCTGAAGGTGATTTGCTTTGTAAATTGATCTCACTGATCTTGCTCTAGACTTGCTCTAGAAATCAAGGATAATCTTAGAGAATCTTGGGAGATTGGCTTTGGTTGGAAGGGACCTTAACAGTCAATTCTAGAATCATAGAATGGTTCTTAGTGTTGGCCTTGTGGGGTGTTTCTGTTCCCTCTGTGCCTTTGGTTTTGGATGCATCGCAGTTGCAGGTGGTTACTGGTGGTGGTGAAACCTTACCCACTCATTGTGAAAACATGAGCAGCAGCTGTCCTAGCAGCTTCGTGTTCACCTGATCCTGAGCACTGGGTCATCAGGAGGGTGGATTGCCGCTGGGTTCGTCGCGGTCTTTGTGCCTTTTTCAGTTTTGTAACTTTTCTGTTTTTTTGTCTCAAAGCTGGATGTCTCAGCCACATCGCTCAGGACTTGGGAGACTTAATTAATATTAATAGAGCCCATTATGGGAACTTAGCCATAGAGAGGAGTTTCTTTAAAAGGTGAAGTAATAATAATGATGAGAGTATCTGTGTTGCTTGGATACTGAGAGCTGCCCCAGTCTGCTCCTCGGTATTTGCCTTTCATTACAGTTATTTCCCCCCACCCTGTGGAAAATGAATTTTAAAAGAGAGTAATTATTCCATTGACAGCCATGACTACAAAGACAAGTCTTTCCCTGAGCTTCATTTTCTTGCCATTTGGTGTTGGTTCTGCCAGCTGGAGGCCACACAGATGCTTGTAAGCAATAGTCCAGTGAGAGCCACAGCTGGCAGGCAGTGGCAGAATGTGCTGCATCATTGCTGGTTTGTTTTGGGAGCATCTTTGCAATAATCCTCATTTCTCACTTTTCCAGTCTGTCTTCAGAACTGTCAGGACTGGTTCCCAAGCAGACCACACATCTGCCAACCCATCCATTTCCCAGCACAGACCTCGGCCATTCATCTGCAAATGTGTGCTTCATCCAACTTCACAGCTGCACATATTCTGTGGCTTACAGGTACAGCCTTGAAAGAGAGCAACCACGTCGTCTTGAAAGAGCTGCAGCAAAAGTAAGTGAGCATCAAAATAATCACAAGTGGCAGATTCAGCTAATCAGGAGTTCCGATTGTCTGCGTATCAAATCAGTTGTATTTAGTGGAATAAAGCAGGTAGTCACCACTGGAGCCTGATTACCTTTTTTAAAGAGAGCTGCCTGATTAGATTAAACTTGGAGCCATTTGTGGCTGATTTTGGGTAAATGGGAAAAAATCAGAGATGGGATCCAGGCATGTAAAGCTGGTCCAGATTGTGAGAGTGAAAAATTCAGACTCAAAACCAAACCAGGATCCATGTTCTGTTTCCACATCCTGCAAGTTGGGGCTCTTTGGTGTTCCTGTGTAGTGAACTATTTGCTACCATGCTTTATGTTGAGCCATGGATCGAACTTAACTCTTCAGGCCTTGTGAAGGCACGTGTCCTCAGTACTGAGCCTTAACCAAAGATAAGGTCTGAAACACGGAGTGGTTTGGATGTACATAGAAATGTGTGTAAGGAGATACTTCATCAGTTCCATAGTTTGCAATCCAGCACCTTCGCAGGTCACCACATGTATTCAGTTTGAGCCTTTTGATTAATTACGCCGTACCCAAACCATACGTATTTATAGCTTGCAGAACCAGATAAATTCTCCAGATGTGGCTTCCTCTTAGTTGAGTGGAGATGAATGGAGATCAAAGCCTTTCATGTGCAGCCTGCCTCCAAGTCACTGCTGACACCGGCCGCTGGAAATCATGCACTGAAGGGAAATGGGCACAACAAACTCAGGTATGGAGGCAGCTAAAGGAAAGCCTATGGGGAAAACACTTTGCGGAGGATAAATCAATATGCACCATTGAGTCCCTACTTGTGAAAGTGGAAGGCAGTATTCAACGAACCCTTTACTCTTAAACAACGTATTTAAGTAGATCGATTTTATGTTCCAGCCCAGAAATGATTTAAGGCTTTTCAGTGTATGGATATCCTCTGTGATACGCAAAACTGGCAGAAAATGTCATTGTGAGCTGCTTTATAGCCTCAATTAAGGCTATTTCCATTGCTCCAGATGTGTAAAGCAGACTTATAGCTGAGTTCCTGCTATAGAGAAATCCCTGGTGTGTCCTCGGATCAGCGCTGCCAGCTCAATGATGTTTTCTTCACGACCCTTGGAAAAAATGATGGATAGCCAGGGAGCTGCAAATTCAGATTGAACTCTCACAACATGAGCACTTATAGGAGTCGGTAGCACAGTGCTTACCCAGTGGCAACTCTGCCCATCTCTGCCCCTTTGGAAGCTGCTGTCTGCCTGCATGGTGTGCCAAAGGGGCTCTGGCTCATGTGCTCTGCATCTTGAACTGCTCTGTACAATGAAGCTGATACTACAAAGAAAAAACCCCAACCCAAGCTCAAGGGCACCATGAAAGCAGTGCCCCACAGCAACCTGGGCCGGCACCTGAAGATGTGGATCAAGGAGCCTTCTCTGAGATTTATAGGCAATTTTTTGGGTGTAAAAGATGAGCAGAAGTGTTGAAGGTGATGCTCTTGGACGCCTTAAATAGTGAGAAGAAAGGAGATGCATATCTGAAAGTGGAAGACTTTGGTGATGCTGCCAATTGAACTCTAGTGTTCATGGTCCATAGAAAGAAAGGGAAGCTGGCCTTCACAGTGGGTGAGTTCCATGAACTTGGGGAGCTTCCATGGGAGAGAAAAGGCCAAAATGGCAACTGTTCCAGTGCAGAGAAAATACAGGAGATGCAGCTGGTCTCCTGAATTCAATTCCTTATTGGCATCAGAGGAAAGAACTATGTTAGGTTAGTTTGTAAGATTACTGCAGGTCATCGTGAAGAAATAGATCAAATCTGTAAGGGAAAAGCATGAATGAAGAAAATCCAATGTAGCCAGCAATAGACTTCGGGAGCAACCAGAAATGGTTCTTGAACCCACTGATAACAGGAGGGTGATCAAGTTCAAGATTTGTCTGTTACTTCAGTGAGAGGAAAAGCTCCCAATCACTGAAAACAAAGTGTTTGTGTTCTCTCCTTCCATAAAAGGTAAATGGTGTATAAGCATCTGCCACAATTAATGTCAACACACACACACACAAAAACCCAGCCTAGATTAGGGGAAAAACAGATTAAAGAGCTCTTAGATAAGTCAGAGGTTTTTAAATTGGCTGGGGCTGCCTTAATCCTACAGTAGTGGAAGAACTGGCTTTAGTAATCTCAGAACTGTTAATGGTATCTCTGAATTCACGGGAGGGCTGGGGTGATAGCAGAAAACTGATGTATTACTTATCTCTGAAAGGTGGGAGAGGTGAGGGGAGAAGGAGCAGGAGAGTGATACAGCAGTCAGCTTACCCAAAACATCCAGAAAACTGCTGCAACAAATAATCACCACCCTGGAAAATAAGATGAGCAACAGCCAGTGCAGAATCGCTGAGAACAAATCATGTCAAAGCACTCTAATTTCAGTTTAAAGACTAACAGACCGTGTGGATAGAAGGAAAAGAGTAGATGTCAAATATATTGACTTCTGTCAGGCATTTGACACTGCCGGTACTTTGGTTTTGACCCCTTGCAGCATTTCCCTTTCTTTTATGTATTTTTAGAAAGATAATTTAGAGGGAAATCAAAATTGGGCATTACCCAATTTAAAGGGTTTTTTTAAGCCTAGTGATCCAATGTCCAAAGCTCAAGGCGAGCCTCAGAGCTTGTGAAGGCTGCAATGGCAGGCTCCTCCATTGCCTCTCAAGAGCTAAGCTGGGGGCTCGGATCACCTCCTAGGTGACAAAGTGTTTGTGCCTTGGCAGTCAGTGAGTACAGGGAAGAGAGCAAGCCATAAGGCATCCTCCACTGCAGACCCTGGAGCAGCATTTGACCTTCCAGGCAGTAGCTGAAACCCAAAGGCACTGCCTAGAAGTGATGGATGTTCTTCTTCATCACTAGGAACCCTGAGGCTTCTGCAGTGCCATGGGTGCGCAGCCCACACTGAGAGGGGTGCCCCAGTTTTGCAGTGGTGCCAAGGTTGCCGTTTTCCTTCAGCCTGTATCCTCTACATCTACTATCCAAGAAATGCCTACACCCAAAGCTGTCCCCCCAGAGGCTGCTGCTTTTCACCACGGTAGCAGTGGGCAGCTCCAAGCAGCACATCTGCCCAGGGCAGCCCTGCTCCTTCCTCACCTGGGCAGTGCTGTGCTGCAGGCAGCTGCTCGTGGCCTGGCCCTTCCCGTGGCAGGCAGCAGAACGAATCAGACACTTTGCATTTCATCAACCTTCACAGAGAGCACCGCACAATTGTTCCCACAGCAGGATGCTGAGCAAGCCAGCCTCAGCGAGCACCACCTTCCTCTGCATCGGTTCATCTGTCTGGAAGAAAGGAATCAAGGGAAGGAAATGAAGATGTTACATCTGTAATCATATTTCACAGCTGCACAGCAATTTTCCTCCTGGTGCATTCAGCAGCTGGGATGCTGTGACCTCTGCCATAGCAGACAGCAGCTGGCCCATGGCTTACTGTGGAGGCGATGGAAGAGTCACAGAGGAGTGCTTTGCTTGGAGCAAAAGAGGAGCCTTTTGTTTTCAGGTGTTCTCAGAATATTCCCTGGTGGAGGTCACCTTGCAGCGCTGGAGAGCCGGGCAGTTGCTCCCCTTGTAAGGTGGGGGTCAGCTGTGCTGCTGCATGTCCCCTCCCTGGCACGTGTTTGCTGGCTGTTTTCTCACAGGTACAGTGCAGTGTGAGGGATCTCCTTCTGAATGAGTATCTGCTCCAGCAGCTCTCCTTGCTGGGATGGGCTGTAAGGGAGCAGGCTGAGGAAGACAAGACATTTGCTAAGGAGGTGTGTGCTCCTGTGCTGCTTTCCTGGCTCAGCTGAGGTTGGGATGTTAAAAATGAGCTAATTTCTTCACAAGGCTCGTAACGTCATATTAAATGATAGGGGTAATGTATCCAATTTGAAGCCCTGCCTACAGACCTACATTTGTAACTTCTCTCAGCCACGTGCTGCAAACAGTCACCTAAATTTTGTGCATTTCAGTGCTGGGTTTTACACCTATTTTGTTTGTAACGTATGGCCCTTTTTAGGAAGGGTTGGGTTTACTTGTCTCAGTTATGAATCAACCATGTGTTGCCAAAATGATGCAGACTATAGGATGGGACATTACCGAAGTGCTATTAACTATGCCTGCACCTTGTACTTCTCCGAATATTTACGGTATGGCTTTCTTATGTCTGATTCCTTTGTTGAATGGACCAGAGCAGCAGAACCCAATGTGACGTGCCATGTGGACATTGGCTGTAACCCAGCAGGGCTGGCAGAGCTGATGGGCATTGAGGGCAGATTTCTGCTGCATTTGTTGGAGAAGCAGTGTAAAGAATTAATGCAAAATGCAGAGAGGACCAAAATTTAAAGATCATTTTTGCTTGCCTCTATTGCTCCTTAACCGGGCTGCAGATGTGGCACTTAAACAAAATGCCATCTGTAACGTATGGCCTTTGTCACTGGGTGTGCTGTAAGTGCTGTTGGACTTAGGAGAGCTGTGGTTTGTGAGAAGTCTAACTCCTGCTCCACTGCATCTGCATGTCAGCAGCACTGGAACACTCACTGGGGACATTTTTCTCCTTAACAACCAACTTCTGGTCATGCTTAATTACAGCAATCACTTTTTATTCTGCTTTATGATGATCCGATACCATAAATTTTCTCTGCAGTTAGTAGAGAGGTGGTTTCTTGTCAGTCCTGCAGTGCTTTAATTCTAGATGGAAGGAAAGCTGAATAATTCCCTCTGCCTCTTGGAGCAGTTTCTTGTTGGTGCAGTCCTATTCGGCTGGTAGGAGATGAGCAGCATTTCCCCCTTTAAACTCTCCTTTGCCTGTTCCTCAGGTTGCTCGCTTTGATTAGCACTGTTCCATTGGATGCTGCCAGCTGAGGTACAGGCACAAGACCAGCTGTAGGTACATGTTGGGGAACCCATGGCTCCTGGCTGCTCTGTTCCGAGTACCCCTAATGGAGACCCCTGGAACTTGCAGGTATGAGTGACCAACAGGTGGGACTGGAAGATCATCAAGTGATTTGGGTTGGAAGAGACATTATCTAGTTCCACCCCCTTGCTATAGACAGGGACACCTCCCAGCAGACCAGGTTGCTCACTGCCCCATCCAGCCTGGCCTCAAACACCTCCAGGATGGGAGCATCCACAGTCTTGCTGGGCACCCCATTCCAGTGACTCATCACACAGTAACAGATTTCTTCCTAATATCTAGTCTAAATCTTCCCTCTTCCAGTTTAAAGCTATTTCCCCTTGTCCTGTCACTACATGCCTTTAGCATGACGATCTGGTTTGTAAAACGGAGGTGATGCAGCATGGAAGTAGGAAGTAGGAAAATCACTCCATCACCTTTTGCAGTGTAGCCAGCAGTCTGCATGCCTCTGCCTGGCTCTACCTGCGTGCAGAGGTGTCCCTGGGGGGACCACTGGCTTCATCTGTAATGAAAAAAGCGTACAGCCTAACAAAAGCCCCAAAGCCATATGGTTCAACATCTGATTTGTTTCAAGTCACTCAAGTGACAAGCTGAAAAACCCTCCCTTTCACATATGCTTAGGAGTTGAGGTGTGGATTTCTCCAGGAACAAAAAAAAAAGCCTTCTGCCTGCCTTTGAAGGCAGGGCTCTGCCTTTGATGTAGCAGAGAGCAAGGAGGTGGCCGCGTGCTGCAGCACAGTGATGGCTCTGCTCCCTCCCAGGTACCTGCCCTGCCGCCTTATTTACAGCTCATAGAGAAAATGAGAAGCAGAGCCTTACAAAGCGCTGCTAATCCTGACCAGGCCAGGTTTATTGTAATTTGAAGCACAGTGTATGTTTTGTCATATCTACTCTGCTGTTAAGGAAGGGGGGGGTTCATTCTAACAGACTCAAGGGTCAGGTGAGGGCACAAGTGGGCACTTTTGGCCCTGAAATAGCACTCTGGGGCAGATTTGCTTGGAATGGGAAGAAGAGCAATATGGGGTATGATGTGCAGCTCCGGGCTGCTGGGAGGAGCTGTGGCTGTGGGGAGCAAAGTGCTTGGGGCAGTTATGAAGTCTGCAGGAAATGAAGATTAAGTAAGTGATAGGAATGGTTACACCACAGGAATAGCACAGTGTGAGAGATGTTGGGGTAAGACCTTGGGGCATGCTGGGGCATTCCTGGGCGTGCTGGAGGGCACAGGGGTGATGTCCCCCTGCAGCAAAGCTGCTCCAAATGGAGGCAGAAACAATGACATTCAAATCCCAGCTGGGACTAAGTGATGAATCTAAATAACGTGGGGCTTATTGCAAATTGAAATTTGAATCTAAATTTGAACAAACCCTGCCAGTCTCTGCTTTCTTTGGTATTGGCAGCCCTCTCCTTCTCCCCAGCTCCCTTACCAAGTAAAGCAGCACCGTAAGCATCCGGACCCTACTATGCTGTAGCATAGCTGCACAGCATTGCGCTGCTCATCCCACACCAGGTCTGAACCCAGAGCTGTGCCTGGGGCCATGCACTGCCTGCAGCCTGCAGCTCTCTGTGCTGTAATGTTGGCTCTGAGCTTTGTTTGTCTGAGGGGGAAATTTCCCTCCTTTCTGGTTATTAAATTGCCTGTCCTGAGTTGAAAAGTGCATTGCAGCTGAAAAAGGCACAGAGCGCAGAGCTGCTAATACAGAGCTATTGCAGCAATTTGGTTTGCTCTCACACGGTAAATAAGAGTTACCTGCTATTCTTTGATCAGCCTTTTTTTCTGTTATGAACTGAATGTGTTGACAAATCGTGTCACCAAAATGAAATGCAAGGCTTTGATGAAATGAAAGGAAACGAGCTTGTGCTGGAGGCTTGAAAATGCACCTGGGGAGGCTGGGTGGGATGCAGTGTGGCTGGGGGTGCTGGGGAAGTGGCCAGGATGGAATCAGAGTGAGCTGGGGGCAGTGCCTGTAAGTGGGGAGCAATGGGCACTGCAATGCTCTGTGATGAGGGAGCAGGAAGGGATGGGAGTTGGATCTGTGGCTTTGCAATGGGAACTGTGTGAAGCTTTAGGAAAATGGCAGTGGAGGTGCTGGAGGGGTTTGGTGGTGGTCAGATGTCAGCTGGGAAAATTCTAGGTTTCTGTCAACTGTTCCCCAGAATGCTGAATAACACCAAAACCAAGAGGTTTCTGTGTCTGCTTCTTGATTAGCTTGATGGTGGTGCCAGGGGGAATGAGGTGCCACAGATGAGTGGGATGCTAGGAAGCGCTGCTTTGGGATGGAGTTTTGCACAGCTGTAATCATAGAATCAAAGAATGGCCTGGGCTGAAGAGGACCAAAGGACCACAATGATCATCTGGTTCCAATCCCCTGTTATGCACAGGGTTGCCAACCACCAGACCAGGCTGCCCAGAGCCACATCCAGCTGGAGGCACTGAGCTCCCAGCACTGCACTCAGCCCAGCCAGCTCCACTCTCTTCCTGCAGCTCCAGGCTGTGGGTGCAGATGTGGGTGGCATGGTTTATGACCACCAGCAACCACTCCTACCAAATCTAACAGCACTTCATATCTGTTCTAAGTTTGTCTCTTCACCTTAATGAACACTGATTAATTAATCAGTATTAGTGAAACTATTCTTTATACAGTCATATACTCAAATTAGTCAGAATTAAGTAGAAATCTTTGTTGTATTTTGCAGTGATTCCAGCACATGAAGCCCCAGGAAAATGCAGTGTAGTTAAATCCCTGTGTAGTGTGGGAGGAGCTGTGTTATGGAATGGGTCTGTTCCTTCTGAGGAAGACTGAGAGATGTCCTCTGAGTGTGAAAACATTCAGGAACTCATCCTTTGCTATTTGTGTCTGTAGTTGCTGGATGTCATCTGCAAGGCACGTTCTGTGTTCAACACACACGGGTCAGCCTCGTGCTTGAAGGCTGTCTGCAGAAGTGGCAGCCCAGCAGGATTGTTTGCACAAATGGAACAGCACGGCCTGAACGTCCCCTTCTGATGCCATGTGCTGGGACAAGCAGTGAGAGGAGAGCAGCAGGGTGTTCCCAGAAGGGCTGAGGATGTGGCCAAACAGCTCCTGGCAGCAGGTGCCAGGGTGGAAGTGGCTGTGGTTCCAGATAAGATGTCAGGTGCTGTGTGGGACTGCTGGGGAGCTGAGAGCTGCTGGTGTTGGTTGGAGAGCACTCAGGGCAAGGCTGATGGGGCTTCTGCAATGTCCACACACCTTTAAACATCTGTTTCTAAATACTCAATATGAATTATGATGTAGTTGACACTAATATCTATTTCTCTTGCTTGTAAATGCTGAAGGCTGATGAAGTAACTTCATCCTTTACCAAAGTGGGATGCTCCAAGCTGAATGCCCGTTTTGTACTGTGTTAGCGGGGCTGCTGCTGTGCTATCAGCCCATTCTTACAGTTCATTGCTGGAGCAAGTGGTTTCAGCATGTCCTAATGCAATAGGTGAAGATTGTTCCTGGTTCTGTGTAGGTATGTATGGAACTGGGAATGATAATTGAGTTGATCCTTTCTCATTGCAAGTTGGCAGTTGACCATTGCGTATAGGTGCATTACTGCTCGTACTGTTTCTGTTTCCACCAGTCTGAGGGCAGCTCTGCCCAATGCTTTCAGTTCTCATTGCCATCTCTTGCAAACAAAACTGGTAATGTGAAAATTTAGCTACTGAGAAACTTGAAGTGTGTTAAATGGGAGCTCTCTAAGTGGAATGGCACTGGTGTAGGTAGGAGCACGCACACTCCACCCTGCCTTGTGCCCGGAGCCTGCTCTGAGCACATTCTATTCCCCAGCTCCATTGGGTGATGTGGGCAGGAGAGCACCCTTTAATCAGGCTCTGCACCTCGTGGCACAGATGTGTACCCCATCCCATATGGCTCAACAGATGCATTTGAGCACAGTTTTGTTGCAGCTCTGCCAGTTTTCCACCTGCATGGGTCCTCAGCAGAAGGTGTGGATCCATTTGTTGAAAACAGCTGAATCAGAAATGGAACATCTGCCCAGGAACAAACGTTCTGATGAGGCCATGGGTGGCAAAACACACTCCGTGGTACTTTATTTTTGCCTGAGGCACCTCTTTTTTGCTGTCAACATATTACCTTGTCTGTCTGGGAGCAAAGCAGTGCGATGGGCTTACTGACAGCTTCTCTGCTTCTTTATTCCTTCCCTCTCATCACAGCCACTGCACAGCATGTGGAACGACAGAACATGGAGCTCCTTTGCTGGTGCTTTGCTCAGTTGACCCACACAGGGCTGGGGACTGTCCTGGGGAAGGATGGGGATTAGCCCTGAAATCCTGAACCCAAAGGAGTCCTGTTCTACTCAGTGAGCCTTTCCATGTGCAGTGAGTGCAGAGGTGTCCCTGGGCTCCTTCCTCGGGGCTGGGAAAGGGAGCTGTGGGAAGCCCACCTGCTGTGCCCCAGGAAGTGCTGGGGCTGCAGGAACAAAAGCTCCCTCCCAAGGGGAGATGCATTGCTCCGTGTGAGCTTTGCTGCACTGCCCGTGCAGGGCAGGTCTTTCTCCTCCCCTTGCCTTAAGGTTTGCACTTTGTTTTGTCTGTGTCTGCTGGATCTTGCAGGGAAGTCTTCAGAGTGGAGGTCACAGCTGTGCAGGGGCTGAGCACCTTTTGCTGTGGAAAAAGGACCAGAGCTGGCAGGGAAAGGCCTCTGGGTGATGTGAAAGGCTCTTGAAGCAACCCAACTTCAGGAGAAAGCCAGGAGGGGTAAAACGGTCTGTGACCTCTCCGTGCTGGCCTGATTGGAGCTTGAAAGGGAGCTCTGGAGCCCTGCTGCTCACTGCTCCAGCAGTGACCTCCTCCCTGTGAAAGTTAATTCAGCCAGGAGCAGCCTGAAAGCTCTTGAGATCCGTATCTGTAAGGGACAGGGATGGCCCTCAGCCTTCAGGAGAACAGCAGTGCTGCGAGGGAAGGTCCGGGAGAGATTTTGCAGCTTCCTGGAGTTATCTCAAACCTTCATCTCCAAATGCAAAGGCTCGACTTTGTATTCTGGTAGTGTAACACCGAATGTCCTCGTTCTTCAGGTATTTATAGCAACTTACACAGCTCCCATAATAGCTTTTGTGCCTCAGCACCTCACAACAGAGTGCATTGTTATCCCCTTTCCATGGATGTGGAATTAGGGCACACAGATGCAGCCGTTTTCTGCTGTATTTCCTATAACCCAGAGCGGAGCCCTGGCCCCACAGTGCTGTGAGATGCCCCAGATGTGAGAGAGCCCTTGCTCTGTGCCTCGGTTTCCCCACCCACAAAGGCTGCATTGTAACAGATTACCCAGCAGGCTGAAGTGGTATGAAGCTGAATTACTTTCTGCTAACATTACTTCTCGCACCCTGATAGTGCAACCAGCACGATGCTCTTTTGCATTGTGGTGTGGTGGTGATGTTATGCTGCAGCATAGGAGTTAAATTCTCCAGTGTTCTCCCCTACTGACAGAATAACTTGGCAGTGGGGATGGAACTCAGGTTTCTCCTGGACTGGGAGCTCTGGGAAGATGGATTCCCCCAGCACAACCAAAGCTGCGGTGATACAGAGACGGTGCTCCATAATGTTTCCATTAATGCTGCCATAGGAATGCCTGCGGCTCGCAGCCCCTGCATCTTGTCCTGCTGGTACTGAACACACGTGTAGCCATGTGCCTGCTCCAGCAGTGCTGCAGCTCAAAGCCGTGCCTGCTCTGCAGAGTTGTGCTCCAGCACGTGTACATCAAAGGTCTGGGAGGCCTTCAGTGGAGATGTGCTGTGCAGATGGGAACTTAGAATTTCTAATAGGGAGGTACAGATGCAGGACCCTTTAAGGATTACGTTCTGTGCAGTGCAACACTTCTCTATGGCCAGGGGCTTAACGTGCTCTGTTTCCTGATGGTGATTAGCTGGATTAAGTTGTATTGATAGAGTAGGAGTGGGACAGTTGCAATAAATGCAATGAGCAGTGTTTGCTCTGTGCCAGCTGCGGAGCTTTGGGCACACAGGGCTGGAGGTGTTGTGCTGCACTCGGAGTGCCAGGTCAGCCAGCTGTGGGCTCTGTGGCATCTGCTGCTCCAAGCAGGCACTGCTGGACCCAGGGCTGGGGGCACGCAGGGCCCTGCAGGGCAGCACCAGTGCATCTGACCTGTGGGATGCAAAGGAGGAAAAGGTGAAGCAGCAGAGGGTAGCAGTAGAAGGAGGCTCAGATTACATCAGGGCTGCATTTTAATTGCATTGTTGAATTCCAGTTTCTAACTCCCCGAGACCAGACATCAAACGGAGTGTTAAAATTGCTCAAAACCAAGCTGCAAGTCTCAACACCAGAATGCCTGTTACACTTATCTGTGACCTTTTTAACGTTAAAACCGCCGTATTATTATTATTTTTACATCTCCACGTTATTATTAGGCTTCTGAAATCTGCTGCAGCTTGATTTGTGGAAACTGCTTAGTCACTGGCACCGGTGCTGTGCTGTGAGGGAGGGATGCTCTACAGTGCCTTGGCAGCCCAGCACCCCATTACCCAGGCAGCCCAGTGCCCTCAGCTGCTCCTAGCCTGCCTGCTGGCAGCCTTCCTCTGTGAAGGCTATGGGGGAAATGGCCCCACACCCAATTAACGAACCCTTCCAATCAGCCGGGTTGCACCAGCTTCATTCTTCACATGAAAAGCAAGCTTTGGTTCTGCTGCATGCTTTGCAAGGAGCTCTGCCCTAGATTTTAGACAGGTTGTGGGCTGATGAAGTTGAGATTTGGGTATTGGAAGAAGCGCCTTCGGTGACAGAAGCAAGAAATGCTGTTAGGAAACCTCCTGCTTTATTCTGGAGTGCTGCTGTGTCCTTTGCTGCCATTCAGCAGCCCTTGGAGTGCTTCCCCACAGATTGGTCTGTGGGCTTTCCCTGCTCATTGCAGGGAACGGGGACCCAAGAGGCTTGGAAGGTCCCTTCCAACTCAACCATTCTGTGACTCTGTGGCTCTCAAAGCCCAAACAGGGCAGGGTTCTGTGCTGAGCCATGCACTGCTGTCTGTGACCCAGCTCAGCCGAGCTCATACCCAGAGCAGACGCTGCAGGACAGGCCCTTACATGACAGCATTCATCCTGGGTTTTACATACACGAGACCATAGTAAGTGCTAATAATTGACTGCAGTCTGAACAAACCAATTATAAACCTGTTTCTCTCTGTTATTTGCTGAGTAATGGCTGTGTTGAGCTCTTCATAAAGCAAATGCAAGATCCCAGACCTCAGCCCTGCACCATGTGTGCCTGCATGGCTCTGGAGGGACGGCTGCTGTCCTCCTTGCTCACACCTCACTGTGCTGCAGAGCTGCCATCTGGACCGTAGCAACAGGCAAAAGGAGAGGGATAACAGATCCCAACTGCCTTCATCCCACTTTCTTCTGTGGGTAGGTTTGAGGCTCACTACTGGAGTGTGCCTCCTTGCAACACACTGGTGTCTTGGAGGTCCAAATGGGAGGGCCAAAGAGCACCCCTTGAGTAAGGAGCTTAGCCTTGCATGTCTTCGCACTGGAATAAGCCTTTGTTGAACACATTCAAGGAGCTACCAGAAGTAAAACAATAATTCTGCTTGGCAGAGTCTGGTGGACAAAAAGAGGCACAGATATAAAGTCCTGAACTGCTGAGAGCAGTTGGAAATAACGGATTAGTTCTTCTCTCCTGACTCAACGCCTTTATTCCTTCAGACATGATTTTTTATTGCCCGTGCTCCTGTAATGTGTTGTGGTGACTCAGTGAAAGGTCTGCAATAACGTTTCATTGCTGGGAAGTCACCAGATAGCCACAATTCATCGCCCAGGCTCACACAGTTACTAGTGCTTAGAATACAGCCAGAAATGGGCCGTAATTGATAGGAGAGGATAAAATAAGAGCTGGGGAAAGCATTGCAGAGCACGTATTGAGGAATTACACACTCAGAAAGCAATGTTCTGGACAAGTTCTGGGAATGACACGAGTTGTCTGATGCTTTACCTGATGGGACAGTAGTGCTACTTTCACCTTTCTATTCCAACAGACCACCCCAACCCTGCCTGCTCTGCATGACAGCCCGCCGAGCCCCTTTGTGGGGACCTGATTCAGTGTGCTCTCTCTGCAGGGCCACCTGAAGGCCACGAGCTAAGCTTGGCTTTGTAACAAACCTGTCGACTTAAGGCGTTTGGGGGCATAAATCCAATAGATCCGTGTTTTGCAGAGCGTACTGTCAGCCAAGTCCCTTTTGCTAAAAGGAATTATATTCTAAAGCAAACACAAAACACAGCAAAACTGGGAGAGTGTAAAAATGGAGAGCTGGCTGTGCAGCATCGTGCAGCCCTGTCCCGGTTTGGATCCATTTCTCAACTATTGTCTGCTTTCAGCCCAATAGTAAAGTCATATTTATTTACTTGGCTCTGCTGCGTTAATGAAAAAGCCACTTAACAAAACAAATAGAAGGAAGGACATTTGCAACCAATTATGGTATTGCTGATCAGTCAAATTGCGCTGGAAATTACATGTTGGAGTTCATTCGAGGCAGCTGATCAATTACCTGGTAGCTTGGCATCGGCGCGCCGTATCAACTTCATAAATCAATTTAATTTCAGCCTCTGCGCCAGAATATATATACATATATTCAATATGACATCAATATTATATAATGATGGTTAAAACTAATTGGCCGAGCACTGCGCTTTCTTATCTGCTTTGCAGCCCCGCCGCAGCCCGGCGGTGTTCCAGCGGCCTGAAGCAGTGTGGAATTTGGCTAGCTATTCTTTAAATATACCCCTGGGCACCATTTAAAATGGTGTTTTTAAAGCCTTTCTTTTTTGTGTGACCACAAGGGAAGTTCTCACTCCAGCATGTAATTCAGGGCTGGCCCAACTGCCGGCATGCTGCAATGGGAATGAGCTGCTGCTTTCCTTTGCACATCTTCGTGGCTTTGTGCACAGCTTCCTCCTCTAACTTAGCCGGGACATTTCAGCTGCCATAACACAGGCTTGGTTTAGAGGTGAAGGCTGAAAGGAGCAGTTTCTGCTGCAAAGTTTGCTTGAAGTAAAGGGAGAGATTTCTGAGATGGGAGGGCTCGGAGCACAGCAGTGTGTGGGCATGAGAGGGCCTCTGTGGGAGCTGAGCTGCAGGTGCTCACTGAAAGCAGACAGAAGGACAGCCCTGCAGTACTGCAGGCACTCGTACCTGTGGGGATGGGGATATAAAGGGATGGAGGGCAAAGACCTTCTTTGGGTCATGGTGGGTAATGCTTTGCTGAGAGCAGAGATTGAGAACAAGGAAGGAGAGGATCAGCCCATCCATCGCCTGCTCAAAGGAAGGGCAGCGCTGTGTAGCTTTGGGGGCACAGAAACCCCAAATGCTGCGGGCTCTCTGCAGACAGGGGTGGCTGATCCATGTCCCTGCGCTGCTCTCCTCCTCCAAACAGCCCCAGAGCACCACTGGGCCCAGTGCTGGGAGACCGCCGTGATGGCAACACGGGAAGGGTGGCAGCAGGGATTTGGGCTGCCCTGCTCTGTAGCTCTGTTGTGGTCCTTGGGGGATATTGGAGTATTTGTCCAATGTGTATTTTGATTACTGTGTATTTACTTTGATGTCACTACCAATTGGCATCACAAAGCGCGGGTGGCACCCCAGCTTTGTGCTCTGCCAAATGCTTTATCATCTGACAGCGGCTTCACGCAGATGAAGCTTCTCCTGAGAGTTCCAGAAGTTCCTAGCAGAAAAACGTGATGAGAAAATCTGGTGGTTTATGCTCTCTGACTCTGCCCATCACTCAGATCAGAAATGGCAGCGGGCTGTGGAAAAAAGAGTAATAATTAAAAGATTGATGCTTGCTTGTATTTTTCCAAACCACCAAACCAGTCTGCCCATTCCTGAGAAAAGACGCAATCAAGTAACGTTGTCCTTAATGCCAGAACGCAGAATAAGGCCTAGATGGGCTTTTCAAAGATTGTTATGCTTGTCCTGTCAAATGCAGACGATTATCAGCTGGCCTTTCCTCCGCCCCAAAACTAGAAATGTTAAGAGCTCTCATCTGCCTTCATTTCTTCGCATGGTTTGAGAGCATTTTCCTTTTATATCAATTGCTTTCATGTGAGAGTTCAAAGATGCAATGTAGAAGCGTTGGATGCAGATGGGGGAGTTGGGTCTGTGTATGCAAACAGTTGGACTGGGAGAGCATCCCATCACAGCATGGTGGGATGTGCAGGAGGTGTGAGATCCTGGGTGCACAGCAGCAGCACTTCCTTCAGCTTTCGTTTGATGTGAGTAATAGAATAACTCAAGATTCTTTCAGGAGCAAAAGCAGACGTCTACAAAGCAGCTCCTTCTTTCTGATTCTCTTCAAACTGAAAGCCACCATCACACTGTCTCAATTCTCATCCGCCCCAGCAGCAACCGCCTTTCTCTCAGCAGCGAGCCCTTTATCACAGCTTTGCATTTGGGTTGGTGTGTTCCCATGCAGGTGGGACAGGCACTGAGGAGTGATGCACTCTCTCCACCCAAACTCTCCACCTGGAGCGGGGAGCATCTGCCAGAAGTGCACGTGCTGCTCAGGTTTGGGAACAGCGATGAGGTCCTACGGGGCACTCTGCCGTCATGGGCAGGCAGTGGGTGCTAGCAGGGAGCAGTGGGTCTGTGCACTCACTGCATCTCCTCCTGGCACTTCTCTCCCAGGCAGCACTGTGGGAATACGAGCTCTCCCCATACCTTGCAGAAGTGGCTGTGTACTCGTGTGTGCTCCCACATGCTGTGACAGCTGCTGCCACTCGGCACACAGCTGGGGCTGAGGTGAGTGTGATGAAGGTGAAGGGACCCACTGAACCACGATGCTCCCGGTGCTCCAGCAGGGCAGGTCTGCAGGGTCAGCGTCTGCCCAGAGCACAGCACCGGAGCCCCGAGGCAGCTCTTTGCTGTGGACCGCAGGTGCCACGGAGGGATGGGCATCTCTATCAGCTTCAGACGGTTCATCCCGCGATCCCACTGCCGGCACATTTGCATAAGAAGGCAACTGGGTGAGTAATACCTGCTCTGCAGAGGTCGAGAGCTGGAAGGATTTTGCGGTAAACCTGTTGCTGGGAGGACGTGCTTTACTCAGAAAGCTAACGATGAAAGCCTGTGTGGCAACATCTGTCCTTTGAAAGTGACGGAGCCCAATCTCCTGTACAAGCAACTGTGCGATTATCAGAATAACTGATCTCACCGGTGCCTGCGCGGAGCGGAGCGGGCACAGCCTGCAGCCTCACTGCCTTCTGCTCGTGCTGCTCCGACAGCACACTGCTGCTAATTGCGGTGCGTTTCTTACCAGGAGATAACCACGCTGGTCCTGAAAAGTGGTATTAAAGAGCCGGGCTGTGCTGAAGGTGGTTGCTGTGTAGGCTGAGCAGCATGCAGGGCTGGTGGTGAGTTTGTTGAACTTCCCTGAGGAAGGTGTGCGTCTGCACAAAGGAAAAACAAACTGCAGGAGGATTTTCTCATATGTAGGCTGGGGAAATAAGTCATCTGCAAAACAGCCAACAGCTTTCAGTTACTGTGAAGATCAGAATCTCACTCCCAATTTCACATCGTGATAAAATCCAGGCATTTCGTTAACTTAATGCTCCCGAGGTTTAATTACTGCCGCTCTGTAATCAGAATTAAATGCAATCTGCAGCTCTGAGCTTCAAGGAGAAATGCAGCTCTGCACAAAGCAGTCAGGAAAAGGAACCTGCATGCACAGGTTCTGTGCTCCCTTCCACAGCTGGACTCGCAGCTCTGCTATTCCTGAGCATCCCTCTGGGCCTTGAGGTCTCCCCCAGCAGTCACTGAGCGCCGGAGCTCCTTGTTACTATGTTTTAACTTTGTCTGCAATTTCTATCTATGTGTCTCCTCCTGCGGGGACCTCAGGGCTCCCACACCACACCTCAGCCCAGCCGAGGTCTCACCCAGTGCTGTCCTCTCTCTACAAGTTATCTCCTCTTTTCCAGTGCACTTTCTGAGCACGGAGCTCTGCCTTCAGCCTCTGGCGAGAGCTGCGGTGCTCTGTGTTTTACTCATCGTTTTACACATGGGGTTTTAGTGAACAAAGCCGTTATCCCCAGCACAGCCCTTCCCACAAGAAGCAGCACACTTTGCAGGCAGCTCCTCCTCGGGGAAGCAGGAGATGCCCTGTTAACAGTCTTCAGACAAACACAGTGCTGGCCCGGCCACTGCCAGCACTTTCCATCCAGGAGCAGTATTTGTTTTTCCATCCTCTTAATCTTATAAATTGAATGGAAGCTGATAAAAGGGACTTCCTGAATATTACGAAACATTTGGTGTCTGTCAGGGTGGAAGACAAACAAACCCGACCTTGAACTTGGAAGGTCTCCCCGTGGCAGGTAGCACTTCCAAAAGTCCCTTTGAACAGCAGCTTCTCTCAGTAGCAGCCTCAGCCCCCCCCCCCCCCCCCCCCCCCCCCAGCCCATGCTGCCTCTGGAGCACCACATCCCTGCTCCAGGGGAGGAATCCTGTCCATATCTGGCATCATGTAGCTGCTGGGGATTAATTAAAGGCTTTTTCAGTTTTTCTTTCAATCCCCACAACATTCGTCTCCACCTCACCGAATAGGGGAAAGGGAGAGGCATTTTCTCTGGTGAATCACCAGGCTGTTTCAATTTTCAGTTTTACATCGCAGTAATGTTTTGTTCCTAGGGGAATACCACAGGAAGGCCCAGCTCCAGCCTCTCAGCATCACAGCGTTATGTCACTAACCCAAGCTGGAAATCTGCAAAGCAAACATTGTCTGCACTTGCTGGTTGTGCCCTCCTTTCCTTCCTGCTCCTTTCCCCTCTCCTTGAAGTGCGTGTTGGGGCTGCAGATCGCCCCATGGGCTGTGGTCTGGGGCCCTGTGTGCGGTGATGCTGCAGGGGCAGGAGGGTTTCCTGAATCCCAGAGCTGCTGGGACTGAGCCCTGAGAGCAGCAGAGTTCTGGGGCAGCAGGATCCTGCCTGACTCAGGCTGTTGCAGCTGGATGCAATGGGGAGAAAAGAAGCAACCCAACCCTTGGAGCTCCCTGCCTTGGTGTGTGTTGTCTTCTCCTCCTCCTTATTCCTTCTATGTCTTTCCAAGAGCAAGACACCAGGACACGTGGAGTTTGCCACGCAGGTTTCTAGTTGCCCAGTGCTGGAGGAGCAGGGTGCTGAGTGAGCTCCAGGCTCCGACATGTGCTGTGCCCTGCCTGGTGCCCCCCAGCTCCTCTGGCCGCACCGCTTGTCTTCTGACCCCATTACCTATTCCAGTGTGGATTTCAGCTGCTTAGACATGATTATTTTAAACCCCTTCTATCTGATTACCAGCCGCCCAGCCAGGGCAGAGATGCTGCTTCCGGGGGGATCCCCAGCAGCATCGCAGGAGGAGGATTTGCCTCAGCTGTGCTCCTGGGGTTCTTGGACAGCACTGCAGGGACTGTGCAAGTCTTGGGGGACCCTGCTGTGCTCCTCATGCTGCATCCTCACAAGGCAAAGGGTTTCCTCCTCGTTGCCATGGATAGCACTGCTTGCCCTGATGGTATCAGCACAGGGATGCTGTTGGGAGTGGGGTGATGTCCATGCTGGGCTGCAGTGGGTCAGTAAGGAAGTGATGCAGCCACATGCAGCCTTCCCAGCTCTGCACCTCACTCCTGCTTTTAGGTTCCCTATTGTCATCCTAAAGCTGTCCTCCTCCTCCTCCCCCTTCAGTGGGCTTCGGGAGCCTCCAGCTGGTCCAGGAGCTTATCAGCTCTGTCTGGCTGAGTGTTAACAGCTATTTGCATAAGTACCTGTCCCCATCACATGCTGCTCTGTTACATGGCTCGCTGCATTTGTTTAGTTTTGCTTGGCAGTGAGGCACTGTGCGCCTGAGGTGTGTCCAGCAGATGCCAACACCCCAAGGGCACACACTGTCCCCCTGATCACCCTCTTCTGTGCGCCCAGGGGATCTGCTTCAAAAGGAAACCTGAAACGTGCTGGGTCCTGTTTCTGCCTGGTTGTGAAGATTAAAACCCAAGTTCCCCTCTTTCACACTTTGACAGCTGTTCCAGTCTGGATGCTGCTCCCAGGAATGCTTATTGCAGGAGGCACTGCACCTGGCAGGGGCAGCAGGATGGGCTCCTGGCTGCTTTCTCCCTGAGATCCTTGTAGCCCTTTCTGCACCCAGATGCTCCCACCATGGCCATCACCCCAGCCCTGCTCCCAGCACCAGTGGTGACCATGGAGTCACCTCCCCAGGTAGGAGCCAAGTGCTCCTGTTTTGCTCATTAGCTCCAAAAGGTTTTTCCATCCATAATAAGAAAGTCATTAATGTTAAACTTCCACTGCCAGCTCCAGTTCATTTGAAGATTATAACCACTGTAAAAGTGGAATGCATCGCATATGCAATTGTTAAAGTCCTGGCATGCAATTGTTGCCTTGATGGTTGTCTGTCATCCCTGGAGCTCGACAGAAAAGGGCTCAGCAGCCCAGCAGTGCTGGGTAGAGGCTTATTTCCAAAGAGCAAAGGTAAATTTAAATCAATGGCTGCAAAGGGGCTGTAATCCTATCCTACAGGACAGCTGACTTAATGAGTTTTCATCCTGTCCTTGCTGTGCTATTTTACAATCTGAAGTCCTCTGTGCTTGCAGGATGGCAGTGCTCAGGGTGAGATCCTTCCCAGCAGTGGTGAGGTGCTGGCACTGCTGCCCAGAGCTGTGGGTGCCCCATCCCTGCTGGTGTCTGAGGCTGTGGATGGGGCTGCAGCCCACTGGTCTGGTGGGGATATTCCTGCCCTTGGGTTGGAACTGGGTGAGCTGTCAGGTCCCTTCCAACTCAGCCATTCCACGATCCTATGATTCTGAATGCAGCCCTGCCTGTTCATTCAGCCACCCAGCTGCTCCTTGTAGGTAGAACTTGTTTATTTTACACGCCGCACCTGCAGAATCGTGTGTTCCCAATGTGGCTCACATTCGTCATTTAAAACACTTTTGGCAAAAGCTCCCCTGAGCAGCACTTGGTGTGCATGGCTGCTCTGACGGCAGCGGGCAGAGAGAACTCTGAGCAGAAAAAGGAATAATTCAGCTCAGCTCGGCACATCCAGTGTGAGGTTCTGACGTGCCGCCTGGGATGCGATGTGACAGGGGCAGGCTGCAGAGTGCTGTTCAATGGAGGGAGGTGAGCGGAGGAAATAAACAGCAATTTGCTGTGAATGTGGCTGCTGCAGAGGACCAGTGGGTTAGATTGTCCAAAAGAAAATGCAGTGAGCAGCAGAGGGAGGAAACAGAGAAGGGAGAGAAGCGAGCAGACAATGCACTGCAGACCATATCTGGAAGAGGAGCAGAGCCTCAGAAGGATGCAATCGTGAAGCCAGGAGAGCAATATGGGTATCTCACTCCTTTTGGAAGCGCAGTGCCTGAGCTCTCAGCTTGGGCTGTCTCAGTGGCAGCTGTGGGGGGGGCACAGGTTGAGCAGACAGGACCAGCAGCATCGTGCTTCAGAGGAGCCTGATGTGGAGATCCTGGATCTGAGACCTTATTGACCACCCTGCTCTGACAGCCCCTTTGCACCCTTGCCCTCAGAAACAGCACTGCACATGTACACCTGGATCCAGGCCCTGCAGAGATCACTGGGATTCAAAGCCAGCACATCATACCACGTCCTTTCTTTAGCCAGACCCCATCAGTTTTCTCCAAAATAAATCCTGTATGAACTTGTAAGTCCCAAGAACCATCTCGCTTCTCATCCCTTCCTTTCCTGCCCAGCACAGCCCCAGCTGAGCCATGCACGCACAGCCGGCCCCATGAGCAGCCCCTCAGCTTCTTATTTATGAACTTGGGATGAGATAATGGTTTTCCACTTTGAAAAGAAAGCTCTCTCCCTCAACATTTATTTTCTATAAGTGCCTTGGCATTTATATTGCAACAGGAGACTCTTCGGTGACATTACCTGATAAATATCACGTTATGCAGCTGCAATTTACAATGCATATATTTTTTACGGCGCTTCTAAGCTAAATTAAATGCTTCTAAAATACGGCACTTATGGAAAACAAATGTCTGCTGGAACGGTTCTGTTTTCCAGGGTACACTATTTTTTTAAGAACCAGATACCATCTTTATCCTGTCAGGCAGTAAATTATGCACTTGCACTTTCATAAACTCCCCCCTTGGGAACTTAGTCAATGAAATGGAAATGTCTTTTTCACACCCTCCAAGCGCAGAGGCATACAGTGAAACAGCTAACTTGGTTATGAACCGAGCGTCTGGAGGGAATCCGCACCACGCGTGGATTAATTGCGGCCTCGGTGCGGGTATCATTCAGCGTATGTACCGTGTGCTCACGTGGTGCATTGAGTTGTGACTCAGATCTTTTAATCTTTTCTGGTTTGTCGCTGGTTTTCTTTCTTACTGGGAGGTAATGGTGTGTTCTGTGAGGCGGTGGGACCCGCAGGTAGGGGCTGCCTGCTGCACTCAGTGTGGGATGGGACCGGAGAAGGGATAAGCCGAGCAGGGGAAGGAAGGGCCAGGCGACAGGAGAGGGGCACAGGGCACAGCCTGGGGTGTGAGGGAGAACTGCTGTGCTGTGAGAGCGGCAGAGTCCTGGCACAGGTGCCCATACAGGCAGGGAATCTCCTTCCATGGAGATACCCCAAACCCACCTCGGGGTATGGGTGCACCAGGGGACCTGCAGAGGTCCCTTCCAACCCAACCATTCTGTGTTGCTGTGCTGTCTCTCCAAACATGCTCTGCCCTCAAGGGCTCTCTGTGATCCACACTTCTACCAGCCTGGGGCTCCTTGGGAAGAGTGTGCCATAGTTCATGTGCTCCCAGACAGAACAGAAACTACAGAAAGCAGAGAAACCAACCGGAAGGGAATCCTGCTATCTGGCAGCAGAAATTCAGCACACAAGAACATGAGCATCCCTACACAAAACCACTTAGGGAGGCATTTCTTAAAGACTGACCCTCTGGGCAGAGGGAACCGGCCATTTCCCTGGAATATATTAAAGCAGCTGTTGCTAGAACACAGCAAATCCTGAGCTCTCCATCAAGAGATGGACTTTGTGATGCTGTATCGGTGTTTTTTGTTTGTTTGTTTGTTTATGGTTTATTTTGATGCCAAATTTGCAGCTACTAGAGGTAATCGAGACTGCAAACCAAACCTCTCTATCCACTGATCTGCCAAATCAAATTCTCTTCTCATGTAAGAGCAGCGTTTTTGCTTAGCTTCAGAGAGGAAAAGAATTATACAGAATGACTGACAAAGCAAAAGGATTCGTTTGTGTAATGACCATAGCAGCCATCTCGCCCTTGATCTTTCTGTAGTAGTTTGTTCTCAAAGATGGGAGCGATTATTATTAGAAGAGAGCTCGCTCTTTTCCTTTTTACTGCATCTGCTTGCTCTTCTCAAATTAACACATTTTAATCAAAACTAGATATCCTGATTACAGCTGGGGTATCAGAGAGCCCCACCAGGGGTATGGATGCAGTGAGATCTGTGCACCTCTGTGCTCCCTTCAGAACAGCCACGTGCTGCTCTGCTCCTTGGCAGGAGCTGAAGTGGCCAAGGGGTCACTTTGCATTCTCTTGGCTACTGCAATGGGATATCTAAGGGGAGTAAGTGAGCAGCCATGAGCTTCTGAACATCTCCATGAGCTCTTTGTCACCAGAGCTGGTCCTCCAGTGTGCCAGCTGAATGCAGCAGGTGAGGAGCAGGGCTTTCCCAGCACTTTTTTACTAGTTAACATAAGGGTAAATGGATCGTTAGCAATGTCTCCAAAATAACACTGAGTTTTCATTGTATCTGGGGACCTCTCGTGCTCCCTTGGACCTGGCTGGCATAGCAGATACTGCAGAAACCCAGCATGATGGCAGCAAGGCACTCCTCTCCCATCAGCACAGGAGTTTTCAGGGCTCTCAAGTCTTCTTGACAAGTTTTACCAAACACAAGTGTCCTGAGGTGAACTCTTACATGGGATGCTCCATCCCTGGGGGTGCTCAGGGCCATGGATGTGGTGCTGGGCAGCCTGAGCTTTGGGGACATCTGGCCTAGAGCAGCACACTGGGGATCAGCAGGGTCTCTTTGTGCCCAGCCATTCCATGATTCCACAATATGCTCGTTCTTCAGAAGTTTGAGCAGCCCTGTAATCACAGCTGCATGGTGAGTCCACTCACCCATGAAATCAATGTATTTCCTGCAGGTTGTGCCACACTCTGCTCCCTCCACATCCCAGCAGCAGCCCCAAGGCGATGGAAGCAGCGGCATCGCGGTGCTTCGGGGGACTCTTGTAGGTACAGCACTGAGCCCTGCGGGTTCCTTCACTTAAACATCTGATAATTCAACATAGGTGCTCACTGTCAAAAGGCTGTCTATATTTTTCTCTTAGGTATGCAAAAATAAGCACCGGTGAGTGAAGATGAAAGGAAAAGTTTGCTGGCTCCTTCCCCGGGAGATCGTATTTCTTACTTGTTGCATAACTGCTTATTTTAGCATCCATCAGCTGAGCCTTTGTTGTGTAGACAATTCGGTCCCTTTGGAGGATTTGTGCAGCATTATTTCTCCCCAAATGCTTTTTTTTGTTGTTGTTTTTATTATTAGTTTTCTCTCTTCTCTGACAGCACCATGTCAGAGCTCTCTGTAACGGATGTGCGCTATGAAACAGAGCGTCATCTAAGTAATGTTTGTGACCTTCCCATAGTGGAACCACTCATGGGGTGTAAGCTCTGAGTATACTCTATGTATGTGCTACAGATATAGGTTCGTATACAAATTTGGGACCTATGCACATATTTGGTAACCAAAATCTGCTCGGTGATCAAATACTCAAACATGAGAAGCGTGAGAATTCTTGGTGCCGGTGCAGCTCCGTGGTGCTCATTCATCAGAGCAGAGAACTCTTTCACTGCATGTTTCCTTCTGTGCCACTGGGTCATGCAGTGTGTGGGATGAGCATCGAGGGACTCAGCGCTTTGGGTGCATTGCAGTTGCTCTGCATACAGTCCTAGGCCTTAGCTCAGCATGTTACGGTGCTCACAGCAACAGAAAATGCAGTTCCAGCATCTCAGTGGGCAGTTTTAGGGCCAAGCCAGGTGCTCATCATTTGGACAGGGAGGTGGCTTAGTGGGTGTGGGGGTCAGCAGTTGGACGAGGTGATCTTAGTGGTCTTTTCCAACCTCAACGATTCCGTGCTTCTATGATTTGCAGTTGAGGCCGTGCCTAAGGGCACAGCAGACCCATGGTTCTCAACCAGCCTGCACTGCTTTGCAGCTCTGCATTTTGACATACTGGGACATCCTTTAGTGGTATTGCCCCCAAACCCTGCAGAAATGGCCAGCAGGGGGGCTATGGGACCATAGGTCTGCACAAGGAAGCCAGCAGGCTGCCCTGAAAACGGAATTATTCCTTTTCCCACTGCTTCTCCCATGGTGCTTTCCACTACACAGCATCAGTGCTGCAGCACTTTGCTCATCCTCCCCAGGCACCCACTATGGAGATGGGTTGGGATGACACGTGGATGGATTAAGGTCAGTTTTGACTAATTCAGGGCACTCCTGAGCAGCAGTGTCTGCGTTCTCAGAGCGCTGAGTGTGCTCCAGCACTTCAGACATGCAAGCACAGCACCCACTGCTTGCAGCTGCACGACAGTGGGTGTCAGCAGTTCGGTTTCAAGCTACGCAACCCTCAGCACCTCCACGTTTGTTTTAATGACTTTGTTAGCACTGCCCCTGTGGCAAGGGCAAGGAGAGTCCTGTTCTTTGGGACAGTCCCAAAGCTGTGCCCTGCAGCTCTCACCTCACTGCTGGGGCAGCTTTTGGCTTGGCAGATGAGACCTGGTGGCTGTGGGTCTCCTTCCTGATACAGAGCAGGTCCAGCATGTGCAGGCGTTATAATATATAAGTGTGACAGCGTAACTCAGAACTGCATTAGGATTATGAGAAGGAAATAAAACAACAACAACAAGCTCTGCACAGAATGCCTCAATTTGGGCATACCCAGCGTTCTGGCTGCATGGCACGGTGACTTCACTTCCCAAGGGGAGCAGTGGGGTGCAGGGGGTTCTGAGAGCCTGTTGAGGTCCCACTGCTCCCTGCTGCTAGGAAAGGCTTTTCCTAACCAGTGCCTGATGGTCCCCATTCTTCTCTGGGGCCGCATCCCAGTAAGCAGGCTCCCCAGAGAAGATGACAACATCTTATTTCCAAACCAGAAATAGGCAGAGCGCTGCTCCATCTACAGGGAAATGGGAAACGTCCCTTGTTCCTCCAGTCTCCCCACACCATGCCCCATGGCCATCCCCAGCACCTCCAGGCCCATCTGCTGCCCGCTGCTCCCCAGCGCCCCCCACCCCCCCCCCAGGCCTCATTCTCCCACTTTTGCATTTCACTCTCTCCTTTCCATCCACCCTCTGCTCCTCATCCCAATACGGGGTGCCTGGGGCTGCAGGTGCCCCCAGAGCAGCTTCTAGGAGATCCCAGCAGCCAGGATCAGGTGTGTTCACACCATGCATTGCGAGCTGCTTTGTTGAGAGACCTCCAACACCACCAGTTTGGGCTCCTTTATCTAAAAGCCCATACAAGGCTGCCTCGTGGTTCAATTCAGGGCTGTATTTCCAGAGCTACAATCCTTAAAAGATGATCATTAAATGCAGCAATCCCAGCTGTGACCGAGGCAGTGCTCTTCTCCTCCTCAGTCTTCATCCTCAGAAGAGCTACTGGACTTGAAACGATCAGGAAATGCCCAGCACAGGTTCCCGAGAGAGAAAACCGCAGCCCGATTGATGGAAGTTTGGGCAATTCGGGCACCGCGCTCAGGGATGCTCGGCGCGTCGGTCCCGCTGCTGTCCCAGCGGGCGGCTCGGGGTTGTACAGCTGCCCGCTAAAGGCGCCCGCGGATGGGCGGCCGAATTTTCACCTCCCGCTGGAGAGCACTGCCGGACCCCCCCGCACTGTGCGCTCCCACCACGGACCGCTCCATCCCCGCTCCCCGTTTCCACCTCTGAACAACCAACAACCCCCCCCCCCCCTCCCCCCGCGCTATGGGGGCAGCTCAAACCCCCCGGGGTTCACCGCTCCGCACCTCCGGGAGCACCAAGCAACGCAGCGCTGCTCCCCATGGGGGGGGCCGTGCCGCAGCCTTCCCCCCCAGCCGTGCCCCGCTCCGCACCCGCGGAACTCGGCCGCGCATTGGGAAGTGTTGGGTTGGGGGGGGGGGAAGGGGAGGAGGGGGGTTGAAGCGGCTCCGCGCTGCCGCCCCCGCCCGCTCCGCGCCGGGCAAGAACCGTCTTTTTGACGCAGGAGAAATGGCAAATTTTAAGTACGTCATTAATATGGCGCCAAAAGGGTGGTTTTTTTTTTTTTAAGTATAAGCCTTTTTTTTTTTTTTTTTCATTTTTCATTTTCTTTTTTTTTTTTAAGGTTGCAGCAGCAGCCCCGCGTGTACCGTGTGCGTAACCGGGAGAGGGGAGCGCAGCGGGGAAAGGGGGGGGCGGGGGGGGAAGAGGAGGTAAAGAGTGAGCGGGGGGTGTGTGCGGGGCGGCCGCGAACGGGACGCGGGGCGGTGCGGGGCGGTGCGGGCAGCGCCGGGCTCCGGCCGCAGCCATGGGGCCCCCGCGGCCCGGCGGGGGCTGAGCGGGGAGCGGAGACACCTGGCCCCGCGCGGAGCCCCGGAGGGGGAGGAAGAAATTAAGGGGGAAAAAGATTTGGGGCGGGAGGGAGGGGAGGGTGGGGGGTTGGGGGGGGGGGGGGGGGGGAGCGGCAGCACCATTATCCGGCCCCGCTCCGAAAGTGGCTTCTCCGCCTCCCTCCTCCCGGAGCCCGAGCGGCGGGGCGAGGAGATCCTGAGGAAGTGCGGGGTGAAAAAAAACCCAACAGAGAGCACCCGCGGCGGGCGGGCAGGGCTCGGCGGGCCGCGCTGCGAGCGGCCATCTCGGCTGGGAGCAGCCATGGAGTTCCCGGGCGGCCGCCCCTGAGCAGGGCCGGGACGGCGGCGATGACAGCGGCGTGAGGGGCTCTGCGCATCCCCGTCCCCATCCCGTCCCCATCCCATCCCACCCGCCCCGCCCCTCCCCGCCGCCCCCCGCTGCCAGGCGCAACTCTCCGCGGACGCTGCTCCGGCAAAGGTGAGGCTGCGCGGGGGGAGGCGGATGGGAAGGGATGGGGGGGGGGGGGGGGGGAGGTCGATCGAGGGGGGGCATTTCGCAGCGCTTCTCTTATTTTGTTTTAATTATTTATTTCCCTATCTCCTCTCGTTATTTATTTATTTCCTCGTCTCCCTCCTCCCGGCTGGGGGATGTGCGGCATTTCCAGGGGGCGGATTGCGCATGTTGGTCCCTTCCCCGGTTTTAAAGTGCGCGAGGCGATGAGCGGCGGGGATGTAAACACGAACTTTTCCAGGTTCGCCCCGCAGCTTTTTGCTTTTTCTTTTCTCTTTTTTTCCTTCTCCCCCCTTCCCCTCCCCTCGTATTCCCCCGAAATTAATGACTGCGGCAGCGGCTGTGCGGACGGACCGCGCTCCGCGTTTCTAGGGGGCTCTGCGCGTTACCGGGGGCGGGGGGGGGGTGGGGGTGAGCTCCGGGGTGGGGGGGGCCGTAGGGGCTGTGCCCGGCGGCGCGGGGATCGGGGGCGTGGCGGCCGCCTCCTGCCCCCCCCCTTCCCCCGCCCTCCCCAGCTCTCCGCCACCCCCGGGGTTACCCGGCCCCTTCCCCACCTGCCGCCATCGGGGTTGTGAAGGGGGGGGTGGGAATAACTCGTACCTGTGAACCCCGGGCGAATGCGGAGTGAGGAAGGGGCTGAAGGCATCCCGGAGGGAAAACACTCAGCTCGTCCTCCCCGCCCCCCTGTCCCCCTCCCGCACCGCAGTGAGCGGTGTTGAGTTTGGGGGCGCTGGGACGGTCGGGAGAGAAGGGGTTTGCTTGGGAAACATCAGCGAGCTCCGGCTTCCCCCCGGGAGTGAGAGGAGATCGTAGGAACGGGGTTTGACCTTTAAGCGTTTATTGGCTACCGAGGTTAAAATAAGCTCGAGATAGGAGCAAAAATAGCTCGCAGAAAGGTTACATCAAAGGTTACGTTTGTTTTCCTTAGGAAAATTGAGGCTGATCTCTAAAAATGAAGGCTTGGAGCACAGAGTGGGAAGGGGACGTGCGAGATTTCTAAGCGGCGAGATGAAATTCATGTGGTTGCTGATGGGGTTTGGGCACCGAGTTGGGAAAGTCGGGCAGGTGGTCCCGCACAGAGGCAGGCACAGGGCCGGCGCGGGGCGCTGCGTGCGGGGTTTGGTGCGGGGGTTCCGCAGCGGCTCAGGCCCGTGCGGTGCTCCGGAGGTGCGGGATGGGGATGGCCTTGGGATGGCCCGGCTGATTGCCGGCGCTGTGTCGGGGCATTGCTGCAGGCAGACTGGGGAATGAGGGGATAACAAGTCAGGAAAGGAAAGTTAGAAATGTGAGTAATAAAGTTAAAAAAAAAGAAAATCCCCTGCTAGATTTGGGGCAAAAAAATGGCAAAGCACAGGAAGTAAACGAGGGCTTGTTTTGTTTTAAATTTAAATGAGATTAAATGGTGCCCCCGGGAACCGAGACAGCGGCGCAGCTGGAGCGAGGGGCGGCTCCACCTGGGCGCGGGGCTGTGCCGGGAGCCCTTAACCCGCGCCCCTCCATCTCCCGCTGCCGGCTTCGGGCTGCCCGGGGCTGTGCTGCTCTCCCCGGAGGGTTCGGGACGGAGCAGCGCTGACCCCCCGCCCCAGACGCGGGGCTGCGAGCCCACCCGTGCTGCTGGGCTGTGGGTACGCTGCGGGGGCATCCCCGGTCGGAAAGTACGTCTTGCCGTCGGGGAAGCGGGGCCGCCCGGAGCTCCCCGGTCTGTTATGAGGAAAAAGCAGCGCCGCCAGGACAGCGGAGCGGGGCTGGGAGCTTCCCACCGCCTCCCCACCCCTCCTCCTCCGTGAGCAGCTTTCTAACAACGCGCTGCTTTCCTAGACAGAGCCGGGAAATGGTTAACGCGGGGGGAGCGCTGGAGGCCGCCCCCATGGCTCCGTGCCCCCCCGCGCCGGGACACGCCGGGGCGCACCGGGATGCGCCGGTCCGAAGCCGGGCGGGTGCGCGTGCCGCTGGGGGCACTATTTTCTGTTTGTGTTCCTATTTCTGTGCCGGAGGAACAAACAGGGAAGTGGTTTTCTGCAGTCTCATTGCAGCTCACAAACACAGCGCATATCTCAGCCGCTGTTGCTCAACTGTCACCGAGCGGAGGTCGCGGTGTTGGGAGCGCGGCGCGTCCCCGAGCGCTGCCGCGAGCCGGTGGCCGAGCCCTGCTTTTCCTGCCGTTTGTGCGGATTTCTGTGCTGCGTTCCCTGTAGAAGCAACTAATCTGCGCGAATTTCTCTTGTCCCAGTTCAGAGCCGCTCCCCCAGTGACCCAAAGGGCCGCCGCACGCGGTGCCACCGGGAATCCCCTGAACGCACGTGTGATGCTCAGAGCGAGGAGCTCGCAGGGAGCTGGGAAACCTCTGTGGTTCCCCTGAGCGAAGGTGATGGCAGAGGGCGAGGAGACGGCCTGAGCCCTTTCCGGGCTACATGGGACCTGGGGACAGACAGGACGGCAGCTCAGGGTTTGGGCAGGTGCTTCTGCTCTGCCTCCACTTCTCCGCTCCTCTACTTCTTCCCGTGGGCAGGGCAAAACCGCATCCCCTCGTCTCATAGTGGCGATGGGGATGCTTCGCACCGGGGTTTCCTCCGGCAGGGATGCTCGAGTCAGCGGCACGGGCTATGGCAGCATCCCCATCCGCCGCCCACCCCCACTCTGCTGCCCATCCCGAGGCTGATTCGCCCCGGGTCCTGGCGATTTAAATTTGTTTAGGCTGATGGCAGGCCATCGCGTTCCTCGGTTTTGCATTTATTTGCCGTTTTCAGCTGGAACAAAGGCGATGCTGAGCATGTGTTAGTTCGCAATCAATCCGGTTTTCGAGTTTCCAGGCACTGGCGCAGTCCAGTCGAGTTGCAGACACTTCAGGGGGATGTTCATTTGTTTATAAAAGAAACCCACATCTGTTTCTATTTGAATCTTTTAAGCGAGCATACATAGAAACCTTTCTCCTGGTTTCTGGCTCTGTCAAAGCCAGATTTTGGGCCAAGTTTGACCTAAGAGCGACCTTTTCAAAGTATTACAAATTTTTTTGGTATTTGTTTATGACTTTAATAATGATGCCATGTGGGGAACGGGTCAGTTAAAGGTGAAATTAGCTCCTAATGTAAACGGAGGATTAATTTTGGAGCAATGCACTGCGTTTTGTGGAGACTTTGAATGGCTCTGTATCACACCGGCTGAGCCGAGCCCGGAGTTGGAGGCTGGTGGGGGGCAGGAATGGGCAGAGAGAGCTCCGGGGGTGCGAGGGCTGGGATGCAGGAATGCTGGGGAGCGGGAATGTGGGCAGCAGGGATGGAGGGATGCCAGCAGGGTGCCCAGCCACCATCAGACTTTATAGCCCTGAGCTCCAGATGGGGAAATGGCCCAATTACCCTTTTTCTACAGTAAATTCCTCTGTTGAGTACCGTGCTGTTTACTGCTGTTGGGCGGGCTCTGGAAGATGAGTCCTTCAGGAAGCTGCGTCCTGGAAGTTACTTTCTGAAAGGTCTGCTCAAGCTTTGTGTTTTAGGTGTTTCCCTTCCTGCAGGCGGTTGGTGCTGCTCTGTGCTGTCCCCTTCCCGGGCTGGGGCTGCATTTTGGTGCTGCTGTGTTCAGAAAGGTCCATACTTTGCTCAGTCAGGGGTTTCATTCAGAGCAATTGAAATGCAGTTTAGTTCAGAGGATGCTCTCTTGGTGCCTGTCACACTGGGGCAAAAATAATTTGTTGAAATAGGGCCACAATTTAACCTGTGGTGTTGAGCTACTTCTGTATGTGAGTACAAACTCATCCCACAAATACCCCATAGCCACAAGCAGCCCCCAGCCCTGACACCCCCCCTCCCCTTGTACTGGGCACTGAAGATGCACCTTCTTTCCCATGGTAGGACAGTGATGCCAATTGTGCTGTCTTGCTATAAAGCCAAAGATAGGAGAACTGGAAATGTCTTTGGGCCCCAGTAGCATTCCTTTGCTCCAGCTCAGGTGGTTTTTTTCTCTGTTGGCTTTGGTTTATGGGATGTCAGTGTTGAGCGGCTCCATGGATCAGTAAGCACAGCTCCATCTCTATGCTCTAAGAGCCAGCCAGTGGGAGCCAAGCATTCAGGTAGGATTTCCATTGAAAGAAAGCAAACTGCAGGTAAATCTGCCTTCAGTATCTTCTTCCCCAAGCAAAACCTAACGGCTGCTTGGAACACAGCTGGCTTAATAACAGCTGCTTCCCTGGGAATCACTGGAGGAATGTATCAGCATTGCCATATTCTCAAGGAACGTTTTTAATGGTGTTTTGACAGGGCAATGCCTTACAACAGCCTCAATAGTTCAAATGTTGATGGTGCTTTGTGGCGTTGTCCCTTCTGTTGGTGTGAAATGCAGCGCACAGATTGTTGGGTGCAGGTGCTGGGAGGGGCCGGTGGGGAACTGTGCCCAAGTGGAACCTCCTCCAGTGTGCGTGGTGTGCTGCTGCTGACCCTCACAGGACAGTTGTGTCCTTTCCCCTGGATCACAGAGTCTCTGTGCCTCAGGTTCTCACAGAATGTGCTTACAGAAGGCACCAGGGAGGTGTCTGTGGGGTCAGTGCCTCTTCCTGCAGGTGCTGGTGGCTCTCAGCAGCATGGTCCATGCGTAATGCTCCATTCAAGCCCTGGAGGTGGGGCTGTGCTGATCACCACCAGCTGAACCCTGAGGAACCAAGCTCTTCTCAAGTGAAAACCTTTGCTTTCGTTTTCATTTTTCCCTCTTTTTTTTTTTTTTTTTTTTTTTTTGCCTTTTTTCCAAGCACCTGCTAACACAGGTGTTAACACAAGTGCTTACCCTTCATTACCCTTCAGCTCTGCCTGCTCAGTCCCTGAGTGGAGGAAGTGTTGCTATTGGACACTCCTGCCTCGTTCTGAGCCCCACTGCAGCTCTGCCCTGCACTGGGTGCCCACTGCCCATCTCCAGGAGGTGACAGGGCTGTGGCAGCAGCCAGGGACTGCCCAGCAGTGCTGGAGGAGGTCTGGGCTGCGGGAGGCATGCTTCAGGCTGCGGATACATCACAGCTCTTAAAAGAAGTCAGTGCAGTCCGAGTGGGAAGATGACTCAGAGGGTAAAACCCCGGGCTGGTTGCACGCAGGGGTCCTCTTGAACTCAGTGCTGCATGGACTTCCCCTGCAGGCATACGAAGAGTGCACAGAGTTTCCATTCCTGTAGCTGTGCACTTCCCACAACCGCAGCCCGGTAGTTCTGGGCACAGCCTCCAGCCCTGCAGCCTCATGGGGCACCGCGCGGCGTGGAGCTGCACATGGCCCTGAGGCTGTGTGTGCTGCAGAGCACTGCTCTGAGCAGTCAGTGTGTGTTTCTGTACTGCCTGGGAGCAGGGAGAGCTGGGAGAGAAACACAGCCACGTGCTGATAAATGAAAACCCAGCGGGGATTTCACATGTCCATTTTTGGAGCCAGGGTGGCACCTGGGGCGGGCAGGTGAGGGTGCAGAGGGGGGATCTGGGAATGGGCTGTAATGTGCTGTTCATTTTTGTTGCAGATGGAAGAAAAACGACGGAAGTACTCCATCAGCAGTGATAACTCAGACACCACTGACAGTAAGACCTTTAATTTGAGACTTTGGGCTAGATAACTGAAGTGGTTCACCTCCAGCAGGGGAAGCGTTGGAATAATTACTTTGTAAAGAGCTGAGGAAGCTGTGTCTTCTGCACTTGCTGGAGATTTGCTTCACAGTGAATCGCACATAGGGTTGGGTTTGTCAGAAATGCAGCACTGATGTACAGCAGAAGCTGTTAGCAGTGGAGATGTTGGGCTGTGTGCACCTCGTTCTGCTTTAAGTCCCCCACTCATGCAGGGAGTTGAGCCCCATGAGCCCCCAACTGAGCTGTGCTGGGGGACAGGGAGACTTCTGCTGGGGTCAGGGTGAAGCCCCTTCCTGTGGGCTGAGGAGGGATGTGGGAAAAGGGACAGAGCTCAAGCCAGCAAAGCTTGCAAGCCCACGCTTGCTGTCAGGCACATACCTCACTTCATCCTCATTTGGTGGAGTGCAGAAGCATGTGCTCAACAATAAATATGTGCAAATGTGCTGAATTTTGGCTATAAATAGAGTGCTTTCCTCTCCCACTTGTCGCAGGGCTTTGCCCGCTGCAGCAGCACCACTGAACTACGTTGGGGGTTGAGGCATCCCCCTGGCATCCACGTCCTGGCATAAAACATCGTGCCCTTATCTCTGTTGGACTTTGATACTTGTGCTGCAGGTGATACTGAAGCTGTTGACAAATGCTCTCCTGCAGGATAACTGTAAACAGAAGGATGACCTCTTTGCTGTGCCTTTGCCCAGGAGATGTGGTGGTAGTGGTGATCTAAGGCTCTATGACTGCAGTGCCACATGGCACTGGTTTGGCACTGGCTTATAGGCACAGTGTGGTTCAGCCCTCCAGTGGTGAAAGCGGTGCTCAGTTGACCAATCAACAGCCAATTTGGTGTGCTCCCAAAATACTGCTGTGCATCCGGAAGGATCCGGTTGTACAAAAGATGCTACCAGCAATTAGTTTATCATTTACTATCACCAAATGCTAACATCTTTTTTTCTTGATGCTGGCAGTAGCAGTAAAAGTAACACAGGTGAGCTGGAAATAGGAATTAATAACAGAACTCCCATTGCATTTCAGGCTCCAGCAGCCATTGCCTCATGGAGGTGGCAGCAGCAGTGGTAGTACTGCATGAGTCAGGACAGTGAGAGTCCATTCATAATAATCCCAGAGTAAAGCAATCCCAGATCCCATAGCAAATACTCTCCTACTACTGACATGTGCTGTTGTGTGCAGAGGGGGCTGCTGAGCTGCACAGAGCATGGAAGTTACTGATCCTGCTGCTGGTGAGGAAGTTTTACACTTGCATCCAGTATTTCTTTTTGCTGGAGTCTGAAGTCCTTGAGCGGTTCAGGGCCTTCACTGGGAGCACCCATGCTGGAACAGTTCAATCTCACCTCCCTAAGTGGTGATTCCAGGAGATCCCTGATTTCAGGAGCATTAAGCCCTGGCTTACTTCCTCATAGAAGCTGTTTGTTCTTCTGGCTTTGGGTAGTTGTGATATCTCCTCTTGAGAACAGTTTTCTTAAGTTTAAGGGGCTGTGTTTCATTATCTGCAGCATCGGGAAAGCGATGTTAATGTGTTCTGGTGAAGCACCCTGAAACGCACACAGCAGTAATGCCGCCCTGGGGTTTATCACCTCCTAGCATTGTCCAGGGTTGGCTTGGGGCTGTAGTGGCAGCAGTGACACACAGTGATGCAGACACAGGCAGAACTTGGATCTCTTTGTTGGGTGACGTCTCTTCTGCCTCCTTGCAGGTCACACCACGTCCGCGTCCAGATGCTCCAAAATCCCCAACACCAAATCCAGCTGGTCCCGGCAGAAGGAGAAGAAGCCCTCTGAGGTATGCAGTGTGAAGTGCTGCCCGTGACCTGATATCCTGGTTCTCAGAGGGGTCCTGTTCTTGCATATGGGGTTTGGAGGTGGCCTTATGCTGGCATCCCAGGCTTGGTGCCCACCTGGTGCCCTTTGGCTGTGCCCTGCTGCCTCTGCACGGGTCCCAGTTTTGTTTCCAATAGACATAGAAACTATACTGAGCGTGAGCTGTTGTTGTAGCAACTTCTCTGTTTAGTGGCAGTCATCTTCATTCCCAGAGCAGTGTGAGCAAAGCCAGAGTGACATTGCTCACACATTTCCATCCAGACCAGTGTCCAAACAGAGCTAAGTTTAGCTGAAGGTGGAGCTGGCAGGGCTGCAGCCTCTCTGAACGCAGGCAGTAAATCCTGACTTGAGCTGCCAAGCTGTGCTGCTCCTGGGGCTGTGGCCTGGTGAGCACAGACCTTTGTAACATCCCCCCTTTGCTTTGAGCTGAGCAGAGATTTTGAGGTTTTCCTGTGGTCACTGCCTGAGTTACAGCTGCGCTTAGTTTTTATCTGTGTAACAGATTTACACTGATGTATCTAATGTGTTGGCAGTGTATGGGGGCTTAAAAAGCCCAGGTTGCTTGTGCCTTAAGGGCTGAGGAGCTGCTGTGACTGCTCAGGTACTTGGGAACTCTCCAGTGAACAAAGAGCCTAGAAGCAGGTGTCACTGCCTGCTGACAGCACTGCTGGGACAGTGTGCCAGGGCTGGGAATCTCGCTTTGTGGTTACCAGTGTGTGTCTCAAAATGAATGAAGGGGGTTCTGTGAGCTGAGCCCCAAGTGCCGAGACAGCATCTGGGGCATCTCCTGCTGCTGGGACACCATCACCCCTCCGTGAGATCACACTAAGGATGGGGGGTGAGCTGGGTGTGCGCCCTGGGGATGTCACTGGGCTGTGTCTGGGGCGCCCAGCAGGACATGTGAGGTCCAGGACCAGGTTCAGAGCATGCAGCTCTGTAGCAAGCAAAGTGGAACAAAGCTTGGCAGTGCAACGCTGGAGAACTGTTCTGGGTTCATGTAACAGTTGGGGCAGAGTGATCCACAGCAGCACATTGGAACTGGAACCGCAGGGGACCTGGGAAAGGCAACACGCAGTGCTGGAGTTGGGCCAGGACACTCAAGCTGACAAACCAACTATAAGAGTTCAGTGGGAACCTGAGCAGATGTGAGCTGTCTGGATCTCGGCTGGAATCCCCCATCTTGCTTCTTCCCTGTGGCTGCTGGGTGCAATGCCAGCCAGGTTCAGCTCTGGGTGGAAGCCAAGGGCTTGGCTGAGCATCATCGGCATGGCCCAGGGCACACAGCAGTGGTGTGGAGGTCTTCTCATTGAGCATTGGTTTATGCATTCCCCCTACAACAGCATCTTCCAAAGCATCCCCAGCTGCCTCATGTCCTGCTGTGGCCGTGGCACCCTGGGCATGCTGTGCCTGGTGCTGAGCTGCAGCAGTGCCTGCCTCTGTCCATGGGAAGTGCTGTAGGGCTTCGTGCAGGGAGATTTTTGGGCACAAAGCTGGGTGGGCATCATGTCCTGGAATGGCAAATGTGGAAAAGAGCAAAACCCTCAACACGCTGCTGTCAAACCTGCTTCACTTGAAATGGCCGGGAGCCTTGATCATCGTACTGAGAATGGAGAAGGCAGCAAGGGAAAGCACAATGAACCTACTGGACATCACGCCCTGCCATACAGCCTGCCTCAGTCATTTTGGGGTGATGTAGCCATTTCAAACACCAGCCCAGACTCAGATTTGCACAAGGCTTCTGGATCCAAGCAGCACTCTGTGCACTGCCAGCTCCCCAGCGCAGGCAGCTCAGGTACAGCTTGGGATGGAGGGGCAGTGGTGTTGGGGGACAGCCTGGAGACCACCCCCAACCTCTGCTGTCCCTCCTAAAGTTGTGTCCCTGTTTCCCTGCAAGAGGGCTGGAGGCCCTGCTGCCATCTGCATTCCCCTGGCAACGTGCACAGGAGATAAAAAATCAGAAGCATTAGTGTTACATAGTTATTAGCTGGGTCAGGGGGTGATGTTTATTATGAAAGACTCTGTGAGAAGGGATTAACTATGCACATTAAAAACCACCCGATAGGAGGCATCTGGAAAAACAAGCTTCTTAACATGGAAAAGTACTGAGCTGTTTGTAAACATCCGTGATGGTGGCCATTGCCAGGGAGGGTGATTATATTTATCTGTGCATGTCACAGGGCTCTGCCTGGGCTCCCTCTCGATGTGTCCCAGACACCAGGCTCTGTGAAAGCTCACAAAGGTGGCAGCTGTCCCCGTGCCCACCAGGCTGCTGGCAGGGAAGCCTCAGGGCTGAGGATGGAGTCAGGCAGCTCCTTGTATCAGCAGTGCCTGATTGCGTTAATCTCCTGATTGCTTTTATCTCATTAGGGCTCATTCATCCCTGGACATGGCCTGGAGGGAGTGGGGGTTCCTGCAACCCCAAGTACTGCTGCCCCAAGCAGTTCTGTAGGGTGCAGGGATGCTGCTGGTGGCAGCAGGGTGCAGGATGTGCTCCTCCTGGCTTTTGATGCTGAATCTGTAACAGAGTTGAGATGTGCCTGAAGTATGGATTTTTGCTTCTCGTGCCAGCATGTTAGTGCAATCCTGCCCCAACTATAGGGCTGCGGGGATGCCAGCGTAAGCCTTGCTGGGTCTGATGGGAGTCATCAGCCCTCTGTCCTGTTTCTGACAGGGAACAGTTGTCAGTGTCTAAGCAGAGGATATAAGAACAAGGCAAGTGTGTAACAATGCTCGCCGGTTACATCCTGCAGCTCCCAGCCGTCAGCGGCCTGGGGACTCTCTTGGATGCTACATCTGAGTCACTGTGTTAGCCAGGATGTTAGTCATTAGCTTCTGAACTATTCGGGATCCAGAGCGCTGCCGCGAGCTGCACTGCTGGAATGCTTTGTGGGGGCAGAGGTACCTGCTGCTCTGGGTCACCCTGCTGCCCGGCACAGCTCCGCTGTCAGCTCTCTCTGTGCAGCTGCTGCTCATCTCACCCAGTGTCAGCACTGCCCCTCTCGTTCAGACCCATCCTGTTGGGGATCTCAGGGCTGCAGCTGCACGCCGCCTTGAGGATGAGGGGGAAACTGTGGATTTATACAATTTACATTATTTTCTGCTTTCCTCCTTTAGATATGACTTCCGTGCTGGGAAAGACGTCTTTTTCCATCTCTTTACAAGCACTTAACCCTTTTTAAACACTCTCATTTTTATATCATTTACCTTCTGGAAAGCAATTGCTATTGCACCGGTTCTCTCTCTGTTGATATCTTTTCCCATTGCAGTTGGTACATACTGCTACAGGGCACTGTGAATTTAGTCCCTGGGCTCTTTGTGCTCTAAGAAAGACATTTGTAAGAGGCCATATGGCCAGGCAGCGCTGGACGTACTTCTGCTGTGCTGGATTAAGAGAAAATATGCCGCTGCTGAAAGGTTGGACTGCGGTGCCTTTGTTGCTTTTCCCAAGCCAGCGTGGTTCTAACAGATTAAAGCCATTGTCTTTTGAATGCTGAGAAGGGCAGGACGAAAATGCTTCTAGTTCCTATTTTAAATTCTCATGTTCATTGGGTCTTTTAACATTCAGCATTTCAAGAGGAAACAAGAATAGATTAAGAGATAGTGGCCTAGATCCCAAATGAACATGAGAGTAAGTATTCTTCTCCCCACAGGCAGATAATATCACGGCTCACAGACATGCACCAGGCACTGCCACGTTTCTGAGCCCTGCTGCTGCTCATTGCTGCTCTGCTCCTTTTGGAATGGGCCAGAAGAGTGTGACAGAATGCCTGGGAAATGAGATGGGGAGGGAGCTGGGTGGGCGGCCAAGGGCTGGACCCACAGAGGTGCCAGCTCCAGCTGATACGAAGACAGTTTGTCCAACCAGAAGATATTCCCAGGGCTCCCATTGTTCTCATTGTTTTCTCTTTCTCTCAAAATCCTTGTGACTCATGAGCTACAGCAAACAATTTTCTGCTTGAAAGAATGAAGGGCTCATTGCATCGCCGAAGGAAGGAGAGACCTACAGGGATGGGTGAGACCTTGTGGAATGGGTGGTGATGGAGGAGTGGTGTCGGACCAGAATCCAAAGGAAACCTTTTGTCTGAGCTTCCAGAACCGCTTCATGCTGGGAACCATCACTGCACAGCCATGGAAGAAACAGTGCCCAGTGCTCCCGGTGGTGCTGTGGAGCCTGCAGGGATGCTGCTACAGGTGCTGGGTATCAGAGAGCGCCGCACTCTGCAGCGTGGAGCACTTCGGGGAGGTTCATTTTTGCAAACCCTTTGTGGGATACAAACACCATCATGAACAAACAAGAACCTGTACAAGGGCTGCCACCACCGCACAGGACCCGGTGTGGTCCCCGGGCTCACTGCACTTCTCAGAGCTAATTAAAGGCAGCGCTAGACGAGTGTTTCTTTAGTTTAGATTTAAAGACCAAAACAGATTCAGCTTCTTGGCTCTCGCCCAGCAGCTGATCTCATATAAGTGGAAAGCAGTTAGTAAAGGATGTGAATCTGATGTTCTCGGGTCGGTGTGTGGGGCTGGTGGGGTAAGTGGCAGCTTTGGCCCCGCTGTGTGCTCCCTCTAAAAGCACAGTCCTTGTGTTAAGTGGAGCTGAGCAGTGACAAGCTCAGCACACTGCTGTGTTGAGGAGGTTTGTAGGTGAGTGAGAGGACCTTGAAATTGATATGGGGATCTCAGAGAGGCTGTGAAGAGGTCTGAAGGCAGGGCTGATGGGCAGTGAAGTGCAGAACTGGAGGAGGATGCTTTTTGTGTGGTGCAGCCCCACGTTGAGCTGAGCCCTGGATGCATCCCCAGGTCACAGGAGGGGACATTTGGGTTGCTGTTGCAGCCACAGGAATACTCTTCTGGAGCCAGGCAAAGTGAGAAATCAGGATGTCAGAATCAGAAGTTTTGTTTCTCATTAATGTAGTGTTTGGTTTTAGTTGAGAGAGATTGATATGGTTTTTGCTTCACAGCAGCGAACTACAGAAATAATAACAAAGATGGGTATATCCTTGGGTAATGTGATAGTTCTTGTTCTGCATTGACTTCTCATGTTTCTGGACCTTTAGGGTGGGCTGCCAGCCCAGCATCATGTGTTGAAGGGATGAGGAAGTGGCAGAGGCAGGTGTTAAGGGGCCAGTGGGCAGCAAGTGACTTGATGGCCCTGTCACCCCGTGGGAAGTCATTGGCTGGGTGTCCTGCAGGTCAACTGGAACCCAGTGGTGAAGCTGAGGAACAGGACAGATGATGGTCTCCGTGATGGGATTATTTCCTGGAGAAGCTGTTGTGCTGCTCGTGCAGCTCTTGGCAGCACATGGGAGGAGGCAGATGTGGCTTCTTCACATCGTTCAGAGGAGCATCACCCAGAGGTACCTCGTGCTCCTGATGATCTGTGTGGTTCATCCATGGGACGTGTATGGTAGGACTTGACTTAACTAACAAGAGCTGCAGGAGCCTGTAACCCAATGGTCATATATATTGACCAGGTGTTTCTGGGTGTAAGAGCTCTGCTGGCCATTGGAATCATGTAGTACCATGAAAGCAAAGGGAAATAATTCACATCTGCAGTTTTTGACTGCTGGTTCCGTATAGCGTATGACAGCTTGGCTGCTCTGTCCCTCTTGGTGCTGCCATTGGCCCTATGTGCCACTGAGGTGGGCACCCAGCAGTCCCTGCAGCACAGCAGTGGCATGGGGGGAGGTGGCAGCCGGGCTGCCGAGACAAACTGTGAGTTCCTGCGAGAGGGAGGAAACAGTAAACAGTGCTATTGAGGGAAAATTGCTTGTTTTCTGGTACACAACTTTCTCTTCACCGCCAGGTCCTCAGTTCATCAGTGCCCAATTTGTCCTTTATTTAGTTTTCATAAATAATTCAGAAGAGTTTGAGTAGAATAATTGAGTCTTTTCCCATCCCTAATCCCAGACAATTCAAAACAAAAAGGCATTTAGATTACAATTTGTGCATATTAGCTGTTGGGAGATTTCCAGACAACTGATCTGCTTTCCTTTACAATTTCTCTGGCGTTCTATCATTTCTAAAGTGTTCTGCTTTGATGGTTAATAATTTGAGCGTTTCCAGTTCTTCATGAAGAGACAGAGGCATCGCTGTGATAAAGTGCTGGCGTGCTCGCTGCCTTTGGAAGTGTGAGCTTATCTGTTTTCCAAGAAGGACTAAATAAATGAAGTGGTAAGATTGCACATCCAGCCCGCGATGCGCCTTATCATCATTGGGGAAATAGATACAATCGTGCTTATTTGGCTTAAAATTAAAGCTCAGCTTCTTCGGGGATGTGGGCTGAAGAGCCAGAAGGGGTGGATTTGGGGAAGAGACGGGGGGCAGGATCTGTAGGGAGGGCTGTGCAGTGGGGAGGTGTGTGCGCTGTGTCCTGGCCGGAGCATGTAGCAGTGGAGCTGCAGCAGGTTGACCTTGTTTACTTCTTGCTGCCTGGTGCACCAACACGCGGCTCTGCGAGGATTATGACTTCTTGCATACTCCTCGTGCTTAATTAGTGTTGATCTTAATCTCTATTTATTTATTTATTAATGCACTGACAGCATAGCAAAACGTTACCGTGGTGCTTGTAGCAAGGAATCTGTTGCACTCGGGGGCTTAGAGGAATTTGATCTTTCTGACACGGAACCCCATTCAGACGTGGAGTCCCTGTGTGACTGCAGTATGGAAGCTGTCAGTTGTGACCATTGAGGGATGCGCTGGGGCTGTGCTCAGATCTGCTTTGTAGGAGTATGGGCAGTGATGAGAAGGAGGTACCTGCACAGTTCCAGGAGGTCCCAACATGGAAAAGGTCATTTATTGTATTTAGCTCTAATTGGGTTATCAGCTGAGGCTCTGGGGATTAAACAAACTGACCTAAATCCTGGTCTCAGTGGTCTTAGTTAATGTTTAGTTTCCTGCCTCTTAGCTGATTTAGTTTCCAAAACATAGAGTGTTATCATTGAATTGAAAGTGTTAAACCATCCTGTGGCATCTACTGTGGATCTCACAAAGCAGTCCTCGATCTGAGGCTGACACTGCAAACAGACAAATCAGTACCAAAGGAAACACCTGGTCTGTCCCAGCTCTGCAGAAGGAGCACAGTGCTTGGAGCTCGGCGGTGTCCCAGTCTGGCTGCTGGCACCATTGACATCATTGCAGCTAATAGCAGATGGTGGAGAGGAGAAACCATCCATTTTCATTTACGATTTATTTTTACCCTGCAAGAGACAGGATTGCTCGCGCCGCTGCTGTCAGGCAGTCCCCTGGAAGGAAAGCCTTATTTACCGCAGTGGGTTATTTTGGAATGCTTTTCTCATCTCAGTGCATTGGGGGAAGGCTCTGCAGGGCCAAACGTGAGATGGGAGAGAGCCCATTCCCTGCTCAGGAGTTGGGGTTGTCGCAGGGAGGGCTCTGTGTCTGTCTCCGAGCGGGTTTAGTGGGTCAGGAAAAACCTCGTGTGTTTGGCTGTGGGCATGGACACAGGCATCTATATCACCATTTAGCCAGAGATTTTCCTGTTCACTAAGCAAACAGATTTTTTCCAAGACTGTAAACTCAGCTTTGCCCTCGGGTATGAGGGAGACAATAAGCATGTGAAATGGCATTACAGCTCAGCAATGCCTTTGTGTTTCCACCGGCCCATTAGGCGGCTGGGAGCCCATTTTAACACACCAGTTCCAAACTCCTCACCCAACCCCAGACCCAGCCAGGCAGGCTTTCCATAGCCATGGCTCCAGCTGTGGCCAGAGCAGCAGAGCTGCAGGATTATCGTGGGGATGCTCTGATGCTGATGCTCTTCACTTCAGCAGTCCTGGAGATGGAGCTGCTGTCAGCTATTCCCATAAATATCCCTTCAAATTCCTTCTGTTGACCCCAGTAACATCTGGAGTTACCTGCCAGTGTGCAGTGCCAAAACTGGGGCAGGGTCACCCAGTGAGGTGGGCTGCGCTTCATGCCTGTGGGTGCACAAAAGCTGCTCATCGCCTTTCACGTCAAGAATAAGGGGAGCATTTCCTGCCCCAGTGAAAGTGGTAGGAAGCCCATTGCTGTGAGCACCGATCACCCAGGAGAACGCAGCCCATCACGGCATCAGGCCAACATGGCACATCTACCACACCGTCGCCCATGGCCATGCCCCAGTTCCTGCCCTCCACCCACTGTTGGTATTTTCCCTTTGCAGGTTTTCCGCACAGACCTGATAACAGCCATGAAGATCCCCGACTCCTTCCAGCTCAGCCCTGAGGAGTACTACGTGCTGGCAGACCCCTGGCGCCAGGAGTGGGAGAAGGGCGTGCAGGTTCCGGCCAGTGCTGAGGCCATCCCTCAGCCTGTGGTCAGGTAAGCAGCATCCCTGCACCTTGTGTGCTTATGGCTGCAGGGTTCTGAGCTGGGAAAACCAGAGAGAAGCCGTGAGGATGATATTAGGTTGGATATTAAGATTGATTTCTTCTTGGGAATAGTGGTCAGACATTGGAGTTGGTGGAGGCGTTCCAGAAACATGGAGATGTGGCACCTGGGGATGTGGTCAGTGGGCATGGTGGGGTGAGATGGGTTGGACTTGAGGATCTTAGAGGTCTTTCCCAACCGTAATGGTTCTGTGATTCAGTGCTCGGAGGTGTGGAGCACCTCTCACATGTTGAAAAGGGCTGCGGCTGTTTGGCCTGGAGAAGAGAAGAAGGGAGACCTCGCTGCAGTCATCAGAACTTGAGGGGTGCTTGTAGACAGGGGGAGGGAGACTTTTTACATGGACAGTGACAGGACAAGTGGCTGATGGCTTTAAACTAAACAAAAGGAGATTTAGATTGGGTATTAGGAGGACATTCTTTACCCAGTGGTGGAGAGTCACTGGCACTCAGAGATGTGGATGCACCATCCCTGAGCAGCCTGAGCTGCCAGGGCACAGCCAGCCAATGCTGGGGGGGCTCTGAGGTCCCTCCAACCCAGCCCCATTCTATGGCTATGGTGGAGCTGTATGTCATAATGTGGGGGTGCAGGAGCTGGCCCCTAAATTAAGAACTTCTGTGAGCTGTTCTTATGTGTTGAAAATATGATGGGGATGCAGGGATTGGAGGGCTGGGGAGCCCAGCATTAGCCAGGCATCTGCAGGACTTTGTATTGGCCTAGATTGGTGCCTCATTAGCTATTTTAAAATGGGGAACTGAGTTTAAAGGAGACACTGAAGCAGCTGCTGAGGCACAAAAGAAACGTGGGCAAGCCACTGCCCCATCACAGCAGTGGCTGAGGATGCCATGCAGGGAGCATGGGGAGCTATGGCACGGGCATTGTGCTCTGTAGGGTGGGCTGGAGCTGTATGCTGCTCATCATAAGGGGTTCAGGGCAACACTGGTCCCATCAAGGCTCCATTTGTCCACAGCTGCTCTTGCAGCTGCCAGCCCTGGGTCTGATGCAAACTTTTGCGTGTGTCCCCCTTCCCCCCCCAGCTCTTCCCAGGGGGAAACAGAGAAAAAAACGAAACTTTAATGAATCCGAGCACATCAAAAGGGAAGTTGTAAAGGGGGCTGTTGAGTTGATTTAATCCTTAAGAAAAGAAAAAAAGAAAAAAAAAAAAAAAAAGGAAAAAACAAAAAAAGAAACAGTGAGTGGAGTATCTTTTTTAAGTTGTCTTTGATAGCTAACCGCAGTCTGTGCTCTGCTCCCCAGCTGAGGATCGTGCTGGGTCTATTTCCAGCTGAGAAGTGATAGCTTGGCGGTGCCTGGCCGAAGGTGCCCTTCTACAGCTGACCCCAGCAGCATCTGCATGGCAGTGCTGTGCCTGCTCCTGGGCAGCTGGCTGTGAGCTCTGCAGGCAGATCACACCTCTGTCTGCTCCCCACCCCTTGTTTCCAGGGCTCCTGAGCACTGGCAGCTCCGTCCTGCTTCCTGTGGGGTTTCTGTGCAGACCAGAACCAAATCACAAAGGCCTTCTGCTCACAATGCTCTGTTTCTGTGTGGGTCCCTGCCCAGAGGACAGCTGCATGTTTCCCACTGCAGCGAGATGAGCTCATGGCTGTGCAGGTGCCTTTTCTGGCAGGGTGGCACACGTGGTGTGGGGGACTCTGTCCCTCTGATGGCATCAGTATCCTACATCCTAAGTCAGTTAATGCTGTGGGCTGGTGATGCAAGGAGCTTTTTGCAGGCTGGAAGTTCCAAGCCCAATGGTTGTTGCTTCAGGGCAAGAGCTGGCACAGCCCCGGGTGCAGCACTGCCAGGGGAAGTGTTTTGCTTTGTACCTCATCTCAGAGCGGAGTAACAGAGCATTGCCCATAGAACTAAGGGGAAGTGCACTGAAAGGTGCAGTGCACGCAGCTGCCTCTCTTTTAATCTCTTGCCTGTGTGCTTGGAAGTGCGCTCTTCCTCCTTGCGCCTTGCCTCTAGGTTGTGCGAATCCAAAGCTGAAAATGAGATTTTTGAAACGTTTTATTTTGCTGGAGCTCTAAAATGTCAAAGCTGTGGGTGAAGCAGGAGGAAGGAGCTTTCTTTTTAAGGCATGCTTTACCCAGAAAGCAGCTGCCTGGAAATGCCTTTGCTGAGAGCCACCTTAACACGGAGTCCATTGCAGACTGGTGTGAGCCACAGAGGAAGAGCATCCTTTGGCCCCATGTCACTGTGCTCTGGTGCCCAGGGCTGGATGCCACCAGCCATGTGGGTGCTGCCTGCACAGCAGGGCTGCTGGGCAGTGCAGGACATCGTGTGCTTCCTTACCACAAATCTGACTCATCGGTGCTTAAAAGGAGGTTCATTTTATGCAGCAGCTTGCTTGGGAATTGCCCACAGCCTGAAGGGCAAAGCTTGGCTCTAAAAACCTTTGGAAGGCAGATGAGAGCAGGAAAATGAGGAGTTAGTTTCTCCCAAGAGTGGTGTTTCCCATCCCCGTGAGTCCCCTAGCCAGGAGGTGCTCTGGGCTGCTCACTATTATGGCTAAGCCGTGCAGCCCCCAGGATGGGTTCACAGATGGAGAAACCCTGGCACAGACATTTCCAGGATGCTGGATGCAGAGTGAGACCATCACAGCTTGAGGTTAAGGGTTAGCAAGTAAGGGAACAGCACTGGATGCAATTATCCTGATAGTCTGGGAGCATCAGAGTGTGGGGACTGTTCAGATACCAGCTGGGAACGAGAAGTTTTGGGGCAACCTATGTTGCTCCAGGGAAGGTTCAGGTTGGGTATTAGGAAAAATTTCATCTCTGAGCAGCCAGGCACGGAGACAAGGAGTGGGGGAGTCACTGTCCCTGGAGGTGTTTCGGAGCCATGGAGATGTGGTACGTGGGGACATGGTAAGTGGGCATGGTGAGTGTGGTCTGGGTTTGGACTTAGGGATCTTAGAGGTCTTTTCCAACCTCAGTGATTCTCTGGTTTTATGAGCTCTTCCTTTCCACAGTTATGCCATCATGACCTCTGGAAGAAGATGCTCTTTGCTTTCTGCATGGTTTCTTATCTGGGGCCACAGAGCCCTTCCCTCACAGTGGGTACAGAGCCTGACCCCAGCTCACCCTGCTGCACTGGGAGCATCGCTCCATGCGGCACTGGCACCTATCCCTGGTGCTGTGCACCTGCAAGCCTTTTGTTCCTTATTTACTGAATCGTTTAACATCTCCCTTTCCCGAGCTGACAGCAATGCAGGCAAGACCTCGAGGCGGCTCTGGGAGCTCGCATTAAGCTCCATCAGTATGTGCTGTATACTCTGCTTCCTGTGAATGTGCGCACAGCGGGAGGACGAGCAGGAAGGCTGCTTCTTGCTGGCAGGGTTCCCAGATATTCTTGGCGTCGCAGATCTCTCCTTGCATCGATGCTGTGGCCCTGTTTGAACAGAAAACAGAAAGTGCTGTGGCAACAGGAAGGCACAAATCCTGGTGGGGGGTCAGCGGGAGGGGATGAATGGCTGCCACAGCATCCGGGCAGTGATGTGACCGTCCCCTCTGTCCCATCTCCTCCAGGAGCACGGCTGCAGGTGGAGCTGAGCTCTGGCTGTGCTGCCTGGTGCTGATGTGGAATCCTGGGCAAGATGTGGGGCTGCCAGGTGTTGAACCCAGGAGGTGCCCCAGCATCTCTCCTGGTTCTGTTGGGCTGTGGAGCCAGCACACTGCGTCCCAGCTGGGGCTGTGCTTCCTTCCCTCCTTCCTCCCTTCCCTCCCTCTCCTGCAGCCGGCTGCCTGCTGCCTGTTGACTCATCAGCAGCTTCCCTCGGGCTTTGCTGCAGAAGGGGCAAGCAAGATTCTGCAGCACTCTGTGTATCTCTTGGAGCTGCGCTGTTGTTTTAACATGAGATGCCTGGGTTGTTTTTTCTTCTGTTTGTTTGTTTGTTTTTCCCACCCACTTCCAGCCTGTGGTGAAATTGTGTGAGCTCAGGGCTCCATCAGGTCCATGTGAGCGGGTTCCTTTCTCAGGAGCTGCAGCCCCAGTGGGGTTGTCAGGTTTTGGGGTTCCTACTGTGGGAGAAGAGCGTAGGAGCATCAGCATGGGTTGGGGCACAGCACTGGTTTTGTATCCAGTGCTTGGAGAGGAAATGGGCACGATTGCCTTCCTTTGTTATTTCTAATCATTTCTACTTTACAGCCTGCTTGACAAATCCTCAGGTATGCTTTCAGTTTTTATTAGTTTGCTGTGGGAAACTTGTTAATCCGGCACATTCTTACCTAGTGCTGAGCCACTTCTGTTCTAAATGTTTGCTGCTTCTCTCTGTGGATATCTGTGGTTTTTGCTGGATCTGGCTCGTGGCGTATCCCAGCAGTAGATGTGTGGAAGGAGAAGGGCTGGTTTCCACCGCCCTTGGGGAGCTGAGTGGAGCCTCTGCATCTTCATCACCTCCCATCTCCATCCTCATCTCTTCCCCACCCAGAAGTGGGTCTGAGCTCTGCTGCAGTAATTACAGCTCCATCCCCTCATTAGTGTGCCTTGCATCCCTGATGAATAAGATGAGAAGCTCTCAGGTGTCCCTTGGAGGTGTGAAAGGGCTGGCCTTGTCCAGCAGCACTGATGATGGGACCAGCTGTTCTGTGCCTGATGCTGCTGTTGGTCATCCTCATGGAACTGAGGTGAGAGCTGCACTTCTGTGAGCTAAGCTGAGCATGCAGGACCATGCCCATGGCACCTGGAGAGCTGGTGCGAGGTTGGAGCTTTTGCAGTGCATTTGAAGAAGGTCTGGAGGATTCACTGCGGCATGTGTCGCTTCACAGCAGTGTGGTGGTGGGAAGGTGAGGGTTCCTCTTGGCCACCCTCTGCCTCTGGTGACTCAGAGCTGGAACTGTCCTCCTGTGTTTCAGAGTTCAGTGTTCAAGCAGTGATTCAAAGTGCACTGCAGAGTCTGGCTGCTGCCCATTCAGATTGCTCACAGCCTTGCTTCCACTTGGATGGGTTTGTGCACAGAGGAGACCCATGTGCCCACACTCTGCTACCCATGGGAACACACAGCCCTGTGCCCCAGCTTTGACCTGAGCTTCAGCTGCACTCCCTTCGTGGTCACATGGGGTGGGTTTAGGATTTGGGACTAGGAAGCTCCTGCTTGCAGAAGAGCAGATGCAGGACTGCTGCCATTGCTCACAGCATCCTCCTCTGCTCCCCATTTATAGGTGCCTAGGAATAAAAGTTGGGCTATTGCATTATTGAAGTAATTGTGGAAGCATTATCTGCCTAAGACAATTAATTCCAGATGCTTTAATGTTAGTAGCATGGCTGAAGTTACATGAAGAAGCAACATTTTTTGTCTTTCCGTATTCAGCAGACATACGTGTAAGTCTCCCTGCCTTCACTGGTAGCAGCCCTAAGCTGTGTTACTTTACTTCCCACCCAGACGCTGCCATGCTCTGGTCAAGCAGAAAAACAGCTGCACTGTGTTGCTGGAATCAGAGCTGGGACCTGAATAATTCATCTGTTGAGCTGAATCTTGGGGAGATTTAGCTTGGAATATAACTGTGAGAGAGATGGGAACATCAGCACTCTAGTCTTCATCTTGTCTGCTGCGTATCGGGCTTTTATATGGTGATAAACAGCTCCAGAACGAAACTGGAAGAGCTGTCTGGGCTTAACAAGATGGCTGTGTGGTTCCTCCTGCTCGCTTGTTTTCCTCTTTTTAACACATCAAAGAGGAGTGAATTGCTTTCTCCAGGGAGGACTGCATGACTCCAGAGGGCTGGAAGGACCTACTCTGCTTACAGGCTGCTACCAGAGGAGATTGGAGATGCAGAAGGCAAAAGGGAGCGTTTTCCTGATGGCCCCTGCTAACTGTGGCATGGAGATCCAAGGACAAGTTACAGAACCATGTGTGCAGTGTCTGCATCCTAAGGACCACCCAGCCACCGCCCTGGCATATGTAACAAAATGGGGTTCTCAGAGGGGGATTTGCAAACCTGAGCAGCCCAACAGTGGCCAGAACCATAGAGCCAAAACAAGGATTTTTGCAGCTGGGACATGCCCTGTGCCAGCAGCTGCAAGAGGAGAGGCTGTGCAGGATGTACCTGCAGAGCTGCGCAGTGGCAATCGCTGTAAATTTGCAAATGCTTTCAGAGCCCAATAGTGCTCATTTATAGCAACCTCTGCTTGGGGAGCGCTGGGAGTTCAGCTGGGAAAAGCCTTGGCTGGACCCTACCTGGCTGGGGACACTGAGGTGCCTGGCACAGTGGGGTCCCTGGCTGCCCCCCAGCAGGATGGGATGCAGGACATGATGCGCATCCCGCAGCCAGCCGGGCATTACGTCACTCACAGCCGCGCTCACTGGCTGCTGTACCGGAGGGCAGGCTGATGCTGCAGGCAGTGTTAACCCTTCCTGGGCAGCCTGGGCAGCACAAAGGGACCGTGGCTGTGCTGAGAGATAGCCACTGGTGTTTGTGTAGTCATGGAGGGGGGGGGTGCTTTTAGGCACGGAGCTGCTGTTTCGGGAGCTTGGTGCATCCACCAGGGGCTAAATCCAGCTGCTTTGTTTGCCTGAAACAGCAGTAAGAAGCCAGGCAGGAGCTTCAGCACTGAGCCATGCGTTTAACCATGCCCAGGTGTTTAGAACAAGTGCTTTAGTGAAGGTTTGGGTTATACCAAGCAGGAGGGAGGCTAAAAGGAAAAATACCGCAGTCCTCAGTTGCAGTGCAGATTTCAGTCAGCTGGGGACCGCAGGGCTGGAACTGAAGGTACACAGCCTTGCAGCCCATCGGCAGCAGTGACAAACCATGCAGTTATGGGGGGCTGCTCACTGCCATGTGGATGTACCAGGCAGGGCTCTGTGGAAAGATCTTTTGCTTGAATTGTGGTAAGGTGCTGGCAGCAGGCTGGCCTCACAGCAGGGGGGAACACAGCTGAGGGTTTGCATTCCCCACCTTTGCTCCCCTGAGCTGATCCTGATTCTCTCAGTTACGTGTTTGTGTGTTTGCTAAGACAGTTGCCAAATCTTGAGTCCCCTGGAATTGACTTGTGGAATCAAACTCTATTCAGAATGGGAGCACTGAACACACTGTGCTGCTGCTGGGGCAGCATCCTCAGCCACCTGCTGGGACCTGAACCCACATCCCAGAGATGTTCCTTCAGCCGCTCCCCCCCTGACCCATGTGCTGCTTTCAACGTCAGGCCAGTTCATGTAGAGCCTGACTGCTGTAATATCTCCTTGGATTTCCCTTTTTCTTCTTTTGCGCTGAGCTTTCAAACTGTCATTTTTGGCTTATGGTTTTACAGGCTTTCAGAGGAGCTGTAGAGGTGGCATAACAACCATCGGTAAATCAGGGCTCAGGCACACGGAGGGTCACAGAGTGCTGTTTGTGGTGCAGCCCCCTGCCCTGCCACCCATTCTCCGTTGTGCTCCTTTTCTCTCACCTTTCACTCTGCCCTGCTATTTGGAAGCAATAGTGCTTATACAATCCATGAGCTTACATTGGTAAGAAGCTTGGGGCGTCTGGTCTGACTGCCTTCTGGATACTATTTTAATAAACAGAAAATGAAAATCATCCCTTTAAATTGTAGAATGCCTTTTTAAAGTTGGAGTGTGCTGCAGGAGAATTCCCCCGCGAGCAGAGCTGGCAGCATAGCAGGATCAGCATCCTCTGAAGGTTGCTGGCAGAATTATCTTTCCACTGACTTTCCTAAGCTGATTTATTTATGGACACTGGACAGGACTATTTTAGACTGGAATGTAGGTAGTGAGAAGATGAGTGGCTGAAGCCTTCATTGTCATAAAGCAAAGCATTTTCGGAAGGGAAGCACTGTGCAGGGTTATTTATTATTTCTATCTGGTGTATTAAAAGGGAGAATACAGGGGGGAAAAAAAAGCCTTCTTCCTTAAGCCAAAATGAAGCATTCCGTTTACAGAGATGATTAACCGTGGGAATTGGCTGAGTGTGTTTTATTACCACATAATCTTCTCCCAGGATAGATGTGATCCTCAAGAGTGTTGGGGTCCACTTACTCCTTTCCCTCAAGTGCCCTTGAGACGCACTTGCAGACTAATGGCCTCAGGTTTGTTGTGCTTTTCTGGCTGATCCCAATTTTCAGCCCTACGTTTAAATAAGCTCTTGATTGATACAAATACTTTTAAATGCTGCCTTGCTAAATAAAGGCATAAACTCCTGCTCATGCTTTCATTTTTATTTCCTGCTTTGCTGTCATGCACCCTCTGCCCATCTTCCCATTTTGGAGCACTCTGCGGCTCTGGTTATGAGTCATGGTGGTACTTCCATCATGCTCTCCTCTCCTTGCTGTGTCCAGGCTGTGTCCATGTGCTCCATGAAGAATCTCACTCTGCTAGGTGCCCCAGTAAGGGCAGTGAGGCACTGGCATGGGTTGCCCAGAGATGTGGTGGGACCTGGTTGAGCCATGGGTGTCCCTGTTCATTATAGGGGACCAGGTGACCTTTGAGAGTTCCTTCCAAATCAAGTGATTCTATGACTGTGAGTACCCAGAAGCTCTTTGCCATGTATGTTACCATACAGGAGGGAATGTGCTGCTGCTTCAGAGTGCTTTCACCTGCTGAAACCATATGTAAGAGATGTTCCATATCAGTGCTCTCTCCTATGGGATCAATGAGTGTTGGATGCAGCCTTTGACTATGAGCTCCCCAGGTTTGGGAGGTGCTTGGCACTGCTGCTCCAGGTATGTTTCAGATGCTGCTGCTGAGAAAGCGTGTGGGGCACCATTAGGTCTTCGTGTTTTCATTAACTTGGTCTTAATAACAAGAAGCAGAAAGCAGCTCTGTAAGTTGCAGTGCGCAGAAGACCCTTTCCATTTTGCAACACTGGGAGAAGCCACCCTCCAGGTATACTTGGCAGCAGTGCTGTTAGCATCAATCCTCACTTGAAGCTTTGTGATTGCATCACTGAGCTCTTTGCAAAGCCAGACAACACGCTTCGAGTACCTCCTGCAGTGCTGTGCCACCGGCTGCTTGTGTAACGGGGATTAAGGAGGTCAGGAGGCACAGCTCTGAAGGAATGCTCAGTGCTGCTGGGTGACTCTCCCACTGCTCAGAGCTTTTGACTCCATGCTGAGCTTGCTGCTGCTCAGCCCAGGGCTTGCTGCTCTGCAAACCACCCTGATCGTGGCTCATGGGACACAGAGTTTCAGTTTTGCTGAGAGCACGCTGCTCCAGGGTATTTAATAGGGCTGGGAGCTCCTTGGAGGAGAGTCCTGAAGCTCATTGGGTGCGTGCATATTTTCAGTGTTATTACTGCTGTCTGCATTAAATACATTAAATACAGGCTTCGCTGAATCCCCAAGCCCTGTCCTAGATTACAGTGAGCTCATTTTAAAATCTGGAGACTCACAGAGCGGTGCTTTCATGGCTTTACGTTTAGATCCTCAGCTGAGATTTGGAGGAGCTGTCCTTGGAGTGCTGAGGCGTGTGGTTATTTTCCATGCACTGATGGGGAAAGGAAGGCAAAGGAGGCAGGCTGCTTTGCTGAGGATCTCAGCAAGTCGTGAAAAGTTGCAGAACCTGATGGTGGTGGTGCAAGGAGGGTGGGAGCCCCAGGCTCTGCAGGGCTGTTGTTCCAGGCAGAGCAGCAGCTGGGAAGGGATGGCGGTGCTGTTTGCTGTGTTTCTTTGCAGCATTTCTGTGTTGACATCTGGCTGGGAGGTGGTATTTTGGGGGCAGAAACGTGAGCTGTGCAAATACAGCAGCAAGCTCCAGCTCCCGGCTTTGCGGAGATCTGTCATCTGGCACCGCAGGCTGCTTCTCATTTCTAGCTCGTCCTCTGCTTGCATGTCATTACATGTGACACTGTTGACGTGTGCATGGCAAGTGTCATCCATGTTGCTGCCGACTTGCCAAGAAGCGCAGGCGAAGTGACAGAGAGTGCTGGGCAGGAGGCCTGCAGCCAGTGCTGCTGCAGTGTGCTTGCTGCTGCTTAGAGTGCATTGCTCCGAGCAGCATGGGATGTGGGACATGCAGTGTGGGACACGGAATGTGGGACATGGCCAGGCATGAGGCTGCAGGCATCATAAACCAGGGCAGAGATGGGAGCTGGAGGCCTGCATGGAGCAAGTAGGGCTGCCCTTGAGCATCTCACTCCTTCAGCCCAGCACCAGCAGCCCATCTCATTGTGCTCCAGTCAGTGAGCAGTAATGGGAAAACTATTGCCATGAGGAAAGCTGCTCATTGTGGATATAATTTGGAAGGGCAAAGGGAAATGACCTTTAAGGGCACTTCTCCCGTGGCTGGCCGAGTTACACTTCCAGTGCTGCATTGTGCAGATGCTCTTGGTGCTGTATGAGCACCAGGACTGGCTTTCTGGGCAGGCAGCTGGTCAACATTGGTGTTTCCAGCCCAGCCCCAGCTGCCTGCGTGGTGCTGGGAAGGGGCAGAGGGCAAACCCCCAGCTCAGAAGGATGGGCGTGCTGGCTCACTTGGCACTAGAGCACACACGTGGGAGGCTGCTGGCAGCAGGCGTGCAGCAGCGCTCGTGAGGCGGAGAGGGAGCAAGGATCCCTGCAAAGTGTAACAGTGGCTTAATTTCTCATAGCATGAAGGGAAATCATGTAACTCCTGCAAAGTGAGAGGGTTCCTGCAGAGACCCCGACACAAAGCCTCCCGGCTGCTGATCCAGGCTGTGATCTATGGGGCTGCACCAAGCGAGGGGGAGTGGGAGAGGTTGGTTCTCATTGAAAAGCATCCAGGGGGCTTTAGGAGGAGTGGGGAGTGACGCTAAAGCCTGAATGTAGCAATGGTGCCAGTGTTATTTCTGTAGAGGTCAATGTGATGAGACTGACTGATAGAGGCTGAGGCATATGGAGGCATGAGCCAGCACAACGAGCCTCATTCCCAGATCAGTAAAAGCAGATTCTCTATATGAGCTGTGCTTGTGTAAGCCTAAATAGGGGCACTTTATGTCTGTGTCCCCATGGTCATTGCAGCTGGCACGGTGTTGTGTGGGCAGAGCAGGCAGGCAAAGTGCAGATTCGCTGCCCATGGGAACAGACTGTTCATCAAAGTCAGAAGTGGATATTTTTCTGGTTTTACGTGTTTTTTTTCCTCTTTGATGACATCAAAACTGTTCGTGAAAAAATGAGCCTGAGCCGTTTGTTTTGGTGCTGTGTCCCGTTTACTCTGGCACACAGCAAACCCTCCTCTTTCTGATGTGATGGCAGCCGCACAGCTCCGTTCCCGGCAGCCAGAGCTGTTTTCTTGCTGGTGGAAGCAGCCCCAGCCCTTCAGGTCCCCTCCTCCATCCTCAGGAGCTAGCAATGAACGCTTTAACTTACTCACTGCTGATTCCTTTCTCCTGTTCAGCAGTGCCTCATCTCCCTCCTGCCATGTTCTCATTTGTAGACTCAGAGTATCAGTGCCGTAAGTTCACCCTCATGGCCAAACACGGCCTCTGGACTCCCAGTGGGATGCTTTGTAGCTATCTCTCAACCTCTCATTCCTCCCTTCCAGAATCATACCCCAGCTGGAGAACCTGCCTTCCCCGGTGTCCCCCAGCAGCCTGCCGGGCTCTGAGATTTCGGAAGCCACGAGGACGTACCTGCAGGGCGTGAGCCGCTACGACCTGGACGAGCTGGATGCCTGCTGGTTGGAGCTGGTGAACATGGAGCTCAAGGAGATGGGTGAGTCCTGCAGGGCTGCCCTGAGCAGGCGTTAGGTCTTTTAAAGTAATCATCAGCGCGTTTTGGTTGAGCGCAGGTAACTGGACTGGGAATTTGACAGCTGGCACTTTGCTCTGCATGGTCTGCTGGGCAGATCTGTTGGCAGGGGCTTTGGGTGTGTAGTCCTGCCTGGGGGTGGGGGGATTTTCTAGTCCTTGTGGTCTGGTTGCTGCCACACAGGTAAGAATAACAAAACAATAATACGTTCACCTTTTGAGTGCAGTGAAGGCTGTAATATGCCTGCCCATTGCTCCCAGTTCCAACAATCTTCAAGGGTGGGACAAGCACATTATCAAGTGCTTGAGCAGACCTGATGCATTGCTGAAGAGGACAGATCTGGTGTTGTGGAGCTTGTGTAACTGGCAGGTTGCCATCAACATTGTCCTCATCAACTGGGCCTCTGTTAGCAGCCTTATCTCTGTCTCTACACACCTCAGTTTTGGTTCTTTGCAGCTCAGGCTGAGCCCTCAGGCAGTGCAGAGCAGTTGGTGCTCACACGTAAAGCCAAGTGCCCCCATACCACTCCAGTGCCCCAGTGGTCCCCCCCTACTGAAGCTGAGTGTCTATCAGAGGCATCTCTGGGCTCCAGGATAGGGCTCTGTCTCTACTTCCAGTTCCCCTTGCACACACTTCTTTAGCCTCTAGAAAGGCAGCGGGCAGAGAACTGCCTTGTCCAGCTCGGTTGGGTTAAACTTGTCTCGCTTTATTTCTTCAGAGTATTTGGTTACAAACACAATGCCTGAAATGGTTTTCAGATGTGGGGCTCTCTGGCTGATGGATCACTTGAAGGCTGAGCCGGGGCTGGTGCCACGGAAGCGGGGCGGGGATGCTCCAGCAGAGCCAGATGTGTGCTGGCCACATCCTTCCCATGTATGCGCCATGATGGGTACCAACCCAGAGCAGCTCCAGTGCTGCACCTGGCTCTGTGCAGGCTGCGTGCTGGGCTGGCACTGCATGTGTATGGACACACAGCACCCAGACAGATGCACCTGGATCCGATGTCAGGATGCAGCCAGCGCATTGCCAGTGATGCTCTCTGAGCTGGCTGCATTTTGTTCCTGCAGCTCTGTCATTCATCAGGCAGTAAGCTTTCACAAGAGCAGTCCTGTGGGGGTATCCATACAGAACAGGGACCGCAGTGTCTAGTGAGCTCTCTGTAATAACAACTGTGGATGGTAATAATGAGCCCAGGGGATTGCAGCAGTGGTAATGTGAAGAGACTCACTGCCCATCAGCTGATTCCTCAGTCCATTCTTGTTGGTATAAGAGCTCTGTAATTACTGTGTGAGCCTGAAATATGCTGGCAGCTTGGGAAAACAGTGTTTGCTGTGTGAAATCTACTGCAAATGAGGCTGCAGCCCAAAGCTCTCCCCATCCCCAGCTCTCCTCCTCGCACATCAGGGCTGGCTCTGGTGCAGTTCTTGCAGTGCCCCGAGCATGTGCAGCACTGGTCTGAGTCCCTCTAGGGCTCAGCCTCTGCTTCCTGCAGGGCAAGGGCCATGGGGTGTTCAGCCAGGTGAGAAATGGAGCTTTTGTGCCCTTCATCACCTCACCCAGAGGGCTGCAGTGTGCACAGGGTGGGCTGGAGGTGATCCATAAATAGCGCTTTCTTCCGGAAGCCCTCGACATGAATGACATGCTGAGATTTCCAAACCAGCTTTGCTAATCTCTGAGATCATTGACATGACTTAACTGGAGAGCTGCAGCCTCTCCCCGAATTCAGAGAAGTCAGAAGTTATCTCCCAGCCTGAAGAGATATGCAGAAGTTGAAATTCTTCCTGGGTGTTCAGCTGAGCTGCTGTCATTGGGCAGTTCATGGGCACAGTGTGTCATCCACAAAGTATTCAATGACAAAGAAGGAGCGTGATCTCTGACTGGCTCCTGAGCAGCGGTGGGGAGGAGAGCTGGAAAACACCTATTAGCTCATCTCAAGGCAGCGCTGATCACCGAGCGTAGCACATGCCTTTTCCAGTCCTTTTTAGGTCACCTCCGAGGTGGAATTTTATCACTGGGATCAGATAAACCCCCAGATAGCTGCAGCTATCTGCCGCTGCTGCTCCGCTCTGAGTTAGGGGGGCAGCCTCTCTGAAAAGGGAAAGTCTCACATACAATGGTTTTAAATATTTCTAAACCACCCCCACCAGTAACGTGTTTCAGTAGCTGGGACGGTACTTGATGGAAATGCACTGTTTAAAGGACTCCTGAGTGCTGGAGGTAAAATCAATATTTAAGCCAGCCTGAATGTTTTATTTGTTGCTGCTGCAATAGGAGACAGCACAAGAAGTGGGTCTGGAGGTTGTGTGAATGAAACCCTGAACCAGTTTATGCATGCGCCACTGCTGGCAGCACAGGGCTGTCCTTTCAGGGTGCCCTGAGCCTTTGTTTTAGTTTTCATTAAGATTTTATGCTACGTGTTGCAATCTCCGTTAAATACAAAGCTGTGGGAAGAGTGGGGCTAGGGAGACTTCAAAGACCTGGGCTGAAAGATCCCTTTGCAGTGATCAGCTCTTCATAAAAACATGCGGAAAATCCTAAAGAAATTGCTAAAAACGTTGCCGGAATCAATTTTGCTGAAAGCAGAATAGAAGTTTCTAAGTATTCCCTTGACTTAATCCATATGGTGTATGCTGCTCACATATGCCCACCACAGTTTCTATCTTGGGAGCTGGAGGTGTTCCTGTTATTTTATGGCAGGAACATGCAAAGGTCACATTTATTGCTTTTGAAGCTCCAGGGGGAATTCATCACTGCATACTTGAGATATGTCTGTGTACTAATTAGATCATACCTCCCTCAGCGGAGGTGAAGTTGGTCAAGTAGATGTGCAATAAACCTGGGTCGGCAGAGGAGCTGTGGGGAAGACACGCTTGCTTGAGCAGAGACTGCTGCTTAATGTACTGCAGGAGAGCAGGGATGCCCTGCCCAGGGCTGTCCCATCCCATCAGGATGTGGGACCCTTTTTCCTCAAGGCGTCGTGTTGGATTCTCAGGGCAGGGCTGCAGGTGGGATGTTTCCAACAACACCCCAGCACAACTGTGCCCAGCTGGTGCCACCTGCTTGCAGGTGCCACAGTGCACAGCCACTCCAATATCTGTCATGTGAAGCTGCTGTGGTATTTTTAACGTTGGGGACACAATTCCCTGCCGTGCTGTGGCTGAAGAGAAGTAACTCAGTGCCATACTGGTGCAGCTAGACAGAATACTGCAATGGGACTAATGCGGATGGACTGCCATGATGGGACTGCTGTGATGGGACTGATGCAGTGGGACCACTGTGACTGGGACTGCTCTAATGGGAACGCTGTGATGGAACTACTGTGATGGGACTGCTCTGATGGGACTGCTCTAATGGGACCACTGTGATTGGGACTACTCTAATGGGACCACTGTGATGGGACCACTGTGATGGGACTGCTCTGATGGGACTGCTCTAATGGGACCACTGTGATTGGGACTACTCTAATGGGACCACTGTGATGGGACCACTGTGATGGGACTGCTGTGATGGGACTGCCGTGATGGGGCCTCTGAAGCATCAAAGGACTGCCTGTCCCCGGGGGGCATTTCCCAAGCCCATCACACAGGAGGATGTGCACAGGATGTCCCTTTTCTAGTGGGTTCCATTTCCTTTACTCAGCAGCCCAGCTTTCCCCTTTCAAGTGTCTCCCCACATCCCACAAACAGGAGGGGCAGCTGATGTACAAAGGCTTCGCTGAGCCCTCCACCACTCGTGTTGCCTTCACGTTCCTCAGCCCAATCGGTTTCTGTGTCAAGCCGTTGTTCTGCTGTTTCCATAAATTCCTTGCAGTAATTGCAGCAGTTCCCAGCAATCCTCAGCGTGCTGCTGCTGGGTGGAGTGAAGAGGCTTTAATCAGAGTGCTCCAGGACAGCTCTGTCAGTGCGCAGCATTAGCGGAGGGAGACGGCAGATTATGAAGTGGCTTCTAAAACATTTTGTCATCGTCTTAAATTTGAGCAATAATTGATGTCGGTGGGTGGCATAAAGGGTGATAATTGGTTCCTGTAAATCTCTTAAGTGCATTAGCGGGCTATGTTTGTAACAAAATATCTCCAAGTTTCACTGCCTGTGTTCAGCTCACGCGGGCTGCGTGGTGCCGTGCGCTTCGACAGTCCCACACCTTGTTTTGGCTCTGTTTGTAAATAAGATCGATCCGAGATGGATGTGAAACGGACCCATCTTCCAAACGCAGTGTGGGCTGTGGGAGGCTGTTGGGCTGCAGATGTGCAGGGCAGGAAGACACAGCGGGGCTGCAGATGGTTCACCAGCAGCAGCTGCAGGGCTGGGGAGCAGCGAGGAGCACACATTGGGGTGTGCATCACTGCCTGCCCTAGTGGGGTTCCCTGGGACATAGTCCTGGGGCTGAGCAGGAGCTGCATCTTTTTGCCCCTTGTGTTTCAAAGGCATCTCCTTTTTTTCTTTCTTTCCTTCTTCTTTTCTTTGGTTTGTTTTGTTTCTTTGCAAACGGAGCAGTAGTTTTGTTTATGCATTTTTGTGCTGAAAAAGAGACTTGGAGGTTTATGGCTTGTGGATCGACTAATGGCCCAGCCTGCAGCCCTGATGAGTCTTTGTTCGTGAGCTGTTTCATCTCCAGGTACACTATGCAGGCTAAAAGGATTTATTGTTTCGGCAAATTGATTTCAGCAGAGTGCAGTTTAGTCAGAAATAGGTCTCTGTTCTGTGAGAGGTGGCTCTCCAGCTATTTTTCCTCCCTGCACAGTGAATAGGCTCATACCAGGATAAGGAGTAGCTGAGAATTCATTTAGCAGAATATTGCTCCTTCATGCCACATAAATTATGGCGTTGCAGAAATAATGATAGCGGAGGCTGGGAGCATGCAGGGGAAGTGTTGGGATGCTCGGGGTGGCTGCCCACGAGCACCCAGCTCTGGGGCAGGGATGGGGGAGGTTTTGTCCCAGTGGGGATCCCGCGGTGGCTGCACTGGTGCCTGTGCTCCCTGGTGTTGAGTCCCCAGAAATGTGGGTGGCAGCGGGAGCCAGAAGGGAGCATCGCTTTCTAGGGAAAAGGATAGGAAAGCCTCATCTCTGAGTATATGGGATAATGAGCATATTCTCATTTCTGTGCCTCGTGCCCTATAGAGTGTGATAGCCATATCTCCATCTGAAGGACCTTCCAGGAGCTTCATCTCTTGCTGTTGACCTGGGTGCCATCTATGCTGGGAGCATTTCGGTGGGGTGTTCTCTGCCGGGGCACTGAGCCACTCGTGGCTGGGTGTGAGGGGAGTTAGGAAGACCTGCAGGTTTGGTGAGGTTCAGAGCCACATCCAAGAGTGATTGTTGTTTCTATGAAACATGTTGGACCACAGTGATGAGCATGAGGATGCTGCAAGTCCACAGTCTTGATTACAGCTCAAGCCATGGTTGTGAGCTGAGGTTTACTCCTTGCGCTTGTTCACCTGGAGTCACCCAGTGTATATCCAAGTGGATCTGAATCTGGTTCTTGGCACTTCATGCCCTGGAGCAGGTAACAGTGATACTGCATACTGCACAGGCAGTGTTTTGGTGGAGTGTTTTTGGTTTTGCTTTTCGACAGGCCGTGATCAATACAGATAGCGTTTTCTCAGCCAAAAAAATGACAATTTTATGAATGGAGTTTAATAGCAGTGCCTTTATATGATGCAGAAGGAGATAAATGGAGCGCAAATGGGAAAGGAACTTCACCCTCAGGCCCCATTGTTTAGTGTTTCATAAGCGATTAATCGCTTCATCCCCATCAAGTGCAATTGTCAATTCAATAAGCTCCGAGGTATTCTGAATGGCGCTTGGCAAACGGATTCCTAATGTAATTACATCTAAGCGGAGGGTGAGAGCGCGTGTGTGCGGGAGGGACGGAGAGATCTGTGTTTTTTGGTGTGACAGCGTAACAAATACGTTGCTGTAAGCCGGTGAGAAAAGCCCTTCTGCTGTGGGTGATGATTTCACATGGCGCTGGGATGCAGTGTGGGATGGGAGCTGAGCAGGGGTATGGCAGACTCCAACCTCCTTCTCTTGTTTTCTGCTGATGCTTGAAATGTGGGAAGCAATGGGATTTGGAATAGTACATTTGATATATATGTATGTGTGGTACAGGCTGCATGGAGAGCTGTGGGTTCCCCATCCCTGGAGGTGCCCAAGGCAATATATGGGGCCCTGGGCAGCCTGAACTGGTGGGGGGCAGCTAGCCCATGGCAGGGTACCTAGATGGTCTTGTAGGTCCCTTCCAACCCAAACCATCCTATGATTCTATGGAAATAGCATCTTCTTCCTTCCTACAGCAAGGGCCTTGGGGTGGTGTGTTTATGAAGACTACTGTTGCAGGAAAAAGAGTGCAGGGCTGGGGCTCCTCAGGCCCCACAAGCCCCACAAAGCCCATTGGTGGGGCTCGTGGCTCCCAAAACAGGCCGGACCAGCTGTGTGTTGCAGCACGGCCGCTGAGCACTTGGCAGGGAGCGATGGGGAGCGATAGGGAGCAGTGCTGTCTGTGGCAATGGGATCTCTGCCTCGACACAGATGTGTGCAGTGCCAGGCCGAGTGTTTGCAGAGACTTGTCAAGCCAGGGGAAATCGTGCCAAGGCAAAACATTGGGGAAGATCTCGAAGAGGCAGACAATGGTGCGTTTGCTTTCTGGTCTTGCCTGCGGGTCTCCTTTGCCCCTTGACTCAGATTTTTTGGCAGATTGGTGGGGGAAAGGAGCAGCTCAGCAGCCTCATCCCGCTGCAGAGCTCGTCCCAGCACATGGATGGCACCCTGCAGCCCAGCAGAAGCCCAGCGAGGCGAATATTTCCTTGTACTCTTAATAAATAACCGCACATCAGTTCTTCCTCGATCCCTTTTCTCCTCTGTTCATAAAGGAGATATTGTCTCCTGTTGCCCTGTAGCATGTCCATGTGTCCACCACTGGTTTCCATTAAAGGTACTGGTATGGTGGGGATAACAGGCAGCACAAACGCTCTGAGCCCCCACCCCAGGTCCGACCCTGTGCCCCTGGACTCAGCCAGTTAAAAACACTTGTTTGTCTGCAGTTCCAACCTTTGACTTCCATTTTACAGTTCCATTTAATTGGCCTTTAAAGGGTCAATATTCACAGTCTTAGCAATTAAAGCATTGACTTTCTGTTGCGAAAGCTTGTCTGAGCCCTCACTGCAGAAAGCATCTTTGCAGAACTTGTCTCCTTGAACGTTTAAGCTGTCAGACCTAATTATCCGCATTGGTTCAGCTGAATGGATTTCTCTCCTCTCAGCCAGCAGCAATATTTTGTTACTGTCTATGAAACATAAACTGTATCCTGAGTTAGAAGCAGCCGTTTTCTGAATCGCAGATCTTGCCACTGTGGTGGATTTGAAGTTTAGATTAGAGCTGAAGTCTCAAGTGCCCCCCACCTCGCATGGTGCTGTGGGTGCTCTCAGGGTGCCATGTCCCCATCAGAGCTTTGCTTTGTGCTTTGCAGAAAAGCCCGAGCTGGATGAGATCACCCTGGAGAGAGTGCTGGAGGAGCTGGAGACGATGTGCTACGAGAACATGAACATTGCCATTGAAACAGAGGAGGGTCTGGGCATCGAGTACGACGAGGACGTGGTGTGTGATGTCTGCCGCTCGCCAGAGGGGGAGGATGGCAACGAGATGGTGTTCTGTGACAAGTGCAATGTCTGCGTGCACCAGGTGAGCAGCAGCCCGAGAGCCACTTCCCTGAGCGTGCTGCGCTCCTGCCCCTCTTTCCTTCAACCCCGTGACCTTCTATTTCTCCTCTTCCATGAATGTGCTCATTGTTCCTTGTCCTTGCCAAGCTGTGGGATCCTAAGCACCTCGGGACAAGCAGCATGGCTGCTGGCTTCCCTTAAGTCTGCACTTTGTATTGGGCCATTAGGACCTTCCAGCTCCACCAGCTTTGTCACACATCACGGGGCTTCTGTCCCAGCTTCCCAGTGTATGATTTCATTTTATTTCGCTGCCTGGAGGAAAACATTTTATTTTCAGAACTGAGCGTAAAGGCTTCAAGCCTTTGCTGGAGGGAAGAAGGAAGAGCAGCAATATCTGTGGGCTCCTGTGCATACATGCTTGGAGCAGGGAAGTACTTGGCTGCATCCTGCTGCTGAGCATCCATCTCTACTGCGGGGGCTCCAGGGACACTTTGCTGGGTGGGCTCCAATGGGAAGTGGAACCCTTGGATGTCAGCATCAGCCCCATGGCCTGGAGAGTATAAAGCAGAGCCCCTTTTCAGTTCCTTTCTGAGAAGGGTGTTTTGTTGGCCTTTTTTTTTTCCTGCATTTTCTCATCTTTTGGGCAGCTTTTCCATCAGCATTTCCTGGAGGTGGGAGAGTGCAGGAGATATGTATAGTTGAGAGAGGTGGGTGTTTTGAATGGTTTCCATCAGTGAATCAGATTCCACAAAAATACCAGGATGATTTGGGGATGGTTTTGGGTTGGTTTCTTCCTTTTTCTTTCTTTCTTTCTTTTTTTTTTGGCGATTCTTTTTTAGTAAGCCCAAGTAGAAATTTCTGGCCATGGGCTGACGTGTACCCATTGTGCAGCAGTGTGGGGGCCAGACTCCATCAGGACAGACAGACGGACCCGGCAGCAGCCTTAGTGCTGAAAGCAGCATGATGCTGCAGGAGGAGATGCTGCAGAAGGAGATGCTGTGGGTTGGATTTAAAGGCTGTTGGAAAAAATGGGTGATTTTATCTTGTTTTCAGGGCACACGCTCAGGTCTGAACCCCAGCACCCCCCTGTAAGCTTTTAAAGATCCCACCTCTGTCCCCATTCACATAGCAACAAAGTCCAGAGCCTCCAAGCAGGGGAGGAGCTGTGCTCAGATATGCATGCTGGGGTCGTTTGTTTGGCTTTGCCTCATACCAAACCAGGTGTTTTGTAAACATCTCTTACAGAAACGATCTGTCTGTCCAGTTTGGAGGTGCTGTGAAACACATTTAAGTCTCCATGAACCATGTCGACCTGCAGCAATCATACTACCTCCTTTAATTCTTCATTTTCCCAATAGTATGTTCATAAAGTGACTCTTGCTCCATGGAAGTTACAACTATCAGAGTTCATCTGTGGTTTGGGGCAACTTAAAATTGTGCTTCAAAGTCTCTCCCTGGCCATGATGGCTGAGCATCCCCCTTTCCCGTGCTCGTGTGTGTACCATGCTCATGTAATTACCTGTTATTAAATCATCTCTTGTGACATAATAGCACAGGCACAAGCTTCTCCACTGCTCTCAGAAACCCTCAGTGTCCTGCAGCCTCATGTCAGTGGCCAAGGCAGTTGTCTGCCACTCTTTAAAACTCTTGAAGTACAAGTTATAGGGACCTGCTGGCTAAAGACTGTCCAGTTTTAGTGGTTGCTCTTTAATACAATCATAAGTTACTGCCGAAGTGGAAAGTATTTTATCGTTATCATTATATGATAGAGCTTATCATTTGGCTCTGCCCCAAGTACGGAAGAGAAATATTTATTGAGCCCTTTGGCTTGTCTGTGCCGTGTGTTATCGCAGCAGGTCTGCTGGCTCTGCAGGCAGCACAGTCCTTTTGTTCTCTTCTGCTTCCCACCGTCTTGGCCACAGATATGTCCTCGTGTCCTTTGGGTTTATTGCTCCTTCTCATTGAGGCTCCTCCCTTCTGATTTATATTCATTACTGTCAGTTTCCCCTTTTTACTTTTACGCAGTTCTTTTCACTTCCCCTTTTGGTCTGTGCTGGGTGTTTAACCAGTGTGGCCATCTTTCCCAATCATGGGGTTGTGGCTTCACAGCCCTCATCTACCCTCAAGGTAGATTCACCACCCCGTGCCTCATGGGATGGGTCAGCTCAAGGTGTTGGTTTTACATTCTCATTGGAGCTGCTCTCACTGCTTTTGCTCCCATTTGCAGGATATAAAACACATTTGTACACTCAGTTTTTAATTCTATCCCAGGACATACTGATAAAGCATTAGTAGCCATGCGAAAATAAGAACATGACAAGGAGGGAAGAACTTAAACTAGCTGCTTTGGTTGTGGAGCAGCTTTGTTCTTTACCAGGACACCCAGATGCTGTAGTGATCAGCCAGTGTGCCGTGCTGTGGGAGGATGCTCGCTGCAGGATGGCCAGGTTAACCAACCTTACTCCTGCCTCACAGGCATGCTATGGAATCCTGAAGGTCCCCATTGGCAGCTGGCTGTGCCGGACCTGCGCCCTCGGCGTCCAGCCCAAGTGTTTGCTGTGCCCGAAGAGAGGGGGAGCACTGAAGCCCACTCGGAGCGGGACGAAATGGGTCCACGTTAGCTGTGCCTTATGGATACCTGAAGTAAGTAAGATGCTTTCCAGCCTTCTCTTGAAATATGGCACAGACATGATTTCCAGGTGTAGCGGAAATACAAAGTCACAGCTTGAAGCAGTGATTGAGCACCTGGTGGGAAGGCAGGGCCAACCCAGGGGAGATCAGGTGCATGCAGTGCAGCTGAGTGACTGGAAGGGCTGGAGCCAGGATCCACCCCTTCCCAGACCTCATTTAAAGGCTGGCAGTGAAGGCAAGTGGCTCTTGTTGGAGATTGCTGTCTTTGTGAGGCCTCCTGAAGGTAAGCAGACTTTTATCCTTCATTTCTTTATCCATGGATGCTGCATTTGGGCTTGTCATTGTTTGCCATAGCTCAGGGCTTTGCCACTCCACTATTATTGCTGTACTTTCTATCACATTATAGCATTGTACCAGGTCTGAGCTCAGATATCTATCAAGACTAATTCTAGTTGGGCTCATCGAGCTGAGGTTGGAGTCACGATGCCCATCAGGCTCCAAGCTGAGTGTTAACAGCCAAGCAGCTCCCCATTAAGGAGAAAACTGGAGGGTGCAAGCTGCTGCCCTACTCAAGCACCCACACTCCCCAAGGAGGGGATGAGGTTGGAACAGTCTGTGAAGTGTCACTTTGTTCTCCCATGATGTGAGGTGCAAAGAGGAGTGCCAGAGAGGTAGGGATGTACCAGCATTCAGAACAGTAAGGATAAACACCAGCTCAAACTGGCAGGCAGATGGATACAAAAGAAAGGCCAGAACATCACCTGTATTTGTTTCTGGGTTTTGTGTTGATTTTTTACCCAAGTTATGAGTGACCTGAAAAATAAGAAACAAAATACACCCCTCGTTCTGACTGCCTCAGATATCCCCTGTAGATGATTTGGGATAGTAACAGGTACTGAACATGTCTTCTATTTTGTGACCAGGTTAGCATTGGATGTCCTGAAAAAATGGAACCCATTACAAAGATCTCACATATCCCAGCGAGCAGATGGGCTTTGTCCTGCAGCCTCTGCAAGGAGTGCACTGGAACCTGCATTCAGGTATGTGAATCAGCAGTGAGGAAACTCAGGCCCCTTGGTTGTGCCTATAGCAGCCACCAGAGATTCTCGGGCTGTTGGTGGACGAGATCCAGGCTGGGATCATTCCTGGCCTAAGTCCCAAGAGCGCACCTAACAAGAAGCATGAACACCAATCAGACATCATTAGCCATTGTTGCTTGCAATCTTTTAATGTATTGAGTGCCAGGAATCTAGATTAACTTTCTTTTGCATAATACAGCGATGTTGCTGTGGTGACACTAATTACCAGGACTGCAGATGACCTTGGTTGGAGATAGGAACCCCCAGCGGAAGGGCTTGGCGTGGCTGTCAGGAAGCCCATTTCTCATGGGATTTAAAGCCTGAGCATTTCACAAGCTATGGGGTTGAATGTGAAGCCTTTCTCGAGGGGGACAGCAGGAAGCCTCAGGATCAGGCAGCCCCCCTCCTCACCCACCCCCAAGCCTGCTGGCTTGCAAAATAGAGTATTTACTGCATATTACATTCCCAGCTGTTCTCCTGTTTTGCTGCACCTAAGCAGAGCACCGCAGACATCCGATTTCCTGCTCTTCCCACAGCAGCAGCACGCTGACGAGGTGGCGAGGCGTTCAGCTAAAAGCAGGAGCTCAGGACTCTCCTCTTAGAAAAGTGGAGCAGAGCTTTGGGGCTGTGCTGTCAGTGCAGGAGCTTTGCTGGGTCGCTTGCATCAAGCTTCACTCTGGTGGTCCCAGAGGATGGGTTGGGATCTGCAGCTGTACGGTGCTGGTGCTCATGCTTTCCTTGGCAGACCAGTCGTGGAAGCAGTCTTGGCATGCAGTAGGGAGATGGAATAGCCATTAAGCTTTGAAAAATAGGGAGAAAGGTTTGGATGCGTCCCAATCCCAGCTAATCAGCTCCTGTACAGCACCGGGAGCTGCACCATGGAGGTGGATGCGTGTGGCAGTAAGTACTGGAGAGCAGAGCTGGTGGCAGGAGGGTGATGGAACAGGGCTGCAGGCTCTGCTGCGTTGGTGTGACTGCCTCAGGTTTAATACTTTAAAGGGAGCTATTTAAAAGCAATCCCCTTAGCTTGAAATGAAACCTCACAATACTTCTTTAAATCTCTAGTGTTGACTCACTTCTTTTTTTTTTTGATGGTTCTGGGTGGATCTGCTTATTCACCCTGCCAGATGGAGATACTGTGTCATAGCGGCAACTGCTTTCAAAGAACGGAAGGGCAGGGAGAGGAGGCAAACAGGCTTGGCAGCATCAAAGAAAATTCAGCTCCTCCAGGGCTTCATCCTCTCAGCACTGGCATTACGTGTTAGCATTGCAGTCCCCGGGACTGCATGGATTTGCATTAAATGTCACCTGAAATGGAACAGGAGCTTTACCGTCCGATGTGACTTCATGAGGCTGTCAGCAGAGTGTCTGCTGATGCCACCTGAATGCTTTCAGGGTGGGTTTTGCTTCAAGGAGGAGAAAGAAGCAAGCAGTGCCTTTGTTTGAGGATTTGTGGAGTAAGTCAGCAAGCTCACTTGTAGATAAATAAACACGTTCCGTATGCATCAGAGGTAGAGATCTGTGTTTTGAGAGCTGATGTTTATGGAGCATATTTTTGATTAGTGCCTGTTTATACAGGTGTAATCTAACTACCTTTGTCAGCGTTTTAGGTTTATGACACAGCTCTGAGAGGAGAGGGTTGTTTGCTGTTAAGGCATTCAGCTTGCACTCCTGGCAGCAGGAGCTGATGCTCCAGGTACCCGCAGGCTGCAGAAGGTCCTCGCTGCTTCCAGGGCAGGTTTATCTGAGTGACTGGAAGCAGGCTCAGCCAGAACAAAAGGCAATATGTCTGGAAGGGAGCTGGAAAGCAGGAGCTCATCATACCCAACAGGCAGAGGGTAACCACAGGCAGAACTGCTGCTTCAGAAGCCTCCACTGCTGTCAGAGACCAATGTGAGGCATCTCTGTGTTGAGGTATTCCTTCCCGTCCAGATTTGACCACCAAAAGGGAAGCATATCTTCTGCCCTCTGCGCCTTTCTGTGTCTCTGGTATTTCTGATTGCACATCGGTACTTTTCTTGTTTTTCTGGTAGAAAGCTGTAAACTTGCTGTAGTTGATCCAGTGCTCCCTTGTGCTGGGTGTAAGTAATACAACCCTGAAAACACCCTTTTCCCATTCCCTCTTAAGGAGAAGTCATGACTTTATGTGGTGGTTCTTGTGGTCAGACATCAGGATATACCAAGGAGCACTCGGTATCCAGCAGGAATTTTCTTGTTTGCATTGCTGAACTGCAAGAGAGAGTGCCAGGAACCAGGATCTGTGCAGTCCATGTCCTGACACTCTTGTGGACAAGAGGAACCTGCTGACCTTCTCAATGGGAACAGAAACAGTCTCTTCTAGAAGAACTTAACTTTCAGGACAGCCCGAAAAGCTGCATCTCCATTAATTGGTGGCAATCTTCTGCAAAGGACATCATCTTTTGCTGGCATCATCCAAAAACTTGAGACTTGGGAGCAGGGGCAGAGCAGTGTGAGTGCTCACCAACATCCTGAGCCCCAGTGTGAAGTGGAGCCCCGCCATCACATAAGGACACAGAGGGGCTGAAACTGCATTTTCTATCTGAAAAGTGCCACCAGGAACCAACCCATCTGTGGTCACTAAAAATTGCATGGTATTTCTTTATGAGGATGCAGAAGTGTCATATTTGATGGCTTGGCTGGGGTTCAGCGCTGGTAATTGGTTTTTCCTTCCTAAATTTCCCTTCCAGTTCTGTTGGAGTAGCCACTTCCTTCCACTTCTGCCTCAGAACTACAGTGTAGCACCACTGTAAGCTGTTAAACGTCTGCTGGGTTTCATGGTTAGCAGTGTTTGAATTCCATGGGCAAGTAAAGCCATCCCTCTACTTCTTCCCACCAGGATCGGTTTGAGAACTAATTAATAGCCCACATCGATCTCTGGTGCAGTTTTTGCCATCTCAGAATTGTGTTTGGGAATAGATTTGCTTCTACCTGGTGCAGCGGATGTTCTGAAATCCTGGAGCTAAAGGCACCGCGGGAGCGGGATTGGATGCAGAGCAGGTCAGGGGGTGCCCACTCTGTACACCCAGGCTATTCCATGTGGCAGCACCCACACAGATGAGTCCAACCCTGCTCCACTCTGCTCACCAGGGCTGGGATGGATCAATGTGTGCCTACTTTTGGCTCAAACAAGGTCACTGAGAGCTGCTGCTGACCAGATATGTTCCTTTGTTGCCATGTCATTGGAGCAGCCTCATTGTTTTCTGTTTGCTTTTCGGGCACGGTTTCTGACAACTACTGCTTGCCATCTGCTGGAAGAGGAATCTGGGATGGATGTCATTCACTTTGCTTTATTCCTGAAGTGTGATTGCCCCTGGTGCTGTCCAAGTGAGCCTTGGATGTGTTGATGATGACATCACACTGCTGTGGGCTGCCCCCAGTTCCGGCTGCTGTGTCCCTGTTTCTGTAGGTATTTATGTGCATTGCAACACAAAGAGCTCTTCCTGATGATTTAGTTTGAAGCACCCCCAGCTGTTACACCAAAATAGACACAATGGAGTATGTCCATGGCCGTATATCTCTGTTCGGTAAGATTACCATCTTGGCTACCAGACAAGAAAACTCAATCAAGGGAACTTACAGCTGGCAAAGGCTTCCAACCTTAATGTGCCATTAAAGTGAGGAAGAGGGACTCCATCAAACGGCATTGCATCTCTTCCTTGTAGTAAATCTCTCTCTGTGACTGCAGGAGCGAGCGTGTGCACTTTAAAAGCCAGCACATGATATATTAACTCCTCCAAAAGCTGGCAGCCACCTTCACATGCAGTTCCGGGCTGAAATTAGGAACAAGAGGATATATTTGAATAGAGCGAGTTGAGCTGCTTGCATTCCGTGTCAGCACCTGGAGATGCGAGTATGGATGGACACAACAAGTATAGTGGATGCGGAGCCCTGGCCCTGGTGGCAGCCTTGTGCCACCAGCAGCTCCACCAGCAGCATGTCACTGCTGGGAGAACTGGTGCCCAGCATCCACCCCTGGGGCATACTAATGCTTAGCAATCCAGGTTCTGGTTCCTCAGATACTATCAACATTTCTATTCCATTTGAAAATCAAAGTGCAGCACAGCAGAGCCCTGGTGGAACCCTACAGCATCCTGGTGGTTTGTGTTCTGTGTGTGGGGAGGTTTGTGGCCAGGCTGGTGCTGCACCACGCTGCCCAGCCAGAGCAGTCCCTGCATAATGCTGAAGTGCTGTGCCTACAGTAATAGGTCACTTAAAATGCCTCATTATTGCAGTTAAACTGGTCATTAGCAGCTGGAGGAGAGTGATTTCTTATGGGTTATGGTTGAAGCAATTACTTGACATTATGAACCATTAAAAAACAGTTAATGAACAGAGGGGGAGGCTGTGCTGATATGGGTATGGGTGCTGCGATGGCAGTGGGTTGCTTTTCATCTGTAGGAAACCAGGTCTGGGGTTCTTCTGTTTTGCTGATGGTGAGATTCAAGTAACTGAAGTGTAAGGTAAGTTAGGGAAGTGGTCAGGTCTTTGATAAGTCTAGACACTGAACCAATTCTCAAACCTTATTTCATGATCATACGGAGCATGTTTGCTCTCCATATAGTGAATTTCATTCTTCTTTCCTATTTTTATTTTTTTTTAATGGAGCTAATTAAAGTCTGTATAACTTCCAGAAGAAAAAGGCATTGTGATTTGGGAGCATTGGCTGCTTCTTACATACTCCATTCACTCCCAAACCCTAACACCTGTTGGCTGTCACTAACAATGGCATAGCAGTGGTGTAGGGTAGGGAGCGGGATGAAATCAGGATGGAAATTTCTCAGGATGAATCAGCTTTCAATCTTTGGGCATCCCATTGGCTTGACATGTTGCTGGAACAACCATCAGAGTCTCATATTTACGATAGGTAAAAGGCATCATGGCTTGTTGCAGAGAACACAAGCAGGTTAGGTGAGGAGGTGCCTGGTGAGCCCTGGGTTCCTTCTGCTGGGGATTTTGGTGCCCACCCTCATTGGTGTGTAGGACTGGGGCAGTGCAGCCTGAGCAGCATGTTATAGAGCATCTATTGCTTGGGGGTGGGTGCTGTCCCCCTGAGGGCATCGCTCCCTTAGTGAAGCTGTGTTGTGGTCCTGTTGTGCCCTCACCATCAGCCCTGTCCTTCTCCCCACAGTGCTCCATGCCCGCCTGTGTCACCGCGTTCCACGTCACCTGCGCCTTTGACCACAACCTCGACATGCGGACTATTTTAGCAGACAACGATGAAGTGAAGTTTAAGTCCTTCTGCCTGGAGCACAGCACCGGTGCCACCAAACTACCCGAGGAGGCGCGGACAGAACCTGACCAAGCCCAGCTGGACCTGGAGAAGGTGACGCTGCGGAAACAAAAGCTCCAGCAGCTGGAGGAGGACTTCTATGAACTCGTGAAGCCTTCCGAGGTGGCAGAAAACCTCGATTTAAGTGAGTCGCTGGTGGATTTTGTCTATCAGTACTGGAAGCTGAAGAGGAAAGCAAACTCCAACAAGCCGCTGCTGACACCAAAAACGGATGAAGTGGACAACTTGGCTCAGCAGGAGCAGGATGTTCTCTACCGGCGCTTGAAGCTTTTCACACACCTCAGGCAAGACCTGGAGAGGGTGAGTGTGGTTTTCCCTGTAATGGCAAACCCATGTGCTCCATCAGGGTTGTTGTTGTGCATCCCTTTACAGACCGAACTCTCCCAGGAGGCTCAGTGTGGATTTGGGGTGATGGCAGCCCCCAGCAGCTCTCCAGGCAATGCTTAGAAATGAACCGAGGGTTGAGGTTTAGCTCTGCAAATATGTCAGTCCCATTTCCTGGATATCCTGATCTGGTCCTCCCAGCTTTTCCTCCTTTTCTTCTTGGCCTTTTTTGTTTAAAGCCTTTACCAAGAGCTGGCTGTTTAAATTAGTTGTAACAAAAAGCTGTATGGTTCCCAGGCTTTCATCCCAGCATCTCAGCTTGGCTGGGGAAGCAGTGCGGGTGCTGTCTTACTGTCTAAGTGTGTGTAAATACCAGCAGTCTCTCTAAGCAGAGTGCAAGTGATGCTTTCTTCCAGGAGTATAAAATTGCAGAGAGGAGATATTGCCAAACACTTTGATATATTGCTTGCCAGAGGCAGTTGTTTTCCTCATAAAGAAATTTCAGTTTGATGTTTTCTTCCATCCAGAACAAAAAAAAAGAGAATGTAGTAAAATATGAAGCAGCGAGCTGTGTGCTGTATATTTACAGCTAAGAGATGGAAGGGGGAAAAAAAGCTTTTCTCTCCTGTACACCTGGGTGTTTCCAGACTGTCCCCAGGTGGCAATGAGGCCACAGGCTGCTCACTGTGCCCATGTGTGGGTTCACAGGTTGGCTAACCCCACCAAAACTAGTCATGTCCTGGGGAACCACTGCATGGCTGCAGCCGTGGTGACAGAGCTGGGCTGCCCCAGTTGTGCTGCACACAGTGTCACTGAGCCTTAGCACCAGGCTGGCAATGGAGCTGTCTGCAGCTGCATGCCCATGAGAAGCAGCTGTGATACCACTGGTTTGCATGAGAGCTGCAGGAACTGGGGGATGCATCCTGCCCTTGATGGATGTGCTGCTGGTGGGAGCTTGTCCTGGGGGGCTAGGGCTGGAGAAGGAAGCATTAGGGAAATGCATATTTCTTATCCTCGGTGTCTTGCATGTAGAGCTTCCCTCTTGGTTGGTAAAATGTCATGAGCTGTAGTACAAAATGAAGTGAGGCTGCAGGTACCTGTGGGGCAAACATGAATCAGTGTGTGGAGGGGAAGGTGCTGGCCAGCTGTGGGTCAGGACAGCCACACCTGCACGTGGCTACTGGCACAGTCTGATGTCAGCTGGGTGTTCTGCTGTTTGTACACCATCAGCACCTGCTGCAGGGCAGTGGGCAGTTCTGCATGGCTCATGCAGGCAGCACAGCTGTGCTGCTGCCCCCCACTGCTGGGCCTGGCTCTGCCCTCCTTGCCCACCTTTATGCTGGATGCAAAAGGAGAATTAATGGATAAGGATGGAAATAGTTCTCCAATAGCCCCACAACTTCTGATGTGAGTCCCTGTGTCGAGTGTGAAGTGGTCCATGATAGGAGGGGATGCCCCAGCTGCATTACAGTACTGCTCCTGTGGCATCCCAACCTCTGAGACTTGCATAATGCTTTAGAAACATTAACTGCATCATTAGGCCTGTGAGCAATTAATGGGAGATTACAACAGCTTGCGCATCCACACTGTTGCTGTGTGGTTTCTGGTAAGGTACCTGGGGTTCTCTTAGCTCTGTTCCCTTTTGGTGAGTATTGCTCTCTTTATGCATTGATGTTCTTCAGCAGAACAGATTGAAGGATGCACTTCAGGTTAACCCTGACTGCTCAGGGCAGTGCCCTGGACCTGTTTTCCTGCCCAAGAGCTGTGTTAGAAAGTATGGGTGCAGAAGTGTGAATCCTGCTTGTGAGTTCTGCCTGTGAAGGAGAGGTTACAGACTGAGGTGGGTGTTTGTGTTCAGCTTGGGTGAGGCTGGGATGGACAGCCAGGCACAGAGCTGTCCCCAGGAAGCAAAACAGTGATGCAGCTTGGGGATTCATTTCCAGCCCTGCTAAACCAGACACTGTTTCTTGTGTTTCTTTTAGGTTAGAAATCTCTGTTACATGGTGACGAGGCGGGAGAAAATGAAACACACCATTTGCAAACTCCAGGAGCAGATCTTCCACCTGCAGATGATACTCATCGAGAAAGATCTTTACCCAGGTCAGTACCACTTGCAGGGTCTGCTCAGTGCCCTCCTCTGAGCCTCAGTACCCCAGCAGAGGAAGGCAGAGCCTCCCTTGCCCTGCTGGCTGCTTCCAGCGCGGTTCTTATGTTGACTCATCAAACACTGACAGCTTTGTTCTGAAGCGTTCAATAATGCCTTACCGAGGAGGACCGAGGTGCCAGCAGTCCTTGCTGTCACACATCTCTCCTGATCCTCACTCAGATGACTGCTGTTAGGTGCTGGTGCTAAAGCAGGATCCCAGGGTTCACATGAAGGCGCTGCTGCAGTAGCACTTGATTCCATTCCTCACTTTAAAAGCAAGTCCTGAGCACGGGGCTGCTCCTCAGCACTGCTTGGCCCTATGAAGCAGCTCTGGGGTCTTGTTTGGTTTGCTCTGGTTGTGTCAGAAGTTAAGCTGTGGATGGGATGACTTTTACCTCCATCAGCTCTGTGGCCTGTAGTTCTTCCTGCTCTGTTATACTGGCTAGTAGGAATGACACACGCACTTCCTGCAAAGCCTCTGGCACCTCTTCGTTAAGGAGCTGAAATAAAGTTGTTTTCCTTCTGTCTTTTTTTTCCCCCTTTTAAACAAGCACTGCCCAAACCCGCAGCCCTGCATCCCTCCTCCTTTATTTCAGTGGCAGCACAGGACCAGGCTCTGTGGCTGCAGAACACTTTTTCCAGAAGCAGCATCTGGAGCTTTGGCAAATGCTCTTGTTGTGTTTGTGGCTTTGGAGTTGCATTTGAATCCATCACATGTTTGGGGTTTCTTCAGGAACTGTCTGGGCTGAGCTTTCCTTTACAAAGGTTCCCTTTGACTGAAGTTTTGGAGGCTGAGACGTGTGTGTGTTGAGACGTGTGGAGCTTGGATCCTGTGCAGCTTGCCTTGCATGGCAGCCAGAGCTGGGCAGCACGCGGCCCAGGCTGTGCAATGGGGATGTGTGCTGATGGCGGGGGCAGGTTGCTGCTCCCCTGGTTAGCAGGTTTCACTGTAAGGGCTGCTTCAGGAGCACAGCCTGCTGTCATGTCGGCTGTTTGGGGAAGCTGGCTGAACCCAGTTCTTCAGCTTGGTCCTTTTCCAGGAAGGCTTTTGGCAGGATGGGAACTCGCTTCCTAGCACAGGACTGAATGGAGCTGGAGCACCAGAGCATGGGGTGAGAGCTCCCGGTAGCATTAGGTGTGCACTGGGGGGAACTGGAGCACCTGTGAGTGTTTAGCCTGCCTGGAGGACTGTAGTTATGGGGTGATTGATACAGCAGATAGGTATGCAGGCTTTGTAATTGCATTTTGATGCAAGTGCTATTCTCATGTAGCCCCAAACACTTTGCATTTGCCTATGAGCTTTATGCTCATGTGCTTGTCTGAGCCAAGCTGCTGTTCATCTGCTGGGTGGCCTCCCTGGTGCACTTTCCATGGGTCAAAGAGCGTTTTGGTGTTTCATTTTCTGTTGACAGCACAGCTCCCCACTGTGGGGTAGCACATCCCAGCCCTCAGGACATCCTTCCTCCAACCCTACACACTGCTCCCATCCTCAGTGCTTTCATCCTACACGATGCTCTCAGCACCCATGTGTTTTGCTGGGTCTCCTCGCTTCAGGTGACTTAGAGCTAAAGGTCCTCAGCAGCTCACAGGACTAAACCTATGGATACCATGCTGCTGTGTTCTGCATCGTTAGTGGCTGGAAAGTGATTCAGTGGCTGAGTGAGTTGCAGTCAATGGGGAGTGGTCCCTGTAGCAATCCTCTGTGCTGCTCCTGACTGGATTGCTCTGCACGCCTGCAGTTTCTCGGAGAAAGAAGAAAATCTGTACTGTTTTGCCTGGATGAAGCTGGTTTTTATCCCCTTTCCTTATAGCTGTAACCAAAGTCTGTTGGGGTTATCCCAGAGATGGTTTAAGCTCAGGTTAGTTTTGGAATGGCTCCTATATGAAGCGCCATTCTTGAGGGGTTATTTTTCTCACTGATAGATGGTGATTTCAGCAGGAGGTTTTTAATAAAATCAGTGAGAACTGCCCATGTAAGATGAACCCATCTCTCTCTCCCTTATTTTTATTGCATGAAGCAGAAAGAAAACTCTGCCTGTCTTTGAAACATGGCTGCTGTTTTGACAGGTCCCTCTCCACAAAGTCATGTTCATGTTTTTCTTTAGATCCGTTGTGCTGTCCAAACAAAGTTATGTTTTTATTTTGCAAGCAAAGTGAAAAATGTGTCTGTTTCTCCTGTTATTTGACAGGAATGGCAACAAATACCCGTTTTGCTTTTGCTTTTCTTTCTTGTGGTGAGCCCTGTGCTTGTGAGGGGTTCTGGCAGCTCTGGGACTGTAAATCCCCTGTGCATGCAGGTGCTGTGCAGATGCCCTCCTCTGCTGCCCCCTACGTTTCCAGCCCAGCTGGAAGAAGAGGAGCTGTTCTCTGGGCTGCCCCCATCCAACACAGTAAATTGATGCACTTGCATCAGCAACAGTATCCAGTTCTTAACATCGTTGCTTTGGTAGCTGCATGGCTTTTGCAGGTCTGAGCTGTTGGCCAGGCTGGCAACCTCCATCAGCTCACCTCCATCAGCTGTCCAGATGCTGGTGTAAGAGCACTGTCCTTCCCCCTTCAAAAATCAAAACGGATGCTTTAGCACGGACTTCTCTGGGCCTGAGAGAGTAACTAAAAACCTTTGGAGTATTGCGCTTGGCAATACAGGTTGTACTTTTATAGGGTATGTGTTTGTCCTGTTTACCCAAGAGGAATAAATCCAGTAGAAATTCGAAACCATTTAGGACGCATTGATTTTTAGCTGAACGGCTGCATAGCTTGCAGTTACATTCCTGGCTTTCCATAGGTGATGTTGCTCATCTTTCCTCCTCTGTTTAGCTGTGTTCAATACACCAGTTTTATAGCTTTGTTTTTTTTTCCACCGCCGTCTGTAATGAGTGTGAACAGTTACCACAGCTGAAAGGTAAAATCACACCGAGGTCTGCTGAGAAACACTGCCAATGCCATGAACTTTGCAGCTCAGTCCCTCCTGCAGCTGTGCCCACAGCCAGCCTGGGGTGTGCGCAGGCAGTTTCCATGATGTGCCAGCAGGTTTGGAGTGTCCCTGGTCTCCTGGAGGGCTTTGGAATGGTTTGGGTGCGTTGCTGTTCTTCTGCAGGGTTTCTGAATGGAGTTTGAGGTTATTTCTCATCTCCCAGTGGGTTTTACAGCAGGCTTTGGGCTTGTTCCTGGACTCTGTGAAGTTTCCAAAGCAGAGTTTGGGGGCTGTCCCCTCTGCTTCTCCCTGCAGTCCCCAAAACCCCATTCCAGGAGGGTGCCTTGGTGGCTGCACGATTTCTAGCAAGTTCTCTGCCTTTGGTGGCACCGCTCTTGTGGCCGTGCCACAGCCCAAACCTCTTTTGTGTAGCCTACAGGATTTACGTTGCCTTAACCCATAGAGACGTGAGCCTACTTTTTGGCCAAGAGGTGGCACAGCCTTTGTCCCTGTAAGGTGCACCCTGTGGAGCTGGCTCACCCTGGTGCCTTGTCTCACACAGAGTTTTCCTTTTTCTCTAAAAAATGCCAGAACAAACTGGGAAGAAGACAAAGGGTAAGAAAAGTGATCCGAGAAGGAAAGGAAGAGATGGTAGAAAAAATAGCCCTGAGAAGAAAGAAAAAAGGAAATCAGTCAACGAAACTGTGTTGGGACAACTGGGTAAGTCTGATTTTATGGGCTTCTGGTGGGCTGGCAGCTCTCTGGAGGCTCCTGCTTTTAGGGAGCAGAGTTGAGGAGTGCGGTGCAGCCCCCAGCCCATCCCATGTGGGATCAGCCCCAGCATGCCATGGCCACAGTGCTGCAGCAGAGACCTCACCCTGCTGGGTCCAGGTTATTAAACAGCCTTGGGGTTGCACAGCGTGCAAGAAAAGCTGCAATTGCACTCAGTGATAAAATCAGACTTACCCACTTCAAAGCAGGGCGGATCCTATACATCTTCTGTGCCATTTTGCTTGCATGTACCTCCAGCACCATCAGGGCTGTTCCAGCAGATGCTTCTCCCACGTCCTGCTCTGCTTCATCAGCTTCAACCCCACCAGCAGAGCAGGGGGAGTTTTGGGGGCAAACTTTGTCCTATTGAATGGGTCCTATGGGGCTGTGGAAAGAAACTGCCCTTCAGTCAGTCTGGAAAACCAGGCAGCAGAGAAGAGGAGCGAGGTCTTGCAAAGCTTCACCAGGGTCTTGCAGCGTGCTGGATTTTACAAAGAGCTTGAGGCATCGCTTGGGGCTGCTGTGATGGGGGAAGAATTTTAGGGTGCCCTGAGCTGATTGCCTCTGTGCCACCTGCCCTGCAGCACCATCAGGGCTGTTCTGTAGAAGAACCACAGGGGCACATGGGGACTTCTTCAGGGTGACGGTTCCTAGACTGGGCTCACTGCAGCTTCATACCAGCAGTTAGCCCCTGGGGTGCTCACCCATGCAGAAAGGCAGCACTGGGTCATGCACCACAGGGAGGTGATGTGTTTGCCATGCTGTGAGTCAGCACCATTGCTCCATCTCTGCACTGCTCCTTTGACAGGCGAGCACTCACAGCAAAAGTCAGATCTCATCTTTTCCCCCAGCCCTGAAGGAAGCTGTGATGTCGGACTGATGGGTTTCTGTTGTAGGGATTGAAGTTGGTTGTGTGCCTTTGGCATTGCTTCTCAGTCTGCTGCTTCAGCACGTCCCAGCCCATCATGCTCACTCTTGCTCTCAGACAGAATTATTAGGATGCTTTTCAGCTTTTTCCATTCCAGCCTGTCATTTCTGCTGCCTCTCTTTGGTTCTCGTGCTTCCAAGTGCTTGGAGAGAGCTCCCAACCCTCCTCCCATCTCACCCAAGGCATGCTGTGTTAGGGTTCACTGCCTGTTCAGGAGTGTGCTGGGAGCTGTGTTAGTGCTGTGCTGCGGGCAGTGCGGCAGCAGCTGGGGGGGTGGGTCAGACAGGACATGTCCCTGAGCCAGACTGTGCAGCAGCTCCTTGTGTGGGGATGCTGAGCCCTCCTTGTCTTGCTGCCCCTGCACTTGTACTGTGGTCCTAGGCTGTGTTTCAGTGCTGCAGGAAGATGCTCCGCTCAGATCTGTATGTGATATGACCCCAATTCACCATTCATTTCTGCAGCAGCCCCCCCCTCCTAGCTCCCCACGTGGCACACTGTGCTTTGTCATTCTGAGTTTATCCCATGTCAGGGAGTTTTGCTGAGCTCTGCGTGTTCTCAGTCAACGGGAAGAGCTGCTTCTTGTTCCTGAGCCAGTCCTCCACTTTTGTTTTCCCAGGCTTGTCGACTTCCTTCCCCATTGACGGGACCTTCTTCAACAGCTGGCTGGCGCAGTCGGTGCAGATCACAGCCGAGAACATGGCCATGAGCGAGTGGTCCCTGAACAACGCACACCACGAGGACAGCACACCCGGCCTGTCCGAGGAGCTGCTCCAGGACGAGGAGACGCTGCTCAGCTTCATGATGGACCACTCCCTGAGGTCCCCATTCAAACAGAGCGAGGCCGCCAAGAAAGTGAAAAGCAAAACGAGAACGAACACTAAGAAAAAGCTGCCCCGGAGCGGCCTGAATGCCGTCTTCAGGAGCCAGCAGGAGGGCTCTGAGCAGTGGACTAACCACGCCAGCGACCTGTCAGACGATGCTGCCAAGCCCTGTGCCCAGGAATCACGGCCCGGCAGGTCGGAGAAAGGGGCGGCGAGGCCCGCGGACCGCAGGGGATCGGGTGAGGCAAAAAGGGTGGCGAGGAAGGGGCCCGGCCCCAAAGGCAGCGACCCGTCAGCCCCGAGGAGCTGTGCAGGAGAGGAGGAGGCGGTGGTGGCGGCCAACAGCGCTCGGCCCGAGCCCAACCCCGCGGCTCAAGTGCCTGACCCCGTAGGTAGCCCGAAAACCATCGTCAGGTTCAAATTACCAAAGGAGAGCCGAGGGACCCGGCGCTCGCAGCCTCCCAAGACCGACGGCCCCGGAGGGCCCCCCCTGCATCGCTTCGAGGCCGAGACGGACGGCTACTTCTCCGACGCCGAGATGAGCGACTCGGACGGGGAGCCGCGGGGCGGCCGGGCGCAGCGGGGCCAGCTGGAGCCGGGCGGCGAGGAGATCGTGCGGATGAGCATCCTGGCTTCCTAACGGCACGTGGCCACCCCGCTCCTCCCATCACAACTGCCATGTCCGATTTCTGCCTAGTATCACAGCGAGAGGGGGATTTTTAATCTGTATATATAGTTGGAAATTCGGCACCGTTGTCTTTCTCTTCTCTTTTTGCCTGAGATACAGCTTCAGCTTCACCGACGTAGATTGCTGTGACAGTAGTTGTCCCCTCCGGCTGGCCTGCTCCCTGCAGGGCTGGCCACGCAATGGGCATTATTCCAGAGGGGCAGATCTCCCTCCTTGGGCTGTATCGGGGTAAGGGCAGGGGCCGGGAGCTGAGCAGGGAAGCCAGCCATGGGCGCGTGCATTGACAAGGCAGGAAAGTACGTGATGCTAAAATAAATAACGACAAAAGCACAATGAGTTCGGTGGGGGGGGAGCGCTTGGGGCGGGAGAGAGCCACTTTGTGTTTGTGTTTGTAGAAGAATCTCCATCATTGCTTTTTTCCCTTCTGACCAGAAACCATCCTGGGTTATCCCTGTCCCCGAGGCGGCAACTCGGCCGCAGCCCTCAGAAGCAGTTTGCTCAGGTTCATGGGTTAGCACCCAGCAAGCTGGGATGGAGGTGTAGGGAAGGACAGGGAGGGAAAAACCCTTTAGGAGCAGTGAGGGACTGGGCAGCCCCGCACCCAGCTGAGCCCCCCTGCACAGCAGCGTGCTCAGCCCCAGGCACTGCACTGGGGGGGTAAGGAGCACGCTCTGCCCTCTGATTTTCTAATGAAAACGCTACAATGGAAACGGTGAATTTATTCCTCCCCATCCTTGATCCTTTTTTGTTGTTGTTTTTCTTTTAATTCCTTAAACCCTGGTTACGAGCTGTTGACTCCTTGTGTGGAGGGTGATTCACAGAAGCTGACGTTATCAACGATGACAATAATTTAATGCATAAAACGTCCCCCAATAAGCCTTAAATATTGTTCAAAGCCCACGTTACCGACGAGGCAGGCGAATTTCCGTGTTTGCACTTAATTGCACCATTACTTCAGTTTTGGCTTCAAAGGTCACAGTGAAGTCGCGCTACGTTGTTTTATTGGAGTGACCCCAGTGTGAGCTCAGGGAACAAAAAGACAAAAAAAAAAAAGGAATTCACTGAAACTTTTGTTGTTGTTTTTTTAAGAATAATTTAAAAAAAAAATGTTTAAAAAAAGGAAAAAAAAAACAAAAAACAAAAAAAAAGGAAACAAAGTAACCTGGGACACTTCTGCAAACTGGTTAAAACCCATCACTTCTAACAGGAAACCCTACGGTTGTCCAACAGAGCAGTCAAATCTTTTCTTGTGGATGCCAAAGAATTACGTTGACAAGTCAAGCAGCACAGCCAGAAACCGGAAACTTCTCACTAGGAGCAGTTGGAGTTGTTTAGCACCCGAGGACTAACGACACACTCATGCACACTGCTGCGGCGTTAGGTTCCAAGCTTGCTGAAGGGGTGCTGAGCCCGCGCCCCTCCCTTTTGATTTCCAGTGCTTTTTGCTCATTTCACTGTGAGCTTTCTTCTGATACTCTGAGACTCCTTTAACCGACTGTCCCGGTGTTTTAGAGTAGATCAGCTTTTATCGGCCTTCAGAGAGTCCTTATTAGCAGTCAGATTGCAGCCCGGCTGACCCCAGGCAGCCCACGGCCCCAGGTGCTCCCCGAGCTGGGATGGAGCACCCAGAGCACAGCTGCACTGCGGGGAACAGAACCATGGATCGGCCAAATGGGAACCACCTCCCTTAGAAATTCATCCATCGAGGCTGGGAATGGAAATCTGCTCATTAATTAAGGCTCGGTATGTTCAGATAATGTTAAATACAGTAAATAGGACTTAGTTTATCTTATCAGGCTTGCTAGCTTTAGCTACAGTATCCTAGTATAAGAGTCATACCAATAATCAATATGCTGCCTTTTAATGAATCTTGCTTCCGTGTGCTTCACTCAGTTATGGTTAAACAAAAGCAATCCACAACTTCTCACTGTCCGCAGCTCCACTCATCGGCTTCTGCACTCCTCGTCTTCTCAGTACAGGAAAGCAAACGGGGGGACCCTGCGGAACTCTGCCGCGTGGTTTGGCACCGGGTCGGGAGGAGCCGGGGGCTGCGTGATGAGAGCGATGCACAAGGGCCATATTACTTTTTCTTTGTTGGTTTTTCTTCTTTTTTTCTTTTTTCTTTCTTTTTTTTTTTTTTTTTGATGATGATGATGATGATGCTGTAAAATGTATTTTGAGACGAAGAGAAAGAGAGAATCTAAGGGGTTTATTTTGCTAGAGGAAAACAAATATATATATATTGTCTTTTCAGATGTATAAACTGCAGTTTTGCACTGTTAAGAGCGCCCGTCGCCTCGGCAGCGGGGCAGCCCCATCCAGCAGCCCCGGCAGCAGCGCAGCGCTGGGTCAGCCCCCGCTCCCAGCTCCGCTCCCCAGACCCGCTCATCCTCCTCCCCTCTCACCAGGGACGGCGCTGTTTTGTTCCGCCGGGTCTCCCCGTTTGCTCCATCCGCACACAGCCCAGACCCACCCCACGTCAGTCACAGGAAACGATATGAATGTCGCAGGAGGAGGAAAAGCCTTCTGTTTTCTTTGTTTCAAAGAACGTGATGTGCCATTTGTTAATATAAAAGAGAAATATTGAAAATATATTGAAAAGAGCAATTTTAAATTATTTTTGGCTTATGTTGCAATATTTATTTTCTTGTATTAGAAATTCCTTTGTAGAGAAGAAAAAAATGTATTTTTCATTAATGCAAAAACCTATTTCTCCTTTTTGTACATTTTCCATGTTAGTTAATCCTTAAAGCAATATAACGTTATCAGACTCGTTCTGTGTGAGACTGTATTATGCATGCTCTTTGTGTTGCCTTGGAATAGCTCTGTCCGCCATTACTTTCATCCTGTTTAGGTACAGTGTATGCTTTAATACACGTTGGGACCATGGCCCATTGCTTATGAGAGAAAAAAAACAAAACAAAACAACAGAACAGAACCTTTGCATTCCTCAATGTGTTGGCAAATGCAGTCAATAAAGCAGTGTTTTACGTGTGCGTGCATATCGGCGTGCTCTGTACCACTGGGTTGTGTGGCTATCTGTGCCCAGAGGGTTTGCACTTGGGCATCAGTGCCCAGAGGTGTTCCCAACCCATGGAGATGTGGCGCGTGGGGACGTGGTTATGGTGGAGGGATGGGGTTGGATGGGGGATCTGCGAGCTCTTAACAACCCGAATGCTTCAATGACTCTGAAACACCGATGGGGTGGAGCTGTCCCCATAAACCCACTGCGATGGATGTGGAAGTGAATGAATGTGCCCTCAGCTTCCCTTGGAAGGATTGCGGTAGGATCTCCTTCATTGTGTTTAATGAAGTGCTGGTGGCACAGCGTCGCTTTCTCTCCCCATTACAGCCACTGCCGTGCTGCTGCCTAACTGCCTCAAATGTGACAAGAGTGCCTTTAGTATTTACTCTTCTGAAGTTAATACGTCGAAGGGAGGCATTTAGCACTCTAAAAATAGCTCCTTGGCTTTGGATTTCCATGTAGGGCTGTGAAATGATGCGTTTGCTGTGATTGCAACAGATGAATAATAAAAAGCTCTAAAAAAAATAATAAACAACCCTCCGACTTACCACGAAATGAGGGAAGCATCCAACGTCAGCCCCAGGAGCCAGCTGTGATCTGCTGCCCCAAAGCCCTCCCAGGGGCTGCTGATGTCTCACCCATCCTGGCCACTGCTCTCCAAGCATCTTCCCCATTCCTAAAGCAAAAGCCAGAATACTCATACATGGAATGAGGATGGTTTTAATGCAGCCACACCGAGCCCATCGCCCACCCATGGGCTGTGTCTGTGCAGAGGGCAGTGCAGATGGCAATGGAGACCTGGGGGGACTGATTGCATTGCTGGGGGGGCGGGGGGTCAGGCTACCCTGGATGTGTCCCAGTGCCACACGGTTCGGTGTAGGAGATGCTGCTGCACCTTCAGCTGCAATGGAGATTATAATAATGGACCACATGTATTTTAAGTGGCACTTTGTAAAGCTGACAGTGAATGCTGGGAAAAAACACGGAGGTTAAAGCACTGCTGGTGCAGCGCGGTCATTAGCAGCCCTGCGATGGGATTGGAATGGTCTGATCGATGAAACAAGGAGAGAAAGGTGGTGTGAAAAGCCAGATAACACGTCCACAGTGAAGGGCAGCTGGGCTGTGCCTGGCAGGAGGGGGGTACCCCGCTGGGGTGTCATTGACATGAAGGAGGTGGCACTGCCATGAGGGACAGCACTGAAAATCTCAGCGTAGCACTCGGCATTTCCCTGGCTGTGCACTTCACTGCGATGAGCTGCCTGCCCACTTCCCCAAACTTCCCAATGACCTTCCATTCATTTGCCCATCTTGGGGCACTCAGTGCTGCTCAGGTGCAGCAGCAATGCGGAGCACACAGGTGCTGTGCGCTGCGTTGTTCTCTTCCTGCAGATTTTGCTGTCTTCTAGCTAATATTTAAGTATGGAGTGATTCCTTCTTTAAGCACCCCATCTTATCTGTGCGCTACGAATCTGCAGCTGTGACATTTCAGGGTTATTGCCTTTGCAGCATCTGTACTAACAGAAGGATGAGGAACGTCACCGTGCACGCAGGATGGATGAGCACATGGCAAACATGCACTGAGCATTTGGGATTGTTTTACAATGGAGAAAAAAGAGAAGGGGTTGTTTTCCATGTGAGGAACCCGGCAGTCGCAAGGAAAAAAGTTACAGGTTGATTCCAAGTGATGCCATCGGTCCATTTCCCCTGGGTTTGGCCTCAGGAGAAGGTTTTGCAATGCACTCACCTGAAGTCTGCCTTGAAAGGGAGGGATGTTGTGATGCCTCCTGTGCTGCAGCCCAGCAGATGAGGGCCCCATTTTGGGGTGCAGGTGGGGTCCGATGTGCATGTGGTCTCCAGGGGCACAGATCAGGGCTGTCCCCATCCCACAGCACAGCAAAGCACTGCCGTCTCAGTTCTGCTCTGAGTTTTGACTCATCCCAGCCCAACAGTCAGAGCGAAACTGGTGAGGGGACACATAACCCTGCAATGGAGGCAGCAGTGCTGAAACTGCAGGGCTGCAGCAGGGGTGTGCGCTGCCTTCATGTTGAGCTGAACATGACCAGAGCAATGGCATTGCCAGGAGTTGGCTTTCCATCCTGTGATGTCTTTAAGGTTGAAGGCAAACCCCATACTGCGGCAGCCTTGACCCTGCCCTATTCTTCACCCCACTCCTCTAATGGCTGTCCCAAATTCCCTGCCGCTGATTGGGAGGGTGCTCTGCACACACACCATCACATGCAGCGATGGTCCCGAATTAACAAACCAACCGTTTCCATGGATGGGAGTGCAGGCAGCCCAAGCCAGGAGGAACTGCAGACTTCCAAAGACTGAACTGCTTCATCAAGGACCTGCTGTCACTCAATGTGCCATGGCAGTGGGCACAGATGGAGCTGGAACAGCACAGTGACAGCCTGAGCCTGAGCTCTGTGCTGCAGCAGCAACCAACTGCTGCTCTGTAGTGTCTCCAAGATGGAAATTGCTCCCTGCGAATCTCCCAGTGAGGAAAGGAGCCCTCAGAAGCTCGACTGTTCCTTGGCCTCTATCCAGGTGCAGGACCCCATCCCCATCCATCTGTGTCCCCCCATGCTGCTGCCTCCTAATGAATGACCACTGCAAACATGACCAAAAATCAGCAGCTCATTTTGTGTTAGGTACTGTACTGACATAAGATGGTAACGTGAGTTTAATTACAAGGTAATGAAGCCCTCATCTTTCTGTTATCTGCAGCTGTCAAGGACAAGCTGAGAGGACCTGCTCATCTGTAAAAGCAGTCTCTTGTTGCTGCTGGGTTCTGAAGCATCAAAATGAGGAATTCTGCCCTTAGTGTGAACTTGTCACCATTAACACTCCATTGGGCTTTGTTCTGAGCTCCGGTGTGGAGCAGCTCATGGGGAATGCTAAGGTGGAGAGGCCAGATGTGTCAGCCTCTCAACATGATGCCCATCACTACACATCACCCATCCTAACACAACAGCCATCTCAACATGGTGACCGTCACGGCACAGCGCCCATCAGCCTGGCCACCTACAGAAACACTGCATTTCAGGTTGAAAGATTTCACTCAGGATTGTTTCTCTCTGACAAAAAACCCTCTGCTTTGGTGGGTTACAGCCGCCATCACTCCAGGAACATCTCGTCAGCCAAAAGGAAGAATACCTTCAGGCAGAGAAGAATACCTGATTCAATTAAAGGAAGGATTCATTTTTGCAGGTAAAAAAGTGCAATTCAGCCTAAGCTGGAGTGATCACAGCCCTGTTCTCCTACAGAGGGGAATCACTGAAGATGCTGAAAGAGCACAGCTCCATCCTGCCCCACATTTGCTGCTCTCTGGTCTCACCCAACCTCAGTGCTCACAGCATTCCCCATTACATCCCTGTATGGGAAACTGCTGATCACAGCCTGAACCTCTGATTGACCATCTGAGGCAAGTGATGGGTCAGCTGTGGGAGCACAGGTGAAGGTAATTCAGCTGTGCTCCAGGAAGGGGTAGAGCTTGACTCCACCTCTCCTAGATCCCATTTAAGGGCTGACCAGCACTAAGGCAGCATCTCTTTCTGGAGGTTGCTTCTGTGTGGAGTTTCTACAGTGAGCTTCAACATTGGTGAGTCTTTCCTATATGATCTCTGGCTATCCATTTACTTTACCTTTGTATAATTTCAACTGTACAGTCCCCCAGTGCTGCAGCCAGTGTCCCACTGCCTCCTGCAGTAGATGCTCTCCTGGCCTGCAGCTTGCCAGCCTTCCCATCCTGCCTGCTGCTGATGGAGCCCATCTCTGCTATGGCTGCATCCCCAAGTGCCACATTCCCCTGGCTCTTGAACACCTGCAGGGATGGGGACTCCCCCACTCCCCAGGCAGCCTGTGCCCATGAATCACTGCTCTTTGGTGTTCCCTAACACCCAGCGTGGACCTCCCTTGGCACAATATGAATCCGTCACCTCCTGTACTATCACTGTAACCTGGGAGCAAGAGGCCACAAAGTTGTGCTGGAACAAAACTCTCCTCTCCTGCTACCATCAAGTTTGACTTTGCTATCTGTCTTAATAGCAAACCAGGCAAACAGCACGAAGGATGCTTCGTTCCTCTTGTGGCAGCATCGTGCACTCAAGGTCTGGAAATCATTGCAGAAAAAGCCAGCGGCTGTGAGGTGACAGATGTGAGGGCTGCTGCCACCTATGGATGGAGAGCTGCGGGAGCAGCCCGGCCTGCCCGCACCCATTGGCTCCGCGGGACCTGAGCTTCCTCCTGCACAGAGCAGCGCCGCAAGGAGGGAGCCGAGGGGAGCTGCTGTCCCCATGCAAACGCATGGAGTACAAGAAAGGACCTTTGCTGGGAGCTTGCTTGGTTAATCCGGCTGCATTGCTTTCGTTCACAGCCCGTAGCTTATCCTCCCTTTCACCTTGCTCCTCTGATGTATTGAAATCTTTTTCAGGTGTGCAGCTTCATGCTCAGGTTGCTATGCTAATGATTTCTGCGCTAAAACTGCACCGCGTGCTGCTGGCCCATGGGAGATGCATTTGCTCTGCGCACACATCCATGTGTGCTGGGACACAGGGAGACGTTGGGGTACATAGAGGTGAGGCAGCTGCACACAGCCCCACACCACTCCCCCTGCCAGCACTCTGTTACCTGTAGGAAAAGATGTCATCTGGCAGCACAAGGTTAAAGATGTCCCCCTGCTTTACTCCTTCTTGCAATCTTACAGGCTTCAGCTTATTGAAGAACCTGTTTTTCTTTTACCCTGAGTCACTGTGCATGAAGAAACCATTGTTTTAAAGGTGACTCATCCGTTTGCATCACCAGCTGCCATGCCCCCCAGGGGTACACAGGCTCCAAGCAGGCAGCAGCCAACAGCTTGTATGTCCCAGGCTGCAGGCGCTGCACTCTGGCTCATCCCTACCAGCCCAGCCCTGCACTGTGGGCACCTGTTTGCTTCCACGGTCTTCCTTCATGAAGTGCACCTTGCTGACAGGCTGCCTGCTGCTTGAGCAGGGAAACCTGTATGGTGAGATACGCACCTGATGCTGAAATAGCCCGGACTAGTGAGTTTCCTGAAACCAGCATTCTTCTGGGTAGGAAACTTCTTTGCTTATTACCAAGACACATCAAACACCCTGGAATTACAGGGCAAAGGAAGGCAACACCCAAATTACCCACTTCACAGTGCTTTCTCTCTTACCTGCTAATGTGGTTGGGTATGGTCAGGCACAGCTGCCCAGGGAGGGGTGGGGATGCCACCCCTGAGCTGTTCCAGGTTGTGGAGATGTGGCACTTGGGGATGTGGTCAGTGGGAATGGGCTGGGATTGGATTGGGTAATCCCAGGGGTCTTTTCCAGCCCTACTGGTTCTGTGATTCATGCTGGTGTTTCTCATGTCCCATTGCTTGACCACCTTCCAGCAGCACCACGTTCTACAAGCTAAGTCCAAGCAAACCCCAGGGACAGCTGACCAGGTCACACAGGGACGGCACCGGCATCATCATGTGGAGCTCATTTCATAATTGCATGTTTACAGAGACATAAATAGAATCCATCCAGCAGTCACATGCATACGGATCTGTTACACATTCCTTGCTGCCGTCAGATAAACTTGCAGGACCTCAGCAAACTTCAGCTAACCACGACTGCAGCTCTCTGGTTTTCACTTGCTTCCCCCAGAATAACAGCAAACACGGCGTAGATCTTTCCCTGGCTCTCTCTTGTGTTCTGTCTGACAGCAGAGAGGAGAACACAGGCAGGATTCCGGCTTTGGCAGATTTCTTACCTGGGATTTCAAGCTAAAGTCTCTTGAGAAATGAAAGCTCCCCAAAGCAGCCTGGGGGAAGGAATAAGAAAAACTCATGCTGAAGAGGCAATTCAAGTTAGAGATGAGGAAATAAAATGGCATTACAGAAGGAGCAACAGCAGATGGCAGGACTAGAAGGCGAGTAAGTTACAAGTGCAAATCAGAGCCGTGCTCTCTGTGCAGACACACCTCCAGGCACAGCCATCGCATCGCATTGCATTGCTGCTCCTTCTCCCAGGGCAGTGTGCTGGAGTTGCTGGAGATCAGTGGGTGGGAGGCAGCCAGTGGGACGGCTGGTTTCATAGGAACACCCGTTATCCTTTGGCCAGCTCTAAAAGCATCTCAGATGCCCGTAACAAAGCATAAGCTCTAAAGAAGCACAGTGGTGCCATGAGCTCTGCCTCCTCCTGCTGTGCCCCAGCACTGTGCCCCCAGCAGCACCCAGAGCTCCAGCTGCTCTCCTGCTGTGGCTGCCCATCTCCACTTCTCCATGTATTTACTCACAGTAAATTAAAGATTTCTCTCTCCCCTGCAAATTCCTTCTCTCTGATTTTTTCCTTTAGGACCTACTGAGCACTTTTGCTGGATGTCCTCTGCAATTCCGTGCTAATGCATCCCAGTAACAATGCTTCCAAAGGGTTTGTTGTAAATTCCTTCTGTGTGTATGTACACGTATCTATTGACACACTGTAGATGTTTTACATGAACCAGCGGCAAGGAACAGAAGAGCGGCGGCACACCCAGGAGCCTTCCCTCCACAGCTCCATGGAGCTGAACCCTACCCAGGATCCTGCTCCAGGAAAGCAGTGAGGAAATGGCATCCAGGCCCTGGGCTGGAACTGAACATCTGCGGAGCTCAAAGCCCAGCTCTGAGTGCCAGCAGCCATGAGAGCCCCAAATCCAGTCCAACATCCTGCAGCTCATGCTTATCTCTGGTCAGAAACGCTGAGCTTGAAGTGATGCCCCCAGCACTGGGATGCTCCACTGGGGCTACTGAGAACCGCTCTCCCCTTTTGCTCTCTGACGAGGGGCCATATTTCAACCCAGATAAATTCTCCTTTCCTCCATCCCACAGCTGTTCTCAGCCATTAGCTGCCAAGGAGCTAAAGCCATCAGCAGCTCGGCTTCTCCACCAGGACACAGCACTGCAAGAGCCGGACTGATCTTGTCCCAGACCAGCAGCTGTCACAGCACACCCCTGCCAGGGGACTCCCAGGTTTGGGAGCACAGCTAAATCACTAAAAGCAAATGCAAACCAAGCATTTCCTCTTCTGTCCACAACGCGGACAAGCAGGGTGCAGGTTCAGAGGCACTGCTCCAGGCTGCTGGTGGTGGCTGTGAGCTCTCCCTTCACTCAGGCAGTGACCAGGTAGGACATCTTCCTTCTGGACCTTGTTCTCCTCACGCTTAATCAAGGACAAGAGCCCTCTGCAGCACAAGGATGGCGAGGCAGCATTTGCATGTAAAAAGCCAGAATGAAAAATCCTGGACTGAAAATTGCATCAAAGGCTGTGAAAACAGGTATCGTTTGCCTGTAAAACTGGACCCTCCTATCCCATTTCAACATCACAACACAGGTAACATCATCTTTTTGTGATGTTTTCTGCATTAAGGATCTGCTTGCATGCAGACGTGAACAGAAACACTGATGAAGAACAGGCTGAGCTTCCATTACAGCCAGCTGAAGAAACCCCCAGTCACTACCAAATGTGTGCTATGCCACAACACTTCTGCTTGTCCATGGGCAATGTAATTATTTGACAAGAATTACCTGCTTAGAACTCCTCTTCTTCACGCTCCAACACAGAACTTTATTTTCTATTCCCAAAACTTAAATTCCAAGCCTGGGATGCGATAGCGTAATAATAAGAAACACCACATTAAGAACATCTTTAAGACCGCTTTCATCTTTAGTTTTTCCTCTGCAGTTTATTATATAAATTATGCTTTTAAACATTTAGAGCACTCACATTTCAAAACAGAAAATGGTTAGTTCCACGCTGAGATACTAGTGCAAAGGTGGTTTATCTAAGTGCAAATAAATTACACGTCCCCACCGACAGCCAATGGATTAGGCTGTTTGTAATGCGTCTCCGAAGCCCATAACTCACGATTACATTATTTACACTAAGTTTGAGCATGTTGTGGTGGATAGAAATATTGGACTTTGGTTGGTGACAGTACAAACCGGACAGAACAATTCTACATGAAGCAGACCTGTTAATTCACTGGGACTGAAGAACAACAACATTGTTTTTCTGAGTTGACTTTAGTTACAAATAAGCAGATGTCAAACGTTCTATTTGCTGCTGAATTGCAGCTATTAAAACACAACAAGGCTCGCATGCATGCAGGTATTACGTTCCAGTGAATGCCATGGGTCATCTTTGGCACATCATAGACAGTACCTGAACACTGAGTACAGCATTAGATAACACACTTCATGAAATAGCCTTGGTCTGGACAAGGATAAATGAGAACAGTCAAAGATCTTTCCCATCTCCAATGCCAATAATTGTTGCTAAAATAAATGTATTAAACCAAGACTGAAATACAGCAATGCCTCTCAGTTACACAGTACATACTAAAACCAATGTCTAATTAAATTCAAGCAAAGTAAACCTCATTCAACTCACAGATGCTTCCATGTGGGGTCACCGCAGTGAAATACGGGCTGTTTTGTCTCAAGTTGTTGTTAATAGTTGTTGTTAATATCTTTGAAATCTGCACTCGTTTATCTTAAAGTTGCAGTGTAAAAACAAATTAGAGACTCTCCACAAATAACGTATTTATTAACAAGTTTTCTTTTTCACATTCTTTGAAGTGACGCTTAATTGAAATCTGCATAGTCAAGAGTGCAAAAGTAATTCACAACAGTCAGACCCAGATGTGAAGGCTGCTTCTTTTATAAGCAGGTAGGACTGGTCACAATCATAGGAATAAGCAACCTCCAGAACTACAGGTGTGGGAGATGCACAGGTGGTGGGGATGAAAACCACCAGAAGAACACTCACGAGTGTATTTTTCTATCAATAAAGTCTTCACACAGAGATACACAACACCCATTCACATTCATGTGCACAACAGAATGTAAACTACAGAGGAAATATTTCCTCTCCTGAATGAACAGTGAGATTACTGGTGACTGCTGTTCAGCTGCTCCCACAGCGGGAACCATTACGATACCCAGACAGAAAACGAAAGGTCCAAATTTCTTCATGCCCTTATTACAACCACATTTAAACTAGCATCTCACAGTATGAAACATGAGATCTGAGTATTTCTGTAACACTAGGAATTACCCTTCGCACACAATTTTAAAGCAGCATCGCCTCTGCTCTTTATTAGCTCTTAAAACTATCATCCCTCTCCTTACAGCTCATGTTATTCACAGTTGGTTGAATGGCAGCTGAAGAGGACCCAACACCCGTGGAATGGCTCAGCCTTTGGAAGGGGCCTGCAGGCACCCCCCACTGCAGGGAGGAGCACAAGGGCAGCACATCTCCACTTCCAGCTTCATTTCCATCAACACGGGCAGCACAGTCCCAAGAGTCCCCCCTTCAACACCACTGTGTGACTGCAAGAAGTATTTTTGAATATTTACACTGTTGCACTATAACCATTATCAGAAGAATCTGGGGGGTGGGGAAAGATTCGTGTTCCCCAAACGTAACTGCTGGAAGGAGCAAAGACTCACGTGTTGTCCACACACCTGTAAGATGATCTACAGTTTGACTTAGGCAACACGGAGGCACTGCTCAGCAGCACAGAGCAGCACATTAACTCATGCTGGTCAATCTACCTGACAGCCTCACTTCTGTTCCTCACCATGCACAAACTAGGCTTAACATTGTGCAAGATCGTGCTGAAACTAGTGCCAGCTATCTTCTATATCAGTTAGGTTGTGGATTATTCATTCGATTCAGATGCACAACCTTGGACTGAGGGGGAACCATCAACATTATTTAATCACACAAGCCCTGACCTGGGCAAGGAATGCACCCCATTTATTCACCATGTGCCTATTTAGAGACTACAGGCTCACATTTGAAGTCTGTAGGCTTTAAATCTGAGATTCAAACTCAGTAGTTTAAGAGAGAAAATTATGAAACCAAGACACAGACATTTGTTTGCTGCTATGGATTTTGAAGAAAGAGAGCCTAAAGCATTTCAGAGAAGATCTACAACAGTGAGTACAAAGTAGTCCCAGTGCTGGGATTCTGTAAGAACATCTGTAGCAGTTCATACTTTTCACCCTGGTGCAAAGTGAAAGCACAAGGGTGAAACCCAAACCCACTGCAGTGGGCTGAAGCCCTACCTTCATTAGCTACATCACAGAAGAAAGCATCCTGCTGCACACAGAAACGCAAATCACAGTTCCACGGCAATGTCAGCAAGTGTCAACAAGGCGTCGATGCATTCAGTGCGTCACCACTCCTTCTTAGAAAATAACCTGCTCAGGGAGCTGATGCACTGAGAGATGGGGAAAAAACAGTCACAAGTCTGGAAACACGCACTGAAGATAATGAAATTTTACCCCAGAAACAGACCACCTGGGCACCAACAACTGCCATTCTGACTAAGCTTCAGGGCAACACTGCAGAAAACAATCCATCTTGTTCCGACTCAGAACACCAAAAATAAAGTTGGCCAATTAGGTGTGGGCTGATCAATTTTCACAAGCAACAGCAGCAATTCTTTTTTTTTTTCCTGGCAATGTCACAGGCAAATCTTCTGGCAGAATCCAAATCTACTTAAACCAAGAACAGAACAATTTAGTGTCGTACTGATGTTAATTGTGATTTTCGTGTCGTTTCAGGGGTATAAGTCAAGGTACCAGTTGAGTAAGACCACTTTTTACATTGGTTCAAGATCTACATTGGCACAACTGATTTCCGTGATTGGTACTTTTTAAAGGTGGTAGTTATACGGGCATCAGATCCGAGTTCTATTCATGTAAAATCCTAAAGGAGATGCAATTTGGTAGTCTGAAGGAACACCTTACTCTTTAATATACAATAGAAGTACTTTGTGGCCTTCTGTGCTTCAGGAAAACATCCCCCATATTCAGATCGTCAGGCAGCCTCACTAGATAAGACACATTCAAATGAAACATTTTCCATTAAAGTTGCCAAAAAACTGGATTTAAATTTATTGCATGACGTTGCATAAGAAAGTATATTATTGAAAACTGTAAGGCATCATGCAATCATCCATCAGCTAATTATTTATTATTCCTTGAAAGATGGTTATATACTCTAAAGTTATAAAACCAGTTTCAAAAAAGTACATAAAAAAATTTAACATGATAAGCATTAAATATTTTTCATGTTTGCAGTTTTTAGCTGTTAAAAAGTGCATTCAGACATACTGTACTGGAAAGTCGCTCTGTCCAAAAATGGTGCTGGAGACTTGTTAAATTAAAGGTTGCAAAAGAACGCTGTATGGGATTAGAAAGCTAACACGTCGTGGTACTTCAGCTTACAAACTTGCTTGAAAGAATTTCTCAATCCTCACACTTACAATTTAGCATAGGAGATACAATTATGTAAAAATGTATGTTTTTATAACTAAACAGTCAAACGAATCCAAATTGCATACACTGAGTGATCAAATAAGGAGCAGACTTAATATTCAGACATGGGACAGGATGTACTAATGTGATCTTGGCATTAATCAATGTACTGTGCCATCCAACGGAATCCTTCTCCATAGCCTTGTCTCTTTAGCACGCTGCACATGAACACTTCTAGTGGCCTTGCATTCAGTTCTTTCAATGGTATATTGCCCTGCAAAGAGACAGAAGTATTCCAAATTACAGTACCTTTACAAAGAGGCAGCTGCTTTGCACTGACACTTGTTTCCATACAACAACATTCTTTAACTTACGGTTGATGCTAGAATTTTGGGGCGAAAAAAATGACTCTAAAACTTCTGCACACAATGCCAAGCTTACAGTCTCTGAGCATATTTCCATGTGCAGCCACATTCAGAGAGCATAAAGTGTATGGCACCCGAGTGCAAAAGCAAGCACTGAGAATTTGAGAGCTTATGCTCAGTCTTCAGAAGCGGTTCCCTGCTCTAACAGCTTTCCAAGCAGATAAAAAGAGCATTTGCTGCAAATTGTAGGGCTGACCACAGTCAGAGTGCAAGTTGCTTTCTTGCCAAGAGCAGCACAGTGTGACAAAGCTATTGCTCAACTGGAGGCTCACGACAGGATTCTGACTTCACAGACTGCATGCGGTGTTGTAAAGTACAGAGCAGGATACAAAACAGAATGATAAAAAGAAACGACTAATAATTGTTTATATTCCATTACACCTATTCTAAAACTAACCCACGCAATTCTTGTTTCTATGTAATTTCTTTTTAATTTCTCGTACCCAAAACTCCATTACAAGCAGTACACGGTGTTTCCTTTAAGGAAAGCCGAATTATCACAAAGATGGGTAATATAAATCTGCAAGTAGGAATGTTTTTCCACAACCTACAAACTCAGATTTCTGCAGCAGTATAATCGTGTTTCTAAATTTCAGTTAAATGTGTTAAATAATAAATTGTATTTAATCTGTACTTTGAATGAAACAAATCACTTACTGGAAAGATATCTCAAGTTTTCTCTTACAGATCCCACTAGAACTGTAGCCTATGAAAACATGCTCATCTTTTAAAAGTACTGCACAAAAGTGTTCAAGTACTGAAATCTATACTTAGTACAACTACATTTTCCCTGGCAAAGTGTGTTATTGGAAATGATGAATAGAAGCTGCAGTAGAGATGCTTCTAACACACACAGCATTCATTTCATATAAACCTACTAAGTAGATTATAAACTAAAAACCATTTATTTTGTGTAGCTGCGTGGACCAGAATGAACACAGAACTGCAGGGTAAACATGAGATCTCTAACAAAAAAATGGAGCGTTACCTTTCCTGTTGTCTGGCCATACAGACCAAACATCTCTCGTAACCTCTCTTCACTGATGGCTTCAGGTCTGTCAATCTTATTACCAAGGATTAGTATAGGCACATTAGCAATAGTTTCATCTGTCATTAGTGACTAGAAAGGAAGGGAGAAAGGGGAAAGCGATTATTTTAGGATATAGTCTGATCTAAAGGTTTTTTTTAGGATATTGTTTGATTTAGGGCTTTACATTAAGATAAAATGTTAACAATGGAATTAAGTCATTTGGTGAAAGTTGGCCATCTTAAAAAGTAAGGGTAGCAAAATTCACTGTTATTTGGTCCAATGAAAGTAACTGATGGGAGCTGTTTAATGTGCTTGGGATAAAAGAAATTGTATTACCCATTCACATCATAGAAAACATCATAAATGGTTGTATGGGAAACTGGTAATCACAGCCTGAACCTCTGATTAATCAGTTGAGGCAAGTGTTGGGTCAGCTGTGGGAGCACAGGTGAGAGTAATTCAGCTGTGCTCCCAGAAGGGGTGGAGCTTGACTCTACCTCCTCCAGACCTCATTTAGGGGCTGACCACCACTAAGGCAGCATCTCTCTTGGAGACTGCTTCCTGGTGGATACTGCTCCAGCATTTCCCAGCGAAGGCATCCATACTGGTGAGTTTTTCTTATAAATAACCTTTTGAATATCTGTTATCATCTTTGTATCACTCCACCTTACAATGGTGAAATAGTGATTCAACTGGTAGAACAGAATGTTAACCTACCTTCAGTGCACACGGCAATGAATAGGATGAAGAGGGTAACAGAATACAACTAGTTGGGAATGAAGATGCTAAAGGTGAAATTGCTAGATTACCAGGAGGGCAGGAGAGCACTCTTGAACATGGGGAATTTGAGCTTATTCCTTAGAAGTTAGAATCCAAACTTTCAAAAACACAGTTAAACTTACATCGAGCTCTTCTTTTGATTCAAGCAGTCTGTCATGGTCTGCACAGTCCACCAAGAACACAATGCCATTAATAGCAGGCAGGTAGTTTTTCCACACTCTGCGAGCTACAGGGAAGACATGAAATAAAACCAGTGGAAAATATCCCCAAACTTAGAGCAGTGCACCTCAGTAATGAACAAGCCACATGTATTTTTGAAATCTTAGCATATATTATCAGTCTTCAGGATGCAATCCTGTGTCTCATAGAACTTGAGATAACAGAGCAAATGCATAATTCCCTCTACTGTTATCACTACTCTGTCTCACATGCACACACTGATGTACTGAACCTTTTTGTGCTTCCCCAAGAATGACATCAACAAATCTTAGTTTGAAGCACAGAGGTTAAAGGTATACACACAAGGAATTCAATGTCCTAAAACAAAAACTATCTAATCCTCCTCAAAATGCTTGCCATCAGTCAAAAAATCCTGCTCTACTGCAGCTCCTGCCAAATTGTATTTGGGAGTGCAGTATGTGGCAGAGACAGGAATGGAGCAGTGAATGTTTTTAACGCTACCAAAGAGAGTGTGGGAAGCTGATCTCTGCAGTATGGTCATATTTCTGATCTGAGGCAAACTGACTGTAAACAACTTGAATTCACTGCAGTTAAATGAGTCAACATATTCTCTTACCTTGAGCATGTCCACCCAGATCAAAAGTAGTGAAAGTCATGCCAGCAATTGTCAGCTCTTCTGAAGCTACAAATACACAGAATTATGTTCTCTGTGAGGATTATATCTCATTATATACATACTACACGGTATTCCACTACACGTAATAGCCTGACTATTCAGGGTACGGATTTTACTTTCTCTTGTTATTTCCAGTTTTGTTTCTTCAAGAAATTTGGCAGTGCAATACAATTTCTTTCAAAATCAGTAACATTTGTGTAATGACAGAATGTGGTTAAAACAAATGTCAAAAATCTACAGTGTTAAGAGAACAGTAGAGAATGTCTGTACGCACGCGATTTATCCCTCCCCATTACAAAAACAACAGGTAGCTCTGGCATCTGGTTTGCCACATAGCTGGAATTTCACATGCAGTACTGCCAGAGGTCGCTCCTTGTTGTGTCCTTGCTTAATTGCTCACCTCCTCCTTGGACTTCACCAGTCCATATTTTTAACCTCTGTTGAACTTTTCCTCCTGCAAGCTGCCACAGTAACAATCACAGAGCAACCTTTGAGTCAATGAAAATCCAAACAGTGTATGTAAATGCTAACCTTCCAGCTACCCAGAGAAGCTGCTCTCAAATGCTCTCAAATCAAGTGCCAATTTCTCACAGCTTCTGCAATTCAGAATTTCTCAATTCCATTACTCTTTGTGATGTATAATCAGGTTTCCTGCAATACTTCCTAGCAAGGGAATTGGGAACATTAACTTACTGGGGTGTAGTGTGGGGACATGCTGTCCCAGTCTGTCATCTTTGAGCATGTGCAGCAGTGTAGTTTTTCCAGCATTGTCCAGTCCAAGAAAAACTAGTTTGCCTGATTTCTTGTACAGTCCTGTAACAAAGAATAACCTACTGAATAATCAGTTCTATCAGTGGGAGAATTATCCAAGCAGCACTGTCCAACAGGAGCATACATCACATACATATAAAATACAAAGATTTAGAGTGACAGCAATAGCATATTCCAGCACTCCTAAGCACAAGCTTCCCTCAGATCCTGTGTGGTCTGCTAATCAGCATGACCAAAACACCTTCCTACATGTGTGTCCTACAGATTTTTATTGGCAAAGCTGTAACAGTCAGTAGAGAAAGGGTGTGTGATCACTAACTAAAGCAGCTATGTGATGACTTTGCTCCCAGGAGAAAAGTCGTACAGTCATGGCACAAAATACAGACCTGGCAAGCTCCACAGTGCACTTTATCGATGCCCTTTGTCAGCGAGCGCTCTCCTACTTGTACTAGCCACATTCATACTTGCTCATGTGCTTATCACAGTTATGCTTGCTACAGACAGCTTATGTGATGCTGAGTGGCATCTGGGGAGAGAGGCACATGACTGATGTAAATGTGTCACACATACTTGCATTTACTTTATCTGGGCAAAGCTAAAAGAAAACTCAACTCAACTTTGCCATGGTAGTTTGCTCTGCCCTTCAGAATGACAAATGACCAAATGAATGTCCCCTCCAGCCCAAGCCTGTCTATGATACAGTGTTAACAGTGGACTCTAAAATATCAATAATCCTGGATCTGGAAAAGAGTATGTTTTGTTCAACTCCATCCCATTATGACAAAAAAAAAACCCAAAAACTAGATAATGTCACAGTATTGTGGCAGACACTGAAGAAAGGTTTATTTTCCAGATGTTGTGATGACACAGAAATACTTGTGTGGTGGTGACTTTTAATCAAATACGCTATCCTTGCACATACTTCATTCTTGTCAGATTTTAAATAGCACTGTTACACAGGGGGTTCCTCAGCCACCCCTGTGGATGCTGCAGCAATCCACAATCACATGTGCCTCTATCTGCCTGACCTTTACACTGCTGCTGTTTGCTCACCTTTCCCCCCCCTTTAAGCTAATCTCTGGAATTGCATTCCACCAGGGCATGCTTAATAACCTGCGGGGCAGAATATTCTTTCATATTCCTCAGCTTGTTTCATTAATAACTTTCTTTACTACAAGAAATGTAGAGTGTTTTCATAGTTCTTTTTCAAATACAACTCTTATTTCCCAGCTCACCTTCTCATATATCCAAATATCATTAACTGTTAATCTACAGGACAGAGGTGAAAGTACTGATGTCAATAGGGGGAGAACTGAACAAGCATTTCCATATACAAACTCGTATCACAGAAGAAACTCCAGTTTATACTTACCTTACAGGTTAAGTGAAACACCACTAAACTCTAGTAAAATAACTGCATGTTTTGCCACTCTCTCACTGGACATGAGAAGGAAAAATGTCTTTTTTTTAGAATAAGAGGGACGTGTAAAGGAAAATTTCTCTTTTCTAATGTAGGCTTCAGCATCTCTCACTAGAATTAGACTTTGTATGAGCAGGTATAGGAAAGCAAGCTAGCGTGCAGCAATCACTGCTTGGCTAAGTGAGATAAGAAAGATTAGTCAACTCAGTTAAAGTTTTACTGACTAATAGTTCAATGGCAGGCCAAGGGTCTAACATTAAGCGAAGAAGTTTAAACTTTCAACTGATAAAATGCAGGTGGCACAGACTGCCATGACCCATTCATCACAAATTCTTTTTATTTACTTTATTAGAATCCCTGGAACTTGTAAACTGCCCTTTTTATCTCCTTTATCTGCAACTTCTGTTCCTCTCCTAAGTACCGTAACATTCCCTTTCCTCTTGTGCCATTTTTTTTTCTCCTTATATCCCTATGCTCAAAAGAATTCAACCAAAATAACTGAGTCCAGTTCTTTAAAGCAGAGATAAAAACAAAATCAGGGGAATCTTTGCTAAAGTAAAGTGAACGACACCAGCTTAAATGTAGTAATTAAAAAAAAAAAAGCAAGCCTATTATGTTCGTGAAAGAAAAAGTAATTTTCAGGAGGTTACAGGATTAATGTAAGATTGAGTGGAGAACACATTATGGAAATATTCAGTGTTGATATGCAGAACTTATTTTTGAGTGATACCAAACATACACTAAAACCAATATGATTATTTATCAAATCCCTCTGTTTGAAGATAGGTTAATAGACATACTATACAAAAACAGCAGGAAAAACTTACCTAAGAACTGTAATACACTACTGAAACCACTGTAAATCCAATCAAATATGAAGGACATATCTGAATCTTTTAGTCTGAAATAAACAGAAGATAGAATGCTCTGTTAGAACAGCACACCAAACATTGTGAGGTGCTTACTCAAGCTGACTCCTGAGAGGTTCCACAGGTAACACACTGCTGTCTGCACTCCTCCTGTCTGTTTGCCTTGCAATGGGCCCACGGCACTGGAACCTCCACTTATGGCTGCAACCCCCAATACTGTCTTGTACAGACTTCTACCACCTACAGCTTAAACATTTAAGCTCATCTCAAAGCAGAACTCTAGCACACCACGTTCCTCCCCCATTTCTTTTGGACGAGGCTCAGGAACAGAGGGGTCGAGGTGAGGGTGCTCAGGGTGGCACCAGCTGTGGGGCAGATGCCATTTGACAACAGGATGTACACTGGGACTTTGCAAGATCCCCTTCTTTCTAGGATGGTAAAAACAACACTATTCCAGCCCCTGGGGGGCAGCTAGTGGCCAGCTGGGCCTGCAGCACACAGCCAGCCACAGCAGCAGCTTCCAAGGGACACCTCAAACCTTAAAAGTCTGGAGAATTCATAGAGCACAGAGGGAGGCAGGCCAGGACCTCACAGAGTCACTTAGGTTGGAGAAGATCCTTAGGATCACCAAGTCCAGCCGTCACCACCACCACTACCAAGTGCACCTTTTCTGAAGCTGTGCCTTCAGGTGTGAGAATGCTGTCACTAGGTTCGCTGTGCAGCCAAGAGCAATTAATTTCTTAACTTCCATCTTAATTTCCTCATTATCTAAAGTGAGGGTAGTCACACCGAGAGCACCAGTCTGACAGAGCAAATTAGTACCTAGCAGAAAAAGCTTTTGCAAGACCAAAGGGCAGCTTCCTTAGAAGCATTAGCTAGCTAACCCTGCTGCAGTACTTAATTCCTCCTAACAGACAGGGAAGTTGAAGCCCAGGTCTTTGAGCTGAGGGCAGCACATGCTGTGTGCCAGCATTTGTATTTGTGTGCTCGGGCTTGCAGGATGGCTTTAGGACAGTTCTGAACCTGAAGCATAGCACAGAGCACTCAAACTACAGGTCAGCACCAGACCCAAATCCATCTATCTGTCCCACTGATCGCACTTATGACAACACATGGAGGTCTTCCTCCGCACAGCAACAGGGATGGCACAGCAATACTGAAAGAGGATGAAACATGATTTATGTTTGCTCACATAGGAACAAAATCTGTTCAGCCTATACTTGTCCTCCCTGATTGAGGATGACAAAGCGTTAGGCTTCCCCATGACTAACCCTGACACCCTTCCCTGCCTCCCACAGCTGACCAACTGGAACAGTTGCAAATTTCAAGAAACACATAAGCTTGTCAATGCATAAACAGCCAGTTACACAACGTCATGGCTGAAACTGTCACTTACATGTCTAAAAAGCAAAGGTCAAGAATAAGCAAATATGGCAGGATGGACACGTCAGCAGATTTATTTATTGCTTGAACAGAGCAAGAAAAGCCTCTGTGAGGCTTAGGAAAATGATCTGCTCAAGTAACTCACAAATCAGTGCAAACAGCGTGATGCAAGAGCAGCGCTCGGATTACTGAGGTGAGAATAACCTCACAGAGTTTAGTTGTATTAACCACTTCCTTCTGTGAAGCTTATGGATGAAAGAAGGAAATCTTCACTCACTGCTGAAAACCTCTAACAAGGCAAGGTTCCAGATACACCAGAACCTGCTTTGGTATCAGCCAGCAGCCCTTAAAGGGAAATGCTACTTTAAAAATGGGAAAGAAATTGACAGCAAATTGCAAAACAAACTCAAGCTATTTGAACAGAGATATTAAATCTACTCTTATCGCACAGAAAAAACACCAACACAGCTCAGGGCACACTGAAGCACAACAGCCTGCAGCACACCGCACAGCTGGGCCATGCAGACAGCATGCATCAACTCTGACCTTCTGGCCCCTCGTGATGCACCATTAAAGCAGAGCAGTGAAAACTGTTTTAGGACTATTTCGAGAGCTCCCTTGAAAGTAATGAGTCATGAGGAGTCAGACTCGAGGAGAAATTGTTACAGACACCTGACAACCCGTTGGTACCGACTGTTCACAGCCAGCGCCATCATCCCCACTTGTGGATTCTCAGAAATATGAGAACAATTTTCTAGCATCAACAACAGATGGTTCCCACCTCCAAACACCTTTAACAACTCTGGCTATCATTATTTCACAAGCAAAGTGTCACTTGTGTCACCTGTGGAGCCCCTCCAGCCCATCTTCTGCAAAATGCTGCTGACAGGAGGGATAAGCCAGCAAACTTGCTCACAGTTGTTCCATGTTTTCTTTTTCTCCTGTGAGAAGCAAGGATTCTGCCTTGGATCTGCATTTTCCTGGCTAAGATTTAATGACTGCATTCCAGAAACAGAACAATGCTTACTTCTCAAATGTGCAAACCTTCAGATAAGAGAGGAAGGACAGCAGCCTTGTAAAGACAGCTCTCAATCCCTGTATGGAATAACCAGGAGGCGGCAGCTAATTGCACCCTACCACACACCTCATGCAGCTGGAAGTCACTGCACCAAGAGCTACCAAAGGAACCCTGATTCGCTCCCTGAGAAGACGCTCTGCTGAACACAATTTGCAAACCAGTGCTTAAAACCCACTGTTATGAGCGTGTTCATTTGGTGCTTTTTTTTAACTATAATCTTAAAAATGATCGCCTGAATGGTCATTTCAACTAAGATCACCTGAACGATCGAAATCATTTCTGCACAACAACAAGAATCAAAATCCGTCGCCAGTTCAGCGAGTAAAAGGACAGTCTGCTGCCTCAACCAAATACATTCTATGACACAACACAGTCTGAAAGTGAGCTAACAGCAGGTTTTCTTTGGGTATTTTGATCAGTTTTCTGATAGCAAGTCACCTCTGAGATTTCAGAAAGTGCAATCACGGTGCTGCTACCAAATGGGCTGAATAACAAAGATTATATGCTGCGTGACATATACTTAGCTCCACTGCATCCTTTATTCCGAGACAATATATTTGAAGTTAGCACTGATCCAAAGTGATCTGAAACTGCAAAGTACACAGTTTATCTGTCAAGGCAGCACTGCAACAGGCACACGAGGCCCTAAAAGCAGCTGAGTAAGTGCTTCAGTCGCAGTCCAGCTCACAGAAGTTGCTCTCAGATCACAGTCTCAAAGTGGGGCCCACTACAGCCATTTCTGTACTTGCTTTAAAAACAGGCCATCAATAAAATAACATATTGGAGCATGAATATGTAATTATTTTTGATCTGCCAGGTGATCCATCATGGTCTGTTTTTGAAGAAGTGATGCTCAGAACAAACGTTGACAGTCCATTACAACGTGCCAAACAACCAGATGAGAAAGTTGTAAAGCATCTGCAGGTTAGTACATCGCATTGCAATACGCTTTTTGAAATCACAAACACCAAAGTGAAATCTGAGCCGGGACTAAAAAGAACCTGCCAAATAATCATCCAAGATTAATGAAGCGGATGGTAGGCACAGGGCTGGTTATCTCAGAGCAAGAGCAGAGTCTGCAGAGCACCCCCCAGAGGGGGGTGAGCCCAGAGGGGCTCTGCACAGAGTGAGCAAAAAGAGGAAGAAATTAAATGGGAAGGAAATTAAACCACATGCTTGCAGGCAGGCAGGTGAGGGGAGAGAACGTAAGGGGTGAATGGGATTTTGATTCACAGCATTCAGAAGCTATAGGCTGTTTCAGATGGTGCGGAAACCAATTCTAATTCTATCTACAAGCAAGAGGGCTGTGGGTTGTTTTCCCTTCGGGAAACGTGACAACAGCACACAAATCCAGGTGAGAATTCAGCGATGAATGTACCCTAAGCAGCCTGACAGAGCCTTGAGAGCCCGAAGAAGACACACCATGCCACACCGCAGCCTTCATAGCTGTCAGCTCAGCATCACTGACCAAGAGAACAATGGCTCTTTCTGTTGCTAGGAGCACGGGGACAAAACTAACAGGAGGGAAGCGTCGGGCAGAAACGCAAAATTCACCGAGTTCCCCACCACAAGGGTTATTCTTTTTAGCGGCATTTGCGAGGAAGGAAACACCGAGCTGACGGGACGGGCACCCAGCGCGGATCAAACCCCTCCAAGCCCCGCTCCCTCCGGCCCTACCCACGCCACCACCGCCGGCGGCCCGACTCAGCCCCGGCCGCGCTGAAGCGCCGTCCCCGCGGCCGCTCTCGGTGCCCGATGCTCCGGGCCCGGCCGCCCCGCAGCGCGACCCGCGCAGGCCGCTCTAGGCCGGAGCCCGCGGTGGCCAAGCGGCGGGGATCGGGGCAGGCCGCGGCCTCACCACCGCCCGCAGCGCGCCGCGGGGCAGCCCCGGAGGCCGCAGCCGGCACCGAGGCCTCACCCCGTCGGCTCCCCGGCTCCCCGCTCACCGCCGCCGCCGCCGAGCCTCAGCTCCGGGCGCTCCGCCGGCACCGACACCGATCGCGACCCCGCGGCCGATCCCCGCTCCGCCCCCGCGCGGCGCCTTCCGGGCCCGGCCCGGCCGTGTGGCACAACGCACGGCACGGAGCTCCGCCCGGCGCCTCCCCCCGCTGCCATCGCGGCGCGTCTCGGCTCCGTGACAGCCGCGGGTCCATCGTGTGTGTTCCCACGTTCCCGTCGAGGCGGCGGAGGGGAGGCGGGCTCTCCTCACGTCCTGCACCTTTTCTCCGCAGTTGCTGGACGGGCACGGGACGCGGCGGGGAAGTGTCACCACAGCGTCACCGCGGGAGCGTCCCGCACAACCTGCCGTGTCACGATCGTGTCGGCTCGAGCAGCGCCGTGTCGCCGCGCCGCCAATCCCGGCCGTGGGTGACTCGGGGCGGCTGCCGGCTCTAACCGGGCACCGCGCACTGAAGTGCCGCCTCACCGATAGCGGCCGTACAGTGGGGACGAGAGGAGCGCGGGATGTTGTTGTACCAATGACCCCGTGTTTCACACGCAACTCCCTGCCCTGACAGGTGACAGGCTGCCCGGACACGTCGCACGGCCCGTGGGCGCGGGGCGTTCCCGCACAGCAGCCCCACATGGGCGGACCCCGCCCGCGGCCCGTCCCGCCCCTCCGCTGTCCCTTTAAGACGGCCCGGCCCGCCCACTTACCGCAGCGCTGCCGCTTCCGGAAGTGCCACGTGTACGTAATGCGCATGCGCGCGCAGCCGGGTAGTTCCGGTGTGGAGAGGCCCCGCCCCTTCTCGCAGCGCTGGGCCGGGCGCCGCCACTCGGGCGGCTCCGCTGAGCCTCCGTCCGACCCCGCCCGGCCCGGCCCGGCTCGGCGCAGCTCGGCGTCGCCATGGCTCAGCCGGCCCGGTCCGCCGCCGCTTATCGTAGTCAGAACGGCGCAGGCCAGCAGCCCTACAGCAACGGTAAGGCGGGACGCGGGGCTTGGGAGGGGGCCGAGGAGCTGAGGCGGGGGGATGGGGGTGCGGCTTCCGCCTCGAGGCCTTCGGGCGCCCGGCGCCTCCCTTAGTGCTGCCACGTCCCCGGGGCGCCGGGCGGCCCGCGCTGAGTGGAGGTCCCGGGCCTCGGTGCGCCGTGGTGCCGGCGGCGGGACGAGCCGGCTGCGTCGTGCAGCAGCGCGGAGTGGCCTCGGGTGCACGGAGCGCGGTGTTCTGCTCAGTGCGACTCTACGAGTCGTTTGGGGGCGAAGTGACCCACGTCCCACTTGTTTTAGTGACACAAACATTGTAAACTGACACGAGTGCGTCTCGGAAAATCTCAGTGTTCACTGGGTGAAACGTGCTGCGTGTTGCCTGTCTGCAGCTCCTCACCGGCATGGAGAGACAGCGCTGAACTCTGCTCCCACGGAAGAGTAATAGGGCCCGAGGAAACGGCATGGAGCTGCGGCAGGGGAGGGTCGGCTGGGGGTTAGGAACAGGGCCTGCAACAGAGGGAGGTGGATGTGGAACGGGCTGCCCTGAGCTGCTGAGATTCAAGAAGCATTTTGATGATACAGCCACAGGGTTTGGTTTTATTTTTGGTGCTCCTGTGTGGGGCTGGGGGTTGGACCCAGCAATCTGTGTTGGGTCTCTTCTAGCTTAAAATGTTCCGTTCTAAATGGTTTGTATTAGTCATTACTTTAGGCCGTGTCCCCAGTTGTGATAACGCTGCGATGGCCAAGCGAGCTTGGCCCTTTGGAACCGAGCTGTACATGTGGCACCGGTTATTGCCCGGAGGAGGACCCTGCTGAGCTCAGGCAGCCACTCACTCGCCATGTTTTATCTTGTCTGTCATGTAAAGCCAATATTATCTTGTTCTGTACACTCTGGTCTGAGAAAGCCTTGACTGCCTTCTTCTACTCAAAATATATCCCTTTTTGAAGCCAGATGCTGAAAGTGAAACCAAATAGCTGGCTGACCTTCTAAGCTACAAAGAAGGAAGCACAAAAGCAGCCTTGTCTCTTTCTGCTTCGCATGTGTGGAAATCTGTGCTGTTGGGAAGTGTTTTCTGATTTCATATGTACTTACAGCATCCTCTGAACTTCATTCCTTAATTGGTTAGTTATGTGTTTCAGTGGTTATGCTGCATCAAGACAATTAAGATCTTTTGATTTTTCTGCTTTATGGCTGAGTAGTTAAATGGTTTGACTTGTCACCCCCCTCTTCTTTCCCAGTGCTTGTAACTTCTGAAAGTCATCTGCACAATCTCATCTTAAAAACAACTGTATAGCTGCTCACAGGGTCAGCAATGTGGGTTGTGGATGCATAAGTCTGAAAAGAGAGTCTCTGTTCTGGGGAGCTTATGGTCTAAGCAGAGAATGTACAGAAAGAATGTTAGCTAATGGAGTAAATACGTGGGATGATTTACGTGTTGGAGTCATTTTGTTTGATATGTAGTCAAGCTAAGCACACAGTACAAGTTCTTGCAAGGTAGTAGTAGTAGGAAGACATTTCAGGCTACAGCTGTATGAAAACCAGAGAGATAAAATCTGAAGTTGTGCAAGCATGGGGTAATACAATTAATCAGCAGTTACAGTATACAGATATGTATATATGTATAAAATATGTTGAGAAGGTGCTGTGATCCAAGGCTACCTCAGGAAAAAAATAACGTTCCATACAAGCGATCTAGGGCATGCTGAGAGTGCTGTTAGGCTATTTACAATGGTCTGTGAGGAAAGAGAGCTGCCAGAAGGATGATGAGCTGTAATATGGGTGTCAGCTCTTCCTCTCAACCTGTTGCTCACCTTCCTGTTTGCAGGTAACTCCCTGAGCTTGCATGCTGGCCCCACAGTGTATGGCTGTAGCAGCAGCACCCTATGCTGACCTGGAAATGGTTTAGCAGCAAGCATCTGGTTGCTTAGTAACAGCCTTCCTCCACTTCACTTGTTTTTGTAGGATTGCTATTCTCTCTTCACTTAACTGAAAAGCAGATTAGTAATCTGTAGCTAATAGGTCTGAAGTGTAAGCAAGAGGGAGAAATTATTTTAGGATTAGTTGCTGTCTTAGTTTGATATCCTGGCATGGTGCTTGGAAGCCATGCGAAGCTTCAGCAGCTTTTGGTTTTGGTGTGCTTGGAAGCAATGGGTAAGGCCCTGTGGAATGGGGTGCTGGTGGGGGTCCTTGCTATGTGGTTGAGTGTATTCAGCTCTGCTCTGCCTGGGGCTGGAGAAGCTGTGACTGGTGAGAGCAATGTGCTCATTGGTGGGCCTGGAGAGAAGTGACACGGAGGTTCTGTGTGGCTTCCATAGCCTTCTGTGCTCATTCTTAGCTTTTATAAAACCATTGAGCAGCAATCGAATGCATTCCAGTACTGTTCCTGATCTCCTTGAAATTTCATGTGATTTTTGTGTGCAGAGTTGTCTTCTAATGTTAGGTACGGGGCCTCTCTTGTGTTACTAACTCTTCTCTTGTATCCTGAGTGTTGATGGCTTTGCTGTTGTGATGTAGATCCTCAGTCCGCGCTGTTTTCCTTGTTGGCTTGTGGCGTTGTAAGAGTGTGTAGGAAAGAAGCAGCAGACTATGGGGGGGATTCCACTGGTGTCGGTTATTGAGGCTTTTCATTCTGCTTCCATTTTTTACCTTTTGAAGGCAGATGTTGAAATTTAGAACGCTGCTTCCAGAATGGAATTCATCACCAAGTGCCACAGAAACATCAGGTCATTGTTTTTGGGTTTCACCTCAGTGTCACTGCTTTATCCTCAGACTTATCCCTCGAGCAGGAAAAACAGAGCAAAATACTCTGATTCTTGACCAGGCTACAGAGTCATGCCCTAATGCGAATAATCAAGTTATAAAATTAATTACTATTTGTTCTATATCTTTTATACAACATACTGCAGCGTTATATCAATGTACATGCGATATAGTTGGGGGCCTGGCATTACATAAGAAACCTTAGTCATTTGTACAGCTAGCAAGTTAAATTTACAATTCATTTTGTAAATCAGTTTTTGAAAGCCCATCTGATATGCTGCAGGGTAATTTTCAAAGGTGAGTCATAACTGTGGGAATTTTGATGTTTGCAGGCTTTTTGTTTAGTTACCATTAATTTTTAGAGCATTAGTAACTAATAAGATTTATGAGCAGCATTGCAAGGACAATGAGCTATAACTGGATTTCCTAACTGAACGGCAGATAGCGTATTGAGATTAATGGCTAGAGAATAATATGTATGTGCTGTTTATGCACAAATAACAGGCAGAGTGAGGATGAGGTCACCAGAGCTGTAGTAGAACCTTGGCTGTGCAGTTAGCATGGAGATGCAGCGTTGAAGGAGATGACAGCTGTCTCTGAGCTGCACCCCAGGGCTTTCTAGGGAATGATGAGTTGCGTGGCAGTCACGGTGTTTGTCCTAACTCGGGTGTTTCCACGTGTTCTGTGTTTAGCTTATTTTACTGTCATGTGTGCCTGAGCTCAAAGCTATTTTAACTAGGAAATGTGAACTTCCTCCACTCTTTAAATGTAACTGGAATGTTCCAGTAGATGAAGACAGCTAAGAAACCAGTTGTTATTTTGACATTAAATGAAACTCTGTGATACTGGTGACAGCTGTTCCCATTACCTGTAAGCAAAATATACATCCACATGCTCATCTTCATAGCATGCTTTTGAAAATGCGTGTGTTGAATCTTGCAGTGGTTTCTGGTCTTTGTTTTCTATGCTCTTCCCCCCAAAAAAAAGTAATTCTGGAAATCTGGGATGTAGTACAGGGTAGCAAAGAAGAACTGTAAGCTAAAGTCACGATGGGGATCTCTTCTGATTTCAGGCATGTAACTGTGTGCATGGAATGCCTCCAACATTCAGACTGTGCTTAGGGGTGGAGCGCAACAGTGTGACTGGCTGATATAAATGATACAGCCCTAGAAAGTGCTTTGATGTGTGTGTATGTTGTGTCTAGCTGTGGCATGGGGTATCTTGTGTGTTCTGCTGAAAGGATTTCACTTGGAAATGTCTCCTCTCTGAACGTTCTTTTTATGGCAGCAATATGAACAAACTGGGGTAGCATCCTTCTTGATGGAGCTCTTAACACACTGGGAAGCTCACAGGACTCTATGTGTCACTGTGTTAAACATTTGATGATGCTCTGATGGTGCTGTTTACTGTTTTGAGTTAAGCTTATTTTTTTTCTTAAAGTAATTACAGCTTAGTTCTGTTGTACCACCCAGTAGATGAGAAGCACTGTTAACCCATCAAGTTGTGTTACGATAAATTATCCTTCTGTCCACGTTCCTGACCAGTTGGTTATGTGAGCTGTATATGCATGAGAAGCTCTTTTACTAAAATTAGCTGCAGAACCTTTTGTGGATTAGCTCTGTCACTTGAGAAATAGCATGGGGACTGGAGTTGAACCTGTTAGCATCTTTGCTGTAAGCTGAGGTTTAAGTCAGTGCTGGTCCTTAAACTGGGCTGTAAGGGCAGGTTCTGCTGCCAGCTGTGTGCAAGCATGTGTCTCCTTGGCTGATGGCCTTCTGAGTGCTTTTGAAATAGCCCTGTGTGTGCATTGCAAAGGGCATGGATTTTGTTTGGTCACTTGCTTTGTGGGCTGTATGGTTGTAAAGTTACTGTTAATAATAATAATATAGAAAATACAAGTGTTGATAGCAGAATGCTATCAAAATAATTTCCCTTGTGGTAGTATTTGTCTCTTTTATGTCCTGAACACTAATAAAGCTCCAAGGAAGGAAAATTCCATGGTCATGTTTTATTTTCAGAAGTGATATGCAATGCAGACTTAAGGGTTTTTTCCTTCTAGGTCCTGTTCAAAATCAAATGATGCATTCATCAGATGCCCAGGGATATAGCCCATCAGTTCCAGGACCGTACTCACACCAGACGCCGTCAAAGGTTCCTCCGCATCCATCTTCTGGACAGTATAACTACAGTGGCTCTCAGAATGTTTCTCAATACAACAGTTATCAAGGACCTGGGCAGACTCTTAATAGAACACCAGCAGCACCTCTATCTGGGTCACCAGTGCAACAAACAGGTCCTGTACCACAAGTGCTGCCACCTGCATTGCAAAACTCAGCTGCTGTATCATCTGCTGGTAGCTTTCCTCCTGGAGCTAGCCCGCCAATGCATCCCAACTGGCAGTACAGCCAGGCTCCCGTGAGCCACCCAGCTGCTGCTCAGCCAAGCCATTCAGCTCCTGTGGCAGGGATAGGGACTGCTCAGCCTCTACCACCGCTATCAGGAAATCCTCCAGGAAGTTATCAGTATGCTGCTTCTCCAGGAGGTCCTTCACTTCAGAACAGCTATATGAAGCCAGGTAATCATAACTTTTTGATACCGTTCTTTAACTGATATCCAGTGCCTGCTTGTGGCCTTTTTTTTGAAAGTGATGTTAAGAACAAAGTTCACTCTGTAGTAGCCTTTTGCATGTGGAACTGGGTTATCAGACACTTGAAGAAATGTACATAATAAGTATTGGGATGGCTTCTTTGGATGAGGAATGGGAATTTGGTGTGTGAGATTTCATTTTGTTTGAGTGGCTGAAGCAGGTAATTTCTGTTTTGGGAAGCTGTGTGTGGGTAAGGCTGTTTCTGTTGCCTTTTTTTTACCTTGGAGTGTTGGAGTGCTTGTGTGCTTCAGTCACATGAGGGCTCCTGCTCTTCCCAGATGAAAATTGGCTGCATTTAGTGAGTGTGGTCTTCTGCAGTTTACAGTCTCGCTAGCTTTTCTATTCATGGACTGATTCTGGTAGTTCTCAGAATGGCCTCATGATGGATAACTAACTTGACCACAGCCTGGTAAGAAAACTGAGAAGCATTCTGTATTGTTGAAATAGAGGCCAGTTGAAAGAAAAACTTCATCACAACTTGAGGTTTTAAAATTGGATAAGAATTGTCAGCCTTCAGAAAGAATTCTGACAGTGAAAGATGCAAAGAGTTGGTCCTTTTGCAGCCTGCTTTCTGCTTTAGCTTCATGTGTGCTGAGGTGTAAAGTTTTGCTAATACTAAGTATGATTTCTTAATACGACTTGTAAGCATTGTGAGGAACCCACCTTAAAGCTCAATTTTCATTTTGCCAAACTATTGTTCGCTATTATTTTTAATCACCTTTCTGAGCATGATAACAGGAACTAAGCATAGAAATGGAAATATTTTCTATGTTAAAGTAAATCTTATGAAATACTTGTTAGCTTCATTTAATGTTTTTCTAGATGCTGATTACTTGATGTATGCCTAGCTAGTTGTATGACAGTTTATTGGAATAGTGGGTATTTCAGAGTTAGTGGTGAAAATGGTGAGTAATGAGAAATCTTGGTCGATGGCTTATGAGATAGAATGCTTATCTCCACTGAATGGTGAATCTTCCTGAGCAATTTCCCTGGTAATTTCCATTTCAGTGGAATGGTGCTCGCTTTTAAAATGAGTTTAGCTCATTCTGCTGATTATGCTCATCCTTCAAATGAAGGTCTGCCAGCTGCCTGCCTGCGCGCCCAGCCTTTGGCAGCCTCTTAGAGACACAGAATCTGTACGTTGCTACTTTGCATCAGGTTATTGAAGTGGAAGGTGAGCTTCCTGTCAGAAGCAATCTGTTTTAGACACTTCTAGTTTGTTATATGCTGTCTGATTTGAGGCTGTTCTAAACTTTGTGATGTCCAGACTTCGTAATTCAAATCAGGGTGCTGTCTGTACCTCTTAAAATCCTTACCAAGAATTGTGAAAAAAATAAACCCCTGAAACTGGAAGGATCAGAGTTAACAGATACACGAATACAGTATGTTGGGAGCACGGCAGAAATGATCTGAAGTTGTAAAATCTTCTACACGCATGTTAGGGTTTGTTTCATGCTGTGTATTGTGTAAATAGAGACTTATCTAGAGTTCAATCTGTGTGTTTTCTTAAGAGTCTTCTGGCTTCTTCAATTGGGTTACTAAAAATTAATCTATTTACAGGATCTGTACCTCCACCTGTGACTCAGCCTTTAACACCTCTCCACCCTCCCCCGCGGCCACCTTTGGGACCTCCTCCCCTTAGTGGTCCACCTCTAATTAGGCCATCCACAGTGACAGCAGGAGCACCTAATACACAATCTCTGCTACATTCAGCTACAAATCAAGAAGGTAAGAAACAATTTGCTCTTTCTGTTGAATTTGCATTTGGCAGCTGTGCCCCATCTCTGCAGGTGTTCAAGGCCAGGCTGTATGGAGCCCAGGGGAACCTGGTCTAGTTGGTGTCAGGCAGCGCAGTCGTCCTTTGGAGGCACTCTCTCAATTTCATTGTTTTTTTTATCTCAAGTGGAATTTGTGTGACCATATCAGAGCTGTTGGTGCTTTGTAAACAGTACTGGACTAAGTGCAAAAGTGAAAGGAATTTGATGTTTCCATGCGATATCAGTGGAAAAAGTAGTTCAGGGAACTTGGTACCTAAATTCCAAGAGTCTTTGGAAACTGCAGCCAGCATACAGAGCCTTCCTCTGAGAGAAGTGCCCTGATACTTTACTGCCTATTAGCTTGGAATTTATGAAGAATACTTAATGTAAGGTAACCTTAGCAGATCATTCAACCAGAAATGTAGACCTTTACATGTTTTCCCTGAGAAAACTTGTAGGTTTTTGTGAATGTCCTTTAAGGTCATGTCAGCAGGGGAATTGCATGTGAGAAATGGGGCAAGAGGTATGTTTAATCAAATTCTGCCCCGAGTCAAAGGTAGATCAAAACTATGCTAATCTAAATATACACTCAAAGAGAATTGCATCTCACTTACCTTGTTTCAACTTGTTTGTGACTTGTTAAAAGTTTTTACTTGGACTCTTTCTTAACAGGTGACGCTACATCTATTGCTGGCGATGGGTCTGTGGTCCAAAACAGCTATGATGCAATAGAAGGAGGTGGCCTCATGGGTAAGGTTTGGGAATTTAGAAGTACTTTCCATTAAGTAATTTGTTTAAGAATTTGGCAAAGATGGAAGTTTAGGTGTTAAGGTACACGTGTGCCTAATCTAATGTCTGACATGAAACTAAGTGTGATTATTCAAGGCATTGACAGTTTGACCTTGACATGTAAGAATTATAAAGTAGTTAGTATCTTGTAAGATTGATGGCATGTGTTAATTGTTTACACTTAGAAACTAAACAACAGAAAGTCCTTCTTTTTGTTAATGTTTTGATAATGAGTTGACCAAGCTGCAGTTCAACAGTTCACATTAGGTATATCTTTCCTGCTTCTAGCAACCCCACATCCTCCTACACCTGCAAATCTTAAGGTGAATAGAAATGTTGGCTATTCTTATCCTGCATTGCCGCCAGGCTACCAAAATACTTCTCCACCTGGAGCACCAGGAGTGCAAGCATCTGCTTTGCAGTATCCAGATGGATCAAAACATTTCCACCAGGTGAAGTTCTTGTTTCACTTGAATAAAGAAAAGTGTAGTGATCTGTGTTGTGTCTCTGTGGGGTTATGGTTCACTGCTTGTTATGCAGTTTGCTCAAGATGACAGATGTAGCCAGAAATTTGTTTTCTCTCTTGTCACTTTGATAGCAGTCTGGGAAAGCGGTGCCGGCTCTTTCTGTAGTGTCGTCATCTTAAACAGCAGTCTTCAAAAATTAATTAGTTTTCTAAAGCATCCCATAGGCATGTTTTTCACCCCTTATGTTAGTATTGCAGCTGAAATGTTGTTTTTTCCCCTGTACTTTCAAACTAATCTGACCAATATTTTTACCAGCTAGGCCTCTGTATTTCAAGAGTTTTATGGCATCTGTATGATAATTTTAACCTCGTTTGTGTTACAAAGCTAAGCATCAAGTATCAATTCTAAATATAAAGCAATGACAGTAAACACGAAATTTGAAAGAATAGTACTTGCTTTTTAGGTGGACTGTGTTTCATCCAAATAATCAGTATTAATTTGTGAAATATCAACTTTAGCCTCCCCTAGGCACTAATCACTTGAATGCATCTATGGGTAGCCTGAGTTTACAACAAGAAGGATTAAGACCTGTGAATCTTCTTCAAGAAAGAAATATTCTTCCTACAACCATCCTCCAGGCTCCCGTCCCAAACTTGCATGAGGATATCCAGAAGCTCAATTGTAACCCAGAGTAAGATTATCCATTTCCTGTAATTCATCAAAAGAAATGAATTACTGGTTGTAAATGTAACTTTGCTAAATGTTTTTAACTTTGTGAGTTGAAAAAGATTGAAAATAAGCTTCACTGTGTTAAGATAAAGGTGGTTGAAGCTCTGAAGTGAGGGGTATGATGTAGAATGTATTTATTACGATTTTAAGTTCATTGATAACTGGTTTTTAGATGCTGATGTTGTAGTCTTCAAACTGTCCCTTAATTTCTCACATCATAGTATAACCATTGCCATTGGTTCAGTGGTATCAAATGCTGGGGCTTCTTTATAAGCTCTTTCCTTTTATAAATTGAAAGATTTACATGTATTTTTTCAGAGAAGTCATCTAGGAGATGTTTGCAAGACTTACGAGGTTGTCAAAATATGGTGTTTAAATGTGTAACATTGCATTAAACAGCTGCGTTCTACTGCAGGTCTTTAGAAAGCATGTGTATCCAATTGCTGTTGCTTTTCATTGGAAATATAAAGATAATTTTATGGGATTCATTGGGTGGTTCTATCTGTGAAACACATCATTACTGCTTGCCAGATTTCATTGACTTGTATTCCTTTTTCCGGTTTCAAGATTGAGGCAGTTGGCAGAGCTGACCCTTTTCTGGTGCAGTCACCAGAATTTTAATGGCTTGCTATTTTTGTTTCTGTCTAGGACGTGTTTCAATAACTGTCTTCAGATCTGTAGCAAGCATCTCATAACCTTCACAAGCTTTCTGTCAGGGTTCTTAGCTCCTACTAAGTGCATTTTCTGAACCTGTGTCACCAGGAAATTGTGTAGAAAATACAAGGGAAAACATTTATAGCTGCCTTGCAAGCAGTAGGTACAGTGCAAGAACTTTGCTATGTAGCTGACAGTGAGCGTGACTGAGGAGGTGTGAAATAAGAAAAAGAAAAGTGAACCTATTTGAGTGAAACATATCAAGAAGTTTGTGAATGCAGAAACAGCCTAGGTCTGTATTGAAAGTAACCATTTAAAAGAACGGAGTCAAACAAGAGGCTGTCAGTTGGTAGTTGGAGTAACCTCACTGAGCAAACCAACCAAACCACGTATGAGCAGGCAAGCTTTGCAAGCCTTTTCTGAGAGGTCAAGGAAGTAGCACCTTTGAGAAGTGGCTCACACAAATAAGCTGTGCCAGGTCTGCACAAGTATGGTGCACATCTGCGCTTTGTGAAAACCACTGAGTTCTGAAGTTACAACTGTGTGGTTGTTTATAGTTGTGTTAAACTTCGCTGGTTCAGATTGGTATATACGGCCATTTCAAACTTTCTGCTTTGTGTATAAAGATTAGATGAAGCTTCGAGTATTGTTGGGCAACCTTAGATTGGAATCACTAAAGTAGCATTAGTGCTGTATGAAGAGTGTGTGTACAATTTAATGTAAGAGCTCAAAATACGTGCTGTGGGTCAAGCTTGGACTAAAGCAAAATAATGACAGTTGGAGAGGGTATTTTATTTGGAAGTGGATGTTCACCATCACCAGCTCTGGGAAATGTGAATGGTGTTATGTTCTACTGAAATAACCATTTTATTATCTGAAAGTCATTGAAAATAACTATCTTCTTTGTAGGTTGTTCCGCTGTACCCTGACTAACATTCCTCAAACTCAGGCCTTACTGAATAAAGCCAAACTTCCTTTGGGGCTCCTGCTTCATCCTTTCAAAGACTTATCGGTATGACATTTAAGTCTTAAATGCTGAAATATCACTGTAGTTGGAGAATGAATTGCAGAAGGAGGCCAGCTGCATTGGTGTGGGATGTTAATGCTAGTTAAGCATTAGCAAAGTTAAAGGGGTTTGGCTGTCCTCAGATACCCTATAGTCTTTGAATTTCAGTGCATCTTTTGAATGTTGTCATTTTCCTCAACAGAAGGGATTTTGCTGAATATGGTGGTGTTGTTTCTTGTATTTCTGTATTTGCTGTAGGTCTTGATCTTACACCATCAATGTAAAATTTAGCACTGTAGAGGCTTGAAGGGGGAGAATATGCAGCCAAAAATGTTAGAGCTAGGTTCTGACCAGTATTATTATTAAGGAAACTCGTAGGGGTGCTGCATGGATGCAGAAATGGGCAGAAATATGCTTTGAGAGCTCAGGAACTGCAGTGTAGATTGTTATCATAGGTGAATGGCTGTAGTGCTGATGTTCTAAAATAGGAAGCTTTTCTTTTCCAGCAATTGCCGGTGGTTACTTCAAGTACTATTGTGAGATGTCGTTCCTGCCGGACGTATATTAATCCTTTTGTCAGCTTTCTAGACCAAAGGAGATGGAAATGCAACTTGTGCTATAGAGTGAATGATGGTAGGTTTGAAATGTGTTTGCTTTAAACTGCTGTGGTTGACCTTTCATATCTCATCCTTTGATACAGTCATGTTTTTGGCCATCTCAGTACTACTGGCTCATCTTCTGTTGTGCCCTGTGGACCTGAGAAATGTTCTCCATGAGCAAAGACACTGAGTCTGAAGTAGTCTTGGATGGTACCCTTGCAGCTGACAAAGCTGCTGCCGCATCTAATCTAGTTCTACAAGAAGCATTGCCCAACCAGCTGAAATGAGCTGACATTTTAAAGTGTAGCACAACTAATACTATTGTGGAGTAGTAATATATTAATTTATTTGCACAGTTCCTGAAGAATTCATGTATAATCCTGTGACAAGAGTTTATGGAGAACCTCATAAAAGACCTGAAGTCCAGAACGCTACGATTGAATTTATGGCTCCATCTGAATACATGGTGAGATTTTATTTCTACTTATTCTCTCCATTTTTATTTCCATGGGGAAGTCAGGACAAAAAAATTCTCTTTACAGAGGATGCTTTCCATTTCAGTATAGTAACTGCTGCTTTAGGAGTACATCTAAGGAGCCTTGGGTGTTACTTCAACTAGGTTGTCATTTATAAACGTTTATGATCTCAGTGTTCTCTGTTTAGAACATGTAGGTGTTTGTGAGCCTTTTGAAAGGAAACCACAATTACAGAGTTACCACATAAGTGAAATGTATTTAGAAGTTTTGGCATCATTTGTACTTGCAGTGGAATTATCACAATCTAATAAAAATCACCCTGAAAATTAAAGGTAATCTTTTCTTTATTTAGCTACGTCCACCTCAGCCACCTGTGTACCTCTTTGTTTTTGATGTCTCTCATAATGCGATAGAGACAGGATACTTGAATACAGTCTGCAAGACCTTGTTGGACAATCTTGACTTGTAAGTAACTTTTTTTGTCTTTAATGTCTTCTTTTTTCTTATGGAACTTGATGGACATTAACATGACACTGCTTTCTGCCTAGCAGTTTGCTGTAGTAGCAACTTCAAGGTACATTTCTTAGTTTGAGTCTTTCCTATCGGCTTTGTCAATCCCAGAAAGGAGAACATGTATTAATGATGTCTTTCAAATTGTATTTCATAAAAGCTGAAATATAGGTAGGTGTCCATCTTCCTACTTTGACTAGCATTGGAAAATACTGGAAGGTAACTCAGAATAATTCAGGTGTCATTCTGTTTTGAAAGGATTGCCATACTGGAATTCTAAAGGGTGCTACAGTTTAAGTCTTTGAAGTCCAGTGCTAAGTAGGATAATTGTCTTAGCACTGGGTGCTCTTACAGCTTCTCTTCTAAAAAGCTAGACTCTAGGATAAGGATAATTAAAATTAAAAACAACAAAACCAAAACAAACAAGCACTTATTGCTGTGTTTGGGAACCTTGTTCTAAATGGTACTCATCTGTTTTTTATACTCACTTTAAAAAAAAATCCTTGAATGTCTACTAGGTGATTCTACTACAAACTGCTGCTTTATCTCCGACATGTCTGCAGTGTTTGCACTGTAGCTGTTAAGGTGGCTACTTGCTAACACCCTTAGACAGGTGCAGTGAAATGTATTTAGAAATAAAAAAGCCTTGCAGAAATGAGATTTCATCTTACTGAACACCATATGTCTGACTTTTTTAGGCTTCCTGGGAACACTAGAACAAAAATAGGCTTCATAACATTTGACAGCACAATTCATTTCTACAGTCTTCAGGAAGGTCTTTCTCAGCCTCAGATGCTTATAGTTTCAGATATTGAAGGTATGTAGTAATGGCTTTAGTACGTATTAATGACAGTTCAGTATGTCAAATGACTGTTGCTTTTGATAGCCCTTTTTTAAAAAGTATATGTATGGTGGGAGTTGGTAGATCAGGTCATCATCCTCTCTCCTGTGTAAGTAGGTTCCTTTATGAAGCTCTGAATGTCTGAGCAAGTTGTGGCTGTTTGTGACTTAAAACATGAAAACAGCCTTCTTAACATCTAGTTTTGTTTGCATAGCCACCCAAATTTCTGTTACGATCAAAACTGAAATGATGATGCCTGGTAAATTAGTATAAATTCTCAGTGACTGTGTAGTGATGTTCTGCTTGTATTTTCAAGATACTTTTTACTTATGTGAAGGAGCAGAGTTAGTGTACTGGAAAATCTTCTGGTGCATTTTTATTCAGTGGATTTTCCTATCCTTCAGCACTTCCAGCTGTTATTCTGAAGTGGCAGTCTAGCCACAGGTGTGCTTATCAGGGGAAAAAGGTCAATGTTTGTATGAATTTACGCAATGATACAGTTTGTTTTTTCTTAATAGGGATAATGATTCGGAAATAGAACTCGGGAAAGCTTTGTTCTGTCTCATTAAAAACAATTAACACTTTTTTTCTTTTTTCTAGATGTATTTATACCAATGCCAGAAAACTTACTAGTAAATTTAAATGAAAATAAAGAGGTAAGAACTGCATTAGGTGAAAAATGGCATTCATGTAACGAGATATGCGTGATAGCTTATGGTTTTATTTAGTGCTCTTTAATATCTGAAGTTTAAATGTCAAGTTTGAAGTGAGGAAAAGTCTTTTAACTTGTGCTTGACTTTAAACATTTAACAATCTAAAGCAAGACAATAGTTGACTTTTGCTGGGATTTATTTAATTTACTGCTATAATATTGGAAGTATTGATACATATTTGTCAGTAATAAGCTTGATAAAGAAGGAAACTCCAAAGACTTTAATCTTAATTTGGTTTTCTAACTTGCAGCTAATTCAGGATCTGTTGAAGAGTTTGCCACAGATGTTTACCAAGTCCCTGGAAACTCAGAGTGCTCTTGGGCCTGCATTACAGGCAGCCTTTAAACTGATGTCCCCTACTGGAGGTAGAATCTCCGTCTTCCAGACACAGCTTCCATCTGTGGGAATGGGAGCACTGAAATCTCGAGAAGAGCCAAACCAAAGAGCAACTGCAAAGGTTAGGAAAGCAAAAAAAGGTTGAGAACTGGTAGCCCTGTTCTGTACATACATATGGCTCATGATTTGCCTCCTTTTACAGATGTTATTGAAATAGTGATAAAGAATCAATTATTATTAGTGTCCCTGAAAATAAGCAATGAAAATATGAATCTTATTTCCTTTGTATATTGTAATACTCCCTTGTGTTAACAGGACATACACCTGACGCCATCAACTGATTTTTACAAGAAGTTAGCCTTGGACTGCTCAGGACAACAGGTTGCAGTGGATTTGTTTCTTCTTAGCGGACAGTATTCTGACTTGGCTTCTCTAGGTAAGTTGTATGAATTTATGTGACAGGTAACTCTAGAGATTCTGTGTATTTGTCAGAGAGATCAGCATTTAGTGTTTGGACCTGATCTGAAGAAGTCTTGCATGTCAGGATGCAAATTCATCCTTGATGAGTAGTAACACTGTGAGCAGAATGCAGTCTTTCAGTGATTTAGCATCATTGTTCTCACACTGTCCCTTACCAAACGGATCAGGGATTTTTGTGGTCCTGGTTGAAATGTTCCTTTTCTGCCTTCTACCGCCAGTGTAAGACTATTGTTAGAGCAGGCTTTTAATATTTTCCCTCCCTTTAACCAAACTATGAAGTGACTGAGTACCTGTAATTTCAGGCCATGGCTATGTACATACTTGAATGTATAGTTGAATCTCTGTGTGCATGTCTCTGACCGTGCAGCAAAGCTTTTTTCACACGTTAACAGTGTAGCAATTAAAGGGTATATCACATTCCTCTGGTATATTTCAAAACACAGCATCAGCTGCAGATGCTCTGACACCATCTCTTTTTGTTTCAGGTTGTATATCAAGATATTCTGCGGGTAGTGTCTATTACTACCAATCTTATCATCATAAACACAACCCCGTCCAGGTGGAGAAATTGCAAAAGGAGTTGAAACGATATTTAACTAGGAAGATTGGATTTGAAGCTGTCATGAGGATAAGATGCACCAAAGGTTTGAATGTGTTTATGTGTGGGCAGGAGCAAATGGTGGGGGGGGGGGGGGAGGAGCATGCAGTATTCACTGTTGTTTGGGAGGGATTGATTGGTATTTTGACCTAATATAAGTTTAAGTGGTTATTAAGAGACAGGGTTAAGAAATGTAAAATCCATTGCCAAGAATTAAACCGTTTTAAAGACAGTAGTTGGAACCTAGAAGTTGAAATATATTACATCTTATGATGGTATTAATACTGGATGTCTTGCCAGGTCACTATTTCAACAGAGGTCTGCTTTTATAGCATAAAGACTTGCTATTACTCTGCATCAACTTCATTTCTGAATTCCTGGCTTCTGTTAAGTGTTGTGGATTCTGTTGGTTAATCATCTGTGTGGGATGTTTACGACTTTATTTTATTGAGAGCGGTCTTAACACTCTGATACAGAGCCATCTAACAGCGATGTTGGATTTGTAAATGGCATCTGCATTTCACATCTGACTATAAATAAGTGATTAAACCTAACGCTTGTCTTGCAGGTCTTTCCATTCATACCTTCCATGGGAACTTCTTTGTACGGTCTACAGACTTGTTGTCATTACCCAACGTAAACCCAGATGCAGGATATGCCGTGCAAATGTCAGTAGAAGAAAGTCTTACTGATATGCAGGTTGTTTCTTTTCAGTCAGCTCTCCTGTACACATCCAGCAAAGGTAAAGTATCTATATATTGTGAGCTGAAAGTAGTTAGATTCAGGTACAATGTTTAGTTAAGTCATTTTGATTAATTTTAGTTCCAGTAGCTTACATAAATATATCATCTATGTCAACATCACAGCTCTGATATATTCTTGCATGTTGGTGTTACTACTTCTTCCAGACCAAAAAGTTTCCTGAGGAACTTACCCTGGTCTTAGAATAGGTGGGCTTAATCCTAGAAACTGAGAACTAACAGTTTATAAAAGCTACTGGAAACAATCTCTATTTGTATAATAAATGGAATTGCCTGTTTGGTTGAACACAGATCAGCTGGTAGTGCTAATGGGGAAGTTATCCAAGTAATTCAATTATGCAAGTGTGCAAAAGTAACTGAGTAAATAGTAGCAGTTCTCTGATTGCTTAAAAAAAAACCCAAGTTTTTGGAGTATTTGGACTCTCTAGTTTTTAATTTTCTTACAGGTGAGAGGAGAATTCGTGTCCACACTATGTGCTTACCTGTTGTAACAACACTGAGTGATGTCTACCTGGGGGCAGATGTACAGGCTATCACTGGGCTGTTAGCCAATATGGGTAAGCACAATAAGAGCTTGTTTGGGTGTATATGGATGATATCCATAAAGCTATCAGCAGTAATCCTCTGGACGATAAGGAGTTAGAAGTTAGAAGGAGTGATTCTCTCTGTTTTTAATGCTAAAGTGAAGTATCAGCACAGTTGTATGTAATCTCCTGAATGTAGTATGGAGTATTACCATCATGGTCGAAAATATTTTAAACAACTTTTGTTTTTTTGTTGTTTTTTTTTTTAGCTGTGGATCGATCAGTTTCTGCTACCTTGAGTGATGCTCGGGATGCCTTGGTCAATGCAGTGATAGATTCTTTGTCTGCTTACCGTTCATCAGTCCTGAGCATTCAGCAGCCTGGTCTCATGGCCCCCAGTTCCCTGCGGCTCTTCCCACTTTATGTACTGGCACTCTTAAAACAGGTAGGAGTTCAAAGGAAGCAATGCCAGGGGAGGATAATTGTCTATGCTTGGCATGTCAACCCGAAGTGAAAGAGTTGATGTACAAAATAGCGTACATCTTCTTCCAACATTTTCATAGGACTCAAAACTCAGAAACCGATTGATTTGGATTGCTTAATAAAACCAGTCTGTCTGATGTTTTTGTTAGAGTATTGAGATCTTACAGATTTATGAATATTCTTGTATAAATAAAATGCTCTCAAGGTAACAGTTCAATTTCTCTGCTCCCCCGCAACTTGGTGACTAGAAAGATGAATGTAGAATGAAGCCTGTTTATTGTCTCTTAGGTGTCTTATTGTATCTGAGTAGATAACACATACTCTGACAGGTGGTAAATGTACATAGTTGCCTTGGAGTCTGTTATAATCTTTAATGGTCAAATTGTCTTTTTGTTTGCAGAAAGCATTTCAAACTGGGACAAATGCTCGTCTAGATGAGCGCATCTTTAGCATGTGTCAAGTGAAAAACCAGCCTCTTGTTTACCTCATGCTTATGACGCACCCCAGTTTGTACAGAGTTGATAATCTCACAGATGAGGTGAGCACTTGCATTGTTACATGGCCTGTTTGTGTCTGGTCCCATAGGTTTGAATTAGGTGAAGTAGAAAGACAATTCTAGTTGTAAGTCCTCCATATTTAAGCTAAATAGCTTAAATGTGATGTTTCACATTTTCCCAGCATGTAGAACTGGTAAGATAAACATGAAGTGCACCTCTCAAAATGTGAAGAAGTTTAGTAGTAAGTTACCTACTTGAAGTGTAATTGGAACTATACAGTCTAACTTCAGTACTCTTTTCTTATTTAACTATCTGTTCTTCTGCCTGTTTCAATGCATCAAGATGTGAACTGTGTTTTTTCTTTAGGGAGCTCTTAACATCAATGACAGAACTATACCTCAGCCACCCATTCTCCAGCTATCAGTGGAGAAACTGAGTAGGGAAGGTGCCTACCTTATGGATGCTGGCTCTGTAAGTTGTGTGATGGCGATTTTAAGAAGTATTCCAATTTATACTGACTTGAGTTCTTGCTGAGAACTCAAAACCTGTAGAAGGCTGCCGAGGTGGAGTTTTACTTTAGATGGCTGTTATTCCTGTTTACTTTTCAGGTGATGTTTCTGTGGATTGGGAAGAGCTGTGGGCAGAACTTCATCAGCCAAGTCCTTGGAGTTCCAAATTATGGCTCAATACCACAGAACATGGTATGTGCTAGCTTTGTTGTATTCTATTTGTGTAGTGTAGTAGAATATTATCTGCATGGGCATTAGAATGCCATGTTCAAGTATTAACCCTCTAGTAGTCACTACAAATCTGGATCCAGGAAAAAAATTGTTAGCTCTTGGAGTTTCTCCTGACAAAAGATTTAATCTGAATCTTCCCCTGAAAGGACATTAAGTACAAACTGGCAATGATGACGTTTATCAGAACTCAACGTACTAGAAATGTTTGGGAATATTGCTAGATATAGCAATAGATAGCAATTGCTCTCCCTGCAGTAAAACAAGTATCGACAATCACTCAGTCATAACATTCTTGTAGTCACTTGCAGGTGTAGTTTCAGCGTCCTTGACTGTTTTAAGTCCTTTCAGAAGAGATCAGAGTAAAATTAAGCATCACAATGTGTGTCTGGGGCTTCTTTGTATCTGATTGGGGTGGGGTTGGGCTATTTTAAGTGTTCCATTTACTGCTTCCCTGAAAAACATCTTGTATGTATTAATGATACTCTTTGCATCTTAGACTCATCTCCCAGAGCTTGAAACTGCAGAATCCATCCGAACAATAGCTTTTATTTCTTGGCTGCGAGAACAGAGACCTTTCTTTCCTATACTATATGTAATAAAGTAAGTGTTTTTAAGAGTCTTTGGGACCTTTTACTATACATAGTTGGATATTGCGTACCGCACTTTCTTAATGCGAGTATTGTCAGTGTTAAATGCTGTGTCTAACAGCCTTGACAGGAGATATGACTTGGTATGAGTTGGTTTTGATGTAGAAGTTCTGCAGATTAAGAAAGACAAAATGTCATAGAAAAATCTTGAGGCTGTCAGATGAACAAAGTGTGTTCTGGGAAGTGTGTTTGTTGGGGTTATTCACAAGGGCTACTTGAGATCTTCTTTCATATGTTCTTGAGCTCTGGAAGTAGCTCGCACTTGATCTGTAACCTTCTGAGTGTATTGCACTGAACGTTGTGGTGAGTATTTATTTAACTCCAATGCTTATTTTTATTTTGAAGGGATGACAGCCCACTGAAATCAAGCTTCCTGCAGAATATGATTGAAGACAGAACTGAATCAGCCTTATCATACTATGAGTTCCTCCTTCACATACAGCAGCAAGTGAATAAATGAAACACTAGCCTTTGGTTTACATAAAGGAAAGATTTTTGCAGTAAAGGACACTTGTGTTTGTAATACCTTCATGAAATCTGTGTCTGGAGGCAGTCGATGAGAGGTTCTCACTGTGATTTCAACAAGCTAAAGCAAATAAAGGACCACATCTGAGAATCAAATGTGCAACTACATATTGTACCTTAAAAATCAAACTATTGGAACTGGTTGAGCACCTTTAATTTGCTGCAAATCATGTTTTTACTGTAAGTAGTTGCAGCATGAAGTACATCCACAAAGGCAATATTGCAAAGGTGAAAGACATTTTGTAAAATAAAGAGTTCTCTGTTGTTCAAAATGTATATTTCTGTAACTCTTTGCTTTTTGTTTTTTGTTTTTGCTGCTAGATATAAAACCTCACAATACTGATCATGATTTGCAGGGAAGTTCTTTATAAGTGCATCCAGTGATCACAGACAGAGCGTCTCTGTGTTCAGCTTAGAAATGCTTAAAGTAGCAATGAAGCAGCTGTTCATTGTGAAACGAACAAATACTTTATCAAACTTAGAATCCAGTGTTTGGGATGGATTATGGCTAATAGCACTCAAGGTAAGCTTAACCTAGACAAGATAGCTTAATTTATGAAAGCCTTTAGGAAGTCAGTATTCAGATATTAAACGAACAACCACGGAGGAGCAAGCCCTCCTCGTATGAGATGCATTCAAGTCAGTGACTGAGTGGGCAGCAAAAGTAGACTTACGTAGCTTTGGTTTTTCTTTAGTAAAACAATAGTTTTACTTTCAGTTTTCGAATGGTGTGGGAGTGGAAGGTCAAGTAAGGTTGTCTCAGATTTTTATTTAATATACTTTGCTCCTGTTTACATTAACTGAATGTTAGGCCCCCAAAAGGCTTCTGCGATGTTTGTGTGATGGCACATAGGACACAATGCTTTGAGCCCGCGTTCTGACTCTAAAAATTGGAAGAGAATTATTTTTCCAAAGACAGAAGTGTTGTATTTGAGGACCTGTTTATGGCTTGAGGCACACTTGAAGTTTCCTAGTCTTTTTTACTGCAGCTGCTTAATGAACCTAGATCCAAAGCCAGCATGCACCAAATGAAAGCTTTAAATGTACTCTCAGATCCGTGCCAGAGCTACAGGTGGAAGCTGACATCAGACTTTTAAGTGACAATTTATATGCAAAAAAAATACCTTTTTATAAAAGCATACTAATAACTCTGTTGGAGATCGCTGATAGCAGCATAAAGAGTGTTTATGTTATTGTATCTGTGCACCTAGAATGTAAAGAGGGATGTGACAAATGGAAGACATACTTATGGAAAAATCTTGATCTTGTTGTTAAATGATGATAAACACAAAGGTCTTGCAGAGTCTTTCTGGGGCAAGTAATGTGAACAGTTAAAATGTTTGTAAGAGGTCAAGCACGTACTGTGACTGCTCTTGTTAGCTTACATCTTGTGACAGAATGTGAGAGGACATCACAGGTTAATCATTTGCTACCATTGCAGGCCGTAGCTACACTTGTCAGGAGTTGCCTTATCTCGGGGGAGGAGTTTCATTGGACACTGAGCACAAGAAGGTAAAGTCCAGAACAACGTCTGGAATAGGTTCTGTTAGAGTCTTTTCATTCTATTTAAGCTTCCCTGTCTGCTGTCTCTGTAGCACACAGGAGTGTATTTACTTGAACAGCTTTTTAGAAGATTGCACAGTTTCTAGTCAGAATGCATCAGGTTTTTTAAGTTCGGACAGTCGGATAATTATTTTTCCAGAGAAAGAAGTCTCTTTATTGAAATGGAAGCTATGCACTTGCATAGGTTATCACTTAAACCTTGTATTTGGGGTATATTATCACTCAGATGCTGGAAGCTGCCGTTGCATTTAACAGCCCACCCCAAATCTGCTTCTTATGATGTTATTGTAGCCCCTCCTTTGTTCTAATAAGCGTTGGAGATGACTTCACTGTTCCATGTACACCAGACTAGCAGATACAGATGTCAGTCTGTGTGGCAGTTAACTTGTAGGATTCCCTAAGTTTTACAAGGCAAAACGTATCATTAAGCCCCAGATGAAGCCTCTTGGAGCAGAACATGCCTTTTTCACCTTGGATTTTCACCTTGAAAGAAATCCTGTATTGGAATTTGTAAGTTTATTCCCTCACAGTGGGAAAAGCCTGCTGGGCTGTAAGGTCAATAGGGGACAGATGAGCGCAGCTTCACTTTTAACCTACCACTGGGAAAACGATGCTGATGATGAACTATAATAACAGGCAGGAGTGGCTCTGGTTCTTAGATCTCATCACAGCTCTACCACTGCAAACGTGCTCTATTTTTCTAGTTGAGGAGTTTTATTTTAAACTCATTGTTGTATTTGACACATTCGTGTTCAGCCGACGTTGTTACCATCCATTTTCCTTTGCTTTCATCCTTGGTTTTAATTTAATATATTTGAGTCTTAAGTCCACATAGGTTGTTTTGCAATAACTAGAATGATTCTCTTTTATTTAGGTTTAATTTCTTAACAGTATTTAATAAAAAGATGCAAAATGGCTGTTAAATAAGGGACCATTAAATGTGATTTGAAGCTTCTGTTTACTATTACGGATGTCATCCTTATAGTAAATTTAATGTTGTAAAGTAGTGTATAATATTGTATTATTAAATCTTTCCTTTCTGAACGCGGACATTTGATCTTCAGTATGAAACGACCGACCTTTCCCCTTTCCGAATTAGGGGTTTCCTTCTCCTCCTTTTTACACTTTGTAATTTTCACTCTTTTATTCCTGTAAAAAAAAAGTCATTTGTAACACACGCAAATGCTTATTTTATCCGTGCTAATTTATCAGATTTGGCTACTCAATAAAATGAATTGAAACAACAATTGAAACGGCTTTCTGCGTCCTGTTCCTGCGTGTCACCCCAGTGCTTCCCGGGTTACACTCGCTCTAAGGCTCAGCCCGCAGTGCGCTCGGTTTCTCTCTCGATATGGCGGCGCTGTGGTGATGCTCGTTATCATCGGGGCCCCGCGGCCCTCCCCGCCCTGATGGAGGATTGGGCCGCCCTGTCTCCAATCGCCCTTCGACGTCACTTCCGATTCTGGGGCGGCCATCTTTGTTGAGGGCTCAGCTCCGCGTTGTCGACGGCGCGGCCCCGTCAGAGCTGGCAGAGCGGCGGGCTCTCCCCCTTCTCTTTGCCATTACGCAAAGTGGCGGCGCGGGCTTCGGCTCCCGGAAGTGGGCTGTGATGGCGCATGCGCGTTGAGGCGCGGCGCAGCCCCTTTTTGTGCGGCGCTGCGGCCTCTCGTGCCGGGGATGGAGGACGGCGGGGCGGGAGCGGCTGCCTCGGGGCCCCCCGCGGGGCTCTCGGCCTCCCAGCGGCGGGCGGAGCTGCGGCGGAGGAAGCTGCTGATGAATTCGGAGGAGCGGATCAACCGCATCATGGGCTTCCACCGGCCCGCGGCAGCCAAGGGTGAGCCCTGCGGCGCCTGTGGGGGCTCGCGGCCCGGCCCCTTCCCGGCCCTCCTCAGTAACGGCAGAAGGGCGCTGAGCGCGGTCCCTGCCCCGCCGGGTGTCTTACATTGCCTCGGGGCCCTTGGCTATCCACGGGCTGTCCGGACATCAGCGGCTGAATTGCTGCTCTGAGCGCTCAGCGTGTGTAACTCGGTGTTTTTGTTTCTCTCCTTTAGATGATGAAAGTCACGTAGAATCAAAACTTCAACACGAACAAGATAAATCGAATTCCCTTCCTCTTCCTTCTGTTTCTAAGCGAATCGTGCTTGGTGATTCGGTCTCCAATACGTCCGGAACAACTGACCATGCAGTCAGTATGGGAGACCTCAAAGGGGATAAGGACTTGTTCAGTAAGACTCCGCAGCTGGTCAGTGAGGGTACAAGTGAGCTCCGTCACCGTAACAGAGGGGAGCTGCCGTCTGAAGCCGCAGCACGGCCACCCAGGCATGGATTAGAACAGTACTTATCCAGGTTTGATGAAGCTCTGAAGCTGAGGAACCAGCTGATGAATGAGAAGCCAAGCCAAGAGAACGGGAATGCGGTGGAGGAGTTTGATTCTTTCCGCATTTTTAGATTAGTGGGATGCGCTCTGCTTGCCATTGCAGTGAGGGCCTTTGTGTGCAAGTACTTGGTGAGTTCAGGGCAGCAACCAGTCCCATTCTGCTTGACTTATTAATGGCAGGCTTAGGACTCAGCTCATATAAAACACTGTTTGTCTGGGGTTGAAAGCTATTTATGTAGGGCTAAGTGGGTTGGGAACTTCAGGCATCCTTTATATTGCTGACAACTAGGTAAAAGATAAGAAAAAAGCAAACCAAACAACCCCTCTGGCATTCCTTGAGATGATAACTGTGTCAGAATCTGCATTATCTAGCACAGCTGCTAAGTTACAGCTGAGAGTTGGATGCTTTTGGTCCTTAATGTTTTGAGGAGAAGCAATGCTAGAATAATTATTATTGCTTAAGTCTTAGGCAAGTTTGAGTCAACTGTTATTCTTTAGGAAAGAATAGCAGAGTAAAAACTTGTGCTGTGACATGCAGATCCTGCTCATTTATCAGCCTGCTGATGAAGAACAGTTCCTCAGTAGTGCAGGTGTCTGCAGGCACATCTTGCAGAAGTGCATGACTGGTGCAGCCTGCCACCTTCTGGAGCTTGTTTTTACACACTGCTCTGTTGTGCAATTTCATGTTTCAAGATTGAAAGCAAGCAAGGTGGAACAGTGCTTTTCACACATCACTTGTCTGCTTACGTTTGTAGTATTCAATGGTAGCGCCGTTAATTAAATTTCTGTGTTCTTATGTGTTATTTCTGAACTTTAATATATTCTTTTTTCTTCCGTCAGTCAATATTTGCACCATTTCTTACTCTACAACTTGCTTACATGGGACTATCCAAGTACTTTCCAAAGGTAAAGCAATTTTTCACAATTAGATTAACTTCAAATGTTTTAATCCCGTGCTTAGGTTGTATTGTTGCATGGGGAGTGTTCTTATTCTGTTTTGAGCTCTAGAAATGAGAATTATCACATGCTCATAGCTAACGCTAGCTGTTAGTATGCCCACATTTAGTCCAAATGATTTTAAGAGTTGTTGTGAAAACACGGGCTAGCAGCTTATCTGGCTATAAGATAACTGAAAGCATCCGACCGTATCTTTCATGTCTTTAGGATGCTTCTGCTTTTCTTCTAGGCAGCGCTCTCCTGTGGTTACTGTTAGCTCTGTCAGCAGCCATTGGGCATATGTGATTCCTGGGCAAAATCTGTGGACGTGGTCATAGGGCAGCGTTTGGGCTCTAAGGGCTCTGTGTTCCAGTTTGAAATACAGCTGGAAATGAGACATTAGTGTGTGAGGCTTTGTGTTTCTCTTCAATCCAGAACTCCACTTTACAGCTTGATTGGATTGCCACTGTGAAGTGGGCATAACGTCTGTGATGCAGTTTTTCTGCTGTTAACGAGCTTCTCATTCAGCTCCACAGCTTGGATTTGTAGCTGGGTTAAGTAAGGTATTGTGAATCCTGCAGAGGATCAGTGCAAACATGCTGTTCTTGCCAGCGAATCTGGAGGTGCCTGGGTATGTGAAACTGTGATGTGAAACAGAACTGGATTGTAGCATAAGAACTAACATAGTGTTGTTTTTCCTTCTAGAGTGAGAAGAAGGTGAAAACTACAGTACTAACTGCTGCTCTTCTGCTGTCTGGAATCCCTGCAGAAGTGATCAGTCGCTCTATGGACACCTACAGCAAAATGGGAGATGTTTTCACAGACCTCTGTGTCTATTTCTTTACTTTTATCTTTTGCCACGAACTCGCTCTGTTATTTGGCTCTGAAGTACTGTGATGGCTGTAGAGTTCAATGCACTAAAGCTCACTAAAGCTTTCTGGTCTGTATGCCTTTAACATCTGACAGGTTTAAACCTTAGTTAACATTCTTTCCTGTTTTTGAATGCTTGAAAGGAGCCTTAAATTCAGTCATTTGGGAGATGGAACAGCGAGGTCCCAGGCTGCCAGTCGTATTAGTTTGGTTTATGTAAATACTGTGTCTGCCCACTGAAAATGTGAAGAATAGAATGCAAGTGTTGCTGGATGATTTGTTTAGTAGGTGATGCCCTTCCCACCTCCTTTATAAAGATTTACAAAGCTGCCTTTGTTCCTTCTGGTGAGAGCAAAGAGAATTGCTTTCAGCAGAACCCTATATGTAAATCTGGTATGAATATAGCTAACATAGCTTGTTGGTGAGTCCCAGCAGCCTGTTGTTGCACTTGTTTTTCCAAAGAAACAAACAAGAAATACCAACTCACATCAGGAGGGGAAAGTTGTACAGACCAGCCACCAAGCTGCAGTGTCAAACGTTTGTGTGTTAGATGTAAAAATAGCTTCGTGCAGGGCTAAGACAGTTTTTCTCCTACATGACCTTCATTATCTTGATACGTTCACGATCAACCAGTTGCATGTAAACAGAACCATAATTGCCTAGGAGTTCTGCTACTGCTGTGCCACAGCCCTACAGCCCAGCAGTGTGAACAGGGCCTTTGATTCAACAGATCTGTGGATGGTAACTGAGTTGCTAACCGTCCCCTTAAGTGTTTCTGAAATGGCCCCAGTGAAATCCTATTAGCTGTTCCTGTTTTAAATCCCATGCGTTACACGTGAGAGTAAAATAAGAAACAAACTGCTGTTTTTAATTGACTGCCACGTAAAGATGGGCATATATAGAGAGAGAAAGCATATTTTTCCTGTGGGTGTCCAGCTGTGTAGCTGAAAAAACAAGAGATACAAGTGAGTCCAGGCTGAAGGAGCAGGCTAATGGATGTTCTTGTTTTCCATTGTAAGGATTTGGTGAGAGGAGGCAGGTGTCATTCCAAACAGCCGGCCTTACACGCTGGTGATGGGTGAACATTTACGCTGCAGGTAAACTTGGTATGGTTTGGCTTTGTAGTTTAATGGTTGGAATCTGGACACTGAGCTAACAGGAGCTAATGCACTTTTTTAGTGTAGAGAAACACGTAGCTTACCTTGTTGTTTGCAGAGCTGTTTTAGGGAGCCAAAGTGGTTGATGATCCTGACTTAACACACACGGCTCTGCTTTCTGCCTAGTTTTTCCTGTTAAAGACTTCAGCGCTGGACTTGAGGCTCTTGTGTTAGATATGTTTGTGGCATGACGGCTTGTGTATTGCTGTAACAGCTGTTTGTTTTACTGATGATTTTCCAGTGAATGTTGTATTTCAGGTGTCCGAGGCTGGGTTGGAAAAGGTTCTGACTTAGGCCTGTTAGCACAGATAGAAGTAAAGCTCCTGAAACGGACAGCAATTCCACCCAATTGAAAGAGCTGCTGGGACTGGAACATGGACTTGTTGTCTATGAGGGATGGCAAAGGGCTGGCTGGGGCTTCTGCTGGGCGACTCCTCATCTTAGGCCAAGAAACGAATCTCCTTCATTCCGTTTTAACTTATCATTGTCGATGGATGTTTAATGTATATTGCTGAACCGGTCATTTTCTATTAAATTTGTTACCCCCTTCCTTTGTGGTCAGAATGTCTCTGTCAGCCCAGCAGGTCGTGGTGTGTTAAATCGCTTGTGGAGCTGGTTGGTGCTGGGAGGAGCACCTCTGTGTTTTGGTGGCAGGGCCGAGCCCTGGCCCTGCTGTAACTCTTGGTTTCCTACCACGCACTGTGACCTTGGTGCTTCATAGCCGCAGTGAATGTCACGCTGCGGTGCCGTGCAGTGTGCTTACTGAGGACTCGGGAGCAGGAAGCGGGGCTGCAGCGGTTATTATGCCCCATCTCTCCCGGCGGACCCAGCCTGGCCCACCAACACTTTGCTTTCCTTCCCCGTTCTGTTTTCCCCCGGCTCCCCGTTGTCCTGCACGCTCAGACGGCGCTGCGCCCTCCGGCCACCAGGGGGCGCTGCCGCACGGTCACGGGCAGGAAGTGGTGGAGGCCGCTTCCCGCCGCGCTGCTGCCTCGCCTCGTCGTTCCGGGTGCTGAGGCGCCGAATGGCCGCCGTCTCCTAGCGCAGGGCCCGCACCGCCGTCGCCGCCATGGGCCGGGAGTCCAGGTGAGGGCAGCGGGGGCACGAACGAGGCCACGGAACGCCCGACCCTCTCCGGGGCCCGCGGGTGCTTCGAGTAGCGGCCCGGCGCCGCCGGCGGGTGGCTGCGTGTGGGAACAAAGGGCCGCGGCGGCCTGCGGCGTTCTGAGGGCACTGCGCGGGTCCTTCCGCCGCCTGCTACGGCCCTGTGCCGTTCTGAGCAGCTGCGGACTGGGCTCGGGCTTTGAGGTCTCGGGCTTTGAGGTCGGGCTTCGGTGCTGTGTGACGGCTTGGCGCTGCTCTCGGCGCTTACTGCGGGTTTCCCTGCCCGGTGCGGTCGCTTTACTCGCATGTTTCAGCCCGGGCCGAGGGGGGCTTTGTCTGGCCTGGGGTCCTCAGGGGGCGGCGGTCCGTAGCGGTGCACTGGGCGGGACCCTGGGGCTCAGGCGGCGGACCTGGACCTCTCCGTGCTCATGTGGCCTCCTCGGGTTTGGTGTAAAGTAACAGCAGCGTATCATCAGCCTGCTGCGCTTTTGAACTTTTTGTTTCCTATTGTTGAGGCGTTTATGGAACGTATCTCTTTAAGTTTCAGCGTCATCTTGTGCCTTTTGTCCTCTCACAGCTGATCCAAGCACCTTATTCGGCGTTTTAACTAATTCAGCAGTAACGTGATCATACACTCCCTGCGTGTCTCGGTCACTGCTGCCAGGTGCTGTGGAGCTGCTCTCACCTGTTAGGCTTTAAACCAGCTCTGCTCTATGCTCATGCTGTTGTTGCATCTGTACTGACTAGTTTAATCTGTCATCAGATTTTAATGCTGAAACAGTGTTAACGCTCAAAGCCTGATAACAGTCTGCAGGCTACAAAATCTGCTGGCAGCTCAGCTCCAGCCGCTGGCCCTGGATCTTTTGGGACTTCTTTGCTTACCTCAGTACAGCTTCCATTCTGATAATGGGTTTGGTTTTAAATGGTCTTTAGGGTTGGACTGAACCAAAACGTTTGCAGAAAGCACTCACAGAACGTGTTTGTCAAACCAGGCCATGGGTCTCTTCTTGAATAAGCAGCCCCCGCTGGTCCCACTTGCATCCCTTGCTCTCCTAGAAGCCTCATCCCCTTCTGCAAGTCTTTCTATGTGGGGCAGCTGCGTGGTGAACTGGGTTGTATCAATTAAAATAAATAAAGTAACATGGGGTTTTAAACTCAGCTGTCTAACGTGGTTTACAGTGTTCAAAATGCTTTAAAAGATGGTGAGAGGGAGTGGGGGGTGGAGAAGGGCAGGGTAGGTGCTGGAGTTGCTGTAGGGACTCATCAGACTGAAATGAGATGCCCAGATTTGTTGCATGTTGTAGAGGAAGAAAAAGAAATCATGGGGGGGAGGAAATGAGGAGCAGTTCTCATGGCATTTTGTGGCTGAGATGGAAAGAAATCAGAGATATCTGACAGTGACAGATGTTTTCCATGTTCAGTCATACTGCTGTGGGCAGGATACGGACGTCACACTGCTACTGCACTGATTCCAAATGTACATGGTACCTAAATATACCAATGTGCTGAAATAAACTCTATTATTTTTAGTGCAAGTACTGTTGTAATACAGCTCTGTTGGCAATGACAAAAGGGAAGGGACATGGAGGACTTGAGGTCTTGCTTTCTCTACTTCTTCCTGCTTCACAAGCCTTGGGGAGTGTGGAGCGTTGGTGTCCCCTGGGCTTTGGGAGGGTGGAAAAAGGGGATTATTCTGATGCTTTGACTGATAGGAATTGGAAAAAGAGGAGGCAGCGCACTGGAGGACCCTCAGTAACACATATGCTTATGTAAGGAGATTCTGCTGTCTCCCACAGTTTGATTGAGATTAGTGAAGGGAGAAAATCTCCCATCTCCATCGTAATTCATCTGCTTTCAGCATCGTAAGGGATGTGTGCATACTAATTGGTTTTGCCAAGTTACTGCAAATGTTTAGGAATGGTACAGGTGCCACAAATGATGATAAATGCTTCTTTTGTCCAATCCACGCAGATACAACAAACCTCTTCTTCCCACTGCAAACTGTCCTCAAACTGACTCTCATCTTTATTCTGTGAATTCACAACGCAGGCATTATCGGAAGCGCTCTGCGTCGCGGGGACGCTCCGGGAGCCGCTCTAGAAGTCGTTCTCCATCTGACAAAAGAAAACGTGAGGACAGACGCTCCAGGAGCAGAGATCGGGATCGCAGACGGGAGCGGTCGCGCAGCAGGGACAAGAGGAGGTCTCGTTCACGTGACAGGAAGCGCCAGAGGTATGAGCTCCAAAGTATGGAAGGATGCTTGTTATCCAGTGCTGCTATTCTTCCTCTCCAGTTGTTCACTTTGTTGTTGTTCGTGATAGAATTTACTGTGCTTAATATTTTTGCTTATTAAGTGATGTCTTGTTGCTGGTGCTGGTGTTTGTAAGCTCCTAGTGATCCTGATGATTATTGGATTCCTTTTAAAAGCCAAAATTACGCTGTTGTCACATGCTGAGTAAGTCCTCTTTTGTTCTGGGGCAGACGTTCAAGAAGTAGAGAAAGGGAACGGAGTCGGGAGAGAAGAAGATCACGAAGCCGAGAGAGAAGGCGCTCCAGGAGCAGAAGCAGAGGCAGACGGTCTCGATCCCCCAGTCCAAGCAAGAACAGGAAGACAGAAAACAGGTATTTGTGTTCTCTAGTTACAGTCCGGATCATAGTTACTAATTACTGTAAACACACTGATATATTGGAAGGAATCATTGGGCAAAACCAACCAAAGACTTTGTGTGTAGAGCAAGAAGAATTTTCCTAACATACTGTAATTTCCCATCACTTAACGTCCATTGAAGGACTAAGTATTTTTATATTCCTTTCTTGAGGGTGTGTAAATCCTATTCTGGGTATGCATAATTATTTCTAATGCTGTTTGTTGTGAGAATGTTTTTGTAAGATGAGTAGTAGGTCCACAAGTTCTAACAGCAGTCTGGATAGAGAACAAGCAGGTTTACAACAATCCAGAAATTACAAGAAGCTGGAATGAGTCTTTTAGGATAATCATATGGCTAGAATTAATTATTCAGTGGGCTATGAAGTAATCTTAATGAGATTTAATTGGGTAAAGTGAATTTTACATTTATTGTTAGGAGCTAGCAAACATTTGGTTCAGATGCATTTCTTTTTAATAGGAAGCATGTTATGGTAATAAAGTCTGTGATAGTGGGTTTTGTTTTAAATGGAAGTCTGCATGTTGCATACGAGTTCTATAAGTAGCTTTTCCCAGATAGAGGTGTTTCAGTGTTCTTAAGGCAGTAGTGTGCAGAGGAACATTCAAACTTTCATAGCAGGAAGCAAGATCACTTTACCTTCTCCTAGAAATAGAAGAAACAGGACTTTTTTAGTATCTCTTTTTCAAACTGCTGCCTTCAATGAGGTGTAGAATAAACAGAACCACTGGAGAGTCAGTACTGAGTGTTCTGCAGGTGAATGATGCTGCTTGGCCCTGTGAACAAATGAGAACAGAACCAGAGCATGTGAACGAGTGAATTGCAATAGGCTGTGCATTTCTGGCAATTGCAGGACATGTTTCCATAAAACAGAAAGATTCTCTAGAGAGACAATGTGCACTTCATAAGATATTTGAAAACACAGCCCCATTCATTGTGTTCCTGGTTTTGTTTCTATCCAACACATTTACTCCCCTGTGAGAAAAAAATGTTCTAAGAAATCTTTGCTATTGCCTTTCAGATCAAGATCTAAAGAAAGGACAGAAGGTGTGGAAGTTTCCAAAGAAAAGAAAAAAGAGAAAGATGACAAGGAAGAGGAGAAGGATAAAGATGCCAGCGCATCTACTGTGGCCACTGAGGTAGAAGCTCTTAGGATAATCTTTTAACTTCTAAATGTATAAAGGAGGAGCTGAGGTAGCCATAGATTACTGTATTAACAAAAGAAAAACTACTCTCAGGATTGGCCAAAATCCCTGCTGAGTTAATGAGTCCCACTCTCTTCTGTAACTCCTGTCACAGGGTGTGCTTCCAATTCTTGCCATTAGTAACACTCTGTTTCTATTGTGCTGTCAGCAAGGGCTCACCATGCATAGATGGGTCCCTTTTTTTGTTGTTCTTGAAGGATTTTTGCAAGTAGAGAGCAACAAGATGGATCTTCAGTCTTTTATAGAGGCTAAGATGATTTGAAAGTCTCTGATAGACAATATGCTGCTCTGCTAAAAAAGAGGGAAGTTTTATTCATAATGGAATTTTTTAATTCATTATTTACAGAATTGTATACATGCTACTCTTGTGAAACATAAAACAGCTGAGTTTTGTATTTTAAAGCATTGTAGCTGCTTTTAGTGTTTTTTGTTTACTCCTGTTGTGATAGGTCTTTGTATGCCCATGGATCAACTTCATGCTCAGTTACATTTGTTTGGAAAAGGCACTTTGACTGAAGCATAGACAAATGCCAGTGGCCGTTAATTTTCACTGTTTGGTTGTTTCCTGTCATAGAATTTTGATCAGAACAAACTGGAAGAAGAAATGAGAAAACGAAAAGAAAGAGTGGAGAAGTGGAGGGAAGAGCAACGCAAGAAGGCAATGGAGAACATCGGAGAACTGAAAAAAGAAATTGAGGAGATGAAACAGGGAAAAAAATGGAGTTTGGAAGATGATGATGGTATTTTGATTTCAGATGTAACATTTAAAACACGTTTGTTCCTAATAATATTTTTATTATCTTTAAAGCATTTAAAGACTTTTCAAAAACTGAACTGTGAAATAGCAAAGCCTAAATCTTGTCACAGCTTCAAACGTTTTAAGGTACTGTTGAGATTAGCAAATTGGAGAGATTTTTTTAATGAAGAAAAATAATACAGTAATAAAAATGGACACTAATTATTTGGGCAGGCTAACAATGTCACATAGGGATTCTATTTCCTCTCTGTTTTATTCCTTCTTTCTTAATCATATTAGATGACGATGAGGAAACTGCAGAAGGAGAAAAGGAAGGCAATGAGGTTGAAGATGAAGAATTAGATCCATTGGATGCTTATATGGAAGAAGTAAAAGAAGAAGTCAAGAAGTTTAATATGAGAAGTGTGAAGGGTGGAGGTGGGAGCGAAAAGGTAAAATCGTGTGCTAGAATATTTGTCTTTTGAAAGTAGCTTTGTGTTTCAGTGTGGAAATGATTTTGGAAAAAAGAAGGGAAGAAATAGGTTAGATCCGTTCAGTGATTGTTTGCCTTGAATTTTCTGATGTTTTTAATAAGCTGGTAGCAATATCCTCTTAAAATTTCACTGCAAGAGGTGTATGAAAAAACAGTGTAATATGTTCAGAAGTAGAAATATTCAGTATATTTTATACAGCATGTCTTTCATGTGGTGATGCAATGATTTCTATTTTTTCTTTCTTTTTTTTTGCAGAAATCTGGACCAACTGTTACCAAAGTGGTAACCGTGGTGACAACCAAAAAAGCAGTTGTAGAGACAGAAAAGAAGAAAGGGGAACTCATGGAGAATGACCAAGATGCAATGGAGGTAATGGAAGTGTCTCATGAGCACGTATGTGGCAGCTCAGTCTGCATGTTCTAATATGTGTCTATGAAATAAGTGGTTTTTGAGGGTATGCATTTCTGTTTCTTTCCTAGGTAAGTATAAATATGTTTAATTTCAAATGAACTGTAAGTTCCTGGTCTCAGAACTCTTAAACCATAATTCTTTATTTTGTGTCTGACAAACTAGTGGCATGTAGTGGCATAGTAGCTATTCTATACACTCATTTTTTTTAAATACTGTTCTCTTAATAATTTTACTGTATAGCTATGATTACTTCTGAATGACAGGAGTGTTCTAGTTAGTATTTATAAAGTCATAGAAGCGATATGGAACAGTGAAATTAAGGTTTGGGAGGAACATGAAATAAATCAATGAATGAATGGTAGTGAGAGCAGATTTTCAGCATCTGGTTTAGTGGGCTAAGAAAAAGCTTTTGCTTCCGAGTCAAGTTTCTGTGTAAACATGTAACAGCATCTCAGAATGTCATTCACAATAACTTAAACACTATTAACAATCTATACAGTATTCTTCAGAAGAAGAGGAAGTTGATCTTCAGACTGCCCTGACTGGCTATCAGACCAAGCAGAGAAAGCTTCTAGAACCAGTGGATCATGGAAAAATAGAATATGAGCCCTTCAGGAAAAACTTCTATGTTGAAGTACCTGAACTAGCTAAAATGACACAAGAGGGTAAGTACAAGTATGAGCAGAACACATTCTGGTGTGCAATGAAGCAGCAAATTCCGATTCAGTGTGGAGTGTTCTTGAAGAAAGGAGCAAAGAAGTGCTGTACAGTTCAAGTTTTGTTGAGAATTTGGATGAGAGAGATGATTCTTTTTGAGCAACAGAATGAAAATGAATCAGATCCTATTACCGATAACCCAGTGCTATCTCAAGGTAGCAGATAAATGTCAGGTTTGATTCTGTTCTAATGCATACTCTGTTTCAGAGGTGAATGTGTACCGACTGGAGATGGAGGGAATAACAGTCAAGGGAAAAGGCTGCCCCAAACCAATAAAAACCTGGGTTCAGTGTGGTATTTCCATGAAGATCCTTACTGCTCTCAAAAAGTAAGCAAGCGATGTACCACCGATGTCATGCTTGGTTTTGTCTACTGTGTTTTATCATACATATGTTAGTGAGAAAAATGTTCTTTGTTGCATAAAGCAACGTGTCCATGTCTGCTGGTGTTACATGTGTAATCCTCAGGTGTTTTGCAGTCAGTATTAAATGGCTGTCACAAACTGTTCCTTCTGCCATTTGTATCATGTGACTGCTCATTTTTGAGATGTTTTTAGAATGACACCAATGCTTAGAAGTAAATACGAATGTGCACGTTTCTTCTAGCATGACTGATATGTGTCCATCAAATCATATTTTGATTTTTAATCTCTTTTTTTGATGTTTCTCTCCCCTTCTTTAAGACACGGCTATGAGAAACCCACACCCATTCAGAGCCAAGCTATCCCAGCAATTATGAATGGTCGGGACTTGATTGGCATTGCGAAAACAGGAAGTGGAAAAACTATCGCATTTCTGTTGCCCATGTTCAGGCATATTATGGATCAGAGAGCTTTAGAAGAAGGAGAAGGTCCCATAGGTACAAAGCTCTTATTTTCAGAATTGCTACTTAAGTAAACGAAGGCTCAGTCATACGCTTTGGAAGGTTCTTCAGTTTTTCTCTTTTTTATGGGGATGAATGCTTACTGTTACTATAATCTGTTAATGAGCACTGTGCTGTTCGTTGTTGGTTGTGGTCATTCTGCTGTTTAATGCTGTATTAAGAGCACTTGCATATCCATATCTCTGCAAGGGAGGCCTAGCTTGATTTTGAAACTTCAGCACGTTTTCCACTTCATCCTCATGCTGTCATAGCTCTCTTTCTTGAATTTGCATCTTTAAAATAATAACATTAATAAGCTTGGGAGTGAGCTGCATATATTACACACAAATGCTTTGAACTTCATTACAAAAGCTTATTTTTTTATTGCTTAAATAACAGCATTCCTTACATTACAACATATGATGGATATGCTTTGCATTTCAGCTGTCATTATGACACCTACTCGTGAGTTGGCCTTGCAGATTACCAAGGAGTGCAAGAAGTTCTCCAAGACCCTTGGACTTCGAGTTGTCTGTGTTTATGGAGGAACAGGAATAAGTGAACAGGTATGCATTAGACATACGTTACTTGTCAAACAGCTGTTGGACTTCATTAGTCAATGCTACTTTTGAAGTGGATATAGTTAGTTCTCCTTCCCATAAAATCCAGTATGTTTGCAACATTTATTCTGAACTTTCTCTGTATGAACAGCACCCATGTAAAAGGGTGTTTACATGTAACTTAGTCCTAAACGTAGCAATATGTTTGAAAATTCTGAAGAGTGGTCTTTAACTTTTCAGACTGTTTCTTTTTATACATGCACCGAGCATGACAATAATTAAACTAATTGTGAGATGTGGTAGTAGGACAATGAGGGAGAAGCTGTATTCCTATGGGTATTCCCCTCAGGAGTTATCTCGAACAAGAACCAGGAATGTCAGCTTTGATTGGATGCGTTATCAAATATTGCATCTTGGTGTAATTTGGAGATTAATTTCTGGGGTATTTTTCTACTCCACATTTATGGAAATTTGATCGTTTGGTTGCCTGTGTGTATTGGAACATGGCTTTTAAACACTGTGAATGTATCATTTGTACTTCCATGACACACAGTATTTCACACAGGCTGTGAACTGTAGTGAAAGTCCTATCCCCACTGTGAGATCTTCAAGTGAAAGTAACTTAGTTTGACAGAGGTCACTCTTGTGGAAAGCAGTTTTGAAGATTTAGAGAAACTGAAAGGTTTATGGAAATTGCTAAGTAAAGTCTTTTCAATAAGCAGTTTCCATTAATGAAAAGTATGAAAGTCATTGAAAATGTATGTAGCTTTTTTGTGAAGTCATACATGTTCTTTTAAAAAAACAACACTAATAGTTTGTTAAATTGAGTTTACTGTCTTTTAAAATCAGATAGCTGAACTCAAAAGAGGTGCTGAAATTATTGTTTGCACACCTGGACGTATGATTGACATGTTAGCAGCTAACAATGGTGAGTAGAAAACCTTTTCCTATGGAGAATTGTTTATATTTGTTGTGTAATTCTAACAAATTCAAAAGATCATGTATTTTGCTAGATGCTTTATGGAATTTTCTTATATCTCTTCAGGCTGCACTATCTAGCCATTGACAATATACGTCTCTAATAATAGGTGTAATCATATTGGCTTGACTTTTCTGGGGGAGGACAGGAAGTGTTGCATTCTTGAAGAGTTTCTGAGAACATTTGTTAAACATAAAACATGGTGTTCTAAATTTTTACCTGCAAGTTGTTTTGATAAGAGTTTTCTGACAGTTACTTACTGTGTCTGCCCATTGGTCTGACATTACTGTTAGTGTAGCTCAGCAGTTACTCGCTTTACTTGAAGAGTATTTGACTGTTGGAATAAAAAACAACAACCAAACTACCAGACAAAAAAGCCCTCCCTACGTGATTGTGAAAGAACTGACCTGCATCCAGTATTCAAGTTGGTTTAAACTGAGACACTGCAGCTTTAAGAGGTTTTGTCCTAGTGTAACCATTGCATGCTTGCTAGATAAAGTTTTATTATTAAATTATTCCACACCAAAACCTCTACTAAACTGTTGACATTATTTAACTTCTGTGGAAAAAGTACCTTCAAGAGATATAGAACTGGGATTCCAAGACTTTAATCGTCAAAGGTAGGTACATTAATGCTGTTCCCAAGTCAATTTACAAAGTTATTATTTGGGGATGGAAGTGTTAGGGTGTTAAATAGATAACGTAGATTTTAATAAATATCCATTTTGTTACTTAAGTGTGAATTCCTTTTAAAAAATGCAGCGCTAAATCACCCCCACAAAATAATTGGAAGCTTCAGCTGCAATTTGCTGAAGCTGTAAGGACCAAATTCTGCTGTAGTTTGATAGGCAGAAGCCTCAGTCTTGGTCATAGAGAATATGAAAGTATATATTACATTTTGAGAGCGCTTGGCAGTGTCACTGTGCAGTTGTTTGGAAATGAATATGTCCACGTATTGATATATTTTGAGAATGCGATTCCTAAGTCCTCGAGTTAAATCCTTTTGATGAAAGGGAACCTCTTAGGCATTTGTTTGGGAAGGGTGTTAATTATCCCGTTCATCCTCAGCTGCCAATGTTCGCAGATACACAACTTGCTCATTTTGTTTCCAGCTGTCCCAGAGTTTGGGGTGGTCCTTATTTTTAAATCTGGTAGTGATACTGGGTAGGTTTTAATCTTTAATATATTCATTTGGAAAAGACTGCTTGCTCTGTTATATGCGTGTTATACCCTCAAATAGTTATTTCTAGCTCCAAGGAAGCATTACAGATAATATGTATAAAAGGAATCTTTCTGAGGCTGCAACAGTTAGCACTGGACTTTGCCTTCCACACATGCGCTGTAATCTCTAATATGTTTTTTTCTAGGTGGCGCTGTCAGATTATGGCTGATGTGGCTCCTTGCTTCATCTCAGTCTTAGTTTTATGATGTGTTTTGGCGAGGGCAGTTTTCTGAATTTTACAGGTTCTTCTGGCCCTATGATGGTATGCAAGAGAAGAGTTTGACAAAATAAAGGGCCTAGTGCATACTTTACACGTTTCTCAGAATGTTTGAGATTAAAATGAGAACATTAAAATTCACTTCTAGTGAATTTTCTTAAAGTAATTAATGCATTTTTTGGAAGATAGTGAGAATATTTGTAACATTTAAATATATACATATATACCTATATAGAAATAAATTCCTGAGGGAAACTAAATTTCCATTTGATTTTGTTTCCCATGTGCTTTTTCCTCTCCTTTCTCAGGTCGGGTGACAAATCTCCGCAGAGTCACATACGTTGTCCTTGATGAAGCAGACAGAATGTTTGACATGGGTTTTGAGCCTCAGGTAACTGACGACGTGCCTGAAAATGCCATGAACTGCTACTTTTCACTTAAAGGATTTTGCAGTATCCTACGCTATGTAATTATTAGACTACCAATAACAGAACGTGCTGTATATAGATGGCAGTTTAAACTAACATTTTCATTTTTGCATTATTCTCACGCTTTAGTTTTGATACATTCTTAATTAGAACATAATTTCTCTCTATCTTATATATATTTGTTTGTTAGGCATGTTGGACAATAGTTGCTGGCAGTGTTGGGCAGCCAGAGCTCTTTCAGTTTTCTTCTGCTATATTATCCTCCAAAACTAAAACTACTCCATCGTCTCCTGAGCTGCAGTGTTTCTGCAGCAACTCTCAGGTTTTCTTTTGGGTTGCTGGAGAGTGGCACGTTACCACTCAACTTCCTGTTGACTTGAGCCTGTCTTGCAGTGCTCTCACCTAGGTCCCAAGAGGAAGTCTGCAAAGAAATATTTTGTATTCGATGTAATCCATACATTGTCTAACTTATTTAATAAGACAGCTCTTTATGTATATGAATTTCAATTACAAAACTTACTAATAGGAAATGTTCTCTTGAACCAGGTTATGCGCATTGTAGACAACGTCAGGCCTGACCGTCAGACTGTCATGTTCTCTGCTACTTTTCCCAGAGCTATGGAGGCATTAGCTCGGAGAATCCTAAGTAAGCCTATAGAAGTGCAGGTTGGAGGCAGAAGTGTTGTCTGTTCTGATGTGGAGCAGCATGTTGTAAGTATCACACATCCACCTTGCTTATCTTCTTTCAGAAGATTTCCAGGAGTATAAGAAGAGCTTTTATTTTTAGACATTCAGTGAGTTTTGTTAATGTGAACTGAAAAGGTAACACAACTTAATCTGCAGCTGCGGTGTGATCACTTTTTTTAACTTGTTTTTGCACCACTGAGCTGTGCAGCAGTTCTGCCACTAGTGATGGGTGCAGCATGGGAAAGCAAGCTCCTGTTCCTGCTTTTTTTTATCATTTTATTCTTATGCCTTTTATCCTGAATGTGTTTAATGTCTGAAGGTACCATTTATATCCTTTTTGCTTTTTCCTTATTTATTTATTTTTTCTTCCAGATTGTGATTGAAGAGGAGAATAAGTTCTTAAAGCTACTAGAGCTACTAGGACACTATCAGGAGAAAGGATCAGTTATCATATTTGTGGACAAACAAGAACACGCTGATGGGTTGCTGAAAGATTTAATGAGAGCTTCTTACCCCTGCTTGTCTCTTCATGGAGGTAATCTGCAATTTTAGGGGCTCACACCAAGATCACCAACCTGGAATGTTCATATGTAGTAGTTAGGAAGAAAAGCATCTTGCCTAGTGCCTGGGTAGTACCAGGTTAGAATATTTTGTTGTAAGCAGCTTTTGCTTTGTAATTGGGGAAATATATTTGTTTATTAATTTTGAGACAGACGTGGTAGTTTTCTTTTGTTCCCTGTGAGATGTCATCAGGTACCAAATCTTGTCTCAATACAATGGGGTTGTGAACTGAGTGTTAACACTTCTTAGGAAATATTAATAACTCCATAATGTAGAGTAGTGAACACCAGCTGAGGGAGTATTATGTGAGATTTTGTTTAAAATTCCACCATCATAGCAGCTGTTGTCTCACTTTTCTGCCCTCAAGAGGTAATACAATGGAAGTAGTTTAGCAGAGAGAAGAGGCCATCTCTTTAGGATGTTGTCCATCACAGAGTATTTGTCTAAAAAGTGCTTTAGAACATACAGTAACCAGTAAGTACAACATCACTGAATTTTTCATTGTTGTGGCTAATAGACTAAGAGCTTTATTATTCTGGATAATTCGTATTGCCTGTGAGTGTATGTTTATAGAAATGTTATTTCCATAGGGTTTGAGTTGTTTGAAGTTGGAGAGTATTTTGACTGATGTACAAATTCTTGAGTCGAAATCAGAAGATAGTTAATAAAAATGAATAAAGGCCCAGCTTCATAATGTGTCTGTTTTCCCGCAGGCATTGATCAGTATGACAGGGACAGCATAATTAATGATTTCAAGAATGGAACTTGCAAACTTCTGGTGGCCACATCTGTAGCAGCAAGGGGTTTGGATGTAAAACAACTAATGCTAGTGGTCAATTATAGCTGTCCCAACCATTATGAAGATTATGTGCACCGAGCAGGCCGAACTGGACGAGCTGGAAATAAAGTAAGTGTGATCACTTGCCTGTTGTTGTTAGTATTGAAAAAAATGGCCTTATTTACTGCTTGATAAAGGAGTTTTCAAGGGGTAGCTACAGAGGGAATATTTTGTTACTGATATGAATAAGGTTTTCTTTTAGAGTGCCCTTAAGGTTTGTGAGAGATGTATAAAATATGTTCTGAATTTTTAGCAGTGCAAAAGTTGGAGTTTTATATTTTCTTCTGCCATGTGGATGTCCTTTTAAATTCCATTTGTGACTTAAAGTTTGGTGTTTTTCACCGCTGGAAATGTGCCCTGCTAAGTTTCTAACGTTTTCTTTTCTGAACTTAAAACCATGACAAAACTGAAAGGAAAGAGTTCAATTTCTGCCATCCTTGGTTGATGACCTCAGTATCAGTTTCCTGGGAAATCACATTACTCAGTCTATAATCCCAATGGAAAAAAAAACCAACAAGAATACCACAGTTACTTTTACTGACCAGAACAACAGCATCTGTGCAAGGGCATGGCAGGAAAGTTAGAGGTAAAGTTTCTGTAGAGGTTGTTCTTTACCATCTCTTCAATTAATTTTGACTAGGGATTTGCATATACGTTCATTACCGAGGATCAGGCACGGTATGCTGGTGATATCATCAAGGCTTTGGAGTTATCCGGGAATCCAATTCCTGCTGATTTAGAGAAGCTCTGGGCTGACTTCAAAGAGCAACAGAAGGCTGTAAGTAATCCTTTATTCCGTAGTGCGCTTTGCTCTGTGTTTAATGCGTATGCTGTGGGTCCAGTTGTACTCTGTATACAACTGTGAGTCGTCGCTGAGTTCATTGAGAGCACACACGTGTGCTGAGGCGTCCAGATTTTGGGATTTGTTGTTGTTGTTGTTTGATTTTTGGTTGCTTTTTGTGCAGAATCCCAGTAGTGTATTGCTTCTGTCTGCTGAATTAACACAGGTGTTTTTATTGCACTTCATTGAAGGGATTTCATACTAGGGTTTGCTTTTTTTAAAGAAATAACTTGAATTATTTGCACATTTCCATAGTTATCTTATTACATTCGGAAACTGATTTTAAAACTTTACATGAAAACACACTTTTTATTTTAGGAGGGAAAGCTGATTAAAAAAAGCAGTGGATTCTCTGGCAAAGGCTTTAAATTCGATGAAACAGAACAGGCCTTGGCTAATGAAAGAAAGAAGCTACAGAAGGCAGCTCTTGGCTTGCAAGATTCAGATGATGAGGATACAGCTGTTGATGTAAGTGCCTGAAGGTTTTTGAGGATTTCCAGTGTATTTATGTGTTGTATTTTTTTTTTTTCCAGTAGGTTACAGAGCATGCTGCAGAATGCATGAATTTTTATTATTCAGTGTCCTGTGCTGCTGATTTAATGAATTAAATTCCATGGGTGGATGTGTATGTGCTCTTCGGTAGAAAAGATGCACAGCTCTCCTATGAAGGTCTTGAAAATCTGTTCAGGACCAACTGGTATTTTATACTTAAAATATGTAGTGGTGCAGATGTCCCAGAGGTTAATGCTGATGCTAATCTTCCATAGATGAAACAGAATGATTGCCTCAAACTACAACTGTCCTCAATTACAAACGTTTTTTTTCCATGTAATGTTTGAAAGAAATTCACAGTAGTGTCTTCTTTCTATTTCTAAATCCTTACTAGGTCTCACTTTCCAAATATTAGACTCCTTTCTGTGAACTTGCAAGTAAATGCCATGTTCAAGCTTCTTCCTGATTAGTAGATCAGTTCAGTTTGTCCTGTAGTTCTGAGCATGCTGCCATCATTTATGCAAGATTTACATGTAAACCATGTGAACTAAACAGTCCTTAGTGTTTTCTGTTTTTAAGATGATTTTTAAAGGTAAATGCAGCGATTTAATGGTATTTATTTTGTTCAGATTGACGAACAAATTGAAAGCATGTTCAATTCAAAGAAAAGAGTAAAAGACATGGGAACGCCAGGATCATCAAACGCTCCCACACCATCAGCTGGTAATGCAGAAAAACTGGAAATTGCTAAAAGATTGGCTTTGAGAATCAATGCCCAGAAGAATCTCGGAGCAGAGGCACAAGTGTTTGTCCCCTTCCATTTTAAGGTAAGATTTTACAGAACTCTTTTGTTTTTCTTAATAGTACAGTGTTTGGTTTTTCATTTTCTGACGTTTCTCCTCTCTGATGTCGTACTGCATCATGTGGCTCGTTTACACCGCTGTCCCAGTTGAAGGTTATAGTTTCTGTAACTGAGCTGATTTAATACGGAAGTAGAAATGCTTTGTCTGCCCTGGCAAAAAAAAAAACAAAACAAAACCTGTGTCATTTTGTCAGTAATGGCAAATGAATTTGATTTTGTCGGCATAGCAGAGCTGAAGAATATCTGCTGAAGCACGTAATGCAGTTTGGACTTAGGGTCACATGGTCTGGTATGTCCAAAGGTTTTTGATTTGAAGGTATGAACAAATTAAGATCTTCTGTACACAAGGACATTCTGAAGATGTGTTTGTTACGTGGGCATTTATGATATGTAGAAAGCTCTAATGAAAGCCTTGCTGGCTTGTGTGGGACTTGTTTTGTCTGCATTGTTTTCAACATGGACCTGTTCTTTCTTTTTTGTTTCTGATTGGTTGGTTTTTGCAGGACGTGATGCAGCAGGCTACAAACGCTATCCTTAGGGGAGGCACAATTCAAGCTCCTACAGTATCTGCCAAGACCATTGCAGAGCAATTGGCTGAAAAAATCAATGCTAAGCTGAATTACGTACCTATAGAGAAGCAGGAGGAAGAGAAACAGGATGGTGGACAGAACGAATCCTTTAAGAGATATGAAGAGGAATTAGAGATCAACGACTTCCCACAGGCAAGTAAACATTTTGCTAATGGCTGTTACTTAACAAGTATAGCTTGGACAATTTCTTACTCATTACTTCTTAAGTCAGTACGTCTGTGGTTACTTTACAGCTTATGGACAGTGTATTACAGAGAATATCCCCAAAACAATCATTCCTTACTATAAAAAAATCTTTTTACACTCTGCTACTGACTTCTCTCATGTCCAAACCTTTGACATTGTCTAGTGTTATATTTGAAAGGCCGTACTACTATCTATGACTGATACTGTTCCTTTTTGTTAAATGGAAGTACACAGAATATTTGCCCTGGAGGTCTGTTCTTCCTGCAAGAAGTATTAAATAAAATACCTCAGTGCTGTTTTGGAAAACTGTAAGAAAAGTTTTAAACTTTCACTAAAACTGAAGGTCTGTAGGGGGTCTTGCTCCTGTTGTACTGTTGTTTGTCTAAAAGGTCAACTATGCTTTGAAATGCTGTTGTGTTGATGCTTTTCTTCTTGTTGATTCTCCTGTATCCTTTCCCTTGCAGACTGCCAGATGGAAAGTTACCTCTAAAGAAGCACTACAGAGAATCAGTGAATATTCTGAAGCTGCTATTACAATCAGAGGAACTTATTTCCCTCCAGGCAAAGAACCCAAAGAAGGAGAGCGAAAGATTTATTTGGCTATAGAGAGTAAGGATTCTTTAAATAGTTCTATTAAATTCTCCTTTACTTTCATTATTAGGCATGGAATCTCTATAGTCAAAGTGTTTGGATGCTCAGTTACAGACTTGCTGTAGGTACTTGACAGCTAAATGTAATTAGTAAGAAAAAACTCATTTGTCTCAGTGCCCTTTTCAGATGATCGATGGGGAGCACGGAGATGCTGCTCCTGAGAAGGCTGACCCGCTGCAGAACATTAGCAAACATTTATGGGATCAAAATAAGCACAAAGATGTTGTTTGTGCCCACATGAAATAAAGAGAAAAATTGAATTTATGGGTTTTTTGGCTGTTAAAAGACTAAGAAATTACATCAACTACTATAACAGAAACTTAGTGGTAATCAAGTAGAATCTTTCTTAAATAAATATGATATTTATACATTTATTTATGAATATTGTAGCTAACAACTGTCTGTTTTAAGCACTTTCCTTAGAACAGACTGTCACTAGCTGTGGCAGTTTATTCAATACTGCATTTCATCAACAAATAGCTGAGGATATTTGGCTTTACGGCGTTTGTGAAAATAGCCGACGTTGGTTCACTTTTGTTCCTTGTCTTCAGGTGCTAATGAACTGGCTGTACAGAAAGCAAAGGCAGAAATCACACGACTTATAAAGGAGGAGCTTATTAGATTGGTGAGTGAAATGTTCAGAATGCAGAGAGGGAGTGCTTCAGCTAATGCGTTATGAAATTGATTTGTACAAATGTTGGTGCTCTGGCATACATTCATATTAATACCAGGGACTGGAACCTGTACAGGTTTAAAAAACAAAAGATTGACCAGCCCAGAAAATACATTACTTTGTTCAATCAACTAGACATATGGCTGTTATCCAGCCACCAGATGGAGATAACACCTTAACAGAGCTATTTGACCAAATACTCCTTAAATACTCAGCTCCTCATTAATTTCCTGGTTTCAGCACCATCAAGAAGGGGGGAGGACATTTTATTCCCCTTATTTCAGTCCTTTATATGTCCTTAGAGATTTGGTTTGCCATAGCATTACAGCATACCCAGCTGATAATCAGCTTTGTACATCTTTTTTTTCCCCTGTAAAATACTGTCTTGATAAATAGTGGTGTGAGTTCTATGGCTGAGGAAACCATGGCTTCCTCTGAAACAACCCGAGTGTGACTGTGTTACATTAATGCCTTGGTTGTTTTCCTTTTAAGGAGTCTTTATAGATTTACTTTTTTTCTCAAAATTGTTGAGCTCTGCATACAAACATTTTCCCGAGGAAGGAGGGTTGCTAATGGACTGTGTGGATTTACTGTGAGTGAGCTTTTATCGCAATTAATTTCTCCGTTTTTGCTTTTAACCATGATTTATTCTCTCCTCTGTTTGCAGCAAAATTCCTACCAACCAACCAACAAAGGAAGATACAAAGTTCTATGAGTGCTTGGAGCAATCTGTCTGCTGGTGGCCGGTGTGTGAGACTTCGTGGCTTCTGTTGTTTTGCTGTTTACACTGCTTATTGTAAATTAAGATTATTTTTTTTTTCTTATTATTTTGTCTTGCGGATATTTTTTAACAGAAAATTGATATTTGCTGAGACATCTTAATTCTTTCCACTGAGGTTAGCAGTCTTAAAGCAGGCCAATTGTGGCAAAGCATGACTTAATTTAAAAGTGCAGTTTATATACTTGACACCATAAAGAATATAAAATAAAATGATTTTAATTTTCCTGACAGGCTGTAAAGTAAATTGAACAGTGTTGGGATTTGTGTTGGAAATTGTTGGTATGTACCTGCTTCGTACCATGGGGAGGATTCACACCATATCGATTTATACTGGTATTAGGATAAAACACCAAAATAAAGGCAGGATTTTCTCCTGATCGATCCATAGCATCTCTCTGGCTGATTCCACACACAGAAATTCCCTGTACAAATATCCCTCTAATGTCAGAGAGAATTTTATCAGGAAATACTTGAGGTCCAGTTTTAAACTCTTCTCATCCCTTTTGTCTCCCATTTTGTCTTTATGATCCAGGTAACAGAATAACTCTTCAGCAGTCTTTTCTTTTTTCTTCCTTTTCTGCTTTGTAAAGTGAAATGTTTTGTAGGATGAAAATTGTTTCCTTGTTTTTTTTCTAAGCATCAGAATTTTAGGATTTGTTTTTTTTTTTTTTCTCATTCTCTGACAGAATGAAAGTCTGTTTCATTTAAAAAGAAATACTCAGAGAGAGGAGAAAAAAAAGAGAGAAGCCTCTTTTGTAATGAATATATGACTTGGTCACATTTTTTACAGTGTTCTTATATATATACATTTAATGTGATTGTCCACGGGGTTGTAGTCTTTATTACTGTTAGGACACGGCTTTAAGTAAAAATTGATAACAATATTTATGAATTGGATCCACAGATTTGGACTATCATTGCAGTCAGTAGGATACCACATTACTGGGACAGGCAAGACCTTTCTTTCGTTTCGAGATCTTATCCACATAATATTAGTATTCGTGATGGACTCTCATCCTTTAGCTTTCCTGACTCTACTTATTTCCAGCATAAACAGCAGTAATTGAACCATCTTGTTCTGACAGCTGCACGACTCTGGAGATGACGACTTTCAAAAGGACTTTTGTAGAAAGCTTTTCTTACCCGACACGCTGAGAAGCAAGGTGTCGTTTTAAAGTAGCTGTGTATAGACTGCTTTGAGTCCGGTGAAGACAAATGGTACAGTCTGCATCGTAGCTGTATGAATTTACAACTTTGGTTTCCAATCTTCAGGTAATTTAAAAGGCCGTTTCCATTTGCGTTATTCTCACGTTTGTGTCTTACTTTCAATACAGGAAAGGGAAGTAATGATGATGTTAACAGCATACATTCAGTACAAAAACACCCATAATGTAATACTTGCCAAGGTTAATCCAGTAAGTCCTTGGGTAGAACAAAGAGAAGCACACAATCGTGCATTTCAAAATGTCAAGCAGAAATCTGAAGCTAAAATGTATGGTTCCCTTTAAACACATCGGATTTCTTTCTGTTAAAAAGCGGATGTTGATACGTTTCATACAGCTTCTTTGTGGAACTGTTTCACTTTTCAACACCGTCCCCCAAGAAGAGTAACAGATTTTGATGTATTTAATGAAGAGCACTTTTAAGTTCAGACGGTCGGACGCTTCTCTGGAAATGCTGTTTCAGAACGTTTGGATATTTATTGCTATGTCCCAAAACCAACCAAACAGAAGGGCGTGATGGAAACATCCTTGTGATTTCCAGCTTTGCTCTGTTGGATTTCAGAGCTCAAACAGTGTCTAATCTTTCACCTTCCTGGGGTTTTTAAACGCAATGTCAATATTCCTATGTTTTTTAAATTCCAGCAAAAATAAAACAATAATTTCGATGTATATTTTTCAGAAACAGACTTTTTGAATAACTCACCTGTTTTATGCACTCACCTTGCTTCCACGTTTCCTTTGAGTTAGCCTTATGCTGTTTGGAGTAGGAAAATACGCGGAGTAACTGTTTCTTGTCATTTTCTGCTAGAAATGCAGTAGGACGCAGATCAGACTCAGTTAAGGGGTGCTGCTGCTGGGAAGGAAGTTGCAGTTAGAGGTGTCTGAATACACGGAAGCAGGAGCCAAATGCATATAAGGCAGAAGAAGGAAATTCTCAAATTAACAAGCATGCGAGGTGGAGGTGAGAATGAAAACAGGGAAAAGAGAGAATTAAGTACTGAAAAAGAATGCACTTGGTTATTTCCGTATGTGCACAGGGATACTGAGCACAGCTTTATAAACATCTCTGTTTCACTGCTTTCCAGGGAATCTGACCGGGGCGGATTCCTGTCCCCAGCTGCTGGAAGAGCACAGGGGTGTGCTGGACTTGTATTTGTTTGTTAGAACAAGCTCTGCTTTTGTGTTTTGTTACCTACCCAAGGTGCAGCGCTCCTGGCTTTCTCAGTTACCGTAGTGCTTGCAGTGCTTGAGTAAACAGGGAGTGGTATTTTGGGTGGGTAAGTAAAGAAATATTTGGTTCTGGGTCACAGACAAGTTTTTGCTTATGTTCATGAGAAACTGCTGTTATTTCAGATCTACTGCCATGCTTAAAGAAACAAATATGTTTATTTGCAAGAATGGAGCCCGCGGAAGTTGCCAGAATTGATTTCTAATTCTCTGTCGCAGGCACGCACTCAGTGCTGTGTCGCTGTACAACTTAGTGCAGCTGTTTCTAAGTTAGCCCGAGTGCCCTGTGAGTCGAACCGAGGTGCTCAGCGTGTCAGTGTTGGTGTAAGCCCAGCCCTTGCCACCAGTGTAGTCACAGGGAGGTATTGGTGAGCGTCGTGCACGGTCCCTTCCCAAGGGCAGGACGTGTGTGTGCGCGCACGCTGACCTCACGTGATGCCCGAGGAATGCACTTTCCTTTTGATTATTTTTCTTGACCCAAATCGCTTCCAAATATGGTCTCAGCTTAAACAAGTTTGTATTCTTAGAGCTTGGGCGTTTGCAGAAGAAATTCTGGCTTCCAGCTGACTGTGCCAGCATGAAGGGAGAGGAGGCGGAGAGCAACCTAAAAATGTAAAGATAAAAGGTGCCCAGCTGGGCTCCCGTTTGTCCCAAAATGTCCATTTTGTGCGGTGTTTATACCACGGTAGACAGGAAGATTTGTTTGGATATTTTTAGCCACAGTGGAAACCACTGTTTTAAAAGAAATGGCTATTGCTGAGTGATTGCCACCCAAACATTGCTGCCCTGAGACTTCTCATCTGAAACAGATTTAAACAGTTTTCATTATCCAAACTAAGAGAGAGAAAATTGTTAAGCTAATCAGCATAAGCAGAGGTAATTAATGCCTCAGAAATTACGAGTTGTAATGAGCTGAACAGTTATTAATAACCTGCTATGAAGCGTGTGGTTATTATTCTATACTTTGACCATTCTAAGTATGAAGTTTATCACAAACATGTTTCTCAGAAAAGCAGACAGCACTGGGCAGCTGCTCTGAAAGCAACTTCTTAGCAAGGGAAATGCTACGCTGAACAAAAATCCTTCATCTTAACGAAAACATACATTTCCTCTGCCTGTGTATGTTAGCAAACAAATGAACTTTCAGCTCCACTAACTTTGCTTCAATAGAGCTGCTTCTGGTCTGCTTCTGGTAATGATAACTTAGAGAAAGTGGGAAGCAAATTCCCACTCTGTGCAATGGCTGCGCTCCAGACCCAGGGAGATGACACTAAACAAGATGGTCACAGGCACAGTTGTCTTTTTGTTTGCTCGCTGTTTTCATTAGCGGTGTGTGGATGAGGAAACCAGACCCCATCGCTACCAGATGCATATTTGAGCTCTGTGGGCACTGCAGGTGACTCATATGGAGTTAGTTTGCCCAGGGCACAACGCAGAGCAGCCACATGGGCACAGCACCAAGTGCTCCCAATGGTGTAAGAGTGGAATGGCATGGGGTTGGAGAACGTGTGGGCTCCTTCAGGTGACACTGAGGGGTGTATGTGCTGTTTGAGAACTTGTACTGCGTTATTACGGGCTGCCCACAATACATGGCACTGTTGCTGTTAGAGTAATTAAGAGCACTGATGATGATCGGTTAGTCGTGCCCTCCTATGGGTGTTATGCCTCTCACGGGTCCTGTCCTCGGTGGCAGGAGGTTGGGTGGTGGGAAGCACTGCGCACAGTTCTGTGTGGGCTCCGAATGGCCTTCGAAGGTACAAAGCTTTGTTTTTAACAAACTGCCCCGCACTCTTATATAAGCTCTTTAGAACACGGATGGATAAAATAGGGCAAAATGTTCAACGAGCGTCAGCATTCCTTGCAGCTGGTGCTGCGAGATGGCTGTGCTCATGGGGCACGGGCTCACTCCGCCGCCAGCTTCCGATCCCGCTCCTCGCAGGGAGAAAATGGCGGCGCGGCCGCCGGGCGCCCCCGAGGCCGCCTCCTCCCTCCCGCCCCGCCCCGCCCGGCCCCGCGCAGGCTCGCGGCGCGGCCCCGCTCGGGAGCGCGCTCCTGCCGCCCGCCCGCGCCCGCCCGCCGCCGCAGCGCCGCTCCCTGCAGCCGCCCGGCGGGGTGTGGGGAGGCGGCCTCTCGATCCCGCCCGCCGCCACGCGCCGCTCCCAGGCTCGCAGGCGCCGCAGGCCGCTCCGATCCCCGCAGGTAGGTGCGGGCCGGAGCCCTTCTCCTCGCGGCGGGAGGGCAAGATGGAGGCGGCGGGGGAGGGGAGCGAAGAGGAGCGGTGCGGAGCAGGCCCCCGGGGGTAACCGCGCCGCGGGGCCCTCGAGCTCGATTTGCTCGGGGCCGGGGAGAGGGGCCCGCTCGGCCTCGGCGTCGTCTCCCGCGGCACGGCCGGGCGGGGCGGGCGGCAGCGTTGCGGCGGGGCCCGGGCTGGGCCCTGTGGCGGGGAGGGCCCTGAGGCGGCGCCGCCGGAGCGGGGAGGCAGCGGGCTGCGGCGGGGCAGCGGCGCGGGGGCTGCGGATGGGAGCCGGGCCGCCGTGAGCCCTGGCCATGCGGGAAGTCCTGCGGCCTTCGTGTCTCACTCCATCCCAGATGCGGGGCCACGTATTGTGCTCCGGCCGCTGGGGATGCCTTCTGCTTCTCACTACAGCAGCCGGCGTGTGGGATTGCGGTTGGCATGGATGTGTTTCCTTGAGGTGTGCAAGCAGTGCACAGCCTGCTCACGTGCATTTCGGGGCTGCCGAGCGGTCTGTTGCTTCCATCCCTGTTTGTTGGTGCACTAACGCATGTGTGTGCCGTGTTCCTGTAAATAGCCCAGCGTGCCCTTAATTCTGCGTAGTCCTTCCAGGGTAGTTCATCAGTAGATGGCTGCGCCTTCAGTTTGTATTTCTCTCTTCAGCGTGTCACTGAAGAAAGCAGCAGTTATTTGATCTGTGTTCTCGTTGTTGACGTTGTTTTGTTTTTGTTTTCAAAATACAAGGAACACTTGGTCAGAACGTTTCTTAACTAGCAATGTATTCCTGTGTCAGTATTTAAGTACTGGAGTTTCTGTCTGTGTCATTTACCCCTCGGTGTTAGGAGCACCCAGAGCAGCGCTGTGCCTTTGCCCACTGTGGCACAGCTCCGGCAGGTGGGTGGATGTTGGCTCTTGTGCTGTGTCTGGGGCTGTTGGTAGTTGTCAGAGCTAATCCTGCTGCAGAGAAACCCTATGGAAGTGCATCTGGGGAGCTCAGCGCTGGGACTAGGGGATGTTTGATCCCTCTTTTAGACTCCTTTTGTGGGAGGAGGCTGAGGAAGGTGAGAACACCCACGGAGATGAATGAGCACCTCGTGCCTCTCAGCTGCTCCCTGGGGAGAGGAGAGGTGGGCGAGAACACCCGCAGAGATGAATAACCATCTCCAAGCTGAGATCTCCCCTGTTTTTCTTGGGAACAGCTCCTTTAGAGGAGGAGGCAGCTTTACAAGCACTAATGATACTTTCTTTATAAACATGCACCTCCACCTGCTCTGTCATTCATATGCATATCTGGCTTGCTTTGAAATTTGGTAATTACAGAACCGCAGGATAATCAGGGCGCAGTTTCACCACTGCACTTTCTCAGGCACAGCCTGGCCCGATGGCTGCCTTGGTTCCATGCTGCCCTGCTTCCAACTGTCTTTGCTTCTTCCCCATCTTCCAGTCCCTGTGCAGCGTTTGAGCTTCATCAGACCCTTTTGTTCGGGTCTTTTAGGTTTGCTGAATCATCACAGTCATCTCTGTGAGGTCTGGTCAGTGCTGTGAGTAACTGTGGTGGGTGATGGAGGAGCGAGAGCAGTTGGCGGCAGTGAGGTAACATGGCGCTGGCGTTATAACCGAGTCCATCTGTGCTTCCTCTCTTGCCCCAGTGCCAGCCAACTGCTGTGTTTTCTCATTGGATCAGCTTTGGCCTGGATGTTGGCTTGTCCTGCTCTTGCACAACAGTTAGTGTTGGTACAAGGAGTGGGAGTGTATAAGAAGAGGAAACAGCAAGATCGTCCTGCTCAGAAAAAAAACAATGTGGGTTTGGAGTGGTTTCTGCTGGGTGTGAAGCCAAACTGTCAGTTGTGTCCAGGTAATCGGAGGTGCACTTAATTAGATTACTGACATGGTCCTCGATTTCATGAAGCTGTACTAACTCGTATAAGCGTCCTCTTTCTCATCATCGTGGTTACATGATCTTAATTCCTGTCGGAAAAAGTCGAGGTGGTGTTGATATCTACTGAAACACTGCCCTGGGTAGGACAGACTTATTTCTAGGGCTGGGGAGCCTGAGGGTTCCATGTTTGTGGGCTGTGCTGTGTGCTGATACAAAGGCATCCAGTATTCGGGCTCTCCAGGGGACGGTTTCCCTATATGAGTGTCTAAGTCTTATTTCCTTCTGTTAGATATTGTGAATTTTGAGTTAATAGCGAGCAAAAGCAGCTTTCACCTATTGCCATCGAACAGCTAGAGTATTCCACTGAGGGAAGCAGTCACGTGTGTTCAGCTGGACAGAAATGGGTCTGGGCCCCAGCAAAGTGCCCCTGCACCTGTACTGCCCGAACAACAGAGCAGTGCTTCTGTGCTGAGAGCTGAGCGTCGTGGGGGTTGGGGGATGGGGAGGATGCCTCCAGCTCCCGGAGGGACAGTGCTTCTAATTTGTTGCATTGCTTGGGGAGTACTTTGTTTCTCCATCTTTTTTTTTGGACAAAGAATAACTGGAAGGTTTCAGGATGCAATTTCGATTTGCAGTCTTGCGTTATTGCAGTAGTACCAGCAAACCACCGCTGTAAAGAAATCCATTTATATTTGGGCTCATTTCAGTTTGTTTTACCTGCTGTCAACTGATGAGAAAAGTTGTGTTATACAATGAATGCTTGGAAAGTGTTTTGAAAGCACAGTGTGGAGGAACTGGTTGACTGTCTTCAGGCGTTGGTTATGTATTGAACGCTCATCTGCTTCTCACACTGCCCTCTGCAACCAAACGGAGCCTGCAGCCCTTGTGCTGCTGAATATGGCACAGAGCCTTCTTTATGTAGGGAGCTCGAACAGAGTTGGTCCTGTGCTTCATTCCAGCTATTCTAATTGAGAGAAGCGACGTTCCGGCTACTAGCACAGAAATAATGCTTGTGTTTCTAAGTGCTGTGTCACAGACTTGGTGTGTGTTTGCTCTGTGCAGGATTGGGTGGTTATGAAGATGTGCTGATAATGTCTCCTGCAGCTCTGTCTGTATTGCTGAAGCTATTGCAGGGAATTGAGTGGGTTTTATATACTATCATTAAAAGCAGAATTCTCCATATTGGCAGTAGGAGTTTACCTTTCCTGCTGTACTTTGAAAAGCTGTAGGTGAGCTTCCAATGTTGTTCAAGGGCCCTGATTCCAGGTGTGTTTCAGCAGCTCTAAGCTAGAAAAGTGCTGCATTTGGGGTAGAGGGAGGCACTGTTTCTGCCTAACCAAGAGTTACAATATCACAGGAATTAGGTGAAACTTATTAAGTTTCTGCTGTGTCTGTATTGCCTTTAATAAGATTTCTGTTTCATCTCCCAGCAGAAAAGAGCAAAGAATGTCAAGTTTGACCATGAAATACAAGATGCTTAGAGGCAGCCTCACTGTCAGAGCTGTGAGCCAAGGCAGACCTCATGCTCACCTCACTAGTGCTGAGCCAGGTCCGCTCTGTGGGCACTCAGAAGCGTGGTAGGGCAGCAGTATGCTGACAGGTGGGGTTATAGCCACAGTCAGAACACCCCCCAGCAACAAAACCCACAGGTCCCAGATAGATGGCCCTGTTCCTGCCCTCATTCCTAGCAGCTGTGCAGCTTCTGTGCTTCGTTGTGTCTGGAGCTCTTGTGCTACCTCTTTCCAGAGCTAGTTTATCCAGTTGTCTCCTCCTTTCCCCAGCATTTGAGTGAAAATTGACTACTAGATAGAAAAGGATCCAAACAGAAAACTCTGTACGGCCTCCAGTAGAAACCCTCTCAAATTGCCACTGAATGAGTTTACTGCAATGCCTGGTGTTAACTATTATGTTGAGAAGTTCAGCAAGATTTAAAACTGATTTAAACAAGCTTGTGCATTTCTATTTACATACTTAAGTATGGGCTGAAGACAAGCCCGTTCTGTTTCACTGGGAACTTTTCAGGCTGGTTTTGCTGAAGAATGCTTGGGCACAAAGTTGTGTGCATTTGCTCATGCAGTATAGCTGGAGTGGGATTTGTAAGCTGGCATTGCTTTGGATTTTGTACCGTGCTTTCCTCAGTTATATCCCCCCACCCAAACACTTGCTTCTGCTCTACAGATGACTCATGCAGTGTGCCTGCTTCATTCTTGCATTCCCTACTGCAACATGAATACAGAAAAACAGGGCGGGCAATGTCTGTGCCAGAGTAACTAAGGTAGACTAGAGAGCTCTTTGCTAAAGAAACCTTTTCATAAACATGTCTCAAATAAAAGAGAATACGGAATACAAGCTTTGGGTACTACCTGACATTTTCATGACTTTAATAATGGCATAACACAGACCATGACCAGATGCAAGGAGAACAAGCACCAGGCAAGTTTTCCACCTGAAGGCAGTGTTTGCAGAGCGCGGTTGCCCTGGACACTGGGTGCTGACCCTGCCTGTTCTCTGCTAAGGGCAGCCTTGCTAATTATTCTAAGTTTTTTCCACTTGCTGGCCAGCATCTGCAGTAACAGTGGTTTCATGTTTGTTCCACCATTTCCCCATTCAGCACAAAGAATTGTAGCACGTGGGTAATCTCTGCTAGAGCCATTTATTATTTGGACTATAGTGCTATCGCAGTTTCGCTATTTGACATAAAACCATATTCATACATTTGCACAAGAGTAATGCTTGCATTGTAACATGCATTTGTGGAGCCAAGGTAAATGGGAGTTTGAGCAGGGAGTGTAACCATTGTAGTCAGAAGGAAAGGGTACGCATGGGGATTTTCTCCTGGGTAGACAGGCTGCTTCTGGAATTCTGTTTCTCTGGCTGGGAGGAAATCCTTGCAACTGTGGGATAAATTCAGTGATCAATGGTAGAATGTAGATTTGTTTGCCTTAGGAGATACTCCTTATCTACAGGAGGCAAAATACCATCAGTATTCCAGACCTTACCTGCTAGAGAATGTACCACAGCAGGAAATGTTTGTCCTCCCAAGTGTGACTGTAGGGCACAGAATTGCTCTGAAGAGCTGGATACTGACTGGGTTAATCATGGTTAAATGTTATACAGGCTGAATGGGTGCAAATGTCATCCTGTTCCTCTTTGAGCACCTCATTGGCTGCTGCTGTGCCTACCTGCTGGACGTCTGTCTGTCTGCTGGAGCTGGGGCAGTGTGCAGCAGCATGCACAGCAGTCACCTTCATAGCCTCCTGAAGTGTCTGCTTTGTAATGGATCCCTTGTGTAGCTTTGCATTCCCAACAGGAGCCTCGCTGTCTTTGCAGAGTATCTCACCTTTTCTGTGTTTCTTACATAACTGTAGAAAGAAACAACAAAACTGATTAGTGTCTTATTAATTTGCTGCTTTTAAAACAGCAGCACAATCTCTGCTAGCCTTTATCTTTTGAATCAGGAGAACAGTGTGGTGTTTCTCCTTGCTCACAGATGCAAACTAATCTTAGAACTAGAGCATCTAGAAGGTGGATGAGGTTTGGTCAGAAGGGTTTGAAATGGCAGCGGGTGAGCGAATGTTGTCTGTCTTCTGGCTGAACTTCTCTTGTTCAATCCTTTAATGCACTCCTTCCCTAATTGTGTGCTTCTGAGTAGCGTTGTCCTTTAAATAGTTGCTTTTAACTACACGTAAAGGTTACCATGCAAACCTTCAGGTGAAATCTTATTAATACTTTTCATCTAAAAAAGTAATTTTCTGGCATCGATGCTGTTCACCAAAAATGGCAATTGCTTGCGCTCGTGTTAGAAAATAAAAGTAGATTTTGGAAGATTTTCTTGTGGAACAGTGCAGTATTGTTTCTTATTGACATAGATTTCTCTCTCTTATTTTTGATAGAAAATGATGCACCCTGTTGCCAGCAGTAATGCAGCGTTCTGCGGGACGGGCAAGAGCTCTTGCCTTAACGAAGACAACATGAGAGCTGCTGACCAGTTTGACTTGTATGCCACGCAGCAAAGTAAATACAGCCACGCAGTGAGCCACAAACCGATGGTGTGCCAGAGACAAGATGCTCTGAATGAATCCCACCTGCAGACCACGAGTGGCAGGAATATAGAAACAAAAGATGAACTGAAGAAAAAGAAAAACCTCAACCGATCTGGTAAACGTGGGAGGCCGTCAGGGACCACAAAATCAGCAGGGTACCGAACCAGCACGGGTCGACCCCTGGGGACCACCAAAGCAGCTGGATTTAAGACAAGTCCAGGCAGACCCTTGGGCACAACTAAAGCAGCAGGATACAAAGTCAGCCCAGGCAGACCTCCAGGTAGCATTAAAGCTCAATCCCGGTTTGCAAATCTAAGTTATACTTGTGGCAGTGCAGCTTTTCCTTATCCTATGATGCATAACAGAGGAGTACATGCTGCTGGTGAAACTAGCAGCAAACTCAAGCAGCCTAACGAATGAAAGGAAGGAAGTAGTAACTGCTTACTGATCTGCTTTACTCTGGATTTTGGCATGTTTCTTGCATTTTATTGTAGCATTTGCATACGTTTGAGTTTCTAGATTTTATTTTCACTCAAATAATGCCACAGTCTACGGGTGCAGTTCAGTAACTTTTAAAGCAGTGTCTAGAGGGCACTGCTCTGAAGTCTTTTTAGTTGTTGTTTTTAAATCGTAATTGAAAAGAAAGGCTGAACTGGAGGTGTCTACACCTGAGTAATATCTGTGTTCCTAGTTTTACATTCAGTTTTGGGTAAATCTAGTTTTGTGGTTATGCATTAAGTAATTGAAAGAAGGAAGATAGAATTAGCTGGCTGTTGGCTCCCGATGGGGCCTATCTCACCATAGGGAACTGGTGCAGATGAGTTCACACTCGATAAAGAAAACTATTTGGGACTGTTTAACTAGTAAAAACAGCAACCTTCTGAGTTCCTGTGTGTTTTATAAAGGAATAGAAAGCAAGCTACGTTCTTCATTTCTACAGGAGCTTCTCCAGACCTCAGACAGATCCATAGAAACTTAACAAAGCAACCAAAAAAAAAAAAAACCAAAAAAAAAAAACCCCAATCTTCTTTTTGTTTCCGTGTTGATTTGTGGAGTTGTAACACGAAGTCAATTTCAAGTCCTGTTCCAAAACTGTTTTTGCAAATCAGACCATAAGGCTGAGCGTTGGCACAGCGCGCTGCAGCGTCACGGCGCCTTATTAACACGAGCTAATTTGCCTTTAGGTGATAGCTGTTCTTTTTGTTATGCTGGCACAGGATTCTGCTACGGAATTTAGAAATGCCTAAATATATTTACCAAACCACAGATAGTTCTTTACATTTTGAAATATTTTATAAGAAATTAAGTACTGTTCATTCTAGGAACGCACTTGGTTAATATTAAGCAGTACGTCCTTAATCTGTAAATAGCTATTTACACTGGTTTTTGCCTTTAAAAATCTCTGCTTAGGTGGTGACAGTTTAATAGCTTTTAAAGTATTAATCTATAATGTTTACAAATTAAACTTTTTAAATAGACACTGTTGCCAAGTTTTCAGGCTTCGTTTTGCCAGATATTCCTGGAAATACAGTTATTGCATTGTCGGACACTTAGGCTATATTTAAGTTACGGGACGTTCTGTATCTACCAAAGGACACCATTTTCATGATTTATAAAAGCAAACTGTATAGCTGATGCAAACAGGATGCAGTTTACTGCACTGCTAGACCCCAGAGATGAAGTAATTCATAGGAATTCATCTATGCATGCAAGCTGAAAAAAAACGTTGTTGGTTGACTATAAATACCTTTCTTGACTCAAACTTAAGCCTTCCCTCTTTCCAAAAGAAATGTTCCATTTTTCAGCTGGGTGTGCTTAATTTAAGTGTGAGAGAGTGTATGTGTGCGTGTAACGCGCACATACTTTAATCTAGACTTCAAAAACATCCATATAAATCCTCAATGTTGCACATTGCTTGTTCTAAATTTATTTTTACTGGAATCCAAGCTCTTTTTTTTTTTCCACCTGGAAGAAAGTTCCTATTTAAGTTGTTTGAAGCAAAATGTGACTCGGTGATAAATTTGTAGGCTCATGCATCTGGGGAGGGGGTGGTTATATATAAAGCTTGGCGATCTGGGGAGCAAAAGAAATTGGGTTAATTAGTGCTTATGCTGAACTGATAACTTTTGTTAACATAAATGCTATTCTGGCCTGCTGACATTTTGATGAGAGCTCTTGATTTCAGTGATGACGACTTAAGAAACAGATGTCATGTTTCATACCTTTTTTATCAGGAAAAAAGCAGCAAGCCTTCAGGTGTTCCAGTGATGCCTAACACATAATGAGCTGGACTTTATGCTGTACTTTACGATAGGTGTGTTGAATTGTTTTTGGGGAACTGTGTATGCACTGGCAACTAAGACAATGAACCTCAGCTGTACTGGATGGCTCCTTAGGCGATATCTGAATTAACGGCAGCTAAACTGCTACTAAAAATAGTTTCTTCATGCTGAAGCTATGAGATCCAGTGATACGTTCTGTTCCTCAGCAAACTCACAAGTCTGAAATCTAGCGATTTCTCAGAGCGATGTAACTTCTGACACATGCAAAATGCTAACGTGAGTTAATTCACCCTCAGGATCTGTGTTGTATTGGCTGTTTTTAATCAGATGATTTTTCAACAAAAGACTGCTTTAAGTTCTTACCTGAACTCAGCTGGGAAAGCAGTCCTCTTCAGCTGAATGTAGTACCTGCAGGAGCGTCACACCTCGCTGGCAAGGAACGTGTTGCATGTCACCACTGTACCCTGGAGAAACTCCACTTACCTCCTCTGTTTATCTGGTTTGCTCCTGTTCCATTTCTCCCTCGTGCATCTACTCGATGGTGCTGTGCTGTGTGTCAGGAGATAATGCAGCTGTATCGCTGTTCTGCTAGTGTAATGAATTTTAATCGAGTATGCTGATGAAATAATGAAATCATCAACTTCTGTTCGTTACAGTGTTTATTAATTATATCAAATGAATATAATCCCAGTTAAAAAAACCCAAACAAATCAACAAAACAGCAATTAATGTTGTCAATTGTGAAACAAGGAACATAAAGTAGAAAAGTGTTCTGCAAAGGGCTGCGTGGCACCTGGGATCTGGCAAGGAGACCAGCAGGGTCCTGCTGGGCATTTCCTCATTCTGCTTTATTTAGGTCTGACTGTGGTCTACTGGCGCCATGCTGAGAGGGGAAGAAAAAGGAAGGAAGACATTTGAAGTGAAAGAGGAATGGAATTTTCGAATACTTCTGCTTTGCCTATGTATAATCTGCAGAAAACGTTGTGCTTTAAAAAATACCCAAACAACCCAACAACACTTTTCTTTCCACGTAAACACTGAAGCAGCATGTTAATGCCTAAACTTTACTAGTACCAGTGGGAAAACTGGACTTCCCCCCCCCCCCGTAGTATGAAAACATAACTTGTAAGGTAAATTGCTTCTTTTATATTCTATATCATAATTCAGCTATTCATAAGCTAGGATCACTGTTGTGTGTTAACACTGTTCAGAAGATCTACACGTCGAGTTTGCTTTTTAATGATCTCTTTTAATTATCAAGTTTCTAACGTCTTATTTATACATGAATGAAATGTATTCACTTGCTATTACTCTTTGATGATGCTATACAAGTTCACTGTTTAATATACATAGAGTTACGACTATTCAGTTTCTGATTAAATTTACTTAAACTTTAAAACCAAATAGTTTTGCTACTATAAAGTCTTGCACTGGACATATTCAAGATGATAGCACCATATTTTGGCAGGAAAAAAAAACCAACGGATACCATCCATCAGAAGAGGCTAACAGTGAAATTCAGTACGGTGTTCTTAAAATCAGCTGTTAGCCTTGCTGTTAAAGCAGCACTCTTGATATCTTGGATTTAGTTCAATGGAAATAACTCCGTATCGAGAGCCATTGAAGATCTCTTGTTTCGAAGGAATATATTTTCATTTCATCCGAAAGATCTGAGAGTTTGGTTGGGACAAAACCAAGCCTCGTCAGTGTAATTTGTCTATGAAAAGAATTACTTGGAACTACGTACAGTACGCAGAGTAATTCAGATGTGAATTGAACTCCCTCCCCCCTTCTTGAAGAGCTTTAAAAGGCAGAGTGAAATGAAGTCATTTGTCTGCTGGCTTCGTTAACAGAGACTCTGCTATTCTTTGTTGTATGTATAATAACATTTCATGCTATCCCTAGAGTTGACAGTTAAAACAAGTGATAACAATCATAAATACTTTGAACTGCAGACCTAATTTCTGACCACAAAAGAAGTTTATTCTTCTCTATTTTAATGCATATATTTTAACACCGCTTAAATATATTTATGACTTTAGTAGAGGCTAGACTTTCCTCTTTTAAGACTCTTTTTTTCAGGTAGATAAATTGGTATTCTGAAGTTTGGAACCACTTTCTGATCCTTTAACCTTTCATCGTTTGCTTTTCCACAGGTTTACTTTGGGAAAACAGTAATCTGTTAAATATCTAGTATCAGCACCCTGTCCTCTGCTGTAAAAAGCCTGATTAGATACTGTGTATGTTTTTATGTCCATGAACTTGAGCTACTCGTGTGCAATTATGTGTATGGGAATGGAGTAGTGTTCATGATCTGTATTTACATCATCATATGGATGTATATTTATTAATAAAGTTAATACTTTAAAACCTATTGATGATTTTGTATGTGCTTTTTGTTTATATATATGTGTGTGTGTGTGTTTTAAATTCTGGCTTAAGATCCTTACTGCCAGCGTGTCAGAGCAATAACTTTAACCCGTCTCTGCTGTAAATAGGAATGTTTGTTCTCCCAGTGTCTCCATTGTAGTTAAGTGTATAACACTGTGGTGCAACTTGTGCAGGTGTTGCTTAAAATCAGCTGATCAGTTTTGTTCTTTGCCTCCTTGAAGTTCAGGTGGGTCTGGCTCCAGCAGTCTGTGTTCACACTCGTGTGGACTTAACAACGCACACAGAATTTGTGGGAGGACATTGATAAATTACACAGTTTGGCTTTTTAGCTGCCTTGGAGGTTGCTTTGCTGCTGGCATTTATCACAGGTTACAGTTCACTAGTAGTGTTTGTTTGCCGGCTGTGCAAGTTGGACCTTCATGGAAGCTTTATGGTGGCTTTATCTTCCTGATAATGCCATTTGTGTGTCTGATTTGACACTGGGGTGTGCTTTGGAGCTGGACTGGCATCCTGATGCTCTTGTGAAGTACCTGTCTCAATGGGATCTCCTCCAGTAGCACAAACAATACAGTGTGAATTAGCAATATCGTACCTATTCAGTATGATGGCTCAACAAAGTGCCAACATCACAAAGGACCAAGAGAAACGAAATTAGTTCTTAACACTTAATCATGTACAGCTGTAACATAATGGGCTGCCTTGCACTGCGTGCTGTTCTTACCAGGGTCTGCCCATGGCTGTGTATTGTTTAACGTGTAAGGGAGAGGAGTGGCCTGGGGATGGCAATGTCTTTCATCCCACAAACACTTGTTGCCATTAGTGAGTAAATACCACAGTAGCAATTAGTTTTATAGCAGATAGAGGCTGATTTGATTATTTAGAGCAGAAATACATAGACTTGAAGTTGCCGCATCTCAGGCTACAGTTAGCAATGGAAGGTGGCTTTTCCCCACAGCCTCTTGTTTCCGTGTGTGTGTGTTTTGTGCTCGCTTGTTTTATTCTATCAGCCTGTCCGGTGTGTTCTCTATGCAAACTTCACTTTTATATCTTAAGGCCGCTGTACCTTCCAGATTTATTCTCACACAAACGATACCGGCAGTGACTGCGCTGGGTGGTGATTCTGAACGGAATAGTCCCTCAGTTCCCCAGCAGTCCCTTGGTGCGGACACTCGGCCGCAGCCCCGGGCCCAAAATCGCGTCACGCCCCGCCTCAGTAGGCGAAAGAGTCCAGCCAAAATGGCGGCACGCCTCCTTCCGCTTCTAACGTATGCACGCATCGCACCGGAAGCGGAAGCGCCTGCGAAGTTCCGGCGGAAGTGACCGTTGTCCGGGGAGACGGGATGTGGTGGCGGCTGCTGCTGCTGGCCGGGCTCTGTCGGGCCCTCCCGGAGGGTGAGGCTGGGGCTGGGACGAGCGGGGAGGTGGGAGCGGAGCCTTCTCCGGGACCGGGGCTGATCTCTCCCTCCTGGCGCAGGGGCGGTGACGGAGCCTGGCGCAGACGGTTCCGAGCCGCTGAGCGGCGGGGCAGTGCGGTACCGGACGGCGGAGATGGCTGACGCGATGCTGGGCAGCGGGACGCCCGTCCAGCCGCCCGTGGTGCTCTCGGCGGTGCCGGGAGAGGTGAGAGAAGGGCGGGCGGCGGAGGCGTGCGAGGCGGCGGCTGGCGGAGGGCGGTGCGGCGCTGAGAGCGGGCCCGAGGCTCCTCCCGGCCCGCCCGAAGCGGCCGCCGTGCTGGAGAGCGGGCTGCCCGCCGGAGCGGAGCCCAACGGCACTGCCGAGAGCCTGAAGGGCCCCAAGGTGAGCTGCGAGGAGAGGAACGTTACCGGCATCGGCAACTTCACGCTGCAGATCCTGAACGTGTCCCAGGTGAGCCGCCATCGAGCAGCTCCGAGCGTATCGGGGTGGGAAGCGCCGGGTCTGTGTGTGCGTTTGTGTCTTTTAGTGCTTGACTTGGTGGGTTGCTTTGTGTAACGGGGGAAGTTTGAGCAGGGGGTTGCATTGCAGCATCCTGAGCTGGAGCAAATGGAACAGCAGCTCAGTCCACAAGTACGTGTGTCTCAGGTGTGTTGTGGTGAGTTGTCAGCCTGAATGTTGCGTAGATCTGTATCTTTAGGTTTGTTTGTAGCACTTATAGCCAATACCGGTAACTGTATCTAGCGTGGCTCTTGTAATAGAGATGGTGTATTTTCTGGACGGGGTTGTGTTGTATTTCTCTTCATTTCAGTAATTTTTTTAATAAAAAGGTTAAACATGCTGTCATTTCTTTTAGAATGGTTAAACAAATGTGTTTCTATTTGATAAACATCATCAGCTGTCTAATTGATAGCCTGGTCTAGTGCTAGTCATGGCAGGGGGTTTAAATGATGATCACTATGGTCCTTTTCAACCCAGGCCATTCTGTGCTATGATTCTATGATTGCTGAGTGATGCATTCCTACATAGGACAACTTAACTGAATGTTTCTCTGCATCTGTTATGGTCTCTCTAAGGATCTGATGGAGTTCTTAAACCCAAACAGCAGTGACTGTACGTTGGTCCTGTTCTATACTCCGTGGTGCCGCTTTTCTGTAAGCCTGGCTCCTCATTTCAATTCTTTACCTCGAGCGTTTCCCACTCTTCGCTTCCTGGCACTGGATGCATCGCAGCATAGCAGGTAATTTACAGCTCCTGTGCTCTGCTTTCAGTATATTTACAATAGCAAGTGCTGTGTTTTTTTAACTGTTTATTATAAGAAGTTGTGCCTGTTTTCTTTTTGATGATAGCTTTTCTGTATTTTCTTCCTCTTGACAACTTTACAGGAAGGAAATGGTTCTCTGTTGGTAGCTTACTTGGCCTGGAAGCTGTTGTGTTAGCTGGCTTTTGGGTATCACGATTCTGAGAAGTTCTAATTATTCATTCACCTTCTATATCCTTGGGTAACAAGACCTGGATCCATACAACACTTGTGTGTGTGGAGAAGAAACATCCACTGCTGAATGTTATATTATTAACGTAATCGATGAAGCTTTCATAAGCATCCCTAATACTGCAACAAGTGGCTGCTTATTATTTTCTTATGAAGTGACTCATTAGTGAAGCTGACACTTGCTGTGCTGTGGCTGCCTTTGTTCCTTTTTTCAGTAGGTTTCTTTCCCTTCATGCCTTGTTTGTGCTTTATGTTCTCCAGCTTATCAACTCGGTTTGGAACTGTAGCCGTACCCAATATCCTCCTTTTCCAAGGTGCTAAACCTATGGCTAGATTTAATCATACAGACAGAACGCTGGAAACACTGAAAGACTTCATTTTTAATCAAACAGGTATGTAAAGCAGCACTGAATTATCAATAGTGTTGATATCTATATAGTTGGTTTTAGCTCCATACACAGCTTTCCTCTTCTTAGTGTTATGTGTTCCTCTTGTGTTGTTTTTTAATGTGAATTTGATGAAAACCCTGAGAGGATCCAGCAGAGATTGCTGTCGTGAACTGAGTTTTGAGGCACGGTGAAACAAGGAGCTGACTGGGCTGCTTTTGCAGTGTAGAAGGAAACAGTGGGGTTTAAGGTAGAAGGACTGGGCACATCTTCATGCCCAGATTGTTCATTTGGGTCTAAGGGAACCTTGAGATTGTTGCCAGTGTCATGCAAGGGTGATGGCAGCTCCTTGATAGCTCTCCAGTCTTCCATAAGTATTGAACGATCGTTAGAGGCGTTGATGAAGGACGTTCTTTTCCAGGTATAGAAGCTAAAAATGATGTGACTGTGACAGAGGAAGACTGGAAGGGGCCTCTGCCCAGTGTCCTGACCAAAGGAGTCGACTGGCTGCTGGTGTTTTCCGTGCTCTTTCTGGCCAGCTTTATCATGTACGCTACCATTCGGACTGAGAGCATCCGGTGGCTGATCCCAGGGCAGGAGCATGAACACCAGGAGTGACTGGAGGTGCTGGAGCAGGGACACAATTTCCTGTGTGTAAAGCAGGTTTTGTGTGGATTGGGAAGTACTTGAGGATGAACTGTTGGATTTGTTGGTTGTCATTTATAATGTTGATGGAAAATCAGCTTCATTTACCAACTACTGTGTTTTTTATCAAGTGAACCGAGGTCAATAGAGTGGTGAGTGAACTGACATCATGGACAAACTAAATAAGTATTTATTAAAGTGCTCTGACCTGTTTATTTTTTCATGGACCTTAATGTAAATACGGGATAACATTCTGCTTCATTTTATGCAGAGATCTCTGAGCTCTGTAGATCTAATACAGCACATTGACCTGCGTATGTGGCAGTGCTTGGCCTGGAGAGCAGGGCTGCTTCTGTACTGCTGAGATCTGGGGACCCACAGATGTATGAGGTGGTGCTTCTCCACTGAGCTGTGCTCAACGCACTGGAATCAGGAGCAGCACACAGCGCTGTGTACGAACAGAAGCAGCTTGCAGGCAGTGAGGGCTGCAGAGCTGGGCTCGAGCTGCCCGGTCGGGCGGTGGGCTCTGTCCGCTCGTACCCAAACCCACCAGCTCCCACCGGGATCCCTTGTGTGCCCGCATCCCGCCCCCCGGTCCCTCCCCCGCTCCTCCCGAGGCGGGGCCGGGCCGGAGCCATGCCGGGCGGAGGGGCCGCGCTGCGCCGGGCGCTGCTGGGAGCGGGGCGGTGCGGAGCGGGCGGCGGGAGCCGGGCTGCCATGGTGAGCGGGGAAGGGAAGGGAAAGGAATGGAAAGGAAGGGAAAGGGAAGGAAGGGAAGGGGGGCGGCTGCGGGGGCTGCGCTCCTCGGGGCAACGTGCGGGCTGTGCTGCAGGAACGGGGGGTGGGGGCGGGGGGCGCGGCCGCCTCGTGTGCGTGATGTCATTGGTAAGGGAGGAATGGCGCTGTGCGTGTGCGATGTTTACGTGCCTGCCCAGCGACGTCAGCTGCGTTGCGCGGGTTTGTTCCGCCGCTCCTCGTGTGTTGAGCCCTGCTGCTGGTTGTCAGCGCTGACCCTGCAGCGTCAGCCCGTGCGGTCTGATGGGTTCCATGGTTCTATGGCAGCTCTGTCAATTGCTTTTACCAGCGGCGATATCTGCGTGTGCTCGAGGGCAGTGGGCGGCTCTGTCCCTGCCGGAACGCCGCTCCCGGAGCGCTGCGGAAGTCGCGTTGTCCGTCCGGGGGGGGCCGCGCTCCGCTCTGCGCTGCTCGGGCGGACAGCGCCACCTGGCGGCAGCGGCGGGACGGACGGGGCTGCTGAGCTGCTCAGAGCTTCTCAGCAAGTGGAACGAGTCTGTATGGACTGGAGCAATCCGAGCTCTGCTCCGAAAGGGACAGAGCTTCCCGGCTAAGCGCTGAGTTCATAATGTGAGCCTGACAGCGGTCTGTTCGGATATAGAGTCAAATTCATCACCCGCTCACTTTGTAGGTCTTTATAGGTCTTTCCCAAGCACCCTATAGGTGAATATTTCTTCTCTCCTTGGTCTTTCCCAGGAGTAAAGCTGTGTACAGTGCCATCTGCTTCCCTTGTTTCTGCCTTTCACAATGCAGCTATTGCCCTGCTGTGCCTTTCAGCCTGTAGTTGGGCATCCAGAGCATCGTGTAAATAATCTGTTACTTATACAGCAAAGCTGAATAGCAGGAAATTCATTCACATTGGAGATCTGGGTAGCTCAGGTGGAGGTGTGGGTGTAGGTGTGCCGCTGTCTGTGCCCATCACTGTATGGAGGCATCCATCCCAGAGTCACTGCCCTGACAGAAGCCGCCCTCCTGGGCTGTTCCCAGTGACAGGAGTTAAGATGGTTGTAGGAACTACAAAAAGGGACACACCATACAGTGAATTTTCCACCTCTTGCATCTTAAGCGTTTGCCTCTCTGCAATATGTAGCCAAGATTTCATGGCGTGGTTCTCTCGTTGTACTCAAGCAGCTGAGCCTTGCTGGGGTGACGTGCTCTGCTTTTGCCTCCACAGTCTTCCCAGTCCCACTGGCTGACAGCAGAGGAGAGGAACCAAGTTCTGCGGGATCTCAAAGCTTCGGGCTGGTCTGAGTCGGGTGAAAGAGATGCCATCTACAAAGAGTTCAACTTCAAAAGCTTCAATCAGGTAATTATCGCTATATCCCATTTTTAATACAGAGGAAATGTAGTTGCTTTCATTTCCATTTGTAAGTGGAACTTCAGGAGTGTCTCTGTAGGGCCAAACCCTGTCAGGTTTGCCTCAGTGAATCGTTTTCTGATTCTGAACTTGTTAGGTGGGGTAAATGAAATGCCGTGTTTCATCTTCCCAGCTGGAAGCTGGTGGCCGATTGGTTCTTCAGTGAATCCTCATCGCTGCTCCTGCAGATCCCAGCAGCTTTTCCTTCTGGGCAATGTCAGAGAGCTGCAATGTGTTCGTGTTTCCTTTGTGGGGATGAGATGGTTTTCTTACAGTGTCAGAAAACAGCAAAGCATGCAGAGGGGATGGAGGATGCCAAGCCCTGGGTGCTGCTCCTCAGCCCTGAGAGCGAACGTGGGGCAGGCAGAGCTGTGGCAGACAGCACAGGGCGAGTCCATGGCAGGGGGCTGACATGAAGATCCAGGGGCAGGAGGTCCCCTGCAGGTCCTGGAAGGTGGATGAAGTATCTGCAATCACAGAGGATGTCTGTGTTACCAGTGAGGGCACAGCGTGCTCTGCTGTTGCAGGGGGAGCATTTGCTGCAATGCAACAAAACAAAGCGATGCACCTCTGCTTCTTGGTGCTTGTATTTCTGGTAGCTACAAGTAAATGCCATTTAGGCGACAAAGGGCAAATCCAAAGCTATGGACCTGCCTTGTGCTTGGGAGAGGCATCCCTCAGTGAAAACCAAGAACTTTTAGGCACAGATTCTTTTATTTCAGTTAATACGTTTTGTGTTTGCAGTGCTGACAGTGCGAGTGTCCGCTGCAAGTGCCATTTCCACAGTGACCCCCCTTCTGCAGATGGCACAGAGTCAGGTGTGTTTGTGGGCAGCAGGGCTGACATGAAAGGTACCCCAGATTTACGTTTCGCAGATGATATCGCTATGATTAATGGATTCGTTGCCTCTTTTATTGCTCCTCACAGATAATGTTCGTGATGCATGGAAAGTTCTGCGGCTTTAAAATCGATGCCAGGTTTACAAAGTCTGTATATGTCAACAGATGTTAAGAATATAAACACGACTTTTATTATAAAGTCGTGCAAATGTGTAGACATGAACTTGGTTTATGTATATTATTTTCAGCATGAGGATGAAATGAAACTTCTGTGAAACGAGAGTTATTTGGATTCCTGAAGCTTTCAGGCTGAGATTAGCTTGGTTAAAAGCCATCAGAGCCGAGCTGCCTTTTTAACAGCTGACAAGCTAATGACACTTCTGGCTTAGGGAATTACTTTGTGACATGGAACTTGAAACTGCTGATGCTGTTTGTTAGTCTGAAGATACATTTTCATGGAAATAGGCTTTGGAGATGCGGCTCTCTGAAAGGGGCTGGAAGGCAGCCTGAAGCTGTGGCTGGGAGCTCTGTGATTGCTCTGTGCTGTGGGCACCCACTGCATTGTGCTGGGTGCACCTGGTTCTGCTGCCAAGGTGCATCCAGGGAGACCGCAGGGCTGGGCTGAGGGCTGGGCTTGGTCCTCTGGCCTCTGGCTTCTGTCATCCCCCATCTCACTCTTTGCTGTTCTTTGGTTCCATGTCCCTTAAGCCAGACCCACAGTGACATCGCAGCACTGGGTTGGGCTGGGGGGGCAATGTGCAATGCAGTGCCCTTGCTTTGGTCGTCACACCAAGGCAGAAAACGCCACTGGGAGATGGCACGGGTGGGCGTGCTTGGTGATGGCCAGGTTCAGTATTTACAGCTGTCCTCTTTTACAGGGTGAGCTTTTAATTGAGCGCGTTGGGTTGCTTTTAGTGGGTTGTTTTTTTTCAGATCTCACATAGGAAGTATCCGTGAGACCTCTGGTGTCATCCTGTAAAATGACAGGAAACCAAACGCTCTAAGACTTCTCAATGTGTTTTCTGTTTTGGAGATGCAGGACACAGGTGAGGGATGAGCCTGTGTGGAGGTGACAGCACGGAAACACTTTGGAGGGCGATGCATGGGGAGAATGGAAGCACGTGTGTTTGACTGCACCAGGGGAGCCTTGAAGTAGAACTTAGAGATGTGCAGAAAACATAGAGCTGTTCTGGAAGTGCATATCCCCATTTTGCATGCCTGGTGCTACCTGCAGAGCTGAGCTGCTGCCGCTCCTGCTCTGTCCTCCGTGTGGATCAAAGATCGTAACGTTTGCTTTTAGGCAGTGGAGTTTCATTGCCTCTTTACGGACATAATCTTTTGGCTGTTGGTCTGAAATACGTCCACGCCTTCTGCGTATTGAAAACATAATAGCCTTTAACCTACAATCTGCAGAGTTAAAATGAGTTTTATGTTAAATATTCGGTTGTGGGCCACATCTCCAGCTTTTTATATGCCACAGAGGTCTTGTTTTTTGGGTTGTTTTTTTTTCTTCTCCATTGTCTGATAGTGAGGTCATTTTCAGTCCTCTGAGAAATGTTATTCCCAGCCAGATGCGGGCCATATATTAAAAGTAGCACCTGTGGCTAATATCACAGCAGCTTACCATAAATTTACATGGTAACTAGGATTATATCTGTCAAGACTGTTAAAAAATGTCTAGATTTAATTTGATTTCCAGTATTGAAGGAGCTCTCCAACATTTTGCTTCATAACTGTATTTTAAAAGTTAAAATCACTCCATTGTTAAGTTTTATAGCACTCCCAGTGCCCATTAAGTTGATTTGTTAAATGGAGGTCAGAATAAAGCGAGTTGGCTGCATTAGGATCGGAAACCAACCCATTTGCCACAAATTCAGCCCTCGCGTGTGAATCTTCACGCAGCCGGGCACTGATTGGTTTCAGGTGCTCAGCCTGGAGGATCGAGCAGCCCCAGCCCCTCCTTGGCAGCTTTGGCAATCAAAAGACGAGCCCCTTTTCATTTGTTTGGGTGGAATTTGCTGGGTTTTAGTGTCGCGTTTGTCTGCTTGCCCCCTCTGCTAGGCTTTCGTGCTAGGCCGCCTGTTGAATGAAAAGACTTGATGGGGTTTTTTTATCCATCTAGGTAGGTGCTGTTTTTCATATACTCTTTCCTAAACTGCTTCATTTTCCATTATCCTTTGAGTCCTCTCCCATATGCCATGATTTGTGCACCTGCAGAGTTATGAAAGTATTTCTTTTGGTAGTTATGTTGTTCACTAACTTCCTTGCGTTTATGAATACAATAACTGATTTGCAATAAATCAGGGTTATTTACAAGGGACTTTACAGAGTTGAGAAAATCTTTGTATCTGAAAATAATGAATTTCTGGCATATCTGCCTGCTGACATTCGCTTTTATTAGAAACTGATAGTGAAATTCTTGGGACTGGCAAAGGTTAACTTGTGGGCTAAAATAGTGTGAGCGAGGCGGTGTGAATGTCGGAACAGAGTGAAGTAAGTGTGTGTTATTGCAATAGCAGCTTCCTGGGCTTTGTGCTCCTCACTGACTTGGTGGATAGCACCTGTGCCTTGGGATGGTGGGTCAGGGTCCAGCTGGGGGTTTGGGACCCCATCCCTCCATCCCTCCATCCCTCCATCCCTCCATCCCTCCATCCCTCCATCCCTCCATCCCTCCATCCCTCCATCCCTCCATCCCTCCATCCCTCCACCCCTCCATTTCTCCATCCATCCATCCATCCTTCCATTTCTCCATCCATCCATCCATCCTTCCATTTCTCCATCCATCCATCCATCCTTCCATTTCTCCATCCATCCATCCATCCTTCCATTTCTCCATCCATCCATCCATCCTTCCATTTCTCCATCCATCCATCCTTCCATTTCTCCATCCATCCATCCTTCCATTTCTCCATCCATCCATCCTTCCATTTCTCCATCCATCCATCCTTCCATTTCTCCATCCATCCATCCTTCCATTTCTCCATCCATCCATCCTTCCATTTCTCCATCCATCCATCCTTCCATTTCTCCATCCATCCATCCTTCCATCCCTCCATCCATCCACCCCTCCATTTCTCCATCCATCCATCCTTCCATTTCTCCATCCATCCACCCCTTCATTTCTTCATTCATCCCTCCACTCCTCTGTCCCTCCATCCCTCCATCCACTTCATTTCTCTATCCCTCCATCCCTCCCTTCATCCATTCCTCTATCTACCTGCTTGACAGTTGTATTATTTACAATCTTATCATCTTCCATCCCTGGCTTTAGAGGTGATGATGCCCCGGTCAGCACATCCTGCTTCCAGTAACCTTTCCACCTACCCAGCAGTGAGTATTTTTTCTCCTGATGAGCAATACTTTGCAGCAGGTGGAAATATGCCATTGGGCTGCATCTAGGCAGAAATGAAATCCTCAGTGCTGGAAGCTGGGAAGTACTGATGGCAGCTGTGTGTTGCTGTCTGATGCCGTCCCCTGTCCTTAGGAGCTAAGTGCAGTTAGGAATGCTCATGTTGTGGATGAGCTAAGTTGTGCTGCAGAGCACGAACCCTTGGTTTGCTGCCTGTAATTGTCTGTTGTGTTTCCCATCACCGCATTTGCCGTGCTGAGCAGACCTGTTGTGTCTCGATGCTGACATCTGCCCAGCCGACCTTTGGGCTGCTCTCCAGCTGCCTCCAGTACGAGCACTTCCTTTGAAAAGATGGATTCATTACCGCTTTAATAGAAATGATTACACCATTGTTTCAGGCAATGAGCCGAAAGTGCAAAAAGAACTAATTTGTCAAAACGCCATTTGGGTTTCCCAAGCCATCCTGCACTCTGGGAATAGAAGAAATGCTTCTCCCTTGTTTTCAACCATTCATAGTGTGTGCCATGACTGCTCCCTCTGTGCGGGTTACAGGGAACAAACATTGCACCAACCACAGCTGCACCCAAAGGCAGCCAATGTGAGCAGGTTGTGTTTGCTCCCTGGGTCTGACTGCGCAGCTCTGCGAGGGGAGGCAAAGCAGGCTGGTGCTGCCTCTTCCAAAGATGTTCAGCCAGAATATTGGGTTACTTGCAGTTAACGAATCCTCGTGTCTTGTAATTCCTCGTGCATTAAGATTTATTTTTATGGGGGTGCTGGAAAGATGCTGATTAGGTGCAAAAAGCACATCTCTCCGCGTTGCTTGTTTAACCTTTCCCATCCCCTTGCTTTTGGGATAATGCCTGGCTACGTTTCCAAGCTGCAAATCGCCTTTTGCAGTTTTCTCACTTTCTCCAAAAGGGAGCACGAAGGAAAGCCACGTTTCGGGATACAACCCTCTGCAATTGCAATTACAAACGGACTCTGGCTGGCAGAATCAACTGAAAGCAAACCGCAGGCTGCCTATTGAAAAATTAACCATTGCTTGCCAAAAGCCCATCAGCCCCACTCAGCGGACATCCGCTCACCGGCGGCGGGCCGGGTCCTTTCATGCACCCTGCTTTACACGTTAACGGGTTGGAAGTCGCGGGCCGGCGCTGACCTTTCACATCTGCAGCTCTCACAGTAGGAATCTCCACTCGCTGCTTCCTGTCAGGGCGGATTAGAGTGACGAAGCCCAGCGCTCGCACTGGCTGCCATTTCGTTTTTTGATCAGAATTATTTCTTTCACAAACAATCACGTTTGCTAAGATGTTACATCTGCTCTGAAAAGCCACTGGCAGACCCGCGGTTTATCACTGTGATGCAAGTGTAGCTGTAGAGCAGCTTCAAGTGGGGTTGGGGGAGAGCTTCCCAACCTCCTCCTCCCCTCTGTGTGCTTCTCTCTGTGTTTTCTTCCTTTAGTTTTGTTGGGCTGAAATGTTGAAGGCTGCAAACTGGAGGGGCTTGGTGGGGCTGGGCCAGCACCACCCGCTATTGCCTATTCATCACTCTGTAGGAAAGTGGGATTTGCTCTTAGGTTCAGAGCCCGACATACAGGTGTGCTTTTCCGTGTGCTGGGATGAGAGTAGCAATGGGCGTTCCAACACACGTTTGTGGATGGCCAAGGTGGGAGAGGCTTTGTTCCATGGTGTGCCGTGCGTGCCTGCAGCCAGCAGGAGCTCTGATATGGAAACAGACCTGTGTAGATGTGCTTCCCTAAGCATGCTCTTGTGCAGCTCTGAAAGAAGTGTGACCAAGTGGTATTTGCTGGCTGTTGTGCGTGTGCCTGCCTGATCCAGCAAAGCAGGAAATGTGATGGGCTGCCCGGGGGAACCCTTACAGATTGAAGGGGTGGCTGAGGTTGGAAAGGACCGCATAGGAGCAAGGCAGCAAGAACTCACGGACCCTCTCAAAACCTTCCCATCTCAAAAGATGGGAGGATTCCCCAAAGAGAAACGTAGGAAGATGCCTGTTCCCACTGTTTTTCCAAAGCCTTTTGTCACTTCTGGACTTGAAATGCGTGTCTGCAAAATACTGGTTGAATGTTATGGTGCCTTAAATGTGAGAATCCTGACAGTGCTCCCGTTCAGCCTTGTGTTGAGTTTAATGTGCTCACCTGAAATCTCTGTCCTACCTGAAAAGGTGCATGTGTCAGTTGTCCTCTGCTTTACAAAAGCCTGCACACAGTGCAGTGGTAAGAGAATGCTGAAGGATGGCGTAGTCACGAGAGCGGTCGGTGCTTCTCTTAATCCATCACAAGGCGATGCCTTTCTTATCACTCTTTGATGTCTTCTTAGGATCATAAAGGGCAGAGATGTAGAGGATTAGCAGAGGCAGGGACTGCTTGCCCTTGGATATTCAGCAGAGAATATTTTGTATATTGAACTGGTAATATGTGTAATCTTGGCTGAAAGACGAAGGAAAACTTTGCCTGAGCACTCCTAATGTTATCAGCTGTATGTATGGCACGAGAACTTCATGTCTGCAGAGTGAAATCATTCCTTCACATGCAAGTTAGAAGAACGGGGGGGGGGGGAGAAAGGAGATATTAGTTCTGCTGTGGCCAAGGTCTGTAGGTCTGTTCTGTCCAAAGTGTGATGCAATGGGTTGATGAACTTCCCTCTTTTTCTGCACTGAATTGGATAAGCCCTCCAGGGAACGAAGCACCCGAGCTCCATAGAAGAAGATGGTGAGGTTGAGACGTTGCGTGGACAGGTTTCCCTTTGCTCTGCAGAGATGAGTGTTGGTGCTCAGGATGGGCACTGTGTGGTCGTTCCGCTGCCTCTTCCATCCTCATGCTGGGCCATCCATTTCTTTCACTAAGTTCTGTTATCTTCATTCTCTCAGTTGCTCTGCCAGGAGAGTTATTATTTTAAGTGACTGATTGCTTTAGCAGTTGCTCAGTTAATGGGGGCTTCGTTGTGCTGTTTAATGGTTTGAGGTTGGGTGCAAACAGCTCATTTTAAAAAGCCACATTTTGTGAAATAGCCCTTTTATTTGGTGTAAACCTCCTAAGTGCAACCTTTACATTCCTTGTTGGAGCTGGAGTCTTTCTTCCACCTTCTAGTTCCATTGTGTGATTACTTTCCATCCCTTTCCCATGTTGACTAAGAGGAGAGGCATTGAGGAAAGGCCAAGTGAGGAGCTGCATGGGATCTCTACAATCTGAATGCTCCTCATTGCTGAATAAGCAATGGCTGTGTTTACCCAGCATGCTGAAAGAACTGGAACTTGTAGAAACAGAAAGCAAAGCATTTATGTAGAATGCTTCTGTAGAAAGTGACAGGTCACACATAGGTGTTGGAAAACCCTTGCAGTGGCATCTGATTTTAGCTGGCTTGGGTTTGTCACTGACAGCGCTACGATGGAATATATTTTGTTCACTCCTGTCACTTGGCTGTGCTGACTCTGAGTTCCCAGGCAATGGGAAGAGCCCAGCCATGGCTGTGGTGGAGATGGGACCTTGTCACCGCTTGCTCTGGGGTTTTAAATATAGAGCTTCTGTGTGTTTTGCAGTAGACTTTGTGGACAACTGCAGTTAATTTTATGTGCCTGTAGGCAAATGGGTGTTCTTTGTGATATGGTTGTATTGGGTCCAGCGAGTCTAAGTAGCTTTGAACCTTTTGTTTAAGAAAGAACAACTTCAGGAGGAGGTTGGAATGCTGCTTTAAGACGCCTCGCTTGCACCCCGTCGAGTTCATAAATCTTTTTGGTGGATTAGGTGATTAATTTGGGCGTGAGGTCTGTTCGTTGAATCACTGTGTGTATTATCTGCTTTCTGCTCACGAAGCCCAGGTGCAATCACTTACTGTAATAAAAACGAGAATAGGAAAAATGATCTTTGGTGCTGCTGGAAAAGTAAAAAATGTGATGGGGAAGAGGGTAATAGATGTAACATTTTGTATCATATTATCACCAATGTGAGGAATAACAAGTTCAGCAGTCATGGAAGTGCAGGTCTCGTGTGTGTGATGCAAGAGTCAATCCAGAGCAGGAGGAGCAAGTCAGTGCTCCTCCATCTTCCTGCCAGCCCCTTTTCTCCGCAGAAAAGCGGTGTTTTTCAGACCCGTTAGGTCTCAGGTGGGGCAGGCTGTGCCTGCTCCTGCTTTGCATCCTCACAGAGGTTGCTGCCACGCATGGTGGAAGCAGCCCTGGTGCAAGGCTACTGGAGCGTGGCATGGCAAAGTGTGTAAGACGTGACAAAGCATGGCAAGGCATGGCATGGCATCACATCCCGCTGGAGCAGCACCTGACCTGGGTCACGCTGTGTGGACATGAGCCTCCCCATGCAGCCTGCAGCGTTCCTGCGGACAGAATTCCTGGGATCACAGTCTGTCATCTCCTGCAGCGCTTGACATTGTGCGGTACCTGCATGAGCAAACGCCCCTGGAATAAAGGCCATGCCTCAGAGCTCCGGCTCTGATTGCCTGCATTTATTCTTCGTGTTCTTCAAATTGGTAAATCATATGACAATAAACAGAAATACCCTCAATGAAGAGAGAAGGGGAAACTGTTGTTTATCTGGTCAGGTGGTTTAGATTAGCAGTGATGCTGGTCTGTATTATGTTACTTTAAATCATAGTGTCCCAACAGGACATAAATTATGAAGATTGTTACAGTATGTTTCATCCAATGTAAGATCAACAAATTGGAATAATTTTTTTATAGGAAAATCAGTGCTTTGGCAAGGTTATTGTTGAAGAATTTAATTTAACTTGAGCTTTGCTTGCATTATTTCTTAATATATAAAAACTATTTGCATAATGTATGAAGTATAAACATTTTTAGAATCAAAGGCAGGAATGCCTTTTCCAAGATTACATAGAGTGGCAAACTACTTAGAATAGATCAGTGTTTGTGCTTTTGCTGTCAGAAATGTTTGATATAGAGCTGGCTAGCTGGTTTCTTCACCGACATAATTGTAAACAAGTGCTGCGAGACAGAAACAGCGTTCTTTGTGGAGCACAGTGTAAAGGTTTTCACATAGGCAGCGTGGAACTTGGAGGGCAGCGTTTGCAGCCACGATATGCATGCAAATAGGTGACTTCTTTTAGAGGGCAGAGCAGTGATTCGTGTTTGTGTAAGGGACGTGTGCTGCTCAGTACGTGGGATGGGGGTTATAAGTGCAGAAAAGTGTAGGTAGGGAAGTTCTGACTGAAGGGTATTTTTTCAGTTGTTTTGCTTTGTTTTATGCAGCTTTGCGTTGCTTTATGAGGACAGCAGTGGTGTCCCAGTGCATGGCAGCATGTTTGTAGCACTCCACGGCCACACTCCCCTTTACTTTGAGGGATGGAGGGATGGTACACATTACCACGGCAATCGCTGCTTCCCAGGTTCCCTGGAGGTGGTTCTGGCAGCCCAGTGGTGCCAATGAGCCCAATGTATAACCGTGTCTTTCAGAATGAGCGCCAGACCTCATGTGCTGCCTTCACCTCTGAAACGTCGGTTGCATTCTTTGTTGCGAGGTGATTTTTGCTTAAGTATACAACGGGAGTATTTCCTAATGGAACAAAGAGAATGAAAATGAAACAACCCGTGGGGTTTTCATGGGAGCACAGCTCCGGATGTCATGAGACCGAGTTAAACCCTCAGGGCTGGCTGCACGGAACTCAGTATAGCTCGACATCACAGAGCTTTCCCTTCGCTCTGCTGACCTGTTGCTCACTGGAAGGTGGTGATGTGAGCTGGGTGTGTGAAAGCTGCTCCAGTTTGGAAACGGACTGCAGTGATTTGAGTTTGTTGTTAGAAGTGTCAAACTGCAAAGGAGAACACGTGCTATATGCTGTGCACAGGGAGGGTTCTTCCTTGGGTGGATGGAAAGCAAGCATCCTGAGAGTGGTCATCTCTTGCCGTGTATGACAACACTGTTGTAATGGGTTTTGTTTGCTCGTTTCTTACTGATAAATGACACTGATGGAGCGCGGGTGGGTGTGGAAGGGAAGACAGGTAGCCCTCACACCGCAGAGGGCCAAGGTTAATGCTACCTCCAGCATTATAATGACAGATGGGAGGCAGAACCCTTAGTGTTCTTGTGATTAGCATATGGTTTCCTTGGCCGAGCATCTGAAGGATTTAGGAAGCCTCAGTAACTCCCTTTGTAACTCACGCGCTTTAAAACAAATAAATAAAGCCTGTTGCACGGCCACATCATTGGGCCTTGCGGCTGTTTTTCTTGAGTACCTCCATTTTTGAGTCAAGCAGTGTCAGCTGCTGAGCTCGGGAGATGCACTGCGGTGATCCATCACCGGGGACGCACCGCTCGGTGATGTATGAGCGAGACACCCCGACCCGCGCCGCTTTGAAGTGTAACTCATCGAGATAATGTTGGCAAGAGCCGTACAAAAGCAGCGTGTTTAAAAAGCGTTAAGATGAATTGATTCCTTGCTTAACAAGTGTGAAAGGAAGAATAATAGCAGATTAGCCCCAGGATCCCACGATTCTCCCGAAGCTGTTAAGCGCGGTGCAAAGCGATGGATGGAATTTCAGCTTTCCTCCCACTGCTGAGAGCGCAGCGCCCAGCCCTGCCTTTCCCATTCTCTGGCAACAAAAGTGACATTAAGTCTCGTTTTCTGATGGCGTGTTTTGTCACTTCTCAAAGCATTTTTTCTGTCATAACTTTACGAGGTTAATGTGTTCTTCTGAGAGTAGCTCTGATTTTTATCTCACGGAGGCATGCAATGGCATGGCTTAAAAACCATTTTAGAAGTGATATTGCATCTGAAGCACCCTTTGCTTTTCGTTCTTTCATTATCTTAGAAGACACGAATGGAAGAGACGTATTGGCACACCCAAGGATCTCCCTGTCTGCTCGGGGTTGCTTCGCTCATCGCTTTCCAGGTGCTGTTTCTGACTCACTGCAGGGCTCCGTGATCTTCCAGGACCTGAGTGATGCATCAAGCTCGGAGTAACCTGTGTGTCCGGGTGTTACTTCAGACAAAACATCCTGAAAGGTCGATGTTAGAAATGTCTTCCTCTCATTCTGAAATAACAGAATACATGATGATAGTTAATACATCAGAGGCTCCTTTCTTCATGGCTTCTAGAAAACGCAGGCATCCTTTCTCACCCCTCTCTTTGTTTTTCAAGGAAAGATGGGAAAATGTGACCGTTAACTTCAGAGGGGCTGCAGAGCTGTTGGTGCAGTGAAGGTCACGATCGGCGTTGAGTTCCTGTCCCAGCTTCACCCAGCAGTGTGCGCTGGGCTGATGGATTCTGCCCGATGCTGCACTCTTGACAATGATCTTGCACTGCAGACCGCTTAATAATTTTCATTATTTTTAATTAAAGTTGAAGAAGTGCAGACTCCTGCTCAAATTAAGGTTGGTTGTGTTGCCGGAATGTGGTAATTACTTTAATTGATCACAAGATAGTTTCCTTGATCACCAATTAGACCAAATTACCGATCAAGTTTCAAGACGTGAAGAAATGTCCAAACTGATTTTATGTAATAGTGTTTTCATATCTAATCAAGCCTAAATATCTTTTCCTTGCAGAGCCAATTGTATTTTCTCAAAGAGAGGTTACGGCTCTACAAATATCAAGGCGATTCCCAAACAATAGCATTCCAATTCATTTAATTATCAGAGGAAGTATTTAGGACCGTAATGGAGATTGCGTTGGTGAAATTGCTCGGTGGAACTGTAGCTCATTTTCTTAGCAGGAGATGCTTCTATTTTGTGTGTAACTGAAACGAGCTGGTACACAGAAGTGAGGGGCTTCAGCAGTTTGCAGTCAGGGAGAGCAACGGGGCAAGGGCATGAGTGTGGGTGCATAGTGTGCTTGGGAATCCCTCGTGGGATTTGGGCAACCCCAGTCCCAGTAACCCAGGTATGTATCTGTCAGAGCTGCCCAGGTGGACGCACAGACCCTGGTGGGGCTTTCTGTAGGTTCAATCTGACTTTCTTTCTGCTGTTCTTTCTACAAAGGCAATGCGTTGGTGGTTGCAATGCTGTCTTAATTTTTCTCTCTACAGGCTGCTGTGGAAATGTATAGGTTGTCAATTGATTCCCTAAGACCTCAATCTTAATAGAGTCTCGTTTCATTCTTGTTGTGACCCTGGGCAGTCTCAGAACGATTGAATGCAGTGTTTCAGAGCTATTAATGCAGATGTGTTTGGTTGCTGATGTACATCGTACCGCTTTGTGCTTCACCGCGTGCTGCAGGAACATGGGGCATCTTTTAACAGTAATTGTTCGCTCCGAGGAAAATGAAACCAAATGAGAGCTTCAAGGGAAGCTGGATTTCCCGAATTTTGGAATGCTCTTGGGTCAAGGAAAAAAGCTTTTTAATTGCTGACAGTTTGGTGATTTCCAAATGACAAGCCTCATTGGAATGATTTTCTCTGATTATAACGTTTGCATTCATTGGGCTGGCAAAGCGAGTAACAAAGTCATACTTCATCCAGGCACCGATGCTGGGTTTTTTTTTTTTCTTTTCCTTAAAGGTTTTTGTAATTTGTGAGAGGAAAAAAGACTGAAACTATTATCAGCCATTATATGTTATTCATTGACCACATGTTTGTTTGAAGCGGCCATCGCTTGGTGGAATGCAGGCTATATACGTTCTCTTCCATAAATGAGTGCTAAAAACTTACCTAAATCAGATAGGCCTTTGTCGAGATTGTTGCATTCTAATACAAACCAGACTATACCGTGGATGTTACTTTTGCTTTGCATGTTAATTTAGGTCCCAACCCTGATGGATGGAGCGCAGCTTGAATAGAGCCCATTGGCTTGGAGGCGTTCTGCACACGCACTGAGGCCCTTTGGACCCCGCTGCATAATTGCATTCTTGATTTACATGGACGTTCTCATTTTCTTTATAATGCAGTGATTTGCTCTTAAGCATTTTGGCAAGGGCATGCTATTATTTTCTTCTTGAGCCCGTGATAAAACCTGCATCCTGGGGGAAAGTCATGTGCAGAATATAGGGGCGGAGGATTGGGAAACCCATTTTAACTCACTTAAGGTAAAATATTTCCTCATAAAGCAGAGAGGCAAAGCCACCTGCCTTCTTTCTCCCCCCCAAGTAAAATAAATAGCAAAATAGTTACGTGGGAGGATGTGTTTCTGGGAATGGTATCTGTCCAGTACAAGAATATTGTGGCATGGGCCCTAGATGGAAACAACACATTGACAAATGTGTAGTGAGGGTGAGGGCTGCTGGATGGATGTTTAAAACCATTTTTGGGTGCGAAGGGTAAAATCATTCCTGTGCAACAGCTTTGAAACATGGAGCAAGTAACATTGAGCAGTCATTCACCAGGACTCAAAGGGGAGGATTTCAGTGAGGTCAGGAAGCTCTTTGGTGGCTCAAGGACCAAAAAACATTTCTCCAGCAGGTTCTGAGATTTCTTTCCTCTCTGTTTTTTCTCCCCTAGGCGTTTGGATTTATGACACGAGTTGCTCTACAGGCAGAGAAGATGAATCACCACCCAGAATGGTTCAACGTCTACAGCAAGGTAACGTGCCCAGCAGCCTGAGTTACACACACATACACACACCAAAGTACTGGCCCGTCCTCTGTGCCCTTCCTGTGGTTTGTGTGCAGTGGAGGAGCGGAGGGAATGGGGAGGTGATGTGTCTTTCTCTAGAGATGTGGGACTTTAAAGAGATACTGTGATTAGTAGTGGAGAGCTTGCACCAGACGTCCGGCTGTTTGTGGCTGCTTGCCGTGTGGCTTGAGGCTGGCACTTTGCCTTGCTGGCTGAGAGCTAAGAGCAGAAGCCTTAAACCTCTTCTGTAGGCAGCCTGTGTGAGTGGCTGTGCTGGAACCTCTGAGTGCCCACCAGCTCTCATTTCTGCCTGTGCAGCGTGCAGGTACCTGGATGGCAGCCTAAATTTGGATTTGTTAAACATCCCCAGCCCGTGTCTCAGCATAACAGCTTATAAAACTTGCATAGCATTGCCTGGCTGCTGCTGGTCTTACGATTACAGAGGTCAGAATGCACTCTGCAACCCTTGGAAGAAAGGTGCTGTGTGAGGGGGGGAAAGCACTGCTCCCCATCATTTTGATTTCCTGGTGCTTCTCACTGCATTGTGTTGCAGTATTGGCAGATCCGTGCTGTCCCATTGATACACCTGGAGGAGCTGTGGGTGGGCAGGCATGGCTTCTCTGTGGGACACCGTCCTTGTAACACCTTGCTGCTCCTTCTTGGCAGGTTCAGATCACCCTCATTTCCCACGACTGCGGTGGGCTGACCAAGAGAGACGTGAAGCTGGCTCAGTTCATTGACAAGGCTGCTGCTTCCGTATAAGGCAGGTATTACAGCATTCTAAGGCACTGCTTTGTATTTTGAATGGTGTCTCTCATTCACTGTAACTCTGATTTCACAGCCCCCCTGAAGGGACAAAGTATTCTATAGAGTGGCATAGCTTTGTCTTTAAGGCTTTTATCTGAGCAACCCCTCTGAATGCCTGTGCTCACCAGTTTCAATGCTGCCTTCCATATCCCCCGTGCTGCTCCAGCACATAGCACCAGGTCTCAGTTCCCGGTGCTGTTAATAAAACTCAGTACATCTGGGTGCAGTGCTGGGTCAGGCAGTGCTGCAGGATGGAGCTGTTAGCTCTGCTCGTACCTGCAGGAGGGGAGGAGGAGCTTGGCCAGGGAAGCAGCATTAGCAGGATTCTTGCTAAGCTGGGCTTGGCCGGAGCTATGCTCACCCTTCTTATGGCTGCCAGTCCCTGTGTGCCCTGCGAGCCCCTCGGGTGCAGCACTGGCAGAGTGACCCCTGTGAAATGCCTGCAGCATGGCTGGGGGTCACTGAGGGCATGGCTGGGAACTGAGACACACATTGAGGGGCAGCAGCTGCCAGGGTCTATTCTGGGTGTGTGTGCAGTGTGTGGTCTCTCAGCTATTCGGGATGCAAAATGCCAGTAGCTGAAATGCAGATACTGCTGTCGGTAAAATAGGAATGGTATTTTTGTTAATGCTTAGCAAGTGCACTGTCACGTGCTAATTGGTGGCAGGAGGCAAGATGTGAGGTGTTGGGCTTTACTGGTGCTGATGGTACTGGGAATATTGCTATTAAAACCTAAGAAAGACCTGGATTCAAGCAATGTGCTCCAATGTTCTTTGCTTCAGAGTGCCTTTCCCCACTGGAGTGGTGGATTTCGCTGGTACGGCTTCAGGTCGGGCTGTGATGTCTCCAGTTCCTGGTGGAGGAATGAAACGAGTCACACCCAAAGTTTGGATGGTGTCTGCAATGAATGGTGCAAACTCTGCTGTTAGAAATTGATACAGAATGCCAACGCTTTGCATCAAGCCAATAAAATCAAATTCCTCCTTTGTAATTTGTTTCTTTATTATTATACATATGTGACAAAGCTGTTTAGTTTGAAGATAAATAATATTTAGTCGCTGGGTGGTCTTTGGTTTAAAGTGTTGATATTTATTTACATACTCGGAGGAAAAAATCCCCACCAACTAATTTCTCCCTGGGCGCTGCTGTCCGTATGGCACAGAGATGTGCAGCCACCGTACGTCGTAGCTCCCAGCCCGAGGAAGGAGCAAAACCAGCCCAAGAGGAGGAGCACAGCTTTGAAACGCTCACAGCAGTGTGGTCTCCAGGTCAGTGCTTGTTCAGCTGTTTATTACTGGGGCATTTCTGAGCTGCAGCCCAATCATGTGGGGAACCCCCAGCGAGCTCCTCGTCCCTGCAGCATCTCTCACCCCCATCCTGTGGCTCTCTGAATCCATACTGGGAGCCAGGTGGAGCCACCCAGCTCCATTGCCTTCTCCTGTATCCCCTCAGCTCTCCTCCACCCATGTAGAGGTGGTGAGGGCAGGATGCTGGGGCACTGATCAGGGCACTGTCTCCCTGACCAAGCTGGAGCTTTGTGGGTAATTTATACAGCATGGATTCAATGACAGGTATGGGATCCCAGCCAGGAAATCCCAGCCTGAGGCTGCATTGCAAAGAGTGTCACTGGCTCTGCTCTGAACAGAAGTAGCCAGACTGTGAGCACTGGGGCTTCTCTAGGTGATGGCATCTCAGGAGCTGCCCGGCTCCATGCAGCAGGTGGGCTCCAGCAACTGCCCAACTCCCAGCTTTCCCTGCTGATCAGCTCCTCTTTGGGTAGATTTGATGGCAGCAGCATCACACTCTCCACCCTTGCAAACTAATTGCATTTCCCTTCTTCCTGTGAGGCTCAGAGCATGGCTGGAAGCCACCAGCTTAAATATTCCCCTGGAATATTTGTGGTTCTTTTCTGCTTTAAGATTAATTGTGGCTTGAAGTATTGGGATAATCCATTGTGAAATGGCCTCTTCTCCTTGACAGCTACGTGGGTGCATCTCAGCTGAGCCACCTCGCTGTGTCCCACACCGACCCACCCCACAGCCACTGGGAAGTGCAGTCCCTGCAACACTGATCTGCAGCCACAGGAAATTGATAGCCAAACAAACAGGGCTGGGAGTGCAGAGCACGAGGGATGCCTGCAGCGCACTCTTAGCTGGGGATTGCTGCTCGGGTCCTGACAGCCCCAAGGACTGCTCAGCAGCAGGGCTGGCCCATTATCCTATCCCCAGAGTGGGAGCCCAGCTCCAGTAAACTGCAGCATGCACACCCAGTGCAGCAGGAGGTGACCTCCCCTCCCAGCACAAGGGCTCCTCCTTGTCCCTTTTTGCTCCTTGAGCCTACAACATCGATTTTGAAAGCTCTGAGCTGGTAGGTGTGTGCACATCCTCTGGCTTTTTCAGCCTCAGGTTAATGAGCCAATTGCCAATTAACTGAAGCTAACGAGATCCTCAGCGTGAGCTGGGTTCAGTTTTTCACAATTGTTTGTGCCAAGCAACAAATATTCGTGGCTTGAGCAAAGCTGCAGCTCAGGATGAGCCAAACATATGTGTGTCCTGGAAGAAGCGCTCACGGAGCAGCCAGTCTAGCAGGCACAGCCATGCTGACAAATTGAAATACATTAGCAATTGCTCATCCCCTTTCTCTTTTCTCTCAAGAAAAGAAAAAAAGCAGAAAGCAAACATGGATGTGAGTTCTCCCGCTGACATCAAAGGCTGTGTTTATGTAAGCGCTGCTTGTGCCGAAGATCTGTTGCAGAGTTGGACCCTTTGGTGAGGAGCTGACAACTCACTTGCAAACGGACTTTGGAGGCAATCCAGGCATGGCTGCCAGCAGTGCTCTGTGAGAGCCAGGCTGGGCTGCAGGACATGAAGCTGCAGCAGTGCAAGGGGAAACTGTGATGCTGCTACTCATTGAGCTGATATCAGCCCTGCTTTGGGATCAGGCAGATGTGGAGGCACGGGAGAAGTGCTTAAGCACCTACACGCCAGTGGCCAGTGGAGGCAGAGCCCGTGGGAGGGCTGTTGGTGCCTCTGGGGTCTGTCCCCTACTGCAGGGCTGCATTAAAAGCAGTCTTGCCAATAATTTCCATAAATCTTTAGCCAAAACAGGCATAGTTTGCCTAAACTGCTCAGTAATGCAAACTCAATCAATTAAGAATCATCAGCATCTGTTGTTGTAGTGCAGAGTTTTTGGTTATCCTGGAGCAGTGGGGTTTCCTCAGCTGGAGGTGACCTCACAGAGTGATGACATCAAGCAGCAGATCCTGGCACCTGCTGTGCCGTGGTGTGGCATGGAGCATCCAGGCTTTACACAGGGTGGGTGACCCACCTCCTGTTTTCTTATGAAATTCTCCTATTCTCTATATAGTGTAACTAAAAGATACACTCGCTTTTTCCAGTTCAGGTACTTGTGGAGCAAGCTCCTTGTAGGCTGGAGTTGGTGTGTGTGTGTGGCACTCATCATCTCCACTCATCACCTCCACCAACACCACCCTCCAGGCTGCGGGGATCAACTGCTTCTACCAGCTGAAGCCGAGCACCCTTTTCATGGTGAGACATGGTAGCACACTATGAGGGGACAGATGCAGCCCCATTCCTCCCCAGGACAATGGCACATCCGTGGTAGTAGCCACGTGTCACCAGCTGGGCACAGTCCCCATGACCACCCAGCAGTGGTACATCCAAAGCTTGATGAAACCCAGGGCTTTGCTGTGATGGGACTGTGCCAGGGAATGCATTTCAGGGGCAAGCTTCAAACCTCTTTGCTAATTCGATAATGATCATCCTCAAAATGCAATTGTTCAGTCCTCCCCGTGGTGGCCCTTCCCCCCCTGCAGGTTTGGCACAGTCAGTTTTAAGCACCCTTTTAATACTCAGTTTTCACATTGAAAATCCCACTTGGTCGCACACCCTGATTTCCTTGTCTCACACGAGCCAGCTACTGTATGCAAACCTCTGCGCCTTAATTATATATCCCCATAATATATAGCCGGGCCTGGCTATCGTCAGGAAACCCTGTCATGAGCTGCGGAGGTTTCTGAGAGCTCCAGCAGCTGCTGGTGTGGGAGCACAGGGCACATCCCTGGGGCAGGGACTGAAGGGGATCCGTGGGGATGTGGCCAGGACCCCGTTGAGGAGTGAGCTCACTGGGTTTGAAGAGGTCCTTGGGGGCAGAGCGGGTTGTTGGTGACATTGAATGTGAAACTGGGAGCTCCTCTCTGCAGCTGGCAGATGTGTTCTTCCTTGCTGCTTATACCACTGAGCGCTCGGTGAAACTACATGGATCCCATCAGCTACAGGAAGAGCAGTTGTGGCACCTTGGACATCCTCCTCATTGCCTTCTGCCTGCATATCCACCCCACAGGCTCCAACCTGCAGGAGGTGACCCACGTGCTCCAGAGCATCCGCATCGTTAAGGTCACAGCGAAGGGATGAAGGTAAAGCACTGCTCTCTGATTAAGCCGCGGCCCTTCTCCTCCTTTTGGGGTCTCCTTATGTAAGTGAACCCCACAAAACCCAGAGCTGAGACCAGCACCACCAACTGGGTGCTCCCCAGCATCTCACTGTGCCCCCTGGCGTTGGGGTCTGCTGCCCTGAGAGGGGCTGATTCTTGCAGCAGCTCAGAAATTAAAGTGAAGAGCAGCTAATTCCTGATTTTCTGAGATGCCTGTAACTTGGCCAGCATTTATTTCCCCTGTTTCTCCTTTCCCCATTGAGAAGACAGTTTTTTTTTTCTTTTTTACTACAGCAGAGCAGACACACAAAAAAAACCCCGTAAAACACAGGTCACGTCCTATTCTTGCTCTGTGTGTATTTTTCTCTCCAGCACACCATCTCCTCCTTACTATTCTCCTGACAGCTCCAGAGGTTTGTTTTTCAGCAAGGAGCTTATGTGGGCAATGAATGCTCGGCCAGCATTTCTGCCTGTGATTAATTGGCTGGGTAGCCCACCAGAAGTGGGATGTTTATGGGCACAGGGCTCTTATAATGTTCACTTCTGAGCCCTCATTCCTCTGGTTTGGGTCGTAAACTTCACTTATCGCCAGACTTTTATATGTTAATTATTCTGTGTTGCTGGGAGAGGGGACAGCGTGTGGAAGTGCACAAAATAAGGCAAGGTTTTGTCGTGGTGGATCAGATGCTCCTGTAGGGGCTGGCTGAATGTATGGGAAGATGAAGGTGGGTGGCAGAATGGGAGATGTTTGTGTTTGGAGAGGTGTGTGCTGCTCTCAGCTGCACATTCGTTTGAGGATATCTCAGCCCTGAGATGCTGCATCCAGAGACCAGGGGTGGGATCTGTAGGGTGAGATTTGACACCGTTCTCCCCCGAGATGCTTAAAATGTTGAGGTGCTTTGAAAAACAAATCCCAATTGGCACAAATCTGTAGGTTTAAGGGCCGGAACACCTTTGAAAATCTGGTCAGTGCAAGACCGAGTTTTGCTGGGAGTCGATGGGACTTCTTAGCAGCTAAGGAAGAGGGGAAATCATCCCCTGAGATGGGTGAGAAGGCCTAGAATGCGTTGTTTGGGGGGAAAAAAATGCATAAAAGGGAAAATTCTTTGGGCTCTCCCAATCTCTTCCTGTTCCAGAGGCGCTATGCATGCCCTGTGCTGTCCCACCCGGGGACTCTGGGCGCTGCCTCCATGTCCTGACCTGGAGAGGAGAGCCCTGGGCGTTTGGCATCCCAAGAGACGACACCTCTTGGCTCCAAATTTGTTTTAGAATGCGATAGGGCCGCCTCCGTGCGTTTTGCTGAAGGTGTGGGAGGTTGTTTATACTCTGTGTGTATAGTAATTTATTAATTGAAGTCTAAATTAGCCCTCAACAGGTTAGCAGTATTTAATGCGGAGAGCTCAAACATGCAACACATTCTTGGCACGTTTCCCTTTATTAATTAAAATCCTCTTTAAAACACTCTGCCTTCCACCTCGGAGCAATAAATTTCCACCTTGAGGAAATAATTTCCTTGTTGTATTCCATACAGAGACGTTCTGTTAGCTGCGATCCCTCTTCGAGTGTAGGCCCCATTCATCTTTCTTTCAATCTCAAAATAAACTCTAAAAACGCCGAGTTGTTCTTGAGAAAAGAAAAAAAAAGAAAAAGAAAGAAAAAAGAAAATAAAAATAAAAATGGACTTTTTGAACCACAAAGCTCCTTATTAATAGAAGCTCAGAGGACTTCGGGGCGGCTCCTGGCTTGGCCCTGGCGATGGGAATGCCGGGACGGTCCTGCACAACATTTTATGGCCCTCTTGTCACCTCGGCCCTGGGTGGCTGTTTTTCTTTCAGCCCCACGTGCCCCAGCCCCGATCTGCCCGACGCCGTGACATAACATGGCAAAAATGTCTCCTGCTCACAGCGCTGAGCGGCTTTTGTTCCCTGTGAGCGCCCACCGGGCCGGGAGCTCTCTGCCATCTGCCTGGAGCTTGTGCCATCATGCTGGGATTCATGCTGCTCTTCCAGTTTGGTTTGGAGGCTCTTCTTAAGGCAGTGAGGTTGGGTGTGTTATTTTTGCGATGGGTGCTGCCCACATTGACTCTCTGTTGCACTCAGCATCGTTTCCTCTGTGTTTGGGGCTGCTGGCACCTTGTCTCTTGGTGGTGCAACCCAAGTTATGCTTTCATCACCACCACCACCCCCAGTAGGCAGGGGATCCTCTGGCTGAGCAATGCTGGTGCTGCCATTCCCCAGCAGCTTGGGCACTGGCACAGAATTGAGCTAAAAACCACGCAGAGACCAATGGAGACGCTGAGAGCTGCTGAGCTCCCTTCCTGGGTCCATGGAAGCAGCATGCCCTTGACTGACAAAGCACAGGGACAAAGCAGCTGCTGAGGATGCCAAGCACAGGTGGGAAACATTGTGTTTGTGTGGTTTCTGCACAGAGCTGGCACCTATCTGGCACAGAGGTGGCCCGGGGAGCCCTCATGTCACTTCCTGTATTCTAAGCCCCTGCCCTCATCCCTTACCCTTGCATCCCCTTCCTCGCCTACAGAGCATCCCCTTGTTTTCTCTTTGGCAGTCTTTCATCAAGTCCTTCATCTGGACACTACAAAGAGTGATGTGTGCTCTATTCACAGGTCGCCCAAGGAGGCTGTGGATGCCCCATCCCTGCAGGCATTCAAGGCCAGGCTGGATGTGGCTCTGGGCAGCCTGGGCTGCTGGTTGGTGACCCTGCACACAGCAAGGGGTTGGAACTGGATGAGCACTGTGGGCCTTTTCAACACAGGCCATTCTATGATTCTGTGATTCTATTCCTGCTGTACTTCCTGACATCGGTGTTTGCCATTCTGGGACATGAATTGTATGGAAATCCCAAATCTAGAGATGCTACAAACTGGTTCCAGTTTTCCTCCGCCTTCCTCTCAGCCTTCACTTTAATGACCATCAGAGCTGCAGCATTTTCCAGTCTGTATCAGCCAAATTACCAGTTCTGGGTTTTGGAGAAGCCCTGTAACTAACCTGTGACTGCAGCAGGGACGGCGTGAGCTGCTCTCCATATTCCTGATGCCTGGGAAAATTTGCTTTGATAGACAAACTTCCCTACTTGGCCTTGCAAATTCAGAGGGGAGAAATCTCTCAAGCAGACAGCAATGAGTTTTGCACTGTCTGCTTTCAACCCAGACCTCTGAGGAACAGAGAAACTGCTCGGTTTTCAAACAGGAAGAAAAAGAAGAGGCAGATTTCATATGACTCGTGAGTTATGCTGTGGTTTGGAAGTAACTCTCTGTGTAAATACATTCGCAGGTTGGTGGTTGGTTGCAGTTACAGGAGAAGACCAATGGATACGGGTTTAAGCACAGCCTCTTGTACAGCGTCATGGCCATCTTGCTGGGCTTTTTTGTCTTCTTCACTCTCTTCATACTGAGCTTCAGCAAGGCCAGAGAAGCACATGGGAGTGGGGGTGGGAGAAGCTCACCCAGCCCCGTGGTTTGCATTGGCAGGGCTTCACTCAGGAGGACGAGAGCTGCTGCAGAGCAGCTCGGGTGGCTGCAGTCTGAGCCAGAAAACAAAATAGCCAGAGAGAGCAGAGGAGAAATGGGAGCAAAGACACAGACCAGCAGGTGGGCTGCACTCTGCTCTGGGCCCAGTTGCAGATATTTAGCATAATGTAATAGGGAGAGATATGGATGAGTGCTTTTTGGCAGAGGAAGGTAAGTCCCTTTTCTTCCCTCTCTCCTTTTTTACACCAGAGCAGGCTGCAGAATCTGTGCCTGTTTGGTCAGTTCATTGCATGTGCAGCTGAATGTACTACAACCGTGCTTAAAGCACTGCGAAGGTCTCGGAAAACTCCCAATTGATTCTGATGTGTTTTGTCTGAGTTTGTTTAACTTCAAAGAGATGTTAAGGAGAAATGCTTTCAGGTCATGTCCAGCCAAAAGCCCTGTCCAGGAGTGGCTTGGACTCGTTTTCTGCTCGAGGGAGGTCGCTCAGCACAGCATCCAAGACATTACCATGGGCTCGAAATCCACGCTGCAGAGCCTACAGGAGTGCTTTGCGCCGCTTGATAAAGGGCTTCTGCAAAGCCAGCTTGAAATAAGTGCATAAAGCTGTCACTGAAATGTAAATGATTGGAGCGACGTGCTTCCCTCTTTCCCCCAACTCTTCTGCTCTTTGTTGCTTTTAGCAAATATAATTTGAAAATAATCAGTTCAGGATGGCTGGGCTGTTCTTTGGGCCAGAGATCTGCTGGGTCGAGGCCTGGACAGACGGCTGCCCCGCAGGCTGGGATGGCAGCAGGGCTGTGGGACTTCTGGGCTGCTCTCCCAGAACACAGGGATGAGGTGCGGGTGGCTCCAGTTTGGGTGCATAAGCCACAGTGGGGGCTGGCAGGGTGACAATGCCTGGTGTCACCTCCTCCTTGCTAACAGCCTTTATTTTAATTTTCCTGGATTTGTTCTTTTTCACACCAGGAAATCCCTCAGTCTGAAGAGTTCTATGAGCTGGTGGAAGACGTCAAAAAGAAGACGTACCTCTCTGACATCATCATTACAGAGGAATTTTGTTTCAGCTTCCGCTTTGCTCACCTGTACATGACAGCCCTGAGCATACAGGATCACAAAATGAAGAGGTCAGTAATGATGGAGATGCTGGGTGTGAGGATTACAAAAATGATGACCTATTGATGCCCTCAGTTGTTTCTTTGGAAGAGATTTTGAGGGTGTTGTCCCCAGGAAAAACACTGCATGAGCAGCACTGGGTGCCTGAGAAGGTCCCAGCATTCAGCATGTGCTGGAGGAGGGCTGACATCACCTCCCAGCACCTGCAGAGCTGTGCCAGGAAGGGGCTGGGGGTGTAAGTGAGCAGGACTTGGGTCCATCACCAGTGTGCTCGCTGGCAAAGTCCCCACTCCTCACTGCTCAGCTCCAGGAGGTGGGAGGGAAGCAGCTGTAGCCAGGGCTTGCTGGGTCTTGGCCTCAGCAGCAGACTTCTCTGGATCCTGTTGAGGGAAAGGACTCACCCTGAGCAGTCAGCTTAAAGCATGTAACCAGAAAAACCTCCCACAAATCCCCCAAAAGGAGACGGCTGGATTTTACATGTCTTAGGTTAACCTTAATGCAATGCAAGCCTATGATCACAGCTTGCTACCTATTGTTTAAAAGCGCCGCGGTCTGGCCTGGAGTCCTGCAGCCTTTTCATAGTGAGGACTCTGGAATAGAGCAAAGCTGCTTCCGTGCTGCTTCCCTGGGCTCACAGATCTGCCCCTGCCAAAGTTCCCTTTTGTCCCATTCCACTCTCAACTCAGGTTCCCATTGGGAGCCTTAGTACATCATCTCCCCCATGAGCAGCACTGCTGAAGATCCCATGCTGTGCACATACGCATGTTGCTGACCCAACCCCAGGCTGCACTTCTGCCCTTTGCATCTGATCTGTGGGAGGAAATAGAAGGATGCAAGAGAGATCCTGCAGAGAAAAGGGACTGTCACAGAATGTGTGGGACCTTGTCACTGCTCCTTGCAGTGGGTTTCAGGAGGGCGCTGTTCTCCATCTGCCTTACCCTCTGGCATTTTGTGTGATGTTTGGAAGAGACCCAGCTGCTATCAGGATGTTTTTATCATGCCCTTCTCTCACTACGGGTTGCAGCTACTCTATCATGAACTTACTGATGTAATGAGAAAGATGAGAGAAGAACATTTGCTGGATGAGTTGGAGACAGAATGTCTCCTTCTGCTAGGGAGACGTGAAGCTCGGTGTGTCTCCACCCAGAGCCTTCCCTCCAAGTGTTCCTTTACATCACATCTATGGTTCAAACAGTTCAGAGGAGATGCTCTTTCCCTGGGCTGTTCTGAGTCAGAGGGTGCTGAGCTGTGCTAGAGCAGCGGATTGTAATGGCTCTGAGCAAAGCAGGTCCTTTTGTGCCGGATGGCAACTGATGTCCTCGAGGAACCCACACAGCTGTTTCGGTGCACACCCACCCATTCAGTAATCAGAGAAGGAAGGAGGAGACCTCTGCATAGCACAGAGTGTACAGGTCATGGTACAGCTCCTCATCATGTGTGTGGGCATGATGACTGTGATGGTGGGACTCGACTCCAAAGGTGGCAGAGAGGAGGCACTGTGCCCTGCAAACAGGATCAGCAGTGAGGTTGGGTTTGCAAGGCCCTGCTCGGCTGAGGCTTTGCCTGCTGGTAGCACAGTGCTGGGAGCTTGGAGCTGCAATGGGAGCTCCTTGTAAAAGGGCTGGAGAGAAACCCCTGACACCAGATCCTCCTCAATTTGTTTTTCATGTTCTCGTTTGTAATAATTTTGAATTTTATGAGGGATACTTCCTAAAACTTCCCCAACATGATGGAAACACATGTGGTGCTATAACACACGATGTGGCCATTTTGGGGGAGAGACTAGATCAAAACCTGCTTCCTTCTGACAGTTATATGGGATTTGTTCCAGGGGACCGGACAAGTGGAGGAGTGCAGGTACAGATTTCCTGCACCATCCACCCCTCCTAAAATACTGCATGTACATCTTTGCATCCAGATGGATTCTTTTGCTCACATGGTATTAAAAATGGCTCTTCTCCCTTTCTCTAGGAGTAACCCAGCTCAGTGCCTGCGCACATCCCTGTGCATCGCTCAGGATTTCACTGATGCGCAGGTTTGCTCCTGTGCTCTCTTCAAGGACAGGGGAAAACCAGGGAAGAAAATGCTCATCCTAGAGATGGGCCCTGTGAGCTGATAATGCCAAGGTTAAAGGAATTTTGCTGATCTCAAATAGCAAATCCCTGTAAGGTGGGTAGGACTGAGACGTCAGCAAAGCAGCATCACTGGCTCTGTTGGGGTCACCTGCAGCAGCATCTCAGTGGGCAGCCCCGGCGTGGGTTGCAGGCTGGCAGTAATCCCAGTTCTCATTATTTTAATGGCAAGATAAAACTTTTGTGTAATGTGTAAAATAAACCTGAGCCTCCCTGTGTTTATAGGAAAGGCTCAGATGGGCCGGGTAAACGATGTGTAAAAGATGTAGGCTGCAGGACAGTACCCAGTGCTGGGGACACGATGCAGTTTGAGGGCCTTGTAGCTCTGCTTTCCCTTATTCTGTGCCATACAGTGATACGCTGAGCCTTCCGAGCTGGGCAAGCAGCTCCTCCTCTCCAGGACTGACCCAAGTTCTCTGCTCAGGTAGTCAGAAAACACAGCCTAGGGCTGAGCCTCACTGGTGTGCCCACCCCATGGTCTGATGCTGTCCTCCAAGCCGCAGAATATGAGATGGGGGTTCTCAGCAAAGAGGTTCTCCGTATTAATGAGGGAAACTGATGTATACGTACTTGAGTGTGCTTCTCCTGGTGTAAATTAGGAGCAATCCAAAGAAGTCAGGAGAGCTGTACCGGTGTGAACCAGACTCCATAATATAGAAGAGAGGCCCCTTTTGTCAGGCGATGGCTTTTCCTCAGAAGCCAAATGATACATAATGTTTATATAGTGTTTTGCCTCTCCTAAATGCAGGCTAGACATTAATTGATTCCAGGTTTGCTCTGTGACGTAGGTCAGCTCTTTCCATTTTGCAGATAAAGGCCGGGCAGTGATTACAGTGGGGTGTGGGGGTCAGCAGTGGGGTTGGGACGTGGATCCGAAGCCGGCGGACCACGCTGCCTCACTAAATACACAACACCTCTGATGTATGTCGACATCCGCTGCAAATCTGTAAACCCAGTTACATTAAGCCTGGCTCAAATGAGATCTGTTTATGTCTCCAACGCTCAGAGCTGCTCAGAGCAGGACTTAACTAACGTACCACTGTTTGTGTTCGGAGCCTCTTAAAGCTCTGCCCGGACCATGCTGGGGTGAAACATCACACACTTCTGAGGCTGCTCCAGCATCACCCTCTGCCTTTTGCTTGTAGGGCCATTTGGAGAAAGCACTGCCCATTTTAAACAGTGATGGAAGGAATGATTCTGGTTCACTTGTGTTTACATGGCATTGGAAGCCTGTAGAGATGCATGTGAATGGTTTAAACTGGTGTGGGAAAAAGTTGCCTTGGTCTGTGAGCAGAGGTTGGCTCTCAAGCCCCCAGCACTGCCTTGGCCAAGGACTGGTCCCTCAGTGGGAGGCTCTGGTTCTTTGGTGGTTCCATCACTGCTCTTTGTTCTGGTGTATTGGGAACAAGCTCTGGCCCATTATCATGTAATCACTACGGTTGGAAAGGACCCCTCAGATCTTCAAGTCCAACCCCACCTCAGCCCCACTGTGCCCACTGATCATGTCCCCAAGTGCCACATCTCCTCCATTCTGGAATGCCTCCAGGATGGTGAATCCCTGGGCAGCCTGTGCCACTGCATCACCGCTCTTTGGTGAACGCAATATCCAACCTCAACCTCCCCTGGTGCAACTTAAGGCTGTCACCTCTCATCCATTATGATAACATTGAGCTGTTAAAATCCAGTGCTTAACTCTTGCTTCCCCCATGCTCAGAGCTCTGCTCCCTGCACTCAGGTCTCTAGGCCACCCTGCAAATCCTCAGCTGAGCCAGATGTGGACATGAGCAGGGATTTCAGCCCCATTTGAACTGCTCCAATCATCTGCTGGCTGAGGATGAGCAGGCACAGGAACACCTGTGGCACAAGCCTGGCTGTGTATGACATACATCCTTGCATGCATCCATCAGAAGACTCAGACGGGGTTTTACTGGTCTATTGCACAGTGGGAACCTGTACCTATAAAACAACTCTTAATTACTTCCTAAGTTACTAAGCAGGCTGATGTTGCTTTTGTCTTATAACACAACGGGATTTTGTCTATTTAACATGCAATGTTAAGTAGTGGCTGTAATAGCATCAGGAATAGAGGAGAAAGCAATATCTGGGAACTAAGACCATGCCAGCACCAGTTCCTGCAGACTCCAGACTCTGCTTTGAAGCTCTCCAGTCCAAATACTGCCTCTGTGCTGCCTCTGTGATCCTCAGGGATTACCACGTGGTGTAGTACACAGCCTTGTGCCAATATTACAGAACACATAAGCACACAATTTAGCTGCCTACTTTGCAAGTCAGCCTTACACAAGAGATTCCAGGGGTGCCTGGAGGCATGCTGCTGTTACTTACTGGCTGGATCTGCTATTATTGCCACTTCTGGCTCTAGCTGAAACAAGTGTAAGATTAATCTGCCTCATTAACTGACTCTGATGTATTCTAAAAACTAAATCTGCAATGTGTGAAATGCTGCATTTAAAAGAAAAAAAAAAACCAACAAAATCAAATCCATTTATGAGGATAAAGATATTTAGAGGCTTTTGCATACATACCAGAGACGGCTCTTGGCTGCCTCCAGGTCTCATGGCATGTCTTTCTCCAAAGCTGAAGAGATGTGGGTAGGGAAGGGGCCTTGGTGGGTAGGGAAGGGACCTCATAGCTGCGGGTGATGGGGTGGCAGAGGAGGGACCTCGGGCCTCCCCCACCATCGCTCCCCTCTGCTGTCACTTGGCTGCACCGTGGCTGTTGGCTGCACTGGGACATGGCATCAGATAAAAGACCTGTGAGTAACGCAGGGCCTAGAAATGCTTGGTGTACTTAGTCATCTCATCTGTGAATCAGCCTTTTGTTGGCAAGATGACCCTATCCCAGAGGGATTTTCCTTGAAAGTCTCCAAACTTGTTCCAGAACTGCTCTGCTGTGTAGAGTCCTGCACAAGAGGTAACTTCCAGATGGATGCTGCATTTGATGCGAGCACAGGTAGCATCCTGCTCTAACACATAAATGTTACGAGACCAAGAACCATCACCACCACATGCCCTCACAGTAAGAACATCCCAGGGGGGTCTGACCTCAGTGGGACCTCCCCAAAGTCAGCAAATATGGAGTCTGGCTAGATGGAGTCTAAGAAAAGGCCTGAGAAATGGGTTTCTGTTGTAATAGAGATAACTGCCTCACTAAAGGGTGAATCATTTTGATTATGATTCTCTTGTCTTCCTGTGCTTCAGGGATAATTCCAATTGGCTGAGTTGTTTTGGACTGATGTTGGCATGAGAGGAGCCAGTCCCAGAGCTCTGAGACCCAGTTTTAAGAGGTATGAGAGCACATGGGAGCAATGTAACTGGGAACAACTGCGATGGGAAGCAAAGCAAAAGCTCAATCCAGCACAGAAACTGGCTGCATCCCTGGCCCTTGGCATGTGCTTGTGTTGGACATTTCATAGTTTACCATCCATAGGCCTTGTTTCCTATCTATTTTTCCATTTTGCATAGGAGCTGAGCACTTATGAAGACTTGTCCACTCAGTTGTGTTGATGTGATACGCTGCTGGTCCAAGTGACATGCTCTGCTTTGATGCCTGCCTGGAAAACTATGTCCATTCACAGTACCTATGGGCACAGCTCCGCAATACAGAGGGAAAACTTTATGTGTCCTCAGAATCTGCACTTGGATGCTACAAGGAAGAAAACGGTAAAACAAAACACTGGAAATCTGTTTCTTATTTTCTGTACTGCCAAGCTTCTGTGAGACTTGCTAGAATCACAGCCCCAGAAAAACAGAAAGAGCAGAAAGAATTTTCTTGCTGATATTGGTGGTAGTAGGGGAGACACATCTGCCTGCTACAAGCTGGGGTGGGCTGGGGACAGAGATAGGGGTTCTGCATGCTTGGGAAGTGAGGAAATATGTGCAGATGCTCCATGTCCAAGAGAGAGGTTTATTAAATGTTGTGAAGGATTGAAGGCAAACTGCAATGCCTGGGGAAGAGACATACCTCGTGGGTTAGTTTTTGGTGACAATGATAGGTAAGACACGATGTTGGCCCATGATGGCAGCAGAAAAAGCGTCAAATGCTCAGACCAAGGCTGGATGTTTCCATGCTCAAGGCATCTTCTGCATACAGGCACTCAGGGGAACGCAGGGAAACCTCTGATTCCACAGGCTGTGAAGGTGTTTGGTGACACCAGGTTGCTCTTTCTGAGGTAGTAGGGCTTACCTTCTCCATCTCCACCTAACAAGTGCCTGCTGCCATCCTGGGAATGCATGTATGGCAACCTGGACATGCTGAGCTGGGGAAAATTTCCCATGGAGTTTTGTACCATGATGCCAGGAGCTGTAATTGCCTTGGCAGAGGCGGCCACAGCTGTTGGAACCTGCCCTCCTGCCCGTGAGTCAGAGTGAAAGTGCTGGAGCCATGAGACGGCTCTGAGCAAAGACAGATGCAAAACTGGGAGGTGCTTTCTGAGCTTTTTGTTTCCTTGCGGGCAAGGCTGAAAAAGATGAGCAAGGGAACAGGAGAACCTACTGCAGCCTTGGATCCTCATGGCTGCTGCTGTGCTTGGCTCTGCACCATGGTAGCATCACATCCCTGCCCACAGCCTCACCCCTCAAAGCAGCCCCCAAACCCACCTGCAGATGTGGGACTGTTTCCAGCACAAAATAACCTTTTGTGTGGGTTATGACCAACCTGCTCCATGGGATGGCTGAAGCAGTGGGCAGATGGCAGCAGCAGGGATGTCTCGAGGTGGGGATGGGACCTGTCTGGAGATGGGTGGGATGGGAGCCCATCACCGAGCTCTTCCCAGCCCTGGGGAGGTCCTGTCACCTCCGTGCTCCTGGTTCATGGCTCAGAGCCATCTCTCGTTTAGTCCCAGTGAATTACTGAGCCCCAGGAAGCCTACCTTACTTAGGCTTTTGTAGAAGTCAAGGGCTCAAATTGAGCAGGAGCTTGGGGAAACCATTTCCCTTGTTAAAATAAATGTATTAGTTTAATACGTACCAGGAGAGGATAGGGAGTTCTCCTTGTTAAATATTTACCAGTCAAACCCTGCTGAGGACTTACTTGGAGCAATTGAGCTTTAGTGATTTCCTTCTATTGTGGTCTGAGTTTCCAGCATCGCTGGGAAACCGCCTGGCAGGGCTGGGAAGGCTGGTTTGGATCCACATCCAATGGAGGGATGGAGCCTTGCTTCCCAAGAGCAGTGGGATGCAGCAGAGATGCCCCCAAACCACTCAAAAATGAATGAAAAAGAAGAAAAAAAGGTAATGGGTGAGCAGAGCCACAAAACACTGCTCTGTGCCTTACCTGGCTCAGCTGCCCCTGAGCACATCCGAGCAGGCACACAGCAGTGGGATTGAATGAGTGGGATTCCATGGGGCTGATCCTCTTGGCAGTGGGCAGGTGGCTTTGGAAAGATCACAAGCTGTGAATTATCTCTATGTCTGCATGATGTCTGTTCCGTCATTGGTGGTGTCAAGCCGAATTCTGAGAGTCTATCCTAACTCAGGATTTTCCTAAGGTACCTAATTCTACTTAAGAGAAGAATTTTAGATACATGATATTTGCTTGCATACAGTAATTCAACACTCTCTTATGTTACAAATCACATATTGATTTACAGTTTATCTGAGCTTCAGCTGCGACAAGCCTTAACTAACCCTAACCCAAACCACAACACGAGTTTACGCACCAGCAACCTCTAAATATTCAACATTTCTTAAAACTGGCATCTCTTATTTTCCTTATCAAGCTAAATTCAGATGATTTGATGACTCCACGTCATTTTGCAACTCATTGCTTCCCCTTACATTCCCTGGAACGAACAGGAAGCGTAGCCCATAGGGATGCCCAGGGATCTTGTTGGTCATTTGCTCTCCTGAGTGCAGTGGATCGCAGCTTTTTAAGGGTTGTGTTGTTGGGTATTTTTTTAAAGAATGACTCTATTAATAATGCTAAGAGAAAACAGATGTGTCAGGTTTGCAACCAGAAATGTGGATATTCCAGGAGACATCAATTGTTAGAAGTAAACACCAGCCTTGATTCAACAAAGCTCTTAAGCAGACACTTAACTTTAAGCATGCACTTATGCGGGCGTTAACATATGTTCTGCTATATAAGGAGGAACTTAAGTACGTACTTAGAGTTAAGCTCATGCTTAAGTGCTTTGTTGAATTGGGGCCAATACTTCAACTCTCCCTCTGTCTCCCTAACATTAACCGTGCCTGACATCCAGGAAACTCGAACAGGGATGGCTGTATTTACCTACTGCTGTTTCTTTTCCCCTTAGAGTCCCTCCGTGCCCGCATGAAGAAACCATCATCCTTGTACTCTTCTCTGCATTTATCTTTATGGATTTATTCTTTTTTTAATCAAGATATATTTCAGAGATATGTTTGTTTAAGACACTTGTTGATTTTGTGCTTTATTATTAGGTTGGCTGCTTGTTTGAATCCTAAGAACCAAAAGGTGCACTGTGCAGCAGTTTAGGCTCCTTAGCCAACCCTACTGCATGAAAACCTTCATTTTCAGTTTTTGCTTTTGTGGCCTTTTCTCTCACTACAGCCTCTGTTCACCAAGTAGTGTATGTGGACACTCAGGTAGGAATGGAGAAGACCTTTTTGTCTTCGAGGTATGTTAGTGACCTCCTGAACAAGCCTGGGTGCCCTACTAGCCTCTTAGTTGCTGCTGGGAGCCTTCACCTCCAGTTACAGTGATCTCATGCTGAGAGCTTCCCCTCCTGCTCACAATCAGCACCCCTACAAGTCCTGACTCCCAGCTTGTGTCCTATGTGTGCCTTGGGAGCAAATCTGTTGGTTGCCTGTAGGTTTTTGTTTGCAGCAAGCAGTGTTGCTGTGAAAGCTGAACAAATCTGTTTCCATGGGCCAATGAGAGCTCAGCAAGAGTGGGAAACAACATTGGCACCTGCAGACCCAAACCACAAAGGGAGAACTTAGGACCAAACGTTTCCAAAGTATTGATTTGTAGATGAAATTCTGCCTTTGTTACCATCATCCACCCCAGTGGTGTCAGTGTTCCTTCCTCCCCAAGGCACTTCTGGACAGCTATTTGAGGATGCAGCAGGAGCACTCTGGAACAAAACAGCCGTGCCTTCCCCAGCCCATGCTTTCCATCTAGAGCAGCCCAAAAAGTCATGGCTAGAGGGGTATGGTCACTGAAGAAAAGAGTTTTGTCTTACAGAACACAGCCAAATGTGATGTGCTCTGGGCCTTCACTCAGCTGAGATGCAGAGAGCATCACATGGATTCTGCTGTGACTTTTCTTGAACAGAACTATTAATACTGACCTCAAGGATCAACCCTCCGCTACCTATTTGCAGATGGCAGCATCCAAATTCCATGTTTTTTTTCTGTCTTGGAAAATAAAAAACCCCACCAGAAGAAAAGGAATGTGAGTTTGTACCTGGAAGGCTCCGGGCTGGAGCGCGCGCCCCTGATTTATGGCATACTTGTTAAAACCACTTGTTCTTGTCATAACAAAACAGATTGGAGCGAAGTTTGGTGGAAGGTCTCCTTCTAGTTGGCACTTCATCATGGCTTCTTACTCTTTCCTAGGTTCTGGGGGTTTACAGTTATATAAAACTTAATGAATCAGTATACTTTAGATTTCCTTCCTAATGCATATGGGTTCAATTAACTGCACTGTTTGCTTATTTAAGCGTTTTCATTAAATTGCTTTACTATATTTTCCCGCAACTGAAAGGGAACATGGTGGGACCGATGCCATCTGCCACCATCGGTTTAGCAGAACCTTTTTCTTTGTTCAGACCCATTCTTTTTTATTACGAGACCTTCCTACCCCGTGTGCCACGCACTTATTGCATTCTCCTCTTCCAACTGCAGACTGATAAATGAAAGGCTTGTGCAAGGACCTTCATGCGTGGTACTTTTTAAGGCGTTCTTTTACAAGGTCGGGTTGTGTTTTACTCCCCCTTTCTCTCCCCCTGCTTGCAGATTCCTCTTTGCTCCAGCTTGTGAATAAATAATTGTTGCTATTACAATACCTAGCAGCTCTTGCTGCCTGGCTCTGCTTTTGCCAGGCTGCACACTCAGTCCAGCACAGCCAGGACAGGACAGGGCTGCTTGCTGTGTTTAAGGAAAAGCACATTGTGCCATCCCACCTAAGGTTCCTTCTTACAGCAAGGCTGCTCCCCTTGCTACAGCTTTGGATCCTGCGCCTTCAGGACTTCCTGCATTGCCCTCTCCCAGCACAGAGGCAGTGGTTTGATGCCTTCCTCCTTGTTGCTCATCAGAATGGACGATGCCTATTCCATTTTGCGGACAGATTAAACCAAATAAACTCACCTGCTCTGCTTGGGATGCAGTCTGTGGGCTGCTGCATAAATCCACCACTATTAGAGATCGCTAATAGGAAAAGCACCTCCTGAAAAAGAGAAAAGGGGAAGTCATTCATCCTAGAGGACTCCATCCAAGGGTTGGTGTTTTGATGTGGAAATGCAGTGATATTGCATCTTTCATCTGCTGCCTCTCGGTGAGGGGTGAAGCACTCAGTTCTCTTAGAGCAAATTTTGCAATCTAAGGAGGAAAACGCCCCATGTTTTATCATCTTCTGTTCCATGCTGGGGGCATTTTATAGAAGGGGAGATGCAAAGAGAATAAATAACTTGCCCTTAAGATGCACAATGAATCCATGGCATAGAGGAGCAAGAGAAATGCTTCCAACAAATGCTTGCAAGAGCCTTTCCCAGGCAGTAATTTTGGGGAGGGCACCCAAAGCCCAAGGAGAGGACTGGAGGGTGATGCTGGGGAACCTTTGTTGTGTGCCTCTCCGCTCTGTGGAGCAGTGCACCAGAACATCGGGACCGAGAAGGAAAAGAAAGCAAAAAAACTAACAATAAAAATAATGCTGCACAAACATTCAGTGCTCAGTGAAGAGAAATGTAAGAAAAAGGAAAATGTGGGAACATACATTTAAACTGGAAGGAAAAGCATTTCCTCTCCCCTGTTCCTCCAAGCATTTAACAAACATTTTTCTTCCCTTTTTTCCCCCCTTTCTTTCCTTATTTTTAATATTCTCTGCTTTCTTTGTTGTTTTTTCCAAGGGCAAACATGGCAAAGACAACACAGACTGTACAAACCGTTATGGGGTCAGCAAATGAACCACTGTGGGAGTGAGGATCTACAGGAGCAATGGCAGCGGGGACCCTCAGTGCTCACAGCCCACATCCCACAGGGACCCACATCTCTGCTCTGCGGGACCTGAGTGCAATGGGCTCCATTTGCTGAGACGGTAAGGAATCACCTGGAAAACCCCAACTGGTGCAGAGCCTGGGTTGGCTGACAGTGGATGGAGAGACCTGCCAGCCTCCAGCTCTCTCTGGTGCCATTTTTTTTCTGGATAAATGGAAGCTGCTGCTGGCTGGGGTATACATTCCCTCAAAACATGCCTGTTCTTGATACCCCAAATGCAGATATTCAGTTGTGGAAGAAAAGGGAGAGAGGCAAAAAAAACCAACAAAAAACAAAAAACAGTAGAAAGAAAGAGAGAAAGAAAAGAAAAAGGAGAGAGAGAAAAATCCCGACGCTTCCAAGACACTAAAAATAGACTCTGATCACTTACCAAATGGTAAAATGAAAATGATTTGCTTTGAATAGTCTCCAGAAAGGCTCAGATACAATGTCTTGTGGAGCAAAATTGAATCAGTTGAAAGTGCAGACGCCAGCTCAGCCTAATCCCTCCCAGCTGCTTTGCTTTGCTTTTTTTCCAACAAGCAGCCCCTAAAAGTCGTCTCCCTAATCCTGCAAACTGAAATTCAATCTTGTATTTTTTTTTTTAAATCAAGTTTCAAGCCTGGGGCTTGCAGGGTGGGGGAAGAGGAGGAGGGAGGGCTTTGGGGTTGCCTCCTTCCCTCGCCCTGACTGCAGTAAACACAGCCTTGAATTCAAGGAAAAGCTTTAGACTCCAATTCGCTTGGCTTGAGCCAAACACACAAATCTGATGTCTTTAAAGCCCCTCCAGCAGACGGGAGATAGCTTTGAGATGCTCACTAAATGGCTGTCTGGTTGCTGCCTTTTTGTTGTTGATTGGGGGCCCGAGGAGACCTTGTCTCTGGATTGTTTTTTCTATTTTTTTTTTAACTAGTGTCTGCTTTTATCAGTGTCTTTGGGTTGGGCATTTACCGATACAAAGACCAAGACAAACAATTTCTTACCCGGGCTGTGATTGCGGCCAGCAGTGCCTGTTCGGTCTCTGCTATCTGGGGGAATATCGGGAGGTATTTATGACACTTTCCTAAGAGTTTCCCGACTCCTGCCCTCTGTGTGTGCCTTGCAAGGACGCAGCAAACACCACCGGGCTCTCCACAGCACCTGGGTGCTCTTCGCTGCTCGCTTTGGTCTCTCTTTGCTACCTGGTGATTCCCTGATCCCAACATTATTTGGCACAAAGTGATGCAGTTTGCATTTTGGAGGGTAATTAAGAGTAGATAAAGTAACAGCAAAGCACTCAAAGCCAAATTGTGTGGCTCAGCATCCCGATAACTCGAATTCCTGGGTCTGAACACTTCCAAACGCAGAGGTTCAAAGGTTTTCACCCCCTCAGACATGAAGGTTCACCCTGGGAGGCTCTTGTTTAGATCCAGGTTGGGATCCAGAGTTTAGCAGGAAGGAATCAATGGTCAGAAGGGGGAGGTGGGGCGGGGGTGTGTATTTTGCAGGGCAGAACTCCGCTCGGAGCAGGTGTAGGTTTGTGTAGTCAGGGGAAGGTTTGGAGCAGCAGAAGAAATTAGGAAGTCAGATCTGTAAGAAGAGAATGAAAAGCTCACGTGGGAATTTTTGATAGCCCTTTCCTCATCCTGACAGATGCCATGACAGATGATGTACCTACAGAACACCCATGCAGCTCCCGCGCCCTGTTAGCGCATAGAACAGGCAAAGCGAGTCCCATGTCATGAAAATCACATATACTACAGACGTGGACTTCACAGAGAGGATTATTTTGTCTTTTTCTAACATCCACTTTTCTCCAGCTTATCGGCATAGCATTCTTGACCCCCCACACTGTGCAAGGAGCAAACTTCTACTTGCGTGCAGCTGGTGCATTTCTGCTTGGAGGTGCATGGAGCTGCATGATGTTTTACTCCGATAATACCTGTCCTTGCTCTCCATATCCCTGAACCTATTGGTCTGATGCAAGGCTGGGTCACCAGGAGTGATAAGAGCATTACTGCTAAAGGTTACTTTGAACAGAATTGCCTCTCATATAATGAGGGAGAGTGTGTTGGGCCCATGGGCTGAATGGCCACTTTGGTTGGCTTCTGGAGTTTATGATGTAAACTGATGGACAAGTTAGATAACCATATGGGAATAAATGGGTAAAGGTATACAGAAAAGTATGTGGGAGATGGATGAACTATAGTAAAGGGTGTAGTTGTATAGACACATAGAGGGTTTATGCAAAGGGTGGGTAATTCCATATTAATGCAAACAGGGTAATGATAGAAGGAAAATGAATGTATTTCACATGGAAGACAGCCTACCCAGGGGTTTGGCCTGGTGACTGTGGATTCATTGGATAAGAAAATATCTGGAATAGATGTGGGATAGGCAGTGTTAAAGCAAGTCCCATGTGGGTGGGTGGAAAGTCTGGATAGGAGCTGGGTAGATAGGTAGTGGATTGAGGTCAGAGTGGGCTGACGGGCTGCTTTGCGCATCTCTGGGCTGAATATGCATCCAGAAGAGGCAATGGCTGTATTTGCCATAAAAATATGTTAAAATGTAGAGTTTGGTATGGGAGGACTGTAGAGGGAAAAATGGAGAGAAAGAATGATCGGTTACATAGTATAGATTAAACTTAGTATGGTTTAGAATAAGGCAGAAGTTAGCTAGACAGATAAATATGCACGGGATGGATTGCAATATACTTAATCCTTATTGCCATGTTAAAATGAGCAAATAGGTGTCTATACACCTGATATCAGCTTGTTTGATAGGCGTGAACTAGATAAGTGTGGAAGAGACAAAGGTAGACTGGGTAAGTAATGTAGGTAACTACTGGGTGGCTGGGAAGATAGGCTAAGTAGGAGCAACATGGACAGAATAAACATAGGAGCATGGACTTTTGCAAGTAGGTATGTGTTACATGTACACAGCTATAATAAGCAGAGATAGAATAGAAAACTTAGCAGGGGATGGGGAACAAATGGAGGCAGGAATTGATAGGTGTATCAATAAATAGTTTAGGTGAAGAGATGTAGAGATGTTCTCAGCTAAATTAAATATGTGACATGAGCCACAGCGACCCAAATAGTTGTAATGTGGGAACTGAATTGTGGACAAAAAGATGATCCCCTTTAAATACTGAGAGCAGTCTGAGGTTAGGTCAGCTATGTAAAAATTGGATGGAAGGATGGGTAGATGGGTAAAGAGTAAAGGGATTACTAACTGAGCTTTCACGGGTTAGAAAGATTGATCAGATAAATGTGTAGAGGGCAGATTAATAAATTAAAGGCCAAAAGAGAAAGAGATTAGATTGAGACGGACAGGTTTATGGCAGACAGAACACGTGTTGTTTGGGAAAAGAGATGGAAAGGCCTCTGGAATGATGGAATAAATGTGTGACTAATGCAGGCAGAAAATGTGGACTGATAGGGTGAGTAGGGCATCGGTTATGGGGAATGTAGACAGATAGTAGAAGAGCAACAGCAGAGTTAATAGATGAGTAGTTAATAGGGTAACAGATGAGCAATTCCCGTATGAGGGTAGCTGGTCAGTCAGACTGCCTACGAAGCTTTGTAGACAGAGGAGGGGAAAAAAGGAGATGCAGAAGACAGATGAGCAAAGGAAGCATTGGGAAGACATGTACAGCAAAGATAAAGTGTGCAGATGGGAGAGAAAAGTGGATATGAAAAAAGGCAAGAAAGTACTTAAGGAAGAGTCAGGTAAAATAGGCACAGAGTAAATAGATTACATATAAAATGCATACAAAGTAAAGAGATTATGCTGAAAAAAACAAGCTTAGAACATTTAGGGAGCTAACAGGTCAGACTGGGTATGGGTAGAGAAAGAGACAGAGGAGTATTCATGAGCTGGGAGTGTTGTGAAATTAGGCTGATGATCGGGTGCGAATTAGAGGGATGTTAAATAAGGGAGTAAATCCTGGACAGGATGATGGATGGTGGAGTAGGTGGGTGCACATAGAGATGAGTAGGTACCAGGAAGCTCAGGAGAGTGGTATGGGTGAGCAAAGAGATGAATATGGATGGAACAAGGAGGAAGACAAAAATATATCATTTGCTGTATGCTATGGAAATCGAGAGATGAATTAGAATTTGCATGAGATGGATGAGATAGGTAAGTAGTCACAGACATTAGTGTAATGAGTATGTAATAGCACAGACTGCAAAAAGGATCAGTTAATCATGGCATTAGTTGCTTTGCTGTCTCAGGCAAGAGCAGAAGTGGCGAATACATTAGTGTTATAAGAGAGGATGAGGGTTAGTAGACTGAATGTGTGAGACATGAATGTAAGCAGGATAGGCAGAGAGGTCAGGTAAATGAGAATACACGGGACAAACGGATTGCTAAGAGTTCTGAAACTCCAATATAAACACCTATATGTGTGGATGTGTGGGAGAGAGGAATAGATGGTCTGCACTCCTAAGGGAGAGAAAGAGCTGTTTGCACAAGAAGTAAACAGAGAACTCGCATGATGAATGCAGAGATCTGAGTACTCACCCAATTTGAAAACTAACTAATTTTCAGTGCTGACACAAACGTAACCCTAACCTTAAATCTTGTCCTATCGCAACGGTAAACCTAACCTAACCCTAACCCCTAGCAGTCTATGAGCACAGCATTAACCCACAACCCAACCTCATCCCAAATCCTCACCCCATCCCTAGCACAAGCCACGAGCTACCACTGACCACAGTCCTATCCTAAAGCTAATATGTCCCCTCTTAGCCCTGCCTGAGCCCAGACATAATCCTCAGTACAGAACCAACCCCACCCCTAACTCTAAACCAACCTCAGCCCTGACTCTAAACAAACCCTGACCCCTCCGAGTGCCTCAGCCCTACCCCTGCTTAAATTTAACCCTGTGCCTTAGAGGAGCAGGGAGCGATATATGGCACATTTTGCCTTTAGCTGATACAGAACTGTTAGAAAGAAAGCTATGAGCGTGGCACTGGGCAGCCACATCACAAGGGCAGGTGGGCATGGGGAAGCCAGGGGCAGGCAGGTGAGGAGGGAGGGGGGAACTGTCTCACAGGTGAGCACACAGCTGGGAAATAGATAGCAACGAATATTGTCAGGCAGTGTTGAATTGTGTGGGGAGGACAGGTAACAGCCTGGGTTTGGGTCAGGAGAGAAGATGGGGCTGCAGAGCAGCAGTTTCTGCTTTTTATTCAAATGATGAGCCCTGCATATGCGACCAGCAGAGAGGTGTTCGGATGGAGGTGTCAACCCCGTGGGGAGATGTGGATCAGTGCATGGGATGGACAGCTCTTGGGGAGGAAAGGCAGCTCAGAGGGGCCTGGAAGGGTGCACCAGGGACAGAAACTTGCTCAGTCAGCAAGGGTTGCCTTCACCTTTCCTCCAAAGTGTGCTTTGGGACCACGTCTGCTGTCACTCTGCCAACCAGGGACACAGTGGGGGCTGTGAGCTGGGCCAGGTGTGAGGCTGAGCTTTCAGATGTCAGGATCCAACCCAGCAAAGTGCTGTGAGGTGTGTGGAGAGGTGTGAGCCTGCTTCCCTGCCACAAAGGGTGATGGGTTTTCTTCCAGCTCTGCACACCCTCCCTGACATTGGCATTCCCTTCTCATTTTCCTGCTTCCAGGGGATACTGCACCCAAGCCAGGCAGTGCGCAGGGCTCCATCAGTGATGCTGTTTGTGCAGCATCTCTGTGCTGAGGAGCGAGCAGATGGCATGGGCAGGGACATGGGGATGTGACAGCCCTGCTGCCCTCTGTGGGGTCAACACTGCCCACAGCCCCCCAGACTGGATGCTGATGGGATGCTGGATGCACATGGGAAGCTCTGGAGTGTTTCAGGGTTCCCACAGTTATCCAACCAGCACGGCACCTCAGATTCACACAGCACTGGGTGCTTATAAAGATCCCACTGTGCGCTCAGCTGTATCTTCAGACATCTAAATCCCTCTAAAAGTCTCACTCTTAGTGTCTAAATCCCAGGTGCCTAACTCACTTCTAGGAAAATCTCACACCAGGACTGATTCACTGAATCATTTTTGAAAATCTGCTCCTCACTCACATAGGGCTTTTGAAAATCCCACTGCTAATCTCCTATACCCGGGCATGTATCACTTTGAAGCCTGTAAAATAAATTACTTGGTGCTCCTGTGGGACGGCAGCTACTTTGTCCCCGCTCGCACTAAGTCAGATTTTTGTTTCTTGCATATTAACACAGCGATTTTTTTGGAAGCCCTGAAGCTGTTATGCGGGACCCGAATGAGGAGCGTGGGTCGGGCGCAGCTCCCCGTGCTGCGGTGCCGCTGCTGCGCCTGCAGAGGTGTCGGGAGGAGCTGCTGCTGGGCGGCTCATTTACATCACTGTGGTTCGCCCGTGGGCACAGCGCGTCTGCTCTGCTCCGCCGATCTCCTGGGAAGAGTTGGGAGCAAATCGGTTCGCCTCTCACCGAGCCCCGGCGGTGTTTGCTGCCTTCTTGCAAGAAATCGCTTGGCTGAAGGGAAAAATCCAAGTGCATATGTTCTTTCATTAGTTTTTTTTTTTCTACCCCCCTCCTCCCCTTTTTTTATTTAACTTTAATTTCCTATTTTCATTCGTTGGCGCGTTCTTTTCTTCAAACCGTGCCCGTGCTTTCTTCATTAGAGAAATCAGAGCTGGGGGATAAACAAATGATTCTTTCCTGTAACAACAACAACAGCAACAAAGAAGCACGGGCTGGCTGCTGCTGAGGCATTTTTGATAGGAAATCTGCCCGCAGCCCTCCTGTTAATCAGTTTGGCGCAGCGCGAAGCCTGCAGCTTGTTAATGGGAGCCGCACAACGGCGAGCTGCAGCGGAGGAGAGCTGCGTGGATTTTACTCTGCAGCTCTGTTAATTAAAACATATTTCACTTTGAAGGAGGCTTTTACTGTTTTCTACGGGGGTGAGCAGAAAGCTGTTCCCTCGGTTAGATGAAAAGAAGGAATCGGAGGTATTTCTTGCAAGTAACAACTTTGCATTGTTTGACGGGCGAACTCATTTAGCAAAACGAATGTGCAGCTCCTATTTTTATTTATTCTCGGTCCCCGTGCACTTTGTGAGTCTGAGCACCTTGGCTGGTTGGATAATAGCAAACCAAATGTCCACCTACAAGTCGCCAGACTGGATCGGAAAAGCTGTCACAGATCCTTTTTAATTGGTAAAGTAATTTTTACTTACACACTGGTAAACTAAAATAATAAGGCCTGAAATGGTGCCACTGAAGTTAATGACAAAACCTTCAGAGGTTCCAAGTCAAGCCTGCACTTTATGATCCCAGTCCCAGCAACTTTTGTTGAGAGTTTGCAGCAAAACGTTAGGGCATTTCTAAGTGTTATTTTTATTATTCAAAATCCCATTAAAATCAGTACTGAAGCATCCCATTAATTTAAATGGGACTTTGCATACTTTGCCGAGTTCCAGGCCACAGATAAAGAGAAGTATGCAGCACAGAGTTAAACTGACCACAGCTTTTTATTAGAAGACATTTAATCTGGAATGAACAGCGCAGTCTTAGGCACTGGGGCTTTGTGGACTTCATCTGGGCTGTGCAATAGGAGCCTCTGCAGTACAACAGCCTTTGGGACCACTCAGCACATGCAGGGCTCCCACGCCAAGCCATGGCCCAGGTAGGTATGCAGAGCGCTCCCCAGGCTGCTTGGCCTTGGGAATGCTAATAGGTGAGCCAGCACGCCCAGAACGAATGGAAAACTTGATTCAGCTCTTTTTGGGGCTCCAAGCATCCGCTCGCCTCAGCACACGAGGCTGCAGGCTGTGGGTAGAGCTCTGGGGCTCCGTACAGCATGGCCAAAGGCAGAGACCCAGTGGGGATGGAGTGACGCAGCCTCAGCAATCCTTGCATGAGCTTCCCACGCTGGAAACCACTTGTAGGAATGTTCAGGGTGAGAAAAGCATCACCTCTGGTGTGCGACAATATGGCTTTGGTGAGGGGAGATTGAAAACCAACACACAGAGAACAGCGAGGCAGGGAGTCGTGTATGGGGGACAGCCCTCTGGGGGCTCAGGGACTATGTAATAATGTCCCCCCCAGGGCTGGGTACACACCTGGGTTGTGGCAGAAGTGTCCTCTGAGGACATCCCTAAGGAAGTTGTGCTTGGACAGGAGGTCTCATGCTTCGAGCCCACCAAATCTCCCCACTAATTTGATTGTAACCACTGTGGGGGAGACCTTCCAGGCTGCTGGAAGCAGGACATCCATAAAAATGCACGGGGACGGTGTAGGAGGTGTTTTCTGCTCAATGTCTACTTGGAATTTTCCTTTCTCTGAGCCATAAAAGGGTCGAGAAACCCACATTTCCCCCCCACTGTGGTGGGTGAGCTTCCCCTGGCACATGGCAGTGGGGGGAAGATGCTGATGGTGGTAGCTGCTGGCTCTCATACACAAGCTGCATTCTGGGGGGTTTCAGGGCTCTGGCAGCAGGACTAGGGCTGAACGCGTGCACCGTAGCTGCTGCCCTGATTTAGGGCTAACAGTGCTGCCTCCAGGAACAGGAGAAAAACCAACGCAGCCAATCCAGGCTGAAATAACTGCGGAGGGCTTTCAGATAACCCCCCCCCCAAGGAAAGAGGACGGAAAAGCAGGAATTTTCCTGACCTGATGTGCGTGCTCGTGCAGCTACAATAACGGACAATGTGAGCTCCCCGCCCGGTGCCCTCCCCCCCAACCCTCCGCCTCCCCAGCTCCGGGGCTCTGAGGGCTCAGGAGGACCCAGGGGCTCGGGCCGCGGCTCATTATTCCCCCAGTATCCCCCCCAGTGTCCCCCTGATGCCAGAGGACCCCGTAGGGCTCGGCGGGGCCAGGCTGCAGCTCACATCCCCCCCGCACCAGGAGCGACTTTGGGACAGAGGAATTCTCGGATCGTTTTGGCGAAATGATGGCGTATTCGGCAAAATGTCATCGGAACGACAACGGGTGTGAAATCAGCGAGCGGGGCTTGGGGCAACTTGGGGTGGAAGAGGAATGCTGGGGGGAAGAAAAAAGAAAGGCATCGAATAAACCTTAAATTGAGAATATCTGGGAAATCCGAGAAATAAGGGAGAAAAACACCTTAGTAAAACGGAAGGAACTGTTCAGAGGGATCGATGGGCCCCGGGGCTGTGCTACACGGAGGGGGGGGGGGGGGGGGGGGGGTTCCTCTCGGGGCGAGGATTGACTCTTTTGAGGGGGGAAAAACGAACCTCTCACAGAGCTCGGGGTTATTATAGCGGAGGAGCAGAAACCCACGAGGCATCCACTGCCACGCCGGAGCAGCGGCGATAGGACGCCGTAAAGCTGGGGGGGGGCTCTGGCCGGGCTGCACCCGGGGGCCGCAGGGCTGTGTGCCCTCCCCGGGGCCGAGGGCGGGGAGGGGGGTCGTGGGGACGGCGGAGTTACGGGAGGAAGCGGAGGGACCCCCCCGAAATACCATCACCGGGCAGGGAGGTGGGAGGGGGGGTGGAGGAAATCTCCTTTTCTTTCAAGCGGTCCATCTCTCAAACCCAGAAAAAAAAAAACATTAAAGGCGTTTCTACATTTCGTTTCACCGGTTTTGGTTTTTTAGTTAGTTTGTTTGTTTATTATTATTATTATAATTATTATTCCCATGCTCTTAATTTTGGAAGAAGAAAAAAAAAAAGAATTAATAATAATAAAATCACAAAACATAACTTATAAAACAATATATATACCGCATCCGTATCCACAACAGCATAACTGAAACATCCAGCGTAACGTTACCACAGGTGTGAAATACACTGGGAAAGAAGTACCGTGTGCATTTTATATTACGTTTCTTTGTCATCTACAGGTAATAAGAAGTACCGACAAAAAAAAAAAGAGAGAAGCAACAAATATGCCTGCAATGAAACTTCATATGCGTTTGGTTATGCGTATTCAGAAAGATCATATTTATCAGTTCCTTTTTTTTTTCCCCCTTTTTTTTCTTTCTTTTTCGCCAACAAGCACTTGTTAAAGTTATCTACATTTACATAAGAACTCCTTAAGATAAGAACACCTGAAGATTTCTCTTTTGGGTTATTTCTTTTTTGGTTCCTTGGTTTTCCTTTCACTGTTAGAAACGCTTTCGGCTTTGCCGTGCAACCCTTCCGGACCCCGAAGCTCACCGTTCTCAGATGCAGTATCTGGATTCGCTTCATAACAGACCATTTTTGGCCTTTTTTTTCTTCTGTTTTCCTTTAGATTCTCTAAAAGTTCTTTAATATTATTATTATTTTAAGAGAAAAAAAATAGTAAAAGAAGACTGGAACCCTGCGATTAAATAAAGACGGGTGATAATTTCATTATCAGGATAAGAGTTTTGGATGGGGAAAACGCTGGAGAGTTTTCGCATCGCTGGAGGGTGTCTGCGTTCTCACGACCGGGGATACTGCAGTCGTTTGGAAAGGACGAAGAGGTAGGAACCTGGAGCTGCTTAGGATCGGGAATGACTGGATTATAGCTTCCAACTAAAGAAAAAAACATCAAGAATCATGCATTTTAAAAACAGTTTATTCAACGGCCAAGGACAATGAGCCGGCACAACGTAACGGCGGATATAAATATAACCTTATATAAGTGGTTGACCCTTGTCATTATTATACCTAATATTTTAACCATTTCCCCCCGCAGAACCGACTCTGCGAATTATATCTTTTTTTTTTTCTCCCCTCCCTTTTTTTTTTTCTTTTATTTTTTTAATTTATTTTTTAAATCTTTTTTAATTTTTTTTTTTGTTGTTATTTCTTTTCCTTTTTGTTCCCCCTCCCCCCCCCCCCATCCCCCTTTTTGGACTGCGATACCGTTTCTCAGTGGTAAACATCACCCGAACTCCCCCCATCTCCCCCCACCTCCCCCCCCCCACACTCCACCCTCGTGCGCCCGCGGCCGCCGCCGCCCCCAGCGCTCCCCCCGGGCCGCCCCCAATGGCCGCGCTGCCTCGGGGAGCGGCCGCCTTACCACCTCCTGTGCAAGTTCAAGTAAACACATACAACCCGCATCATCCAGAGAAAAATTGCAACTCATCCATGTACCAGATTTCGGTGTCTCTTGAAAAAGTTTTCTGGTCCGTTTCCGTTTTTTTTGGATTTATTATTATTTTTAATTATTATTTTTAATTATTATGATTGTTTTGGTGGTTTGCTTTTTAATGGTTACTATTGGCTTATTTGTTTTTAAAGCGCTGCTTTGTTGGTTGTGTCGTCGGATCTCTTTTTCTATTTCCTTATTTATTCTTATTTTTGTTGTTGGTTTTTTAGACAATCGAAGTCCGCAGAGCTTTCGGGTTTCGTTTTATTATCATCATTATTATCATTATTATTTTGCCTTCTCCCCCCCCCTCCCCCTTTTTTGTGCTGTTTCTTTCCCTCTCTCACTTGCTCGGGTTTTGCTTTTACACATCATCGGGTTCCTACATACACACACACACACGCACACATATATATATATATATTCATTTCCGTTTAACGTCGCTTTGTTTCTGCTTTATTTTGTATTTTTTTTTTCTTCTTTTTTTGTTTTTGTTTTGCTTTGTCGGCGCTGTTCGTCGGAGGTGGTTCGTGTCAAGTCCATCAACTGTTGTACTGACAGGCGTTTAGGCTGGAGCCGGGGCTCTGCAAACTGCTGTAGCCGAAACTGGAGTGCTGCTTTGATTTCAGTCTGAGGCTGGCCAGGCTGGAGTTACAAGTGTCCCGGTACACGCTGTAGGGAGAGCCCGGCGGCCCATAGGGACAAGCGGGTGACGACATGGCCGAGTTGAGCGATGAGCCGCTGATGTTGTTGATGTTGTTGAGGCCAGAGTTGGCCATGCCCGGCACGGCCGAGTGGCCCATCCCGGAGGGCATGTTCATGGAGGAGATGCTGCTGGGAGCCGAGAACATGGACTGCGAGGAGAGGGGGCTCATGGAGTTGAAGAAGGTGAAGCTCTTGGTGGAGAGCGGCGCCGGGGTGAGGCTTTTGGTGGCCCAGTTGTTGTAGGGGTACCCGGCGTACATGTCGTCGTAGGGCTGCATCAGCCCGCTGAACTGCGGCACGTAGCCGTTCTTGCACAGGTCCATCTGCTGGTTCCGCTCCCGCTTTCTCCACTTGGCTCGGCGGTTTTTGAACCAAACCTGAGGGAGGAACAGGCCACGGTCAGATCTGCCCCGCCGCGCTCGATGCGCTCCCGGCCGCGCAGAGGCGCGCAAGTAGCGCTCAGACGCTCCCGGCACCCCCTCACCCCTCAGCCCATCCGGGCAGACGTCCCCCACCTCCCCCACGCTCCGGCACGGCCCCAGTCGCTCCCAGTCCCACCGCTCCCGGTCCCATCGATCCCTGCCTCTCTGCTCCCTGTCCGCGCATCTCCGCTCGCAGCCGATATTCAGAGGCATCTGCGAGCGGGGCTGCTCGGGTGTCCGCATCCCCCTCCGCCCCTCTCCCCTCGCCATGGGGAGAAGGCACGGCCAGCTCTGATTAGGGCCGACTCGCCCCGGCTCCGCCGTGTTTCCGAATGCTAATGCTGTGTAATAAAAGTCCCCTGTTACAGATCATAAAAAAGAGGATTGGATTAGTATGTTTAGGTTTAAAAAAAAAAAAAAAAAAATCAGTCCCTGCATGGCCCTTGGATGGATGCAGCCTCTGCCTTTATATCTAATGAGAATTTACAGCCCTGACTGGGGAACAGAGGAGCAGGGGCCGCTCCTGGTGTTTGATGCAAAAACCCGATCCAGGCTCTCTCCTATTTTATTTACTTCTTTTCTTTTAGGAAAGGGTTTGAGCCCCCGCGATGGGATCCATGAGCCGGGGCAGGATGGGGCTGCTCGGCTCCCAGATTCTATTCCCGGGTTAAACCCGGCAGCACCGCGCTCCGTTTCCAGCCTCCTCCGCCACCCCCTCCTCACTGCGCTCGGCCCCGCGGAGGCTGCGCTCCTCGGAGCGCCCCGGCCCTCCCCTCCCCGCTCAGCGATGGCGCAGCGCTCTTTCACCGACGCTCATCGGGATGGAAAAAACTGCGAGGGAAGAAGGGATGGCGGAGTCAATTGAAAAAATAACAATAATAAAAAAGAATCCCGTATTAAATACGAGGAGGAAACGAAAGGCAACGTTTTCAAAACCTGTAATATACTCCTCGGAAGGTGCTTCCAGACAGGAATTTCCTGAAAATGAGGGTAATAGTTTTAATTATGGCTCCTAGACATTTTAAAGGAAGGCCCTCACAGCAAATTAAGGTTAGATTTGCAATCTGCAATCTCAGAACATCAAACCAAAACATCTCCACACAGAGGGAGAACGAAATGATGTTAATGGCCACTCGTATATTAGTTTTATTTGCTTCCTGAAATATTCCAGCAATATTAATGCCGTTCGGTCTCCTCTCGGGCTTTGTTTTGTTTTGTTTTAAACGCAATTAGTACAATGCATTCGGATGCGGAGCGTGTTTACTCACGGAAGATTTTAAACGGAATTGTTTGCTATCCGATTGGATCACTCGGAGTTTAACTACTAGAAAGGGCTCTGAGGGGCTGAGGGGTGACTCTCGAACTCCCTTTTTTCCTCCCGGATTTCTGCTCCGGCCCCGTCCGGGTGTGAACTCAGCGGTACCGAAACCACGCGGGGAAAAATCTCGGGAGGAAAAGGCGAAGGGAGGTGGGAAAAACTGCTGCGGATCGATACGGCCCGGGCCGTTCCGCTTTGGTTGTTCGTTGCAGCGCTATGCCGCACGTAAATCTCTCTCTAAATAACCGCCGAGGCTATATATACTCCGGGATGGCATCGGCTCGGCTAGGAGCCGTGGAAAGACCCAGCGCCTTCGCCTTACAGGAATGTGTCCACAGCGCTTATTGACTTTGGAGGGCGGTCTCCCCCCAGCCCCCGTCCCTCGCTTTGCCCGCAGTCCCGAGAGCAGCGGAGCCACCTCCGGCGCTGTCCCCGCGAGGGATGCGCGGCAGCTCCGCACTTCTCCGCTCGGATCCCGCGGGCTGAGCCACGATCCCGAGGAGCCGCGGAGCGGTGGTTTATTGGGGACGGGGTCCTCTTTATTAACGGGATTATGGGGGTAACTGGAGCGATACGAAGGGCCCGAGGGTGTGGATCAAGCCGAGGGGTTTCACCCCACAAACCGGCTCCATCCTGGGCTCGGCCCGGTCCCGCCGCTCAATTTTTGAGGCCCGGCACATCCCTAATTCATCTCCGCAGCCAGGAGCTGAATTTCTCCTCTCCAATCTCACTACACCAATCTGAACAACCAAAACCAATCCCACAGCGGCCGAGCGCTGTTCGCGGCCCCTCTCCCAAAAGGAGCCGCTTCCCTCAGCTCCCCCCGGCCCAGCAGAGCCCCGCAGCACCCAGCTTACCCGGACGCGGGGCTCGGTGAGGTTCGTCCACACGGCGATCTCCTCCCTCATGCTCATATCGGGGTAGCGGTTCCGCTGGAAAGTGGCCTCCAGCTCCTGCAGCTGCTGGCTGGTGAAGTGGGTCCGCTGCCTTCGCTGCTTCTTCTTCTTCGCCGGGTCGTCGGCGGCCCCGTCCTCGTTTTTCTGCTCTCCGCTTCTCTCTTTTTCTACGGTGGGATGTTGGGGTTGGGTATATATATATATATTTTCTCATACATTTTTTTTCTTTTGTTTGTTTGTTTGTTTCACACCCAAATAGACGCACACAAAGGCAGCCCCCCCACCCCCCACCCCCGGCCCTGCCCGCCCCACTGCAGCCTCGCTTGGGGTACCCAAGGGGATCGAAACCACAGCACCGAGTGCAGCCCGGCCCGGCCCGGGGAGACCGCGGGACCCGCATGGCTCGAACTGAGGGGCGAAAGGGATCGAGGGGAGCAGATTACAACAGCGGCATCGCCCTCACTGCGGCCCACGAGTTTTTCTTTTACTCCTTTAAACCTAAGGCGCGATCTTTGCTCCGTTTTCTTTGTTGTGTTCGGCCGCGACAGGAAACATTGGAAGGGCAGGGGTGTAAAACCCGCAGCAATTAATTGCAAAAGTCGCCCTCCCTCTTTACTCCCCCACTTTTTGTTGTTGTTTTGTTTTCTTTCTCTCTCTTTTTTTCCTTTCCCCTCTTTTGCTGCTTTTAGGACCTGACTGTTTATCTTAACCCCGGGCCGAGCAAAGCCCTCTGCAGAAAGAAAGAAAAAAACTAGTTTCGAAAGAAGCACAAACAACAGAGACAACAAAAATCTCAGTCGCGTTTTGGCGATCGGGATTTGAGCACTATAGAAACAGGAATGCGGGAATCCCTCCCGGCCTCGCGGCTGCGGGTGACAGAACCATTCGGAACGCACTCCTGGGTTCTCTCCGAACTCCGGTTCGGCCGTGTCGGAACGGCACAGCGAGGCCCGAAAGCAGCTCGATGTGGGCCCGGGGACGAGGGGTTGGGGGGGGGGGGGCTGAGACTCCGAGCAGTGCCGCTGCGGGATGCGAGCACCTTTGCCCCAAGGGGAACTCCGCGGGTGCGCAGCCCGTCCGCTCCCCCCGGGCTGAGCTGTGCGCCTTTCCCGCAGGCTCAGGCGGAGGCGGTGCGGAGGCATTTCTGCAGCCCTAATCCCTGCGAGGTTAAACAGAATCGTGGGCTGCGTGCGGCTGACGGGGTGGGGGGGCTCGGGGGCTCGGCCTTGAAAAGTCACCCTTCGCTCTGGGTGCCCTCCGGAATAAAAGGGAGGGAGAGAGAGCTTCTACGGAGATCCCAACGCGGTGATAGGGCCGATCGCAGCTCGGATGGCCTCTCCCGGCGTTAAGTGGTTTGCAGAGCAAACAAGGCCTGCAGCAGCCCCAGAGCTGCCCCGGTCGCTGGACCACCGAGCAAACAGAGAGCAAAGCCCCCCCTTCTTCACTGCCCTCCCGGGGCCGCCGTCCCCAATCGCGGCCCGGCTGTGCGGGGGAACCCGGGTGGGTGTGTGGAGCGAAGTGCTGCGGCCGCGGCCCCGCGTTCAGCCCCGCCGTGATTTCAGCTGAAACCCGGCCCTTAAATCGGCCTCGGTGCCATTGCAAAACAGGGAGAGCATTTGGTTCAATTGGCATTTGTGCCTTATTTTTTTTTTTTCCTTTCCCTCTTTAAAAATAAATACATAAGAATAATAAAGAAAGAAAGAAAATGCGAAAGGTATTTTGTAGCTCCTCGGAGATTAAAAAAAAAAAGAAGGAAGAAAGCAGCAGGTCTTCAGCCCTGCCCCGCACCGAGGGGTCACATAGAGGGGTACGGTAAAATGGAGCAAATCTCCCTCTCTAATCTCCAATAATCCCCTCTAATCTCGGAGTCCCTTCCAGACGCCGGTCCCTCACTGTTTGCCGAGCGGTGCGCAGCGCTGCGTATCGCCGTGTGCCGCTCGGCCCTGCCTCGTGCTGCAGCGGCGGGACCTGCTAACACCGACACGAGCAGCAACACCGTTTAAGAAAATAATATGAAATGAAACGAGAGAGAAACTCCTGCCGAGAAACGCAGAACGGCCATCGGGGTCCTTCCTACAGCTTTTGTTTCCCTCTCCCAGCTTCCCTTGTGTCACCCTGGAAATGTTGCTACCTCAATTAAAATACAAACTGGGAAACCACAGCTTTCCCTGCAGCCCTCGCACATGAAGGTCAGGGCGCGGAGAGGCTCCTCAAAATGCGCAGTCCCCGCGCAAAGCCCAACGCTCCCTCCGTTCTGAGAGGGACTTCTTATTTTACATATATTTTCTCCCTCTTCCCCCCCCCTCCCCCAGACAGTAAAATCTTTTTCCATGTCCGCACCGCCCGAGCTGGAAAATAAACCCCGTCAGAACTGACATGATTTCACAAATATCGGCCAACAGCTCGCTCCTCGAAAAGCACCCTTCCCTTCAGAGCGATTAATTAATAGCTGTTTAAATAATTAAGAAAGAAAGAAAGAAAGAAAGAAAGAAAGAAAGAAAGAAAGAAAGAAAGAAAGAAAGAAAGAAAGAAAGAAAGAAAGAAAGAAAGAAAGATGGGAAAGGAGAAACGAAATCAATCACTAAAGCAACTCCAGGATGGGGCTCGGAGGCCGCGCGTGTCCTCTCCGCGGGTGACAGCCGCTTCGTGCGGGTCCCTCTCACCCCTTCCTGGGGTTCGGAGGGGATGGGGACAGCAGGGACAGCGGGAACAGCCGCCCCCCGGCCCACACCGCCGCTCGCTGCTGCGCGGCACCGCCGAGCGCCCCGCGGAGGGAAAGCGCGGAGAGGAAGGGGGGAGGCGCGGGGGGAGCGGGCCGGGGCCGCGGGGGGGTTACCTGGCACCTCCGTGTCGGAGGATTCACTGGCCGAGTTCTCGATCGGGTCTCTGGGCTCCGAGGATCTTTGCAAATGGAAGCTGGAAGCCATGTCATGGGAGGGTTGGGGTCTCAAGCTCTCGGGCAGTCTCTCCAAATTCATTCCACCTTTAAAGGAATCCATGGCGGGGGCGCCGGGCTGCCTGGGGGAGTTTGCAGGTGTTTATTCCACACAGAAAGGAACAAGGAGGTTTGTTTTTTTTTTTTTTTCCTTTTTTTTTTTTTTTTTTCTCTCTCCCTTTTTTTTTTTTCTTTTTTTTTTTTCTTTTTTTCTTTAAGGGAAAAAAAAACAACACAACAAAAAACAAAAAACAAAAAGCAAATCCACTTATTACTAACAGTATTATTTTAAGGGTGTCGGAAGAAGAGATCTGGGCAGCGCCTGGAAGCCGCCGGGCTCTGCGCGGGGAGAAGCACGGCAGTCCGGCCGCATAGGCAGGAAAGTGGTAAAGATCCCTTATAGAGAAACGCGAGTTGCGAGTTGGACAGTTTAAAGCTAAAGAGATTAAAGTGACCTGCCCTAGAACAAATGCCTGTAGTTAAACGGGGCTCCTCCCCCTGAAGGTTAAAACCTCCCCGTCTCGCTAATGCATCACTCCCATCTAGCGCTCGCCCAGCCCGGCCGCGCGGGCGGACCTGCCTGCTCGCTCCCCGCCGAAGTTGCGCGCTTTTTGCGCGGCCGCCCCGCACCCCTTCCCCCCTCCCGACCCCTTCGTGCGAGCAATGCAGCTTTGAGGGTGCTCCCCCCACAGCCCCCCACTCCGCCTCTCCCCAACGCCTCCCCCAAATACCTCGCCGAGGTATCAAAAATATTTCATAACGAATGGAAAGGTGGAAAATCATTCCCAGCCGTGCGGAAGGCGGCTCGGCCCCTCCTCCCCCTCTGCCTGCCCTCAACCTCCGGGGGGGTGGGAGGGGGGAGTTGGGGGGGTGGCAGCACCCCGGGCCTCCCTTCTTCCCTCGCAGGTTGTGCCCGTTCGCATCTCCGCTCGCATCCCCCCCCCTCCCCCCCCGCGCCTCCCTACCGAGCAACCTGCGCACCCCGCGCAGCGACCCCACGGCGAGTTCGAGTCCCGCGAGGAACGGATCCCTCCGAGCTGCGGGGGTTGCCCTGGGAACGGCCTCCAGGGATTTGTGCCTGATTCGGTTTTATCCCTTTCTAACACTTCTTTATTCTTTTTTTTCCCTTCTCTCTAAAGGGCAGCAGCGCTGCTCTGGGGGACGGGGCGAGGGGATGCGAGAGGACCTCGGCTGCGCTCTGCCCGGGGAAAGGAGCTTCTCTCCTCTTTATTTTCTCTGCTCACTTTAACTGATCCATCCTGACACTCTATTTTGCTTTCAAATCAAGTAAAGATGTGGGAGAGAACTTTTGAACTGTTTTATGGAAAGTGGAGTGAAGCAATGCTGCAGTGCGGGCTTTTTTTCCTCCCTCACGGGGCTGATGCGTCCGGCCCTGCACCTCTGATCTCCAAAGCCTTTTTGAAGCTCAGGGTGTGCACAGGTAGGTGCTGTCACACTCAGGTCTCTATCCATTTTCTTTCTTTCTCAGCGCCGCAGCCGATACGCTTCACAGATCCCTCTTTTCTTTCTTTTTTTTTCCCTTTCTTTTAAAATTATTATTATTATTTGAATTTCTGCGGGGCCGGAAGAGGGGCAGCCCCGGGCAGCTCTCCGGGGGCTCTCGGCTGGAGCCAGGGTTTCTGTGTTGGAGGGCGGCTGCCAGCAGCCCGGCTGCTCTGCTCTGGCTATTTTAAACCCTCTGCTCACAGCAGCTTGAAAACCGGAGGCGGGATTTTTCCTTCTTTTTTTTCATTTTTCTTTTTCTTTTCTTTTCTTTTTCTTTTATTTTCTTTTTTTTTTTTTTCCTTTTTTTTTTAATTTTTAAATTTTTTATTTTTTTTTATTTTTTTTTTTTTTAACCCTCAGCCCAATTTTCACTTTCTGCTCTATAAAATGCATCTTCAGAATTCGTTCTAGGATCAAATCCCTCGGCTGGACTCAAGGAAAGGCTCAGCCAGGACACAGAGGCTTTTCCTGGGATAGCTCCGAGGGTGCCCCTGGGGCATGGGCCTGGCAGGAGGGGGGGAAGGGAAGGGCTCCGTGCCTTGCCCGGGTTCCTGCCCTTCTCTCCATGTATATCCGTGCCCAAGCCATTTACTGCACACCTGTATACGGACCCAGAGTATCACACCGGGAGATGTGCGTATTTTATTTGCCATATATATGCCTTATATATGTCATACATATGCCTTACGTATGTCTTATGCATGTCGTACGTGGGTCTCAGGGCACCCTCTTGCTCTGCTCTTTAGGAGCTGGGAGGGCTCTTGTCCCACAGTTCCATCTCCACCCTAGAAAGGACTCGGGACAACATATTGTCGGGACAAACCGATCCTCCCAGATTTGCATTTTTCTCTTTCCCCACCCAGGCCATCTGCGTTTTAGGGCACCGGGGACATCCCTTCTCTGCATCCCTCTCCCCTAGGCATTACGTCACGGCCATCCCTGCGTGACGTCACGCCCCGTTTCCCCTGACGTAACACCTTGAATCTTTTGATGCTGGATGAAGGGAAGCGAGGCTGCAGCCATGGGGCAGCCTCCCACCCAACCCCGCGGGGACACCCCCTGAGGGAGCAGTGACCCTCGTGGGCGTGGGAAGGGCCGAGGAGAACTGGAGCTGGGGGCTGTGGTGGTGTGGCTTGGGAAAATTCCTCTCAGAGCCCTCCCGAGCCAGACCCGAGGCCCACGCAGCCGGGACTCCCCCGGCCGAGGGATACAGGGCCGCAAATACACCGCTCCTTTCCTCCTGCCATAAATAATGCAAGAACGAGCCGCGGCTCTTATGAATAAACCAGAGTTGGCCATGCCAGTGGTAACTCCGTTAAGAAGAGGATGAGGAAGGACCGAACTGGAGAAGCACCCAGTGGTCTCGAAGGGGCCCACAGTCCCTCCCCATAGTCCCGGGACGAGCCTCGAGCCAGAGACCCTGCAGGAGCTTTCCTACTTTTGGAAAGGAGCTCCCACCCCCGGCTGGCGGCCGCTTTTGTAGCCAACACAAAACCACCTGGGCCGTATATCAGGCAGCGAAGTTAAGAAGTCTCCGCCAGCTTTTCCTCTTCAGATTTATTAGCATTGTATGGACTCAGATTCAGTCTATAAATTATTGGGAATCGTTATGAAAATGAAAGGGTCTCCTCCCATGTGCACCTCTGCGCGAGAGGAGAGTGAAGCCCTCCCAAAATAAACACATAGGCAAACAAACAAATGCATAACAATAAAAATAGCAGCAGTGAGGCGAAGGATAAGGGAGACGTTCCCTAGCCAAACCAAACCCTACCCAATCCAACCCAACCCAACCCAATCCAAGCCCAACCAACCCAAACTGACTCAAATCAATTCAACCAAACCAAACCAAACCAAACCAAACCAAAACAAACCAAACCAAGCCAAACCAAACCAAACCAAACCAAACAAAACCAAACAAAACCAACCCAAACACGACCCAACCAAACTCATCCAAAGCAAAGTCAGTCAAAACAAGCCCAAGCAAAGCCAAGGCAAACCAGCCAACCTTCACCTGGCGACCCTTCCCGAAGCCCCGTGGAAGGGAGTTGACTGCAGGAAAACAACGTCAATAATAAAACCCTCCCAAAAGTGCCCGGCTGAAGGTGCGGGGGGTGGTGAAGGGCCACCGCCACTGACTGTAGCAGGAGACAGCGACAGGGAAGTGACAGCCGCTGGAAGCACACAGCTCCTCTGTGCGCATAGCCGGCTGCGCTGTGACAGGGGCATTTTTGAAGCTCCCTGGCAGTGAAAATGCCCCCAGCAAGAGTAGATGAGCGATTATTAGCCTCCAGCCCATGTCTCCAGCCTTTGCTGCGTGGTTCTGATCTACGGATACCCACGGGGGTTGGGAGGAAGCAAGCAGAGGAGATGCGCACAGCATGCGCGGATTGCGCGGTGCCCCGCGGAGCTCGGACCGCTCCGGTGGGACGGAATTCGCTGTCGCGGTGTAACGGGGGTGGTGTTCGTCGGTGCTATGTCCTGTGTGTCCTGCCCCAAGCAGCATCACCCTAACAGAGCCATCTAGAAACCCGAGTGTACGCCCCGGAGCAAGGAAAATCTCAGTACCGTCCTGTTGGGGCTGATAACACCCCGCCAGCATGGCTCTAAGGGGAAGCCGAGCAGTCCCCAAAAAACGGAGAGCACGAAACGAGCCCCGACACGGAAAGCTCTGCGGCCACCCCGTCCGAACCGGGTCCCCCTCGGGTGCCCAGGAGCGGGCAGAGGGAAGCGGAGAGGGGGAAGAAACCCAGCCGAGAGAGCATGTTAAATCGCTCAGGGTAGGAAGGTGGAAAATTACGCTGGCTCCTAGCCGGCCTGTCCTCCTCTACGCAGCCAGGAGAGCAATTTTCCTAAGAAGCTGAGCAAAACGAAATCAGCCCCTTTTGGATCTGCAGTCCCCGTCTCTCCTCGGCACGGCCAATCTCTGGCTCCGCGGGCGCTCAGGGTTCCCCCGGCCGCCCCCGCCACCCCCGGCCTCCCGGAGCCTCCCGAAGCCCCCCGTTACTCCCCGAGATTTGCTCGCCGGGCTCCGCGCTCACCTCGGGCTGGCCGGCCCTGCCCCACCGCTATTCAAACCCAGTGGGGAAAGAACAGTTTTCGGGGGGAAATTGATTGGCTTTTTTTTTTTTTTTTTAATTTTTCTTTTCAGGGAGGGGGAAACGGAATGTTTCGGTGGCATTCGGCCCGTGACAGCCGGCGCATCTCGGTGCCTCTCGGAGCCCCTCTGCACTTGGACCCCCACGGGCCCGGGTCTGCCCCAGGCGCAGGCGGCCAACGGCAGCGCTTCCAAAAAGTCGGGATGAAAAAGTTGAAGGCTTAATGTTTTCTGACAGATACAAATGATACCCCAAGGCTTTCTTAAAACGCGGCGAATGACGGGAGGAGAAAGGGTTTTCCTATTCGGGTTTCTGCAGCTGGAAGCAAACGGGGTAGGGGATTCTCCTCGGCCCTCCTGTCCCGAAAATTAAACCATCTCCCGGGATAACTCCGCTTTTCCCAAGTGCCTTCGGCACAGCCCCACTCTGGCTCTGCTCCGTGGCCCTCTCCGCGTCCACGAGCACAGAGCCATGCTCTGAGTAAACCTGAAACCGCTGTCAGCAGCCTCTCGGGTTTAGTCCTGGTTGTCCGCAGCCTGAACAGAGTGGGATCAGCAATGCCACGGCCAGAGGATGGACAGCTCGGGGTGCGGGGGCTGCTTCTTTCGGTGGGGAGAGCAAAGAAAGGGGGAAAGTGCCATATAGTCCCACAATTCCCTCTCCGAGCAGAGGGAACATGCTTTTCTTATTAATTGATGGAGGAAGGGGCACCGCGCTTGCAAGGCAGCCTGCTCATGTTACTCTATGCATCTTTAGGTCCGAAATGTGTTTGGTTTGTGGACTAAAAAAGATGCCTCCGGTGCAGGGTAATCTAAAGAGCGGGCACTCCGTTAGCGTTTTACTGTGATCGTTCTTCTGCAGAAAAAGGGGCTGCGTTTGGTACCACCGATGCTACGTTTCTTTGTGGGTTTCCCTCACCTTGTTTCGGACGAGCAACCTCTTAATTGCTGCAGCATTTGGATGGGGGAAACGCATTTCCCCTAAACAGAACATTTCCTGGAGCGCTGAAATATTCTAATAACGCGCTTTAATGTTCTCAGAACAGCCGTGAATCTCTGCAGGGCCACACGCTTCCTGCCTTAAAAGCAAAGTCGGCGAAACAATTCACCTTTGTGTGCATTCAGCACCCTTCTATTTTCTTTTCTTTCTCTCCCTTCCCTCTCCCCTCTTTTATTTCCCCCTTCTTCTTATTTTTCCTCCCACAAAGGCTCTGCGTTGCCCCGCGATGAGGAGCGGGGACAATTTTCTTTCCAGTTTCATTGTGGGAACGGCCGTATCTTAACGGGCACATCTGAGCTAGAGATAGGAGAACACCACCGCCTTCCAGAGGGCTGCGCTAATCAGCGCACGGGGCAAGATATAAAAGTTCAGGGCAAATAAAACGAATTAGTTTTATTAGCACGTTTAGGAGGCGGTCTAACGAAGGAATTCGGCTTTACTAGAGAATGTTTTCTCCTCCCCTTTTGTTATTTAAAAGCAGCATCTATGCGGGCTGTTCGGAACGAGGGGGGGAAATAAACGCACCGTTCAACCCGCAGTGATTTTCTCCGAGGAACGAGCTCTTCTCTCCACCCGGTAAGAGGACAGAGCCCGGCAAATACACGATTTCACAATGAAATCTGCTCGAACAATAAAACCGGTAGTAAAGGAGAGGCTCGGGCCGTTCGACGGCGGCCGTCGGGGGCAAATCTCTGCCCCGCTCAGACGACTAAACCGCGTTCGGGGAACGGTGCCACCGCTCCGGCTCTGGATGTCCAGGACTCGGCCCATATTTCAGGCACCAGAAGGATTCTGGGGACGTTCTCCAAGCGAAGCAGCTCTCAGCAATTATTTGGAAAGGCGGGTTTTAGCTCAGAGGCGCAGGGAAAGCACCCCTTGGTTTGGGAGGCAGAAACTACGTATTTTAAGGCTGTGAGGAAAGAAACAAACGGCGTCTCGGTCCTCACTACCCGCAATGTATTTTTTCTTCTTTATTTTTGTGTGTGTGAGTTCAGTTCGCGTCTCGGCGTTCGTGTTCGCTTACAGCGACGCTGGCAAAAGTTAAGGAATAAGGACGAAAGGACAGAAAACGCTCGTAGGGACGATTTTTTACGTGACACCTGAAAATTCTTCCAAAGGCACCGTCGGGGGGTGGAGGGGGAGGGAGGGAACTTCGCACGTCCATTCGACGGAGTTAACACGAGAAAAAAAAAAAAGCCTTTTTCCACCGCTCCGAGAATTTCGCCCCCGTTGGATGGAGCGGAGATGCGGGACATTGCTGGAGCGCGGTGGTTCCTAAAGGTGTGCTCATTCTTTTCAATCAGAAAGTACATAATGATACTACTACTACTAATAGGAATAATAATAATAACAACAACATACACGCAAAGAAAAAAAAGAGCAAAAAAAAAGCAGGGGAATGGAAGAATATTCTTTCCCCAAACAGATACTTAATTGAACGGCAGCCCAGGCTCTCTCCACCCGCGTCTCTTCCGCGGCCGTGCAGCCCCGGCTGAGCCCCCCGCAGCCCCCCGCGCATCCCATCCCTCCACCTGTCCCGGCTCAGCTCCTCCGCACTGCCATTCCATGACACCCCCGGGACCCCAATCCGGCCTCCCCATCCTATAGTAGGGGCCGTGCTTTGCTCCTCGCTGCTCTGAGTTGCTCGGAAGAAGAGCTTGGGGTTGAAAACGGCGCGCTTACGAGAAAATAATAATAACACAACAACAACGACGACGATAAAAATCTGAAATAAAGTGAGGTAACCCCTTTGGAATTGCGTTTCCATGCGTGTTTGTCAGTGCTGACGAAGCGCAGAGGCCCTGAAAAGAATTTACGCGCTAGAACGATGCCAGGGGCCGCGGCAGTGCGCGGGGCGCCGTGCTGCGGGGCGAGTGGCGACGCGGAGAGGTGAGGGGCGCAAACCCCCATCCCGCCGCCCGGCCCGGCCCCGCTTTGTTTGCCGGTCCGAACCGCGCAGTCCCCCGCACCGCTCCGCACCTTCGGAGAGGGGGAAACGAGGCCGGGACCCGAGGGACAAGCGTAGGGGGGGGAACGCGGCGCGTAGCACATGCGGGGGGGGCGGGACGGGGAGCGCGGGGCCGCCCGTGCGGGACGCGGGGAGACACGCGCGGGGAGGGTCGGGAGCGCGGGGACACGCGTGGGGCCGTCCCGGGGCACTTACCGGGCGCTGCGGGGTGCCGGGCCCGGCGGGCGCTGTGCGCGCCCTGCCCGCCGCTCCAGGGTTTTCTTCGGAGATTTCCCCGTCTCCTCCTGACGTCAGCCCCGTCCCAGGGTGCCGCACACGGGGGAGGGCCGGGGGCAGGGCCGGCCGCACCGGGAGAACGGCGGAACCCGCAGCCCCGGGTCCGGCATCTCCGTCCCGCGGCAGCAGCATCCCGGGTCGGGCCCCCCCGCCCCAAAGCCGGCGGCTCGGTGCTGCTCCCCGGGCGGCTCCGTGCTTAGGGTTCCACGGCCCCTGCCCTTTTCATTTCCTCCCGGCTGGTTTCCTTCGGCTGAGGGGGCAGGGAAAGTAATGGCCACATTTTTTTTTTTCTTCTTTCTTTCTTTCTTTTTTTTTTTTTAATTTTCCCCCCAGAGAGAAGCCCTGAAGAAACGCTACTGCTGCAGTGTTTGGTATGGAGGTGAGGCAGCAAACAGAGCTGGAGCAGGGACTGGAGAGAGGCCACGGGGCTGCAGGGATGAGTTGCATGGGTCTGGAACACTGTGCTGCCCCAGCAGCCCTACATCCCTCCCCAAATCCTTTATCCATTTTAATTTTCCAAGGGTAAGTTTTGCAGTTTCAGATGCTTTGCTGCCAATATATGCCTCCCTCTTGGGCTTTGGGGAGCCTAAAGGGTCATTCTGAAGAGAGCAGCATCCAATCATGCAAGGACCAGGCAAGCACTGCAGTGGGGACATGGCTTGTGCTTCGCTAAGGACAGAGGGATACACACGCACACACACCCGGCCCATAGCCACAGCCGAAAACCAAGGACAACGAATATGGAATGGATCAGAAAGATAAATAGCATAAAATCAGGAACAGTCCGGTCCCACACTTGCCATTTGTTATAGAGAGAAGAAGTAAATGGGATTCACATGTCGAGCATTAGCTGGTTGTTAGTCTGTAAGATAATATTAACTTTAGTGCTTGCTGGTTTACTCCAGTTTTCCAAAGGCAGTTCCAGAAGGCGCCCAGCCTGTAATTTAGGATGGCACACACTGTGTGAAAGAGGCTTTGGCACTGGGGCCTACCAGCACATCAAGGTGATATTAACATAATAAAACGTTTGGAGAGCGAGTAGGAGCTCATAAATTAATGCATTCTACTGTTTTAATGTGAGGAGCTAACAATGCATTTCCTGTTGGGCTGATCGTCCCGCTGCAGCCTAACAGCTGTTTTAAAGGTGCTGTGAAATTAAAGAGAGGGAAGACGATTGTCTTTAAATCAATGTTTAATGATGTGTTATTAGGAGAATAAGTCTTTCTCCAGCAGCTGTTTACATGTCGAGGATGGAGGGAGCTTCCCCGGCTGTCTTCGTGTCTGAGCAGTGTGGGTGAGATGCCCCCATGCCCCTCTTCAGATGGTCCCAGTGTTCCCATTGCAGGGTCAGGGAGGCTTGGTGGAGAGCTGGCACTGGGAAAGGCTTTGCCCAGGTCTTCCAGTGGGAGCTGAGGAAACTCCTCCAGGGTACTGAATGGCCACAAGGTTTTGAGTGGTGGCTATGGATAAGTGAACGTGGCAAAAGGTAAAGACTTCCTACCCACATTCAGCACAGGTCAGGGCTGCTGGCTTCCTTTCCCCATAACAAACAGATGTGCAGATGAGCGTGTTGTAAAGAGATCCCATGCCTCCTTGCGTAGGAGATGATCCTTGCTGGATATGAGCAGGCTGGGAGAATGGCTGAGCCCCCATGGAGGTAAAATGAGGCTCAGATAGGTCAGCAGGGCTGAGATGCCTCTGGCCATGCACTAGCAGCAGGCTCCAGGTGCTAGAAAAATACATGTACCTTTGAGGCAAGACGTGGGAGTGAGCCCTGGAATGTGGTACCTGAAATAAGGTACCTGCAATCATCAATCTGCAGGCGCCCAAGGCTTGTCATTTCTTTTGCGCTTGATCAGAAGATGTATGAATGAATTACCATATCCGTGGGTTTAAAAGATGGCCATCACAAGGCTTCCCACCTAGTGAAATCATCAGGTGGATTCAGCTGCCAAACGTACATGGGGTAGATGCTGGGGGTCACACAGGGTTACTGGGGGCTGATGGGAAGGTTCACCTGCTCTTGGGCACCTTATTGCCAGGTGAACTCCTGCTGCAAGCCAAAAGAGCATCAGATGGTCTCCAGACCAACCCAAGATGTTTTCTAAAGGGCCGTTTCCAAAACCAAGCGTGGTGGTACAAATTGCTCCCATGCAAACAAAAGAACCCCTTGTAAGTGCTTACTTTCATCATCACAAATGTTCATTAGAGTCTTTCTTCATTTCCAAATATAGCAAAGATGGCTCTCCAAGATTGCCTGTTCCTTTATTCATGCTCCGTTAGTGCATCTTTGGAATAGTGTCTAGGAGGCTGCACAGCTTCTCTGGGAGAAACGGGGATGTTTGGAACATGATTCTAACATTTCTAAACTTCCCAGAAGAGGCAGATTGTAAAGGAATAAGATTCTTTCTGTGCACGCACATTTGCTTTGGAGCCAAATGGAAAGGAGAGCTCAGAAGAAAAAAAATGACAAATTGTTTGGAAAATGTTGTCCTTCCCAAAGCAGACCTAACCATATGGGGGGAAGGCACTCAATACCGAATTTTTCCCTTTCAATCCTAGTCCAGCAGCCCTCCCATTCACTCTGCTAGGGGACTGCTGTGAGTCAGACCTGCAAGATCATCCATTCAAAGCTGGTCATATTTCCAGCACTTCACTCCTCTCCTATTCCCTGCTGAAACAAGATGGAAAACGTTCTCCCCTCCCCAAATTTATGACGGAGAGCAGTGGGATGGGACCCAGGGCCACCCCCATCCCTGCCAGCGAAGGAAAGGGCAGAGCTGCTCCAGTGCTCTGAAGAAATGATGATAGACCTGGTTTCTTCCTGGACAAAATGAGTGGTACATTCTGATCTTGGTGGAGAGCCGGAGCACAGAAAGTACTTTCTGCGGTGAGGAAACTCCTTCTCTCCTTTCAGTCATCAAACTTACCATCACTGTCATCTTTAAGTAATAAATAAGCTTGATATTTTATGCGTTCCCAACTATTAATGGTGACATTTATTGAAGATCAACAAAAGCTGCAGCAGTTGTGTACATCACCGGTTAACAGCATGGGCAGAGCATGCAAAACTTTGAAGAAGATGTTGGGGAAAGAGGTTTTGTGTGTGGTTGTGTTTATCCCCTGGTGACACGCCGCTAACAAGCTGCAAAGCAGGGATCACCCACAACAAACAAACACAAACAAACAAAGTTCTGTGGAGGGTGGTAAGGCTTAGTTTAATTCTCTTAGGCCTTTAAAAATAATTATAGCCCTTTTTGTGACAACTGGGATGGCCACACTGACTCCAATAAAACCGCCTGTTATTCTTTAGGAGTTACATTTGGAGATGTTTCCTTACACAGTGGGGATGTCAACGGGGGTTGATCTCAATCAATGCAACGCATCAGTGTGCATCTCTAATTGTATCTCTCCACTTTGCACGAGCAGTAGTTTTGACTCTGCAGCTTGTGGTCAGCTGTTTACTTGCCAGTTAAGTTGCAACACATTTAATGACTTACTAGAGATCTGTCTGAGCACTTACTGCTGCCAAAGAACAGGATCTGGGGGATTTTAGCATTAGTGAAAAGTTACTTAAGGTCTACATGTCGATCCAAGTATCTTTGCTGCAGTTATGTTTCATGCACTATAGATTTTGGGGAAGCTGATAAATGACATATATGCCTTAAGGATAACATGTACCCCATGTCCTCAAAATGTATCATTACCTCTGGCTCCAGATGTGCTGCGTATTGCTTGGCCGTGCTTTGCCAGCAGAACAACACTGTGGCTCACAAGCTTTCAGGGTGCAGTGCTGAGTTTTCACGTGCCACCTGTGAGCCCTTGGCCATTGCTTCAGCTCTGTAGGCCTTGGTAGGAAAAGGGACCCTGGGTAGATATGCATACTCAATTCTACTGCTAGCTGAGAAACATTTAGATCCATAGAATCATTAAGGTGAGAAAAGACCACAAAGATCATCTGTCCAACCATCACCACTGTGGTTTGGCTTTAGCAGTGAGTGACCAAACACACATTTAAGGGTAACTACATTCTCACTTCTGGAGTGGCAACTGAGATCATAGAAGTGCCATCTTGGGAGACCTATCACTGAATATTTCCTTTGTTCCTCCCACTGGGGAGGCTTTGAGCTGGGACAGGGGGCAGGAGAGCAGAGAGGAGCAGAACTGCCTCGACTCTTGCCAGTGGGACCATCTATCCATCTCCATGCACCATCACTGCTGTATTCATTACCATTAATAACTTCTACAGTTGTTCATTACCATTTAAGTGCCTTGTGACCATCTGAAACTCACCTCTGCCCTGCACATGGGTCCCAGGTGCTGATTTTTAGAGGTGAGCAATCTGGTCTGGGTGGGGCAAGGAGACAGGGATTTATTTGGCAGCAGTTACACTGCTTCCTGGCAGCATCCGTGAGGCCTCATACAAATGAGAACTGATGGCTTAATATTTTGTTACATTTTCCCACAAGAGACATTACCTCTTCATTGTGGGGATGGATTAAACTGAAGAGGAGATGCTCGGGGAGAGACTGCCCTGTGTTGGCCTTGAGCTGCCATGCCTTTGTCCCCTGCTCTGCCTCCTGCATCCTCTCCTTGCTGCCCCTGCACAGAAAATCCAGTGTGCACAGAGCACCTCTTTGCAAGAAGCTGTAGAGAGACATAAAGTCTAAAGGTATTAAAGGGCTGAGATCTGTCCTGCTGAAACATGGTGGAACTGAACCAAAAATGCTTGCAGCGATGAGAAAGCATCCATGGATCTCAAGTGAATGAGCTTGAGTGCAGACATGTTTAGAAAACCAATGAATTGTCATTGTGCATATCTTCAAAATACCCTTAGCATTTTTGCTTTCCCAATGGGCTCATCTACATCAGAAGACTAACCCAAGTCCCTCCTAGCCATGGGGCTGATCACAAGATAATCACCAGAACTGGGTACCAGGTCAAAATTACACACCCATGTGGAACGTGTTCGCAGAAGAGAAGTCCTCATTTGCCTGTGAGGAAGGGAATAAAGGCATTCATCCAGCCCAGTGAAACACCGTGAGATCTATGGGGGAAAAGCGCTAAGTACTGCAATTATTATTTACTATATATTAATATCAGCTATTCAGAGGATTTGTGTGTGGAGGAAACTTGGAGGATCTGGTCTGGCTCTGTGTGTGTCAGGGCTCTTGAGGGATTTTTTTAGTGTCTACCATAATTAGAGATGAGGACTGAGTGAAACTTTGTGGTTTTGCTCCAGAAGACATTAAGTTCAGTGAACTACTCCCATGTTTTTTGGTTTAGAAAAGAAAAAAAAATTCTTTCAGAATGTATTTCGACAGTGATTCAGTGGTGTGGCAAGAGTGGAGGCTCTGCAAAAAAGGATCACACTTGCCCATGAGGGAAAACCATCATAGAACAAGGTGAGAGTGTCAGATATCTTAATTCTTCTCTCTCTCCCCACCCCTGCAGGCATAATCCACCTGCTTGCCCTGCACGCAGTGCTGGCTTTGCCTCTATGTTGCTTGCAGTCATGGGGGTTTTGTGTGAAGTCCACCTGGCTGGGGATTCCCTTGTTCACCAAAGAAGAGCAGAGAAAACCTCACCGACCTGAGGGAGCCTGATTGTCATGTTTTGAAAGATGACACGTCCTGCTGGGCGAACAGCGAAAATTGCCAGAAAACATTTAAGGTGTGTTTGTATAATTGCTTACTGTATGCCTCGGGATTAGCGAGTGCATTTCGATGTTTAGTTTTAAGGATGAGAGTTTATTCTGCTTCGTGCTTATGTAAACACTGGGAGCTTGGCTTCTCCAAACCGGATGGGATCTTTGGTTGGCCAGGGCTGGTGTCCTGCCTGGCTCTGACTCACGTCTGATGGGAGATGTGCTGTAGGATCAGCTGGGCATGGAGCTCCCACCAGTCTGCTTCCATATCCCTTCCTCCTGCTTGGCTTTAAGGCCCCAGGAAATGTTGGAAATGCTTCTTCCAAGAAGTCTCAGCTCTTCAAAGACAGCATCTGCACACCTGTTGCTATGTGGACTTCACCACATCTTGGCCATGCTTGCAATCCACCATGAGAAACCTCTGCTCCTGTCACCGTGTGTTCCTGCAGCCTGTGGTCACAGGACACATGCAGAACAATTGCTGGCAGTTACAGAGTGTGGGTGGGGAATCCACAGTGCCTGCAACCACTCACACCCCTGCTGTGGTGTGTCTGAGCCGAGCTGTGGTTTGGTCTTTTTTTCAGCTTCAACATTTTTGTGACGTATAATAACTCTAAAGTGCATTATAAGCCAAGATTACAAGGTATAACATACGGTGAAATACTATATGGGCAATAAGGACGCATGAAAGGCTTCATACAAAGGAAGGAACCCACTGTGCATAACCCAGGGAGATGCTCTGGGCAACATTTAGGATTTGATTGATTATTATCCCTGGGATCCAGTGTTAAAGACCTTTTATTCATTAGAGTGCCCTCATCCTGCTCCTCCCAAGATGTCCCAGCCTTGGTGCACCAAAGCTCTCAGCAGTGACACTTCTCCCTCCTCACCGCTCTCCTGATGCTCACTGCATGGGGATCTCAGTGTAAGGCTGGAAGGAAGCAGACCTGCAGTAGAAGCGCAGTACAGCAGTGTGGGTTGGGCTCTCCACACTCAGGAAAGGCACATGGGAATGCTCTGTCCACTGTACACATGTGTCCCAGCCCTGCTGCCCTCCCAGCACCCAGTGCTTTTCGCAATAGCTCTGAAAGGTGATATTGTTCCAGTCCTGTTAACACCTGACACTGCTGAGCATCCCCAATCCCATAATTACAATGCAAAGGCAGTGACTCACATCCCGGTGAATGGCTCTTCCAGATGCCTTCTTCTTTTTGGTGACTGATTCTTCCCTATCGAGACTGCATGGAAACTCTCCCATTGAAATGATCATGCATCTGGTTTCCTGGGTAGGGTCACTGGTTTGTGTGGCACAAGGATGTCCCAGCTCTGACCTTTGATGCTGAGCTGAGACCAATCCCTGTTGCTCTCTTGACAAAACAGGCAATGGAAGAAGAAGGATACTGTGAGTTTGCTGGGAAGATTCGCATTCTTCTTTGTCTTCTTGTTTTCTTTCTAATTTCCCCCAGCATTTCATTTGGATCAGTTTCTTTTCCATTTCACTATTTCATTCTATGTAATTTACAAACAATGCAAAAATTACCCAGATCCACTCTTTATTTGTATTTCTTTTTTTGAAGTGCAGCTTGTATTTGGAGTATTTCAGCTGGAGTGTGGCAGAAATGGCAGTGCCCTGAAGTCAAGAGATGAGACCCACAGAGCTGAGTGCATCCCCAGTCTGACAGCAGTGACCCTCCTGGCAGGGCAGGGAACTGGTAGTAGCTTTGGTCTGTGACAAAAGGAGCATCATGCTAGAAGCACGTAGTGCTCGATAAGATATTCCTTCTGTAGACACAGAAAGGAAATATCCTTGGAGGCCAGAGGTAGGAATTACATTCTCCATTACGCCTGGCAGCACATAGCCCAGGGTTTAGTCATGGGCAGTTGTAACCATCTGAACTGCTGTGCTCCTGTGGCTGCCTTGGAAGGATTATTCTGCAGCCTAATGCATCTCGTCGTTGGGAAATATTTCCTGATGTTCAGACTAAACCCTTCCTTTCTTAATCTCATCCCATTACTCTTAGCTATGCCCAATGTAGAACTGTAAATAATTCCTCTCCCTCCTTGATGTTTACAGCTTCCAAATACTTGCAGGCTGTTATCATGTCCCTTCGCCATCTCTGCACATATTTGGTGCTTTTAATCTCTCCTTAGAACTCAGCCCACAGCCTGCGTCCTGCTGCCTTATCACAGAGCTCTGTGCTCCTCCCAGCCCCTTCCCAGCACCGCCATAGATGTGTTTGGGCAATTGTGTTTCCAACCTATCTTACTTCTCCTCTCCCAGATCTCTTCTCAGCTCCCACCCTCCATCCCGAGGGATGGGCAGTAAAGAGACACAGCTTCCCCTTCCCAGGGCAGTGGGACATGCTGAGCTGTGCGCACATCCCGTCTCACCATGCCTTTGTTTTCTCACCACGAGGAGATGTTAAACTGCAGAGCTTATTTGTAGGATTATCGAAGCTGGTGGCTGGAGAAGAGCCTGAGGGTGTCTGCATTCAGACAAGCACCTGCGCCCGCTGCCTGCAGCTGCAGGATGATGCTGCGAGGGGCAGAGGGATGCAGCACACACCTCCCAGCAGCTGAAACCTGAACTCCCCCCCCCAGCCCACCGCTGTGGTGTAAATTCACACCCAGAGCTGTTTTCTGACAGCAGGCGGAGGGCAGCGGCAGCCCGACATCCTGCCGATGCTGCTCCCTTCCTGACAAGCTGCCCGCCTCAGGCTGCAGGCTCTTGATGCTCATTGCAGTCATCATGGTATTTCCCCCTGGGTGCACTGCAGTTAATTATTGCTGCATTGGGTTGCAGCTATCATCTTCCCCTGACCCAGAGGGCCTGCGGCGATGACATGACCAAAGCAAGCAGGCAACTGGGAACCCTGTGCGGTGGGAACAAGGACTCAAGGCAGTTCTCCACCAAAGGGACGGCTGATGTCAGTGTGTTGGTGAGGAGCCCTCAGCCTGGGCACCTCCAGATGTCCCTGCTCCCTCTTAGGGAAGGCAGACACACATTTTCAGTGCTATAGAAATCATAGATCCATTAAGGTTGGCAAGCACCTCTAAGATCACCCTCCCTACCGTGTCCACTAGCCATGTACACAAGTGCCACATCTCCATGTTTCTTGAGCAACTCTAGGGACAGTGACTCGCCCCCTTCCCTGCGTAGCCTGTGCCAGTGCCTGACTGCTCTTTCAAAGGAGAGATATTTCCTAATATCCAACCCAAACCTCTCCACCCCACCAAGGGCAGCATCACCAGGTGTCACCATGGAGCAGGGCATGAGCAGGACACAGCTGTGCAGGCTTCGAGGGCTGGCAGTGACACTTGGCAGTCCTGTGCAGTGCACCTGTTGCTGCGGGCAGCTCAGCTGGCAGGCCCAGAAAGTATGCTGCCATTCAGAATGTTCTTTGCATAGAACAAAACTGGCACCTCCTGGAAATTCCAGAGTTTGGGAGTTATGTTGGCAAAGTGAGTCATGCTGCCGTATGCTTTGTGAAATGGGTTGTCCATGTTGTGCACACAGGCAATCCAACACACACTGAGTGTGAAGAGCTGCTGTCACACCTTCCTTTCCTTCAGGTTAGTAAATTAACACTATAGGAAATGCACCTAGGTTAAACAGGCAGTATTCCTTGCTGTGGTCCCGTGAGAAGCTCACTCATGTATGCAGAGTAACTCAGCATATGGCTGCCTAAATTTGCTGTAACCATGAGTATTTTAACAAAAGTCATTCTGTGATCTTGTTTGCACGTTGCATGTTTCTAGTCTGCAGCAAATAAATCAAGTAACTGATTTGGATATACATTATTTAGGCACAGATTTTTCCATGCTGCGTGCGTGGCTGCTGCAGTAGCCACCACTGGCTTTGCTCAACTTCAGGAGCTTTTCTTGCCCTGCACAGTGCAGTTCATCCTCTCTCCATTGTATGCACCTGGATCTGCTGATATTTGGGACTTAATTCACATTTTTTCCCATAGCAGGAAAAGGTTTAATTCTTTGTGGGGAATTCTATTGCTATCAAGCTTTGTGTAGAGAATAGTTTGATGCTGTGTGTATCCTGATTTTCCAGAGGTTTTGCTCAGCTGCATGTTTGCACAGCAGAATACTTTCTGCTGCTCTTCCTTTGTACCAGTTCTTTCAAGAAGAACAGTTTTGCTGTGACCTGATAAGCTCATACTGTTCCAATTGCAACAACTTGCCCACACGTACTGCAGTGTTGCATTGAAGGGCTCCCTCATTATTTCAGTGCAGTGTCAAGGCTTGCTCCATTCAAACATGTTTGTCTTATCTGGGAGAAGAAACAACCAACCATTTAGATCTGTCACTGAAGACAATTCATAATGTTAAAACAACACAGAGAGCAGTGTGCCATGAGGAATGCCTTGCTGTTATGGCACTGAGGAGGAAGCGAAGTTATACAGCCAGGTTGGAAATGAGCTCTGTGTTCCAGGCTGTGTGTGTGCCCAGAATGGGGAGCGTTGGAAGGGACACAATGGGGATGGGGCCACTGCTGGGCACCTCTGGGGGCTGCAGTGTGGCAGGTAAGCCTCTGTGCCATGCCACATTGTGGGGAGGTTTGTGGGGGCTGAAGCTTTTCTCCAGCTCCATGGCTGTTTGGAAGACCTACATGAAGCATTTCACAGCACTCCTCATTCATACTTCTTGTTTTCAGGCAAATGTGGCTAAAAAGATTAATTTCATATTTTTCGACTATTTTCATTTTTATGCTGCTTTAGGAGCTGGCAGGTGGAATAGAGATAACAATTCCAAATCCTCAACCTACAAGGCTTAATTCTTATACCACTAATACTAATTTAATCCTGACACAGGCTCACTGACATCAGGGGAATTACACTGATGCCATAGGAATTGTGCTGGTGTCAGCCCCATGGAGCCGTGGGGAGGCGAGGACGTGTCAGCCCCCTGGGGCAGTTTTACACCTGCGGAGCCCTCAGTTTGGTTGGTGAGCACAAACTGTCACTTCTGCCTTTTTGCCTCGGGAGCCCATCAGCAAAATGGATGTTGCCGTATCCCATTTCAAAACGCTGCTGCTGGTGATACAAGAATACTCCCAGGCGTCTCTTCTGCTGGGTTAATTTCATTTTCAGATGATAAAAGTATTCTTTTTTTCTTTTTAACTGTCAGGGTACATTTTAACTTCTAATTGCCGCTTTCAAAACCCTGCTTTGAATCAAATCCGAGCTGTCCCAGTGAATGACCTCAGCTCTCGCATCTGAGGTTTGGGAGATGTGTGTGGTGCAGTTGGAGCAGGGAGCTGAGATGGCTTTAGCACCATTTAGCACTGCTAGCAAAAAGCAGGGCACTGAATTTGCTTTAGCGCTCGTTTTGCTCTTGCTGTCACACGGTGCACAACCAAGAGCTTTCCTTCCACATGGATGTGAAGTTACCCAGCTCAACTGTCTGCACCTTGGAACCGCTCTGAGGTATGCGGAGCCAAACTTTGCTCAAATCAAGAGGTTTATGAAAATTATAGAGATGAATTTATTTAGCGTTTGGAAGCACAGAGTGTGGATGGACACCCCAGCTTGCATTCTCGATGGTGCTCCTGCTTTTTACCTGCTGGTTGCTGGGGAACCTCTCACTCATGTGTGGGGCTCGCAGGGTCCCTCTGGGAGGATTTTAAGACAGAGAGAGCAAGATCCTGAGGAGAAGCGGAAGGTCAACCTGCAGTACTGCCCTTAACTCACAAGGGATCGTTTCAGTTGATCGAACTAGATATTGTCATGCCATGGGGCATGAGTGCACTCCTGGAGTCTTCTGAGCCTCTCCTTTCTTTCCTTTGACTGCAGATATTCCTGGCAGCGGGACGTGGAGCTGTTTGCACTACTGATGCTGTGTTCTTGTACTCTTACTAAATGGAGCAGAGCAATTCCCATTGCTCTCAACCTGGATTCCATTGCCAGCGCGCAGTTCACTTGGAAAGCTCTGGTCTGATCACACACATTCAGCACATGCTTTTATAAGTGGTTTCCAGCACTCTCCATAGAAAGAAGGGAAAGGGATTATGATCCTGTGGAGACTTTGGAAAGAACTGAGCATAACCCTGGTGTCCAGGCTGACATTCAAGATCTTCAAGGCTATTCAAGAGCTCTGCTGCTCTTTTGCGCTGCTCCAAGGCAATGGACCAAACAAAGACAATCAGAGGTGGCTGAACTCCTCATTTCCAGAGACATCTCTCCACACAGACCCATCTTGTCATCGGTATTTTGCTGATTGCTCCCAGTGTGTGGAGAGATCTTGCATAAAAGAAACATCTGTTTTTTTCTCCTTTTCTACCATTTCATTCCATTCAATGCATTTTTTTTTCTTCCTGAAATGCTCCAAGACAGGATTCCAAGCCTGACATGCTTGAATTTTACTGGGTTCTTTGCACACGTCTCTGGCAACGGTCTGTAACCCTAATTATGATGGTTAGCAGAAGTTCAGTACAACTGAACTCACAACTAAAGTCCCAGAGCTGCCTTTCCTACCTGAAACCAAGATTTCGGGACTGCTCAAATTGGGCATGGCTGCTGAGGAAGCCTGTTGGTGCATCTCCAACATCAGGCTGCTTCTCTGTGCTTCACCCCTTGGAGCCCTGGTGAGCCATCAGGTCCACCAGACCCAGGTTAGGTTAAGTCAAAAGAAGCACGAGACAAAACAGGGAGTTCCCTGCCATTTTTCCCCAGGAGCTTTGGACATATCCTGGGATAAAGGTGAGAGCTTCCCTCTTGCAGAGCCGTGACAACATGGTTCCTACCCTGTAGCACTGGGTTCCAGTGCTGGATTACTCAAACCTTCCCTTTTTTGATGATTTTCCAGTATATACTGCTGTCCTTGCAGGAAACAGGGCAGCAGTAGCTATTGTATCAGAGCTCACTGAATCTTTCAGGAGTTTTGGGTGTTTGGGCTCATGCCCCAAGGCTCATTTCCATCTCTGTTTCTGTTGCTGCTCTTTGGTCCCACAGTAGCTCTGATGAATCCTTTTTCCAATTTAGACTCCTGTTCCCAGGGGAAATACATTGTGATCCCCCCTGGCTTCCTTCTGGGAGACTCTCTGTTTGAGCTTTGAACTTTACAGGAAACATGAGCAACAGCCATAAAATCTCAATCTCCATTGTCTCTGGAACAGCACTGCGCTTGCAGTTGATTCTGTATCCAGGGCTCTGCACCTCTGAAGCCTTTTTGCAACGTGATCTCTGTGCCGTCCCTTCCCAGATGCTACGATCAGCTCTGCCTTCCTTTGCAGGTTCAAGCAGCTGAGGCTCTCGTGCCGGAGGACAGTCCAGGTTTTGAAGGTGTGGTTCTCAAGTTCACCAGAGCCTCAGGCCAGGCTGTGCTCAGAGCCTTGTTCCCTTTCCCACTAGACCATCTGATTACAAATAACCGTGACTGGATGGTGGATGTCGAAATCCATAATCCCCTGCAAATTGTTTAAAGTCTTGTCCATTGAAATGCAGACCATTATCAGACAGAACAATTTATAGGATTCCATGTCTGGCAAATGCAAATGCAATGTATCCTATGACATGTTTCATTGTCAGATTCTTTGTACTATTGGATAATATTATATAGTTCCAGACCCATGTGAATAATAACCCCAATTAATATGATCTTCGCCAAAACATATAAATAAGTCTATTTTAGACAGCCCAAGTATTTCCTTGTCAAGTTATTTTATTTTTAAGTCCCCCTTTTTACTTTACGAGTTACTTTTCTCTGCATTAATCCATGAGCAGCACACTGCATCACAGTCTCTCCTTTCATTTTACTCTAAATGGCAAATGGGGAATAGCACTTCCATGCCCAAAAATCCTTGCTGACGCTTGTGCTGGAGGACTTGGATCAGGATTTGCACAGTTGTACTGTTCTGTGAGAGAGACTTTCAATTCTTTTTCCTTTTTGCTGGGATAAACTCTAAAATACCTGATACAGTCTGCACAATGTGCAGTGGTGCAGGTATCCCCAGGCAGGACTTACACAGCCATCAGAGGGTCAAATGCAGCAGAGATGGGCAACGTCTTGTGGCTCCATTATTCCTGTGCTCAGTGCTGCATTAGCAGGGCCATCATGCTTTGGGTACCCAAGTGACAGGCTATGGGCAGTGGGAAGTGTTTTATAGAGTTGTCTATATTTTGCTTGGAGCAAACTCATGGGTCTCAAAGTCCCTCATTTTTCAGTGGAGACATGTTAAGATACTTAAAATGCTGTTTGCAGTCATTCGGCTCTATTCACAAGCACTGTAGATCTTTGGGGCTTTGTTTGGCAGGGGATTGTGCTAAGTATAAGGATTTATTACCTGTGTTGCTCATGCATGCTATTCCTTATTCTACCAGTAAATAATGAGGATGGAAGAGCTGCAGTTTAAATGCTCACTGAAATTTGGTTCATGGTTTCTTGTTGGATGGCTGGTCTTGGAAGAACCACTCATCCCTATGCTGATGAAGCTAAACAGGGGGCAAGAGATGGGCATTACCAGGCACCTGTATTTGAAGAGGTAGAGAGCACAAACATTTCCATGAACCTTACTCTCACCTGGAGAAAAACACAACTAGAAGGAAAAAATGAAATGGCGTCAAAAGTGCTGCTGCAAGAGTAAGCCAGAGTAGTGCTGTAACATCAAGGTGGCTTAGAGCAGCTCTGGTTCAACATGGGAGAAGCCGAGTGAGCTGAAATGCATAGGGTGCCTGTAGGGTTGTGCATGCGGGAGAGGGCCCAGGTCTTACAGCACGTGGAGAGAGCAGAGGTGAGGAACTTGATGGAACTGTGGCTCTACAAGAAAAAGTCCCCACTGTAGGAAGGGATTGATTTCCTCAATATCAAAACCAGTCCAGTCCTCCAGGGCTTGGCTGTGACTTTTTCTTGCTGTGAACTTAAGTAATGCTTAGTTTCATTGCTGGCGGGGGAGGGTCTATTTTCAAACAGTATTAGTGGAAATTTTGAATCACGACTTTCTGAAAACCCTGGATCTGACAGCACGAAGGTCAGGCTGCTGCACGATTTCCGTGGAAGCGTTCTCTTTTTCTGCCTGGAAATTTTAGATGGCTGGAATTAGGGAATGTGACAGATTTATCCAGGATTTCCAGCATCTGGTGCCTGGTGGGAATAGCAGCTCTGCCTGACTGCTGCTGATGCAGACTCCTTCCATCCGCAAAGCACTGGGTTCACCTTCTCATCCCCAGGGCTAACTGATGCCACAGAGCAACTGACTCCGTGGGAATGGCCAATGTTTTTATTCTTGTTGCTCACCATTTGCTGCCACTGCCCACAGTGGGCTTCATTCCCAGGTAAATTCTCAAAGAGAAAGGGTTTCCACTTCTGACTGCAGGCAGTAGCTCAGTCTGATCGGGTCTAAGCTGAATAAAGCAACTAGGGATGGGAAGTGGCAGTGTCCAATCCAGTGTCCAGCTCTCCCTTCAGGTTGTCCTGAAGCAACTCCCCAGTAAGCGGTGGTCACTTTTCATTCTCACTAGTCCTGACTGATGATCTTTTCTATGGACAATGGCACTGGTTAAACCCAACGGCTTTGCTAATCTGTAATTCGCCTATAAATCTGCTGACTGAAATCTGCATTTTGCTTTTCTGAAGGCAAAAATACTCTTGGTAAGAATGTCTTCTATTTCAATGTCCAACTGGACTGGGCTTTCAGATCTGGATGCCCACATTCATTGAGATCTCCTTTTGGAACCTTGCTGCACATTTTAGGCACTTCCTTGCTGTGGTGGTGCCTAAAGCAGGTGATTAAAAGAAGGAATCTCCATTCAGAGCCCTCCTTTTCCGTCGAACCTTCCTCCAGCTCCCATTCCAGGTGTGTATCTTGCATTATAAAATTTGAACCAGCTCGAAGGGCTTTGACCTTTTCCTCAAATAATGTTGAAAATCACTTGAAAGGCACCAAAAGTTTTGTGATTTCAGATGATTTATGCTTTGAGTTAAGGACAAGTAAGAAAGTAGGTAGTCCTCATGTGCTTGGATCTTCCAGGAGAGCTTTCTGTGTAACAAACTTATCCCATTGCTGAGGTTCCACCATGAGCCATTCATTTATGTTCAATGGGAGACAAACGGACTTTAGTGGGTCTCAGAGTAACAAAGATATTCATTGCTAAATATGGGAATTGCAAACTAACACAGTTTTTAAGTGAGACAATAGAAATCTATTTAATGAGCTAAATCTGACCAGAGATTAACTTCGTTCAAGACATCTTCTAATAGGAAAGAAGCAGCAAAGTTGCCCAGATCCCTTTGAAAATTTATTGCTGTGCTCAGGAATTCCTTGTACATACCAGGACTGGGAATCTGAGCAGCAGGCTGTTGTGGCAAGTAAAAAAAATGGTGTTATCTTGATAGCCAGATAACACAGTATCTGCTCACATAAAGTCATTTGGAGAATATTGTTTGTGAAAACCACTTTGCTTTGGATCCATTCCTTCTTCTTTCCGTTTTCTGATAAAAAATCCTAAACACCAAGCAGTTAAAGGCTGCCATAAAACTGAGAAGAAACACTGACACTGGTGCTTTATCATGCTCCATCTGGGAGGCAAGCCAGCTCTTCCTACTTCAAGTTTATTTCTCCTACTCTGCTTTACCTCAGATAATGTCTCATAAACAGTTAAGAGGGTCATTTATAAACGTCTCGGAATGGTTATTGCTCTCATCATGGGCTTTGGATCTTCGTGCTCTCAGCTAGTGAACATCAAGGTAAAAACCCAAACAAATTCCCAAGCCCAGGGCACTGCCTCTTTGGGAATGAGTCCTGCTCACAGGACAGGAAAGCTCCTATTTTATCCACTTTATTTTTTTTAACTCTAAGGCTCATCTCTCAGCTTGGAGCAGGTTTGCTAGCTTTCCAACCTTGGCATACAATTGTGCTTATGCTAAAACTATGGACTGAAATATCTAATCTATGATCTTCAACATTTTCACAGAGTAAAATTCAAAACAGAGTGGGCTATCAGGCAGCAAGGTCCTTGGTGGCAAACCACTCATGCTGACCAACCTTACATATGTTTTACCCAAAGTTTCGTTTTGTCCAGCTCTGTTACATTGAACCCCCTTGTAGCCAACAACAGCCACATGCAGCAGGAAAGCACAGAGCTCTGTGCTTCCCTTCTTGCTCGTGCCTTGCTCAGTAGCTGCTCCCCTGCCCATGGGTTGCTTGTAAAGCCCAGATCAGTAGGCATGTGATATACCCAGTGCCTCCATCAAATGCTGTGTGCTTATCCCCTGCATCTGTCCATCAGCAGATAGTTCTCAGGGCTGTGAGTGATAGCAGTGCCCAGTGGTGCCAAGCCATAGAAGAGCAGCACAGTGGTGTGCAGGCACAGTACAAGCTAATTTCTTGTGACTGTGCTTGGAGAGTCAGGCTGCACAAGGAGACATTTACAGTAATCTCTTGTGCTCTCCTAAGGAAAAGAATCCACCTGTGTAATCTTTTAAGTTAAGCTTCCCTCTGGTCTTGTTTAACATTATGAAAATAGCAGCTCATATAATTTTATTACCTGAGCTAAATATGATTCTTTTTCTGTCTTCCAGCTATTTCTCCTAATCCATATCAATAAAGCCACTAGGATGCAATGATTTTATAGGCTGCTGCTTCTTTGTCCTCTTTCTTTTATTACTCCAAATGTATTCGCTTCAAATAAACTAATTAATCTCACAATTAGAAACCTCAAGTAGCATTGTGCAATGCATGCAGGTACATCACAGGCAGAAACAGCAGTGACCACATATTATCCACTAGTCCTAAGTCTAAAACTTTTCCTTGGAAAGCAGCAAAAAGAAGAGCTCGATGAACTGGGGGAGGAAACTGGGGACTCCTGGTATGTTTGACCCAGAGCATCGGAAGTCAGGCTGTTTGGTGACACCCTGCTCTGAGCAACTGTGCTCTTCTTGGGCCACAGGAGAAGGGAAGAGAGAATGTTACCCAGATTTATTGCGTCTGGAGCGTTTTGAAGCCAGGAGGCTGAATGCTGCACAAGGATGTTGCAGCTCCAAAGCTCCAGATGGGACAACAGGAAACCAAACCACAGAGGCACAACAAAATAGGAAACTGATTTACTGCAGATATCAAGGAAAACCCAACTGCTCTGAATAATGAGACCCAAGGCTGTGACTTGTTGCCTCTAGCTTCACCTGTTACTTTGGCTTTGAGCAAACTGGGCATTCTTGGTATCTTGATCATCCCTCCATAAGACTAGGGAGATGAGAGAGAGAGACCTACACAACTGATGTTCCACCTCAGTTTCAGTGCACCTTGCAGCCCTTACTAACTAATAATTACATGTTGTTTTTATTTAACCCACTTAGTAGTCGCTAAGGAACACACTTTACCTTTGTTGCAGCCAGTGTGCTGTCACTGCTGAAGCTGAGCACTGTCTGAGTTTCAGTGAAGCAAAATCAACACAATAGATGCCATTGTAGGCAGGGTGTATTGGTTGCCCCTACATGCATGGAAAATAAATGACCATAAAGATTGCTAAGTCACACTGTCTGTATTGATGTTCTGTGTCAGCAGAGATTCCAATACAGGATCTCTGTGATTTAAAAAGAAAATTAAACGCTCCACCTAATTATAGGCCCAGGCACATATAGTTGCCTTTGAGTATTTGCAGCTGTCAGGTTCAAATATTTCTAATAACTGTGGCTGTGACATTTGTTCAACAGATGAGGTAAGAACAAAAAAGACGAAGGGGCACCGGGCTGGTTACAGGAATGGAAAGAAGATCAGATACATAACTGGATGCCATGGAGCGCTGTAACAGAAGTTTGACAGTGGTAGCAACCCTGAAAAACAAGATGGGAAAACACCTCACGGAGGAAATGGTTGGGAAAAACGTGTTGCTCCAAGCCCAGACCTGAGATGTCTGAATGTCAACGTGTCTCTCAGGAGTTTTTAAGATCCTGGAGCACCTTGTGCCACTTTCCCATGGGGGCATCACTCGCGTGTTTCCCCTCCAAGCTGTGCTGATGTTTCAGGAGCACTCTATCCCTGTCTTCCGTAGCTGATTTTTCTTTCTTTTTTCCCCTCACAAATAATTTCTTACACATTTCCGTCCTCAGCTGCTGTGATACGCTGTGTGTAAGCCACGAGGTAATGACAGAAATACTGTTTTGCAAAGACTTCCACTGAGAATTCCCATCATGACATCGCCGACAGGGGATACCTTAAAAAGAAAGCACTGTAAGGAAAAACACATGTTTGGGTTTCTTTGGGGGGGAGGGGGGTGAAGGCGAAGAAGGAGGAAAGATTAGGAGACTATTCTCAATGTGTCTTAGATCTATAATCTTTGCTGCAGAATCCAACTGTGCAGATCTATCAAGTTCAGCCATGCTTGAGTATACCACACAGGTGGATGGTTTAATCTTGACAGTTGAGCTTCCAACTGAAAGGAGGCAGAAAGAATGAGATGAGAGAACATGCTGAAACCTGTTTGGCTCCCAGCCGGGCTCTGGGGCTGTGCTGCTGTATAACTCTACTGCTTGTAAAACAAAGGCACAGCGATGGGTGGCTCCTTCACTCGTAGGCACTGCATTGGTTTTCCTACGGCAGTTGCAAAATAGCAAGGACCCTCCCACCTGACAATATAAAGGAGTCGGGTGCAGCTCTGCTCTTATAAGGAAGAAACAGCAATGCGGATGTGCCCTAGGAGAAATTAAAACTAAATGCTGCTGAGATACTAAAGTGGAGCATGTGTTTCAAGGAGGAATTACAATATACCCAAGAGCCGTGGATTTAGAGCTGGATCTTCAAATCTGCCCAGGTTGTGCATCCATGGAGTTTGTGTCTCATGTAGATGAGTCAAAACATCCAGTTCTCTCAGCAGGAAGAATTCAGAGTTGCCTCATGTCCAAAATGCAGTGCGTTTGGATGCGAGTTACATTTCTGCTGCAATCTTCTAGCCACATATGTAAAGATAGCGTGGCTTGTGTTAACATTAAGAAACAGAAATGCTAATGAAATGCTTAAGCACATACCTATGACACAATCTGAAACAGGTGGATATGGAGCGACTGAAGGCCTCACGCTTCACTCAAACCATATGTGGAACTCCCATTGCCATCCTGGGAGCAATGATCAAGGGCGGGAGATGGCTGTTAGGGAGCATGATTTAAAACTGACTTTGGAAAGGGTAATTTATGCTTTGGAGTCTCCTCAGATGTGTACCCGGTAGGAAATTCTGTAGCTACACCTGTTTACACATCTTTTGCTTCACCAAGATGCTAATGAGAAACCCAGCCCTCATGGTCACAGTGAGAAACTCTAACAATTACTAAACTCCAGAAAGAAAATGGTTTTCAGGGACTGATTTATCAGCAGGTTTTCTTATGGGACAGATAATTCATGCCAGAAGCTTTGAGGGGCTGCTGAGCTGCGCTCAGCTTTTTGGGTGCAAACATCCAGAAGCCCTTTCTAAACCCCCAGCGCTCCAGAGCTAAAGCTGTCCCAGCCAAACTCTCTTCCATCTTTTGCTTTTCTTTTCTTTTTTTCTTTAATGGCACCAACATGTTTAAATCTCTTCTGTCTGCCATTTGTATTTGTGAAGTTTTAGACTTGATGGGTCTTCAGACCACTGCTTTTGCTGAGATGTATTCTTCATTTGTTTTTGGTGCCCATGGGCATCTGAGGGCTCCACACTGTGCTGCTGTTTGCTGTGGGATTGGCACCTACTTAATGTCCCCCCTGAGACCCAACCATAAGTGCTACTTCTTACATTAAGTCGTGTCCTTTGATTAGAGTTGCGTTCAGAGATGACCGTCCAGCTTGTCACAGTCAGTTCCTGGGGGACCTGTAGTTGCAGATGGACAGAGTGTTCTGCAACAGAGTTTTGCCTCATGTGTGACAAAACCACCTGGAGAGGTCTTCATGCACCTACAGAGAGAGCCTTAAGGAGTGGTCTAATGCAAGAAGAAAAGGACTGTGCTGCACCCTCTCATAAGCCACAATGGTGTCAACTACTTCGGAAACAGAAATTAGGTTCAGTTTTAAACCTGGATCCATTTCCAAAAATCTGCCTAGAAATCCTCACCATCTCCCCACCTGGCTTTCCAGGTATATATTGGGGCAAAAAGATACCCACTTTGAGCAGCTGCTGCCAGCCTTCTGCAGGTGCAACCAGTAGAGGTGCCCTGTGGTGAGTTGGTGATGGAGCAGTGCCTACAGCACTCTGCATGGCTGTATTGCCTGCACCTCATCTTGCACAAAGAACTAGCGATGGGAGAGGCAGGAGTGAGGAAAATGCTTGGGGAGGTTGCAGGATCAAAAAGGTTGCTTAAACAATTGGCGTTTGTTTGGGAACCATCATTTCACTCTGTTAAATGCAAGCACAGTACAAGAAGAATAAGATGTGTAAATGGCTTAGCATGCTTAATAAACTGCGCTCCTGCAGTGCTTGGATGCAATCATGCAGTGTGAACCCATCAGAGCCACAGAGAACCTTTAAGAATCTAATCCCAGTCTCATTATTCCCCTTCCTAAAATCAGATTGCAAACCAGCAACAAGACTTCTGCTTAATGGTAGCCCGAGGAGAGATGTTTGTGTTGTGAATCATGTTAGATTTCACACTGATAGTCGATGAGTACATACCCTGATACCATCTGAGCATTTGGCGTGGTTCACAGTGAAGGAGGAGATGCACACCTTGGCCAGGTGGTTTCCAGTGTCCATCCATCCCCATGGCTGTTGTCCCCAGCACCACAGCCTATGGGTTGCCATGTGGCAGTGGCAGCCATGGGGCACTTCTAAGCACCTTGGTTCTCTGCATGAGAAGCTGCTTTTGTAACGTGCTCTCCCTCCCTCGCCTCTCTAAAAGCCTTGGGAATCGGAAGACTCCTTTTTCTCTTGGCATAAGCAGGACATAAATTCAAAGGGTTCTGCTGAATATTTGTTAAGATGCATATTTATGTGTAAAACCCTCCCTACTCCTCAGAAAACATTTAGATAAAAGAGGATAAAGATGATTTACTTATGCCTGAGGGCTGTTTCTATTTAAACATTGCACATTTATTTCTATTTACTCTGGTATTTACTAAAAAGGCATGGTTAAATTAGTGATCACTGCTTCTCCTGAGCTAATTCTGAAAGCTCTTACAGCACTTCTTCAAGGGAACAAACTGGGATGAACAAACCATGTCATTCCACCTGCAGGACAGTGAAAGCAAACACTGCTTCCAGCTACACAGAAATAAACTGATGCCTTGGGATTCCTCCATTTGGCAAAGACTTACTTGGATAGAAAACTCACCTCTACAAGCAGCCATCACCACACGACACATGTGACATCACTGAGATGGGTTGCTCCACCATCCAGGTTTTCATAAAGTATACAGGTTCCAGGCATCCAATGAGCTCAATAAATAGTACACAAGGGGCAACATCCCCAAAAGCCCCACTCTGAGCCCTACAAGGCCTTTTTCTGTTGGGGATATTAACAGTAATGATGCCAGTGCAGCCAATAACAGCCTGGCTGGGCTTAATGACCTCAGGCAGGCAGCTTCTCTCAGCTGGCTCCCAATCCCCAGGAAATGCACCCCGGCTGATTACTGTCGCCTAAGGAGTCACACATGGACCTGGGAACCTTCTTTTCATTAGCTGAACCTGTGCCCAAGGAGCCACTGCAGAAACATATTTTTTCAATCAGATAATGCATTTCCAATTAAATAACTTGGTTTTTGCCTGTTTTCTCTTTCTTTCCTGCCATACAGGAGCTATCTGTGTTTAACGCTGTAATGGAATCTTAACCATAAAGTTGGCTGTGTTCTTCAGAAGTGATGGTAACGGTCATTAAGATGTGTTATTGTTTTTCACTGGGCATATTTGTACCATATGGACATGCAACATGACTCAGAGCTAGACGTTCTCAAAAAATGCAGGATGAGATGTAACTGATGAGGCTGTGTAGAGCGGTGAAGTGCCTGAAGGAACTCCCAGCAAGCAGGAAACTGCATCTTCCCATACCTGCTGCTGTAGAGTTCCCCTGCAGGTGGCTTTGGCAAGGGTGTAATAAATGAGTCCACATGTTTGTTATAAGCATTATGAGTGATATATGGTAAATGTTTGCAAAGCAATGGAGAAGAAAGGCTGCTAGGGCAGGACTTTGGGTTTTAGATGGCAGCCGTGCAAGAAGGAATGGGAGTTGAAGATGAAAGGGTTTGGGGAGCGCCAGTGGAGCTGAATTAAATATGAATCAGAAATCTTTGACAAAGAACGAGGTAAGAAGTAGGGGAAGATTTCCATTTCATTAAGAGCTATTAGACCGTGGCTGTGCCCCTTTCCAGGACTGCCTTTGTTGGAGGGAGGGGAACTGCATGTGCTCCTGGCCCAAAGGAAGCAAAAAGATGTTGAGATGTCCCCAAGGATCAGATGTCACACAGGGCAAAAGGGCTGACCCACTGCAGGTGCCATTCCCTGATCGCTTGGATTGGTGATTTATCGGGTCCCTGCAAGCCAAGTGAACTTATGGCAGAAAAGAATTTCTCGGTGGATTTTCCTGGTTCTGAAAACACTTTTTTTGTTGTTGTTTTTGTTTTTTGTTTTCTTTCTTGATGTGACTTCAGCAGTCTTCTGAGCAGAGTAGTGCAAAAGAAATAATGTTTGAAGCAATTTCCTGCATGTAGCAAGTTAAATAGCTCTGCACTGAAACGTGAAGTAAATAACTTTGAAGCACAGTTAGTCTTTGTTCTTGGTTTCAGTGGTGAGTTTCTTCGAGCTCTCATGGCACGGAGATCATTTTTAAAGAAAAAAAAAACAACAGTAAAAAAACACAACACAAACCTTGGCACGTTTAATGGAAATCAATCTGAATGGGAATTTCAACTGTTGGTAAATCAATGCCATCCCCACACTCTATGCATACTTGCCCTTAAAAATGATGCAGACATTTATTCAGAAAGAAGCCTGTACAGTGTTTGGTATGCAGTGAATTAAACACCAGTGGTGCTTTAGAACAATTGCAAAGAGAGTGAGCTCCTGCAACCCACCCTTGAGCCAACAGCCATTGTGTGTGCCACTGCTCGTCAACTCTCTCTGCCCAGGTCACGCTGTGCAATGCACTCACAGCCCTGCCCTCGTTTGCTTTGGGCAGAGGTGGAGGTTGTGAAACTCTTCATGCACTGTCAAGAAAAGACTTTTCCTGTGGTCTGAGAAGTCAAACTGTCTACAGGTGGTCCATGCCATGCAGTGCTGGTGCACTTCTCCAGCAGCGGGGCTTGGTGAGTTTTGCAGCTTGCCATGAGCCTTCTATCCTGGGAGGTTGTCACTCATCCCTCGCAGCAGCTCCTGCCTGGAGCGATCCATCACCATGTCAGAGGCAAGCCCTCGCTTGTTCCTTTCTATGGATCAGAAGAGAAAGACACATCCAGGGAAGGGAGGAACAGCTCTACGTGTCTTGGTGTCACAATCACAGATGTGTTTTTACAGTGTGCCTGACCCAAGGGGAGCACCCACCCCACCCGTTTGGTATGGGGACCAAGATGGGCTGGCACAACACAGGGTATCCGGTGCATGTGGGGCACAACATGCACAGAGCACAGTGTGTCTCCAGCATATTGTACTTCCCCTGGTGCACTGGGACGTGGGACCCTCAGCACTCACCAAGGGCCGGGTCACAGAGTCCATCTGCTATCTCTGAGGACAGCACAAGTTGGGCAGGCTGCTGGACGAGGTGGTCTTACCCTATCTCTGCTCTGAGGAGGAATGCTACATGCACTGCTAGCACTTGCATTATCTGCGCCATATGCACCCATCTGGTTCTGCTGAAGGTTTTGATCTCAGCCGGGTTTGATTTATGCAAGAACAGCAGCATTCCCTCTGTAGAAGGCAATGCGTGATGGTTAACGTTGCCACTGCTTAAGGGTATGGCCTCATCCCACCAAGGCAGTTTTACGTTGCCCCTTATTGGACACATCTGGAGGAGGAAAGGAGCTCTTCTCCCTTGGCCCATGTTGGCTGGGTTTGGGCCAGGCAACGTGAAACCCCTGTGTACTTTGCAATGCCGTGGTTTGTGGGCACGCTGTTTTTCTGATGGCCAAAGCCTGGGAAAATGATACTGAAGAGGTTGGTATGTTCTCTGCACTGCAAAATACAAAGCAGGGATTTGTTAAAAATCTCTGCAACGGAGGTTTCCAGCCCCCATTGTGAGAGGAGCAGGCCTGGCATCTATACAATGAAGAGCCTCAATGAAATGTGTTGTGAAGGCTGTGCATCATGAGTTTGCATGCACAGAACATAACAGCACCCCGTGTAGCTCATTCTGTGCTTTGGTTTGTCCTCATAAACATGAACAATCTTTCTCATTTGGGTTTCATACTTCATACTTTGTGCTTCATTCAAGTTTTGCATGCTTGAAACTCCTCTTTGTGTGTGTTTTTTTTTTTTTTTTTTAAGCTATCTTGTTAACATCAAGTAACATGACATATCATGATGCATCATCATACCATATTACACCATCCATTTTATTGCATGACATTTTGCAGAGTTCATGAATGAGTAGTCATTAGTGCTGAAAAAAGGGCCCTGATTGCTCAAGGCTCCCACAAGAAAAACTGAAATGTGAAATTTGTCACATTAAGAGCTCTTTGTCTTCACTTCCTGGTGAAATCCATCTGATTCTGAGTGTGATGCATTGATTTTCATTAACGAAGCATCGTTCTGGGAGTTGAGACGGGAACTGAGAAGAGACAATTTCAATTTAAATGTCAAAGGAAAGCCAGGAAGGCCAAATAGTGACCTGACCTGGAGTGAGCGCAGAGTTCTGTAGCAGTCAGGGCTAGTAAGCCCTGCAAAAAGTGATTTGTTAGGGTTTGGGTGAATTTCTGTGATGTAGATACTGGAAGGAATTTTTATGGGATCTGGCCCTGGAATTGAGAGGATTAAATAGCAAAGGAAAATCCGATGTGCAATTCGTAACTGATAGCGCACAGAAATGATAGTTCTTGTAGCAACTGGAATTTGAGTCACCGCTTACTGTGGCCAGCCACTTCCAGCCATCTGCACACCAGGAGCCAGACCCAAACCCAGGCTCTGCACCATGAGCAGCACACATTGCATGGGGCCACGCAGCATCAATGCGGAAAGAACTGTCCTTTATGGAAAGGACTGTCTGAGGCTTGTCCTTTTGCAGGCACTGTGTTTGTCCTAGAAATATTTTCTCGTTTGAAGAAATACGCTGCGGTAGGCCTGGATTTCTTCATGACATCAGGAGGGGTGTCCCGTGGAAGGAAAAAAGACGCAGCCCCCGTAGTGTCCAAAAATTTAGTCCATGTGGCAAAATCAGTCTGGCTTGGAGGAGCCAAAGGGAAGGTCCTCAGCGCAGCGTCAAACAAGCCAGAAAATGCACAGGACAGGAAACAAATCATAAAAAGCTCTGCAGTGATGCAGCCCACGCTCCTGCCCGAGCACAGTAACACGCTGTGTATCACGGGCTGCCATGGGAGGCTGGTCTGGGTTTCATCAGTGAGGTTTGAGACGCTTCTTGGACTTTTTGCTATTGGAATTAAACCAAAACATCACAAGGTTGTGGTCAGGCTTGCAGGAGAGAATGAAGGTAATACAGTCTGTGAGTTTGAGCAGAAGACTTGAAATCAGTTCAGGGTCCCATCTTGTATCCTGTTAACTCAAGGCATTCTCTGGGCTCAATCCATCCTCTTTGTGACCGTGTTCTTGTAGTGGTGCTCAGCTGAGCCACAGCTATTAGGAGCAATGCCTTCAGTCTGGGAGGCAAAGTAGTGCAAAATCATCATGCTTTCTATTTTGCATGTGCACTGAGTTTGAATGTTGCTGCCAAAATGGACCCCTGAGCAGGTGGATAGTGCTGTCTCAAGGTACAGCCTGCATAAGGCTGAGTCTCCGAAGAAAGGGTGAGAATTGGGGACAAGTCCCACTGCATCCCCTGGTGGTGCTGTGATGGGGATTGGGAAGGTCTCAGCCACGTGGGGAGCTGCGTTTTGTAGAGGGTGGATGCTGAGCTACTGAGGTTGCTCAACATTTCCAAGAGCACAATGTAAGGCAAAGGGTTACATTTTGCAATGCTAAATATAAGACCAATTGAAGATAAACATTAAAAAAAAAAAAAAAGATGGGTTTTCCATAAGGCAACTGGTGGGTTACTGACCTTTTCATGTTATCTCCAGAATAGTCTTCGTATTCAACAGACCTACAAACCCATGCTGTCCTGTGTGATTCTCCAGATACTGCATGTGGTTGTAACTTAGTTAGGGACATTCAGATTATCACCCTGAATGCAGTGAAAAACCGAGGTGAGATCAGAAACTCCTTCCTGAGAGCGACCTGACTGGAAAAAGGGAACCCTACAGTGGACAAGCCAAGAGGTCTTCAAAGTACTGTGATGGGGAAATTCACCAAAAAGCACAGGATTTGCTGAGCCTCTGGGATTTGTAAAGGTGCTTCCAATGGCCTGTTGCTGGATCTTAATGAGATGACTGAGCCAGTGACACACAGTCTTCCCAAACACCAAGATCCCGATGGTCACCACTACAGGGAAGTGAGGTCTGAGTCTCAGAGCTGCTGGGGCTGCGCCTGGGATGCGCTGCCTGCGGGACGCGATGCAGGAGGTGGTGTGGAGGAGGGAAGGAACGCCAGGCCTGCAAATTAGCATCAAAGCGTTGGTGCGAGGTTTATGGGGACATTTACTAGTGTTGTTTTCATTATTTACACCAGCCTCGATTCTAGGAGTTCTCATTAAAAGCGTAATAAATGTAAAAATATTTTACAGGGTAATAAAAGTTCCAAAGCAAAAATAACTTTATATAGTGTGATTTATTTATTTTTTTTTTCTTTTACAAAATACTGTGTGGTATCATATTGAACCTGCTGATTGCTGATGGGACAAGAGAAACCCTTCTGTTTTGGTGCAGTGTGAGGGGACAGGCTGGGGCTCAGCACTGCTTCCCTGCCAACCATTCACCAGGTAACTCTCACTGTCAGTGGCTTGGAGGAGAGCATGACAGGCCAAAGGCAACCTTTTTTTATGGAGAAAGCAGAGAAAACCAGATCATTTGTATTTTTTAATATTTCTTTTTTCTAGTTAAAAAAAAAAAATACATTAAATGTATCCAGAAAGACACTGCAAAATATGGAACTGACAAAAGGAAAATACATTAATGTTTTCAAGTTCCTCTATAAAATATGTTTGCATAAACACACTGTGTGTAGTCGGGACTGGCCTATAGTTTCTGGAAGTATGTTAAACAAGAAGAGTGATATTTGCCAAATCCTCTGTTATGGTTTTGGGATGTGCAGTCCTCTGCAGAAGGACAGAACTGAAACAAGGAAACACTTTGGAATGAACTCAGCTTGGAGGCAATCCAGAAACCTTGTGGAGTGAGTGGAGATGAGAAAAAAAAAAATGAATTTAACCATTAAATCATCCAGCAACTTGTCATCTGCGGCATTTATCTTCCAGTCCCAAAGATAATAATGTTCCAAAGTCATAATGACATCTAAACATCTTTGATCACGGAGCAGATGAATTGGTCCAAAAATGCTGAATTTGGCTGTCTCTCCTGGGTTATCCTAATAAATACTGAGTCAGCTTTGCAAATGGAGTGGTTTTCAAAAGTGTGGAATGAACATAGATGGGCTTGACCTACATGAAGCTGGAGGTGTTAGTTACAGCAGCCGGTGGGACTTCTGTTTGCTTGAAAGTAAATGTAAGATTCCTGGTTTTAGGCTCCTGCAACTATGAATGTTCTGAATATTTTTTTCCAGGCTGACTCTAAAAGCTGCCTTCATAATCTGACCTGAGCAAAAACTTTGGCTTGTGAAGGTTCTAGACCTGAATTTTAGCAATTTGGGTATCTCAGCTGGTGTGTAAACCTGTTCTTGGGCAGAAGGAATGGGAATGGAATGGGTTCCTGCTAGAAGCAGCCTTGACCTTTTTCCTTGCCCATTGACTAAGCCAACCCGTGTCCGGGATTATTGAAGCATTAGCTCACGGGCACAGGGGAGGTGCCATCCTCACAAAGACCATGAAATGACACAATCAGCCCAGTGCCATTTCTAAAATCCATTAAAAAAACTGAGCCAGACAAGAGGGCTTGAGCATTCGCACCCTGTCTAGCAGGTATGAGCTGAATGCTCAGGAAGACAGCATAATTGCATGACAACGAATTTGGGCTCTTGAGCTGAATCATCCACTGCTGGATTCTGTCTGCGTAAGTGTCTGTGACCAGAATAGGGAGTTTCTCTGTGAAGCTTCTCAAAGGGGAGGCACGAGCCAGCCAGGAATTGTGCAATGTTTTCTTAGCAGGAAATAAATTTAGACCCCAGGTTTGTTTGTTTGGTTTTCTTTTTTTCTTCCCCCTAAAATGTTAGAAGGAAATATGGGGCTCCAAATGGGACGATCGCAGTGAGAAAACATGGCTGGTTTTACTGTGCCTGCTGCTGTGCCCCAAGGCCACAATTAGGGCTGGAATCCTATTGTGCTGGGCATTGTCCACGCACAGAGGAAGAAACAATCCCTGGCTTGGAGGCCTGCAGTATTGATTAACCTTTATTTGTTTGTGCAATTACTAGTTTATTATTAAACACTGTTATTTCTGTTAGAAGGCAAATATTCTCAAGCCATAATGAGTCCAGGGATCAGTCATGGCATAAGCCCCGTGTCGCATGCAGATAAGATGGAAATATTTGTCTCGTTTTCATGAATGCCTCAATGAAGTTTCATGTTTTCAGACAATCTTGGGGTGTTAGACTCACATTCCCTGAAAGCCTGTGTGGCTGGGACACAGAAATTGCCACAGCCCCTTCCAAACAGGCATCCTAAAGGGACGTGCCCCAAATCCTATGTGAGACAGCAGCAATAGGATCCCCTGTCCCAAGCTGGTTCTCCTGAAATAGTATCTCTTGTTTCTGCTCAAACTCGGATATTCTGTGAATTTGCCTCTACATGCCATTTCCTGGAAGGGTACCTTGATAGCACTCCCAAGACACAAGTAATCTATATGACCCTATTTTGGCTGCTGGCTGAAATACCATGTTGACCACACATCGATTTCGGCTTTCCCATTGCACTGCTGTTATCTCTTTTGCTATCTCATAATTTACAGGAAATTCAAAACTGGTTGCAATCACAACTCATAATTTGAAATGCTAATCCTTGGGCTGTCACTCCAGCTGTAACACATACAGCCTGCTCTATTAAACTTTAATGTGCACCCTAATAGCCATGTGAGGCTTGAAATCCAGGGATTAGCTTTGATTCCAGTTTAACTACTGATAGGCGCCTGTAGTATTATAAAGGACTCTTTCTCTTCTGAGGAGCACTGAACATCTTTGCTTTGGTTTGTTTATAAGCTACTGAAAGTCAGTTTAACATAGATTTTCTCCAAAAAGGACTACTATAAACCACATTTAATCTAGCTGAAAAATGGTACGCTCAGAGTGGTAACAACTCAATTTCTTGCTCTGTGTATCCCAGTTAGGGAAAGAGGTGACTTTTCTGTCACACTGGGTCTAGGCTGTGACATTCAGGACCATCTGGATTCTGCGAGTGGGTGGAAGATTGGGTGTGAAGCCGCTCAGTTGTGTAAGATGGGTAAGATCACGGCCCTGCTCGAAGCAAGAGCAACACTGAATTCAGCAGGGACGATATGATCCATGATATAATGAATTAGGGTTAACGGGCTTCATGCTGTTCAAAGAGATGCTGACAAGGGAGGTAGTTATGGGTTTTGGCTTTGTGTCACATCAGCGCTGTCTCCGTGTCATGTTGATAGTAAGGCTAAGGTAGCTGTAAGAGTAGAGCTCAGGTGGTCTCATGTGTCAAAAGTAGGTAGGATTTATAGGAATAAAGTCTTCTTCACAGTTGGCATTACTCCATCTTATGATGGAAATAGAATACTTCTATGATTTTTAGCAGCTGCAACAATATCAATTGGGTTGTCAGATTGGGAACTCTTTAGGCAAAAATATTTTGTTTGTGGGGAAAGATTTGGTCACCACCACGAAGAATAAGGCCGCAACCTGCTCTTCAGCCTGAAGATCTGGTCACCACAGCGCACGCCTGTGGTTACTCCAGAGTGGGTTGCTGCAATCTGGTCATCCACAAAGCTTTTCCCAGAGACCACCAAGGACAACTGCGGCAACAGAAAGCAATGTATTATTTTCTATGCAGTTTGCAGTAGAAAAGACATCTCTGGACCAGAGTGACATCTCTTCCAATGCACACACAGCCCGGTAAGCTGAACAGCCTGAGAAGGTGGCACTTCCCTTCTCTGCCAAAACTCTTGATTCATACGCTTAATCTGTGTGGTTTGGGTAGAAAACACAAGTATTCCCTGCTGTCGTAGCTGCGTGCTGGGGATACTCTGCATGAGGCAGAGCTTCCTGCTGTGCATCACTCTTTCCTCACAGTTGTTCAGGGAAAGATTTTAGTTTTGCCTTGATGTGGAACAGAACTCATTGCTGAAGCTTGAGAGTTTTTATTTTATTTTTAAACTGAATTCTTGTTGTTCTGGAGGAAATGTCAAACCCCACTCAGCTATAGGTCTTCATTCCCACCTAGGAAACATCATTTAGGACCTGGGTGCCTTTCTCAGAGGGAACACTAAGACAGATGCTGAGTTCAGATGGGATTTTTGGATCGATACACTGATTTGTTCCAATCCCTGATAGATTTCAAGTATGGCCTTTGGCTGAGAAAAATGCTCACCCCTCTGAGTCTGAGTTTATTGGCTTCCTGAGTGTTTTATGAGGATTCGGTGTTACATTTTCTTGGGATTGTGTTGAATGCGTACCTGGCTTACTGGTGTAGATAGATGGAAATTTTTAATGACTGGTGTGTGTGGTTTATAGCTATTTTTGTGCATATTTTCAATAGCCACAGTGGTTACGCCCATAAACTGAAAAAAAAAAAACCCACCCTCTTTCCCGTCTGCTGGATTTTCTTTCAGCTCATGTATATTCTTGTTTATTCTGCTGTGCTTCCAAGATGGAAGTTTGTACAAACATTTTAAAGTTTTGAGAAACAACAACCAGAGGCAAAAGGAGAAAAAGAAAAACAAGAAGCAGGGCGATCATCTCTCAAGTGGGTCTGTGCATCCTTTGCTTTATCGTCTAGAGCTTCAAGCTGGCATAGATTTTTATAACACTTGGGTGATGCGGAAGCCTCTATTTGCTGCTCTGCAAACGAGTATGACATAGTGTTTCTTTTACATATACTCTTTGGAATCCTTCCCCTGGTTGCATAGCTCCATGTTTCCTGCAGATTATGTACGTATGAAGGAAATAATCAGAGCAGATGCCACCCAAATACCTGTGGGTGATCAGATAACCCAACCTGCTCTACAGCTTTACAAAACCCTGAGTCAAGTGGTTGCTATCCAGAGATGTTTCCTGAAAAAAAAAAAAATTAAAAAATAAAAAATCATTTCTGGGGTTTGCACACTCGAACTTGATTAATTTCTTGTGGCTTTTGCCATAGTTGCTGGGGACACACTGACAAGAGTCTACAAGGAGAACAAGGAGGGAGCTGGACGACAGGAAGAGGCTCTCCAGCTGGCACCAGTCCTGGGAGTCTTCTTATAAGCAGATGAGTTTTATACAAAAAGGAAAAGCAAGTGGAGCTTGTTCAGCTAGTTCACCATTCATGGCCGATCTAGAAGTATCTGCAGTGTTCATCAGAAGTACAGTTAATACTATTTTGTATAATTCTTTGATTTCCATAAGATCTCCATTGGCTGCAATACCCATGAAGCAAGACAATCATGCCAATTACTTTTCGATAGTTCACTTTAAGTTGGAAAAATAAAGATGCACTGCAGTGTGTCTGATTTTCACAGTGAACCACCCAGCTGCAGGTTGATGTCTGGGGAGGTGGTTGAGTCAATGTCCTTGGAAGAGTTCGAGAAACGTTTAGGTGTTATATTAAGGGACATGGTGTAGTGGGGAATATCTGTAGTAGGTAGACAGTTGGACTGGATAATCCTGGAGGCTTTTTCCAACTGTGGTGATTCTATGATTCTATGATACTGGTTGACGGGATGCTGGCTGTCATGAGCCTTCAATTGCTTCACAGGTTTCATGGAAAGAGAGACAGGGTGCTTTATGGTCACACGACGGCAGGAACCAGGACCTAGTGGAGCCCACGGACCAATGGTAAGGGCATGACAGACAGACCCGAGCCGCCAAAGTGGTGCAAACAAAATAGTTGTGTGGAGGAGAGCCACGTCCGATGGGTTGCAGCTGTCCCTCTGCCTCCCGGCCACCCCCGCCCTGCTCCAAATGTAAATCATCACCCTTTTCCCTTTTAACATAACAGTTGTGTCATTTAAAAGCTCAAAGAGCTGAGAAAAAAGTCTACTTGTTTAGAGAAACCATTAAAACAAATTATGAGCATTTAATAAATGGGGAAAACTGTCTGTTTGTCATAACACAGAATTTTTCCTTTAAATATCCAAACAACCGCCCAAAAGGTTACTCGTAGACGGGTGTGTCTGGGGGACATTTCCAGGGTCAGTCTGCACCGGGGTCCTCTCTGTGGGCCCTGATTTTAGCCATAGCCATCATGGGTGGGTGGAGGTCCTGGCTGGGCTCTGGGACTGGTGTTGGAGCATGGTGTCTGCAGTACCCGCTGCCTCTGCCATGGCAGAGGAGGGATGCATGCAAACAGCATTTTTTTTAACGCATTGATGCACTTCTTGAATAAACAGTAGCTTGGCGACTGCGTTTGGAAAGCAGTTGGATGTTTTTCTCGCTCCTCTGATGCTATTTCTTTTCCAAAACATTTCCTGATCCCAAGCTCCTTCCTCAGGTTGTGGGAACATTCAGGTTCGGATCTGCAGTGTGTGGGCTGGCCCCTCTCCAGTTGTTTAACAGATGATTGCTTTGAATAGGATTATCTTGGACAGGCAGAGAATCATCTCCCAGCACTGGGGCCGCCTTCGCCCTGGGAGGGGGGAGTGACTGGGCTGCGCTGTGAGGTGCTGGGCTTGCCTGGCTAGCAGGGATCTCCTCCAGACAGCTCTTCCATCTCTGGAGCTGTGTTCTGATCTTTAAGAGCTATTAAGTCTTTGGTCCTTAAGAATGATTGATTACCAGCTAAACCTTGTAATGAGCCTCTTTACCTTTAGGATCTACCAAAGTTAGGGAGAAAGCCTGTTTTGTATATTGCTGTTTGGCGACTCAGGAGCCTGGAGGTAAATAAGTCCTTAGCTTTTAAGTGCACAACATTTAGTTCCATACAGGATTGCAGCTTCATTGATTGGGAACCTTCCTGCTGGCTCCCACTCTTTTTTCTGAGGGATGCCTGCCGTCATTTTGTGGACCAGCTCCTGAGGGCAGCAGACACTGAGCCAACCCTTCTGCTGATCAGGAGCTTCAGCACTGCATGCTGCTAAGAGGAATCAGCACCAGCTGGGTTCCAGCTGGCACAAGGCTGCCAAGCTCCTTGCTATGCCAAGGCTGGCTGTGGCATCCCGGCCACTGAAGGGACCACGTTTTGTGCTGCTGTCATTCTGGAGCTGAGCAAAGTGAAGGGAAAAGGAAGGAGAACTCACACGGTCAATCTCCACTTTGGTGGGGTTCCTTGGAAGAATGCACACACGCACAAGGTTTGGCTGAATCTGGGTACATACATGAATTGGGACATGGTGATTTCTAAGGGCCCATTTCACCAATTCTCTGTAGGGCTCATGGGGGAATGAATCCTGGGAAGATAAGGCTGAGAAACCAGCAGTGACCTCAGAGGGTGCTTCCGTAGGGCAATAGTAATGCTGTGAGCAAGAGTTGGTGCTGCTTAAGCAGATCAGCCAGGAAGAAGCCGGAATGGGGAAAGGCAGGATGAAGATGAAACTTGGACAAGATTTTGGGATGTGCTGATACAAGGAGGGAAGGACAGAATCAGAGAGATGGCGCTAAGACTAGACAATTTGGTTTTGAAAACCCAGTCCACTAGCTTGAATTTGGCATTTGGGGTAAAGTATGGAGACATGAGCTGTGAAGTTCCTCACCCAAAAATAAAAGCACAATTGATTGATGGTGATTCAAGAGGACACTTTCCTTTGAGTTCACCTTGTCTTGGTATGAATATTAATTTCAGTAATGAGAGAGGCACAATGTCAAGCTCTCCATTTCAGGTCAACAACAAGCATTTTGTTTCCTCCCTGTGACTAAATATGAAGCAAATCCTTTTCTTTTAGCCTTCTTGGCTTGTTAATCTTGGAGTCCTCCTTGGTCATATGTGTGAAGAATTTTCTTTGTGAATCGAGTGTGAATTCTGCAGCTTCTCTCCCACAGGTTTTAATCCCTTCTTTTGTTTCACCATGTGGTTGTGTAAGTAGTTCCCTTGAGAACTGGGCTCCAGGAATATGTAATTAAATCAAAAGTTTGGCACTAATAAGTGATCTTATCACCTTGTTGGGCTTTTTTCAGGTCTTTGTGCGATATTCCTAGGCCGCCCATTTGAAGTTATTTAATTACAAAGCCTCCACAGTGGAGCCAGGTCCTTGGATGTTTGTTTGGTTTTTTTTCTCCATATTATATTATATCATGTGTTATGATGCTCTGTGCACCAGGTGACCAAGGAGGGGCTGACAGCCCTTCAGGAACGTCATTGACAAAGCTGATGTTGCAGAGACTGTTTTTGCTATGAGTGATTACCATGGAGAAACTCCTCATCAAACCCTAACAAATGGAGTGCTTGAGCCCCAAATAACTGCCACCATCACAGAGCTCAGCGGGGACCGTGGGCAAGAGTAAGAAGAAAGAAAGTAAAGCCCTGAGAAAAGTCCTGCAGTGAGTTTACCTGTATCCTGTGCTCCCCACATTCATGGGTGGTGGAGATGTGTGGCTGCTGTGACCTTGGGCTGGGACAGTTACCCAATGTGGGTTTCTCCATGGGTTGAACCTCTCCATTGTTCAGCTTGGAGCACGATGAGGTATCAGGGTACAGCCTTCAACCTTGAGAAGCCTCAGGGCCTGAGTTGACTAGGTGTGAAGCTGTTTGAGTACTTCAAGATAGAGATAAGATATGGAGATTTTTAAAAACTCTATTAGAAAACTGTCATCACCTGAAGTGCACTCTAGGCAGTGGGTTACATGTGCTTAGGATGGAGATAAAACTGATAGGAAATCACGCAAAGCACCTGTCTCCATCTTTCAGAGCCTAAATAATCTTGACAACTGACCTGTCATTCTTCCCCAAAGCCTGTGCAATGTGATTTGGAATGATGTGAAACACGATGCAATAACAGAGTGCAGAGTGATGTGGTGTTATGATTACATGGTGGCATGGTGGCATGTGCAGCATAGTATTTTCAAAACCCCAAAACATGTTCTTGTGTTTTTTTTTTTTTTTTTTCTTTTTCTTTTTTATTTCCCAAGAAACACTATTTTTCCAACCCTCTAGCTTGTCTTACATGACTGGTGGTGTCCTGGGAGGTGAGAGCTAGGAGCTGGGGATGGTCATCTTTCAGCCTCCACTATGGCCATGAGGAGCTCCCAGCCAGGTGGTGATAGGAGTACAGGCTTCAACCACAATTCCCCCCACTGTGCAATATTTTCCTCGATGCAACCAAGCTGTGTTTTTCCTTCCATTACTCCATAAAGCGTCAGAGAGCCCTCTGCACATCTCAAGATTTCAGCTTTCAAATATTATGCAACCTACAATGGAAAAGGGCTTTTAAACTGATCTGTTTGCTCAAAGGCCTCCAATCTCTCAGCACAAACTGCCCCTGGGAAACCCTTCCCCCTCTTCAAACAGCACAGCTCTTGAAACAGAGCTTCCTCAACGGCAGCTCTATCTCTGGGCACGACAGACGGAGGAATCTGCTCTGCTCTCTGTTAGCCACATGACTTGGGGTAAGACCTCGCTGTTGTTTCACTCCATCAACAGAGGATCTGCTGATTGATGGCCTCCAACTGCCCAGGTGCAGTTTGCTGTGCACCTGAGCCTGGAGCAGGTTTTTGGGGTGTTCAGGCAGAAAGTGCTCTATTTGAAAGTCGGGCGTTGATGCAATAGTAACTGAATCAGCATACCCTCGCTGTGTCATTTTCAGGTCTCATTTTGTTGCCTTTCTTCCCGCTTGGAATGCTGCTCCATTTACTAACTTTATATTTGCTTTACTCCCAGCTTGCTTACCTATCATCACTAATTACAGAACAAACAATTGCAGTCATACAGTAATGAATAGCAACCTTTTGGCTTTTTATTTTTTCTGTTTTTTTGTGGGTGCACCTGGTTCAAACACCTAAGATAAATAGGAGTGACTTTCCAGTTCTCCCCTCCTTTGCCCAGAAGCAGAATTTCCATCAATCCATTTGGTGACGGTGTGAGCAGTCAGCACGAGGCTTTGCCAAGTAGGCAGAAGGAAAGGGTGTTCTGACATCTCCTGCAAGCACAGTTCAAGTCCTGCTATTGAGCACTGCACCCTTATGTTTTCATTAGGTTCCATCCCCATCAGGTCAGAAAAAAGAGAAATTCAGAGGAGAACCCCAAACCTTTGCTGTACCGGTGTCTAACTGCAGTTTGATTAAGCAACTAGCACAGCGTCATTGATTTCCCTGCTGCTCTGTGTGGACTTATGCATCAACATAAGAGTATCTGTTCGATCTGGGCTTATGGTGACAAAGGGAAGAAAAAGCAACGTAAATCCACTATTAAGCACATCAGTAAAAGCACCTCACAAGTGAAGCTTGATCAAGCTTTAAAATGTACCTGGAAATAGGAAATAATTGCCCATTGTAAGTGAAATGAATGTTGATATAAAGCATTTAACTGAAATGGAATTAGTGTTTCTGTTAATCTTTTTCCTTTCACCGTTGTATACAATTGGACAGAGACACGTCCCTGCTTGGACTGGGAGTGGCTCTGCTTGGGGCCTGCTCCCACCCTGGGCATTTATCATAGAATCTTAGTATGGTTTGAGTTGAAAGGGACCTTTAGTGGAAGTCACCTAGTCCAGCTGTCCTGCAATGGAGAGAGACATCTACAGCTCAGTCCATTTCTGATTTTGACCAATGCAATGTGATTTGGGAACACATTATTATTATTATTAATTTAAATTCCTCCTCTATTGGGATGAGATACCCATGGCCTCCCACAAACAGGTGCAAAATTCTGCTACAAGTATGTTTACAAGGAGGTGAGATCTGCTCATTGGAAACAACTTGGGAGTCACCTACTGAATGGGTTTGGTGCTACTTTGATCTAGCAGATGTTTGCTGCAGGGTCACTGTGGTTTGAGATCATCACTTCATGCTTGGGCATCAGTGTCCTTCTGGTTTCTTGGCTCTGCTGTTCTCTTCTGCAATGGCAGGGGAATGATTTGAATTAGAGCAGCAGGCAAACTGCTCAGACTAAATGGGCTTGCTATATCCACATGGAACAGATCCCTTAGCACCTCAGTTTCCTCATAATTAACATTAATTATTGTGGAGGTACTGGGAGGATGACTAATGTGTGGGCAAAGTCTGAGTCTTAGGCATGAAGTTGCATTAGAGTTCAAGTACAGTTACTGTCATTTTATCACTCATCGCATCAAACCAATTCATTCGTGTCCTTCCTATGTTGACTGGCAGTTGTGCTTCTTAATATTTTGATTGAAAGATATTCTGCATCCGACATTAAATAAAACAAATTGCACCTATAGCTGTAGTACACTTCTGTGTGAGAGCAAATGTCACGAATGTCACAATTTGGGCACCACTTGGGCAAAGAATGTATAATGGAGTTATTTCAGCAAGAGGCACAATGCAACTAACTTCCTTAACCTGGATAGACTGCATTGGGAAAAAAAATAACCTAAGGAAACCTTTGGAAGAGGTAGGAATAGCAATAAATAACCAGGCTTATTTTGCTCTTTCGTAACCTGTATTTCACATTCTCCCTCTCTCAGACAGCAGCTGACTCAGCAGGGGCTGTGTCCGGCCGAGCACCCCTCAGAGCTACATGGCCATGGCTGGGGGCAGCGAGCACTGCAGGGAGCAGAGCCAGACTGGAGTGGGGACAGACCCTGACTGCTTCCCAGTGCGAGCTCTGAGCCCATGCTACCCCTTTGCTGTTTAGTCACAATACTGCCTTTTGCTTCCAAATAAGGCTTAGATAGGATATGTTCAAACTCTTGCCCATTAATTAGGCATAAATGCTAAGCCCTCCTTTCCTCCCCAGGCCCATGGAGCTGAGGGCAGCAGGCTCCCTGGCTCATGGCGTGAGGTGATTTACTGTAGCCCAGCACAACTGGCATTTTCTGGGGCTGCAGCACATAGACAAGCCATTGATAACTCTGCCTTTGTTTTGATTGCTTCCAACTGCAGAATGAGCAAGACTTAATTGGCCGCAATGACCTCATTCCTGGCTTGATTAAGCTCTCCATATGTGCTTTATAAATAAAGTACTCTTTTCAACTGTTTTATCACTTGGAGGTTTCAGCAGACAAAATATGATTCATGGTGTTTTACCTCTTTCCCTGATCAGGGACAACTTCTGATCCTGCAGCCCAGGACGTGTGCTCATCACTCCCTGCAGCAGCTCCTTGGCTTGCCCTAATGACGACTGCAGATGCTGGTTGTGTTGGCTGCCATTTAAACTCCCCCTTCCCTCTCTTACTGTGTTATAATAAAGGAATAAAACAAATCCATGCATTGAATTGAGCTTTCAGTAATTATTTGGGCGCAATGTGAGGATCTCCCCATGTCAGGAAAGACTCTTGCACAGGGGGGCATCTCCATCTCAGTGATCTCCCCCTCTGCACCTGAGGACTGAAGACAGATATCAGCATGAGACATATCAGCATGAGCACAAGATGTGCTTCTCTATCCACGCCAGTGAAGTCAGAGCCAGAGGCGGAGGGGTGAGGAGCAGTGGGATGGTGTAAGCCAGGTGCTAAGCTGTGAAACCTGGAATCATGCTTTTGAAAGACAGAGTTAGACAAGTAGCCATGGAAAATGGAGTAAATACAAATAGAATCAAGGTCTCACGTGTCAAATTCGCTGCTTGCTCCGCTCTACATCATTTGAGGTCTCTCTTTGTTTCCATGTGGCAGTATTGCTTAATCCAAGCTTTCAGAAATCATGAGGTTGGCTTAAAAATAAAGCCAAGAAGTGATAGGCAGCAGGTTCTTTATTTGCTCTCTGAAGGCTGAGCGTTTAGCACTTGTGTGCATAAGCTGCTCGTGAAGGCTAGAAACGTCTTAAAGAAAAAAAAAAGAAAGCTTAAATTGTTAGGTTAAAAACTGATTCAAGCTCTAAATCACCAGCAAATATGGATGACTCACGTTAAAATGGTGAGAACTAAAAATACCATTAGACATTTACGGGGATAAGGAGGGGAGGTATATTTAGTGGGATTCTTGTGTCTTAGCATTTGGTATTCTGAAGTGTCTAGAGAGAAACATGCTGATTTGCTTGGATTACTCCATCGTGGTTCACTGAGTTCAGGTTTTCTTTCCTTTCTTATTTTATCACTAATTCAGTAGCAGAGAATATCCTTGTGAATGAATTCATGCAGCTAACCACATCTTTCAAGAGAAACAATATCTTTTCCATCAAGCCTCGTTTCCTAACTGAAATACAGGCAGAAATGAAATGAAATGAGAAGAAAAGAAAAGAAGTGTTTTTTATGTCACTGCTCATTCTGATTTTTTTTTAAAAACAAGCAAAATAAGAAATCTGTCCTGAAAGAGCTGGAAGTCAATTTCTGCCAGCATGAGGGCCCCAGCCTGCAATCGGATCCTGACCTGTTAGTGTGGCTCCCAAGCAGGGATTCCAATGACCAAACCTGTCTGCTAACAGGAGCCCCAGAACATCCCTTCCCTGCACATCAGCCCTTCCTCAGCCAGTTCCAAGAAGGCCAACTCAACTCAATCCAAACTTCTTTGGAATCAGGATTCATTGCAAAGATTGAGTGCCTCACTCTGCTGTCATACACTCAAGGACAACACAGGTGTGCTAACACTGCACTTGGTACAACCCTCCAAGGCAACGCAGACCAACAAACAGCTTCTGCCCAGCTTTGGGAAGGGCTTTTTGGAATGTGATCCTTGCCATGTGACTGGTGAGGGGCCCTGCATTATGTCTCTGGTGATGGCACATCTCCAGGAAGGTTTTCTCAGTTTTGGTTCTCCTTCCCCAGAAGGAACAGCACTGTGTTATCACACCAGGTCTGCTCATGGTGGGGAGGTATAGGTAGGTATAAGCTGGAATGAAGCAAGCAGCTGCTGTGCTGGCATGGGAAGGGAAAACTGTCCAGAGAAGCTTGTGCTTTTTCTTTCTTTGGAAGTGCCCCATCAGCTTCCCTGCAAGCAGCAAGCACAGCTGACTGTTCACCCAGCTGGGCACTGGTCTTCCTGCATACCAATACCCATGGGTGTGACTGTCATGCTACCTGAGAGACATCTCCTTTGGGTGGAGGACAGTACGGCCAAGTGAAGAACTCCCTAAGTGTGCCAAGTCTGCCTTCAGAAATCCTGCCTGACCTTCTCTGGCAAAGGTTAACCGCCCCGAAAACAGCTGCCCTATTGATTAAGGCTTGCCGGACAATTCGCGTGCCTGTCCCATGTGGATCAGAGAAATATTCCATCCGGCTGCCCCCGCCCCCCAGTGCTGGAGACACTCTTTATTCAGCCCTTTTCTCCCGAGAAATCTGGGGTGAGGGAGTGTGCCTGCTGGAGATGTGAGCTGAATAACAATCAACAACCACCCCCCTCCTGCATCAACTCCCATTCCTGTTCCATATTCTTCGCGGCAGAAACATTGGAAACAGATTTTCTGGGGGTAAGAAAAAGAAGAAAAGAAAGAAAACCCGAGCGGCCGACGAGATGCCAAATGACAGAACACATTTTCCTCCCACAGATAACGTTGCTGATTTTGCTAACGAACGCCCAGGTTTCCCCCGAAGCCTCCAACCATGGCGGGGTTTGTGTAATAATGTTTGCATTAGGTGTCTGGTGGGCTCAGACGCTTGGAATTATATGTGAGCTTGCTCAGCTTTCAGCACCATTAAGCATATTTGAAAAACACATTATAAGGAATATGTCAGCTCAGTTTAAGCTGAAATTTAACTTTGGGGAAAGAAAGGAAAAGCGGTCGAGAGAAAGAATTTTTCTGCGTGGAAATGACACAGGAGAGTTTTCGTTGATAAAAAGATAAAGAAAAGATGTTATTTCAAACTAAATTCCTATCTATTGTTTTATCTTTAGACTTGGCAACTCAAGCACATTAACACTGTGCTCATGAATGGAGAAAACTAAATGATCAGAATCCAAGCAGCTCTGGGTGATGTGAAGTAAACAAAACTCCTTGTCTTTGTGAAATAAAACCCAAGAGCATCGAATGCAAAAAGAAAACCCAAACAGCAGAAGCACCTGCAAGTTTAAACAGAAACATTAACTGAAAAGTAGCTTGTTTCCTTGGCAAAGAATGTAGGAAGATTTCCTTTTAATTAAATATTTCTGTCAATTAAGTGACCCAGACTGTCCTCACATTTCAGAACATGGGCTTTAACCTCTGGAGATGTGGCCAAGAAGCCCTAATTCTCAGTTCTGATTCTGTACAGAGGTGAAGGAAGTGGATGTCCTTCTCAGTTTCATGCCATGCAAGGAGTTATATCCTTCTTTGTCATTGACTTCTTCTCTCTCAGGAACTTGCTGTGTGAAATCTCATGTGTTTTCTATGGCTCCTAGTCAGAGTGGGCAGTCATGGCTGAAGAAGGGACAAGGTTAGTGACATAAATAGCAGCAGATCATAGAATCACAGAAAGGATTAGGCTGGGAGGGACATTAAAGCCCATCCAGTTCCAATGCCCTGCTGTGGGCTGGGTGCCCACCACATCAGTCTGCCCAGGGCCACATCTGCCCTGGCCTTGAACACCTCCAAGGATGAGGTGTTCACATGGAGAGACCTTCCAAGAAGTTACCCCAAGACACTGCTGTGTAGTGAGCCTCCAGGCTCCAAATGCAAAATCTCCATGGAGAGCACAGTTCCCCCTTGCATGGCCACCATTTACTTCAACTGTGCTTTAAATGTAGCAAAATGTAAAGTAATTATTGATAAAAACATGCTCAGTGTTGCTTTCTCACTGTATAATGCCACTGTTGGATTTTCACCAGCTCCCCAGGTGTCCAGGCTGCTATGAAAGCAGTTAAGGCAAGGTGTGACCATTGCCTTGCCACAGCCTTTCATCCCAGGCTGACCTCTGTGACTGGCATAGTCAACAGCTCCCTGTTTGCTACCCTTGTGTATGGCTTAATATGGAAAACCCAACATGGTCTGCCAAGCTCTGTGTGCTACCATGTATGGTGAAAAGGAGTGACTTCTCCAGAGCAGGGGCATAAATTCTGCTTCCTATGTATGTGGAGACTAAAAAGTCATATGAATCTCCAACCCTCTCCTTGTTTGGGTCAGCAGTGTAGGAATGCCTACTTACAAATAGGAGAAAATGTGTTCTCCAGCAGATAAGGAAAGCAGCAGTGTATGCTGGTGTGGGGGAAGAACAGCTTTTTCCATGCAGAAAGGTCAGCAGCTGGAAAATTGCTTTGAATGTAGTTAAAAGGCAGGAATGAAATAACAACAAAAAAGATGCTGTTTTTCGAGTTCCTAAATATATATCCATATAATACCAGAAATTATGTCTATCATAATGCAACCAAACGTGGATGCTGCTGTTCTTCTCCAGTCTGCTTTTGGATTGAGGGGATGGGTCGTGTCCTGCATGCTGAAGGCTGCTGGAAAAAGGGGAAGGAAAGAAATCTCTTCCCCAGTGCTGCTAAGATGAGCGCAGCATGAAGCTGTCCTGGCCTTGCAATGCTGAGTGTGGAGGGCTGCTCTGCTTCCAGAAGCACTTCTCAAGGAATTCAGCATTTCAGAAAGTTGTGGTAATTTTCTTAGGCTTGAGCAAATCAGGAAGCTCCACAGGGCGGATCTTCTCTGCATTTACGTTCACCATTTCAAATAACTTGATCTGAATTTTTACCTGAATTTCAGCAAAAGGGATTGACTTTGCATTGAGTTATACCACTGGAAACTTTGCTCCTCGGGATAAAGAAGAAGACCTTAAAAAATCTCCATTCCCATGTGTTTACACAACAGAGCCTAACAGCTCCAAAGGGGCTTTTAGAATTAATGGCGAGAGAGTTCTCTGCTGTAAAAGGTCCCCAAATACTTATTTCCCTAATCCACACCATGAGCACTGCTCAGATGTCCGCCTGTGTCCGGCTGCAACAACCCTGAGACTGCTGTCACCATGCTGGACCCCACAGCAGACTTCCTACACCCAAACCTGCCCTGCCATGGAGTAGAGCCTTCATGAACCCAGCAAAGCATGCTTTCTGCCCATTTCCATGCAGTGGGTTAGCAGTGGGTTTCAATTGCTACTTGCTGCTGCTGTTTGCCTTGAGAAACATTCAGCCCAACCTTCAGGAGATGCTTGCTGAGTTACCTCGAGCTGGAGTAATTCCCTGTTCCGGGGCTGTTTCACTCAGCAGCATCCCCAGGAACTGCTGCTGCTTGGATTTGGACAGCAGCAGGTCAGGGATTTGCAGCCTGGTGTGCAAAGGGTGCAGAGGTGGGGAGAGCAGTGAGTTCAGCCCTGTGTCTGCAGCAGGACAGGAAGGTGCACTGACCACCCTCATGCTGCTTTTGTGCACCGTGCTGTTTCTGCAGGGAGGACAATCCCGAGACAGCAAACTTTGCAGAAGTGGCACTGTGAACATCCACCTGCATCACACGTTCTTATTACACACCTCCACTTGACACAGACATTATTTTGCAGCTTCGGTCCAGGCTGGTTGTGCACAACCAGAACCCAAACTGAGCTCATGCTGTGCTGCAAGGTTTATAAAGAAATCCTTGCTATGACCTTTACTGGGGACTCTGCTCTATGAGAAAAAGCAGAGTTTGGTAATGAAATGGTTAAATCAAAATAACAAGGACGATTTATCTAGTAGCTTTCCCTGGCTATACTCAAGGGGGGCATATCTACCTATTTGTCAAGTCATTGACAATAGCCTATTTCTTTCTTCCTACCCATATGCTTTATTAAAGAAACACTTGACCTACCTGTCATATCAAACTGCTTCCTTTATCCAAAACAGAATAATATAGACATTTCCCTTAAGGGAATCCTGATGCAAATATATAAGGACAGGTTGCCAATTTGTTGAGCGTATTAGGGTACAGAAAACTGTCAAGGGAAACAGCTGTAATACAGACTGTTCTAACAAGCTCATTTTTCTTTTTTTTTCAGTGGTACTTTTGGTCTCTCTTTAGTTTATATTATACGATTTGTACATTCCCAGTTTTATGGACAGCTGTCAGCTGCAGCCCATCTTTTCACCCTGAAAATAAGGAAACTGTCGGATTCCTGTCTGTATCTCTGATCTATTGTTTAGTCTTTGACAGCAACTTCACAAACCCTTCAGCTGCACATAGCTGGAACAAAGTTGTGGGGTAGGAGAAAGAAAAAGCAGCAAAGCTTGTGATACAGAAGAAAAGGCTGTAGAATTAATGTAGAATTAATTTCCACATGAAGCCACTTCAATACACGGTGACATGTCCCATTTCCACCTGTCTGTTCTCTGCTACAAAAAGCCCTCACTGTCTTGCACCAGGGGAGCGGTTTGGGCAATGAGTCAACTCTGAAATGATGCAGAAAGGTCCAAATCTGGCATGTTGCACAGTGCAGCTTTGCTGGCTTTGCTGTGGCTAAAGGCTGCAAATATGAGCCAGGCAGCAGGAATCTGGGTTTCCCGGCTATGGGGTGGTTAATCCTGAGCTGTGCTGTCCCCAGTGCTGGGTTTGGCGCTTGGGTCCAAAATGTCACTGGCCCTCCAGAGAGGCGTTTTGGTGATGTAGTGCAGACCCTCCTCAGTTTCGAAGTGAAATCCATAATTTTCAGCAGCTGAAATCTCCAGAGACCGCAAAAGATTAAGAGCAAAATCCATATAATTAGAGGTCTACTTTAACTCGTGGACAAGGCAAAGGCTGTGCTCCAGGAACAAAGAGCAGATTAAAGATGTTAGTCCTGTTTCACTTGGGCTGCTGCTCCACCAAAATCAGCGGGGTTACCCTGGGGATTAATTAGTCAATTTATGCTTGTTTGCATACAGGATGACATGGATCGTCAGCTGAATAAAAGTGACTCAGCGGGACAGAGCAAAAGTTCAGGCAGTGCAAGTCAGGGCAAGAAGGGAGAGAATGAACTGTGTCCGGACTGAGGTCAGGGTGTGGGCAGGTCTTGGTCACTGGGGAGCATTACTCCAGTGGTGCAACTTCAGTGGTGACCTGAGAGAGAGGGGACCATGGGCTACTGTGCTCAATAAAAGTGTGACTGCCCTATGAAAATCTCTTTAAAGGAGCGTACAAATATTTGGGGTCACCTCTGGAAAGGAAGGATCATAGAGCTGGAAGGGACTTTAAAAGGCCATGTGGTCCAACTCCTCTGCAATGCACAGAGACACCCACAGCTCCATCCAATGCTCAGAGCACTCCAGCCTGACCTTGAGTGTCTCCAAGGCCATTCAGCAATAAGCTGAGATCAGGATGAACCTGGTTCTCGCTGTGAACTTCTGCCCTGATCCATTGGGCTCCTCTTCAATGCATGAAGAAGGGTTTTCCAATTGTTGGCTTTTAGTGTGGAAGCACTCTAGTGAAGATGAGCAGCAGCAGGTGGCATCAGAGATGGCACTTTGTAATGGCAGGGCATAGCCAGAGGGAAGGAGAAGATCCTCAAAGCACATTTGCAGTGCTGAGCCTGGTGTTAGAAAAGCTCTGTCTGGTCTGTAGCCATCAACAGCGTTTCTGTGGCAGATACGATCTAAGCCAGAAATGAAAAGTTACCACCAAAGCTTAACAAAAGTGGTGCTGGCAGCAAATAGCTGTGTGCTCCCTTGGGATAATGCAGAGAATAGGGGCGAGGGGCTGTCAGACACTGCTGTTCTATTCTGGCTGAGTAAATACACACAGCCTGTACATACTTACCAGCTGATGAGCATTTTCTGACAGAAGTGAAAACATCGCCTCCTTTTTGTACACATTTTGAATCTGCAACGCATTTTCTGGGGCCAAACTGTAGTTCAGACATAGTGAGAAATGCAGACATGGCTGGGACTGGAGTGGGGCCAGAAGCTTCTCCTCTCTTACTCTGCCACCGACACACATGATGACACTTAATGAGCTCTCATCTAAATAGCAATGCGCTGGAAGAAAACCAGACTTCTCTGCCTGGTGGGGGAGGTGGGGGGTGGGGGGAGGTGGAACGCACTTATGGCCATGGTGTGCTTGGTGTGCCCCAGACCCATGATGTGGGGTGATGGTGTGCAGCATATCCAAAAAGCAGGAGGAGCAGAGGGCTACAGCTCAACCCCCCTGAACCCACAATGGCAATGAAATTCCCATCAGATGTTGGCCTGGGAGCTGCTTGTCGAAGTCATGTGAGATCTGCAATGGACCAGGTCCCCTGGAAGAAGCCCAGCATGCTCCGCTGAGGATCTGAGTCACGGGTCTGGGAGCTGCTGTTAATTAGCATGAGACAGCTGTTTCCTGGGGGAAGCTTGACAAACAAGTATGTCTCAATCTTGCTTTTGAAAAGCCAAATCTTGCCAACAGAAAGGATTTTAAACGCCCTATCTCCAAGGGCTTCCAGGTAGAACTCTTGAAATGTTCAATGCTGCTATGAATTGGGAATTTTGTTTTATGGAGAATGATAGTTCAAATACTGCAGCATCCTCAGCAAAATCATGCCATAAACTGCTTATGTTGAAATGAGGCTCATTTGGTTTTAATTCATGCTGTACCACAAGGTTACAGCTTGTTTTAGTTCCTGCTTGCTTTTTAGCTGCTTTCTGTTACTTTTTCTTTTTTTTCTTCTTCTTTTTCTTTTTTCCTGGAGTTTGTGAATTGCAAGGTCAAGCTAAAGTCAAACCCTACCATTTCAGTGATGAAATGCAAGCAGATGTGGCTGCTCCATGTGACGCCGTGCTGGGGTCTGTGGGTGGTGCCTGACACTTTGGTCCACGTCCCCTCCCTCACAGCTCAATGCTCCCCGTCCCCCCATTCAGATGTCCCAGTGGGTGCCGCCCTGCCTGCTGCTGTTGGCGGCCAAAGCCAAGCAGGGAGGGTGCTCTAAGTGTCAGGCTTGGCATGAGGAAGAACGGAGCAGGTGACTGACTGTTTGCCATGGTGTTTTCCTTAATGAGGTTTCATCACATCAGAGCTTGGCTTTTCCAGGGACATCAGCACTGCCTGATGACAGGGAGCTATGTGGCACCAAACTGCCAGATGAGTTCTGCACAGTCTCCCTTGGCTCCATCACATCCTGCAGATCTGTGTGTTTGCTCTCTGTGTCTTTCTTTTGGTTTATGGCTAGCAAATAATAAACCTTTGGCATTGGGTGGGATGGACTCTCCCACCTGAAATGAAACTGAATTAACTCCTGCTGAGCCTAATGGCATTTTTTTTTGGCAGAGGTGACTGTACTGCTTTTTGCTGTCATTGCTCACAGCCATTGGTGTCTCCTCACCCAAGCAGTAACACACTGATTTCCCTGGGATGAGGCACCTGGGAGCGCTAGCAGGATGGCACCCTCCGTTCCTTCTGCCCTCTCCTCCAACCATCTTTTGCTCCAGGCATTACCTTGAATTTGCCAGTCTTTTATGGGCTTCACCACCAGGGTGCAAATCACCCAGAGAATTCTCTTGTGCCTATCTTGGAGTAGAAGTAAAAACACAACCCTCTTGTAGAGGGTAGGAAGTGTTTGGTGCTGAGGATTTGCCATTCACAGCATGTCCTGCACTGCAGCTTGGGGTCACTCCATGGATTTCACTCATAGGCTTGAAAAATTCATGAAGCTTTCTGCATGAGACTGGTAATGGGTTGAATCTTGCTGCTTCAATTTCATAGCCTCATCGTGCCCAGCGAAGCCACAGTGATTTGAAATATTTCTCAGCTGTCTTACTGAGGGTGTTTGTTATCTCGGCAGAAAACACGCATGAGGCTCTTCTCTTTTGCGGTGACAGCAAGCAACACAAGGTTAGCACGATTGGTGAGAATTAAGGGTTTTCCAAAGAAATTTGAGAACTTATCCAGAAAAATTTCCATCTCCTGATTTATGTATCCATGGCTGTGTTGACCATTTGTAGTATGGGATGCAAAGCTCCCTGCTAATGAAATTCCTCAAGGATCACACCATACCATAATACTCCCCCAGAACAATTACAACCGGAAGATATTTTTCTACCTACTTTCATCCTTACATGTTTCTAGGTCTGGGTTAAATTATTATTATTACTGTCTATCTCAATCAAAAGTCACATTCCCAGAAGAACACCAAAACCCAACATCCTTCCCAAAATTTGCAATCATTTCTAACTTGGAGAGAAAAGAGGACACTGTCCACAGCCCTCTGCACTGGTCATCACTACCGTGCTCCCCTCTCTCCCAGCCCCATTGTTTCCCCCTGAGGCCTTTGTGTTATGTTGTTTTGTTTCTATTAGGATTAGCATGACCCACTTAGCGGTCTCAGAGGAAACGCTGTTGAAGTCGGAGGGAGCAGCTATGTATACAGGGCAGGAAGGATGGTGTCCCACGTTTCAGGACTGTCGTGGATTTATCACCGAGATGCATGGAGCTGCAGCCGTTTCCAGACATGTGTTTGTAATTTCTTGTTTGGTCTGCCTCAGTTCTGAGAAATGCTGCATTTTTTGATTTGCCTGCTGAAAGGGTTTCACACTTTCGGATCCCGGCGTTTGATTAGTTTTGATGATAACCACAGTAGTACAATTCTGACTTCCAGATTGCTTTCCAGCGTGACACAAAGCAGCCACCCATCCCCAAGGCTGCAGAAATTCACATGTGCATTTGATATTTCTTTTTTATGAAGATGCAAAAAATGCAAAATACTTGTCACTGGAAGACAAAAAGGAAATCACATTTCTCATCCCTTCATTTAGGCCATTGTCTCCTTAAGCGTATCTAATAAATAGGATGAGACCTATCAAGAACCAAGTAGCTCCAGTTCCTTCATTCATCATCTACAGACACTAGTTATCTGCCTGAGCAATCCTTACAAACTTTGTTCAATGAAGGGCTCTATTTGTCAAACATGTATGATTTAAAAGAGAGTTATTGGACTTCAGAAGGAAAATTACTGGGAATTCTCACCAGAGATAACATAATATGAAGATGACAGAAAAGCACAGCCTAGCATTTCTATCACCTTTTTTTTTTTTTTTCTCCGTCTACTAATGGTTTTGATTCTCATTATTTCTCAAATGCCAAGAGAAAAAACCCTCCAGGGTACCAATTAGCTGTGCCCGGTCTGGATACAACTGCTCTCATCCAGGACATATTTTGAGATGCTGAATCTCTCTTTGGGAAAAGGCAATTTGTGTGCAGCTACGTTTGGTATTTTTTAAGGATTTCATCTTGTAGGGTAATAGAGAGATGGGCTCATACTTAATTTAATTAAAAACAGAGCTTTTTATTAACTGACTTTAAGTATAACCAATTACCATAAATGGGAACCTGGGATCTGTGTTTGTAGATCATTTTTATCAGCCTTACTTGTATTTTATTAAGGGTTATTATTTTCCTCAAAACAGAATAAGAATGTGGCACTTTGAATTTACTCCTGAATGAGCTCCTTGCCTTCTCCACAACCTTTCCCATCTGCTTTTACCCTCTCTGAAATTTAGCCAGTTGTAGCAATGACAGTGATGAAATTTATGAGAGTCCAACTGTTTTCCATTTTTGTTGCTTAAGCACGCTGTATAATTAAGGTGTATTTTCTTATTCTGAACAGCAAACGTATGTAGTACAACAGTTAAAGTAATGATGCTTTGGGTTACATGTCACCTCTGCTGCTGGCCATGGAACTGGCGTGGTTCTGGATGCACTGTGCTTGGGTAATGGGCTCCAATAGGGGTCCATCAATAATGCCAGGGCTTAGCTCTTCCCCTGCATTAATTAGCCCTACCAGCCCACTCCTGAATTGGTGCTCTCCCTGTCTGCAGATTAGAAAGCAGATCTGCTAAGACCGACCCTTTACTCACATGGGTTTCTCCATGGAGTCCAACGTGGCTGTTAAGTGAATTAGGTTCAATAACATGCTACATCTTTGCAGAACCTAAGGCAACTTGGAGATGGGTGCTTGCAAAGACTGCCTTAGCCTTCTCCTCATTCAAACAACGGTCCTTGCCAGAGCCCTCTGCCCTCCCCCTCCCAGTGCCTTGGGTTGCATTTCCTCCAGTCCTCTTATTGATGTTGCACCTCCTGGAGCACTCTGTCTCTTTCCATCTCTCTCCTTCACCCTAACGCAGCCCTTCACAGCTCTTGGCACCTCCCCAGCTAATCTGCATGGTCTTTAACTTTGTTTTTCGGTGCTTTGATGGCAGCAAACAAAAAAAGCCCTGCAACCATAGCAGAGCAGTCCCCTTCCACTGCCCCTCCACAGCAGCTCCGACTCTGGTTAAACTGCAGTACTGGCAAAAGCAATAGAGGGAGCTGCTGCCGGTGGCTGGGCTCCAGCAAAGCACTATGAGGCTGAATTTGTCTAATCCCTGGCAGCGATCTCCACAGCTCCATCATTTAGGATTCCTTGAAATGGATTTGGGGAGGAGGGGGGGGAGGGGGGGCGGGGGGAGAAAGAAAAGAAAGAAAAAGAGGAAAAAAAAAGGAGAGAGAGGGGAAAAAACACCAAAGCAACAACAGCCTCAATGAGGTTTCTTTGGACCAATATTTAAAGTGGAAAAATTAAGAGAGTCAGATATTTGTAAAATTCCAAAATATTTTCTTAGCCTCAATGTAAATATTTGCAGAGAAAGCAATTATTGTGCATAAGAATTTTCTGTTGTGCCTGTCTGCATTCTTTTAGTGAAGTGATTGCTTTTTTGGCCTACCCCCGAATTACTAAGTAGAGGTGATTAAAAACCCTCAAGTCCTTCAAATTTATTGTAATGTAACTATTTTTGAAAGCAGATTTAATATCAGCCTGCTATTTATACTGCCCAAGAGCTAACATTTCAGAGACTATGCCGATATATCAATGTTTGATGCAAAGCAGATTGTGCTGAAGATGTACAAATGTATACAAGAAGAAATCTGCTTATATTTAATAAAGAACCAGGATATAAACATATTTTAATACAAGGGCAGAAATGGCTTTGAAATCACTGGGTTCCTACTGGTTTGCTCTATGCACCTCCCTGATGCTTCTCTTCCACCTCCAGCAAGGAGATGCGCTAACCCAAAGCTCAGTTGCACCTAAGGGCAGCTGAAGGTAAACAGAGCACTGGTGCATTCCCAAATGATGCAACAGACCAGCTTCTTCCGTGCACATCAGGCTTGTTTTGATTCCAGAATGCACTTGCTGGAGCATCAGTTGTGGATGATGACATGCAGCACTGGGCTCTGGCAGTGGTGGGAGGGGATGGCTGCAGAAGTCCTGCTTGTTCCTGTAATCTGCTCCGAGGCTGAAGAAAAGGGCAGGGAGGATGCAAACCCACTCTGAGAAGGACAGCAGCCATCCACTATGAGTGCCAGCACTGTGGTTTTGCTGGGGGCTTTCACATTGCCACTCCTGCCCTATAACCCCGGGAAGATTCCACAGTCCTCCCCTTGTGGACATGAACACCCTGCTCACAGCACCTCCCCCTGCTTCTCTCATTGCTCCATCTCTGCATCACCCACCATCACCACTCTCCTCCACAGACACCCTGCTGCGAGCATCCTCACCTCAGCACCGAGCCTGCCTGCACCCAAGGGCCCTTCCTGTGCTGCGGCCACCAAGCCAAGCCTTCTGCAAGCCCAAGGGCACTCACAACCCTCAGCACACAGCTGGAGGGCTCAGGCACTGATCACCCAGGCCCCATGGCCAGTCCCTGCCCAGGCAGGTAGATTTGGCCCAAGGAGTGGTGTAGACGCTGTTGGGACCCTCAGACTTCACTGTCTCCCACAGCCACAGTAAAATCGGACACGTTTGTATTTCCCTGGCTTTTCAGCAGGGATTCCCTTCGTGCCACCTGGTGGTCAAAGGGAACATTTTCTCCTTTTTAAGTTTCATTGCAGACGAGGGAGGAACGGGGAAAATTCACTTGCAGTGGGGAGTTTGGCTGCTCGTTGCCTGACCCTAATTTCTTGCCAGAAGCACAATGAGAAACGTGACAGCACCTACCCAAGGCAAACCCAGATCACCCAGTTCTGCTCCAAAGCTCACCCGTAGCTCAGGTGTGTGCACAATCAAGCTCAATTTTAAGTAAAAGCTCATCACAAAGGCTCAGTTCACACCATTGCCTTAGCAAAGAACGTTTTCCCTTCTCAAGTAGGGAATGAATCGATATCCTAATTTTTGCTTATCCTCAAGTAACTCTCTCCTGATTTTAAGCCATTTGTCTGCGTGCAGTTTGAATCCCTCCTGTGGCCAGATGCAGGCAGGCTGCGAGGGAAGGAAACGCTGGGAAAAGGTCCGTGGAAATAGAAAAATGTAAGTAAATAGTCGGGGATGTTCCTGGCAAGTGGTGTTTTTTTTTTCAATTTGTGAACACAAACATTGCCTGAGAAACTCGGTGCGGGGAGATATTTTTGTTCCGGGATTAGAAACAAATCCCTGAGTTGAGGTGCTTAATGAAACGAACCCAAATGGCATTTACTCCCAAATCCCTGCGAGAAGCGCCCGAACGGAGCTGCGGAATTGCTTCAAATCACACATAAGCAGTGAGAAAAGAGCGGTGTGTTCACAGTACGATCTGGAGCAGCGATGGGCGCTGGTGTCTGGTGAGGAAATTTGTTGTTCGGAGTTCTCTCCCACTTTGAGCGGCTCTGATCCTCTGGGACAAACCCAGCCTGTGCATGTAGGAGCAGCGACCTGACCCACACAGGATTTTGCCCACGGAGTGACTCTGCTCAATTGCCCAACACAGACAGAGCTCCCATCCAGCGGCCGCCAGCTGCAAACAGCCACAGCAAATGAAGGAACACTACAAGGAAAGGAAGAAACCATAAAGAAAATGAAGAGTTTCTGTGCGCGCACAATGCGGCATGGCAGTAGGAAGAATTAAGGTGAAGTTTGGTTACAACACCCTGACCTGCGCCCTGATGACTGAAGAAGGAAAGCTGTGAGATCCTTGTGCAGGCGTTTGTTTTGCGCTGTGATTTTGTATCTCGCATGAGAGCCAACGTCTCCCAGCACTCCGCACTGACGCTGCTTCCTGGGGACAAGCAATGCACCCACATGGAGCCCCCTTTTCACCCACAGCTTTATTGCTCTAAAAAGAAGGAGAAGAGCACAAGTGAAAAACATTTTGACGGTGGAATGAGAAGAATCACATGCTTTGCCTGGGGAAGAAACGGATTGCTTTTATTTTCTTCTGTGGCAGAACACACAGAGCTCAGACTGAGCAGAAATGGAGAGCTTTTCATTTTCTGCTGAAACAACTTTCTCCCCTCCAAAGATCCAATTATTTTTTCAGAATAGGTTTCCCTGTCCGAGATCGAACAAAATATTTTAGTTTGCTGCAATAATTTGAAGAAATAAAGATCTACCTAAAATAAAGAGACGTGAATGTGTTTCACCCACAAAGCGCAGACACAAATATTTCAGGTTTTTCTCATTCGTTAACTCCTTTTTCCCCACCTGCCCCTATAAACAGGACAGGAAGCACCACCATCCTCACCCTGTGCCATTGGGTTTGGGGAGCTGGGATGGAGGGGATGGGAACAACAGGGATGTTTTTGAGATGAGGGAATCACACACAGCTTCAGGCAGATTTATCGGTGTGCTACGAAGGCAATCAGAAGGGCTGGGATTTGGCAACTGGTTGAGCAACGAGCTGGGGAAATGCACCCAGGACCCACTTAAGGTGACCTTTGGAAGGAATAAAAACAAGTTGAAAAGAAAACGAATGTTCTGCAGTGGTGCTTCACACAGCTTGCTGCACCCGAGGGTGTGAGAGGGTGTCCTCCCCTGTGTGTGAGAGCTCTGTGGGTGCCTGCAAAGCAGCAGTGGCACAGCACGGAGGGATTGCCTGCGTATGGAGGGGACTCAGAGACTGGGTCTCTGTCGTCTGTTCTCTTCCCAACTGCCAGCAGCAGGTAGGTCAAAACTCAGCTCAGGATCTCAGTTACAGTTTGCACAATGGGAAAGACCTCACAACCGGCTCCAGAGCTGATTTTCAATGCCATGACCCAGCTGCTCTGCTGCAGCGGGATGTGTTCCTCCATCCCCAATTCCTCAGCTCTCAGCCAGAGGTGCCTCCTGCTTTCCCCCAAGCCATCCTGCTGGAAGCATTCAGATCCAACACTTCACAAACAACTGCCCTTTAAATGCCGGATATGAAGCCCCGCTTCTGCCCCAAATCTCCCCACAAACCTACTGAGGGATATGTGAAATATTTAAAAGGGCTGCAACAGCACAGCAGCGGATGGCGCGTAGCAGGCGTGCCGAACTGTCTGGTTTCTGTTATGTGTTTCTTTTCCTTGCATTATCTGTATTAGAACTTATAAAATGGGTGATTTGCATCAGCTGTCCCTCTTTGTTGTTATTGCCATGTTCTGCTAAAATGATAACAAAACTCTCATCCCAAATCTCCCCCTCCCACAAAACATCCCAGCTATGCGAAATAAAAGATGCCATCTTATTAAGGACTGAGCAGATCTGCACAGGAGAGAAAACAAAAGGCCTGGGAGCGGCACGGCTGCAGGCAGCAGAGGGAAGGTCGGAGATGGCGGTCACAGGGCATGAAAACAGCAAAAACATTTGTCTTCTCGGAAATCGTTTGTCATTTTGCAACCACCATCAGAAAAGTTCCGTGTGTCGGAAAGTTCGGCGTGTCATAGCTTGGAATACTCAGATTGGAGAAGGCAGTTCGCAGTATTCTCGTGGAGCCACAGGCTAAAATGTTTTTTGGGGAGTATTTATGATTGGCTCCATGGATCTGGAAACGTCTGATTTGTGTGAATTTCCAGCTATTGAGGACAAATGCTTCTCAGATGCACCTCATTTCATGAGGTCATGGGAGAGTGAGATGTGTGGAATTTGTTCACCCAGATGGGTGTGCCTGGTCCTACCTTGGTAAGAGCCTTGGCCAAGCGACTGTAATCGTGCATTTCTCTATAGTAATCCACACTCTTGTGCCCTGGGAATTTCTTCCTGCAGCACATGGCGATGAGGTTTTTCAGGAGAAAGGCAGCAGAATTTGCATTGATGCTTCTGTGGCTCAGAACGCTCCCTGTGGGTGACTCATGAGGTCAGCAACTCCTTTTCCCAGGCTGCTGGAGCCCCTGTGCAAATACTCGCTTATGGAGCACATCCTGCTCTCAGTGGAAGTTGCACCCCCAATTACAAGGCCCCATATGGCTCCTGTCTGCTCATCCTCCTCCAATCTATGGAGCCCTCGTCTTCAATGACCACACTTTCCCTCAATTCTTAACATTTACATCCCTTCCTCACTTTATTTCCTTCTTCCACCACTTGCTTTGTGGGAGGTTGGTGCAAGCAAATGTAACGTGGGTTTTATTGCCTTCAAAAAGAAGGCAGAGCATTGGGGTGATTTAGCATCAAACCAAACAGCATCACCTGGTTATAATTGGCTGACTTTTGAGGTCCCTTCCAACCCAAGACATTCTCTTATTCTATACTAGGAGGTCAGATCCAGACCTAGAGCTTGGACAATGCTCTGACTACTGCCTTCTGTGCCCAAACTGTTGAGCAGGCTCCTTCTTACCTTTGGGAATCACAGAACCATTTTTGGAAAGTCCTTATCTTAGTTTGTAAATACCGTGACATTTCAGATCAAATCTCATCTAGCAAGTCTACTTTCCAGAGGAAACATTAAGAAACTTAACAACTTAACACTTCAACTGCGATAAAAACCGTATTTGTCTCTTATACAGCAGAAGGCTGGCAGCCAACTTCTGTAATTGAAAATGCTTCCTTGAATATCTAACTCTGAATGAGCAGCAAAAGGATCAGTTCATATTTTCCTGAAAACAAGCAAATGTGGCAGTTCTGTTTGTGTCATACGTGCCTGGAACACAGGAATCTCCATCACTCCCATCTTTGGAGGCCATGTGAGCTGTCACGGACCTTCAGGAAAAGAGTCAGGGTGAGAAACAGATCCTAAAATTGATTGCAAGACAATAAAAGGAATAATTTATCATCAGAAAAAGTGCCTGGGCCAGGGCGCTTATTAGCACTTCAGTGAGGTTACACCAAATTGCATCAGTGGGAAAGGGGGTTTTAGGGAGTATTATTTTAAGTGGTCTGGGTAAGGAATATCTCCTTGCATGGCTTTGCAGAGGATTACTAATTATTACTTAAAAAGTCAGTAAAGCTTTCATTGCTCCATCTCTCTGTTCTCCACAAAAACGCCCCTCATTACAGACCTGTAATAGCCATTCTACAAACAGAAGGCAATGCATTTTCCACTGCAGTCATTATTGTTTGCTTCTAACTCCCTCTTGAACATTACTGTCTCCAAATGATTATGTCTTAATTTTGGTGTGACAGCAAAATTGCCTTTGCCCCCCCCCCAATAACTACAATGAGAATAAAGTCTTACCCTCTCTGCCCACTTTTCTGTATGTTCTAGAGAGAGCTTTCTTGGTAGCTAATTTGGAAACACTTGTCACATTCTCACTAACAGAATTAAGTGCTAAAATCCCTAAGCTCATTCCTCCTCTTTCCCCTAAACAGCAACACTCCTAAGCCACTGCAGATATAACACTTTCTGCCTCATTTCAAAAGGGTTTAGGCCCAGACTTCTATTAATGAGATCTGCCAGTGTTCCTGTGCAGCTCCAGAGCCCTACTGCTTCCTACCTGCTGAATGCTGGTACGTGAAGTCCTCTTTGTGACAGAGAAATACTGCAAGGAGATAACATAGCTTGGAAGGAAAAGTACTTGAGGATGGTACAGCAAAGGCATCTTCAGTTGTTGATAGAATCCCTGGATTACAAAGACAGAAGCACAGAGGAAAATCAAAAAATACAGTTCAAAATAAAGGTTATTTTTTAGCAAGAATGCCTCCCAGTGAAGTACCCAGAGCTTGAATTTTAGATCAAAACAGTTTCTGAGCATCCGAAGCCTGCCTGGAGTCCAAAGGAGAAAACCCTTTCAGACACAACTTGGAGCAGGGATGGAATCAAATAAAAGCTGCTGCTTGCAAATCCAAACCAGAGCCCAGCATCTGATGCCCTGCAGTCACTGGGCAGACTGTGTGTGTGGCATGGGGCAGGAGGAAATATGGCCCCTGATGTGAGTCAAGGTGGGAAGAGCTCTGCAGGGATGCTTTTCATTGACTTGCTCCTGCTGTGGCCCTGGAAGAAAGGATTTCAGGAAGGATTTTTTTTTTCCCTTTGGTTCTCAAAGGGAGCCAGGTTATCAGATAACATTGTAGTGCTATTGGTGAGCACTGAATTCAGAGCTGCTACTGAATGCTGTGTGTCTCTCTCCAGATGTGTGAGGGGATTTTCCAGAACTGCTGTGGGCACTGGCAAGCTTGCTGCTGGGATAAGTCCTGCCATGGAGTACCTGGCCTCCAGCTATTTGTATGGAAGGAGATGGACAATTTATTATGCTCTGAACCCCATTTCAGATGGCAAGCTAACAGTTTCTATGTGAAATGTTATTAATTTTCAATCCATTGGATTCATAGCAGCTGTCAGATTAGGAAAATGCAAAATAGAGATAATGGATTTGGGAGCTCCAGGCACAACATGTCCAGAGACATCCGATAAATGCATGTCTCAAACTTCTCACCAAGGTGGTCACACCTGGTTGTCAGCTCTCCATCACTCATTTGTTCTCTGCAATCCTCTCTGATCCCCTTTTTATTCACCCTTCTAATGGAGAAGAGCATTTTCTTTAGCAGCATTGCATTTAAGTGTTTTTCCTTGCTTATTTTTATTGTGGCCACCAAATGTGTTAGAGAAAGGTTTGCCCCTGTATCAGGGCAACAGTAGATGCAGTTCTTTGTCTTCAAAATGCTGTATTGGCTTCCTGGGTAGCACATATACCTCACTCTCACTAGTATATATATATATATATGTATATGTAATATCTTTGGGATCCTACCTCAGGGAAGGGCAAACAATATTCATAGAATATTACATTCATAGAATCACTGTGGTTGGAAAGGACCGCTAAAATCCCCAAACCCAACTCCAACCCATCCCACCATACCCCACTGACCATGGCCCCAGGTGCCACATCTCCACACTGGAACACCTTCAGGACAGTGACTCCCCATTCCCTGTACAGCCTTTGCCTATGCCTGACTTCTCTCAAGAAATCCAATCCAAAACATTCAGAGCTGTGTTGGGAGGAGCATTAGTCACAACCATTTAACTTTCCATAGTAAGCTGAAATACTGCAGCCTACTCCATGGCTTCTCATTGATTTGGCTGCACAATTACAGCCATATCCAGTTCTCTATTTCCTATCACCATCCTGCACACGTTTTTAACCCCCCCTCCGCCCCCCAGCACTTACAGCAGCAAAGCTGTCTAATAAACATTTGGGGTCCCAGGAGGGGAGACTGCCCGGCACAGGCATGCCCCAGCCCAACCTGTGGCTCAAGGAATGCAGCTTTGCCGCAAAGCTGCCCTCCTCGCCCTGGGGCACCCTGCACCTCTCCTCCCCTATTCTCTCTGTGTCTGTATGAATGGTGCTGAGCCATGTGCTGTACTGTTATTGCTGGATAAAGCTAATAAACTTCTGAGTCACTGCAAGGAAGCTTTCCCATCCCAATGCACGCTTGATCTTCAGGGTTACCAGCATTTACCTCCTCACCTTTGTGTTGTATGGTGTTATTCTAACCTCTTTCATCTTTGGCTTTTGGCAGTCTTTTCTGCTTTAGGAATATGGTTATCTTAAGTTGAGCAAGATGTTTCAGGCTACAATAACTGGCTAATGTTTTACATTGAAATCTCCTAATATGCATTCAATTTACACACACTGAGGCTCCCATTCAATCTGAAATACCAACTGAGTATAAAATAATAGTGACACTTGACATTTTCACGGAGATTTATAACTTCAAAGGGCTCTACAAACACAAACAAACTCTCTCTGTTCTTAAGAGATGAGTGAATAAATACTATTACGATAGGAAACGGACAAGGAGGGATTGCAGATTCTGCCCAGGGCCAGGGTCTTGGTCAGTGTCAGGGCTGGGGGTCTTGGCTGCCTCTCGAACTCGTGGACAGACGTTAACTTTAAAAGTGGGATAACAAACCTCAATCATACTGCACAGCAAGAGGACACAGGAGAAACACAGACACTGGAGTCAAACACTGCCATCCAGTAAAACATACCCAGTTTTCACTATTATTTGTGTTATCTTTTATTTTCTCATTTGAAAACATGGGCCAGGCTCTTTCCTTGTGGCACTCCTTCTTCTCAGGAAGCATTCACAGTACCAGTAGCCCGAATTAGAGACCTGTGCACTGGGTGATGGCTGCTGCTATTGTGAACGCAAAGAAACGGGTGGATGTTTCATTAATCACAACTCATAAAACATTTTGACTAACTGAAGAAATATTTCCTCTTTCTTATTCGTGCAATGGTTTCTCTGAGCCTTTCAGCCCATTTGTACGGGCTAAAGAATGAGTTGCTACCCGTTATACAGCATGTCCTGCCCTTCCCTTTCTTTGTAAACACGAGCAGCTCAATTCCATGATGTGTTTTGATGAACTGCCAAGAGCCAGCTAATGTACTGTTTGCTGACAAGTATTTGTTATTAATCCAAAAGCACTGAGCTTGTGGGTTGGGATTTTATTTTTTTTTTTAAGAAATATAAAATCTAAATTAAACAAGGGTGTGGAGATTCCTCAAATGTAGCTACCGTTCCTTCTGCGATGCAGTCGCAAACACGAAGCCCCTCTGATACCAGGGAACTATTTAAGCCATTTTGCTCCTCAATAGCATTTATCTCACTGCAAAAAACATCACAGATAAATGGCTGTCCTCTTCTGATGAGTGTTGATTAGAAAGATGGAGTTTTAGGGCAGTTGAATCATAGAATCACAGAATTATTAAGGTTGGAAAAGATCTCTCAGATCATTTTGTCCAGCCACCCACCTACCACCAATACTGCCCACTACACCATATCCCTAAGGACCACATCTACATGTTTCTTGAACACCTCCAGGGACAGTGACTCCACCACTTCCCTGGGCAGCCCATTCCAGTGCTTGACCACTCTTTCAGAGAAGTTTTTCCTAACACCCAACATGAAAATGATGAAGTAGGTTAAGACTGTAGCAGCACTTCCTTGTGCACCTCTTCCTTCATCACATGGCTCCTCATGACAAGGAGGTGATGCCAACCATCACCTAATGGGTTCCTTTGGCTGTATTTCCAACAGGACCTTCTCTTACCACCTCCATGGCTATTTGGGATGTGCTCAGAACTTTGGGTTGCTCAGCTGGCTGTGTGAACCTTTCTGCATTGCCTTGTTGCAAAGGGACGCTACCTCACTGTCTGGATTTGGAGCCATCCTGATCCCTCTACAAAGCAGCCCAGGGATGAGAGGCATCCAGTGGAAGCAACTGGGGCTGAAAGACTTCCCAGGCGTGGTGGAGGTGAGTGGCACCAACAGGTTTGTGCAGGGACCCCCCAGCATGAGGGCTGAGCGTGCCCTGGGGCAGATCAGTTTTAATCTTGATGGAAAAAGATGACAACTCCCTATGAGCCGAGCAGGCAGAGAACACAGGGGCTTTCATTTTCATGTGCATGGCACCATTTGCCTTCTAAATTCGACTGACAGCTTTTGAGGCAGTGCTTTCAGGTGACAAATGATAATAAAGCTCCTATTTACACTGGCTGTTGACTCATCTTAGGTGGAATTATGTACCGAAATAAGTAAACAGCTTCCTATTCAGGGTGATCCATATACAGCTATAGGCCATGATACAATACAAAGCTCCTGTATAGACAAGACTCTTGTTTATTGTGTGCTTTTCTAGGTCACTTAGCACTTTGCTTCATAAACGTGCTTTTAGGAGTGAAACTCCTGGTGTGAATGGTCTCTCCGCTGTACAGAGCAATTCACCCTTAAAAGCTAGCAAAGCTATGATTGCTTTTTAATTTGCATTGTAAACACATTAAAGATAGGTTGAACAAACCTGGACAACTTAGGATACCTTCTTACATACCTGAATATTAGGGTTTGTGGGGTTTGTTTTGCTAGCATCTCCATTTGTCTCATGAGTTTGGGGACTGTTTGAAAAAACATCTGGAAAAAGGCTCTTGAGAGAATTGTGCTTCAGATGGTGCGATTGCTGGACCTTACGTGTGTCATTAGTGTTTTTGTAGCTGTGCTTAATGTTGGCCAAAGGGGGGCAGAGACTACTTTTGGGTCAGGGCAGCATTCCACTGGAGGCTTGAAAGCCATCTTGGCAACATTTAACTCAGCTGTGTGATTTAAAATCCCCTTAAAACCAAACTGAACAACTCAAACAGCAGCAGTCAGCAACAGGAAAAAAAAGGGTATGAAGTTTTCTCTCCCAAAAACAACACGTAAAATGTAAATGTGAAATGTAAAACGTAGCGTGAGCATTTCTGGACTGAAGTTCTTTCCATGATGCTGCCTGATTGTAAGTTAGAAATGAGGAAAAGTGAAGAAATGAGATGAGACAACACAAGAGCTGTTGTGGAAATCAGTGATAACCCAACGTATTGATGAGCCTTTTTATCCCACAAATTTTACAAGTCTGAGAGACATTCTAGTCTGATTCCTGCTGGTTACGTTCTTCTCTTCAAGCAGTGTCCTCACTTCTATGGTCAAGCAGTGGGATATTTTGGGTGTCAGTCCTTTAAGGTTTCCAACATGAAATCCATTTGCTTATCTGAGATTCTCCAAGTTTACATGTCTCTTTTGTCTCACAGCCTTTATTCAAAGCTTTCCCTAACCCACGGGACTTCTATATTTACAATTACTTTGGATTGTATCCATTAGTCCCATGAGGGTACGTCACCTACTGGGTGACGTACTCAGAATTTTTGATGTCAATCAGTCTTAAACTTATTTTGCTTCCATCAGTGTTAGAAGCATTGCAGCGGTCAGTGGAGATGGATGAGCTGAAGCAAAGAAAACTGGTTGAAAAATGCAGCTCCTTACTTCTTGGCACTGGAAATGGAAATAGCGCAGGGAACTGCATTTGTTTCAAAAGGATTTAAAAACGTAACACAACGATCTTTCATCAGATTCTTCCAAGAGTGATTGCAATAACTCAGCCAACGTGTGCAGAGCAAGGCAGCATTGGGTCAGCATCCAGTCAAGGGTGTGCAACAGTGAGCTCTCATCTCTGCTACTCCCTCTGTGCTTCTGGGCTTGGCTTGGAAGTCTCCATCACCACCTGCCTGGGGACTTCAGCACCTGGGGAATCATAGAATGGATTGGGTTGGAAGGGACCTTAAAGATTGTCTAGTTCCAACCCCCTCCATGAGCAGGGATACCACCCACTGGAAGGCTTGGCCAAACTGAGAGTTCAGTTTAATTCTTCTGTTTGTCCTTTGCAGCAATTCCAGTAGAGTAGTGTACAATAATGAAGGCATTGACTTCTTTCTCCCAGTACCACTGATTTGCAAAACATTCAGTGTCAAGTGAACAAAATGGGTGTTAGTGCCAATTTGGAGTCTCCTGAGGAGACCTGAGATGCACTGCCAACACAGAGCTGAGCTCTATCTGAGGGATCCAGTTCTCCCAGTGCTGTTGCAGAATCACCTCCCTCCATCTCATGGTTGTCAATGCTATGAGGAATCTTCCAACTCAGAAATGTGTGCGGTGCATGTAATTTCTTTGCAGAGAAGGTCACACCTACATGTTTGATGCATATATTCATGTATACACATACACTTCCACTGGGGGACCATAAGCATTGTCTCATCTTGCTGGATAGGAAAAGAGAAGCAGGGAAAGGTGTTGCAGCTCTCCAGAGTGCAAAGTGACCTACAGCCCCACAGTGGGAGGCATGAAGTTATGTAGCTCATTAAATCTTAAAAAAGCAAGGAGAGAAGCTGCTTCCAATTATCAGGATGAAAATTAATGAAATAAAAACTACAGACAGGCTGCAGAATTATGCAATAAAAAGGGCTTTGCTGGCATTAACAAGGCGGTGTGTAATATTTGTGTGGTTCTAGCTCTGTCTTGGCTTGAACACATGGTGATTCTGCACATAAAATGTATCCAAATTAATGAATTAAAAATCCTTGATAATCCCACACAATTCTCTGCTCATAGTGAAGTATTATTAGCTGGCAAATCTCTCAAAAAAGGGAAAATGAGGTTGTGATCTGTTGTCTGAGAAAACAGCCTCTTTGTTAGTACCCAAGTGGCTGAGTGTTGCAAAGACAGGGTAGGCTCAAAGAAAAGACCAGCTGTTGCTGGAGAGAATGATGGTCTGGTGCAGCAGTAGCTGCCTCTGATGGAGGACATGGGACTGAAATGAGTGTGAGCAGTGAACATGGCACTGAATGTATGTGAGAAAAGGTACCTTTGGCTTCATGAACAGTCTTACCAAGAGGTATCACATCATCCCACATGGATATCCCCCACAGTGTTAGCTCTGCTTTGGAATCCAGGCAGTGTGGCCATAATATTGCTTATCTACGTAGGTTACTCCAAAAATTACACCTCCTATTTATTACTGCTCCTCTGCCGCCATCTGTTACACAACAACAAAAACAAATGGAATTTCAGTAGGAAATTCAGCTTCTACTGCCATCCCACATCTACCTCTGATGTCATGGGCCAACAAAACAAAACAGAAGGCATTACCTTTGGAGCAGCCCTTGTAAAATCAATCCTCATGTACTCTGCTATAACCGGAGATCATAGCCTACAGGAAGCTCACATGCAAAATTCAATAGTCTGCATGAGCTTGATACAGAAATTGCTGCTTCTCCCTCTCAGAGCCTGGACCACTCCTCCCTTTCCACTCCACTTCTCCCACTGCTATGAAAAGACACAATTGCCTTTCCAAACAGCTCAACAGAAAGTGGTCCTTCTCTCGGCAGACTCCCTAAAGGTAACCTTTGTAGTGATGCCTGCCTGGCATCATCTATAGGTATAATCTGGGAAGTGTTCACCGAGGATCGAAGAGCCCACTGGTGTGGTGAGCGGGATACAGTGAGAGCAGTATACATGGAAAAGTGTTAGTGAGACTGCTGTTCCTGCCAGTGTAGATACAGCATCTCCTGAGAGAGGAGAGCGCTGCAATGTAAACATTTATATTATGAAAAAAAATGGGAAATCATTTGCTCAGACATAAATTAGCCCCTTCCAGACAGATTTATTGCAGCATGGAAAGTTTTAATGAGAAGAGGAGGTTCCACAATTGTAGGATACATTTTGCATCTAAATGTTTGACACATCAATAACATTCGGGTGATTTTTTGTTTCCAACCCTGTGATATTTAGCACTTAACTGGGGATTTGGAAGGAATTTAAGGAAGAGAGCCGTGTAAATTGGTTCCTCAGTTGCATTCGGGAAGCTCCGAAGGCTGACGTCAGGCTTACGCACGGCAGCCGCACCACGATGCTCTCTGCAGGGCTGAAAGGCACATGGAGGTGGGGCTGATGGGGCAGCTCATCCTCCCTGCTCCTGCAAAGCCCTTTCCATGCCTTCACGCCATCTCTCATAAGAGAGATGATGGGAGAATGGCTTCAGAAGTGATTTTTCTCTGTTGTCCCAGAGTTCTGTGTGTCACAGATTCTGAGGGGCTGTTTGATTTAATGGTGATTATACTTGGTGTAGAAATCAACTTCAAGCTCCCTGCATGAATCTGAATTAGGAGTCGTGGTTGAAAGCTGATAGACCTCCTGTATGGCTGTGTTGGGAACTAGCAGCAAGTGACCCCCAAAGGGCAAAAAGTAGGATTCTGGTGGCGGCGTGGTGGCAGTGGGTTGGCAGCTGGGCTAGATGATCCTAGTGCTCTTTTTCAACCTTAGTAATTCTATGATTCTCTGTAAGGAAATGCCAATGTGATAAGCTGGTGCTCAGCTGAGAACACTTTTCCAGTCTCTGTTTCTGCCAGGAACTTCTTGTTAAAGGTCTTTGAAAGATGATAACAACACCCTGAGTTTCTATTCCTGGGATGATTTGGTGAAATGGAACTGGATAGAAAACTGGGGGAAAAATCAGAATAGTTATGATCTTGTGATGTCACTCTGACTGGCCACACACCAAGAAATCATGAATATAGCAGGATATTAAGAGCCCAAATTCAGATTTTAACTCCTCAGATTTTAACTCCTCAGATTTTAACAGCAGAGGCAATGAGAGCTGATGGTCTTCCAAAGCTCCACTGGCTTTCCCAGGGATGTGTCAGCCCTCTAGAATGAAGGAAAGCAGAGATGTGGGCAGAGAAAGAGCTGCAAATGGTGAAGTGTACAGCAGCCAGAGCTGAGGGGAGAGATAGAAACCTTGGCATATTTCTAGGAGAAGTACTAAAACCACACACCTGCCACACTGGCCCAGTATGGTCCCTGCTGAAGAATGTGAGCTCATACAATTTGGGCATGAAACTTAAGGAGTCTCTGTAGGATCCTCAGTAAGATTTTAATGATCATTTTGTGATGCCAAAGCCATCCTGAAGAGGAAAGTATGAACATGATGCTTATTTAGTGCATGATGTTTACCAAGAAACTAGCTTAGTGCTATGTCAGCTGGGGTTAGGGGTAGGGGCAGGGGGAGAGCATGCAGTGTCCCCATAAGCTCAATCACAGCAATCCTTTATCATATATATACGTATGGTATATATATTGCTATATAATTTATATAATACATATGTATATATATATTGCTAGGATCAAAACAATGTATTTCAACCAAAAATAAATATTAAAAGAAATGAAAGGGGAATATCTTTCATACATCTATAGGGAGTGGGTGTTTGCTGCTGCAAGTGTTTCTAAGACATACATAGGAGAATTACTGCAGATAAAGACACAAAGGCATTTTTACTTCTTTTCAAGGGCCATACATTGAGTAGTGCAGCGTCTGGATTAAAACTGCAGTGTTCAGCATTGGGGTTACATAAATTAGGGGAGAGGGAGCAAAGGATCCTCTTTCCTGCGGTGCTGGAGTAATTTTTTAGAGGTTTGGGGCAGAAGAAGGAATCCTGAAGTTTGACCTTGGATTTGTTGTGGTTTTCCACAAGGAAAGGTCATGTTTGAACAGCGTAAATGCACCGCCTTTCTAGGGAAAGCTGTTTTCACCTAATTCATAACATGCTTGCCGTTTTTATGTCCGTAATGAACTGCACTGATTCTGCTGTGTAAGTAATAAATTCTCAGACTAAATTTTGCAAGAATAGCAACCCCGGCCAAATTTGCTAAATGTTGGGAAAGTCATGAAAACCATCAATCTGGGCTTTCAAAAGTTTACAAAGCAAAACTTTGTTTTACACAAGCGCTGTTATAGTAATTTATACATTTCATTTAACATTTCTTTTACTTAATAAGTATATAATTCATACAGAACAGAAATTAAGTTGTACAACACTTGGTTTCAATTTTCCAGTTCCTATGAGGGGATTTAAATGCTCTCCTATTATTGCTGCAGAGTTTTTCACTGCTATTGGTCCATATCGTACGGATGTTGGTCAACTCAGACGAAAAGCCGCATTGCGCGCACTAAACCTTCATACTAATGCTACCAAATGAATCAATTCCTATTTTCTGACTCCTGAACCTACCCGAGGGTGAAGGAAATACAATCCGAGGAGGATCGTCTTGCAATTAAAACAGTTCTCTTCGAATCAGCATGACAATGCAGGTGCTAAGCACGCATCTGTTCAATTAAATTGGCTTAGCAGTTTTGGGGTAATTCTATTTTGCTTTTTTTTGCTTCTTTTTTTTTTTCCACATCATTAAGCTTACACTTAATGCTGGAACCAAACAATGGCTCATTAGTGGATTAGGGGTAATTACCAACAGCAGTCATTATTCCTAAGGATTAATGGGCCAATTTGCTGGTGTAATAGTACCCCAGTATTGTGGTGCTGGAATGAGCATTCCCTTGAAGGCCATGGAAGCGGCAGAGCCCACCATGAGGTGGCCGGGTGCTGCCCGCTGTGGGGTCCCAGCAGCTCCCAGCTCATGGTTTGGCATCAAGGATCAAGCTGACAGCATCCACCATGGCACGGATGCCTGCTCCCAAAGCTGCCTGGAGTAGTGTGTGTAAGAGAGCCTGGGTGAGATGGGGACAGATCCAACAGCGTTGTCCCCTCCTGCCCTGTGTTTGAGTGTGGATGGGAGATGCGAACGTTTCTCCGCTGTTTTGGAACTAGAAAGTGAGAGCTGCTATCTGGACACTGCCAAGGTATGAAGTCTTTTATGAAGCTCTGAACAGCTGTTGGGCTGGAGGAAATTTTTAGGAATATTTCTATAAAACATTAAGGGATATTTAAGAAGCAATGGCTGAGAATGGCGCTTGCCTGCAGCAGTTATGGTGAGGAATTAGATTCACATGCTGCTTCACTGCCTTCCAGTTGCATTCAATGGCCATAATGAAGAACAAGTGGTAAAAAAAATGTTCTTGAGCCAGAAACCTGCTCCTGCAGGAACAGAGACGGGCACTTTAGTTCCATCTTCACATTCCCCAAGTAGCTTGGGCTCAGCATCACCATCCCCTGCGTGCCCCACGTGTCAGAGACAAGCATGGATGCTGGGAGCAGACTGCAGCTGTCTGAAGGGATCATCTGGAAATTCAAAGCATGTGTAATCGTAGTGCTGTTTGCAAGCAGAGAAAAATGATACAGACAGCCCTATTTTTATATTTAGCCTTATATTTTCTGTCACTCATTTTGACCCAGAGTGCTGTATAATTTCTCTGCTTTTAGGAAGGGGATTAAGAGAGAAAAAAGACATAATGCTATAGTGGAGTTAAGTGGCACTTCTTCAGGCTCCTGTCAAATCTTGTAATTTGGAATAATTGCCAGTGTCAGGTTTGGGGAAGGAGTTTGATGTAAATTGCCTTGATCTGCACTCAGCCTGTGAGAAAAGAAAAACAGCATGTTGGAAAGCAAAGCACTGAATGGGCATCACCAGGAAAATCATTGCCTGAGAAACTGTGCTTTAATATACACATATTTTATCTCTGTTTTTCTTCATGTTGTTCAGTTCTAGGCTGAGACCAATGGTGAACTCTCATTTATTTCAGCAGCTCAACCTATAGACTTCTGCTTAGCAGGAAGTCATGTGGCTTGCGATGCATTGCATCATTACCATACATGATCATTTCAAAAACAGAGAAAAGGTAACCAGGTTTATTTCTATCTCTTTACAGGGACAGAACATCTTCCATAGGCACCCTCACAAGAGGTTTTGGGCACTCTGTCTTGGTTAGGTTCAGCCCTGCAGCCCTTTGCTCCAGCCCTGGCATCCTCACAAGCTTTAGTGGAGACTTCTGTGTTTGCTGGGTGGTACAAGCAGGGATAACAGTAGTTTTTTAGGGTGAATTCATCCAACTCAGGATGAGACCTCGAGCTGATGAGGGGAAGGAGAAGATTCCCAGGCTGGAGCCATTCTGGCTTTGCCCCATTGAGTTACTCTCCATCTACATCTTCCAAACTGTGAGTAAACAGCTCTGATTTTCTACCCAATGCTAGTTAATGTTCAGCCAAGGAGCACAAAGGAAGCAAAAGTTCACAACTACTACATCATTTTCTAAATGATGGAATGTGGATGTAGGAAATCTGTTTGCCTGTATTGTTTGGAAAATATTGTCTTGTAATATTTGATCTGCAAAATGTTCATAGCCAAAAGACTACATTAAGGAAGAAAAAGTAAGCCCAGAAAAGGAAAAGATAATATCGAACTCATTTGAAGAGGTCTGCACTGAAGAGACTCACATTGAGCCTCAAGACCCAGCAGATGATGCTAAATTCCCGTTTGTCCTGTGTTAACTCTTCAGTACAAGTGTGCTCTATAGTTTCCCAAGGCATACAGCACTCTCACTGCTGCTGTGTGTGCTGCTCATCCAAGTATTCCCATGTTACAACTCGTCTAAGGCAGCAGATATATAACCTGATACTATCATAATATACTTGTAAAGCATAAAGGTAATCAAAAGAGCATTCATCTGTATCAGATGTGACTGGTGAGAGCAGGATCCCTGCCAAGCAGCAGCCCAGCACTGCCCATTGCCAGGCTGTTAGCAGACGGTTAAGGAGCTCAGCAGTGGTTAATCCTGTTGTCGTCTGAATTAACTTTCAAATAGCAGGGGGATAAAACCCAGCAGTCGCATAATAGAAGTCTTAAGATCTTGAGCTGGAGAGTTATATGTGTATTTTGTGCATGCCTGCTGAGAAGTAGCACCGCAAATGTCATTTTGCTGTAAGATTTGGTTTCCTGGATGAGATGGTGACAATCCAGCTTGCTCCAGCCACAAACTGAGTGTGTGTGCTGAGAGCCTGAGATGTAAACCAAGGCTTTTATGAGCACTGGCTGCTGCTGGAGAACTCAGAGGGGATTTTGGCCAGGCAGAAGTTGGTGCTGCTTCTCCTGGGGCAGGGCTTGCTGGAGCCAAGACGCAGCCTTGGCAGAGGGCTCACCTTGCAGTCTGGGGTTGCCTGATAGCATCTGGCACAGTTGGCAGCATCTTCTAGGTAAGTTTTCAAACAAAATAAACGTTTGACACATTGCACAATTATTCACCTGGCTCTTTTAAAGCTCCCATGGTCCTCACCTGTGGAAGAAAGGTACCCAGGAGCTGCCAGGCACTGGGTTGCTCAAGAATATGTGCAAGTTGCATCTTCTGGGGGATATCTTTCCATCAATATTTCATTTTCTCTGGAATAAATCATTACTAATATATGCAAATGAAACAGACAGAAGAGCCGCAGGGCTCATGGCGATAAAGGAAGCTCCCTGTGTTAGACACACTTTTGAATACAGTACTTTAAGAAGAGTGAAGGAAAATACAGCTGGGAGCAGTTTTCCTGTGGGTAGACTTTTGCTGCTTGGTCTGAACACTTTTGTAGACACATCAGAGAAAAGATATGGGATTCAGCACTAGAGAAGACCATGTGTTGGGTCAAGATGTTCATGAATGCACTTTTGCACTGGGACCTGTTTGGTTGTCACTGCCATCAATATTCTCCAGCCAGCATAAGCATCGTGCTCAGCCGTGTGTGTGCAGAGCTCCAGTTCACACACTCAGTGATCTTAGAGATGTGCTCCAGCCTTAATGACTGTGTGATTCCACTATTCTTTCTGTAGGAAGGAGCTTTTCCCCAATGCTGGGGTTTCAGGTGAGGTGACAGAGCTGAGCCCCAGAGAGGATGTTTGCGGCTCAGTGGCCAAATGCAGATGGTAGCTGCAGCCATTGCTCAGCCACTGGCTTCGGGGCTTTCCAGCCATTGCCATGCTCTGGGCAATGTCTTCCAGCACTGCATTATTGCGGTTTAACCTGGGGAAGGATTTCTAAGAACCCAGCAGGGGATAAATGCCAAAATGCCCGCCTGTATCTGGCCATGCATTCAGACCATTTGCTTCCCCGTGCGCATCCCCTGCAGGACCTGGACAGGAGGATCAGCGGTTCCGAGGCAGTTTCTCCTTTCTCAGCTACACAGAGAGATCCCTGTGCCGTTGAGATTATTATAAAAGGCAGAAATGGGGACGGCCGGTTGGATAACGGGCTCGGGCCGGCTCGTCCGCCCCCTCTGCTGGCTGCCGGGCGTGCGAGCGGAGAGCCGGGGGGAGGGCTGGGTCCGGCGGCCGTCCCCAGCCTTGCATCACAGGGACAGAGTCCTGGGGTCGGGATAGAGTAGTGGAAGCCGTCCCTAAACCGCTGCTTGTCTCCCTGGCGTCTCCACCCAATATGCATGCAGGTATCGCAGAGTCTTGTAACACGACTAAACTCACACCTCAGTGTTTTCCTTACAGTGTCACAACCCTTATGCCTGTTTTTGCAGAGTTTGTGGGGACTCAGCCTTTTGGCTGCCTCTACAGCTCTGGTTTGGCTGACTGAGACCACGGGTTTGACAGGAGCAGGAAGAGAGAGAGATGACTTGGGACAGGGGCAGGGCTGGTGACTCCCACATGGGCTGGCAACTCCCAGCAATGGGGGAAAGGAGGGCAAAAACAAAACACACCCTTCCAAAAGGGCCAAAAAAAACCCCACCCTTCTCCCCCCAAAACAAATGTAAAAGAGCCGTCTTCTCAGCTTATTGGGAAGTGTCCTGATTCCCAGAGATTCACTTGAAGCTTGCTGCAGCTTTTTCCAGACGTCTGGTTATTTGGTTCCCAGCTCTATTCTCTCACAGCCATGAGAAAGATACTTAATATTCTCCAATCTGATATATGTTAAACAGGGAGAGTGAGAGCCTACTGGGTAAAGGAGCTGAGATTGGGATATCTCGCTTTTCCTTTAATAGTTGGACTGTGGGTGAACATAGAGGTCTTCTCCAACCTTAATGATTCTGCAGTTCCTTCCTCTGTGCAATGGGTAGCTCAGGACCAGCTTGACCATCTTACTCCCATGGATGCTGCAGACTCTGGGCTCTTTGCTTCACTTTCTATCAATCTTTCTGGTTTAAAATAGGAGCAATTCCCAACGCCTCCAAGGGCTTCTTTCCCTCTCCTCTCCTCTCCTCTCCTCTCCTCTCCTCTCCTCTCCTCTCCTCTCCTCTCCTCTCCTCTCCTCTCCTCTCCTCTCCTCTCCTCTCCTCTCCTCTCCTCTCCTCTCCTCTCCTCTCCTCTCCTCTCCTCTCCTCTCCTCTCCTCTCCTCTCCTCTCCTCTCCTCTCCTCTCCTCTCCTCTCCTCTCCTCTCCTCTCCTCTCCTCTCCTCTCCTCCCAATGGTGGCTGCCAAGGATGGCTTTGCTGCCTTTTTAGCAAAGCGATGAGGTTTGGGAAGGGGAGGTGGAGCTGTTCCCTCCCAGAGCTGATGGTCATTTCGTGATAAAGTGATAATGCTAATAATCCCCAGGTCCTCTTTCCTTTTTTTTTTTTTGCCTTTGAACTGAACACTTTGCCTGTCTCAACTGCGGTTGCCTTTTTGAACTGTCAGTTTCGGGGGATTAGATGCATGTTTAGGCTGGGTGAACTCATGAATGAAAATATTTTCCTTGGCAGTTTTGGAAATGCTTCCCCCCCTTTAAGAGCTGAACCCTTTGGCAGCAATCTTCTCCTTGCCCAGATTACCACTGTCATTTTGGGAGGTCTTTTCCCGCAGAGCAAACAATGGAATTTTAATAACACAGTGAAATAGATTCAGGCCTGCTTTATTTATATTGCCTTTATTTATGCCCGAATACTTACTATGCAGCTCCAGCGAAGACAAATCTAAGCTTTGTATTACTTCAAAATGATGAATTAAGCTCTGGGAGATTTACTTCCCCAGCAAAGCGTATTTTGATTTGCTGCTTTGAATGTGTCTCATAAGAACAACAAATATCGGTGAAATTAAAAACAAAAGAAAAAGAAAACAGCTCAGTTAAGAACTGCATATGCTGAGCAGAGAAGATGCGGTGCTTCCCTACATCTGCATGCAGATCTGCCAGCGTCTGCACTGCAGCTCCCTGCTTTAGTGACACACAACAGGTCAGGGATCAAATCCAATGGTCACCGTAGCGATGGGGCTGAATTTGTTCTGACCATTTATTTTGTGCAAGTCCTGCTAGGATCTGTGTATGGAAGGGCTCAAAGCAACACCACCCTTTGCTACCTGAGCAGCAGGTGCTGGGTGAGCTCCAAGGGCTGCGCCCTCCAGAAGGCAGCTTGCAGAGCATCCTTCAAATAGATGTAACTTCAGGTAGGAGCCAAAAAGGCACATCACCATGTGAAGTGAATCAGGAATCAGCTGACGTGAAGCATAAAATAGCAGCAATTAAGGCTTTTAGCTGGGTGTAACTAACACCGAACAGGAAAGCAAAGTGGTTTGTGTGTTGCACAAGCTCTTCTCAGGAATCCCAATAGCTCTAAATGTTGGTTTTTGCTATGACCGGATTTGCATTGGTTGTAGCAGTGTTTCTTATTGCACTTGCTGATGAATCCTTTACAGTTACAAATACGGCTCTTTTCTCCCAAGATGATTATGGAGTGCTGTTTGCCGTGCACACCTCCTTTATTCCTGACACACCACCCTCCCCTCTTCCCCAGCCCAAGCACAGAGCCCAGCATTGGATTCACAGATGACATTTAACAAATCTGTTCCAGTGCTGGAAGCATTAAATCGCTTTCTGTCTGATAAGCCATCGATACGCTGCTGTGTTCAATTAAGATAGATGGCATGTGGGACTGATGGAACGCAGCCAAAGGTATCAGTGCTTTGGATCTGGAGATGGACTGCACCAAGAGAGCCAGAAGTGTGCTGAGAGAAGGGCTGAACTGTGGGATGCATGGGGAAAGGAATGGGGAATAGCACCGGTTACCATTTGTGCCTTACTGCTTTGTCTTTAGCACTGCTGATTGTATCCCATTTCACTGAAGTCACTTAAAGGGATGCTAGCAGATGCAGCTCATCATTGCAGCCCAGCAGGAATTAAAGAAGTTGGTGTGCAGAGCTGGAGCAAAGCAGGTTGCTTTGCATCCCTGCAGTGCTGAGGGAAGCACAGTGCCCTGCCAGCAGCTCAGAGCTTGGCTGGAATGTTTGTTGCATTTTCTTCAAAAGCACACCTATCTGCCAGCTCCAAAAGCAGGCTTCTCTTTTCTTCCCATTGCTAACTGTGATTTTTAAACCTGGACCTTGTCAGCATGTGGTGGCATTAGAAACACAGAGGGGTGGTGCAGGCATCGCTCCATGCATGCACTGCTTGATCTCACGCGGTGGTGCAGGACCTGCACTAACCCCAGGGTGCACTCCAGACGTCCTGCAGCAGAGAGAAGGAGCCAAACCCTACAAGAATTCCCTTGGCTGCTGCCAGAACACAATGAAGAGGTTCAGACACCTCACAGCTGAGATACTGTAATTACTGAGCTACTGTAAGACAGCATCTGCCAAGGATATTAAAGCTGTTTTTCCGTTCCCTCCCCTTATAAAACTAAGGGTGAAGAAGCTGCTTGTGTCCAGGAGCGTGATAAAGATACAATGAAAAGCAATGATTCCTGACAGGATTAACCCCCTGGGCCACTTGCTGAAGCTCTGCTTGAACAGATCAAAGATGCTGCTGCACCCTGCTGCACAGCTGCAGGAGATGCAGTGATGGACACAGAGGATGTGCAGGGACCTGGGCTGCAGGGTGGCATTTGGTTGGTCCTGGCCATCTGCTGCTCTCTCCTGTAACTGCCACTCTCCAACAGCACTGGGTTTCTGCTTAATGCAGTGAGAACAGGCACTGAGCTCTGGTATAAAATATTTACTTACTGTAATTTATTAAGAATCTATGGTGAATCTCTAAGTGGATGCAAAAGTATCCTGTGTCTTATATCCTGCCAGGGACTTTCTTACCGTGCCTGTGATCCACTTGTATTTAGATTGATCTTTCAGTATGCATTAATGCTCATTTAAAATAATAGTAAATCATTTTTTACAAGGCTTCTAACTGCTGAACACGAGCTGAACACAAGCCAGAGCTTGTACGCATTGGAAGCAGATAGAAAGTATAGGAAATCATGCCATACCTGCACTCATCCCTTATCACAAGTGCCTCAGATGCTTTTGTAGAAAGACCAAAGGAACAGTGGCATCAAATATGGGCTATGTTTGGGACTGTGAGGCCAACAGTGCCTGAGCTGGAGGGACAGCACTGTTCGCAAGATGGTCAGCCTCTGTTTGATGAAGAATTATGGTAAAAAATTGCTCATCAAAATCAATGTGCCTCCACACTAACAGGGAAGAGAAGGCAGTGCTGCCACTCCTGCATCCTGCCTGCCCCTGCATGGACAAAGTGCTGCAGGAGAAGGTCAGGACTGGAAAGCACAGAAGCATCTCCTGCCATCAGTGTGGCTACTGTACCTATGGCAGTCCCCAAACCAAGGACACCCAAACAGAGCAAAACATAGTTTTCAGTTCAATTAACCACCCATCTTTTTAAATTTTATTTTATTTTATTTCTTTTTTCAGGCAGTCCAGTGATTTTAAATAGTTGGGCCAATAGCTTTCGTTTGTGTGATGGTTTGATTTCTTTATTTCTGGTCAGTGAGGTCAATGAAACGAGTTCATTTTTTGGCTAATGCAAGATATGAAGTCAGTGCCTAGTCTTCCTTCCTGCGTGCTCTACCTGCCTTCCATGGGGTTTCAGACAGCAGAGATTAATCAGCATTAAATCACTCAAATAGTCTGAGTATTTGCTTATGTGCTTTGAACAGTTGCTCGCATCATGAAGAGCAGTGGTGCCCCAGTCTGCTTTCACTGGGTTCCCCAATATCCTCATTATGTCATATAGAGAAGGACACTTCCTGGCAGCCATTCCTCAATTCACTGCAACAGCCACTATTGGAACATGGACAAAACAAGGCCATAATAGCTAGCACATGTGCACCACGGCTGGAAGGACAATTACCTTTCATCTAAGAGTGAGCACAAGTTGTTTAGTATTTTCAAATGATGGTGCTTCACTATGGGCAGCAGTAATGCTCACACAAATATCCCTGTGTTCACCTGCCTGGCTCTGCTCTCACTGCTTTGAATCACGAGCAATGGCAGGCTCTAATAAAGGTCATGGATGTCCCACAGCTGTCTTAAAATATGGCCTGGATCCAAAGGGTGCATGCATTGTGCACTGCAGAGAGCTCCCCTGCAGCTCCCACGGGTCGATATCAAGGTGGTGCTGCTCCTCCTGTTGGTGTTTACTGAATAAATGACCTTATTAGCAAGGATGCGACATCATGACTGGGTCTTTCTAGTTAGCAAAACATCTGCCCTAAAGATTTGTATTGACTATAACAGAGACTGCGAGGAATGGAGCTGATAGAGCACTGATAAAAAAACCCTCATCTGTTTTACATTCACATATGGTATGTATTCCTAAGGGAGAGGGAGCGACATATTTCTGTGACACCATTTCATCTTAGCAAATCAATGTACAGGCTATTAAAAGTCCATTTTTTCCACGGATGATAAGTGTAATTACATCTCCCTCGCAATAAAAACGAGTGCTTATTAAATGTAAATATTTAACAATGATTAAAATACATTTGAAGGAAACTTTATAGCTTTATTTTATACGTTCCCATCTGGGTTGCCTTTCCTAAACCACTATACTTTTTGGAGGGTTATTAAATTATTATTTTGAGAAGGACTAACACTCTGCGTGTCTCTCGCTTCGACTTTAATTTTGTGCATGCTCAGAATTTATTGAAGTCTGGTGAGTTTAAGATCCAATCAATGCTCTATTGTATTTGTAGAGCATGCAAGGAGGAAAAAAATGGCCTTGTTGGGTAGGAAATGCCACACCGACTTGCCCTTTGTGCATCCAATGTTGATAAACAGATAGAGTTCTACGACTCCACGTGCTCCCATTTGCCTCCAGTGGGAAAAAGTTGGTTTCTTAAGTGAGTTTCTTCAGTTTTATGTACAGCCAACCCTTACAAGTAAGCTCTGGTGAAGGGTCCGATCTCATAAATTGCATATATGTATAAGGGGCATTACGTGTGCGAGTCGCTGACCTGCAGTTGAAGCACATGAGGGTCCAACCCTTCGCAGAGCGACTTAACGGGATTACCCGGGAGAGAATTCGTGGGCAACCAAGGGTTTGTTGGATCCAGAACATAAACCCATAAACCCTGTCTGCAGTGAAAATCTTCAATATGGACGCTCCTCCCAACTGCCCAGTGAAGCATCCCTATAGGTTTCCAGAGAGTTGAAGTCAAATTTGTATAAAATTCTGTGGTCTATTTAAGAATACACACATATATATATATGCATTGCAGGGATATAAATGATTGCACTGCTGTAGAACAGCTTAAATACTTCCAGAAAAGACACCACTCCCAGTTAAGTTTTATAAGTTCTTGATATAATTTGTGCTCGGATGTGGCACTTTCACCCCCATTCACTTTTATGAGATACTCTCCAGCGATCCCCATTCCTGTCTCTTTTTAAGGAAACTTGTGCAACGTTCAGCTACAGACTCACGATCATTCCAGAGGGCTGGAGTTAATCTCTAGTTTGACCAGTAATTTTGGCCATGTAGCAATATCACTCGTGTAGCAATATCGAGTTATTTACTCCAGCAAGTGCTAACGGGATCAGGCTGCTGAGAGCTCATTAAATGCCCGATCCTGCAAGGAAGCAGCAGCTCAGAGCACTGCGGAGTTTCTCAGAGCTGCCAGGTGCAAAACACTCCCTTAAAGAATCATAAGAAAGATACAGAGAAAGGGGAGAAATGTTGTGCCCAGCGCGGGCTGAGGTTGTCCTTAGATCTCACACCCTCCTCCTCTCAGTCAATGCAGCCCTTCAGCAAGCTCAGGATGCTGCAATAGACAAAGAAGCAATGTGTTTCCCCGAGAAGGAGAAATTCCTCTTGAAATAAATTCCTCCCTCCCTCCTGAGATTGGTACTTAAAGAACTCAACCCAAGCCACCACCAAGGAAGGGGCTGTTTATTTCAGAAACAACAAACAAGGCATCATTCTACAACAATATATTCTGTAGGTTACGTTATATCTGATGCAAGCAAAATTAATTTAAGGCAGTGATTTTCCACAGTACAAACCTTTAGAAAGCAAAGGTTTATCTGGGAAGGGAATAAATGCTATTAACACAAACAGACTTTGCGGTGTGAGCATCTTTAATTGCTTGCTTAATTAAAACTCTCGACTAAATGCTCATTTATTTGTTTCCTACACGTTTCTGGCCATGAAAAAAATGTGGATTAAAGTTAGAACTTGTGTTATTTGGGTTTGTTGTGTGACACAGCCCTCCTGCAGAGCGCTCAGCAGAAAACAGTGGCAGGATAACACCGATGGAGCAATGCTGCCGGCTCTGCTGGTGGCTGCTGCAGCCAGCAACACTCAACACATATTTGTGTGTTTTTAACTGCTCCTCCTGCCATTGATGTCGATGGGGCACAAACCCAATGGGAATGAGAGCACTTTGTGATACTGATGTGACAACAACAGAAAGCAGTCGGTATTCTCTCATTTCTGATCAGTTTTCACATCGGGATGAAGTGTAACCCAGAGTTAGATGTGCACAGGTGTGTGTGCATGAGCTTTAAGTTAAAATCCACCACGTATGTCACACTTCCTCAAATAATATTGAACACTTCTGGAGCTGGGTGTGCTTTAATATTCCCCGTCTGCGTATTTTCCCTACATAAATGATGGCACTGAAATATCCGTGTCTGCTGGTCAGGGTGAATGAAAGAGGGCTGGCTCAGAAGATGCAGCATTATTTCAATCTTGAGTCCGTGGTTTTATTACATCCATCACTTCTAACCTCTGAAAACATATGTTTTAACAGCAAGAAACATCCACGAGTAGCTCTTGTTTGCCTTCAGAGAAATCCTCCTTTGTCCTCATTTTAAAACAAAGTTTTGTTTTCTGGTTTTTTTTTGCACTCATTATTCCTCTCTTACAAACCTGCCTCCCCCAGATGCCTCCAATTTTAAGTACAAGTTGTGTCTAAATTCTGCTCTCAGCTATTGGGGATAAGAGAGCATGAAGATATTTTCACTGAAAAGGAGAAAGCAGTGCCTTCACCTCTGTCCTTTGTTCCCACAACAGTTGCTTAAATGGAAGATCACGATCCAGCAGCATGAAGCTGTATGTTCTGCTCTGAGTGAAGCTGCCTTCTTGTTCCCTGACCAAAACTGAAATATCAGCCTACAGATGATACAACAAAACGTTCATCAGGAATGGCGACTGCCCGTTCTGTAATTCCATAATGAAAGACAGCACTGAGTAATTACACATCACATAGGATAGCACTGCCTCTAGGGGAAAAAAAAGGGCTGATCCAAGCAGTCCAAAATCACGGCGGTGTTACTCTGAACTCCGCAGGCTGAGTGTCAGTGCCCAGTCTCTGTGGAATGGACCCAAAGCCCATCGGCCACACCGCTGCTGTTCATCCCAATGGGAACAATGGCAGACGGACATCGGGCTTCAGGGGCGAGGGCTGAAAGCTCCTTCCCTATTTTCTTATTTAATATTAAGCAGGGAAGAGTAAATGCATCTAATGTAGATGGAAAACTTACCAAGGAAAGCATTCTCTGCTGCGCTGCTCAAATTCACTGCTGTGAATACTGCAATGTGGGATTTACATCTTTGCTAAATAAATCATTCTCAACCGAAACCTTTCCATGTCCACGTGGGCGACAGTGAAGCTGGGGCCACTAAAACAGGTTTACCAACAAACTAGGAAATTCCTAATACAAACCGCTCTTTCTAACGAGTTGTTTCATCACTTTGCTGTCTACTGGTTTCGCTTTGCGCTTTGCTTTCCTCCAGCAGAGACTTTGCTGTTTGTGCTTTTTGGTAGTGCCTCGGTGTCGTTCAGTTCCCAGTGCAGCAGCCCTGGTGAGCCATATTTGCAGCACGAGCTGGGCTCGGTGCTGGGCTGTCCTGGCTGTTTGCTGGGGATTTGTAGCTCACAGCTGCTGCACCACTTTTGGGAGTGCGCTGTACCAATACCAGCATCAAATCAACCTCTCGACTTCTGAAAACGGGGAGTGCATTTAAATGCATTGAGATTCCTCACTTCTTGACAGAAAAACATGAAAAGGGAAAGGTTTTAATCTTGCTGTATAGCCCCGAGTTCAGAGCTCAGGGCTGAAAGCTCGTAGTTCCAGTCCCTGCTCTTTTTGCAAAGATTTCTGACAGGACATAATGCAGCCCACAGTGGTATTAATCCCTCTGTAGCCTCTCTAATAGTGACACCTCCCCATACCACCCAAGCTTGACAGCCCCGAATCTTGCGGCAGGAAGAGATAAGGCAGCCCTTGCTCCTCCGGGCCAGCGGAGCCCCTAATTGCCCACATTTATTGCCGTTAGGAAATTTGGGAGAGGGCCTTGCCTGCATGTTTCCTATGTTTTGCTAAGACAGGGCCCACTGATTTTAGTGTCTGTGAGATCAGCCCCAAATTTACCATCTCTTAAAGCGACAAATCCAAAGGATCTCCTTGCCTTGGGAGGGAGATTTAGGAATCCAGATTTATACGGCGGCAATTAACTGCAAAATTTGGCCCTAAAATCCCACTGATGTAAACAGCAGGGCTGCAGGTCAGCACCAAGCACACAGCCCGGGATTAGCAGCAGCTCACTACTGGAGCAATTATCTCCTGGCAAAGCCAAAAACCGCTCTTGTTAAGCGACCACGAGGCTCTTGCTGCTCTTCTTTCCACCTGTGAAATGCAGGATAATGCCACCAAACCAGGGGACATTTTCCTAGGGTTTCGCTGAGAGCAGGTTAGTGAGCTGTGTGTCTTTAGGAATATTTGGAAAATAAATCTCACAGCCTTTGAAGGAGAGTGCAGGCTGAGCAGAGTGGCCGGGGCTGGTGTTTACCAGGAGAGTTAACAAGCCTGGCAATAAAACCCTGGGTAACGATGCCTCTGAAGGGTTACATTAGCTTTGGAATTTACTTTTATAAAAGCATGAAATTTTATGTAGAAACAAGATCTCTAACCACCTATGTAAAAGGGCTTTTAGTACCTCTGAGAAGGATGGACTGCTGCTACTGCAGGGCAGATCCTGTGTTAGGTCTGTAGGATTGGAGCTCGGTGAGTGATTCAGTATTGGGTCTTTCATAACCTTTGTCTTTGGTGAGCACAAAACATTATTTTCTTGAATTCATTTATTGTATACATATATATCTATGTATTCTTCTGCCAATCTCCCCCAGCCAGACTCATTTTTAGCAATTAATGCTGGAAATTCAAGCTGTTTTGCTTTCCTGGTTCAAATATGATTTTAGAAATAATAATATTAATAAACATCAATAATAATAATGATTTTCTGTTTCTTCTGGTCACAACTCCTTGTTTCCACAACTGTCAGTCAGGAGGAGGATTAAGGCACAGGAGAGATGTGTGCTCTCCATCTGACTTGTTATGAAGCTGAAAGAGAGATGGAGGAAGAATGTTGTGGAGTCTCCTCAACTTTATTGCAAACCATCAGCTTAATCCCGGATTCATCACACACACAAAAAATGATGCACTGTCTTCAAATACCCTTCCCCACTTCTTAGCACTGTTTTGTATCAGAATGCAACGAAAGACCTGTTTTTACCACCGTGGATATCTAGGTATCCATGCATATATCCAGGCAAAAAATCCCCTTAGCAGAGCTACAAGATTTAACAGAGTAAACCTTAAAATACTGAAGACAGTATTTCTTTTTCAATCCCACAACCGAGAGGTCAATTCACAACGCCAGCTAGAACCGAAATAACTTTATTCACGGCAGCACCGGGAGGCAGCACGGAGGGCAGCGGTTCCGCACACGGAAGCCCGGCTGTGCGCAGATATAGCGAGGCTGAGCGCGGAGCTGCTCTCACCATCCTCCGCCGTGGAGCAGCGCGGCCCGGAGCCGGCGAACGCCTCGTGGCGGCGGCCCGCAGCCGGCGGCGGGCGCAGGAGCGCGGGGTGCTGCGGGGTCTCCGCGCGCTGCGGGGCTGCGGGTGCTTTTCTGCCCCCCCACGGCCCGGACCTGGTGCTCCCCGCGCAGGGGCTGCTGCTTTGCAGTCGCTGCTGCTTTGCAGTCGCCGCCGTTTCTCCCCGTTCTCTGTGATTTTTTTTCTCGCATCAGATGCGTGTCTGATGGTTCATAGAATCCCGCGAGCTGCCCGCGCTTGCTTGTGAACAAGGAACCGCATGCATGCGTAGGCGTGCTGTTTAAATCAGCGGTGTAATGCTAGAATCTATCAGCGCATTTACGTGAGACGTACTGTGGCAATATTCTTGTTACTATAGGAGCAAAATACATGTAAATATTTAGGTGGATTCCTTTCAAGTGCAAGCGGCAGCTCTGCAAACATGCAGTGCCCTGAGCCAGGACACGCTTTTGTGCACAGGGAAGGTCCAGGCAGGTGAGCAGCATTTCATGCACGCAATGCAAATGCCAAGCTGCACAGTGGTAAGCATGAACTGAAGTGTCAGCAGGGCTGGTGTCTGCAGGGGGATAATCCCACACAAGCCCCGCAATAAATGTTTGCAGGATCAGGCCTGGAATGATTTGGGAGAAAGTTTCCCTTTTGTTTCTTTTCTGTCTCCAGGTGATAGATGGATTGTAAGAGTCAGTCCCTAAAGATCACGTGCATTACAGACAGACAACAGCCATAAAATTGTCCCTTACCAACAGGTCTCTGAGCTCAGCATTTCTGCAGGGCCTGATTTCATGTTTATGACAGTTGGAGAGCTGTAGCTCTTCCCTCAGCTTTATTGCAGAAAGATGTAAGATTTCGGGACATCTGCCTAACTTTCTAAACTGCTATTATTAGACAGAAGAGGACTTTTTAGGTCAGGAAAAATACAACAAAGCACAAATCCTAAATTGGACTCAGTTATAAAGAAACCTACAAAGCATGTGAAAGGGGTTGGATTTAACTCCCTGCTCCGATGGATATCAGAGCTAAAACATCTTCTGAGTGGTTTTAACCGTAATTTAGAAGCCTATCTCTTACCTGCCTGTAGTTTTTAATAAGAGATAGGCTGGCTTGAGTCATTTGGGCAGTGCACAGGGTTCTTTCTCTGATATTAGTGCACAGAGTGGCCAGTTCTCTTTGTGCTGTTGTTTATCCACTGTTTTGGGGAAAAAACAACAACAACAACAAAAAAACCAACACAAATATTGGCTACCCACTAATAATTGTTTGAGAAAACCAGACATATGCTGCAGATTTTGTCTGTGTTGCTAGTCCTTATATAAGCAAAACGAGTGGTTTCTTAAACACGGGAATTTTCTGCCCTCTGTGCCATCCACAGAAAAGACTATTGCCAGACAGTGCACATTCATCCTGCTGGGGAAGTGTGTGCATGAAGAAGGGGAGATGATCCATATGGATAGGGATCCTGCTTTCCCCCCAAGGTTTGCCATCAGGGAGCAGATAGGAGACCCTATAAATCTTCCAGTGGCACATAGCATAGCTGAGCCCTCGGCTTGTAAATCCTTTATAAATCCTTCCAGCCCTCCCAGCTGAGCCATGCCATGCACTCCCCTACTGACAGTCCTCTTTCTACATGGGAAGAGGGATCCCACATGGGATAGGACCATACAAGGTCTCCCACGGGCTGGGACCTGTATGATATCCTTTCCTTGCTGTGATCACTGCAGCCGGGGTTGGTGCACCACCGTGGCCCTCAATTCCCCACTCTGGCTTCAGAGAGAAACCCAACAATGGTGCACTGTGTTTAACACTGCGCGCTGTGGGAAATGGAGAGGAGACAAATGGACTTTATGTTACCACATAAAGAATGTTACACCCTTCGGTAATACGTAACTAATAACTTAAATCCATTTAAAAACTCTGCTCTCGACTATACCGCTCACAAACAGAGCCAAAGCTGTAAAAATTCATGAAGGAGTCAGTAGCAGGCTGGCTGGGGTTACAAAGTCTACACAAACTGTTAGAAGTCACAGTTTGCTCCACGAAAGTCATGGCCATAACAAATATACCACACAGATTGCTCTCTAATCCATTCCCAGGAAGCTGCATTGTGTGCGGCCGGGTGAATCATAATATTAGTTGAGGTTGGGAGGCAATATGGGTGCCTGGGGTACTGCTGGGTGCACTCTGCCAGGCAGTAGGGACCCAAAAATGTCCCTGGTGCTTTGGGGCTGGGTTTGCCTTGCAGCTGGTGATGCAGAGCTGGCAGTTGACTGGTGGTGCTGGAAAACAAAAGCAGTGCGTGGAAGAAAAGGACTCTTTTTCATTTCTGCTTCCTGTGTCAGGCAAAAGTTAATGACTAAATGCACCTTTCTCTGATGTTGTCCTTCATGTAAATACTGGTGGGCAGGAGTCAATATGAACTTCAAGCATACCTGACACAGGTGGCTCATGCCTTTCAATGCTGAATGGCCACTGGCCAACAATTCATGGCGCAGCATAAAGGAATCCTTGTGGCAAGCAGCCTTCCCTCTGTTTATATTTGTTATGTCAGAATGAAGCTATTCATTGGGGCTGAGATGAAACTGCCCAGGTGAATAACTTCCTGAAACCCAGAGCTCCTGCAGGAGTGCGACCAAAAACAACTGTGAAATGAATGCGGTGTATGAGTGTGAAAGCTGGGGAGAAAGCACCGGAATCGGAGAGCCAATGGAGGGCATATGCAGCCCACAGAGGGTGCCCTGCTGCCCAGGATCCCACTGCCCTGGCATCCTCATTGCTGTGCCTTTCCCAGGCACTGCTAGAGCTGAGCCATTGCCACGAGGGTTTCTAGCTGTTCCTCTGGGCCGTCTTGTTCTGCCAATGGACCAACACAAATATGAACATAGATGGAAAGAAAAAATTAAGTGGATGAATGATATCATATTTCCTGATTTTAGCAGTCGGTCTGTGGGTTGGTTTTTTTCTTCCAGCAATCTAAAATAAAATGTCAGCCATTCTCAGAGGAGTTAAACAGTGCTGCTTTTTTTTTTCCTATGAAGCCAAACAGCTTATCTTTAGGAAAAAGGGCATAAACCCCATCGGCTGTACTTCATACATCTGCAATGTAAATGCAAGCCTGTGTGTCATTTTTTCCTTTGGATGATGCCTAACTTATTCCAATACATTTAATCAACATAAAAAATAGGTTGTGCTCCATCCAAAAAAGATACGCAGCCTAAATATTTTGGTGTGTAGTCACCAAAATAACTGCAAGGGGAAATTTGCAAACAGTTTGGGAAGTTTCCTTTCAGCTTATGCATGGAGAAATCCTTACATACTATCAGAGCTGGGATTAATTTATCACCAAGCTCAGGAACTGTTCCCAATTGGAATTAGCCACACTAATGTCTGGAGCTGACAGGCACAGCTGCAGCAAGCTCGCTCATGTTTATTATTACAGTTTTCCTCATCTTTTAACAGTTTGCACACTAATGGAAGAGCAGAAGCTAAAACTGCTCATCTTTTCTCCACTATTGCAACGAGTCTATTCAGACAATAAAACACCTCCAGGGCTGAGTCTTAAGCTCCTTCTGGCATCAGGAGTGGGAGAAGAAAATATCTGCACCTTCCTAAGTCTTTTCTGAGTGTTCTTTTGGTAAATCTCTGCAAGATTGCATTCAGCATCACATTTCTGTGCTGTTCAATTCCTGTTTTAAAACCCGCTTTGGAAAATGGTGATCTTTAGCAAAGGGCTGGAGATGGAAGCCTTTGCTGGATGAGGAACACAGAATTGTTTTAAAAAGAAGGAAACCTGAATTTGGCTGGTATGCATTTCAAGTATTGTGAGTCTGAGGCAGCTGGCAGCAATGGGATATTATGGCACTAAACAACGTTTTTATTTTCCTTGATGTTTGTGCAGGATGCAGGTCACTCTGCCGCTGAAAAGGGAACAATCTGACAGCACAAAAACGTTATTTATTCAATAAGAAGTTGTCATAGATCAAACTGACAGGTTATCAACTGCCGTGCGTTTGGTCAGATCCAGACTTTGGGGCTGGCACAGGGGCTGCTTCATGACTGCAGGCAAATCTGTTCAGAGGCAGGATGGCCATGGGGCTTGTCTGTGCTGGAGGCTTTGCTGTGGCTTTGGGACTGTGTATCCTTCCCCCCCCCCCCCCCCCCCCCCCCTTTTTTTTTCATATGAAAAGATGGGAGCAGGACAAGCAAGAGGCTCTGACATCTCTCTCACCTGCCACAGAGTTGGGAGGCAGCCAGGACATGCATCTGGATGGAGAACTTGGAAGCAGTTCCAGGTCCGGTGTTTTAGGCAGCATAATAGGTCAGAAATGTGATTCTATCCCCAAGTTCATTCCGAGCAGCGCACACACGCTCATTCGGCTGGAGCACAGCCAGGTTACCTATCCGTTTATAGGAGAACACGGCCAGGGGCAGAGCAGCCGAGGAGCAGGTGGAGCCGGAGGCTGCCAGATGTAGTGGCCCCACTGAGCTGGCAGCCCCTACCCACCCACCGGCCCCTGTGCCGTGCAGTGCCCCACGTCTGGCAGCAGTCCCAGCACCGCTCCCAGCCGCCCTTCCTGGCCCCGTCCTCTGTAGCGTTCTGGGGTTCTGCAGGAGTGATGGGGAAGGATGGGGAAGAAGAAGGGAAAGCATCGCAGAAGGGCAGAATGGGAATTGGGACCGCTCCCTGCGCCTCCATCCTCTGCGCGCTTCTCGCAGCCTTTCTCCCAGCGCTGTTTGCCATGTTTTTTCTGTCTGAGTTTCACAAGGAAGATCCGCTGTCAGTCTGGCTTCGAATCTCTGCTGCTCCCCCAGGTGGGAAAAACCAGAACTAACCCGGAAGCAGCGCGCAGAGGCGACGCTCTCACCCAGCGCATCCAGGGTTGAGAAAACACTTCCCCACCTGCTCCTTCTGCCAAACGCATCTCGTAGGGCTGCCTGGGCGTGTGTCTGAGCTGCTGATTCAGGCCGATGCTACATTTGCTCACCATTTTCCCTCGTGTATCACCACCTCAGAAAATAACAAAATAAGAGTGCTCGTTTGGGAGTTGGGGCGGGATATGAACTGTCACCTTTGCTTTGGTTCCTTTCAGGCAGGACAATGCAGATGTGTCAGTAGGGTCAGATGGGGACAAATAAGTGCAGGGTTTGGCTGTTGCACTGTGCTCTGGCAAAAAGACCTGCTGTGCCTGCTGTGGCCCCAGGCTTTCACTGACTCGGCTCTTCTTGCTTGTCAGAGCCAGAATCAAGGCACAAGGAGATGAGCAAATGAGCAGGAGTCCCTGGTTCCTGCATTCCTGCCTACCAGTGCCACTAAGCTTCAGAGTGAACTCGCACTGCATCCCCCTGAGCTTTGTCAGCAACAAGTGAACAACTTGGCATGCCGTTCCCTTGGTGTCTGTTGGAGGACAAGCCATGGGGATGGCTGCAGAGGTGGGACAGGAGCTGAAATACCTGGGGATGGTGTGACCCTCCTGTCTCTGTGCTGTGCTGCCCAGGCAGGACTGCACTGTGCCAATTAAAGTCCTGTTGCTGTTCTGCTGCGCAGAAGGTGGAGGAAGGCTCTGGCCCTTCCCTTTCCCTGCACCTCTCTGCTGCCTTCTTGTAGCTATTTTCATTTCAGCTGTACGCCAAGTTTGATTCTTCTAGGATTTTTCTACAGTGACCTCTAAATCCCTTCACTGGACAATATGATGCATCGCTGTTCGGTACAATATCCTCCTGTCTGGTTTGCTGGCCCCAGACTTATTATTTTATGTTTCTGTACATTAAACTGCATTTTCCATTCACTGGCCAGGCAACCAGCGGATTCAAATCCCTCGGTCCTCGTTATTTGTTCCCTCTTCAGTTCTGTGCCCTCTGCAAACTTGGATAGTTTGTGGAGGCATTTTCATTCAAGTCATTTGCAGTTATTATAAATGAGGGAAATCCCTCGGTGTTCTCATTTGTTGAACCTTTACAATACAGGATTACTTTTTCAAAGGAGGATGCAGGGGTTTAGCAGCATGACTAGCAGGTATTAATAGATACCTCCTGGCACAGATCCTCTGGAAGACACAGTTGCTGTCACGCTGAGTCTCACCTTCGCACAGATGAAAGCAGTAAATCTGTACAAGGGCTCACGTCATTGGCTAGAATTGCTCTGGAGTGTAAGATCGGTGAAAAATGGAGGAAGGAAAAGAGAATGCATGGGATGCATAGCGCAGTGTGGGGACTGGGGACCTACCAAGTGTTTATGTGACCTGGCTGTGTGCATCACTATCAGCTTTTAGAGCCACCTTTGGTCCCCCAGCAGCTATTTCCTTGTCTTGCAGCTGAAAAAAACAAAGGCTGCAAAGATAACCAGAACCACGAGTGTAATATCCTGACCAGCAGCCCAGTGTCCTGCACTGTGCTATGGAGACAGCATGGACCAGGCCCATGCTGATGGCTCGTGGATTTTTAGAGCCACCTCAGCGCCACAAGAGGAAACAACATCTCCCAATGAGCACTGCAGGTTTTATTAAATGTGTGTTTTGGTTCGAAGCCAAACCATGCTCAGTTGTTTTATCACTGTTTATTCCTGTCTTTCACAGTCTTTATCAGCTGCCCAAATCGGAGCTGCGAGCAGTGCGAGGGCTGAGTCACACAAATAGCACTTTTATCTTCAGTCAAATCTATAATCGGGCAACAAACCCCCTCATCTCACTCCTATTTAGAGCCCCGACTCAGGCTGTTAAAGAAAAAGGGACTTCACAAAGGAATTTTGGTAATTATCCTCTCCTCTCCATCCCCCAGATGTTGCTTTGGATGATGGATACCTGTAAATGCTTGCAAAGAGTGCTTGGAGCTGCTGTCTCCCTAATGGAAGACTTCTAGGAAAAGTGAACTTTAACTTTTAAACTTCCCTATGAAAAACAGATCCATGTTCGGTTTGATGCCATTTGCCTCAGGATGATCTCAGCTCTTAAAATATGATGGTTTTAGTCGGATTAAGAGCCTATATTGTTGCTGAAGAGAAAGAAGGGTGCCTCTTTAATTGCAGCTCAAATCTACCTAACAATTGCCACATGTTGAGCAAGATTTAAGAGTTATTAAATATGAAAGCCACTATTGCTCCTCCACCACGAGCAGCCTTTGTTTTTTAAACCTGGAATGCGCTAAGAAAATAGGGGGAAAACGTAAAACAAAACAAAACAAAACAAAAGACTGAAAAAATTGAACTCTGAAGAGGTACATTTGTTTTCTGTAAAGGCTGAAGTTCCTGCAGCACACTTCTCTCTGCAGCAGCATCTGTTGCTTTAACTGAAACTGACTCCTGGCAGGTCTGCTAACCTTACTGCTATGAAAATGTTGTACGACCTCACAGCAGTTGTAAGTTCACTGCCTCCTGTTATCTGAGGTTATTTACAAGCAGAGGGTTGAGAGCTCAACCAGGGCCACAGTTAGCAAAGCTGCTCTGATTGGTGCCGAATGTGGGAGCTGAGGCTGCTGCTCTGCTGCGTGTGCCCTGCGGTGAATAGGGACGTTTGCAGCTATGTCCATACTACAGATCTTGACTGTCCTCTTGGTTCCTTGCAGCAAGCTCACTGACTTATGGGGGATTAGACTGGCTCAGTGACAATGCCATTTCTTTGAGTCACTCTGCTTTGTAAACTTGAGGCCAAGCCTAAGCCCAGGTACCAACTCCAGGGCAGGCATAAGCCAGCAGGTAGGGCAGACCATGTCCTCTGCCAGCTGCTGGAGGGAGGTTACATAGTGGGATGCTCAGGTCCCTCACTGTGCCTAAGAGTTTCAGAAGGAATGTGGCTGTTCTGGGTACCCCTCCACTAACTTTGCATCCTCTTGTGCTGTGAGCTACTGCTTGCTGTTTGGGATGCTGATCCTTGTGGAGGCTCAGCAGGCTGGATGCCAGAGCTCTCATACTGGTCTGGAAGGACCTTCCAAGTGGAGCCACTTCTCCTTCTCCAGCTGTGCTCGAACAGACTGGGTCATTCAAAGGACTTCTTGTACCCTTGCTAATTACCGATGCTTTCACATTCTTCTCTCCTTTCAACTAACATTCCTATGGAGAGAAGCACTGTTGTGCTGAGGTGCCTTCCTGGGAGCAGCCAGCACGGTACTGAGATGTCAGCTGCAGCACCAAGAAACAAGCCGTCCTGTTTGTTCAATCAGCCAAGACCACCAGATACAACTTGTAGGAGGTGAGAGCAGACATAACACAGGTCAAGGGAATAAAAGTGTTTTTATAAATCATCTGTGATAATTTGTAGGAAATCGATGCTCGGTCAGATGGAGAGATATAGCTACTGTGTGCACAGGGGAAAAAAATCAACAAGAAGTCTCAACTGATTGCAGAGGTCGATGATTAAATGTGTTTTAAGATGTCATTCTCCTACTCCCTTTCCATTGTGCCGGATAGCATTTCAGAGAGATCCTCAACTTCTACAGTGGGATTTGGAATCACAATACTACAGTTTTCATACAATACATTATCGTTATTATTACTGTTGTTATTACTATTATTATTATTATTTAGGTCTCCATTGAGCAATCTTGGCATCTAAATAGAACAGTATAATTTAGGGTAGAGGCTACCTGGCCGGAGAACTGAACTAAATCTCTCAGGTTACAAGGAAAAGCAATTTTCATTTTCCCTCCTGCTCAGCAAAATAAAATTAATCTCCTGTTTTTCAGCAAAGAAGCCACAATGGTTGGATTTTTAGCATCTGATTGCAGACCCACCTGTGTTAATCTGGAGATGCCTACAGAGCTGGAAACTGAGCTCCCTCTTTGGCAAGGTGAGGAAAAAAGGAGAGCAATCAGCTTTCAACCATGTTTTTTTAAACTTCCCTTTCCCCAGGGATATCAGAAACCATTTGTTTCTCCCAAGGAATTTGTTCTGTCTCAGCGTTGCCCTCAGAGATATCAGTTTGAGAACACTACTGCAGGTGCTCTCCAGTCTCCACCAGGTCCTTGCCTCCACATTGGTGCCCAACATCAGGTGACCTGCTGATGAAGCTGAGTTCTTGTTGACAGGATGGAAATTTCTAGAGGCTCTTAGAGACTCAAATCCTTTTTCTGCTGCCTGCAGACTCCCCCGTAAAGGAACAATTAGGGCGTTCAGGAGATAAATCAGTTCTATTGAACTTTCACTCTTTAGCTCCATCCTTTTCCCTAATATTAAAACAGGTCTTCATTTTTATTTATTCATTTATTAATTTATTTTCGCTAATAATTGTGTGAACAGAGAATTGGCATTGCTGTTTCTTTTTCTTCTTCTTCCTTTTCTTTGTTAACTTTTCAACTTTTCTTTATTATTAAATTCCAACTTCCAGCTGACCCTTGAATAATTGGTTTTGTTGCAAGGGTTATTTGAGGTCTAAATGAGCCCAGTGACATCTGTTTAATTTTAGACGCCTGGAAAATGTTCTAAAATTAATGAAATCCAAATGTATGATAAACCAATAGAACAATTTTATTTATTAAAAGGACGGTTAAAAATAATTCTAAGCATTTCAAGAAAACAAAAGAGGTGAATGGGATTTGTCGTTGTTTAAGTTGTACTTATTATATTACATTTCAGTGAAATGCCCTCTTGACCTTCCACAGTTTGGTCGATTTCCTCGTCAGGCTCCTTTCAGCTAATTTGCTTTGACATAAACAAAAAGAAAAGAACTCAAGAATCAAATGCAGTCGTCCAATATATGGGGTCTCTGTGCTGATTGTAGCCAGATACAAATAAGAATGAATGGAACTTGCTAAAGACGGGACCATGCTATTAACTCTCCGTGAATATTTGGATGGTCATGGGAAATGTATGAAGCTACACACAAATCTCAAATGTGTCACAAAATGTGGTTTGAGTGCTCGTTCCTTTTAGAGATGCATGGTTGAAATGCACAATTTGTTCTTTTCCTCTTTAGTTCACCTTCTGGGCTGCAGAAATGTTACGTGGTTCAAGTGAATAATCACACACCATGAATGAGAGAGGATGATTGATCCATTTTATGCTTTCAGTTTGCTACGTGTATTCTTTTGAATAGAATGCTTATCCAGAGGAATTACGCATATATCATGGATCAGCCAGGAGGCAGTTTGTTTCCACTGACATTCATTACATTCTCAGTGCAACTGATACTGGAATTCTCCTTGACCAATGTCTCTTGTGTGGCTTAAAACATCACAAAACAAATGCAATTTACAGTTTGTGAGAATATACATGTGATACACACATGTGATCTGTAAGGAAATAAACCAGATTAACATGCTTCTCTACAATGCTTTTCACAGAACCATAGAATCAGCCAGGCTGGAAAAGACCTCTAAGATTATCCAGTCCAACCATCATTTGAAGACATTATGTAGTTACTTGAAGACTATGCTCCCCTTGGATAGAAGCTGCAGGAAATACTTTCATGAACCTCCAAGATTTTCTGTAGGAGAAGCCAGAATCCAATCTGGTATCTGTGAAATCTCTCAGGTTCTTGAGAAGCAGTGATTGACTGTTAGCAGTAAATTAGGATAAAGCTGACAAATACATAAAAGATTGTTGGAATGATGGTGATCAACATCATTCTGGAAGCTGATTGTATTTGCTATACTTATATCTGATAACAAAGTAAAACTATTTAACCATAGTTTATTGGACATTTCTCTGTAGTACAGGTGCTGAGCTCCAGATAACTGCGTTACGTGGCTCAGTGCTTAACCTTATCATTGACTCATTTTTAGCTCAGTTGACAGAAGGATCACTGGTGTAGCTGTAATTGGAGTTTACAATGTTTGCAAGTATTAGGTGACTTGTAGCTTAATGCCATAACTATAGGGACAATAAATTACATGGTCATTAGAGGGCTTTAGCTATTCATATAGTATTAAGCATAAGGAGGACAGTAACATTGCTCTAATAACACATAAAACGTATATTCCAATTAAAACCATAATAGGATAGACTTGGCATTATATTACAGCCTCTCATGAACTTCACTGCTGAGAAATTATTACCGTTAAAATCCTTGTTTCAAAGACTTGCACACAGGGATAATAAATTCTCACAAGCAGGTTTAGACGGAAGCACTGCGCCCCGTGGAGGAAGACTGTGTTTTAATGCTGTGAACATTCAGCTAGTGAGCCACAATTGGGTGGGCTGAGTTTCTTGCTTCCCTTACTTCTTCTCCACATTTGAATCGCCAAGCTACTTGAGGCTTACTTAAAAGAAACTGAGTAAATAGAAAGTAGTAAAAAATGATATTTAGAAGCTTTTATCTTCTTAAAGCTGTTCTGTCACTGGACGTGACTGTGTGTTTTACTATGTTCTCGAGAGACTTCTTTGAAGGGCTGCTGAAACCATCTTATTTTTGTATTTTTTATATTCTGTTCTGTCCTTGATACACACAATGTTTCTCTTCCCAAAAGTCAGATCCAAAGAGAAAAGTCAGAGGTGGACTTTGAGGAACAGCTTCATGGAATATATTCCTTGGTGTTAAAATACAAAGTTCTTACCTCTTTTTTCACTCTCCATTGACATCCCCAAGGACAGCACACAGCTGCTATGTGTGTGCATTCAGACCTCACAGCTTGTTAAATTCATTATCCCAAGGGTATGTTTCACTTCTGTTTGAAGGTTCTGAGTCCTATGAAACTCAATCATTTGCTTCACTGCATAGAAATAGCTATGTGCTTATATGACCTTCCAGAAGAAGGCTGCTGATCAGAATACCGCACCCCCCCGCTTCTTTACTTGAGATTAGGCCTTCTTGTTTGTTCATCAGTCACTTCATCCTTGTAAAGCTGTAAGAGATATGGAGCTGTTTGGAAGACAAACTGAACTGTGCTTCCTTGGTCAGTTCTTCACCCCTCTCTCCCTGCCCATCCTGCAATAACCTCCTTAAGTCTCGGTTGTTAAAATGGCAATAAACTTGCTTTGGGAGATTATGGCTTTGCATCAGTCATACAAAGATTATTTGAAGTGTGGTTAACATGGACTAGGAGATATCTCCCCAAGCTGTTTCACAACAAGCAAAACAACTAAAGACCTCATTCCAGATCATTAGGAGATTAGAAAGGAAAGTTAAATGGGCCTCTAGGGGAAAAAAAAGAACACCTTTTAGAAAACAAGAATGTTTCTTGACATACGGTTGCAGGAGTTATTAGGAGTTGGGCTGGTAGTTTTTGTTATATCCAGCACCAAAAAGAAAGTTTGCAATGCTGAAGCCACTACCAAACTGAAGAAGTCCTGTAATGCCCTGGAAAGTACTTCTTTCCCTTAATGGGAACTACAGTTTATAGCGGACCACAAAACTATTTTCTGAGAAGGACAAACTACATCAAAAGTAAGAGAGTTTCTCTCCTCTTCCCTCAGTACCACCTGGGTTCCCAACCTTCTTCAGAGCAAGTTCTGTTTCTCAGTGTAAACCACTTAGGGGGTGGTTCATTATACTCTTTTCTCCACTCACTGCCTGCTGTGGGAGCCTCTACCATGAAGACCCCACTGCAAGACCCCAAGCTCAATGGAGGAAGAGGCCTCTGCTCTCGTTTCCTCCCTCAACTCAGGGTTTCCTATCCCAGAAGCTCTGGATGAAGCTCAGCATGCTGACACTGAGGATATTTCTCCTTCATTTGGGAATGGAAACATGGGGCAGCTGTTCTTTATACCTTTGCAAGCACCAGCCTGTGCAGTAAGAAATATTTTTCTTGCCCTATTGAGTACTTGGATGAGCAATGTGACCGGATAACACCCATTTATTGTAAGTTATATCCCTCTGCCACATAACACCATTGTGGAACTTCCTCCTCCCCCAAATTTAGGAGTTGAAGTACAGTTTGCTCTGCTCTTCTGTGAAAAAGGTTCTGGTATATAATGAAAATAAACACAGAATGGTCTACAGTGCACAGGGCAAAGATCTTATAGTTGCTGTAGGAAACATACACAACTATCTTCCAATGGAAACAGTGTGATGTCTTCTTGCATGTCCAGAAATTTTTCATTCTGTCATAACATTATAGTCTCTCCACTCCTCTTCATAAGCCCTTCATCCTTCTTTGCTAATGGTTTACAATATAGAACAATTTAACTGTATATATTGATGTAAATCATGTCACCTTCTCTGTGAATTATATAAAATAATTCATACTGAAGAACTCATGGAAGGGTTTCTAAAGATGCAATTAATCTGCTCTTTTCCATTACCCTGGGCAAGAATAAAAGCCAGATACCAATTTTGCTCTTTTCCTCAGAAAGAAAAAATGCAGTTATTTAATAACTGAAACTAGTAGTTCCACTTATTCCTAAATTGGACTATTCAAGCTCTGAGAGAGGTTTGCTACTCCAGACCTTCACCTCTGAAATCAGTGGAACTGCAGACAACAGAAAGCATAGTTTATATTTGTTTATAGAGTGCCAGCTAGTGAATAATACCAAAATAATTCCAGATAAAACCCGCTTCTTATCAATGTCTTGACTTCCTTTTTGGTCAGAAAATCATTTGATGTCATATAAAATGCAATAATCTATTTGTGCCTGTGTACTCTGAAATTGCTGTAGACTATACCACGGTGCATTTCATTCCTTGCCACAGTCTAGCTAATCTGTACTAAAAACATAAAATGCTTTAGGTATCTAAGACTCCAGCTTGTTGTCACTATGTACAGCCCTTGGGGTGGCCATACTGACTGGTATTAGTACAGCTTCTCAAAGTGCTGTAACAAACAACCATGAGTTCTGTCAGGAAAAGAAGGGAGAATGTATGGCTTGTGGAAGCTGTGTTGATTGGGAGTGGGGAGTCCTTGTCCTGTGCTCAGCCCTCTGCTCACCTGGATACAGAAGGTTTGGGTTGGCACTGTGGGCTGGCCAAGATGATCTGCTTCCCTCAGCCCACCACTGTGGCTACAAGCAGCAACGACCCTGCAGATTTCCCAGGCTGAGAACAATTTTGTAACCTTACATCCTTGCAGTTATTTGGAAAGTTTCCAGTCTTCTTTTGAAAGAGTCGTATTTTATTCAATTTGTGTTTTCTCAACATCTGGTTGCCAACACTAGCCCACAAGGTTGGGCGATTTGCACTTAAGACATGATATTGAAATGCAGGCACTTAAGAAAGTATCGGGCATTTAAATGGTCCAATTTAAGTATATGAAATAAGACTTTCATACGTTTTTTCTCAACCTCACCACCCAAAAGTGAGATTTTAGATACCCATTTAGGTGGCCACATCTGAGAAACTGGCACTCAAAACATGTACAAGCTCATTAGGTATGCAATTATGGTCACCTAATTGTGGTATTCCACACAGGGGCAATTGCTTGGATTTCCTGTGGGGGAAAATGAGCATACGTCTGTTATGGAACAGGAGAACATTCAAACTGTGAGCAGCTGTACTTGTGCGTACAAAATGCATGGAAAATCCTTGATGTGGGGCATCTCTGTTAAAACCAGAAAAGAACAGCCCCAGAAATTCAGGTATTAGGAGTTAATATTAAAATAGCACAACTTTTGAAATCCCTCCTTGTACTGTCACTTTAAATGTTTTATTGATTAAGGCCTAGATTACTTAACCTAAAGCCCTATATTTATATTTAGCCAAGGTAAGTTATGAGTCACGAGTAATCCTTTTGATCCAGAGGTTGCCATGGGTCACCAGAGAAATGAGTTGAGTTATAATATCCTAGCAAACTAGCTGTGTGTACAGAAGAATAAATTAAATAAACTCTCCTTTAGAAAGTCTCAGTGATACCATACTCTGTTTCTGTTTAACCAGAAAATGTTGTGTTTGTTTTCTTTTCTCCCCCATCTAAAACCAAAATATATTTGTGATGACAGATGCAAATATAGTCACTGATGTTTGTGGCCAGCTGAATTGTCTTTTTAGTAAGAGTGTCAGCACTTTGCTCCTGAGCAGAGAACTGGGGCCTTTAAAAACACATGTGAATAGATTTGACTCAGGTGACTTATTTGTGTTAAACTCAAAGTTGCAGCTGTGTTACTCAGGTGTGTTTGCATCTGTCCACTCAGGTCTGCTGTCTACTGCAACAGCAATTCAAAGTTGATATTTGTAATATTCAGAACCTGCGAAGTGAATATTGTGAAATACAAGCGTGGGTTTAAGTATTCCCCTATGTTTGCAATCCAAGTCTAGCTGCAATGCAGTAAGTTATTTCAGTTCTTAGGCAAGCCAGGCCTGCAGATCCTAATGAGAGTGAGATTTCTTTCTTTTACTTCTTCTATTTTATTTTTTTTAATATAGTCTTTGACCCTGTTAAACAAGGTGGTGAGTATGCACAACTCCCCCTCAAATCCTACAGGTCTGTTTTTGCATTAGCATCCCTGATTCACAGCGATTGCTTGTGTCAGTGTGGAATGCAGAGGGCACCCTCAAGGACTATCAGAGTGCTAAGTGTTTGCATATTCACTTTGTGTCCACGTAGCTGGACCATACACACATAACGAACGGTAGGAGAGGACTGAGGTCACCGCACACTCAAGGGAAGGACGCAGAGTTACTCTGATGCTCTGAGTGAAGTTGTACTTACAGGTTCTCCTTGAACACACAGGAAATTTTGTCTAATGCTGGCTTGCTGGCAGATGCCAAGTTCCAGAGCAGACATAACCAAAGTCATAGGCCTGAATTCACTTTGAAATGAAATTGGTCTCATAAAATAGCAGAGGCCTTTGCTTTGTTTACTTTCTTTGGTGTGGTTTATTTTTAAAATGTATGCATATTTCTAAGAAGTATCTTGGACATTTATTTTTATCATGGAAATGGAATGCTTCCCGGCTTTACTGAGTATCTCAGCATAAGCTGACCAAATTAATGTCGGCACTTACATACAAAAACCATATAGGAGAGACTGAAACTGATGTGACTTCCCATCCAAATCAGGTAAGAAAGTTGGATGTTCGAAGACCCAGAAGAACATCTGCTTGGTTCTTTTGACAAAGTTTAGAGACCTGCTGGGCAGGACACTGAACTTTGCAGAGCTTACTCAAAGTATGAGACTCTTCATAGTTGTCACAATACAGAAGATGATTCCCAGATGCTCAACACTCATGGATTACTTAGGAAAGCAAATAGAGGGAACAACTTTTAAGGACCTAAACAAAAAAAGTCTGGTCTGGCTTAGGATCCTAACTTGCTAAGTGGGTGAGTGTCTGTTCATATCCAAGTAAGTGTGGGAGACTCAGGGCTGCAAAATCATTAAATTAAAAACTCGCTGTGAGCTGGGACTATAGATCACATGCAAGCATGGCAACTGGCTGTGTATTACTTGTCTTCTTCTAACGTGCACTCTAATTTTCTAGCAGAAAAAACAGATTCATTAAAAAACCTGCATCCTGAGACCTGTGAGAGACTGGGATGTCTTATGGACCACTGACACAATGTTGGTCTCGGGGTTTTTTGAAGCACCCGATCATCAAAACTTCCTTTTTAAATTTATTTACTGTTTCATTTGTACAAAAATCTGGTTGTGCAATTTACTGGGTTTAGTTGTTCTCGATCTTTAAGCATAACTCAGTGGAAGATTTGACCTTTAAGACATTTCCTGTTTCATAAGTGGTCCAAAATAAGAGGGTAATAAACAAAGGAGTAATTTAGTATCCCAGTTCAACAAATGGTTCCATATTGATAGAACCATATTGGCTCCAGTATCCAGTGATGGAGTGACCATTTGCTCCTCCTTTTCATTTACCAGAAATGTTTTTTTTTGTTATGTCCACAGGAAACTGGGTGTTAGCTTTAGCCAAAAGTAAAATTAGCCTGGTGAAAGTATCCTGTACTTTTCACCTTTGTGTATAGTTGAGGAGTCCCTCTGTTTCTCTCAATACCATCTATTTCCTTTTGCATTATTTTGTTTCTCTGTATTTGGTGCCCAAGTAGAGGGTCTAAGATGAAAATATAAAGAAAGGAATAAACTGATATCACAAACTCAGAAAACTTACTACCTAGATACGTCAGTGAAAACTATCCCCAAACTGGATTCCTGTATTGCAACGTTCAGTTTTACAGGTTAATAGTTTGTCACTTGCTTGAACACACAGGAACTCATTGGCAATTCATCATCCTGCCTTAGTTCCTTTCATTGAATAGGGAGGTCCTGGCTGACCTTTGCACAGGTTTAATGTTTTGCCTTCACACCTTCAAGGCTGAGGAGTTTGACTGACATCAATAATTAATTTTTGAACAAATACAACACGCCTTTTCTTATAGTTCCTCTCAAAGATATGAGTCGTTATGCATCGCAACAACAAGCGTGTTATGAAGGGGAGAGTCCAAAGGACACTGGTGAGTACTGAAGTATGAAACTCGGCCTGTCTTGATGCAATTGTTAATGCTGTGTCTCACCTCTGCTATTCTGTCACATCATTCTGGATGCTATAGACAAGGCAGAAAGGTATTTGTGCTCACTGACTGCAAAGGACAAGCAGCACCAGCTGCTCCAAAGAACTCTAACTGGCTGCTTTGGGCACATTCAGTAAGCGTGATGGGCAGCTCTGGAAGCAAGGTCATTTCAAGTGACTGGGTATCCAGAAAAGCTTTCCAGGTGGTGTAGGATGTTAGACAACAAAAGAAAATCCTTGTCTGCATGGACAGCCTGATGGGAACCGGGCACTCACAGAAAGAGATGGGGAAGAGCTAAGAAGATGATCCATTAAAACTGAATGTCTGGTTCTCCTTCATGGCTGACAATTGTTCATCACAAGCTTATTGATTTGAACTTGTCTCAAACAGAGCTTTTACATCTTAGAGCCTGCAAAACTTAGTATGGAGGTGAATGGCACAAGCTTTGAAAGGATCTTTGTTAAGCCTGCCTTTTCTAATGTCTATCAACATGTGCTAGCATGTAAGAAAAAGAACAGTTCAAACAAGAAAAGCCATAGATAATATGTCACTTTTTTTTTTTTTTTTTTTTTTTTTTTTTTTTTTTTTTTTTTTGTATTAGTTTGGTATTTTTTATTACTAACCCTGTTCCTAGCAAGGACAACCAAACCAGACAGCCTGGCTAGCTATAACCATTATTATTTACTTAGTCTCTACAAGTTTCAACTTAAGAGTCTTCCTTTCCTGTGCACTAAGTAAAGTACCCTCTCAAAATCTGTGTAAGCAACTGCCCCCAGTTGTTCCAGCTTGCAGGGTCCCGTGACCTGAACTCTAAACCTTGCTGGCCATGACTTGCCACTGAAGGAGACTGATTTGGGGAAAAGGGAGGAATCTGGGGAACAGGTGCTCTTGTCAGTATCCCTTGCCTTTGAGGGAAGCATAGCATACAGTGCAATTTGTATTGCAACATAAATCATGGCTGCCTCAAGCTCATTGTAATTCCTCTGTTGCAGAGTCTGCAGTTCTTGTGATACGTGGGGCTGTCTGTCAGTGGTGCAACAGATGCTAGAGAAGAAACTAAGGGACAAATGACTGCCCCCATGGTCTCCCAAAAGAAGCATCAGACAAGGACAGTTTTCTGACTGTACCAAATCCTCAACAGAATATAGGCAAAGAGCAAAATTTTGACAAGGTTTTAGGGTACTTCAGTTATAGAAGGGGGTACACAGATGCTTTGGAACAGCCCATTCTGATTTTTACCTGCATATTGAGAAACTGATAAGAAAAAAAGGAGACAAAATGGAAGGAACCTGTGATGAATTAGGTCAACCTTTTATTTTTGCAAGATGGAAGAGATGTTGTTTAGTTTTGGATGTAAGGCAATGTGGCCCTTCTTTTACATACAGAAAGGGAACATGACTGTGCTTAGAGGTGTAGGAGTGTTTCTGAGCATGTAGCATGGGTTCTTCAGGGAGATGTTCGGTGAATTATGTTGCAGGTGGCTATTTCAGTCTCTGCATGCAGGAAATGAGAGGCTTTCTAGATAGAGCCTGGATGGAAGTCTCTGTGAAGAACTCTACAGTCAAATCTGCCGGAGATCTGGGCTGTTGCTGGTATTATGTTGTTATGGGCAGCATTATGTGCATGGAATCTCCTAATGACATGGTCTTTGTGGGACAATCTCAAACGCAAGGGCTAAGGCTAGTTAACAATGGCTGGCGTTATTTTGTTTCTTAAGAATATAATTCCAGAAGTTTGTGGAGGAAACTGAGAAGCAGCCACTACTTCTCTGGATAAGAGTGGATATTTGATCTGAAACAGCTGATAAAATAGATGAATGTTCTTATAAAATAAATTCCGGCTTCTGAAGAATCTGTAGAAAATGGATTTTTCACAGCTTCGATAGTCTTAGAGGAAGAATCCAGAGGACGAAGGTGGGACATGTTTCCCATCTAGTCATGCTCTTATGTAATGTTCTTGTCACAATACCCTCAAAAAAATGGCAGTCACCTGACACTGGAACAGATGTCATCATTCTTCAGCCAAACTCAACTTCTAATATCACTTCTGTTGTGCATTTGAGCCGGACCATAAACAAAAAAGAAAGTCTGGGAGGAGTTTAGAACTTTACTACACGTACCACAAAGAGGCACCACAATGGAAAGCTCTGCTGAACTTTGAGGAGCCAGAAGGCCGGAAGCTTGTAGGCAGAGTTGTAGGCAGCTTCCCTTTTTACTGGAACTTGGAAAATTCATTAGGTCTGAAAACTGCCAAATCTACTCTGAAAGAAAAGGAGAGGGGTCATGTAAAGTCTGGAGAAAATTCAAACCACTTATTTTTATTTTTTATTTTTATTTTTTAATTTGCAAATAGAGAAAAATTGACCTGAGCTTTCAATTGTAAAATTTTGTCTAATAATAAAGCAAGGTGGGGCTGATCCAGGCAGGGAGATACAGTAATGAAGTGTTGCACCTGGGCAGTTTCTACTGGCAGGGACCTTCTGGAAGCCAGACTGGATTTTAAAGCTCCCCACAGGAACAAAGCTGGCCATCAGCATTCATTCTTCATCGGCATTAATCCATACATGCTGCAGCACCCCTGTTATTTATAGTTGACCTATATTCAAAAGCTCATTATGATTGCTCACCAGAAAGGTGCAGAAGGCAACCTGTAGGAAGGACACTGAAGCCAGAGGGGTATGCAATGTGTGTATCTAAAGAGAGAGTACAGAGCAGGTTGATAATGAGCTCCAACAGCCAGGATTTGCTGGCCACTGATTAACAAAATGAGAAACTGAGGTAGTGTGCAATTAGGAGGATTATTGTAAGCTCACAACTTCTCCCCAGCTCCTGAGAGAGTGAGTGATTTGTTCAACTGACCTTTTGTGGGTCTGGGCTGGAAAGATATAAATTAACTCATAATGCAAGAATATTTTTGTTTAATAAAACTACCCCAAATTTGTTTAGAGTTCCCAGGCTTCTCAGGAGAGAAAGAAAGAGAGCTATTATGTTCTACAAAAACAATGACATTTTAGCCTCTGTATTTAGTCTTCCCCATAGAAAATCTGCAGTAGGCCAAGGTACGTATGACAGCAACACTTGGCATTTCTACTGTGCATTTCCAAACAATCTTCTACCATGCCCTTCCAAACAACCAAACTCCTGGAGAAGCACTTCATTCATCACTTACTGCTCCAAGCTCCTCTGCAGTAAAACAGGTTACCTAAAAGCCTTGCTGATTAATAATGCCTGTTACCCTAAAGAAAAATGGAAACATAAATGGAAAGAAACAGAAGTCCATTCAAAGGCCTGGAAGTAAAAACCTTGAGGGAGAGCTGTGGGATGTTTGAAACCATACTTCCTTTGTTGCTCACCCCAGCTCCTCCAAGCCAAAGCACATGCAGGTTTTGGAGCAGACACTATTCACAAGGCACTAGGCAGAGATCAGCTCATGTCTTCCTCATCACCCTTAGTTTAGACCCTATGTGGTGTTTCAGAGTTCCTACTTCTGGTCCCCAGCTTGTCTTGCAGTTGCTGAGAAGCAGATAGCTACCATCTGGCTGGAAAGGATAAAAAAAGATGGGGCTGTTTTATACCCAGGTGGGTATAAACGAGATGGTCCTCAACCAAGATATGGACTCCCCCATTTCATCTGGCTTGATAGACCAGGGATGGCAATGAGGAGACAGTGAGATGCCATATGGAGAGTTGTTTCTGTAGCTGTGTGATGGGGTACCCATGCTGCATTTTGAGCAGAGAACCATCATCACACAGAGATTGGCTTCAGGTGGGCTTTGGACCCTGGCGAGGCCTAGCATCACCATAGCAACCAGCAGCCTGAGGTGGGCCTGCTGCCTGCCCCCTCCCTCTGGGCTTTGCCTCGTCCTGCAAATATTTGACTTTTTAATCCCCTTTGTCTGTATTTTTGGGTTGTTTCTGCATTTCAGCATCTGATCTGTGACCTGTGGAGGAGACATTGACACTGCTTTCCTCTTCCATGCCATCCCCTTTCCTGGTACGCAAGCCCCGGGCTGCTAACAGGGAATGGCTACTTCAGGATGCATGGGAAAGCTGAGGAGAAACAGCTTGTTGATAGGTCACTAAAATATGCCTTTTCCTTTGAAAACCTCCCAGTGTGGTTTGCTTCAGTACCAAGCAATTTAATTGTTGGACGTATTTAAGAAATATTAAACTCTGCCTTTTTTTTTTTTTTTTTCATGTTCAAAGGGAAAGAGCCTGTATCAGTACAATACATTTTTAAAAGCCTTTTAAAAGTTCTCTTTGGCAACACCTCTTTGAAGTCTAATCCAATTTGCAATATACGTCTTCCAAGTTAATCCCAATTTTTTCAAGACAACCAGTAATGTTACACAAAGGCTTTCCAAAGAATAACACGAGTGCAAGGCACAATGTAGTTAAGTCTCCTGATAAGGGGACAATTATGCTCTTATTTACAACAGCGTATGTCCACAGTTGCTCCTCCAAGGGTTGGTTGACCATGCGGGATCTGCCCCATGGAATCTGATTTAATTCTCACTTTTGCTGGGCTCATTCTGTATTTACAGCTCAAACTAAGATTTAGGTTTAAAATGTTAATTTTTAATAAGGCAGAAGTTTTCTTTAAGAAGGCTCCAGGAAAAGGTTCTGCTTAGTGTTCATTGCAGAGCTTTATAGCTTTCCTCAGGATCTCTCTAGACCTTCCACATGCCTTTTCTAAATGCCTTCCTATGCAGCCTCAGCATGACTATGATTGACCTCCAAAGGACTTATTTTTCTGATACAACGGAAGGCACCAATTAAAAAATGATGAAAAGATCTCTGAGTGGAATGAGAAATACATCACAGGAAGGGAACTCCTGGGCTGTACTACCAACCTTCAAACACCATGGGCAGAAAGCTGCCTAAGACTGGCAGACAGAAACCCGTGGCTCAGAGTCAGAGCTGGAAAAAGCAAAACAGGATCAAAAAGGTAAGATTTTAAATGTTGTAAAACTTATTATTGGTACAGTTTCCTAAGGGATACAGTTGAGTCTCTATCACTTGACTCTGGTTCTAGTGCACATGACAATTTTTCTCACACAACCCCCTTCTCCCAACTAATCTTTCAGAGAACTCCAGTTCTCTGTCCCACAGGGATAACATCACCTGCCTCAGCTTCTCAGATACCAATACCCTTTTTGTTCAGACTAACTAAGTGACTAATATAATTACACCACACAGGGATTGTTTTCTCAGCCTGCACTGGGCTTAATGTTGATTGTTTCTGCAACAGCTTTTGTGCCCCAAAACTTCTCTGTTGTTTTGCAAGATTATTTGGTTGAATGAAAAAGTATTTCCTCTCTTCACGGACAGTATCTTTTCAATGAATACCTTTTGAAAAATACATGCAATTGTTAAGTCAGGTGTTGTTGAGTCTGGTGAAGAAATAATTGCCTCGAGTGAATAGAAGGATGGCCCCATTACTGCTGTGTTCCTTAGGGCCTTCAAAACTGGCTGCTCTTCACTCTGTGTTGGTACTTGTCTGCCAGACTGAAGGTCATTCAAGTGAAGTTTCTCCCAAAGCACCTTAAGCACTGGACAACATTACTGCTTCTCTGTCATCACAGAAACATCTAGGCAAGATGGGTGTCTGGTCCAAGGTGTTTTGCGCTTGGTTGCTGTGCTTTACATTCCTGGATGGTGGATGCAGTAGTATGTAATACTCGTGAGCCAGCTATTCTGAGCCATAATGGCTTTCCAGGACTTTCATTATGTGACCCAGGTGTTCAACATTACAACTCATTTTTCATTCACACTGCAGTAAGAAGGCAGGGCAGTCCTGCTTATTATTGTCTTTTTTATTTTATTTTTTATTTATTTTTTAACAAATCATCTCTATTTGCTGTACACTGATGGCTCATTTGCACCATGAATGGTATGATATGTCAGGTAATATGACCCAACAGATTTACTGCTCAATTGGCAACATTAGATCACGCTGAAACATCAGCCAAGATCCTATGACATCCAGAATAGATTAGGTAGATTGCTATTGCAGATACAATATACTTCTACAATGTTTTTCTCTGGTTTCATTTGGACATGGTTAAGTGCATCTGGCTATGTAACATAAATCTATCCCCAGCTGCATTTCTTTAGCTTGCAACATGTATGTGCTGTTTGTGAGTGCATTATATCTGTGTGTACACAAGTGGCTGTGTCTTCATGTATATGCATATATGTAAACATATATATTTATTTATCACTGAAATATTTTTCTTTTCAAGAATCTCTCACATACCATAGCACCTCTTCCATTTTACTTATTTAAACAATGTATCTACTGAAAATAGCTAATTTTCTTTCACTCTCTTCCCTGAAAGATACGCTATTTGTCTACAGTGCTAAGAAAGAGTAATAAATGTGAGTGTTTATGTGATTGAGATGTGAATGAGAAAATATAGCACAGACTTTACAAACTGAAATTGGTGATGTATGGAGCAGATAAAATACTGGTCATTATTTTCCTTGAAAAAATGCAATGAAAATGAAATTTCTATTAACACCAACTTGTTGGCAGGAACTAACACATAAAATGTGCATTTTTCAGTGTTAGGTTTCACTCTCCAGGTTTTCCTTTGTCCAACAAAAGGCAAATTTTTTATCAGAAGCAAAACACTGTCCATGAATTTCCTGTAATTGGAACAATAATTTTCCACAGCAAAATAGACTGGATTTTATTCTATTCTATTTTTTTTTTTTTTTATATTTTTATTTTTTAAATAAGGCCTAGCTATGTGGTTTTCTGGCTCCAAACAGTAATTCCAGTGCTGGCTTATGCTAATATCTGGCTAGATGAACAAACCTCAGTTAGATTTAGGTCATATGTTGAATGCTTGTATCCCAAATTATTGCCTTGTGGCTTATGAGGCTTACTAATGGTTCACTAGCACAGTCTGATCTCTTTGTCAGACTTTTACACAGCTCATTAGATCATGCCATGATCTACATAAAGAACTGACCTCCTTTTCTGGTCAAAGAAACAATCACCCACTTGTGATAAGTGCATTTTATATTAGTTATGAGCATCGTGAGTTTGTATAGCTATAGAAGGCTGAATATAACCCCCTGAACATAACCCCAATGGCTGCAGTGACACGGCACAGTGATGATGTCATTACAATCATAGAGATCCTACATTTCCATCATGAGCATAATCTTACCATAGATATAGTAAAAATGCATACTGCAAGGTGATCTATGCAAACCCAGAAGCTGCTGGTACAGATTTGGGCAACCAGTAGCTGCTACAGCTCTAAAGAGACTTCATAAGTGCCCTTAAGTTGAATGTGCTGAAGTGAAGAAAAAGATTTAAATACCAATGTACTCTGTGGCAGATATCTATGTCATTGCATCTCTCTTCTCTAGTCTTCATCATGTGTGGAGGCTTTCCCAAAATTGAAATACCTATGGTTATTTAGTTTTTCCTCTTTCCTGGCTGCAGAATAACAGGCCTTGTGCAAAAGCAGTTGCTCTGCCTTTACCAGAGTTATATTTCTATGAACAGAGTCCCCAAGGAAAAGGGCAAGCAACGTATCCTTTTAATTTTAAACTGAAAACTGAGATTCTACTTCATATTTCTAGGTCTCCTTTGCCAAGGAAAGACATTAGAAAGGCCAGTGGCTTTACAGACCTATGAAATCCACCCTGAGCTGATCTGAAAATAAACAGCATCAAAACTGTATGGTTTTGCTGAAATAAAGCCCTGGAGCAATAAAACAAATGACTAACACTTTCTATTGGTCTGTGTAGTTCAGTACATGAAACATACATGTAAGCAGCTCAAGATGAATGAGTCATCTTGACTTAATAAAGCTTACAAATACTTGCTAAATATTTGAAAAGTCACATGGCAGGACCCTTCATTGCTTGTTTTGTTAGACTCCTGCTTTGCCAAATCAAAACAGTCAGAAATCATAAAAATAATCCACACAATCTGTCTGAAAATGCAGCTTTCTAGCATTATTGTCCTTAGTTTACAGCAGCTAGTCTTTCTTTCTGCCATCAGAATTTTGCAACAGAGAGAGCATGACTTCCTCTTCTCATAAGGTAAGCAAATGTTTTGCATTTATCAAGTTCCCAGAGTCTAAACGGAGATGGAGAGTCAGCAGACCTCACATGTTTATGTTTCTGTACTGGAAATGAGCCACGGGAAGTTGCATTTAAAAGGCTGCTATGTCTCAGGGTTCAAGGGACACAACAGATATCAATGTCTTTAACGTAACTGAACATCTGAAGCTCTATTTGCCTTAGTATGAATTGTAAGTGCTCAGAACATCCGTAAACAGGGCCAGAAGCCAGAAGCCTACACTTATTCATGAAGCCTATTGATAGTTAAGGCTGTTTACAACCTTATTTTCCCATAAAAATAAAACTAATTACCCATACCTGCCACCTCACCAACCCAAAGCCCATCTTGTCTAGTGCTGCTCCTACATCTGGTTTTCCTTGGACATATTTTCTGTTTTTTTCATGTCCATTACAAAGTGTAATTTGGACATACGTTTATTTTGTTTTGTTTTTGATTTAGGGCTGGATATCCAGATGTTTGGCAGTCCATCTGGGTTACTGTGCCAGTTAAGCTTCTGGCCACCCTGGAGTATGAACTCTGTCCATTGCCTATGAGTAGATCAAAGCAGTCACAAATGTGCAGTAAGATAAGTGCTTTGGGGATAGTCAGACCTACTGCGCAGGAGATGTAATTGCTAGTGATAAAGATGGCATATTCAGGATACGGTGGGCTGCTGTATATATGAAAGGCTCTTCCATAAGTGTCAGACTTACTAAAAATGCCTGAAAATGGAAACACTCATTTATTGTCTGGAAAGAAATAACTGCAACATGACTCTGAAAGACCTGCACAGGTAACAAGAAAAGCTTGTTACTCTAAACAAAAGCAGGGAATGCATTTGGACAGGTGGAAGGACTGAAATTTCATTTGCTTATTTCCCTTCAAGTTACTGGTTCACGCTGAACCTTTTAGTCACTGAACAGAAATATAGCAATCAGCAGCCAAACAGGCTGCTCCTCTCTTGCAACTGTTCTCCATAAATCAGAACTCAGGTGTGTCCCTTTGGCAACAGAGGTAAATAAGTGATTGAATGTCAGTGGAACAAAACAAGTGATAGCAAAGCATAAAGGCCGTACACTGAGTAGCTGGGGAATTAAATTGACTTAATTGATTGTAGATGGATAAAATTTCTAATGTGACCTGACAGTGGTGTTATATTTGCCATCTAAAGGCTCAGTGTAGATCTAACTCTCATCTGTGCATGTGCTCAGTGCCTGCAGGAGTCACTATAGTGCTGAAGGGACTAGCCAGTGTTCTGCAGTTATACATAAACAGGAAGAATTATCATTTGGCTTTTACTGTGAAGTTTGTGCTTATCCCATCAGAATGCCTCATTTGTCTGGCACAAAGGAAAAGATGCAATATTACTGGAAAAAGGAAAGGAGATACTCCTTTTTGGAGATGGCTTCTCTCCAGTTTTGCTCCAGTTCAGCCTCTGTTCCTTGCAACAGCTGTACACAGAACTTCAAGCCAAGTGGAAATATGAAAGCCACATTTCTCACTGACTGATCATCTTTATTATTAATTTTCTTTTTGGAAATGAAACTAATAATAATGCTTACTATTAAATTTAATCGCCTTTACTCATGTATATCATGACTTGCACCACTTGGTTCTTGTTGTTTATCTACCCTCTGCAAATGAAGGCAGCATATATTGCACAGGCAGCCTCATAAAGGTAAAAATCAAGAATACAGATCTATTATTTTGGAGGGATTTGCCTGAGCAGTACTCTGGGCAGAACTGGAGGTGAGAAACAACACCAACCAAGCCTTTATTCAGAGTTCAAATTAAGTGTTCAATTACATCCACTTTCTGCTGGGGTGCTGTCATCAGCTAGGTCTGAGTCCTAAAGGAAGCCACTAGTTGTGAGTTGCAAATAACTTCCCACAAGCTGCTCCCTATGGTGCACATGGAGAAGATGCACAAAGTTAATCAACCTGTAATTGCAAGATAATGCATCAATAACAGTAGAGAGATCTCCATTAGTCACACTTACACAAAATAAACTGTATTGGAGGCAATTGTATCTTATACATTTGTGGACAATGAACAGTTTGTACTGTAATTTTTGGTAAAGAAATGAAAGTTAAGAGTACATGTTAGAAATCCTCTTTGTCTCAATTGGTGGTTGGCTTTCAAGTGAACTTTGTTTATTCCCAAACCCACTGCTGGTGTCTGTGGCATTGTTAACTTCCCAAATCCTTGCCTCAGGCTCTTTAAAAATTCACCTTCCTGTATCTGTGGCTCAATGTTGCATCCTCTCCTTTTAGTTTTAAAATGTCACAGGTGGGAAGGCAAAGAAAATGGAAACCTGGCAGTTAAGCACTTGTACCTCCTCCAAGAAGGAGCTGCTTCAAACAACCGTATGAAAAGAAAACAGTAGGATGCTCTTTTAAAACCGAAGACAATTACTGAACATTTCTTTTAATCAAAATAGGTCCTGGGGAGGAGGGGGAACGAACATCACTGAAACATCACTAGTTGATTTTTACATGGATTATTATGCATGATATTGTAACGTCTGCATGCATTACATGCAAAATTGTGCTTGTATATTTGTGAGTATTCACAAAATGTCTACAAATGGAAGAGATTTCCTAAACTGTTCATATGGGCGTGAATTGCCATTTTATCAACAAGGGCAGAAAAAGGCAATAGATTTTTATAGATACAGTCTCACTGGGATCAGCTGGAACATGCATAGTGCACTTTTGGACCAGAAAAACCTACCTCAGCAGTATTTTTGTTTGTCTTCACTGCAATTTATATCTCCCAAGGAAATGGTACTGACTGCATGAGGAAAGGGAAAAAAAGGAAAGTTTGGTCCTCCTGGAGAGAAAGGAAAACGTGTTCTTCCTGACTGCAGTTTTTCAACGTTTGGAGATACCAATCTACTAACTTTGGCAGTTATTTTTAGAAAGCTGATGTAGAGAATATGCAGGCAGTTATTAAGTCATTTGTCTGTTGTAACAGAAGATTAGGAAGGGTTTGATCTTCACTCATGCAAGGGCATTTTCTTTACTTATAGAAGCTTTGCTTTGTACACACAGGGGTTCCTAACCTGGGGTTGGATCACACCCTCACCCTTCACTCTTAAACCCTAGGAAAGGTTTTTCTTGTGGACTTTCCCAAACACCATCCAGTCAAGAGGGCGGTAGTTGCTGCTGTCCTCTTCCCCCACCATCATCATCATTTCCTCCCTCATGGGTTGATCTGTAGGGCTGGTTCACAAGTTCCAGGAACCCCTTGGGATCCAGAAAGTCTTGGTTCCCCCACAAAAGGCCTTCTTCTCCAGATCCCCTCTAGAACCTTGCTGCTGCTGCTGCTGCCCAGTATCTCCTGGCTTTGCAGCTGACTGCTAGGGCAGCTCCCTGGGTCATTTGGGTCTTTTCTATTTCTACTCTTGAGCTGGAAAGGTAATATAGATCTTGGCAGTAAAACGGAAAAGAAAAGCTCCTCTTGGGAACTGCATCTGGGAACTCTTCAGCGACACAAAAAGGTTATCTAAACAGTTATGAAAAAGCAGTACAACCCCATAGCGAAATAAAATAGAGGGATTTATAAACACAGATTTGGAAATTCTTCTGTATTTTTGCATCTGCTTTCAAGGAAATCACTCAGTAATTCATACCAGTGACAATACATTGTGTTTCAAGCACTGAAATTTAGTGGACAAAGCAAGGAGATTAAGATTAAAGCAATTAGTTATTTATGAGTGTTGGAATTTTAGTGAATTAGACTCTATTTCCTTCATTGGAATGCTTAATTGGAAAGATGCTTTCCTTTTTGATAGTATCTGCCCTGGTGTCTCCTTCACTTCATAAACAGGGACACATCAAAGATTTTATACTACTGTAAAATAGTATGAATTATATTAATGCACAGTGCTCCTATATGTCTGGTTTCCTACCATTTCCAGAATATGGAACTTATTTTCATTTCAGAGTATCTTAAAATATTTAGCACCCCTTCCTTTTGAGTAATCTTTCTGTTTGCTGAGCACTGTGTTCCTCCTAATAAAAGAAAATATTCAGACTCTCATTTTACAAGCTTTTAAAAGAACACCAGACTCCAGTGCCTTGGTAAAATCTCTTTTCTACCAAAGCTTTAAAAAAAAAAAAAGAGTGTAGATAACTTGGGAATGTATGGCATTCTTATTTGCCTTGAAAGCCTTTGATTTGACAGTATTTGCAACCAAGTTTTGTAGGCAGTTCTTCAAGACAAGCAGTAACTGAGTTTGCTTATCTTGGGCTATGCAACTCCTTGCTGGGAATAACTCTTTACATAGAATCCAAGCTATTTCTTTAGCAAAATGTGCCTTTGCTCCTGTTATTTAATTGAACTCAGTAGAGTCAAATGACTGTCAATTTTTCCATAGCAGTGCAGGAAATGGTACATTTTAAATTCCACTTTAATGTTTATGTTATGTTTGTGAGCAAGATCTTTAATTTATTGCCTGAAATGAGGATAGTTTGTCAGTAGAGTATGGTATTACCTGTAATATCATAATTTCCATTTTTAAATTTCATATTAATTTAAATCTAATCTAATCCTACTTTCATTCCTTCCTTCCTTCCTGCCTTCCTTCCTGCCTGCCTTCCTTCCTGACTTCCTTCCCTCCCTCCCTTCCTCCCTTCCTCCTTTCCTCCCTTCCTTCTTCTCTTTGGACAGTCGTGGTTGAAAGTAAGCCTCATTAAAGACTGGTTATATCTTTTTAAGTCTCTAAAGTGACCACATAGGATTCTGAGTCAGGCCCTAGAATGATTCACATTAACTAGAAATATGGTGTTAAGAGAGTCACAGCAGAAAATTACCTGGAAGATTCTACAAAACTGCATGACTAAATGGCACCAAATTTCCCATTTTCAATAATCTTTTAAAGCCATTTCTGAAATCCTTGTTTGAACTAAATTGAATAGTTTCAAAAGTTGAGCTTTATCAGTTATTTTCAAGACTTATTCCTACATTTCTTAACTCAGCAAAAATAAAACTATTAACCGATGGCAAATATGTTATTTATTTTGCACAATTAAATAGGCCTTTTCTTTTTCTTATAACAAATATATATATGAGAAGGAGGTTTAAAATCAACAACATGTTTTTTCTTTGCATCAGCAGAAATAACAGATAGATGGAGAAACAGCTTAAATATCAGTTGTGGATCATAAGACCCTTCTCATGTTAGACTGTGCAGCTGAAGTGTGTGATAGCAGCTTGTTAGTCTATAGGGTTTTATTGAAATGCCTATTGAGTAAAACATAATTCATGCTGCTGTTCGCCCTTAAAACAGGAAATAATATACCCATTTAACTTAATCACAATTTATATTACATGTGCATATTTCTAAACAAGTGCTGTAGATGGAGAGTTTGGTAGCAATAATATTTATGAATTACACTTTTAGTTAGCAAAGGAAAATGTGTGACCTCTTACATTTTGTTTGACATTTGAATTTGGTATCCCGTATATGTGACATGGGTGATGGATGCTTATTAACACAGTGTATAAACAGGAAATGCTTCTAAGCTGACCATTTATTAGCGCAGTATGTGCTACAATTTGAATTTCAGTTGCAGTATCCTTCTCTGACGACTGCAGAGCTGAAATATGGGGCAGGTTTCTTTATTCTTTGCTTGATTCCCTGTGCAGAATGAACAGTATAATTTTTTATATGTAAATCAGTCTTCCAAATGAAGCCTGAGTAAGTATATGAATGCACGGGCTTTCCTACAAATTGTGTAAGAATCCAGAATCCTGTGTAGGATTTGTACAATTTATGTTGAATTTTCCTATGCTAAATAAATAGATAAATGCTCCCACGTTCCCCTTGATGTTCTGATGTGCACAATGAGCCATTCCTCTGCTGCTTCATTATGGCAGAAGTCTCAGTGATTTCACCAGAGCTCTGCGCTTACCATCTTACCTTTTGTAGGACTTCATCGATAGAACAAAGTAACAAACAAGTTTGAAAAGAAAACCTTTCTGACAAACATATGTAAAACTTACTTTCGGCAAAAGTTTCAACACTGAATTTCATCAAAGCAGAAGTGAAAAAATCCATATATTTAGGATGATTCTTCCAACAGGGAACAAGAATTAATGTTTCTAGAAGGCAACCCTTCCCCTCCAGTTTCCCTGGTGGCTTACTGGAGAAAAGGTAGAATAGTACAGTGAATTTGTGACCCGTTCAGGTTCACATTTAAAGCCAAGCCTCAAGAGAGAGAACACAAAGTGAACACCAAGCTTAGTATTCTAAAGTGTTTAAATAAATAAAAGTATTTGTATAACCAAAGCACTGGGATGAACTGGTAAAGGTGCTCAAAGTAGAGGTTTTATTTCAAATATCTCTGTTTAAAGAGATCCACTGCATTGTGCAATGCCAGACAAGGCAGCTCTCCCTTTAAAAAGTTCACAGAGAGCCTCCATCCAGCTATTCTAAGCAACAGGTATAACACCATCCTGACTGTTACAACTAATATTAAATAAATTTATTAAATACACATCTTTCCACATTTCGGGACCCAATCACAGGAAGGTTAGCAACCTGGAAATTGAAACTGCCAGATCTTTAATCTAACGTTCTGCTTTTCAGTGGAAAAAACTAACGTCTCTATAGATGGGAGTCAAAGGTTAAATTTAGTTTGTATCAAATTACAAAAATATGCTTTTGGTGAGGTTAGGTTCTCATGCTCAGAGCAATTCGAACTGTAATGAAAGCAAACATTGGAAGAGATAATCCCATTAAAGATGAACTATTCACTTTAACCTCAAATATTTGGTAACTAAAATAAAACCATCCTAGCAGGAGGAGGATGGAGTTCAGCTCTTAGGGGAAACTGGAACTCAATGTTATACCTCAGACTGCGCAAGAAACAAAATAGCTCTCTTGTTTCTAAAAGAAAACCTTATTTGGGGGGAACAAATTAATCCGTGTTCTCCTTCTGAGGTCTACACAAAACAGTGGTGACCCTTTTGATAGGATGTCTTTGGACACTGAGGAGTAAATCATACTTTTCTCCAAACAGCAGCTCTCCCAGTAACAGTGAAACCCACACTGTGCTGTATGCAAGGAGCAGGGGGAAGAGTGCAGCTTGAGCTGGCCCTGGTTCATGCATGACATCCCAAAGCAGAGGTCTGTGCCTGCTCTTCCTGCATGCCTTCCAACACCAGCAATGTCAGGATGTCTTTCTTTCACATGGATCCTGTCAGTCATGCATCTGATTTCTGGGAGAGAACTAATCCTGCTAAAATAACTGAATCGAAGCACAGAATAAAATCTCAGACCAAGCTGATTTCTGTTTCCCCAGTCTATCCTCTCTGCCACCACAAAGAAAGAATGCAGTGGGACTGTTTGGACTATTTCTGTGGGGCTTGCTCAAGGTACAGGGTGTGGGTTGGAGGTCCTGCTGGTTTAAAACTTTATTTATTTATTTATTTATTTTAATACAAGAAGCAAAGCAAGAACTATTTTTAAAGCCCCATTGCTAAAGAATAGAGCTCTTTGATATAATATGACAAAGCTTTTGGCTTTCAAGAAATACTAAAATGCGTCTTAATCCCTGAACTTCTGAAACCCCAATGAAAACTCACCCCTAAATGCAGTCACAGTCAGAGCCTTTCTTCATTCCCAGAGGCCCAGATACCGCTTTCAAGAATTTAGGAAGAGTCTCATATTCTTTCCTTTTACAACTCAAAATAGACCGAAGAGGTTTTTTTTTCCTAAGGCTAAAAAAGAAAAAGAAAAAACACAATCATAGACTGATATTTCTTTTCTGTGCCAAGTTTCAGCCTGGAGAAAATTTTATGGCTGAATTCTAATCCCCCCCAAACCCTGGTTTATAACAGAAATGCTGACACAATGATAACTATAGCGTTACAAATGCTGGCGCTATGATATTTATTGCTCCCCAGTGCCAGCACGGGTTAATCCTTATTAAACGCATTCATTTTCTGGCCTTGTGGAGAGCAGATCTGTTAGTGATCCAGCAGGGTACGGGTCCTTGGTAGCGTTAATGGAAGATATCACACAAGACATAGTAAGTGAGGAGTCTTTAAGGGGGCTACTGTAGGTGTTTTTTAGGATTAAGTTGCTTCTCTGGGGGCTTGAGTTCAAATCCAGAGTGTCTATTTCCATGAAGGGTCTTCGGTGTAACAAAATAGCACACATACAGAGAATAACTTCGTTCTTCTCAGCTAGAGGAAAAAAATATGAAAGGAAATGTGGAATTATCATGTATTTCCACAGCCAGCAGTGGAACAGATTCCATAGATTAGGAATCACCAATGTCTTCCCCACCTGGACATCCTAAATCCTCTTCTACATTAAACTGTCCTGTTTGATAGTGTTGGAGAAGTGGAGCAATAACAAGATCCCTGTTAAATATCTGCCAGCTGATCTTTCTATTTACTGGAAAAAAAGTGAAACTTACATTTCAGTTACAATAAATATATTTCACGTCCCATCCTCTTACACATTTATTTTAGCAAGAAAGGTAATTGAAAATCTCAAAACATTTTCTCCGTGAGTTATGTGGGTTGATTTGTAAACTTTTCCCAGAGACTCACACACTGACATTATGCTTGCTATATCTATAATATAAACTGTAAAAAAAGGGGGGAAAGTTTTAGATTTATTTTAGAAGTTACAGTGGGCATTTTAGAATCCTGTTATTGCTCTATATTCCCAGGAATGAGCCTGAAATCACTTGCCAACATCTTGCTCTTAGAAATCAGTCTGCAGACTTTAACCAAGAGGTTTTCTTCCTACGAATAGCATCTCTGGACAAAAGAAGTGAGCATATGTGCAAAGTTCACATCGAGTTCAGTGAACGATCGTATTTTCCCCACAATAATAAATACTTCTATAATTTATAAATACCTCGAAAGGCTGAGATATGTGGGGGGATGCAGAATCAAAAGTGTCTTGACAGGAGAGAGACAAGGGAATGGGCCGGAGAATGGTCTGCCTACTAAAATTCCTCATCTTTGATTTGTTTCTTTCAGAACTTGTCCCCAGAGAAAATGCTGTGCTTTCTAGAGAGGCTTAAAAAATAAAGCGAAATCCTCTGGGCTTGTGAATAGCCATGGAGAACTGAAAAACCTTTAGTTTGAGTGCAGAGCCAAAGAGAAATATTTCAGATTTTCTCCTCTTTAACTGAATGGTCGCTGTTTGAAACACAAGCAATGAAAAATGAAAAAGAGAAAAAAGGGAAAAAGGCTTTTTGTCAAAGGATTAAAACTGGAAATTTGTTTTTGCCTTGCTACGTGGAAGAGGACCAGAACAGCTTTCATTAGAACTACATAAAACAAAAACAAGAGAGTTCAGGAGAAAAGAAAGCCCTGACATTAGCATGAGTAAAAATGTGTTTTCATTAAAAAGCCCTTTTGAAAGGGGCTAATGTACATTTCCTCAAAATTAGAAGGAAATGGAAATATAAATGAAAATAAAAATAGCTTTATTTATGCTTGAGTTTTCCACAGGATGAAATACAATGTTATGACCTTCTCAGACAGAAAGAAAACAGATAAATGCTCATGTGAAGAAAATGGCCACTGGAAAATTCAAAGAAGTGCCTTTACAGAGGATGCAGAAAAGACTTGTTTGCATTTGTCCTTCTGGGATGTACAACTGTTTTATGCTGAATTACTCCAGGGAAGCTGGATAAATTGAACACAGGACTGTGATGTCTTGAGCATCCCCAAAGCCTAATGACTTTCAGTGGGAGCTGGAGTGCTGAGGGCATTGCGGAGCTATGTGGAATCAACAGGATGTAGTGGTGGAAGACAGGGAGGGTCCGACGCTGCAAACCCACATCTGCAACACCATCCCGAGGAAAGGATGGCTTGGGTAAAGATGGGCACTGTGTAGTTGACTTGAGTTTGGTACTTTGCCAACAGGGATTTACAAAACTTCTGGCACAGAGAAAGTATTAAAATGAAGAAAGAAGAGTATTAAATCCCATTGAAATTTTTGCAGAGCTGCCAAGAGCTTTCGTGGCCTTCTCTGCAGCATGGTGGGGGAGATTCTGAGCTTCATTCCTTATTATAGGGTATCTTAGCCTCACTTGGCTGCTATTTTTTCCCCTGCCTTCATCTTGAAGAAGGATTGAGTTCTGCCGCTGTAAGAAATGTTTTCTCACCCATTAGCCATTTGATGCAGAGATAGATTCCCACAGAAATCAAACACAGCCTCTTACTATCTGCCCCACCAGCATAGACCGGTCCAGCACTGCTCTGTACACCTTTGAAGTCGGCAGCATAAGTGAGCCAGGTCTTTTTATAAGGTTGCATGTGAAATTGTCAGAAGAATGAAACCATTTGCAGATGGTGGAGTGATAAAGATGGTACGGTGTCTCGCTTGTATTTGCCCCTCGTTTCCTTGGGAAGAGAAGAAAAGGAAAAGGGGAGGAGGGGAATAAAAAGCAGTGGAAGGAAATAGAAACTCCAACAAATGAAATTCTTTTGACAACATAGTGTTGAAGGAGTAAGTGAGATTTCTGGCAAAACCACCAGGACTCTGAAGACAAGCTGACTGCTGCAGTATTTATTACTTTGCTTTGACGAAACCTCTGACATCAAGGACTTTCTTGGTGACTGATTTTTGTCAGAATAATGCTGCAGGAACTGAATGTGACAGATGATTTTTTTGGACACGAAGCCTGTGCATAATGGCATGAGAAAGAGAACATAAAAAAGTCTGCCCTGAAGCTGCTTAATGCGGCCCTGGAGAAAAGAGCTGTTATCACTGCTTACTGATGCAGTCAGCAAGAGGAAAAAATGGATCCTGAAGTCAGACAGTTCGGCATAGGGCAGATTTTCCAAGAGCTGTTCTCCATTATCACAGCCTGGCTGAGGCTGGGATGGCAGGAGGAAATCAGTCTGAGGAATGTATCTCTAGAAGGTAAATAAAAGTTGTCTTTATCGTGTCTGCTCTATCCCCTGTATTGCAATATTGCAGCACCGTACACAGCAGCAATAAATATGTTGAGCTCGATGAATATTACTGAGGCTTGTGACAGCTGTTGATGCAGGATGCCATATTGCTCTACTTACCCTTCTGTATACTTGAGTGCAGTGCATAGAGGGTAAAGTGACAAAACACAAGGACTGTGGCTCTACACAGAAACATGAAGCTCTAAGGAAAAGTATTCCCAAACAAGCTACAGTGCCATACTTCTGTGCAGCCAAATTTCTAAGCACTACTCATACTGAATTAATACAGAGCATCTTGAATTATCACGAGGTAGAAAAATTGGTGGACCATTTATGACACAGTCTGGAGTAGTGCAGGATATCTCCGAAGTAAACAACTGATTTAAATGTTAACCACCCTTTTCTCAAGCACATAAGATTTTGAGACAGTAGTTTTGAAGAAATCTGTGGGGAATCTTTGGCTTAAGGAACATCCCCGGTCCGCTTTTCTTCCTATCAAAGATTTCAGATGAAAACCTGGGACAGAGTTACAGTGCTCTGCAGCAGAAGTGCTATTTTTAAGCCCAGAGGGCAGTGTGGCAGCAAGATACCCTAATCTTCCTTGGATAGCTCAGCACATTTCTATGGGCTGTATAAACACACATTCCTGATTTAATAAAACCTCACGCAGTGTAGTTGTGCTTGTTTTCTGTAGCATTACTGTGAAGTGCACCATTGGTGTTACTATGTTTTGGTGGAAAGCACCATAAAATCTTCCTGGATGCCAGCCTATGAATTTACTAACATCATATTTTGTTCACAATTGCTTTATATTGCCTGTATTCTGAGATATAGGCTTTATTCAACAGGTTAATCTGACCAAATGATAGTTAAAAAAAATAAAATAGAATTCTTTCTATTTAGTTACATTTGAGTATAGGAGAATACCTTCCTGCATGGTAAATAGAACTCTTACCAGCAGTACTGCCACTACTGGGCAATGAGTTAATCAGGCTGAGCTGCAGCTCCTTTTCTCCTTCTGGTTACACATGGAAAGAGAAATAAGTAGGCTACTAACTTTCAGAACAGCTGTATATGTGAGGCATTTAGTGAGAATTTATAATCCATACTTTCTGAAAGAATGTGACAGGATTTCCAAGTACTGAAATGGCAAACGCTTAGAGATGTTGTAAATTAATCCACGTGTGAAACCCCCAACTGTGTTCTCATTGTTCTCCCTCTTCTCTCACGAACATAACTTATTTCTGTTCATTGACTTTCAGTTCAGCCGACAAGACAGGATTTCTCCCTGGATCTTGGTGCGTTGCATACACCTGTCAAGCAGAAGCTTCAAGGGCAGCCTCAGGGGAGCACCTCTCAAAGACGCTCCTGCAATAACAATGAACTCACCATCCATTTGCTGCCTGATTCTTTGAAATGATGAGCGAGTTAAGAACACACTGACCAAACTGCTGCAATTTGCACTTCTCTGGGGAAGAGTATGGTAATGCCTGAGTTTGGACCTGCATTTCTTCCTGCACACCTACAAGTGAGGGTAGGTCCCAGTAGAACTTGAAGGGCATCTGCTCTGAGTAAGGTTCCTCCTGATGGTGTATGGTACAGGATACAAGAGTGCAGGGAGCTCATAAGAGGTTCCTGTATTCACCTGTGTCCATAGGAGAACACCTCCCTCTTCCAGAAGCGTGGAGTCATTAAGTCTGAATTTGTACACCTCCAAATGCTATCTGCCTTGGCAAGCACATGGCCATCAGTTCAGCCACGGGCTAATAAAGCAGATGAAGTATTTCTGTGTGTTTTCCTAACCCTATCGGGACTCTATTGACTGCCTTTATATGAAATGCTTTGTGTGAGATGGGAGGATTCAGCTGATAGACAAACCGCAAACATGCGTTGCTGAGTTTTTTATGTTTGGGTAGTTTATATTTGTTCCTAATAAGTGAAACGATTTACTAAAACGGACCTGATTTGATGACTTTGGAGGTTTTATTCACCGTTGATGCTGATGTATTCCAGACAGCCTGAATAATTAAGCACTTTGGATGTTGAAAGCATTTTGAACATCACCTAAACCCAGAGCTGAATTTCGCTGTTTTCTGCAAGGAATGAGGGCATCAGAAACCCAGAGCAAGTTGAGGACATGCATGGCGGGTGAAGGCAGGTAAGACTGAACTTCATCTTTTTATATGAGCTTTTCAAAGGATGATGTCAAGCTCTGCGGAGAAATCTGGCTGATAAAACTATGAGGCAAAGCGCAGCTTTGATAAATAATGTGTTTCACAATTGCATTCCTACCAAGTGCTGCCATCACTCACTAAGCAAATTCGCTGTGTTTTATTCTAATGTGTGTTAGACTCCAGGTGCTCAGAGTTTTCCTCCTGACTCTTATCCTGCTCATGGGTTCACTTTTCTTTAAAGGAGCAGGTTTAAACACTTGCAAACAGAGTTTGCCAACAGGTTTTCATGATGGTCTCTCAGATGGGAAGGGAATCCTGAGGAACTGCAGACGCTCCCAATAAATTAGTGCATGCAGGTAGCACTGGCAGAAGCTGAATTCTGGAAGGACAGCATGTCTGGTGAGAAGAGCTTTCCAGTAAAGCACTGATGGGCTGAGAAATAGTCAAAAGGAGTGCCAGGAATTATTCCTGAGTGTGAAGAATGGCCAGAACTGCCATGAATGTAGGATACTTATTTTGTAAAACAGGCAGGCTCAGTTCTACCTCTCGATGCGTGCTGTGTAAGTCTGTGTGCTTTGCAGAAAGCAGAGATGTCACTGTGTCATGTCCATGCCCTGACTGATTTTCTTAAGTAAGTATTTTCTGAGATGACAGAGGTGTGGGAGGCTGGGTACCAGTAGGGAGCTTATCATCCAGCAGTGCTGGCTTTCTTCTTCATGTCCACCTGCTTTAACATAATATGCCCAGTTAATTGCCTATTTAGAGGTAATCTTGATATATAACTTTTGCTGTAATAGTTATAAGGATGTTATATTAGTGTGAATGGAAAAAAGGCTCATTTAATTGCAGGTGCATAGAATCATGTGATGGCTGAGCCTTGAAACTCCTTTTTTTTGGACTCGGTGTGGTTGCTCATTTATTTTATTTATATTGGAAATAATACTGTCTGCCTATACAGGAGCTTGTGTATGTTTCTTGTTATCCTCTTTGACTGATGAAATGATGTTACTCCTCAACATCACGCCTAACTGTTGTCCTCAGAACAAACAGCACAAATAGCACTGACACTCCAGTTTATCCATCTTGTACTGAAGTCATGATCAAAAACTGACATTCTCCAGACAACATAAAGGTACATGGATTCACTTCACTTTTTTTACTGCAGCCATTTGCATCTTTTACTAGTACGCAGGTGAAAACCTGAACTCCTGGGAGATACTGCAGCTGCAGAACTGATGCTTGGATGATGACTGAAATCCTTGTACCTCTTTAAAGAAGTGACGAGTAACAGAGTGCAGAAATGTGAGTTGGAGCATTACTTGGAGTCATGAATGAATCCACTCCAGTTTACTGCACCATGGACGAGCTATGTAGTCTGATGTAACAGACACTTCCAAACGTGCTGGTAGTGGCATCTCTCATTTTTATTTTATTGACTACAGAGATCAGCATGTCTGAAGTGTGCCAGACTGAGGCTACCCAAATCTTCTTGTTATCTGTAGAATGGTGTTTGCTAGGATGACTGCAGGAAGTTCCACTTGCAGTATCTTCTTGTATTACATGGCTAGTGATCAAAGCACAGTTTCAAAACCTAGTTTAACATCTTTCCTTCCATAGTTACCAGAAGTATGAACTGCATGAGGTGCTAGAGGGAAGCCCCAGGAAAGAATTCCTTACACCAGAAACATGGACCTATCTGTCTATCTCTTTAGGTTAATACATTTGTGAGTGGCTCAAAACAGCTTGGCTACAAAGAGCTGACTGTGAGACAGAAAACACTTTGAGGTCTTTTGCTTTATTTCTATTTTTCTCACTCGAGTAGTCAGTCACCTTTGAGACTAAGGCCTGGAAAATTTCTGCTAGGGAAATGGTGCCAATTCTAGGTCTGGAATCTCATTTCTGTTGCACACACTGTTCTGCCTGTTCAGAGTTAGGTGCTTGCTTGTGCTGCCCCACGTCTGAATGCTAGCCAGGAAAGTTGGGATCCAAATGCCTGTTTGGATTACACACCATTATTGCCGTTACTGTGCAGCACACAGGGATGCTGAGATTCCCCACTTGCAGTCTGGGGGGCAAGTACAGCTCATGTAATTTTAGGCTCCCATGCCCAGAGTTCTCAACTGGCGACATAGTGTTACAGGGTGTGGTGGAAAACATGCTGCCATTGTTAGAACCTTTGTGTCCAGGTGCATAAAGACTCCTTTTAGGCACTAAGCATTCTATTGGGAGCTGAGTCTAGTTGTTAACCTTGAATCTTCCTCCCGCCTTCTCTTGTTAGCACTGAAAATTTCTGTTAGTTTTGCTTGCTTACCGCATTACTTCATTCCATATAATTTCTTCAAAATAAGTCGTTCTAATTAGAAGATCTGATTCACACCTATCCCCTAGATGAAACCTCTCAAAGGAGAAGTAAATGATACAACTATATTAAAGTCAGTCAGCCTCTTCCCTCTGCACAGGTTTTATCTATTCCTGCAATCAATTTATTGCATTAGGATCAATTGGTTAGATCCAGATGAAGCAATTCTACCACCGCACTCAGCTGAAAGATACATTCTAGCCATTCGGGAATATTTTCGACTCTCAAGATAAGTATTCCTTTGAGGGGCTGTAACTCCAAATCCCCAAGTGCCTGCAAGCAGTTGGGCAGCAGCCAAAAAATGCCAAGTCAGAGGAAAATAATTGTTTTCAAATGGTGACAAACCTGCAAGGTCAGCAGAGAACAGAGGAACTGTGTTGCTGAATGCAGATAGCCACGTAACTCAGGTCTGCGAGTCCCGTACACTAAACAGAGCCTAACATCTCCACAGGGTGTTCAGAGGCCACAGATGCAGAAAGAAGCTCGTAGGCACTGCTTTAACTCACAGGGCAGAAATGATACTGAAAGAGAATCTAAAGGCATTGGGTTTAGACAGAGTGTGCCCTGTCAGTGCTCTGGGTTGTTCTATGCTTGTTTCCCAGAGGTGAAGAAATGACAAGTTCAGTAATTTTAAAGTTTTTTGCAATGAAAATAATTTGACAGCTTGGTCTGGAGATTTTTGTACCATTATGAACTGGTGTTTGAAACTGTCCAGGGTAATAGAATAATTATAACTTAACCATGTCTAGGGATGAATGATACTTGAAGTGGAGGCTGGGAGCTTGCCACTGGTGTTGGTCTGGACTCTGCTGTACTCTGGACTGATGCCTGCACAAACTGGGAACACACTGCAAGGAGTGCTGATGCTTTGGGAATGCCATTGCTCTCAAAACTGCAGTTGCAAGTCATGTGGAATCAGCTTGAAGGAGCCTGCTGGTTACTTTCTAAGGATATCTACATGCAAAAAAACAAGCCTGGTGTAATAAATCAGCATAGATCTGCTGACTGCAGCATAGCTGCGTCCATCTACTCCAGCTGAGAATCTGGACTAAAGTATTTAGGAAACACAGAGGGTTGAAAACTACCAGAACACCTTTAAAGCGAATGTACCAGCAAGCAGGAGAGGCGTTCGGCTGTGTGGAGTAAACTTCTTACGTCTGTGGTAGTTAAAGCAGAAAAGTGAACTTTAGATTCTCACCATTTTATTGCATCTGTTAAAGCAGTATTGGCTTTCAACAATGAAATGAGCATTCAGGCCAAGTGTCTCTGCAGAATTTCGGGCACTCCATGAGCGGATAAAATTTCAATTGCAGAAACAAGAGAAAGTCCCAGAAACAAATGCACCACGTATTACATTTAAGGAAAGACAGTGAAGCGGGCAGGTTATACCGTGGGAATAGGCAGCAGCTGGCAGCTGACCCCGGCGTTATGACAAAGTCACTGACAAGGCCACAGAAAATAAAGATTATTACTAAGTAAAGTCAGCCTGCCTTCCAGAAATCCAGCATGGCCGGTCTGAGGGCTAGCAGCCGGGAAGCACTAAGATCTGGGCTCCAGGCCGGGTCCCTTGTTCCCAGGCAGACGCAGTTGGCAACAGCCTGTATGGTTCTCTGGTGGCCCCTTGGGCCAGAAGGAGAAGGTATATTGGCAGCAATGCAGGGGAATAGCAGCCAGCTCAGCTAGCCAGAAATCAAGTTGCAGGGAGAAAAAGGTGAAAGCAGGCCCCTTCAGTGTAGCACAGGCATCAGGCTTTCAAGGAGATGCAGTGGAGAAGCACAGACCAGGTGGGACTCACCAGTCAGAGGGCTGCCCTTCCCTCAGCAAGCAGTCCCAGGAGCCAGGTGCTGCAGGGCCAGCACTGCTGGCTGGAGCATAGCAGAGCCCAAGGGCCCACACTGCCTTGCCCACAGCCACATGTGGTTGTGACTCACTCTCTCACCTGGACAGAGCTCTGCTGGGGTGAAGTGTGGAGATTTCCTGGACACATCTGTGCTTCAGAGGCTCCGGGGTCTGGAACAAGCTGAGGCTCTGGTTTCCCCATGCACAGGGCTCTCGGTATGCATCTTTGCTCTTTCCACTGCTGTTCTGGACAGGCCTCCTGCTCATCCTTTCACTTCATTAAAAGGGCCTCAGCCCCTCCTCCAGCATCTTAAAATCTGCTTGGAAAGGCAGCAGTGCATAAATGACAGGCAGAAATGGAGCAACTACTGCATCCTTTTTCTTAAAGCCCCTGCAATTGCCTTCTTTCTAGGTGGGAATCCCTCTCAGTGATTATCTGGCTCTTCTGATTTTCATCAGCTGGAGAGCCGCATCTCTGAGATTATCCTCTCAGCACCCTGGCCTACTCCTTAATGTCACAGGCTTTGGCCACTTAGTCCAGTTATAGCGTCTCAATTCCAGTCTCAGCCTCCTGCAAGACTCACTCACAAATAAAGTGGAGTGGGAGTTTCCATGTTCAAGTGCTTTCCTCCAGCCCTCAGGGAAAGGTCCTGAACACAGTTTCTTCCGCTTGGATGGAAAGACGAATTCCTGTTAGAGCCTCCATGAAATTACAGTCTTCTTTTCTTATGAAATGTAAAACAAAGTAAATATTACCTTGGAGTCTCTTTTTCGTGCTGCAATAAAATGAGACACTTCCTTGGAAACAAGTTTTAAGACACAGCTCTTGTAATGTTCACGTTTATTGGAGTGGAGCTCACAGCTGACCTGAGGTCTGGAGGACTTGGAAGCAATAGTCGATGTGAACTTCCAATTCTTTCCTTCCTCAGCACGAGGTGCAAAACTCATCTGTTTCTCAGAGAGGCTTCCCCACCCTTCGCAAGCTTGTGTGCTCATACATCTCTCATGGTACATAAAGAATGACATATTGCAGCGAATCTGCTGAGAATAGCTTGTAAAATACATCATGATATGAATCAGCCTCATTAGAAGTCTCTCTCATGATTTAATACAGGCCCGGTGCTTACAGGAGTGGAAACCAGTGTGTTGGGTTTTTTCCCCTCTCACTGGTGTGTTGTGCTCAGCCAAATGTTGAAACAGGAAAAAAAATGAGTTCTGTGAACTCGGGGCCAGAGGTGGAAAGCAAATACTGCATTACCAATATGCCTCTCTGGCATAATTAAGGTGTTGGGTGTTTCCCTGGATATATGACTTTCCAGTTTTGTTAATAGAATATTATTTTGCTCTTCTAAACAGCACAAAGCTGCATTCTTTGCATACTCCAAATCCCCCTGACTCAGGACCCTCTCACACCTCACATTCAGCATCCTGAGCCATTCCAGGCTTTTCTCCCACAGCTGCTGCTGTGTTTATGAAGGGGATTATATGACACGGTGCCTGTGATAGCAGGAGACAAGGCGCAGTGGCCCAAGAGGCCTCTCTCAGTCCTATTTTATGTAAGGACTGGCGTACCAGGTGCCACAAATGCATGACTCAGACCCTGCTCAAACTGCTTGTGTGCTGGTGCAAGCACTTGGAAATGAAATCAGTGATGTTAGTGTTTTACTTTAGACAAGACTACAGCAGATGCAATCCAAACGACACGCCACAAATAGCAACAGCTCTGGTCTAGTGGCCATGTTGTGCAGGACTCATAGTAGGAAAGGGAGATCTCTTCTCTAAGGCAATGAAATGACTTCTTCCTTCTCCACTTTTTACCGTTTCTCTCTTGTCACTTCAACATCAGAGTATGTAACAGTTCTTGCTGCTATTTCTAGTAAACCACAGCACATTTTGGCTTATAAACCTCTGGCTGCACTCTTTTCAAACACGTGGATCCTTAATCAAATGTGCTAAGTGCAATTACTCAGCCGTCCTCCATTATTTTGGTCTCCTTGTGCTCCCAGCCCCATTACCCATGATCACTGCCTGGTTTGCCACCATTAAGCCTTATTTGCTGAGCACTGTGGTATATTTCTATCTCTCACCCATGACCTTGGGCCATGGACCCTGATGGTTTTGTCACAGTCAAGGCTAGTGCATCACAACTTTGCACGCAAACTGTATTCGGGTTGTGCTTTCTTCTTTGTAAGATGAAGTATGTGCAAAACCCCACATACTCCTGTTCTACTGCTGCTCAGTCAGTTAATAGCACTTTAGGGCAAAGAACAACCAAAATTCCAGCTTATTTCTAGCTTTGATCATTGGTTCCCAGATATTTTCCTTATTTACCATGATTTGGGTGAATTAATTTTAACAGCAATTCTCATAACCTTTGTATTACCGCTAGCTTTGCCTCTGACAGAAGAAGCTTTACTTTTATCACTTACTGTCTATCAAATGCTATTTTATAAGACCTGCTGTGTTTCAGTTGTGGCTTGTGCCTTGGGACTGGGGACATCACATCCCTTGTGATGCCAGACTTTCCTTCTGCCTCTTGAATTTGATGGCAAGGATCTGGTTCCCGAAGCTGAGATTTCACAGCTGTGGTCTGACTGACTTCCTATCAGTGCATACAGAAGAAGTGAGCGCACAACAACAGCTAAACACCCATTTCAAACCTCAGACTTCTCAACTGGAACAACTGTTGCAGTTGGAAGTTGTTTTGCTAACTTCTTTGGCTAATTGATAACATCTGCATCTCACCACCCTTCCTCGTGTCACAAGCTACTTCCACACAGATCAGATAGATAACACTGTGGCTGATCTCAGTTTCGGTATTAGTGATATATATTGTTACATTTTCAGCAAATAGTGTTAAAACCTGGGGGTGGGAGGTGAGGGTGGGGGTGTCTTCTAATAATACTTCCTTTATAAAAGGTTTCTTTCACACAGTCACAGAAACAAGTCCAGAGACACTCATAAAACCTCACGGTATTCATTTGGTGTTTCCCTCATGGTCATGGTCAGATAAAAGAACTTTTGTAATATTTCATGTTGTTTTTCTCTGCTTTCTCCCTACCACACCATCTAAATGTGAAAGTTACTTTTGGCCTTTAAAATATTGTAACTTTCTTTTATTTTCCACTATTTTTCATTATCCTTGTATTACCATAGATGAATGAGGAACCGATGCATGTGATACTTTAGTAAATAAAATCCTCGTATTCAAGATCACTCTTGAAGTCTGGTAATACACAGTGACACCATATAGGTCTCAAGGAGACATTATAGTTGTAATGGAAATATCATATATCTCATATCCCAGGTCTGATATATCAGCTCAGCCATAAAAAGAAACAGGATATTTGCAACTCTATTTTAACAGGGATTTCGCTGTTACCATGAGAACATGGATTACTTAGAAACTTTGGTGAGAAAACTCTTTAATGGTTTCATCAGTGTCCAACCCAAGGAGATTTCAGTTCTTTCACTGCTATCAGAACAGCCATTAATGCAGTGAAAATCAGAATTGCATGAGTGTTTCTTGAGTGTCTCACTGTACATCCCAGACTGAAGGAAGTCCCAGTGCAGGTCAGATGGTCCCTTCTACCACAGTTCCCAAGGTCAGCTCTGGGCTATGCCTAGAGACACACAGCCGCTAAGATTTCTCTATTGCTTGACGTCTTTCCAGTTGGTGCTGGGGAGACGTTCCCTCCTTCACCCCCTTGTTGCTGTTGGGATGGTTAGAGCTGTTACTGAGCAGGGTCCAGAGATGCCTTCAGGCCCTGTGATGTGCAGAGTATGGATGTAAGCCAAGACTTTAGACTTGAAGTTGCTCAGCCAGCCGGGAGAGCCTCATGAATTTTCTTGTAAAAGGAATTTCTCTGGATTCAGGGAGACTAGTTACATAATCCTTTGAAAACAACATTTGAAACTAGATAGGGCTGTCCCTTTTATAAAGCCCCCAGAAGAACCTGCGAGATGCCATGTGAACTATTATTAAGCGATTCTTTCATTTTGTGCCCTTTCAAATCACAAAGGTCTACAAAAGAAGTACAAAAATACAAATTTCTCATGGCTTCGCCTAATGCAAACTCACCACATTTGGTCTTAATCTGAATATCTGGGCTGGGATGAGTTCTGCAGGGCTATAATAAATAAATATTTTCCTGTAGTGAGAATGGCTCAGCAACAGGTTCAATGTCAGGTCAGTGCAGGGAGCGCTGTAACCATGTTTTGTTAGACATGGAGCATATCCTCATCTTGGCTGTCAAAGCTCCATAGAGGCTGATGGAGTGGATGGAATTTAAGTCAAGCGCCTCTTGCTTATTTTAGGTACTGAGTTCTACCACCATTAGAGGAATGTGAGGCAGTGGTTACAGACCCACATTTTGGAAATGAAAACACTTTCACCAGAAAAATTAAAACTAAATGGAGGAGGGACTCACTGTGGACCCCTTCCTGCTCTGCTCTGTTCAGATTGGATTACTTACAGAAACACAGAGAACAAACAACCTTGTTACAGGAGACTTGGCCCCAGTAAATAAGTGTGAGCTACTTAACAATTAGCGATATGGCGAGAGTTTCTTAATTGTTCTTTTCAAACAAACCTGTTCTGCCATTTAAATGCAGGAACGAAAGGAAATATAATGCACAGATGTGTTATCAAAGGGAAGACAGAGATGCTTGGGAAGGAAAAGTGTCTCTTTGCTACAGTATGTGGTGGGGGTAGAAAATGTAGTGACTAAACACGTTGTGTTATTACATGACCGGGATCATTAATATGAGCACCTGAATAATTCACTAAGGTTAGCAGTTTTCCATTTTTATGTGATTATGTTACCTGTCTGTGTGCTATAGATGAGAGGAAAAGCCCATTTCACTTTCAAAATGTATTATTAAAAGGAATATTACTGTACCAGAACTTCATCATCCAGCTGTTTAACTGCAGATGCCATTCTTATAACAAGGTGCTGTTGCAACAGAGTTTCCCTTTAAGTCAGCAGGAACTGATTGTTGAATCTGAGTTATAGAACTGTTTTTAAGTGGTCGTTCCTTGGATAAAAGTGATCTAAGGTACAGCTTTTCTAGATATCGATGCTTTCCTGGTGTGAGAAATAATCCCCTTTTAACTCTATTTAGCTAGATATAGTTTTTCTTGTTTCTAGGTTCATAAGGATCCATAAAAATAGCTCAGATATTTGACTGAACTCATTAAGAGGACTGTGGATTGATCTAGAAATGCACACAGAAGTTCTGGTTCCAGGTCTTGTATCTCTGACTAATTAATTATTTGTGGATGTGAATCACTCTTTGGAAAGGTCAGTCTTAAGCACCTCAGATTATCTCAGCTCAAAGCAATGATATTAGGTGCACCCTTGCAGGCCTAAGTTAGCAAGAAAGCCACTTCATAGTGGAAGTGGATGACACTCTACACCTAAGCCCAGAAGTTTTATCACCCATTGAAGATCATCAAGTGCACAGGAAATGATTCTCTGGGTAGAATCTAGCTCTCCTTATCCAATGAAATGCCAGTTTACTGAGTATCCATAAAGGCTGCTCTAGGTAGAGATGTCTCTCTTGGTTGAACTTTGTACAGACACCTTTGTCTGTGATGTGTATTCAAGAGTGGGCCTTTTAAGGAAAGGCTGAGCCAACTTCATATGGTTTGCTCCATAGCTGTCAGTAGGGTGGCTGATGTGTCCTGTCCTTGCAGAAGCAGTGGCTGCTCAGTGAAAGTATTCCTTTATGGCCATTGCCATTCACCCTTTCATTTTGGAGCAGCACTAATCTTTCTCCTTTTAAGGTGTGTCGGTACATTTACAGACTATGATAAGTTGCCTTGCATTGCAGGATTTACAACTGTATGTATATTTTTTGATTTTGGGACATATATAGATCATGTTAAAAACCAGAAGTCCATTGTTCAATCAATCAAGTTAATCCTGGTGCTCCTTGATAACTATAGCTATCGCATTTCAGAGTGATTTTACTGGATATTACTGGGATTACTTGTAGTAGCCACTCAGTCTAGACAGGGGTTTCTATTACAGTGAACACAGACAAAAGGGTAAGAAATATTAATGCCCACCATCCATTACCATGCACAAACTGCATATCAGAGAGTGGATCCTGTTCTCTTGGCCATGGTTCTCCCTCCCTTTTGTTTCTCTCTCAGGAGGGTACTGCCTTTTCTTAATTAAAGAGAAGCAGGTTGTCCGAACAAAGAAAGAAACAGGGAAATAGCTGCTTGGAAGTGTTGCCATTTAGAGTTAAGGGGAGACAGAGATCTTTTGATGAACTGTACCAGTATGGACAGATTTTGGCCCTAGAGCTGTGTTTAGGATGGCCTGTTATGGCCTTTCTGCAAGATGTGAGCAGGATCCTCATCATCTTTCTGAAATGAGCAGCTTAGAAAGTTGGAGGATCTTTGAGAAACCTGTAATTGTGAGAAATATGGTGAAACTCACCTCAGAACTGTCAGCAGAGCCAGGTAAAATTGTGCTACCTGCCATTTCTTAAAGAAAGCCACTTAGAATGAGAGGCACTGCAGGAATGCTGCTCCTTGGGTAAACCTGGCGTGGCAGTGCCATGTAGTTCCCACCATTCCCTGGCAGACAACTTCACTAGTTAGTTAGGACATCTCTGCCCTTATTTAGGATAGTTGGTGGGTTAAAATTAGGCAGAGTTAAGAAGGCAAAGATTGGGATAATTAAGTTTTGAAGCAATTCAAATACTCATTTTATGTTACTCCACGTGTTCAAACTCATGATACATGGACAAACACTGTATTTGCTGCTTGTGTCCGAGTTTATTTTGGGTATGGCATATTTCAGATTGTTGTCAAATTGCCTATCAAAACTGAAGCTCCAGCAGTTTGGCTCTTCATACAGTTCTGGGTATGATAATAAGTGACTTGCAAAGTCTGTGTTGGAGCAGGGCAGTGCAGCTGGATTCTAGCAAATTTTAGGCTTAACAGTGAACATCTTTCTTTTGATGTGAACACGATTATTTCATGGTATTTAATTAGCTGGCTGGATGGGAGATCCTGATTAGCAGTTTGTGAAAGGCTGCCTAACAAGTAGACGTTTAACTGAAAATCCATAGCAGCATTCATCTCAGCTATTCTCTTGGCAAAACTCTTGTTTTAACATTGACTTTCAATAAAGATCTGCCATCTTCAACTTCTGTTTTATAGGGAAAAAAAACAACAAAAAACTCTTTTAAAGTTCTAGATTTAGGAGTTTTTACAGAGCTTAATAAAAATTCACTTTTGGGGCAAAGCACAGTTGACAGCTGCGCTGGTACTGATGGTTTCTATTTAAAAACACGTTCCTTTCATAAGCTGCATCTTGCAGCTGCTGAAAGTCTTCTGTCTTGCTTCCTCTATGTTTCTCTTGCCATCTTCCAGGCATCAGAGAGAGGAGCAAAGTGCCTTCAGCAGCACCAATAGAGAGAAGCTGCATTTCCTTTCTCTATCCCTCGACTCGGCTCTTTGTATCAATGTGGGAAAGATATACACAAGCACCAGAGATGGGACAGAGGCTTTTTGTTCTTCTGAAGCTGCATCTTTTCTTGAGCACTAAGGTCTAACAGAATCAGTTACTATGGGACTCCTGCTGAAGAAGTACACCTGTATGTGTCCAAACAGAGATGAGTTTCTAACGCCTGCCATGAGGCCTTCATGCTCCATTGGCTTTGGACTGACACTGAAAGGACAGGTAGGCAGCAGCAAACCAATAACCAGAATGAGATGTACTGTTCTGGGAGAATAACAGGGAAAAATGACACATGGGAATTTTCTGGGGAGAACCTCTGTCTGGGGGGTTTGGGATCTGGCTCATGCTGCTACCGGGTTTCTGGATGCCCCTTGCTTCCAGGAAGTGCTTAGCAATGTGAAGAAAAGGCAATCAAACGCTAATCTCTTGCCTAACTGGTAGCTGTATCTCTTTACCAGCTTAGCACTTCTGGGCCATATATCCATGTAAGAACCCCAGTTGTACTTCTTTTTATGTGTATTGACTTAGTGGAGTGCAAACATGTTAAAAAGTTCACTTTCTCCTTTATACGAGTCTATAAAAAAGCTCTTAAAATGGAGTCATAGGGTTTCAATGAGACAAATGAATGATCAGCCAAGACCCAACAGTCCTTTCTGATGGATTAGGTGCTTTACTGTGAGAAATCTGAAGATGCTAATCAGCCTGGGGAGTTTCCATGCCTCCAGCACTACGTAGTGACAGCAAATAGTGTGATCTCTCCAAGCTCTAATGGAATAGGATGCAGTAATAGGCATCACTCATGATACTTGATTCCCATTAAAACGATGTTTTCAGAAGTCTCCAGGCAGCAGAGATTTCATATGCATTTATGGGAATTTTAGTAGAGCTGGAGATACACACTCAAGCTTGGAAATCTTTCTAACAGCTATTTAGACAGTCATGGGCAGAAATAGCAGTAAACACTTGCACGAGTAGAGCAGTGTGTGTTTTCAGTGCCTGCCTTTAGGAGAAATAACACATTAACATATTCTCTGCATTTTACAAATGCGCTGCAATTCTGCAACTCAATAAACTTGACTTTATATGTTCTTATGCTGCGATGACACAGTATAATGTCAAGATGGTTTCCAGTTGGAGGTTTAGGAAGCTGTGAGACATGGCAGAAGTGTTGGTAATCAGGACATTTCGGCTCTCCAACAAGGGATGTATCTGTTTACAAGACTGGCTGTGGAAGGGTTCATTCCCATTGCCAGAGCAATAAAACACCCTCAGTGCAGTAGAACAGAAGCGGGTTGCAGCTTACCAGAAGGAATCATTTACTGCATGTAAGCATTACATTTTATATCTGCACGTTGGAAAGTTTGACTTGCATTCTGTCACACTTGCAGGCGTGTCAGTGCTGTGTTTGTATTCCATGATGGTCACTGAGATCACAAACATGCTCAGACACTAAGAAAACAAACAGACTATTTCATCTGCTCACCCCCCTCCATATTGGTATCATTATTCTGGGGAGATAAAGAGCGACAGCGGAGTGTTTGGATAGCTCTCTTTTGAGAGACTTTCTACAAACAAACATGGTGAAAACAGGAAAATTTAGCTCAAAAACACCACTGTGTCTTCTGGGAGCTCCTGGAGGTTTTCACTCTGAGAAGTGCCTGCTGAGCACCAGATGCACCTGAGCTCTTGCTGGGATGCGCTACTGATGAAGGCTGGAAATGGTCCCTAGCATGGGGCAAGGAAATCAGCATCCATCCCTGGTGCAGCTCCTGTGGGGACATGTGCCAGGAACCAGGAGCTGAACTGCTCACTGAAAACAAAGGGCAACACCATGAAATGCCTGTTGACTGAAGTGCTTGTCAAGGTGATGTGCCTGTGGTCTCTACTAAAGCGCCAGCTGAGAGGCATCTCTGTATTTCAGAGGAATGTGTGCCCAGTGCAGCCTGTGAGCATTTCTGTTGTCATTACAGTAGCAAAATATTATCTGCATAATTACAGAGTTATGTTCTGATAGGGATTCTTATTTAAGCCTGTTACATGCTCCAGCAAAGCAGAAAATCCCTTACTGAGTACCGTTAATAATGGAGCATTAAGAATACACTGTTTTCTTTTCTGCTTTATATGCATCTATTTATTTTTCAAACAACTGTGTTTTGGTACTTCCTAGGGTTTCACTCCCGGGTGTTGGAAGGATCTTTCCCCTGGAGCTGACTGTGAGAGGGGCTGTCGCTATGACCAGTTCTGGTGCTGTTCACTCTACCTTCAGAGCAATCCTTTCCTGTAAGGATTCAACAGCTTCTGGTGATGGTGAGACTCTCCTGGGAATCCTCTCTGGGGGCTGTGCAGATGAGTGGGGTCCTTGCAGCTCCTGGTGAGGCACTCCCAGTGATATCTGGCCATGTGGAGCACGGGGCTGCACACCCAGCTCTGCACTCTCCAAATGGGGAGAGTAAAGGTGCAGCATCCGGCACAGGTGTACCATTAGGATTAGGAAATATGAAATAAGACTCTTTCAAATGGGAAGAGAAGGAGCATGAACCCTTCCAAAAGAAGTGGGTGATAAGGAAGGCAGGTGGGAACAGGGCAGGCTGGGAACACTTTCTAGGTAGGCCTACCTTAGAGGCAGCCCTGATCCCAGAGCAGAACCTGCCTGGAGCCTTCTGGTGCTGTTGCTTAGGTATAGCACAGGGACTGGGGGAACAACAACAACAACAGCTAATAATAGTAATAATAATAGTAATAGTAATAATAATAATAATAATAATAATAAAAGTCCACTATCAATCAAGCTTTGTGTGCTGAGCCAGTGGGACTTGTACCCAGAAAGGCAGAGGATGTTGTTCTTTTTCACATAGAGCTACAAGTAACTGAGATACTATGGTGACACACATTGGAAACAGCAACCTGAGGGGCCCAGTTTCCTACTTGGATTCCCACACGGCAGAGTGCTATATCAGGAGGATGACCCAGCAGTGTATCCCATAGGATAGGCTTGACATAACTTGCTGCTGAGATGCATCTTCTCTGTACTGTGGGAAATGAGTTTTCTCTGCTGTTTAAGTCAAAGCTGTAAGTAAGCAGTGGAAAAAGGACCCCGAGTCAAACCCTTTCCTGAGCTGGGTGCTTGCAGCACTGCTGGTGTAACGTTAACATTACGTGGCTTTATAATGAACATGTGCATAGTTGGATTTAACAGCCAGCCACTCGGCTGAGCAAACACTTAGAGGGAATGGGAGGAGGGAAAACATCTATTTTCTTTAACCAATACAAAGGATGACTAATTACGTCAGGAACAGCTGCGGTGCCCCTGAAAGGACAGAAGACCAGCTGATTTCTGCCACGCTTCCCCAGCCAACTGGCAACACCTGAGCACTGCAAGGTAAAAATCAGGCTGTGTGCTTCGGCCAGGTCATTAGGGCTCCATTTGGAGAGAAGCGAGCAGGGAACAGGCTTTGCTTCACTGCTTAAAGAGCTACTCAGAAAGGGGTGTGTGGGTGAGGGGGGGGGAAGGAAATATAGGGGAGAAATATTTCAGCCCAAAGTAATATTTACTTGGGTGCTTAAAACTTTGTAAAATGCCCTGGAGGTCACAAGCCATTCATCCTGCTGTGTATTTCTCTTTAAGAAGGTGCTTGTAAGTAGTACTGGAACACGTGTGATGAGGGGTTGCCATGGCAAACAGGTTTTGGCAATATTTAAGACAGAGTTTTATAGCACGGCAGAATAAATAAGCATGTTAAAGCCACATACAGTAACTTGTTGGCACATACATTAATGCTCCCAAGGGCTGCAATAACTTAAGCACCCTCCCTTTAAATATTTTTCAGAGTTGTTTTTTTTTTCTTTTTTATTGACTACATGCATTTAGTATTAGGGAGAGGAATGTCCCATTTCCACTCCCTTTTGAAGTGAGTAATTGAGGCAAAAAAATAAATAAATAGAAAGGAGGACTGTCTCATAAATCATAAAGGGCCGTTGTATGCAGACAAGAGGGGCAATATTTCCTACCATACACGAGGAGAAGCCAAATCCTAACTTGCTCTCTCTGGACATGGGGTAGATTGGTGCATGTTTCTGATAGAGCCTGAATCATCAGAAATAGCTTTGCACCATTTTCTGTACTTTCTGTCTTGCTGTTCTGTGCCAAGCCTGTCTCCCACACCGTGGCACTGAGATAGTGGCTTGAGTGTTAGTGTTTTATGAGCCACCTGTTCTGTTCCCAGCTTGGCTCCCAGTCCCCACCAGTGAGTCCCTACCAGATCTGGAAAACCTCCCTGTAGCACTTCCTCAAAGCTGGGAGCAAAGAGGCAAATCTCTGCTTGTAAGAGGGCTCAGGTTTGTGGTGCTCTTAAAGGTGAACATAAATTACTCTTTATAATGAAAGCTCTGGTTTAAGAGTTATTAGTGTGTTAGACCTGGCTTTATTAGCTCGGAGGTTTCAGAGCCATGTGGGAGGTGTGACACTGGCTCCCTCTTCTGTGGGAAGCGGTAACCTTTCCGGTTTGGAGAACTGAAGCTGCCAAAGGCAGGCAGAGCCCGCAGCATCTCCCCATCCCCTCCCACCTCCGCTTCATTGGCATGAAAGTGCATTAGTGTGGACATGATGTGAGAATGCCCAGCCGTAAGGCAGGTGGCACAACCCTGCCTCTTCCCTGGGGGAGCAACGGATGGCTGAAGCCTTCAGCCAGAGCTGGCAGTAATCATTTCCTGTTAAAAAGTGGAATATTGGCAAGAGAGATGGACCTGATTCTCCTCATGAGCAAGGATGTTACTTGGGAAGGGTGACAGAAAGTACACACACTCAGACAACAAGAAGGCTTTGGTCCATACTTGCCCCTGCTATGCTCAGAAGTAGAATGTTTTGCATACTCCATATGGGGTTAGGAGGACCAAGAAGACCCCCGGTCCTCTCTGCGATCGCCAGAGCTGCTGGGCTCTCCTAATGCTTTATGTACACTCAGCAATTGCCAAACCACGCTCAGAACTCAAGAAACAGGGGAGGGGGAAGGTCGGTTATTTTTATATGTAATCTATATTTATAATATCGCATGCTGATAGGTTCATTATGAGTTGCAATTCACTGAGTAAAAGAATCCACGGGGGAGGGATCCTGCATGGAGAGAAAAGAAAGAGAAAGGCAGGAAGGTGATTTCTATGCCTATAAAGGCATCTCCTGGGCATAGACAGTGTGAAGACCTACCGCGTCCTTCTGGTGGTTTGGCTCTGTGTGCAATTAAAGCCTAGCGGAGCTGTCAGGGGCTGTTGACAAATATATTATCAGCAACTCGAGTTAAGCAAAAATGACTTAAAATTAATCCATCTCTGCCCGGTGTTCCTGTTTCACATCCGAAGAATGTGCCAGGAGGGGGAAGTACAAACCTGACAGCGTTAGGGGAACCTCCTCAAGGTGGAAATTTGCAAATAGGGCTACTGTAGTAAGTAATGAGAAGCTGCAGGGCTTTCAATTATCCCACATAGTCTGTCTCCTCGCAACTTGACTGACAGCTAATTATGCTGGTGCCATTTTTTTTTTTTCTTTTTTTGGCAGTGGAATTTAATCTCCCAGATGGAAAGCGAATCAATCTGCCCATCGCTGCAGCTGAGCTGTACTTTGGCTCAACTTTAATTTATTCTCCGAAGCCGAAGGAGGCTGGTCATTTCAAGGTACAGAAATATCACATTTCTCCTGTTAACCAGCCTGGTAAAAGGAAAGGGGGAAAAAATAAAAGGAAGAGTTGGGATTTTGAAGGCTACGCTTTGAAATGTTGTCCTTGCTTTGCATTAGGAAACAGCAGCATCATCTCCCTTTGATTCCTGTGCGTGGAATCTGACAAGGAAGAAGCATTTATGAGCCGGGTGCTAGTGATAATGGTTAAACATGAGTTGTGGAGGCATTAAGTGGGATTCTATGGAGGAATGAACTAAATCTCCGAAGAACTCAACACAAAAAGGAATTGGTGGCAATTCTGAAGCACTTTAGCCAGTGTGCAATAGTCTGGTTCCCATTGGGTTTCACACCAGGGATATAAATACAATCTTTCTACTTACCTGCGCTCTTCAGGCCTATCAATTATGCTGCTCCCTCTGAGTTGCTGTTACAACTGTAGGTATTACTGTCCTCTGCAAAACCAGCACAGAGCAGAGTATGTGACTAGTTACCATCGGCTGCAGACCTGATCTTTGAGCGGCCAGGCAACTACAGCTCCTGTCAGCGCTATTTTTCAGGCTGGAAACCCAATTTTAGCTGGGATCAAAGGGAAAACGAGCTCACAAAAACTTGAGGTTAACAAACATGGGGGAAATTAGAGCCTGGTTTTTCTGCAGACTTCTGCTTGTTTGGCTAACAAGGAATGTTCTCCCTTGTCAGCCTGTATGCGGTACCTACATTCCAGCTGAGTTCTTTACCTTCTGGTGTACCTTCTCTGAGTTCTTAATTTCTCAGCCTCGTTGGCTGTATACACTTTGGCTTTGGAGAGTTCACAGACCAAAGAGTTCCTGATTCCTTTTGACTGGAAAATAAGCATTTCTAAGAGTGCTTTGCTTATGCCTTGTGAGTCAGATTCCAGCCTCCTTGCACTTGTACAAATACTTGGCTGTTTTACTGCACTAAGTCCGCAGGCTGAAAGATGAGAAGCTCTCACATCTCGCTGCCGATAGCCATCTCTTCTTATTTACATACAGTAATTGTAGCCATGATGCTGCTCCCAATGAATCATAAACTGATATTTCACAGTTATCTTGTCCGTAGAAGCATTTGTTCATGATAAATCTCCCAAGATCAGACGCTCTGATGCTGTCCCATCAAGTGCATTCATTACTTTGCTGAGTGCTGTGTGACACTTTAAAGATGGAGCCTGTGCGATGCCCTCACAGTCTGTAGCAGAGAAGAGATATCACTGAATGGATGATCAGAATGTTCATGAATTGTGCTCTGTGGAAATAATGATCAGTACCTGGGGAAAAGCAGCGCAGGAGAACCAGAACGTGGGATTGGAAAGTGACATTGTGTGTTTTGTAGCACATATTTGTGGTTATAATACCACTGAGAGGTATTTGTATCCTCGGGTTGAAAACAGGGATCAGAACAGGGACAGCCCCCACTGCATTTCTGTACCTCCTGGCACCCGTGGTTATAGAGATCAGTCCTTGCTTGGCCGCTTTACTTTTCCAAATGCCCCGATCTCTGTGCAGCGCTGGATGCCCGAGGAGGCAGTGGAGAAGGAAGAGATGAAGCAGGCAGGTTTGTTTCCAGACTTCTGCCCAGGGCACATCTGAGAACAAGGGGGGAGATCTCAGTCAGGGTTGCAGGACAGATGTGGATGTTAGGAGCCTGCTCGTAGCTCTGCATCTGCCAGAATGCTAAACCCAAACTTCCGAAAAGGTTGAGATCTAGAAGGGAGCTGAAGGAAATGCAGCAAGATTTGTTACTGAATCTTAAATTAATCATGAAGGATGGAGGGCTGATTCCAGTGGAATGTAACATGAGACTGAAAGTCTAACCTGTCCATCACGGCGCTAATCATCCAGAAGACACATCTGCACTGCGGTTACCAAATACTCTGCCCTCCTCCAACTGCTTTAGGAAAATAAAGGTTACACAAATGTTGTTATTCATTGCTTCCATTTCTCCAGGGGGGAAAAAAGGACTTCAGGAAAGAAGGATTCAAAGGGGCAGATGAGCTGCAGTGTGATTATGAATTCTTCCCCTTCAGTGGGGAAAAGAGAGAGACCCCCAATTTGCATTTTTGCTTACTTCCTCTCAGGGGCAAAGTAACGCTTCTGTTAGCAGCTAATTGCATCTGAAAGCCAGCCTGGCAACCTGACCATGACTGCGGTGGGGTAATTATACCTGCTCAGCTAATCATAGTGGCTGACAACTTAGGATGAAAAAAGCTTTGGCAGGATGATAGCCTACAGAATTAGGGGGAACTGCTAAAGTACTACAATCTTTGATTCACCCAAAGGACAGTATTACAGCGAATTACCTACAGGAGGAAAAGTCAGTGGAGTAGAAGCAGAAGAGCAGTGGAAAGCAAGGCTCGGGGCAGCGGATGGAAAACGCTGCTGGCTGCGATGTTGTTTTTAACACCTTAAAGGATTCCGAGAACATTCATTTTAACCATTGTTTTCAGATAAGTTCCCTAAAGGACTGCAACAACGAAAGAACAAGCAGTGAAGACAAGTTGACTGAGACTTTAAGTGCTGGCCTTCCTTAAACGATTAATTTCTTTTTGCATATGGCACGTTCAGCTGTTAGAAATGCACGGAAGACAACCCCCAAAGTGATGTTGTTTTGGTCCCAGTACACATTAGCAGCAATTTCTTCTGTTTTTCTTGTTATACATGTAACCAGATACGAGTCTTTCAGGTTATCAAATCTACGCCACAATGTGCTGGGGCTGCACCACGTGGCCGAGTTCAGACTTGTTCTTGGATCTTTGGCTTCTGCTTTCCCTGCACGGCCTGCTGGGTTGCAGGACCTGAGAGCCTTGTTCTCCAGGCTGTGAGGATGGTGGGCGATTCACAGTAGGCAGTGGAAGCACCGGGGGTTTAGGAGCTTTTGTATGAGTGCCATGAAGGAGAAGGATGCTCTGGAATTTGTACAAAAGGAGAACGCAGTGATGCTCAGTGCTGTAAGTGACGTTCCACAGCTGAGTTATAATGAGAATAGAGACCTTCTTAAAGCTCTCAGGTCAGGGTTCTGCCTGCTGTGAGAAGCAAGGCATTGCACTGCTCACGGCCACGTGAGAAGCATTGATAACAGTTTCTGTTTACTGTGGAACATGACGCTGAGAGCTCTGATCCTCATCAGGTGGGAGATATTCACGGGTCCTTTTGCAAATCAGGGGCTGAATTCATACAAGGCAAACTCTGCACATCACAAGCGATGATGTGAACTGCACACAGAGCCAGTGGCTGAAGAAGTGGATGAGATCTGCAGCCAGAAGAAGCAAGTCCGTGTCATTTGAATTATGGCACAGTTTGCGTTGAGATTTTCTCAGTTCAAAGTTGACATCTCTTCATTTTGTGTAACAGCATAAAATATCTGTTAAATACCACTGCAGGCTCTATTTCTAAAGGCTCTGAAAATACCAGTGATTAAATACGTTAGAATTTACTGTAATGTGTAAAAAGACCAAGAAGCTGCAGTCTGTTGGGTACGCACTTGTTAGGATGTGCCCGTTCCTTCTGCAATGAAAAAGGAAGGGTCCTTCTCATCCCAGGCGTCCCCTCAGGACCCCCCTCCTCCATGCTCTTCTCTGCTTTTCAATCCTTTCAGTGACACCTAGTGACATTTGTGCAAAGTGCAGCTTCGTGTTTTCTGCATCAGGACCAACACAACGGCAGGAATGTGCCATTCACAACTCAGTGCTGAGGCACGGTAGCTGCCTTATTGCTGCAGGAGCTGCTATTGTTAAAGACTGACACTATAACAAATTGCAGTTTGATTTCATCGTATGGTCAAACACCTCGTGCTTGATGCATGGAATTCATCCACTCTCTGCTCCTAATTCTGCTCACTTAGAACAGCACTGTTCTATAAATGCCTTCCAGTGTTGTCACTGTTGCTCCTCTGCTGCCCTTCCCTCAATTGCTGAAAGTATTCACAATCCTATGCAAAAAGAAAACAAAACAAACACTCGACAGAACTTAAGCTTACCTGCTTTTAATACTTGGTACTGAGTCCCGAGTTTACTGAAAGCAGTCAGATATCTTCCATTCATTGCTCTGGATCAGCACTCAGGGGTGATGCGAAGCACTTTCATCAACAAATGAAGTTTGTAATAGAAATGGAAAACGTATGCCTACTATTGAGAAGGCGAGCTAAAGACTTCAAAGGAAGAGCTTCCTCTTCAGAGAGCATTCATATGCTTTTGAACGTGTAACCTTTCCTTTCTCAAAGTACAAAAAACAAGTGGCTTCCGTAAGGTTTATGTTGGTATGGATTTCAGCTGTGCAAGTGATATAGCAACCAGTGCAAACTGGGCTCATAAAGATTTGGAAATAATACAGAATGGCTTCAAACAACCCCATACTCAATGACTGGAACTAGTTCAAAACAACCCTAGGCCTTACTTGATTTAAGAGGCTGGGACCTCTCACACTAAGCAGCCAATTAAGTCAGCTCCTTCTAGGGGAGATCTGAAGCACCAACAGGAAAGTCTGAGTGCTCACAGAAGAAAGGGTCAGTTGTGAGACTTACTGAGTTTGCAGACATCCTCTCAGTGCGTTATAAGATGCCCAACATCTCCAGACAAGATTCCGGGCCACTGATGGAGACCTGCTGTAATTCTGACAGCTAACTTCTCCGAATTCAAAAGATAATAAAGGTTAAAGAGAAAAATTCCACTCCACCAACAGCAACAGTTCAAACATTTTACTAAATCAATTCACACGATCTCAAAATTGTAAATATAATTAAGGACAAGAGGGTCTCTGCATCTTTTTCTTCCAGATTTATCGTTAAGACAATAAACAAACACAAATTAGGTTTAGAGCATCTGTTCTTTTAAAAAATGAAAGGAACGCCACTCGATGGATTGATAAAGCACCACAACACAGTTACAAAATAGGGTCGGCCTGTTTCTGTCACGAGTAAAAGACTACATTTTCCTAACAGCTTCCTGCTTCAACCCATACTTCATTAAAATAAAACTATAAAATCTCCTAGATTACACTAAGTTCAGACGATGCCTGGTACACAGTGCATTAACAGCAGTAATGCCAACTATCAGTGCCAACATAAAACATTTTAGAAAGTAAAAAACAAAACTAAAATGAATCCAAAAAACCAAAACAAAACAAAACAAAACCACCTTTATTTCCCTAGATGAGCAAAATTTAAAATAAGGGATGTTCTGCTTCACGAGGAGTTAAGGTTTTGGAGAAGAGGAAGGGTAGAAAGGGGGGCTGGTACTGCAGCTTCCTATGCTCAGTTGGCATCTAGTTTGGCCATTTCCTGCACGTATATCCCTATACTCTCACTGTCAAAGAGCACGAAGTACACCGTCTTGATTGAAGAGGACATTGTTGACACAAAGTAGCTGGAGATGGCTTTCAGGATCAGCTGCGCAGCGGTTTGCTTTGGAAAACCGTTTCTAGTAGGGGAGACAAAAGAAGAAAAGAAAGAAAATCAAGTCCTGCTGAACAAGCTTTTGATAGCGTAAACTTGCATGGAATGCTCAGGCTTTTCCCTAATGCAGCACAGTAACTAAAGCTACGAAGCTAGTGTTTACCATCTGATTTAGAAGCTACAAAGTTGTTTGTTTAGGCAAGGCTTAAATGTTCAAACACAAGAAAGCATTCCCAAAATAGGAACGCAGAGTCCACATATGTTAACAGGTTGAACCGTTCAGTATCTGCTGGCTCCATTGGTCTGGTTTAGTGGACAGGTAAAGCAGTGGCCAGACACCTAAGAGCTCAGGAGAGCCTCACAGTCAAACCCAACCTGACAGCAAAGCTGACAGAGGGAAAAATAAAAGGGAAAGAGAACTTGGTGCAGAAAATAAGCATGAGAAGACAAAGTACAACATGGCTTTCCTGCTCTTCATGGTTAACAATACAGTGCAGAATTAAAGAAGGGACTTGCACGGTCTTGCAGCAGGCTGAAAGTGGAGAGAATGAGTGCTAGTAGTTTGGCAGTGAGAAAACAAGTCCAGCAAAAGTAGAATGGACTCAACAAAGCCATGATCTCAATTATAACAGCTTTGTAAGAAGTCATGGCACTGCTGCAATTCTGGCAGTTGGAATTTTGACAACAGCAGGATTTTTTTTTCTATCTATCTTTTTTATTCCTTGTAATTCCATAAGTCAGTGATTAACAACCCCCCCCCCCATGATTTATTACAGTATTTTTAGAAGAAGAAAAAACCAAGAGCTGTTTTTGACTAGAACCACAGCCACCTGGAAGTCAGCAGAATGCAGCTGCTGCCCACAGTATGGCAGTCTATGGAACTAATTATTTTGTTCATGTTATTTCTTCCAAGTGTGTGTGTTGCTTACAATTACACATGACAGGGGGAAATTCCTGCTGCACGTGCTTTGAAGGAGGAAGAGATAGCTCAGTGTCAGTGACAGAGGGCAGATCAAGCCCTATGGAAGTACTATCAGGCTTTTCCAATAACCACACTCTGCTACTGGTCACCTGGAAGCAGTATGAGCCAGCATCCTCTGCACGGAAGCTCAAACTGAAGGACCTCCTGAAATTAATGCTGCCATGAGGGGAGCCATGGAGAGCAGCAGCAGTACACCTCTGGATAATATAAATGCTTGAAATCACAGTACAGACATGTCTGTGACAGGTTTGATAAGCGTGATTCATTTTTCTAAGATCTATGTATACAAACAGCACAGCAATAGAATTAATTTAATGATGCAGTCGATAAAAAGAGACATGCAAGGAGCAGAGGAAGGGATGATTTTTCCTTGATTGTGAAGGCTGCTCTTCCCAAGCACATCATCCACTTTTCTTTCTCTGTAGATCACTACCCATCTTTTGCCTTACTACAAATCATATCTTCTTCCTCCTTTCTTCATTGTAGTTAAGAACAATATCTTCACTAAAACTATTTCCGTACAAGTCCCCATCAATTCAACCAGTCTCTAAAGAGACATAACCATATAGCTACATCTAGAGTGGAAATGCTAAGTCAGGGCTTGAAGCAGTGATGGAGCACCTGGTGAGAAGGCAGAGCCAAACCAAGGGAGCAGGCAGTGTAGTGAGCAATGGAAGTGTACCTGAGGCCTTCTGAAGGTAAGCAGCTGCTTTCTTTTATTTCTGTGCTTACTGCTGTTGTGTTTGAGTGAACACTCGCTTGCAGCAAGGGATCTCAATGCTTTGCTGTGATTTCCATCACTTTACACACGTTATAGTAATTAGCAACTTTCAGAGCTCTATCTTTGTTTCAGCACTCATTGTGCTGTTGGAAAGTGGTAGTGATAGGAATGGTACAACTTAGGAAACTTCCAGAATTCAGACTCTCCTGTGAACAGAAGCTCTGCTGCTGAATTCCAGCAGGGTCTGAGCAGTCCCCAAGGGGAACAAACAGTAAAAAAGAAATGAAATAATCACAGTTCTCTGTTGAAGGATGCTTTATGAAGTTAAGTAAAATACAGAACACTGATGACCTTTAACTTAGCCTTCCATTTGAGCCAACTAAAGCGTGTAATACTGACTCACAACATAGGGAAAAATTAATAACTTTCAGATTGTACAGATCAATGGATTTCTCAGTTTCCTCAAAAACTTAAGCTTAGAATAGAAGCTGGGCTCAGTTCATCTGTGCCATTAACAGGAGCACCATGACCATGGATTTGCTCACTGAAGCACTGAACTGATAACAAATCCTTGCTATGCTCTCGCTCTCATTACATGCAGCAGGACACAAAATGAGAAAGGCAACTTGCCTATGTTGTGGGCAGCTTACTGCATGTTACCTTGCCACAGAATATACTCCAAGAGCAATTCTGTAGTACTGCTGCTGTAATGTGCTGTTATTCGTGCCACCTGAAGACAGTGTGTGGGTATTTCAGAAATGGTTACACGGAATAGTACATCTGCTTCTTTCTTTTCTGAAGAAGACAACCTTTCCCCCCCCCCCCCCCCCCCCCATCTATTGGAGCAGAAGAGAAAAAAGAAAAGCACTCTGAAAACATTTGTACGCTTCCAAAGCTGCTTGAGTTGGCTGGTGAGAACAAGCTGTGTGATCTGATGGCAGTTGTGACAGCAGAGCTACTTCCTACTGTTGGCTTACACAGAGAAAAGGGCATGCAGTCAGCATGCCTCCACATCTGGTTGTTTGCGAGTTACTTGTGAGTGCTGCATCCTGGCACAAACAGAGCAGACATCTGATGAATTTTGCTCATAAGAAGGATCAGTCACAAGGGAGAACATAAAAATCAAGGTATACGCTGTTTCTGAATTGTTCAAAGTGGATTCTGAAGCCATACAGCTTCCACTTCCTCGATGTTCCTGCAAAGGTGGTCACAACAGGGTGAAAGAGAGAAGAGCAGGTTGATCAAGGGGAGGCATGCACAAAAGGAAGCTGAATAAAAGGAGTTGTTTAAGACCTGCTGTAGGGGGGAAAAAAAGCAGATGGAGAGGAGGAAAATCAGAAGTGAGATACTGACCAGTGGCCACGTGTGGGCTGTAGGGTGAAACAGAAGCCTCTTACAGTGATCTACTGTTCTGAGTTATGGTCCTGTGAAATGGCTGTTGGAGAACTCAGCCAAGTTGGTGTCCATTCTGTCCAATGTCCAGTGACCTCAGGATGAAATCCCTGCTTTGAGGACTATTTTATTTTCAATCTCAAACTCTTGTTTTCTGTATTCTACTGCTGGCCCTACCAGACTGAACTCCAGGCTACCCTTGTACAGCACCCAGTTTGTGCTTGCCACAAGTTGGCTGTAGCTGTGCATCTGGCCCACTGAAGGCTACAAGCATGCTATTTTATTTTCCCCCATGATTTATTTGAACTGCCCTCATGTAATCCCATTCCTCAACTATAAAAGAGAATGAAACTGTTTATGTGGATTTATTGGGTGATGTCTGCTTGACAGATGTCTGTACTAGAACAGCTGCATACATGTGGTGTCTTTGGTATTTGCTGTCTTTAAAAGCTTTACTTTTTTAACACTTCTGACTTCATAAGAAAACAAGGAAAGAGTACTGTCAGAATATACTGCTCTCAAAAACTAATTTATGCTTGAATATTTCTAATTAAAGAAGAAAGGGGAAAATAAACAACGTATGTTTCTCTGTGCCAGTTGATTTCTCTCCATGTTTTAAAAGCACCACTTCAACTGGCATGAGTAAGAGCAACATACATATGCCAAGTTGAACACAGCAGCAGATCTTGCCTGTCAGTAACTGCATTCCATAACAGGACGTGGATCTTATGATTATTCAGGGTTTCAACATCTCCCATCATCAATTAACTGCTTTGCAACAACAGTCTGAAATGGGCACCCTCCAGAAAAGAGAGAGATCTGTGGAACACACTTCTCATAGTCTTGCTTTAGGCACCTACGTACTGAACTCCTTAGCATCTTTACAGTCTATGGAACAGCACAGCTTCTCCAGAAGAGCAGTTCATAGAACAGCCTAGTTTGGGTATCCTGGATTATTCTGCAGAAAGCTGCTTGTTTCACTGAGCAATCTTTGAACCAACAGCTATCAATTCAACAGGTCAGTATGGATCCTTCACTCCAAAGTTTAAGTAACAGAAGCAAGCTTTGTAAAATGACACCCACTCAAAACAGCCTTATTTGGAGCTTTTTCTGATGTAAAACACTTGAATTTATTATCCTAGCAAAACTTCTATTTCTTTATAGTTATTCACCCTCAAGCAGTGCTTTCTGCCATACAAAGAACAGGCAGAGATGAATCCAGCACTACAAGGTGGCACCATGGGAAGAACATTCCTGCAGAAGATCAGCCAACTTCTTTCATGGCAACTTAGAAAGTGCCAGTTGTTTAGGGTTAAATATACCACTGTGTAATTCAGCATAGATCTGGTCTTCATAGTGAACCATCAGGGGCCATACGTTCCAAACCTCTTCCCAAATCTAAGTCTGTCACAATTCTGGCCTATATTTAGATTCTTAGGAACATTATCCAACTTCCTGATGGCACTGAGTGTTCTGCACAAACCTAGAGAACCTGAACTTCAGAATTGAGCTTTCAAAATCTTGGCAAAGACTTTTAGGATAACTTTTTCTTTCTGAAAGAGTCCCACGATGTAAACTTTGTGGAGCTGAGTTTATGGATTTGGGTGAAAGATTGAAGTGACTCTGCAAATCCTGAGAATCGGGGCTCTTCAGGTCTGCTGCTTAAACAAACGTTAAGACATCTTCTAGCCATCCCCAAACTGTAGTAGGCTTAGTTATGTGCTAAAACCAGGTGAAATAGGCTCTGTTTCTTCACGCTTTCCTCTCTATCTCAAATTGATACACTCTTAAAAGGCATTTTTGCTCTTTAGACTGTTTGTACATTGTAAGACTGCAGGGATTATGCTAGACATGCCAAAGTTTAACCGTTACTGGGAAAATATGACAGGCTCCATGTGCAGCTTGGATCCTAGAAGAAACATTTAGTTTGGGGAACTGAAATCAATGAACAAGAATGAAGTTAGCGTGGTAGAAATGGGTTTTGTATGCAAGAAGAGACAGGAACTTGTAACAGGAACTCTAACACTTAGAAAATGTAGTTGATATCAAATATCAGGTTTGTGTATTGGCCTTACCTGCCACTGCCAATTGAAGGAAACGCAATTGATTTCAGTTTCTTTTCATCAGCCAGAGCCAAGCAGTTCTTCACTGTCTTTTCCAGCAGCTCCTCGCATTTGTCTGAGCCCCAGCCTGGGCTATTACAGTGGATCACAAACTTTGCAGGCAATCCATGGCCAGCACTGACAACAGCTAGTAAGGGATGAAAGTGAAACACAACTCTCATTAGCATTAAAAGAATGCATCTGTGATTAAAACAGCAAACAATCGACAGACATTCCTTTATCCCCCCTGAATGTTTTAGATTAGAAATCACACAGGTTTAAAATATAACAACATGATTACAGAGACTTTCCCATTTCCAGCTGTACTTTGCCACAGTAATTTATCAATCATAACTATAATAGAGCTTATTTTGGAGAGCAAGAATTCATGACTGACATCAAAGGAAACACATTTATACTGGGGATTGTGGAAATTTGTGTAATGTCTGAGAAAAAGGCAGTAATCTCATAGAATGTGAATCTGTTCTAGGGATGATCTTGCTTTGGTTCAGAGTTTAAAGCAGAGCTACAATAAGTATTAGGATGCTGCCCTGCTGGAGTTATGACTTGTGTGACCTTCAGCTACTCTTGCTATACAGTTTATTTTCCAGCTAACCTCTGCTAACAATGAAACCCAAATTGGATCAGTTCAGAGCTTTCAGTGTTCCACAAACTGGTAAGGAAGGCTGGAAAAGAGGTAAATTAAAGCTTTTGTTTCCGCTTTTGTTTCTGAGAAATTGTAAAGACATTTTGTGCCATTTCATAACTTTGGGCCCAGCTCTATTTGAGCTTTTTAACGAATGGGTCATCAGAGACTGCTTACACAACGCCAATTCTGAGTGACTTTTTTCATGTTTTTGGCGGACTGTCAGACAGGATGCAATAACAGCTTTACAAACTTTGATTCACACTGTTTATACACCAACAGGTGAGGCCCTGTATGTACAGGGAACTTTTACCACACCAAGTGAATGCCATCCCCAGGGTGCTGTCAGGGACACAGAAGGATTACCAGGGAAAAGCAGAGAGAAAGAGAAAGCAGACTTTGTCATGTGACGTTCTGACAGGTTCATCAGGATGTTTTAAAGGACAGTGAAAGCACAAGGGCTGATGTTGAGAATCCACAAATCCATAAAAGCACATTGAATAACTTCAACTCTAGGCAGCTTTCGTTTGTCCTTGTAGGCAACTAAAATGTTGGCAGGTGCAGACTACATCATAAATCCAAGAAAATACTCATAAAAGCAGCTGATGTTTCTCTAATCAAATGTGAAATGCTGGTAATTCCTTCACACTGAAAGAATAAAAAGCAGTATTGATACACATCACCAATGTCAATATTTCTCAGACTGGGGGTGTATTCTAGAGTAGTCATTAACTCATTAGGATTCTGTTGAAGACAGCTGTTAATTACCCAGAGCAGCTGTCCCTTACTTTAAATGCAAATGTTTTGAAAGGGGAAGTAAATTTTGCTATAGAAATAAACAAAAAGAACCACTGCCACGTTCTGTGCTGGTTATAGGCATGGTCTGGATCCTGGTTGTTTTATTAAAGGGATACCCATATTATTGAGGAATCTGAAAACTGGGGATCCATTAATGGGGAAGTTGATTTGTGTCTGGTCTCTTCTGGCATCCAGGTTCTCTGGGGTAGCACACAGCTGCCCATGGGGTGAGTCTAACCTGATCTGAGGGGTGCGTTGATGTCTGAGAGAAACATTCAGTCTATTTGTGAGCACCGTTTATCTGGCTCAGCGGTGAGTTGGAAAGGAATAGTGGAGATAAAGGAGGAAAAAAAGATTCTAAATATTTTTGAAAAGTAAAGATTCCAAGAAAAACCGAGTAACGTTTTTAAACTCAGGGAAGAAATCTGTATGAGGCACCACAAGTAAACAGCCGCAATTCCTTCTGTCGTAGTTGAAGTCTTTCATCTCTCCCTCAGCTTTAGTCAAAATTGGTTTACAAAACTGCATGTACTGTATTTATTTTTATAGCATAAACACAGATGGCAGAACCAGCATTCTATATGAACCAGCGCGTATCAGCAGTATCACAGATGGTGTCAAATTGCCATTACCAAATGTTAGTACTCTGATGGTAGATTTTTCTCAAATATTGCATAAAATTTGATAACTAGACATCAAAAAATCATACGATTCTACAGTGATGATTTTGGCACTGATTAAATGAAGTACTTAAGCAGGTGCTTGGCTTTAAGCATGTGCTTGAGTTCAGTGAAAGTCAGTGGCATCTTGGCAAAGCAGACATTTAATGCAGTTGAATTCAATTAATTGCTTTTATGAACTGTACCTTCAATGGTCAACATTCCTTGTGCATGTGTGTATCTGTGGACAGCCTGCTCTTACCTGTGATATCACAGCACTATGCCATTTCCTGGTTACTTTAGTAATAGCTACTTAAGATGCAATGTGTTTATTATAACTCTAGAGAACATAGATAATATATAGATAACATATAAAACCAGCAGTGATGAACAGCAGGAACACAGGCAGTGTGATGAATGAGCCTCACCTCCAGCTATGTCCAAGGGCCCGTTCTTTTTCCGAAGCTCAATGACAGCTTCCACAAACTCCTTGCCGCCTTTCTTTTCCAAAGTGCTTCCTGAACAGAGAATTGTTATTTTATTCCTCTCATCCTGGGTTCTCACAGCAGACAGAACTTATCATTATTTGCAATTACGTTGTTCTAAATATTTCTGCCCAAACATTTTTTTTGGGGGGGACTGCAAAGTAAGATCTAAACCTTTTGGGACTTCAGAGTTAGCTACTCATTAAAAACAACAATGACAACAGAAAGAAAAAAAGAAACAAAAAGATAACCCTAAGAACCCAAAAACCTTCCATCTGTATCCCTTGCTAACATTCTCCAACTGATTTTAATGTCAAAACATCTGACGTGACATCCCTATCTCCTTCCTTATCACGAGCATCCATCAATGTGAAATGATGAAGAAGAATGTGCTAGCTCAAAAGTGATTGGAGTTCTGCCACTCCTTCCCTTAAGATTCATTTCCCCTCTCTCTCTTTATAAATGTTTTTAAAGAGCCATTTGCCACAATAAGAATTTGAAACTCACCTGATCTTGGTCCCTGACCCCAACAGGTGGCACCAGGAATGAAACAGTCTCGTGAGTGCAGCGGGCTGCTTTACTTGGTAACTGCCCAGCTTGTTGAGCCACCTTTAACCAAGAGGAAGAGCCTCAGAAATAAGGAGAATCTCTAAGGAACATATTCCTCCAATGAACTTCTCTGACTACAGCTAAGGAGCTGGACAAAGTCATTTTGGGAGGAGAAGAGCTGTGCAGTGTTTCAAGGCAACCAAAAGGTATGCTTTTACCAAAGGCAGTCCATCGCTAAATGGTTTAGATCTTATTTTGCAGCTCTAATTTTAGGTATTAATATATATATATATATATAAAAGAAAAAACAGCCCAAGAAAGCATTTTCCTAACTACATAAGCATCCCAAATAATTCTGCGCTGTGCACATTAATGATTAAGGCAGGTAAGTAAAAAGCAGTGGTATCATAAAGGCTCTGATTTCAGATATTAATCCAAAACTGATTTCCAAAAATTCAGAACTAGGATCCCTAAAGATTTAGGCTTTATTTAGTGAAGCCCCTCACTGTCACTGATGGAGAAAGGACAAAAACAAACCCATTTTCTGATGGAAGTGCACATACTGTATGCTCCGTGAAGCAGAGCCCCTCCTCCAAGGTTCAGTTAATAAATAAGAGTTATAGTTCTGAGAACTAAGAGGACTGCCAGATGCTTTCGTTTTGACCCCGTTGCTAAATTTCTTCCAAAAGGACCATTAGAAGTTTCTTGAAAACAAGGCAGCATTTGTTTGCTCCTTCAGAAACTGACCCTGCCTCTATTTTGCTGTTGGTTTATTGCTGTTGGGGTACAAAAGCTGAGGATAATTTTAAAATGTACATCTCGTAGTTTGCTTTTTCATAACTAATTCAGAATTGCAAGATCAGACTGTAAGTCAGAGTGTAATTTGCTCCTTGGACTCAATTAAGCTTTATTTTTATGTCAATATTTTGCTCTAAGCTTCTTTAGACAAACTCCACACCAAGATTGTTATGAAATTCAGTTAGCTGTGCAGCTGAGTACAAGGTACCAACTAGCAAATCTCTTTGACAAGGCAGCAATGTGTCCTAGGAGAGTGGCGTGCCCAGGACTGGTGGTACAGAGGAGCACTACCTTTACAACAGCTTTGGCTGAACCTATTTACCTGCTGTGGCTGACATGAGGGAATCTGTAAAATCACTCTGACAGGGAAGGGATAGGAAAGAAACAGTTTTCCGTTCTGGTTATATTCCTGTTCTATGTATTTCCATATCCCTCCTGCTCAGATCTGTGTATGCATTCCAGTTATATTCCCCTTGAGTCCATGAACTCAGATCAGCCCTCAAACCCACGACATTCATAATCCTTAGATTTTCTTGTTTCAAGGGGAGACATAATTAAGCCTTGAACAGAACCTAGGAACAGAAAAGATCTATTAACTGGGTCATCTCTTTGCCATTGCAAAGCTGTCGTACATTTAATGGAATTTAGCCTAGTTTTCCCTAATTCAATCTAAAAGGATCAACTTATTCCCTTCTACTGGGAATTAATTTATAATTAAAAGCAACGAGCAACCCTGTCAGCTCATTTCACTGAGCTCTTGCAGATATGGTTGAAAGAAGAACATATGTGATACCAGTGATGTTTTCTGCTCTTCTCAGTAATGTTCTTCTTCCGATTAATAGTGAGGATTTATATTGAAATTCCTTCATTTATGTTGAAATTACATTTCAGAACTACGTTGCCAACTGGAAAGGACGCACTGCCTTTAATCATTTCCCACCACATTAGCAAGTTTCTTGATGGAAGTCTCGCTTCACAGCTTCAAGGTTAGTAGCTTATTTGCTCACAGGCATAAATATGTGTCACTCCCATGAGAATAAGGTCATTATCTCATGCTTTTGAAGCAGGCATTGGTACCAGTGTTGAAAACAGCGTTAGCAGAAATTTAGGCTCTAAAATTCTCAGGGTAAGCCCCCAGTACACTTACATTGTTAGGGAAAAAAAAATAACAACAACAACAAAAAAAATAATTAAAAATAAATTTAGATGGGTATAAAAGTTAATCACTGGAAGCTAGGCATTTGTGCACTTCTATTCTTTCTTACAGCAGTCAGAGGCAGCAGGAACCTACGCTAAGGTATGAGCAGTGCAGCTCTGAGGGATAATTGTCTTTGTTGAGCAGCTTCTTGAGTATTTCTCTGCCAAAGGGCAGGAGAGAAGCACCTTGTCTAAAGGAGCCCGACAGGCTTTAGAAGCGTATTCTTCCGATAAAAGGAGTTATGACACTTTTCTTTTCATGTCCCTGCATAATGTTTAGCCAGCCAAGTCACAGCTGTTCCCACTCTAACAGGCCATAAAGGGCTACGTTCCTCTGTGCCTTACTCAGAACGGAGCTCCTTGGGAAACAGCGGGTGTTGCAAGGCTTGCTGACCTGCAGTAGGACAAGGGCCCTCCACAAGGGAGACCCTTCATGCAGCGACAGTGAGGCCAACAGGAAGTGTAAGAGGCTGGGATCATGCAGTTGATTGATTTCAGTACGGTGTTATCGCCCTAATCAGTAACTTCCATATTCTGATTTTGCCTTCTCCAATTACTAAGGCAGATCAGACAAAGCGTGGCTACCTGTTTGTAACATCCTTCAAAATATTAAAGGTATAACCAAGATAGGAATTACTCAGGGCAAAGCAGAGGTAACAACTGAAGACGTCTATGATATATGTAATACCTTAACTCATCAGTGTAGCTTAGATGACTAACTGTATGAAAAATGTGTATTTTCTACCCACGTGCCAGTGACACAAGCAACCACTGAGCAGGGCTACAAGCTAATTGGTCCACGAGTTGAAACATGAAAAAACAAATCCATCTTAAGAGTGCTCGGAAAATAAAGTGGGCTAGATCCAGCGTGTCAGATGTGAACATCTGAAACTTGGCATGGAGACAGTGTACTGGAACTGGCCAGAAATCTAAAGATCAAGGCACAAACTGTATTCCATGTCATACAATGTTGTAGTTCATTTTCCTTGGTCGCATGCCTGCACTGTACATACACTGTTCTCGCACTTCAAATTTTGGCGGTGCATTCTGTTGTTACTTTTGAAGGTCTGATTTGGTGATTAAAAATCAGAAAGGCCTACTGAGTTTGCAACAACTCATTTCTTTTTGTTATCAGTCAGGACTGCTGGAAGTGAGAAATAAATGCAAATCTGCATAGCTATGACAAGCTTGTGGCTGCTGATTGACCATGCACACACATACGAACTCCGCAGCACTGAACTTTCCATTACCTACTTCACCACCGGTGTAGATGTCAGAGTTTGTCGGGTGAACGACAGCATCACTGTCGATCGTGGCAATGTCAGCCTGTACAACTTGCAACTACAACAGGTAAACAGATGTATATCAACCACGTTGGACAGAGACCCAGCACAGGCTCTACATTTACACATGTACCAACGTCCATTATTTTCCTACCTTCACATCTCCAAACCTTGCGCCAAAGGAGTAATGCTGAGTGGTGTGTGCAGGTGTGTGTAGAGAAAGGGGTGTAGGGAACAGGAGGAGGAATATTGAGTACGACACGATCAAATAAATGTTAAAATGACAAGTCAGAGCAATCACACGAGATCATTTCCAAAGATTTAAGATCGGCTAACACCCCATTTCACTTGGCAGCATCCTAGAACAACTAATTCCCCACAGAGCATGACACTAAAACATGGAATCTGTTTAAAAAAAGAAATTCATGATTGTCAAGCCAAACAAAATAACTAGTTTCTCCATTTTGTCAGCATCAATAAGCTGACAGAAACTTCTCTTCGTACGCAGAGCAATTCATTACTTGGTTTCTAAAAAGGACGGTTTCCTTATATGGAGGAAGCAACGTATGGCAGGATTTTACTGAATTTGATTTAAAGCATGGCAATGATTGAGTTTGTACTTTAAAGGTAAAGTGTATTTTCTACTTATGCACCGTAAAGGATGAGACAGGTGTGAAAACATACACGTATCTGAGAAAGACTGATCCAAAATTACCCTTCTTGAATCTTTTTCTTGTTAAATTACATACAGGAAACACGGTAGCAGAATTACAGGTTGCATTCCATTAAGGAAGCTTTAAAAAAACAACAGCAGGTGTAATCAAATAACAGTGGAAGGTGGTACATAACGTGTGGAAAGTCAGTTTTTCTTTTATGGTTGGTGAAGAACAGACAGTTGATGGATCTGGGACAGCAGGAGGTTTAAAAGTGATACAACATCAATGATAGTATCTGCAAGTTCAGCGTTGGTGTACTATCAGTTTTTGTTTTCAGCTGAACATGGTTGTGACAGGGAGTAACAAACAGAATTGAAAGAAATAATTGGACTGAATTGCACATGAAATCAAGATGCAGAAAATTTGGGTTTATTCATTTAATCGTTCCCCTTTAAAAAGGGTTATGGCTACTCTGAGTAGCAGAAATAACATCAGAAATTGCAGTCTGAATGGAGAAACTGCTTATTTTGAAAACAACCTGACAAAAAAAAGTATTTTAGTCCTCAAAGAAGCCACGTAAAAACCCCCCAAAATAGCTAACAGTCACATATGATCATTATGGAAAAGAATTTAAATGGAGTTTTAAATTGAATTCAACAAGAAGACTAGCGGTGGTTGCAAGATTTCCAATTCGGTGGAAATGTCTTTTGGATTTGGATCTTCAGCAAGAGAGAACTTTAGAATTTTGGCTCTTATTTAATGAATGAAGCCCTAGAGAGTAAATTCTGGGTTCCATAATTTCCATGTGACCATTAGTTGTGTCAACCCATGCCCCATTTACCTAGGTCATCTTTAAGGTCAATGTCAGCATTGGTAGGATTGATAATGGCCTCCACCTCGAAGCCGGCTAAATTACTGATTTCACTGTGAATAAGGTTCAGCTGAAAAGAAAAGCATGAGGTGGGAAATAACAGGACAGCTGGGAAATCACAGAGAAGCTGCAGAAAAGTGAGCTTTGCAACACAGATGGAGATAGCATCACTGCAAACAAGTATGCAAAATAAATGGCAAGTCATAAAGGAGGGCTGTTATCAAAAATAAATTAAACAACTGAAAACATCAAACCCAAGACTCAAACACTGTTGACGCTGAGAGGAAACAAATGTACCTACCAAAAAGGCCCTATATCTTGGCTTTCAGCTGAGTTCTATTTGAGGTTCTTATTTCAGCATTATAAAAAAGGTATTTGTCTCTTCTTGGAGACACCCTAACAATTCCTTACACACCCACTGGGGGCTGTGCCATGGCTTTACTGGAGCCAGTGAACCTGAGCACGTCTTTAGAAAAGCAGGCACTTGTTTTAAAGAGAACTCCACCAAGGAAAGGCTGCGTTTCCTTGCTAGAGTCACCACCTCCTGAATTGCAGTCATTTGGTCTTCACACACACAGTTCTGCTGGCATTGTGACTGACTGGCCCAGTACTGTAAGCAGGCACTGCTAGGGGCTTATTGCTTCTACTGATACATGAAATAGGACAACTGCATCACAACTTATGCTTGTATTTACAACATGCAGAGTGATTGTTTCACCACCAGCTACCTGGGGTATGTGGAAAGCAATTACAAAAGAGAAAGTTCTTATTCATTTATGTGAGCCTTCAAGCCGACCAAAATTAAGTGAGGCTTTCCTTCTAACCCAAACCAACGTATTCAACATACAAAACGTAAGATAATACATTCAAACATGGCAATTAATGTCTCCTCCACACATATGTGATTTTATTAATAGGGAACATGAATCAGTTCATGAAACCAACACAAATGAATGAGTCGTTTAAGGAGGCCAACATTCATCCATTTAAGTTGTCTGAAAAAAATGCTTCCGTTTCATTCATGTGATTACATGAATCGACTTTCTTTCTCTTTTTAGAAGTCGTCAATTTCATCTCATTTGCATATGTACCCTGAGTAAACTACGCTCCCTCAAAATAAGGTGACTGGCTAAAAATGAGAGTAATTCAGCCCTGCTTTGAGTACGGGTCTGTCTGGGAGTTTGTAATAAAAATCGAAGCAAGCTCGCTTTCCAAATAGCTCAGAGTCCTGTAATACTTCACACCTGGTGAGTTATTCATACTGGAGTTTGAGTCTTGAGTTTGACTACAAGCAACCGCTGTTTAGAAAAAAAAGGGGGAGCGGGGGTGGGGGGAGGGAAGTCAAATAAAACCAAACCAAAATATTAAATCAACTATGAATTTAGAAATAATAATAATAATAATAATAAAAACATATCCAAAACCAAAATACATGCAGACACCAAAAGACTGTTTTGTGGAGATTTTCGTATGTTCCTAAGCATATTTCATTCATTTTAGAGGTGAATCTTTTTGATCCCTAATCGAGCTCTACAGATTTTTGCCCCCAGGTTTATCGGCTGCGTAGTGTGTTGGTTTCAGACCTTGAATTATCTCTGCACCTACTTACAGAAGGGATTTACATTGCAACCAGCTGCTGATTAAAGTTTCAACTTAACAGGAACAATGAAATGCTTAAAAAGTTGCCCATTACTGACGATCTGTGTTGGCATCTATGGATCATTTGATATTAAATTCTGCAGATGCTGTTCAATGCACTGTGAGCTGACTGCCAAACAGGACAGCACAAACCAAAGTTTTCCCATAGAACTATTGCTCAGCTTTACTTCTCAATAGCATGAAGCATTTATTTTAGACAGAAGAAATGAACCTTTAAAGGGCCACCCTTAAAAAAAACCTAGGACAGCTTGGATATCCGTGTGCAACCTTTACATTATTGGGAGTTTCACACAGGATGAGTTTCATAGTACACAGTGAAGATGTATTTTGCAGGCCAACGTGCTGCTATTTTTCTGAAAGCCCAAACTCTAATGCTCAGGCTTGAGGTCTGATGGTTTGCACTGTAGCTCACTTTCCCACTAAGAACACACAGAACAGAAATACAAGACTAATTAAACAGCTGTGATCAATAGGAATATTCTTACTTTCAAACTGAACAGCTCAAAATATTTTAACACGTTAAGCTTTTCTGCCATCCGTGTAAGGAGTGTAGTTGTATCTCCATTCCATAAATGGGGAAAGCAACAGAGAGAGAAGGGGTGGATTCACCGTATCTCTTAACTGGCCAAATCCAGAAGCCAGGAGTCCAATATCCCAGGCCTTGACCTGGGCCACCTAGTACCCTCCTGACCCCAGAGAGGCCAGCAGCTTTTCCCTCCCTCAAAACACTCTTTAGAAGTGAGGTTATGTTGAATGGAAGAAAGGTCATCCTGCAACCAGGCAGTCACCTTTTGTCCTCAAACACTCCCAAAATAAGCACCATGCAGGGAGAGCCTAAGGAATCAAACCACAGCACTGTTATCTACAACAGCTATTGAGGTAAATTCTGCTGTTACTATATTTATGAATATCACATGGCACTAATTTAAGGCATTTTAAAGTCAGTATTATCTTTTTAAACATCAGTTGTGTACAGAAGTGGCTACAAAGAAGCATTTAATTGATTCAAATTGCTGCATGTTGTTTCTAGATTTCCAAAATAAACAAACAATGATCCAAGATTTCCACCTCACAAATAATTATAAACCCTCACCACTGTCAGCGAGAGCCCAGGCTGCCAGACCTGCATGGCAGCAGATGCTCTGGCCCAGCCCAAGTTTAGGAGACAGGGAGCACTGAAGTCCCACTGATTCCATAGCTGAATATTTCATCTTTGGCTTTTTTTTATCCATCACAAGAAAATAAAAAATATTTTGATCATAGGGAAAATGCATCTTTGGAAAATAATTTTCTGAATTATTATTGTATTGTACAGTATTCTGTAAGGAATAATTAACGTATTTCTAGGAATACGCCAGCAGAATAGGGATATCTTTTGGTTTGTATGCTAAATAAAACATCTTTGATGAGCACAGGGCAAAGATTTTGTTTTCTAGGCTCTCTTTTTCATTCTTCACATGACTGCTTGAAAGAACTCAGGATGGTCTAAACGTGCTATTTTGGGGGCACGACAGAGCATACAAGACTTTCATTTTTCACTGACACATAATAAGATACTGAACATTCATATGTTTGGTAGGAGTGTCAATGGTCAAAAATGCAGTGCTAACAGATGAAGAACCGGTGTGAGGATGGATACAAAGCACCAATGATCTGGGGCTGCACTCACAAGAGTACAAGAAAGCCAGAAAGCCCATTTCCCATACAAGGTACTGCTGGAAAGCTCCAGAACAGACAGAGGCTTTGCTCATCACTGCTTTAAGCAGTTCCGGAGTTCACAACTCTCTTCCTCTGAGCCCAGTCACAATGCTCCATTGACCTGCAGGGTCAGTCTTGTTAGAACACGACATTACTTCCTATTACAGATTTCTTATGGTAACTATGAGGAGCTCAGAATCAGACCCAAAAGCCTTACATCCTTAGCTTTCTTCAGACAGTAACTTAGTGAGTTTTGGGTTCTAGTTCAGTCACCTGCATGTCTTTTAAATTACATTCTAAACCACCCCCTAGAGGTAGTCAAAGAACAAAAAACCTAACAAAAAAAGCCCTACAGAACTCATAATCTGGTTCTAAGTGTACAATTACCAGTGGAAAGCAAGAAGTCTTACAAGGAATAATGTTACTTCTATGCACGTTAAAATTAGCAAACAAAATGTGGAAGGATAAATGGAGAACATCCTCAATATGAAATAAAAACGGGTCAGAGGATACATCCCACAATGGACAATAATGGTTCATCTTTTATGACTTACAACACAATGATCTGATTACTGAATGATAGAAGAAAGATGCAGTTTTACTTAATAAAATTTAGTGTTGCAGGTTTCAAGACAAAAGACCAAATTGACTTATTCAACTGTCTCTTCAAATGAATTGCCTTTTTAAACAGATGTCTTTGTATCAAACCGCCCCATGTCCCAAAGCATATTCACAGGGAATAAAAAGAGCACGGACTCGGAGCTTTTCATAAAAGCATCATTTGTTATTACCCAGCAATAACTTCTGTGACAAATAGGAAAGAACAGAGCAGAACATGAGACAACTGTTATCCACAAAGGCCTAAAAGAGATTTTGAGGAAAAACTGTACATCCTCCACATCAGCAATGAGGTGGGATGCCCTTCAGAAAAGCCATTTTGTTCTTAGAACAGTTTTGTCCTTGGCAAAAGCTTAGCTGCACTGATTATACTGTCTGAGGGCAAGGCATGGTAGATTACAAGCACACGGGCTTTCTTTCTATTGGAATATTTAATGATGTAGGTCTATGAAGACTCATTTATGTATTTTTAAGATGTTCTACAAGTTGTGTCAGAGAATTTCTGTGTTCATAAACTAATATTATGTACCTCCACACGTGCGGTGGAGAAATGTCAATTGTACCTGGATATTCTGGGGGGAGAGGGAGGTGGTGGGAGGGGCTGTTCCCTAAGCAGCACAGAAAAACAGGTATTCACTTATAAAAGTACACAAGCATACCTTCTGGCCAAGGAACAGACTTTTTGTGGACAGGACTGTGAAGCCATCTGCAGGAGTTCCCTCTGTTGTGCTGTCAGCACTGGCTGATTTGCTCACTTCTCCCTGCTTCTTCTTCCAAAAACAGAGTTAATTAGTTCACTCGAGACTCAGGGTACAACAGTGTTTAATAACACTAAGATATACAACATACATAAAGGCTACTACAAACACTGGAGTTTGGATTTTATCCTTAAGTCTACAGTGGCTGATTAAAGCTGAAAGAATCATGAAAGAACCATAGCAAAAATGACCCCAATGTCTGCAATTCCTACCAGTAAGGAATAGGGCTGAACGTTGCTGTCTTGTCCTGTCACTTCCCTTTAGCTCCCATAGAACTGCAGAGGGGCAGTTTCCTCAGTCACCATTCCTTTCTTTCAATTATACGACTGAATTAAAATGATAAGTTTCAAACTGACTTACTGAATAAAAAAAGAGAATTAAGAACACTTTGAAAGGGATGCTTCATGAAGACGGTGAATTGACTGCTGCAGCTATCGACTCTACTGGTACCAAGAATCATTTCATACTGTCAACTCAATTACAACTTGTGATTTCATTTAAATCTTTGTTGCCTCAGCACTACATACGCCGAAGCTGAAGGCATACGTGGAACACTAGGCAGCCACCTTTCCCCTATCACTCCTTTCCAAATTATATAAACTAAATCTGCAGCTGAACAACTAAGATGACTGATACAAGGGGGTATTTGTGCTTCTGGAAGCTGTTGCCATGCTTTTCTTTACACAAATGTTCTGGAAATTAGATTGTCATGGGTCCCATTTCAGTTCCCCTAGAGTTTACTGTTAACTGACTACCAATATAGCAAGGAGACAATACAACTTATTGTGTGGAAGAGAAACAGAAACCTGCAGCAGACTTCCTGCTTCTGTAATCAAGTAGGACAAACAATCCAGATCTAGGAGAATTATTAGTGCACAGCTATTAGAAGCACTGCACGTGAAGTGTTAGCTGCTAGGTGCTCTAATAGGGAGAACTCAATCCAAAGGTTCAAAAAAACAAAGTGAAATGTTGAGGATAGTGACCACATAAGTAATGAGAAAGACATATGGGATGACTACAGAAGCCTTGTTTGACTCTGAAGGGAACATTTTCAAATGCACTGCCAATTTTAGGTAAAATGGGTGTACTTTTCTTCCTACTTCCATTCTCTATAGATTTACAATGGTTATTATGCAGAAAAATATGTCCTTGGTTACACATGAACACATTAGAAAGATTCTTTACTCCTGCAAACCAGAACTATATATGGAAAAAAGGCAGCTATGTGTTTTACTTGGCTTTCTAGTATAAGAAAATCACATTTTGAACCTCTTGTTCTTCCCCTAACTCCACCTTCCTTTTGAGTTAGTTTCACTGATCACTCAGAGTTAAAACATTAAGTCTAAACATAGAAGAATCTCATTTATAATATACAAACAGGTGGACGTTTCACAGAACCACAGAATGACCCAGGTTGGAAGGGACCTCAAGGATCATGAAGCTCCAAGCCCCCTGCCGTGCAGGGCCACCAAACTTCCACATATACTAGATCAGGTTGCCCAGGGCCCCATCCAACCTGGCCTTGAACACCTCCAGGATGTGAGTGTTAAAGACCCACAAAGACGTTTGTGGGTCTTCAGCTGAGCCAAAGAAATCACGTGTAGCCACAATTAATACAATTTCTCTCATGCTGCAAAAGCCTGAGCTACCTGCTCTAGGAAAACTGCATCCTACTTCAGAAGGACGATTTCAGTCTGGCTGAATTTCAGCAAATGAAATGCTAGAGCAAGAGGAGTTTTATATTAACCTGGAACAAAGAGATTGATCCAGGTTAATATAACAAAATACAACATCTGAAAACACAACTGACATGTTAATGGCTGCTGACATTGTTACAAGGCAAGTGACCTAGAGTACTGCTTCTCTTCAACATTTACAACTTTACAGTATACTCGAACAAAGTCCAACCAAGTTTACTCTGTCTATGTCAATGCAGACACTTGTGCAGTCACACTAAAGCGATCCCTACAGTTGCTATGTGAGATCCTGTGCACCCTCTTCTGCCTCCTGGTGCCTACATCAGTGCTCACCCAACAACCTGGCAAAGAGTAAAGCACTCATCACTTGCCTTCCTACCCTGCATGCCTGTGCCACTTCTTTCACCTACCACAGGGACTGGGCAGCACTCTTCCCTCAGCATTTGCTTGTGCTTCTCATGAGATCACCATCTTTAACCACACATTAAATTGTGTGATGCTCCCTACAGCTTGTTTGGATTGAAAATAAATGGATGACTCTACCTTGGATTTCCGTGCTCCTTTCTTGCCGCCTGTTTTCTTTGATACAGTTTTTTTCTGTGATGGAGACTTTGCCTTCTTTGCTGGAGGTGGAGTGATGATGGCTTCCAGTTTTCCTTTTGAGCCCCGCTTCTTTGCCAACAGCTCTGGGTGAATATTGGGCAACACTCCACCACTGGCTATGGTGACCCCTTTCAATAGCTGATAAGAAAAAGTTGTAGATAACAAATTCCAGCATTTACACACCAACAACAGAAAATGGCATTTACTGCAAACTTCATACACTGTCTTAAGTTTTAACTGATCCTTGTATGTTTCTCAGCATCTATCTTGAATAAGATGGCATGAAGCGTATGAAACATCTGAAGTTAATCATCTACCAAGGTGTAAATGTGAAGGGAATACGTGTTCTTGCACATATGCTATTACTGTGAATGTCACTTGAGTTCACGCAAAAGCTGTTTCTTCATTAAGCTGTGAAGCCATGCAATGAAGGCTGCAACCCCGCTACCAGAAACCAGGCTGCCCTGCAAAGCCCTCATGTCTGTGGCTGGGGATGCTCTATTTTTCGAGGAATGGGACCCCAAAGTCCATGGTACAGGACTGCAACGTGTGCCACGCTGTGTGCAACACAACACGTCTCTGTTGCTGAATTTCCTTCAGCAGGCATTTCTGAAACAGTAATTATTTCTTAGGAAAAGGAACTTCAAATGGCGGGTAACATTTATACAAATCTCTATACCTGGAAGTCTTTCTTTAAAAAAATCTTTATGCAGTTGAAGAAAAGCAGATCAATACTCAAAAGTGTGCAGTTCATTCAAGTCTTTAAAGCAGAGGTGAAATAAATCATGGTCTGTATTTAAAACAACTTAAAACCTTTTATTTTTTCCTAACAACTTACTGGGACTAATTTAGTGTTAGGGAAGATAGAAACAGTGACATCAAACCCTCTCAGGTATTCCCACTTTCTGATTCACATTTACTGCTCCCCATCCACAACCCAGCCAGGTTCTCAGCTTACAAACGGATGATGAAAGGAAAGTATTATCTACTTCCACACCAAAGCAGAAGGAGGATGATTTCTTTTCTGCTCTATCATGATACACAGAGTTGGAGCAATATGTTATCAGATGTTATTTTACAGCACCTCATGAAAAAGGGACATTAATTCCAGCCAGTGCCACTGGCTGACACCACACCACTGTAATAACAATACCCAATTATTTTTTTGCTAAATAAGACATCTTGAAATCTGTAAGGGACATGGACTTGCAAGATTCCAGAGCTCTTAATTCAGTAGACGTCAATGGGAACAGGATAGGTCCCATGGAGTCCTAAGCTGGTTAAGGGGGAGGACAAACAACAAATGAACAAAAAAGCCCTCTGAGAGTTTATGATAATGTTCTGGTCTTCAACAGAAGTGGTTGTAACAGTGCAAGCAAATGTCACACCACGTTTCCTTTCTATTTTCACACATTATAAGTATCCTGAAATACATAATTAAGCTGAGTGCTCTTGTTCGTTACACAGGCAGTGTGCTAGCGAGTGAATGGGCTGTTTCATGGTGGGCTGTTCAATAAGCAGAGGTCTTGAATTACAATTCAGCTACATGGAAAGACAATTTTAAAAGCCCTGAAGGAAATCCTGGCCCTCACACGGTGGGGTTTTTTCTTACCTGGTTTAATTCCTCATCATTTGCTACAGCCAACAGGATGTGTCTAGGAGTGACTCGACCCTTCTTGTTGTCCCTTGCTGCATTTCCAGCCAGTTCCAGAATTTCCGCTGGGAAAAAAATGTAAGCCCCTTTTAATTACATAGTGATTTTTCTTAATGACCACAACGTGTTATTTAGCATCCATTAATAATAATAATAAATCTGAATGCTATAATGCTATTCCTGACTGCATTCGTACACCCTCACTGAAATATCTAAGCCTAAAATCATTGTCAGCTTCCCTAGGTGCAGCTGCTGGAGGCAAAATGCACATTTGAGGACCTGTGGTCTCGGCTCTATTTACTTCGTTGTCCTTCTGTAGTTCTTGACTGTTCTGTGCTTTTCTCAAGTTTACTGCATGTTTATTTCCCCCAGTTCCCTTTTCTATAATGTGACAGAGGGCCAGAAGTACATCAGGTAGATTCTCGTAAAACCTGTCACAAATACGAATGCTGGTTTGCACCACTTCTACGCTTTTCATTACTAGAGAACCTGCTATTCTCAATTCCTTCCTTGTAACATTATGGAAGTGTGTAAGCACGCATCTGAGTTAGGATACTGCTCATACAAACTACTCAGATGCTATGCTTACTTAATGGTTTTTTTTTGTCTCTTTAAGAAGCTGGCCAGAAAATGTAACCAATAAAACACATTTTGTTTGCTTCTAGTAGATCATCCTCTTAAAAAAAATGTCCAGCCCCGACAAATTGCCTTTAACAGCTGCACTATGATGACTTTTATTGGAATTAGGAAAGATTAACTTGCTCTTCTGTAAGGATCTGTGAAGCACAGGGCTGGAGCCTTACCTGCTAACTTATCTATCTTCCACTCAACAAGCCTTGGGCAAAGAACATCATTAGCTAAAGCAAAGTCTGGGGAACAAGAAAAAAATAGGCAGCATATGTTTATCTGCCTTTGCAGTTACAAGCTATGGCTGTCTTCATTATCCTTTCAGCTCCCTCTGCACAGACCGTGCTTCACTACTGTTTTTGGAACTCTGCCTTCTCTACACCTAGAACATGAAAACGTGAAAATTTAACATTAGAACTTGCGTATCAGAGTGCTTTCACATTTAATACGGAACTACACCAAGAAAACCCTCCCATAAGCTTGCTTTAGAGGCAAATAGAAGTAAATTACGATTGTAATCTTAACATGAAAAAGATCATAATCAAGGGTCACATGACCATGTGCCTTTACTGTAGCACACAGTAAATCTTAAGCAATACAATATAGCACAGACTAGGGCTTTTCATTAGACTGAACTTAACACGATTCTCCAATTATTTTCAACCACAAGTCCCACAATAATCTTGCAATGACATCTACAGGATAAAGTACAGCTGCTTCTGGATGTTCCACAGTGAAGTTTCATCAAGGATTTTGGTGGACTTTCACTGTTTTTGTGTTCTTTGAAGTGGGCAATTTACTTTATTATAGGGCAAGACAGAACACAAAGTCTAAGCCCCAGAAAGTAACTCTTATAAGATTTCATGCTGACAACAATTAATTTATTTTTAAAGCAGGATTAGCAGGGTAAGGTCAACCTGGCTATGCTTTCCACACCTCCAAAGAACAGAATTAAGCTGGCATAATCCTTTCCACATACCTCTCATAAGCCACAGCTCAGACATATAAGGTTTAGCCCACGCTGCCTGTTGTGACAGAGGACCTGTATCACATTCCATAGGGCAAGGTGAGCTCTTGGTTGCACCCTGCACATTCCCACTGACCTCAATTAAGATTCTGTGTCAGTGCAATGCCACCACCTCCACCTCTCTAGAGCAGGAATCGTTTTGTTTGTATCTCAGAGTTTACTACAGGCTGAAAAGAACGGCTGCAAGCAGCAGACTGCTTTTTGGTTTGCCTCTGCTTCTCCCACCTCCGCTCCTTTACTGCGTCAGGCACCGCAGAACAGTTGGGCCGTGTTATTCTCTGCAACCCATCGGCATAACTATGCGGGCAGGTCATTTTGTAACTAAAGAGTCTAAGAAAGTGTTATGGCTGTAAAGCACAGAGGAATGTTTTATTTGTTCCTCATAAAACTCAAATGTCTGCCCTGTACAGTGGAGAACTGTTCTTGCAAGTGCTAAGCCCTCTTCCTTGGACAGGAAACTCATTTTGAAATTACAGTTTTCTAATGGTCCTTTAGGGAAGTTGAGGTACCCCACTTCCTTTTCGGGAACAGAACGCTTTGCACTGCTGCTGAGGACCACAAAAGAGGAGCTCAGGGAGAAGAGGAGGGTATGGAGGGTGGGTTTTTCCTTTCGACCTTCTCCTCACAGCTCTGGCCATAGCCAGACATTGCTGGTGCATGCAGAGAGCCTACAGCACAGGGAGCTGCACAACCCCGCTGTGCACACAGGGCAGGGCAGAGGGGATCCTCAAAGGGGATGGGGCCAATCCAGAGAACAATTTCTTGATTTAGCACTGACAGAGACAAAACCAATCCTAACCCAACCAATCAGAGCCCTTAGAGTATGCTGGAAAGGTGACCTTCTGGATCCGGGTGAGATCTAAACTACACGGCTGGATTCTGCTTGCTGCCAACTTTCATAACCATTCTATATTACTTTGACTCTACAGATTTAAGTCATGTTTCATCCATGTTTTAAGCTAATCTTCAATGAGATAAAATCTGGCCTTGTCAGTAAGGGAGCCCATTCACATTTCCAGAACAATCTCTCTGAATTTAGGTACGTGGCTCAAAGAGTAGTAGGTGCAAAAAGGTAATTAAGACTATAGTTCCATCCCAGTTCTGCAGTCAGATCCTTCTTAGGGGCAACGCTGAAAGCACCCATCTATCAGCTTTGAGGGGCTGAGTCAGTGAAGAGCTCTGTTTCATTAAAGGTAACATTCTAACGGTGTGTAGCATCCCTCCAGATAGCTCCATGAAGCAGGAACACAGGCAATCAAATGGAGGGCCTAACGCACAGATACAAACTTTCTTTTCTTTTTTTAGATACCATATCGGGTTTAATGATTTAATTAGAACTAAATTTGGCATTTATGAACACAAACCAAAGTATGTGAGCAAGTAAATAAATACCAATCATCTATGGGAACTCTCATCAAATGGATGCTCAGGAACATCCATGCAATTCCAATTGCAATTCCAGGAAAATCCATGCAACAGAATCATGACGTAAAGCTTCACTCTGGCTGAGGCAAAATAAAGTCCTATGAGCTTTTATATCAGACTCACTAGGCACATATATCCAACCAGAAAAACAAAGCAAGATCACTCTGCAAAAATGAAGGCTCACAGAAAGGATGCAAGTAGGTTGCATAACGTCTGTTCCACTCCTGCCATATATTTACTCAAGGCATTTCCACCCTAGAGAATAATTACATGGCCTCCACAAAGGCAACTTTGAGACATACTTTAGAGAAGGAGGTTTTTTTAATGTATTTATTTTGAGCATGAGGGAAATATACAAGTTGCTCATCACGACAAGCTCTCAAAGTTACAACTCTTCAACTTTTATATATTGAAATTTAGGTTACTAGGAGGAGATGCTCTTTATAGCTGGCTTATAAATGACTTTCCCTGTGCTTTTAAATGCATTTCAAATAACAACAAAAGCAGAGAAATACACATTACTTTACCTGCAAATGTAAGGAAAAAAACCAGTAAAAAGTGGTAGGAAGCAAATCATTGGGAAAGAAAAAACTAAATAGGAATGTAATGCCTGCATGTGATACACTGACATAAGAACTACTTTCCTGTAGCGACGGATGTGTTAGGAGTCAGACTACAGCACAAACACGTTAGTTTGATTCTAAATACATAATTTAAAGTGAATGCTTGAAGTGGGAAGAAAGACTTAAGTTGGGAAATTTTTTCTCAACTTCGATTTAATTCTCATTTATACCAAATGAAAAAATCCTTTGCAGTGCTTAGAACTAGGCAAGTGGATATTGGTAATGAAAACTGGTCTAAGCCTGTTCTCAGCACTCAAACAAAAGCACCAGGTTTTTTTTCTTTCCCTCTCCTGAGGTTTCTAAAGTTCAGTTCAACATTTTATAAGGAGAAAAGAAAACAGGTTGTATATCTTTGTACTTAAGCCTGAGATAAGACCACAGGAAAGGCTGTTCTCAAGGCTTTTCCTACTCAAACACTATCAAAAATTGTTAGAAGTCTCTATAGAAACCTCATCCTGGAGCAAGCTGCCAGAGCAAGTTCCTCACCCTTCACTTGCAGAGACCTCTCTGCTCTGATCCTCTCTTGGACATCCTACAAAGTTCCCAGTTCCATTACTTGCATTTATTGTATAGCGACACAGCTGCTCATCGAGTACCAGGGCTTTGGTGTTTCATAACACTTGCAGATTTTGAAACAAGAACTCAACACTGAGGTTGAAGTAAAACAAATCACTATTGGACATAAGCAAATCAGGCACAGTAGTAACTATAGACCTGGATATAAACAAAATTAAGCACACGTTTCTCCCATTCCTACACAATGCGCCAGTTCATTTACCCTAACAAAGTATTACCGGTCATTATAGACTAAGACTCCTTTAGAGCTTAAATGACAAAGCCTTAAGCTTAGCATGCATTCAGGCTGTCATACTTTCTAAATGTAAATACTCAATTTAATCTGGTCTGAGTTCATCCCAAAAGTGTTTTGGGTTGGCTATTTTTTTTAGTGTTGTTTATGTCTCAAACTAAAAATCTGTTGTTGCTTTGAATCCTTTTGACCGCCTCCTCTTCAGGGAGATGAAATCATAGCTCTGAAAATTCAGCTCTTAACAACTAACAGGTGATGCGTTGACATAAAGCCAATTTCTGAAGGCTGGAGCTCCAACAAGGAACTTTTTCCAAAAGCAATTTTGAAGCCTCTCCTCACAATAAAATATCTGAGGACGATAACCAGAAGTGAAAGAAAAATGAATGCTGACACAGTTCCATTGAGAAAAAGCGTATTGGCTACAGAGCCAGCTATATGACAAGGAGTCTGTTCATTGTACTTTAAATTAATCAACCTTCCATCAGCGTTTTATTGACTTCAGAATCATTTTGCATGATTCCGGAAGGTTTTAACCCAATCAACCCCAATCAACAAAGGTTGTTAAGAGCTTCCTGCATTCTTCTCTCTGTATATTCCACCCAATCCCCCCGGAATCCACAGTCCCAACAGTGGAGGCAGAATCATTCAACAACGCTTTCCCTCTTATGCATTCCAGTAAAACAGTTCTCAGCCCCGGTTCAAAGTCATGGAAATTCGATGCAGTGAAAATCAGCTCGAGATATTTTACTGCCATGAACAAGCTTTGGTGAAACCTCAACTCTCAGCAGGGCAATCATTCTCTTAGGATGCGATAAAAAACCTTCACGCTTCAGTCTGTGAGCTGTATCAAAACTAGGCCCCTTAAAGGAGAAACTGTGAACCTTGCCAAGTTATTGTAAGTTTGGTGTTTCTGGGAGGCAGATGACAGACTGCTGTTTACATAAAATTCAAGTTCAGGCCACAAAAGCCACTTCCACTTAGAGCCTTCTGATCTGGCCCACGCTGCTCTTCAGCTCTTTTTTCATTTCCACACTTCAGATGAAACTTTTTGCTTTTTTTTTTTTACCCTTTCCTTGTAGGAGATGCAGTACTATTTAACAGACTATTTTTTATTTTTATTTTTATTTTTTTTATTTTTTTATTTTTTTGGGGTAAATTTCCAGGTTAAAAGTCATCAGTCAAATGTATATGAGTTCACTTTATGGTGAAGCTTGAGAAGGAACTTAAATCTGAAATGTTATTTACTACCACAGTTACACTGTGAGTACTAATTTAAAACATGATAACCTATTTCTCCTCCGTTGCCTTAGAGAATCCCATCTAACTCTGCCTTTTTTCTTCTCTTCCTTTGGAGCTTTCCCTACCCAGCAGCTTACACTCTGCTCTCACTCCCAACAGTCTACATATGCTTTAGAAATACACTCTGTCATGATTAATTTAACTGCTGCCAGACATTACTTGATCAAGTGCAGCATGTGTGCTTTGGTCTGGCTGTTACAGAAGGCAGGAGACTGCTGATGTTCTCTGACTTGGTTCTAGCTTAGTCTTTGACCTTTGTAGGCACATTAGAAACTTACATTTCCAAACATTAAAGAAGTCAAGTGGCAGATGCCAATCATCTACTGAAACTCAGTAAATATTAATAATGTTATTAACCAAAGAAAATGAAGAAATGACTTTGTATTGAAATTCTGGAGCTTACTGAAGTGGCTCCAATCCCTGGGCAGAAAGAGGAAATAGCAATGTATCTCAAGGGCATGTGCAGCCATGCCCACATGGAGAGAAGCAAAGCTCACAAGTTACAGTCAGAGCCTTCACTAAACAATGACCTGATGCAACCCATGCACGTTGTGCTCCCATTTTTGCAGCATGTTCATTTCTACAAGATATGGCAGATGCCGATAATAGTTTTATTAGCTACTCCCTAACAGCAAAGCAAGCAGGATTCCAAGTTTATTACTGAAAACACTGTCTCATTAAGCTGCTGTTGTCTCTAAGTCTTTTCACAACTCCAAATCTTTTTTAGCACTAAGATGGCAACAAAAGCCATAATAAATACAGGTGTCTGTTGGCAAACACAATTGTTATTGTTTAGAAGAAAGATATTTACAAAACTATTTCTAAAAATATTTACAAAATACCCTTCCTACTACTGAAAATGCTGCTTTTCCAGAGTACTCCCCCTGATTCCAGTCTTATGCAACTTAGGGGTTTTTGAAGCTAGAAATGCCATCTTTCCGTTTAGCTTCCCAATGGATTTTATTTCTATGGATGCGTAAAATAGTCTTCTGAAGTCACTCACATTTTTGTAACCCATAACATCTTGCAACAAGGGTCACTACAACGCAGACATTTTTGTAATGGAGGAGAAGTACATGCCTATTTATTTAAATATTATTATGTTTCACTGCACGTCCCCTGAATTTCTTTCTTCCCCTTTTTTACACTGAGGACAAAGCATTTCATCCTGCTGCACCTAACAATCTGTATGGAATTTCACCTTTGAAAGAAAAATCAGGGATAAATGTAGAGTGGAAAAAAAAAATACTGAAGTCCCAATGCAAACACACTCTAAAACCAGAATTCAAGCGTTATTAAGCAAAACTTACGGCATAAAAGAAAGTACAGTTAGAATGATTTTTTCCCTTGATGTGAGACAAAATGTGAGGAAAGAAATTGGCTCTTATCAGTGATGTCATAAAAAAAACACCCCAAAGCACAGCTCTGACATATTAAAGTGAGAATTGATATTACTCTTTTAAACTCTCCATCAAAATTCATAAAAGCCTGTTGCTATACATCGTGGAAAATTTGTTTTGGCAGCATTGAGCCAGGATCTCTTCAAATTGCTGGAAAACCTCCATACAAATTCCAGTTCTGCAGACCAGGCCTGCTTGCAATTGAAACATTATTATAGGCCATGGACATTTAAGAACACAATATAAATGCAGCGCTCAGTCTGAGGACAGAATAAAATATTTGATAATTTGAAGTAATGAAAGCATTTACACGCATGGGCTGCAGTGTCTGAAATGTTAAAAACACCATATTTGATATTTCCACAGCGTGCCATTACTGCTAACTTACCCCAGTGATGTCCTGTATTCTTTCACATGTTCTGCAAGGCAGGGATAATAGGGACATTATGTGGGAGCAGTAAGGCCTGAAGGACTGACCAATCATGCTAGCAGCTCTCTCATCTAGTAGGACCATGGGATTTAACCCAGGTTATTTTCACCTTAACAACAATACATATTTCTTAGGGGAAAAAAAAGCCCAACAGATGTTTGAATTGCCTAAGATAATCAGTGATGAAGCACAGCCTTAAAATTACACATTTTATGAACCTAATAGCTAAATAACAGCTCTCACATGGAACTTCTGTCACTGTGTCCTTCAGACTAGCACAGATTTACTGAAATACTGTTCCTCTTTATCGTTATTGACCTTCAAGCCATGCTTTCAACGCTATTAAACTGAACAGCAACTTAGATCAGAAGTTGTTGCTTACTTGTAAATTAGGCAAGTAGGGATGGAACATTACTAGAATAAAGAGTATTAAGAGTATTAAAATTTAACTTGATTTTAGCAGCTGCCAATGGGAGACAATAATTTGGTGATCAAGATGTGAAAAACAAAAAAAGAAATGAGCACCAACAACCCTGATGTATCATTTTGGTCATGACCTCTGAATGAAACAAATGCAAACTTTGATACAAACATACAACTCTGAAATAGGCATCTACACTGACCAGTCAGTATGTACTGGGAGGGCTTTTATCATGTGAAAATGCTTTCTCTGATATTGTTTTTCATCTGCGTGGCTTGCAGAAAACAGCTGAACCCCGATCTGGGAAGTTGCTTTGTGTAAGTTTAGATTTTGTAACCAGGAGAGCCACTGGAGTTTGTGGGACTGCAAGTTAAGACAGGCACACACTTAAGGGATCACAGGATAGGAGCCAAGGAAGGGCTAATCGATGAAAGCAAGCTCTTCATTTACATACATTAGAAGCACACTGATTCATGCAAGTGTTAATTCAGGAAGAATGTTAGCCACTCCAGTTATAACGTGAAGTTTTAAATCTAAATTGTCACTTCTTAAAGTAAGAATTGCAATTTTAGCTGTGACAATCTCACTTCTGCTAAGACTGAAGACTTACATAAAAGAGGAATGTCACAAAAGAACTTTGCTATGATTCTGTTTTTTAAAGGCCTCTGTCTGCAAGGCTTTTGCATAAACAACTCTGATGTGTTTTAGGCCCGGTATTAATCTGTTTTAAAAGCACACCAGAGCTGAAGAGGTAGTTTCATGCTTGCTTACATAAGGCCTGGGTCCTACAAGCCCCTCAATGTACTTTAAACGTCTTCTGGGACACAGTTTGTGGCATAACACTGTAATATGGATTAGTGTTTCTGAAGCTGTCTGTTTAAATGGAAGGAATGTATCTTGGTAGTGAATGCATCTCAACTGTATCAAAAAGATACTGACAATTAATTCTCTTCTTAAATTTCATTACTCCCTAAGGATCGTTATTTATGGCAGTCTCAGAATGCCTGGAACTTCAACCTGCTTTCAACTTAATGCTTTTTTATTGTGGACCTCTCAGCTACCCCACTGCCTCAAAGCAGAAGCTCAGCAGTACTTCTGCTTCGACAAACAGGGCAAATCATTGTTTTCCTCTGTGACCCTGTAAAATTTTTCAGCAGCGAGCAGAACATGAGAGGTGAACAGCAGTTCAAGTTGATCAGCTTGCACTGTGGAAAGTGAGCATCTGAAGTGAGCAGTTAAACACGGTGCCTTCAGGAAGGACTTCTCTTTTGCAGCCAATCAGCAGCTGGCTTTAGAAAGTTTTCCACATCGAAAATTCATCAAGGTGAAAATGCAATGAACTGAACTCCATCACATGAACCCCCATTAAGGGATTCTGGTGACATCGGAAAGCCTGAGAACAAAAGGTGAGCAGCAGAATGCCTCAGATGCAGTTCTAACCCTGGGACTGAAAAGGTGCTTATTGCACATTTTAACAAAATACATGATCAACAATGGGCAGTAAAATCTCTCTGGGGGAAAAGAAAAACCCTAATGGAGAAAACAGACATTTTTTTTCCTACCTCACTTCAATAAGTATAGAACAAATATAAATCAGAGTCTTATTTCTTCCGTATTCCTGTTCTCCCGCTGTTCTATAAACTTCCCATTTTCCTCATTTGCTATGACATTTTAGCAATTGAAAATTGTTTACAGCATAGAAAAGATGATGGGGGCAAGGGGAACAGAAATTGCTTGCAAGCCTGGTTCTTGCTGCCTCTAAATACACTCAGGAGATTTTATAAATATATATATATATGTACACATATACACACTATTTTCCAAGGGCATGTACTGTAACCAAAGGACCATATTGTAACCTATGCAAGCTGCAGATCAAAAGAGACAATAACTGTCTACAAATATAGCTGGATGGGGCTGGACAAACACCAACCATACAAGGCCGTCTGAGTGGCTGCAGTGCCCCAGCAAAAGGCAGCAGCCACCTTCTTGCCTGACTCTGTATTTTATTTGATACAAACGCACCATGTTGCAAATGAAATAAGGAGCACAGTTTTCCACACATGTGAAGATAAATAAGCAATAAACTATTGTAACAGAAGAGCCACTATAAGCAAAGATGACAGAAGGAATTAGTAACATCAAACTTTTGACAGCTTGAGCTAGTTAATAATGCCTAAAATTAGTTCTGCGGCATAAGCAGAAATTAATCAAAACAAATAAGAACCATAAATTCATAATCCACGCTATTGCTCCAGAGTGAAGCAAGTACATCCACTTGCTTTATAATTGGTAAAACAGTGATATCTTCTGCACACACACCCTCAAACACACACTTGTATCCTATTTACAGTGGGCGATACATATGATTTCCTTAGATAAAAAGCAGGAAAGGATGAGCAGGTGATATGCCTATAGAAAGCAAACTGCCAACACTCAGTGTGCTGTGGGGAGAATTATCTTATAGTATTTGTTGAAGGTAACAGCAGAAATTTTAGTAAGAGAAAAATGCTCTTTGTACAGCTCTAAATACTTAAATATGTTGAAACGTATATAAGATATAGATAAGATGTAAGATAAGATGTAGATAAGGAAAACCAGTTTATTGACTGCAAGTATCATGGAGTTTTTTATTATTATTGTTAGAGTCACTACAACAAAGAGCACAGGGAAGATGTATTGTAGCCAGCCCCTGCAGAAGAAGCCATCAGAAGCCAAGAGAATGAAAATCAGCACAGCAAACATACACAGCATTTAGTTCACAGCAACCAAAGCAGCCAGACTAACCTGTGAGCTAAAACCATGTATGTTCCTGCACTTGGAGCTATAGAGAAGATACACAGGCTAATATAAAAGCATGAGAAGAACACAAATGTAGCCTGAAAAGAACTTTGTTGAACATAGACTGAAAAAGAGCTTAAATTACAAGTGGACACACATTTTCTCTGGGTATTTTCTCTTTTTGATGAGCACATATATAGTAACAGAGTTACCTTCAAAGTAAAAGCAGATAAAGTTGTAACTACAGATGGACCCAAAACTGAATTGAAAGTCTGAACAGCTGGAAGCATTATGGAAGTTTAAATCCCAAGCTAAATCAAAAATCCCAGATCTGATCACGTTATGGCCTAATTTCAGATTTACATCCAGAGTTCAACTTTCACAAAGGCCAGCAAAATTTAGCACCTCATCTTTTAGAGGACTGAAGTGAGACGCTGCACACACATGAACTAGTTTTCAGACCTTAGCAGGTTCCTTTCTATTAGGTCATATTTCTGCCATTTCATCTCAGTTTTTTTTTTTCCTGAAGATTTTCTTTCCTGTAACTGTGTTTCATATTTTACATTTCTACTCTCCCTCCTGCATGTTTTCTGACCCATGTAGTTTATTATCATGGTCTTATCTCCGTTATGTCATGTTCCTGCTTTTATTTTTAAATGGCTCAGACTCCACTGAGCCTCAAATGTGAGCATATTTAAGAGCCTCAAGAAACAAATCAAGATTTCTATTTTTGTAACCTAATAACTACCAACAGGATTAAAAAAAATGATAAAACCACATAGAACAAAAAAATCTCTCTGCTTCCCATTTTGGGGAGGTGTATCTGAATCAAACTGAAAAGGACGTGTTACTTGAAGTTCAGAAAATCTATTCATCATTAATTATTAAAAAAATGTGCTATACAGAGTGAAATAAAATAAAATAAAATAAAATAAAATAAAATAAAATAAAATAAAATAAACATACAGAAAAGCGGGAAAAAAAGTCATTGGGCTGAAAAAGTCATAAAACGTGAAACTAAGTAAGGGAAGAAAAGGAGTATCTTTGTTTTTGAGACACATCTATCTCCATGAGAATGAAAGATAATCTTGACTTACACGTCATGAGGGCTAACCAACCTTCAGAGGGAAAATAAAGAACAAGAATAAACCTTACAAATATTCTGAGGGAGAAGTAAAGATGCTTTTCCTCCTAAGCTCTCCTTCATCCTTCCTCCCTTGCCACCTCCTTTTCCTTAAAGTAGCAGCGTGTGTAATTACTCATTAAAAAACAAAAAACATCTCCTGAACCAGCATCTTTGGATGTACATTAGTTGAAGAGACACTTTTACTTCTCAAACCTATACTCTGCTGCCTAAACAGTCACTACCTCAGAAAACCTTCTAAGCCAGTGAGCCAATAACACATGCTGCTCATTAGCAGAGTCTTGAGCTCACCTGTATTGTTCTGTCTCATGAAAAGGGCAGCTATCAAAGCCCCATTCACTCTAAAGAGGCATTTTATTTGAGTTGTTATTGCTCTAAGCAGGAAACCCAGCTGAAGGAAATGTTAATTTTTAAGGCCATCTATGAAGTTTAAGAGCATTCTTTTAAAGAAAAGGTTCAAATAAGGAAAACAGTGAATATGAACAAATGAAAATAAAGAAGTTTAATGGCTCAGAAAATTCAGCCATGTAATAGGAGTACCTCACAGAAGTTAAGCACTTAAATATTCTCTGTTACCAATCTTCATTTTTAGGGGTGGAAGAGGTTTTATAGGAGAAAAAAATAGATCACCCTATTTCTGTCCTTCCTTGTCAATATCTATTATGAGTTGTATCTAAAATAGCCTTCAATGCCTATAGTCATAGCTGTCAGTCAGGGCACTTGTTAAACCACATGCTTTACTATTTTGTCCTCAAACTGAAAAAATGAAAGAATGAACTTAATTCTTCCCCAGAGAATCAGCTCAGGATTACAACTTAAAGATCACTGTTCCCTGGACACACTTGCACCTGCTGCAACCAGAACGTGGAAGTAAACAAACGCACAGTAAAAAGAGCTGCTGTCCCGAGATGTGAGATCCAGTCCATCCTCACCCATGTAAGAATCCCTCTGACCATCTATATGGAAAGAGTCAAAGCAAATCAAATACTGAACTGCTCAAAAACTATCTGAGGCAAGAGCGGGGGTGACTATATCTTACTTTTGGCTTAGATGTGTTGACAACAGCAGTTACTCAAGCCATAACTTATTTATTCACTCTAAAGCCTTCTGTAAATCAAAGGACCTTTTTACGCTTTTCCATTAGCACACTGTGCAAATTCAGTTTGTATTATTTCTTTTGCTGTTTCATGTTGTTCTGCAAAACCTACCTGTCAGATATTCCAGTACAGCAGCCATATACACTGGAGCACCAACACCAATTCTGTACTTCGGATGGCCTTTCTTAATATAACGTAGCATTCTTCCAACAGGGAATATGACTCCAGCTTTTGCAGAGCGTGAAGTCTTGGTTGACTTCTTCTTTCCTCCCCTGCTGGACATTTTGTCTGTGTTGGGTCTGGAACAGCACTCTGTATATTAGGGGGAAAAACAAAAACAAAACTTTATCAATAAGGAGTATGGCATTTAAATAATTTCAAGTGGGGATCGGGGAAGTAATTTCACATAAATCTGCTTTGGAATTACTAATCTGGAATTCCTAACGTGTTAAAAGCTGGCACCATTAATTGAGTCAAGCATGGTAACTACCCAGCACATAAAGCAAGAGTTTCAACAGAAAAGCAGAGGCTGCTTTCTGCTCTTCTGAAAACAAAAACAAACCGCTTTTGCACTCATGAGCAACTATGTTCCCAACCAGGAAAACGTAGTCGCTAAAGCTTTTGTACGTTTCATTACTCTTCCTTAAGACACTGGATTTTCAAGTATGAATGACTTTACGGAACACAGACCTACGCAAGGTAAACTACATCTCCTCTACACTGAATGTATCTTTCAAAAGGACGTGAAATGAGCCTGCTGCAATTTGAACCTACCAGCAGCCATCTCTGTTTACACTGAAGCCCATCAGATTCCTAGAAGGCACAATGTAGTGGTACAGCTTTCAATCGTTCCATAACATAACAGTGGTCTAAACATCCATCAGCTCTCTGACAGCTGTATCTCTGTTTATCTTGGTGAAGTAACCTCCTGCTGATTCAGCTGTCAAATATTATTTTTCTCTTTGATTTCTGCTTAGGCTGTAAATACAAGCTGGCAAATCCAAAGAGGAGGAGAGTTTGCAGGTTTTCAGTGTCACGCACTGGGTTTTAAAATTAACTTGGAGAAAAGGAGACTGTCCAAGTGTTCCCCTCCCTCCCTTCATCATGTCTGAACTCCAGGAAAACCAGAGATATGAATCCTAGCTCTTTTCTACATGTCTAAACCCCAACTGAGGAGAATGAGAGTCATTAGTGTGATTATACACTCCTCAAAAGAAGCTCTTTAAGCCTTCTTTCCCATTATACCACTTCTCTGTTTCCCTTTTATTTTTCTCTCATGTTCATACTGAATTCTCTCCTTCTCCTTATGAACTTGACTGTATTAGTTAACATCTGATTCAGGACTAAGTAAGCTCAGAATTAGGCTAAACAGGTTTACCAAGTCTACTTCTGCTACTTCTGCTCTAACTTCTTCTCTGCACCGACACATCCTGAAGTCTTTGAAACCCCAGTGAGTCACTGAGATACAGACTATGTAACTATCAAACAAAGACCACTCAGGATAACTAAAGAAACTCAAAAATCATCCATTTCTTTTCCTTTCCACTTCCATACTCTGCTCATCAAAGATTCCATAAGTGCATAACTTCTTAAATGAAGGAATGTCAGCTGGCTTATAGATTGTTGCAGGTAAACAAAACAATCCCATTTTTTTCTTAGCCAGACAAAAGTCAGACCACGTTTATGAAAGCGATATCAACAAACAGACAGGAAATTGGAAGGGAAGCCAGTGAAAGCATTGCTTCCCCTCTCCTCACTGTGAGCTCAGCTCTGCAGCCGCACTGCGAAGAAAACAAATGCCCATTTTGCTCCCTGGAGAAAATGAAAGGCACAACTGATTTTAAAACCCTCCAATCTAACTACAGCTTTCCCTCTGAGCTCTGTCATTGTTTGGAGGATGGCTGGGTGTGGTTTTGAGTTGGCTACGGGCTTTCTGCCTGCAAACATTCTCATAGTCTGCACTCCATTGTCATCATTGCCACAGATGTTTAATCTCATTAAGAAGTTCACTGAATTTAAGCACTAGGAAAAGCATGCACAATAAATATCCATGCTTGTAGCTTCCCCCTTCGTTCCTTTGTTTTGTAACTGATCAGTGAATGACAAAAACCAGATTTATTTTTTCCCCCCAGTGGAAAACCTGCAACACTTCAATGGTAAAACTGTATTAACTGTTTGCCTACATGTTCTGTGCTCTCCTTTTAATGCCATGCTGAGCATGGATACAAGTTACATTCAGATATACTTTCATTGCTCTGTGCTAACATATACAAATAGCAACTTGTGAGAACCTCAAGTAGCTTGCAAACTTCATCAATGGGAAAAAAAATAAATCAGGTTCTTTATTGATACAGGGGAATCTTAGTAATCTGCATATCAAGCATGCTACACTGAACGCTAAATTAAACATTTAATAATGAAGTGTCTGTATAAGACAAGAATTGGATTTTAACTGCCACAGTAAGGTGCATTCTGTAATGCACAACTCTCCTGAAAGCAGGTAATTAATTCCCTGTGAAAATCAATTTACTTTCCACAGCTGCAGCAAGGGTACTGATGTAGAACAGGATAGTGTGGGGAACCAAAAGTTCAAACTGAATACCCCGTGTTAATTACAGATCTTGCCTTCTCACTGGTTTGAGGCTAATAATTGGGATGGCAGCAGTTAAACAGCCTACCTGCACTTCCAGCAAAAAGGAAGGGAAAAAAAAAAGGAAGAAATGACTAAATCCAGGAGAACTGTTCAAAAGGGACCGTGTTCATTCTGGGCTGCGTTTTTCCATAAAACCAGAATACAAAGTTCTTCCCTCCTTGTAAAAGGAAGACAAGAGTAGAGTAGAAAATGGAAGAAAACAACCTTCAAGTTCCCTGCAAAAGTTCTAGGTCCATCCCACCTTCCCCATGCTGGGCAATGCAGTCAAAGGGAAGGGGGAAGAGAGCCCACAGAACACCTTGCTGGATCAAGCCTTCCTTGGGAGCAATGCAGTTCTGAGCTCCCACAGAGCCCCTCTGCAGATAGCTGTGGCCATGACCTATGAAACCCAGTTCACTGAATCTATAGGATAGTTAGACTGGATTGAAGAGAATACGGAAGTTCTTATCTTCTGGCTGTTTTTATTCCCCTTCATGAAAGCCATGATCCGCTACAACATTTGGATCACAGCACGAGTAAAATATGTGGCGATACAGAATTATTACCAAAGAAGCTTTGAAGAATCTGAAGTAAATACAGCTTACCAATCTAAAGGCTCAAATGGAAGACATACACAGATGGCCATGCTGTAGCTGACAACAGAAAGAGATGAAAGAGCACTGCCCTTTCATTTTTAGTTCCAAGGAAGTGACTGTTCATAGCAAAGTACGGGAAATGGTTCCTTCCATGCAGAAACAAATGGGTACTGTATATCACTGTCTCTGGCTATATATCACACATCTGAAGTGATGCTAACTCTGTTGTTGACACGCTGCCTTTTGTTGTGGCCACGCTCGACCATCCTCCCTTATCAGTACACACTTGGCTGCTCCTTTGCAGCATCTTTGATTTGGCACTCAGGAGATGTTCTTCACTTTAACATACTGTTTTCTACTTAATAACTTCAAACCTTCTGTCATCTGGAATTACCTCACACCACTGTATACAAAAGGGTACATTCCTACATAAGCTTACTTTACCACTTCTGCATCGTCTAAGAGGTTCAGTTTCCCCTTTATTTTGTACTGCTTGTCACACTGATCTTATTTATGAGGGAAAACTTGCCTAAATGAGAAAGGCGGAGTCTTGAATGTTGAACAAAGCAAGCACTTCTGCAACTTCAATATATCAAGTAAAATGTGATGAGTTTCAGGGCTTCCTGTCTCAAGGATTCCATTCTTAGAACACACAGAAACTCAGATGTTGGGGGGTGGGAGAGCAGCTCTAGTTAGGTTTTAAGTACCACTTTTCATTTTGATTGAGAAAGGGCAAAGAAAGCTTGGAATGGGAGTTCTTGGGGCTTAATTATGGATTCAGGATCATTACTTTAGAGAACCTGCTTAACCTGCCTTTGAGTAAGGGATGGATGGGCCAAGGAGCTCTCAGTCTTTTCTCTAGTTCTCTATATGAAAAAAAGTATGGAAAGAAAAGAGACTTCACTTGCAACAGACAGAAAGAAATTTATTGAAGTTAGATGTAAAGAGCACGGCAACAGATCAAAATCCAAAGAAAACAGCGTGCCTTACATGTTCTCAAATGGTTTATCTTTGTAACACCAGAAACTCTGGATCACTGCCAACGTTAATGAACCAGAGCTGTCTGCTGAGTCACGCAGATGAGGGAGGCAGTGCTCACCAAAGGGTACTTTATCACATCTACCATAGTTCAGACTGGATTTGGGCAGGAGGAAAAACAAAAATAGAAAAAAAAATTACAATCCGTCTTTTTCTTTCTTATTCCCCTCTTGCCCTGGCAAGAAAATTACTGAAAATTACTCCAAATGTATTTCAAAGTATATATATGTACACACACAATTACTGGAAAGCTTTGTCGAATGCACAGTCTTCAAGGATTTGGCAACCAACTGATACAGTTTAAAAGTGGCTGTTCACAAAGCTATCGCTGCGATAATCAAGGGATAGCACTGAGGAGTCAACCTGGGAAGTCCACCTTTTGGCTCTGAATAAAAGTTGCTGCTCTGTTTTTCAGTGGCTTTTCTGTGCTACAGAATCTGCAGCACCTGGCCTTTTGAAAAGCTCTTAAGGACTGCAGCAAGATTCACACTGCTTTCTAACAACCCCAAATTCACAGAAATGAGAATATGATGGTATATTCACTCACAGTGAAGATTCAAACTACAGTGCCTGCTGTCAGGTCTTTGCAAGCCAGAAGCAGAATAATAACCAGGTATGGCAAAGAAATCAACATAATCGATATTTTTCTGGTTGAAATTGGCTGTCGGCCATAGTTTTCTGTATGAAGATAAATACCTTCAAATGCCAAAATGACCATAGGCATCTGCTCTTCTGAAAGGTTTAACATCATGTAGCTCTGGAGTACTTGACCACACATCCTGCTATCTCATTTCCAATAGCTCAAATTCCAGTACTTCAATAGCTCAGCCAATGTGACCCTTTACTCAAACAGCAGTAATAATAATTAAAAACAACAATACTAACAGCTTTCAGGTACTGGTTCTTAATGACTTAACAAATTAATGAGGGTTCTACAGCTGTCAGACAGGGGTTGTTCTCACCACAGGCTTACCTTGGTGTATTAACTGCATTTAAATCTACAGGATCACATCTGTAAGTATGGTGGAACGCAGTACACCATACAATAGGAGAAACACTAAGGTTGAGCAATTCCTTTCCTCCCCTGTTCAGGACAAAGACTAAGCTGAAAAGTTCACTTTTGTGTCACAAGGGCTTAACAGCAATGCTATTTTCTTTCCATTGTTTCACAAGATTAACAAGTAAGAGCTGCCAGTCCATCTTAAATCTATTTACGTACCATAATAATAGCTGCTCACTGAACTCACTTTGAAAAGGTTCGCTTGAATTTGCTTTGACAAATAATTTGCTGTGTTCTTGGCTAATCAGCAGCTAGTCTGACATATTTATAAAGTGCACTGCTTATGGAGTCTGTATAAAATGGTCTTTATTAATGCTTGCCTAACACAACAGTGTCTCAGTCTGTGACGGTGGTTTCTAGGTACTACAGTAATACAAGAAGAGCAACTCAGCAATCATCTGGTCTGGTGTGATTTAACGTTTTAACTTAAGTGCTTTATCAAAGCACTAATTCTTTGTGGTCTGAGAGAGAGGAGTGAAACTGGTTGCAAACCAGCTGCTCTGGCACTACGTTCGTTTCTTATCTCAAAAGGCAGAAGTATACATTTATTTTCACTCAACAAACCAAAGAACATTCCTCGTCTACGAATGCCCTACAGATGTTAGGGAGATTAAAACTACCATCATGGCAATGTAAAAAGAGAAACAACATTTTCACCAAATCCGTGTGCAGAAGAAGATACTATTGCACAATTTTATTCAGCTGGCAGAAGTCCCTTCCTCCCACAATGGGACCAAAACCCTGAAACAAATAATCCCCTTAATGGTGCAAGCCTTCAACTATGAACAGTGATGGGAGTGTGACAAAAGTTTGAGCTGGGCACCCTGCCATTAATAGACAGGAAAACGTAAATACAGTTGTCTTCACTGACCACTGTTGGGAGCACTAGCATGAAAGTAGGACTATTAGCGTGTTGCAGCTTTCCGTATATTAGGTAGGAAGCACAGGATTTGATACAAGTCGCTAGACTGCTTTACAAACTGTTTAAAAAAACAACCTCAACTGTTTCAAAGAACATTCTGAGAACTTGTTTGCTGCTCGACATTTTGGACAACAGCAAAAGCACAAAGAATTCAGGCGGATGTTTCCAATGGAGAATTCAGAAATGTAATATAGACGTTGTACTGCCGATGGAAGAGTGCAAGAGCTCAGCCCGCTCCTGAGACCATGAATGATGTGCTTCGAACATCACTGCATCACTGTTTTAAGAGTACAAGCTGAATCCTGTACATCCTCTCTTCTAGATAAGCACCCGAGCCTCTCTGTATGCATCCCCTCAGTGCACCTTCCTACAGATACCACATCTTGCACAATTTTTCCCCTAAAATCCACCCCAAGGAAGCAAGAAGCTGACAAAGCCTGATGCTCCTCGAACTGGCTGCTGGGTTAATATCCTTTCTCCCAAGGAAGGCTCTCTCTAGAGGCTCCTTTTTCTCCCATGGCATCAATTACATCTTCCTGCCCTTTTATCCCTGCTTTGTGAGTTCACAGAAGGGGATTTTTCTTTCCATTAACGCTGGTGTAGGAAATAAACACTCTTCCTACCTTACCGTCATTACGCCAAGTTCTAATCTTAAATAGGAATTTCTAAATCAGTTACAGGTATCAACAGTTATGCACAATCAGTGTCTGGTTTTACTGGTGATCAGAAGCAAATACCTCAGTTCTGCAACAAACAAACATTTATTTTCACTCAAAAACAGAGTTACTCTTTAGGACCATAATGGGTCAAGAAAACGTTGGTGTGAAAGCTTATGTATCATAACAAAGCGAAACAACCTCTAACGCTACCTGGAAAAAGAAACAAACAAAGTAGCACTGCATCAGAACAACCCGAAGCCACTGGCTGGGAAAAACACAGTATAACTCTTTCAGACAACTTTAAAGGCACAACAAAGAGATGGCTAGATGCTGCTTGATACAAAATACATCAATCAATGGCATTCATGTTCGTCAGAGCAACTGTAATGGTCTTGTTCATGCCTAATTCTTCCTGCTCCCTGTTGAGCTTAAGATCCCAAGTTCTGCTTTCAGTAATTGCCTCCCTGCTCCTCGGTTCGTTTATTCCTGTTGACTCTTTGATTGGGGGAGGTGGCAGATCTGCAAAGTTCCCCACAGACCTGTTGCTAAGTCACAGCCTCACATAGTTGCGGGTTAAAGATGGCCATTCACTTCTGCAGTCAAGAAATAAACAACAAGCCTCCTCCAGATACCTCACAGCTGCGTCTCCTTCCACCAACACCAGTGAAGCAATGAAGCATCTCTGCTAACAAGCCAGCTCCGGCCCAGCTCCCGATGCAGCCTCCTGCCACTGACTTCTGAAGATGCACAGGAACCCGAGCACTGCAGACGGGGCGTTACAGAAGCAGAGGGTCCCTTACTGCCTCTCCTACCGGCACAGACGTGCCTGCCTGCCCGCACCTGGGCGCTGCTGGAGGACACCGCGTCCCCCCACACTGCACTACGGCTGTCCGCGGCCCCGCAGGCAGACACACCGCCAGCTGACAGCTCTGCCACAACCAAGACCCCCCCTTTGATAGCCGAACGCTTCTCTTCACCGTATCAGGATGCTTCGGACGGCTCTGCCAAAGGTTCTCAACCCGCCATAGGGCTTTGTTCCATATAGAATAGCAGGCACTAAGCTGGGTGCAGCGCTGACAGCGCACCCCGCTGCTCCCCGCCAGGAGGAAGGCGGGCAGGCTGCAGGAGCCGGGCGCTCCCGGACCTCCTTCCAACCCCGCTCCGTACACTCAGTACAAACAACACCCGCCGCCACCGCGACGCTGGGAACGGGCAGAGACAAAAATAATAGTAATCAAAGCAGACAGCTCCCTCCGCTCCGCCTTTCCCTCAGCGAGGCGGCAGCCGGGACCCCGCAGCACCCCCCGCCCCGCGCAGCCCTCGGAGCGGGGAACGGCCGCTGCGAAGGGCGGGCGGCGCCCACTTACAGCGCAGCTCCCGGCGGCGGTGGCGGCAAGATGTCTCCCGGCGGCGGCCCCGCTCCCGCTGCCTGCGCTCCGCCCGCGGGGCCAACGGGAACGGCTGGACGGGCTGGCGGCGCGCTCCCACAATGCTGCGCGCTGCCTGGCGTCACATCCCCCCAGTCCTCCTCCTCCTCCTCCTCCTCCTCCTCCTCCTCCCTCACCACAGCTCTACCCGCGCGGGGCCGCCCCCTGCCTCGTGCCGCTGCTGTAACGGTCCCCCCTGACGCAGCCCTGCCTCCGCCTCGCCCCCTCCTCAGGGCTCCGGCCCTGCTTCCCCCTCACCTCAAGCAGCACCCCGGTGGCCCTGAGGAGCCTCCCGTAGCTGCGAAGAGCCCTGCTGGCAGTCAGGCTTCTCCGTGGGGAGCCGCTCCTGGCTCGCTAATGTGCTCTGCTCTTAAATCCTCAGAGGGTGGGGAGGACAAAGCAAAGGGTTAAGGCTGCGTTCTTTGCCTGAGCAGCGTTTCTTGTTCGAGGGGATGAGAACCACCGACTGGATTGCTGCTGCCGCCGCACCACACGCTCGCTCTGCTTCTCGTGCTGTACAAAAATGGCTTGCTGCCATTTTGCAAAGGCCCCAGATGGAGCTTCAGGAGGAATTCATGCTGTGGAGGCACAGATGTCCTTGAGCACACCTTGCTGTGCTGGGAGCGCTAGCTCCCACTTCCCATAGTCAGCACAGGGCCCGTTGTTCCCTCAGCACACCTGTCTTCATCCAGCTGCTCCCAGGCCCTTCTGCTGTTCCTCTGCAGTGCAGCCTGTAGCCTTCCCCAAGTGCTCCTTCCTGTTCTTTGTAGGCTGGAGCTGTGGTAGCACTGCGACACAGTGTCACTGCTATTAAACCCTTGGCGAGAAGGGCTGAGGAGCAGCTGAGAGAGGGAAGGAGCTTCTCTCATCTACTCACACTCCAGCTCTCCTTATTCTTTCTTTGTCATATGAAAAAGAAAGAGGGTGGTATAAGGAAGAAAGAAAAGGCAGGGACGAAAAGCAGATCATCCTAAAGAGATGAAGGCTAACGTTGCACCTGGTCTGAGAAACATCACTTAGGAAAAGCTTCTAAAACAAAGGGAGTGAAGGCATAGCACAGGCTGAGCTGTGCACAGCGCATCCGGCCTACAAAAACAAAACCCTGTCTGCCCTGAATGTAAGGATGTGACTACATTCCTTATTAGGCCATCTACCATGGGATCATTGCACACAGCTGAGGACACCCTGTGTTCCCATCAACATGCTCCATCTCCCACCTCCTCCTCTGCCTTCATACTGCAGCCAAGCTTCACTCCCTTCCCTTGCCCACACAGAACCCTTGCTGCAGGCTGCAAGAGCACAGAGCAGAACAGCTCCTGTGGTGCTTGCCTCACCCCACCCCACTTTGCTGTCACCCACACCAATGTTACTAAGGGACAAACCAACCAAAGACACCCAAATATCTCTGCTGTCAGAAAAAGCTGCAAAGGTCTGTGTGGAATCTGAAATATGCAACATTGCCTGTCTAATGGGGCTGATAGAAGTCTACCAGGCGAAGACAATTACCTCAGAAGCCAGCATAGCTTGCTTTCTGTGCCTTTCTGCTGTCGTTGTTCATATTGTCTCTTTTTAAAGGGAATCTCTGGATTTTGAGCTTTTGAAGAAAGCTTTCCAAACACAACTGGGGACAGGGGCTGGAGCTGTCTGAGTTTGCAGAGTGCCCAAACAGTTGGTGCCTGGAAGCTGTGGATGGTCCTTTTAACACTAACTTCGACTGCCTCGCCTCCCACCAAAGGACAAATTCATCATACCGACTGTCCGCAGGGTCTGCAAAGAGGGTTCATTCTATCAGGCTTTGAAAGCACACGGCATGGCACAAATAATTGTCTAAAAGGGAGAATTGCTTACAGAAGTCTGTAAAACAACACTACATAAACTACCTCTCTAAAACAAATCTTGGCTTAGGTTTTATTCCCTTTGCCAAACTAGTGATATATTTATTTAGATAAAGAATGATAAAATGCACCTTTCTAAGAGCTTTGCTGCCCTTATGGTTTATATAAACAGTCGGTGTTCTCACATTCCCATGTTCATACTCATTTTGACACTGACTCTGTAATCAATATGAGCAACACCAAGGGACTGTTTGGAGAAGACAGTTTTGAGTGATCGGGGTTCTAAACATCTAACTTATTTATGCCACATAGATAGCAGGGAAGGAAATATTCCTTGAGAGGGGACAGAGTGATGGGCAGTGGGGGAAGGGGAAGGGAGTGGGGGGAGGGTTGGAAATCAGCTGATGTAATCTTAACAGATAAGCACTTCTTCACATTGGAATAGCTACCTTAATTCTGATGGTGTCACCTCATTAGTCGCTGGTGTTTTTGTGGATATTTCGAATGCGTGGCCTCAGTTACTTCAGTTTGCTGAAATATTTCCTCAGGATTTAGCATGCAAAGCCAACAGACTCCTGCTGGTTTCCTTCCACCTTCACTTGGTAGAGAGAAAGTTCAGATTCTTCAGGCATGACCGACCTCTCAGGAGGGGCTTCTGAAACTCCTTTAGTTGCTTAGTCTGCTCTCTTTCTACAGACTATACCACTAATCCATGCTTCACTTAACCCCTTAAAGTCAGGTAGCAGTCACATCTATGTGCCTATGGTATGTGTGATGCCATTAACATCCTTGCATTCTGCATCAGACGGGCACAGTGACCTCCTCCCAAATCCAGTCAATGCTCATCATGCTGCTAATGCATTGCACAGACCTAGCATCCATCCCTCCTGACAGCAGAGGGTGATTTCCAGCGGGCTGACACTGGCCTCCACACAGATTGCTGTAATCCAACATGATTGTTATTGTCATGAGAAATTCTGCACTACAGAAGTTGAATGTATGGGGACTTAGCCCTGCCACCATAAAGTTATGCAGATCCACCATTACTCAAAATTAACCCATCCGAATCAGGAGCTTTTGCAAGCGAGACTGATCACCAACACCTAGCACTGGTGCTGGAACATATGCTGATGAGAGTTTTAGTATATATTTTGTGCAGGATCAGAGCCATTGATCATAATGATTCATTTTTGGATTCATTATACAGATAGATAACTGCAGTTTAGTTTCCAGCAAGCCCCAAAAAAAGCAGCTTTTTGAGATGCTCTTTGATATCCAGCTGTCCTCTACTACAGTCAAACAGAGTTAATTCCATTTTTGGGTAGTCACTCTTTGCTCTGACATCCACATCCCAGCGATTCTGAGCATATAGTTCCCCTCTTCTGAACCTTATTTTCTCCTGCCTCAGTTTTCTCAGGGCACTGTTGGCTCTATATGGTTGCCAGGCTTGTTATTCTGTAGCAGAATTGTCTACTGGTGCTAACATGTTATGGTTAGATTGATACTTTTCAAGTGGGTGTCTGGGACTCATTTTTCAGGCTGGTAAACACCCTGCAAGTTACAGCACACAATTGACTTGTTTTGTTCCAAACTTCTTTTGTAGGCAGGCCACCTTTTGTGCAATTCCAAAAACTAAGTTTGGGACAAACCACGTTTCTGAATAGCGACACCATTTTTGTCATTGCTTTTTTTCCCCATTTTAAATTTGGAAAATTAAAAATAGCACTTTTTAAGCTGGATTATGAAGTCCCTTATGCAGCTAAATGGATGCTGCGATTAAGAACATGGCAAAGTTGGCACAATCACAATTAACCTGGAGAGTAGAGAAAATATTGACCTCCAATATAACGCATTTCAAAGCCTCCTCCTTCAACATAAAGCCCCCTAATGCATTTCAAAACATACTTCACCTAAATAAAAGATAAATGCTGTTTTGAGTTATAAAACTTGTACCAAACTGCTGCAGTGCGACGCAGTGACATCAGGAAACATCAGTGTTTATCTCCCAGCAGCATGGAAGAAGCATGCTCTAAAATAAGACTGAAGCACACAGAGCAGGAACACTTGTCTGCCTCCGATGTCAGCCCTGTGCTCGGAGCATCACCTGATTCAGGCTGTGTGTTAAGCATCGCAGCTCATTTTCTTCTGATATTCTTCTGGCCTCTTGCATGACTGCTTTTTTAATGTCAAGTGGATGGGGGGAAAGTTCTATGTTATTGTTCAAATGAAGTATTAAACCTAAGAGTTATGATTTATATCATGAAGCCAGAGGATTCAAAATTATGTCCCATGATGATCCGTTCAGAGATTCCTTGTAGCTGGTGGAAAGCTTGGTGGATAGTCATGCAACGACTCATATTTCTTATTTTTAGTTATTAAATCCCATAGCTTCCACAATGTTAATTTTCCATGTAAGCAATGGCTCCAGTTGCCAGAGGGATTTTATGTAATTGCAGATAGTAGGAGACAGAGTCAGTAATTGCAGAAATGCAAAGGGAGATGTCCGGGAGATGATCTTCTATTAAGATGTGGCTGTTGCTATGGAATACTTTACTAACTGCTCCTCTGTGTGAGAGCTCCACAATGCATCACTTCACATAACAGGTTATTTTTAAAACAAACCAATTCTCGTTTCTTTGCCTCCAAAAGCAAAATCAGATCACGTCTCTGAGGAACGTTAATAGAGAAATCTCCCGTGCTGGACAAGAGACATTAGCTAGAATATGGTTCATGGAGGAATTGAGAGACTCGGAGCCTGCTGTAACACCATGCAGGCAGTGCTGCAGTCAGGGGCTTACAAATTCATCTCGTGAGATAAACCCTACCTTTTAAATTAAAACCTGCAGTTGTGAAGATCCTTGTCATAGCAGACAGAAGGCCACTAGAGGCAGACATTCTCAACTTAAACTGAACTTTATAAACTTGCTTACATCTGAGCAACCATCGCAACATCTGTATATTCTGAAATAAGTTCTTGAAACATGACGGAAAGTGCAGCAGTGACAGCAAAGCAGCAAGGTCCAAGGATGCAGGAAGTGAGGATTTGCTTGAATGCAACAGCTGTGGGAACAGAAATAAAGGAAAGAAGCTTCTCATCTTCAGAAGGCCTCAGGCAAGTAAGTACCTCTAACAAGATTGTCTCACTGCCAGCCTTTAAATGATGCCTGGAAAAGGGTGGATCCTAGCTCCACACCTTCTGGTCACTCATCTGCATTGCATACACCTGAGCTCCCCTGGGCTGGCTTTGCCTTCCCATCAGGTGTTCTATCACTGCTTCAAGCCCTGACTTTGCATTTCTGCTACACTTCTCCATGCAGATAAAGGAGTGTAAAGCAATAAATGGTGGTATTTGATATCTGTTTGCAATTGAGACTGAGATGTGAATTGTCCCTCTTTGTGGTGGAAGTGGCTGAAGGACCCAAGGAAGTGGGTGCTGGGGGAGCAACAGCTGCCCTACTGCTTTGCTGGGCTGGGTGCTCCATCCCTGTCTGGGGAATATAATCAGGGTGGGCTAAGAAAACAGGTATGGGTTGTTATAAACACTGGCTCAGCAAGATCTGCCAAGTTACTTTGTAACAGTCCACCTTCAGCTCTTTGTGGAGTAAGAAAGCTATACATAAGGAAAAATCATCATTCAGGAATGTACGTAATTCTGAAGGTCTAGTGCTTATTTGGTTGTCTTAAAAACCTATGTGTTGAGAAGTCTGTACCAACTGGAACACATGGAAGTTTTTCCATGATTAGATGGGAAAAAACAAACAAACAAACAAACAAAAAACTCTAAGAAATAAAGAAAGCAACATCTCCCTCTGTGGGAATCATCTGTATTGCACCCCAGCCTCTGGCTCCCAAACCTGCAGAGCTGACCACACATCCCCAGCCACTTCTGCTGCTTGCAGATGGACTGTAGGGATGAACCATAACCAATTATTCCAAACCAAAGCCTTGGTTTCTTGACAGCTATTCAGAACTTGTGCTTTTAAAGAGTTTACACATGCTAAGGAGAAACCCAATGACTGTTTCTGAGTTTTTGCTCTTTTATTTATTTGTTTGTTTGTTTGTTTGTTTTTCTTTTCCCCTTGTGCTTTGCAATATGATTGTGCTGCTATGTCCCGCTTTTGATAGGGGTAGCCAGCATGCAACTAAGTGTGCATCCCTAAGACCATATTTCTACGTGAGGCCTGGAAAAAGGAATACATTATACAAAGGCTGGAAAACATCAGTTGAACTCAAGCACAAGCCTAGAGATGTGAGGCAGATTTCTTTGTCATTTTCACACTATGTCACAGAATACAAGAAGAATAAGCAGGCATCTTTAATGCACAAATAGAAATGATTTATTTTTCTTTCTTTGTTTATTTCTTCCTTCCTTCCTTGAAGAAAAATATCCTTGCTGTTGCTGTTTTCACATAAAGCGCTACAGTTGATTTTGGTGTTGTGCTATTCCCTTCTACTTGTTCCTTGCTAATTCATCTGATTACATATTTGTTCATAAAAAGTGGCTTATGGCAAGCATTGGGCTGAATATCAGTGAGAAATATGCCAGGATATTGGTTTGGAGGTGTCTTGAGTCATTGAGAGGCTTCTGGATGAACCAGGCAAGCAGGGTCAGTCTCATGTGTTGGTTGAACTCATCTCAAACCCTGGAAATCAAAGCATTCTCCAGGTGATAGTTGTGGTGAACACCTTCCAAACTTATCATACAACAGAAATACAGACACATAAACGGTTTATTGGAAAGCAAATGAATGTGAACTACAAATATAAGAGAAAATAAAAATCTACATCCTTCTATGCATATTTTGAAAGGGAAATAATATTTGGTGACTTGCAGAGCACTGATTGTTGTGGACAAGGCCCACGTCATGGGAATATGCCTCTCAAATTAGTTTTTGGTTTCTCTATATGCTCTGAACTGAATTCTCAGAGGTTTCCATCTCATTAATGTGATAAAATTTTTCTAAGGCCTGGACAGTTTTTAGAAAGTAAGAGATGTGCAGTCTTATGCTAAATTGCTCTTACCACAGATGGATGCATTTAGTAGTGCACAGCACTTGAACACATCTCATGTTCTTATGCTTCTTCTGCCCCTCATACTCATCTACTTTATACATTGTTTTTCCACTGAAGTTGCTTTTTAGGTACTAAAATGAGGAAAACAAAAGCCAATTTTTCTTTCAGAACATGGTTTTGTAAGAACATAGGAACTTTCAATAAAATTAATGTCCACTGTCTGCACCAACCTCATCGCCTGCATTTGCATGCATATGCAACATGCTCTGCATGTGTATGTATGGTTAAGTCCAGTGTTACATAATTATTTGACAGTTGTGGGAGCTGGATTTGGCAAATGAAGCACCATCTGGTTACTCAACCACTATCTCAAGCCTGCTTCATTAAACACTCCCTCCCTTCCTCCCTCCCTTCCTTCTTTCCTTCCTTCCTTTTCTCACATTCTTTGTTTCTTTTTTGGAATGATACTATGATATTTTCTACTCCTCCATAGTCCAATCTGCATTCCAATATTTCTACACTGTTCTGGCCAACATTTTCAAAAGTGATCAGTGATTTTGCAAACCAGAGCTGTGTCTATTTAAGAGGGGTTTCAAAATCACTAATCCCCTTGGAATGTCTCACCTAGTCTTTTTCTCAGTTGGATGTATCACAAGATTATTCTTAAGCCTTTAACCACTGAAAAGGGATGAAGCTTAAGCACTCTTGGTGAGAAGACATGATGCCATTAAGGAGCTCAGCCAGCAGGTGGAGTTTAAATTGCATTTAAGCAGAGGACTTCGGTCTCAGTTTTAGGCTTAGTGGGAGACGTGCTATTGGAAGTGTCTCTTACCGACAGCTCTGGATGAGCTTTGGGTAGTTAAAGCTTCCATTTGCTGTCAGACCATTTACTTCTGTGTCATGTCACTGGCGTACTGTTGGCACATTAACTCACACTGACTTTGAAGTAAGTGTGATGGAGTACTGAATAATTGTTATTATATGTAAACTAATGTTAAAGTCATCTGTCAATTTGATATGCACCTGAATCAACAAGAAGGGAAAAGGGACACTCAGCTGACCTGAATTCCCATTTTAGCTTTTTTATTTTTTGCCTTGGTTCCTAAGAGGAAAAAGATCAGATAAGATTTGATGGCAACATTTCATTGCAAGCTGCAGTAAGAGATGAGAGGGTCAAGAAGTAGCTGACAAAAATCATAATGTTCCTTTGGTAGCAATGGGAGGCAGATGAGAGAGGGGTTTATTACATCTGTCACTAAGCTGTATTATGAATCCAGAGCTGAACAGCAGCCAAAGCAAGAGAAGCCAGAGCTGGCCAGTCCTAGGAGCAGCATGTCTGGGGCTGGCATCTGCCTGGGAATGGAGCCAGGCTCCAGGGCTTATACCTCCAGCCCTGAGATGAACTGTGTGGTCTGGCATCACTTTATCTTACACCGAGAGCTTTGGCTTAAGGTTAAAGGCAAGACCTGATTTATGAGCATTGCTGTGATAAGCTGCTCTGTTCTGGAGGCAGCCTCTGCTCTTATACCAAAGACAGCACAGGAAGCATGCAAGGCTGCAAAGAAAAACAATCATGGGATGTGCTTCAGCTAACAGAGATATAAGCACTACTGGCATCCAGAGAAGTCCTTAGGCTGCACTTTACAGCCAAAACCAACCAAATAAATAAATAAATGCACCATGCTGTAGGGATTTGAGGGGTAAAATTTTGTACCTTTCCAGCACGAATAGCTTGCAGAATCTCACAGAGATGAAGACTATAAAATCCAGGCTAATACCGGACAAAGAATGAGCAGGAGCATGTAAAAGGGAAGAGAAAGCCAACAAGCCAGGCAGCTCAGGGCCTGCCAGGTTACCCTGACTTCCTCTGAGCTATGTGGGAGAAGAAAGTATATTGGCAGCCATTAAAAGCAGATGATGACACAACCCTATTGCTGCTGAGACAATGTGAATTACAGACAGAGCACTGATGAAAAATGTGTAGGCTGCAATTTCACTTTGTAGAGGCAACAGAAAAGCTACTGCTTTAATCTAAACCAGATCCATTCCTGAACTGGTGGCACTGAACCTGTGACAAAGGGCTCAGAGAAGAAATTCAAAGCAAAACCAAAGGCATGTTCAAAGACATTGACACAGGCTGCTGAAAACTACTGAAAAATGCCCAGGTTTCAGAGGAATTGAACATCTTCCAGGTCCTGGCATCTGCATCTGAGCTCATGTGGTGAAATCAGCAAGGCACCTGCTCAGCAGAGCTCCTGGGAAGACAGAAGGAAATAGTGGAAGCCGTAAAACTGAAGAGTGAACTGCTGTTAATGTCTCAGCACCCATCAGGGACACAGCAGCCAATGAGCAGGCGGACAAATGGTGCTGTGTCCAAGTAACATTAAACAGAGCTCCAGAAAGAATTTACTACCAAGTACCCTCAGTTCAGCGAATGTGTTCCACCTGGCAAAAGGGAAAAACTTCTCCATACTGAGTACCAAGATTTGAAAGCTGGCCAAAACTGCTGGGCAAGGCAAGCAAAAGCTGGACAGCATCTCAGCAGCAGCCCATCTTGCTGTCCCAGGCAGCACATCCCATTTTCTCTTGCATCAGCCTTTTGATTAACACCTTAGAACTCAGCTGTGTGACCACAGTCTGCCCCAGTCTTCCAGCAGCTTTGCTGATAGATGGACCTGCTCTATGCCCAGTGTTCCAGCTTCATGCTATCCTGCAGCTCACTATCAGGCAGTGCTGAGTCAGCAGCTCACAGCACAGTGACTCCTTAAAGAAAGCTGCAAAAAGTAAAGAAAACATCTGGCATTTCACACTTGAAAGGATATGCTGTAAAACGCCTTCCCAGTCTCCCTATGCAATGCTGTAAACCTCCCTAAACTAGATGCAGGATACTCAGCCAAGATCAGACTGTTTTTTCTTTTATTTCATCCTTTCTCATGTTATTTTCTTTAGACTCCAAGCAAAATCTAGCAGGCAATCAGTGGAGGATGAGGCCCATGCACCTGAATTCAGACAGGATCCCAACTGTTAAGCAGTGGTTGGGTTCCCACACATCTACTGCAATATTTCCAACATGCTGATTTTTACTTCAGACATCAAAAGAAGTGAACAGGCATTGAAAAAAGAGAAGAGGGAAAGAATTCCAAGTTGCTATATAAGATAAAAGGAGAGAGGATGAGGAAGCATATGATTTTACCTTTTAAGCTGTGTTTGTATCTTAGTCCATCAATCCCCCAATGAACTCCAGTTTCACTCAGTTTGCTGCTCGTTCAGTGTGACCTTGTCCTTCCCAGACACTGGGGAGATGGAAACAACTTCCTATGAGAGCATTACAAAACTGGCTGTGCTGTAATGTCTCTGTGCAGGGGCTGAACTATCTTTGGTCATTTCACATTTCCCATGGATGAGCAGTGCTTGGGCAATCACCATTAGGGCTAAAGCACCATAATCCCCCTGTGTGCTTTGGCACCCAGAGACATCAAGAAGAGGCCAGTGGCATTTTAGGGATGTGCCAGAACATTGGCAAATGGCACGCAAGCGGGGGAGAGCCAGGCTTCACTTCATTATCCAGTAAATTACAACAGATGGTTTTAAAATTACATCATCTGCTGTAACTTCTTGTTTTCGGCAGAGATTCATGCCACCACCTCAGCCTGAAGACAAAGCAGACAGTGGATGTTTTCTATATTTATTGTTGCCCATTTTTACCAGTCCAAGACTGCAAGGAGGGAGAAATACAAGATGAGGAAGTGCCACAGGAAAGTGTTATAGAAAATTGTCCCCCAAGGTTTCTAGGAAACTGGTGTTTCTTTCATTAAATACCTTGCTCCGGTGCTTTCTCCTGTACTGCATAACTTTATGTGTGCAGAAGACCTATGACAGGCTGTCATCAAAGGCTATAGCTTTATTTCCTCACCGTGTATGTTTATGAAATTGTCGCCTCCTGCTGCAGTGAGAGCTGTTTGTGTCTGTGGCTGCTGTGTGCATGCGTGCTGCTCCTCTGCAGATGGCTGCTCTGGAGTTGCTGTGATACAAACACCGTGCTGATTTGCAATACTCCTTCCTTTAAATTCGGGAAATAGCTCAACAGGCTGTGAAAAGCAGTAGTTTAATGGGCAAGTGGAACCCCTAATTTTTGCTATCTGACTGGACTAGCTACTGAGGTTATAATAAGGAGGTTGTGATCAGTTAGCAACATATAAGAATTGCCATTGACTGTTTATAAGGGGGGATTATAGAGTGAGAAGCAAATGGGTTTAACACTGCAGCTGGAACGAGCAGATATAAGCTACTGAGCCTGCAGGAAGATCCATCAGAAGAAAATTTGCTGATTTGATCTAATAAGGACCTCTGTCAGGCATACATAGTGAAGATGGGTGTTTTCTCATTAGGCAGCCCTTGCAGTGTATTTCATAAGGTAGTTTTGCTTTCCTTTATGGTGTTATTCATCAGTACTCTGGACTGTGTAGAACACGAGTACAGCATTCTCCCGTTATCCAGACAGCATTAGCTACATTGGATTTATTCCTCTGGAAGGCGCACAGGAGATCTGGTTCTGTATCAAAGCACTGAAAAGTACAACCCCAGTGACTATATTTTGGTTATCAGAAACACAAACACTTATCAAGCCAGATTTAATCTAATTAAACAACAACAACAACAAGGAATAACATAGGAATGCACAGAGAGTATAGCAGAATGTGGTGAAGACAGCTTCTGTACAGAGAGGTGATGGAGTGTAATCATATCCAGGATTTAGTCTGTACTTTCAAGAAGGAATAAATCCTGAGTGTGGCTGCAGGACAGCCAGGGAAAAGGGAAAGGGGGGATGCTGGTGTGCTTCTTCCAGGTTTGTCAATAAATGGTCAGAGGGTTAGAAAAATTGGGTGTAACTCCATCATTTCATTGTCAGTGTAAGGGTACAGGACTGGGACAGTGGTGTGACATGCACAGATGGACTGACAGGAGGAGGTCCCTGGTTTGCTCAAGAACATAAAAGAGTTCTGTTCTGCTTAGTGATCTTTCTGTTTTTCTTCATGAGCACCAAATACACAGAGACCTCACTGCAGGAGGTATCGCCTTTCATCCATTTCATAGTCTGTCTGGTACATGAAAATTGTCAGGAATATGAGCTGGTGCTGTCCACATGCAGCTGGTGAGTACCAGAGGTGGGATTTTCATTCCTGGAAGTATCAACCTTTCTTCGCGTGTCAACTGAATTTCAGCCTGCACATCTCATGTTGTCATCAGAGAGGTTTAGTTATGAGATGGAGATGGAGAGACTTTGTCATTCCAGAGATGCTCTGTATAGCTTTAGGCAGCTCTTAGCAGGATAAAGCATGTTGAGAGAAGATTCTACACAGGTGACAGGCAAATAAAGGGACAAACTGACTTCTTAAAGAAGATTCAATCTAAGTCTCCACTTTGAGATCTTCCCAGCTGTGGCTGTCATTCTGAATGAACATTCAAAGCAAGTATTTTTCTGATGCCAGGAGGGAAACCAACCTACATTTTCCAAAGGAGAGACTCATATCTTTTGTAAATGTGTGAGAACACGTTGCAGCCCCACCCCTGAGAAATGCATATGCTTTCAATACTCAGCCTTTTTTTTCGCTGTGTTTTGATGGGCTTGCCACAGATAATTGTATTTTTCCAATTTGGACTTGTGAAGACTAAAGTAAACCAAAATAAATCTGGAGAACATGGACATCATTTTTCCTTTTCTTTGTCTCATTCCTTCCTAGAGACATTCATCGTGTTCTGTAGAAAAATCAAGATACAGCTCATGTTGCTTCAACCAAAAAAAGAGACTAAAGGCCTTTTTGTTCATGCCTATACCGCTGTGCTGAGTGCTCAGACCCAGCAGGCAGCTGCCTGTGATGACATTGCAGTGTTAGCAGAAGAGTTACTTTATCATATATTTCTTCAGATCAAATTTGACCCCCCAAAGAGATTTTTAAAAACTTAAACCCCAAACATGCTGTGGTTTGAGAGAAAGAATGGAAACAGCTGAAAAACTAAACTGAACAATGGCAGGATTTCCTACACTTATAAATGAATGCACCAGAATCCAGCCAACTGACCAGGTGTGCTGTCCAACGGGTGGATCTCTGCAGTTCCACTCCAGATTTAGAGCACATAAGAATCTAAAGATGCAGTGCAAATGGCAATGAAGACAACTCACTGGGGTAGTCTCGCATTCAGGCCAACAGCGAATACAACAAACAGCGTGGAATGAAGGACAACTTCAAAACTGTCTTTGGATAATCTAAACTGGCTTCAAAAACACAAGCAAGCAACTACACTAATAGGGAATATATGGCACCAAACTGTCAGCTGGGGTAAACTGGCTCAGCTGCACTGAAAGAATGCAGCTGCACCATTTGACACCAGAAGATGATTTGCTTGTGGTGTTTTACCCCAGTGAGACCTTTCAAGCCAGCCACATTATGGAGATGCTCATGGCTTAACGTGGACTGGATGGCATCTCTGCTTACCCTCACTGCCTGTATGTAACCTACAAGTGCTGCAGGTTTGGTCCTGAATTGGTTGGGTTTACAATTCCATTGCTGTGGTGTGGGGCACCAGCAGTGCTGTCCATCAGCCAGTAGGCTTCGGTTCAGTGAGAAGAAAATTACAGCTGTGATTTTTTATTATCACTTTTCCACAACCTCTTTTCCTATGATTCATATTGCCTTAAGAGATTAGTTTTCTTTACCATTTAGCCTCTCCCAATATTGCTGCCTGAACCAAATTTATGTCTCGGATAAAGCTCTGTCCTCCTTTTATTGAATCCAGGTACTTTTCATAATGAAACTGAGGTCACGTAATCTTTGATTGTGGTACTTTGAATTCTTTATTGAAAATGTATATTATATATTTTTATGACATTAATTAAATGTCTCAAAATAAATGACAACATAAAAAATAATTAACATCCCCGTTTGGCTCATTATCTCTTCGGATCTGATTTGTGTTTGAAGAGCTGGAAACTCCATCTGACCCACATAGGTTTAGATGTTTAGGAGTGCTGCCTCATGGTAAAGTTTGGGACTGAACAGAGGAAGTTTGTATCAGGAGTATGGTACTGTACTTTTTGATTTGCTTGCAAGCTCCTTGGGTAAATTGCATTCTCATCTATACAGGATGTTATTCCACCTTCATCACCACAGAGTATCTGAATGCCTTCCAGCTAAGCATTCTGTGATCCAGCTAACATCTGCCACATTCATTCTCTCTTTCATCCTTACCCAAGCGTGTGTACGTTTTGTTGTTGGTTTTAGATCTACATGCTGCCATGTGTCAGTGTTGCACAAAGTCATATGTGCATCAAACACTCTTCTAAATAACCTGTATATTGATCTTGCAGTACCCCTCTGGTTTATGGCCTGAGATTCGGAAAGCTGAAATAGGGGGTTGCAGTTATTGCAATCTCACTAAAGAGAAATAATTATAAAAACCACCAGGATTTCATTATCTTTATGTACATTTTTATATTATTCCAGAATCTTGGAGATCCTTAACTGTGAATTAGACCATTTGTACTAGAAGCTGTACAGTCTGTACTTCCAGATCATTTACAATGTAGTTATAAGACAACGGATCTTGTCTTTTGATACATCAAAACATCTTATCATAGAAAAAAGGACACAATTTCCTATTAAATCTCAGAGAGAAGTTCAGCATGCCTGAAGAATTACTTTTCTCTTTAGTCTGAGAAAGAATTCCTGAATAGGTATTATTAACATTGTTTTTATTATTAATCATAATAACAATGTGCTGCACAAACACAGCTAGCTATGCCCAAAAGGTGTTTAAAAACTCCTGGTGAGCAGCAGGCGGGTCAGATGCTGCTCAGATTGCAGCTCAAGCTCTGCTTAGGGCTTCCTGAGAGGAACCATCTGACAAGGCATTGCAGAGGAATATGGAAAAGCTTGAAAGTCAAGACCAGTGTTAGAGGACGATTGACATTTATTGACTTCCTGCACCATCTAGTGGGGATTAAAATTAATTGCTCTTATTTTACGAGGATTCTAAGCTGTTCAGGATGCCCATGCTTTCCTCTTGTGGGTGCTGGGAAAGGTCCTGTAGGACCAAGTTCTCATTGTCCTTTGCACAACAGGACCAAGCATCCTTAGAACCATCAGTGCCACCTGAGACTGCACTATCAGAGCACATAGCAAAAAGCAAATCTTAGGAGTCAGCCCACCTGATCTAAGGCCAAGGTGGCCCATGGGGAGGGCAGGCTTCATGGAACACTGCAGGTGGACCACAGTGCAGGCCTTGAGGACATGACTGATGGGCCATTCATTACAGAACATTACTTGTGGGCCTTTGGGAAGACTTCAGGGAGCACTAACTGTGGGCAATGGAGCCGTGGGCATACACAAGATCTTGGAGCCAGACATGTCTCTGTGCTGCAGGAAGCATAGAGGGCCATGATGACCTACAGAAAATAACTGCAAGCAGTTCTGGCAGGCTTTTGTTGAGTTTAGGGTGTTAGGATGAATTTCTAGACATCTGAATGTAATTCCTCCTCCTCTCTCTCTATCTCTCTCATTCTCATGCCCTGGTCTGGGTTACATCTCTGAGGCTTTTCTGTGTTCCTAGGGTTTAGGAGTAACATTCTTCATTAAACATTAATTTTATTCAGGCTGCCCAAAGGAGGAGCCAAGATCTGAGCAGGTGGAAGAAAAATCACTGATGTAACCTTAATACAAGGCATTTCCTTGAACATAATTTGCTTAATTATTGGTGAATGGGATGCCATTAGGTGATTACACTCCTAATTTTCTACTCAGGAAACAGCAGCTGGCTTTTTTTTTTCCCTGTTGCTGAGCAACAGCTATGCTTTGAAATGTAGTTAAGTGCTAAGTGAAAAACATTTTTAAACAGATATGATATCACTACAGAGGCAACCCTAATTACTGTAAACAACCAGGAGGTAGTAAAATCCCATGTACAGAATACAATTTCTGAGTAAAAGAGTTGTCCAGGTTAATTGAATGGGAAGAATGTGCAGAAAAGTTCGAAGGAGAAAGAGCTCTCCTCCCCTTAGAAAGAGATCTAATTGTTTTCAAATGGCTGTGTTTGTTACTCCTACTGCAGCCCTTGTTTAGTTAACACATTAACCTTCCCTTCTTAAAGCTGTGCAGTGAATGTAGTCAACCATATATGCATGCACCAGTCAAGCAATAACAAAAAACACAATCTGTCTGGGAAATCTGCATGTTACAGGCTGGAAAATGTTCTCTACTGCCTATTCAAGATCAGTGCTTATCTTGATCTGCCATGTTTGGCAGATTTAGTTTCAAGTAACAGGAACCAAGTGGATTTTAAATATTAAGAGCTTTGGTAGCTCTGCTCTGGTTTCTCTTGAATAAGCAAGAAGACCATGGTGGAGTTGGACCCTACAAAGGCATCAGCCTTAGACTTTCCTTCCTTTCCTTCATGTGATCCCTGCAATACATATTAGATGTGTGGTGATCTTGACTTTTTTGGCTTTGGTCACTTTTGTAGTGTAACAAATTAGAAAATATAAAGACCTGGATGTACTCTGTTCTTTGATTTCTCCTTTTATGCACAGGATTCCAGTTTTCCAACATGAATTTCACTCTGACAAGAGCATCACTTGTTTGTTCACATAACATCCATTTCTGTTTCCTACATTGCAGTGGCAGAATTTCCTATGCCTTCACCTTAGGCTTTTTTCCCCTTGTTAACCTTGGGTTGAGTCTACCTGTCACTGCAGGCAGATATCTGCTTCACTACTTTGTCTCAGTGTTTGGAAAGATCTCCGCTACACTGCACTGATTTTGATGCGAGAGAGGCAGCTGATGTGTGGAGATTGTTACTATATCTCTCCTCGCCCACAAGGCAAAGAGCTTCCCACCATGGCAATGTGTAGTTGTATTTCTCAGTATTAGGAGATTGTTGTTGAAATGTCTGTCTCATTGGACCTACCAATGATACCCAGTGCAGGGGTCTCACTTGCTTGGCACTGACAGCTGTCTGCTAAAACACTTCTTAATGTTGTTGTTCCATGCCCTAGCAAGGACAGCTCACCTCCTGCTTTAAGTGCATCTTCAAGTGCATTAGGAAGCTGCCTAACAAAACTTCTAAACATAAAGAATCTAGTTCTCACTAGCATTTCTGAACATACATATTTATACTAACTGAGAAGAAAAAGGCATGTCAGCAAGTTTTTGGTGAATATTCTATTGTGTTCACTTTCTTCCTCTGCAGCTTTTTTTGTTTTGCTTTTATTTTTTCAGTATTCTTTTTGCCAAACATCCTTTAATTGTGTCTATTGCTTTGACGGACCTGGCAGATTTGCAAACAGAGATGACAGCATATTTTGTGCTGAGCATGTAAAAGTAGAAGCTCCATGAATATCCCTCTTAACAACCTGACTTTAGGGACGTACTTCAGTTCTGGGAAGTTTCTTGGCATTTTTGTTGCCCACTGATTTCCAAAATAATGGTAAGCCTTAATGTATCTGTCCCACTAACACCTACAGGCCTTGCCTTCTTTGGTTCGTGTTTTCATTCTGATCACAAATACAGCAAAAGCCGATCTGAAACTTGGATGGGTGTTAATAACTAATGGACCCCAACAAATCGTCTGAAATACAAAGGTGGGTCAGATGAATGGTTCGTATAAAAGAAACTCCCAGTGAACCATCAGGTGGGAATTAAAATTTAATTTAGAATGTACTATCACTGCTGCGGTGGTGGTGGTGGTGATTTACTTGATTGACTGCTGGTTTCTTTCACCTTTGCAAGCCTTAGGTTTTTACTATCTGAGGAAATTAAGGCTGAATTGCAGCAGGAAATTCCTTGTACCCAGGTGTTTCTGGTTATCCGATTAATAACTCGGCTAGTGGGGAGGCAAGGATTAGGATGGGATGGTTTGGAATCTAAATGATTCTCATTGCTCGGTACCACACATTGACATTCTGGCAGCTGCTTTGTTTGCTCTTAGTGAAAGATGGGAAAATCCTACTGAGCTAAGTAACAGGTCCAGTGAGCAGCGGTTGTGCCATTGTTCTTTTTCCATAGATAGGGTGAAAATCTAGTTTTATAGAGTTGTCCTGATTTAATGGACTGAATTTAGAAAAATAATAATAAAATACACTGTTGAGTTCTGTTGGATTGTGATATGAGTCATGTTAATAATCCAGCTGCATCTCCTACTGCTGCCACTCTCCAGCCTGCCTCGTGCTAACTTTTCCTCCTGGATGTGTGCACTTAATGGCTGTAAGTTGGGTCAGGCCCTGGTCAGCTGGAAGGCCCCCAAGAAGCTGAACTGCTCTTTTGTGAATGTACACAGCCAAAATCAGTGCTATCTCAGTGAGTGAGGACCCTGAGCTGGAGTTAGGTTGTGAAGATACCCATGATGCTAAGTGAAGTTATTTCAGGTTAGGAATGCAGGAGTAATCCTCTTAATTAGGGTCACATTCACTAGATGGTTTGAGAGTGACTGAGACAAAAACAAATGCTCTGGTGATGGTGGACAAGAGCCTCAGGACCAGGGAAGTTTAGGGACAAAACACGGGGCTCTGTCTGCCCCTGTGAATGGCCCATTGAGTGAGGTTTGCCTTTGCTCTGTGTGACCCATTCCTGGGTCCATTAACGTTACCCAAACATAGGCTTTTCCTTCTGCCCAAGGCTCTGTTGCCCTCAGCGGTGAGACCATGGTCCAGAAACCACTCCACAGCAGGGACAGTCAGGAAATACCTCACAGATGCTCCACACACACAAAACAAAACACGAATTAAGTTCTTTTCTCACTTCAACTTCTCATGAAGATTAAAAAGATTAAAAGAAACAAAAAAGTCAGTTTCTTTGCCCAAAGCTATATTTCATTTACTATGAGTAAATCTAAACAGTCAGACCTACAAGACTGCTGTGGATGTGCAGGCTGGCAGCCTGGCTTGTAAAAGAAACAGAGAGCAAGCAAGCTAAAGAATTACTTCCCCAAGCCTTCAAAGCTCTAATTTCTACAGACCTCTGAGCTTGGTTGCATTGTCAGAGCTAAGTGGATGGAAACAGGATCATTTCCCTTAAGCAGTCATTAAGGAAAATGACTTCAGATTATTATGGGTTTCAGGTACTGTTGCAACAGCTTGATGGAGTGATAAACAGTCACATCTTCCTGCACTGTGCAAGCAGACACGGTCTGAGGTTTGTAAAACACCAACAGCCCTACAGCTCCCCAAAGGCATCAGCTCTCCTCCCTAGTGCTGCAAACTGCAAATGAAATAGCCCCAGAATGGAGCAGAATAATGTCATGTAAACCGCCCTGGGTGCCAAATGGAAATGTAATTTGCAGGCATGTGTCAGCAGAGAAAGTCCTTTCCTACAGGAGAAGAAATCCAAGCAGCCACATGGAAATACTTTAATTCAGCATTAGCCATCAGAGGAGATGGCTGTTGCAGAGCATGGGAGCCAGGCAATTTGGTCCTGAACTTTACACGCAATGCCAAGAAATTTTAGGGGATGTGGAATCTGTAATACAGCATTACAGAGTCAGGAAGGGAACTAGGGCAAAGCTTTTGCTGAGCTGATCGATCCATTCATTGGAGCTACAGCAGGCATTCGATTCATTAGGTGGTTCAGGAAACCTGCTCACTCTACTCTTTATCTATGTCATGAGACCTACACCAAGCCTGGGGGCTGTCACCCTCTCTGCCTGTTTCTGAGCTGCAGGATGCAGCTGATGCCCATACCTGTGCCAATCTCATGCTTTGGTGCTTCCTCCCTCCCTCCCATGTCTCTCTGTGAATCCAAATAGCTCCAGGGTAGGTGAATTTTTCCACTCTGTTCCAGGTCTAATCTCTCTTTCAAACTAGTACCGTATATCTTTCCCCACCTCCCACTTGTCACTTTATGGCTTACTGGATCTGTTTCCTTTAATGCTTGAAAATATACAGTTAAAATCACCTTAAAATTACTAATATGCCTTTTTATTTGAAAGGCTTATTTCCCTGAAAGGCTTTCCCAGTCTTATATGAGGGCATGCTCTCTAATATTAAATATTTTTTTTAAAAAAAAATGGGTGCACATCTGTTTGATATTTAACTCAAAACAAATGGTGAGAGTGGAGAACATGAGCAAAATTATGCTTTAGATAGCTATAAAAGGTCATTTTTGCTTTAAACTACAAAGGATGAATAGGGGCATATGACACACATAATAAAGGCGGAGATAGGTTTAAAATGCCCTCTGGCTGTTCTGAGGTCAGCTGCTAGCTTACAAGAAAGGACACATTTTGCCCTTCTTGTTTTCTGCCACCCAAAAGTCTGGAGGAGCAAGCTGGGTTCAATGTGTGAAGAAAGTCACCCAATCTCTGCTTTAAAACACATTTTTTCTTCCATCTTTTTCCACCTGAAAACTTGAACCACTGAACACTTGAACCTGATAACTGAATACCTGGCCCTGAAACAACCCTGCTTCTCAGAAGCTAGAAATTGAAGTGTTTCTCTTGTCTTGCTGAAGGAGCCATTGCCTGTGTCATGGCATACACTGAGAAATTCCTCACCCAGATGTTCCTTTGATTTGCCACAAGTACGTGTGTTGCATTTTGGCCAGGACAGAAGACACTGATGGAGACTGAAAGCAAGCACAGTGCTTTGGGGCACTTCTCCATCCCCCAAGTGGTGCCATCAAACCAGGCGGTTTGCCCCCGGCTGTGGGTTCAGCCCGTGCTGGTCTCTCTTCACAGAGCTTGGCTGGGAGCCGTCGAGCTTCCCTGAGCACTCCCCATGAAGTTGCTGGGGGAAATGAAATGGGAAATGGGCCATTTCTCATTTAGGGCTGGCGCAGTCCCAAACCAATGGGAGCAGATGAGATTTCCAATAAAACCCTCGTGAAAGGTGAAGGAGCAGAAAGACAAGATGCTGGCTGCAAACTGCCTCCAATCATCTGCTCCAGAAGCACAGTGAGCCGGGGCAGGGCATGGCTGGCACCCTGTCAATACATGAGAGGGGGAAATGCCGGCTGGAATTTGGTCATCAGGTGGCTGTTGTATCTGCCAAAACATCTTTTCTGCTATTAGAGAACAAGATTAGGGAAGAAACACTGAACAAGAAGGTCAAAACATTACATGGAGCTCCATCCTTCTTAATCTGCAGCCAGGTATATTTGGAGCCTCATACTCATTTCAGTGCTGAAGAAGCAAATTTTGAGTCTTTGTAAAATAGTGCTTCTTTTGAGCTGGGTCCCTCGAACACACACATAGGTCATTTATCCTTGTGGGAGTTGCTCAGGTGCTGTCAGAGGACCAATCTGCAAATAATGAGGTATTCCTACCTCTTAGACATGAGATATGTGTGCACATTTAAAACATTTGGAGCAGAAATTCAAGGCATTTTCGGAGCATTACTGAGCTTTGTACTCCAATCTGCAATCGCTAGAAAGCAAATTGTCCGTAGCTATATCTCATAACACGTAGGGTATTAATAGGAACCAGGTATCCTCCTTCAAAGGAACAGGAACATCAAGAATTGTATCTGTTTCTCATGTTCTAGAAAGCATTTCACAGTTTTAATGATTATTCAAAGGGGAGGGGGAAAAAATAAAGAGCTGGACAATAAATTCAGGAGCCAGCTCAGTTACAAACAAATCCTCTGGCTGAAATGTGCCTTAGGAAAGGCTGATGTGCCACAGTTTGTCATACCAGGCACATGAGCTGCCAGCTGCCAGCACCAGGGCATGCTGGCAAGGAGCCGACCCAGCTGCCTTGGTTACAGTGCCATTGTAAACTTTACTTCTTATGCTCAGCGTGTACTGAGAGCGATCCCTTTGTTCCATATGGCTTCCATATAGTGACACTGCATCCTGTGTAGGAGAGGTCAAGGAGTGGATTATCAGCAAGTGTTTCAAGTCAAGAATGAAGGGAGCTGGCAGGGCAAATCTGCACAAAGCCTGCTCTGTGCTTCTCATCGGTGCAGTGACCTCGGGGTTTCGGTGCCTGTGCGTCCCCCCCTTCTCCCTTCATGTGTTGAGCACAGCACGGGTGAACGTGTTAGCACAGCATTTCCCTGGCAGGTTTTTAGACACAGAATGAGAACAAAAGCAGTGCTGAAAGCCTGGCTGAAATGTGTAGTTGTGAGCAAGCAAGCTCATAATTCTGCAAGGAAGCAGCACGTTGCCTCCCATCGCCAACCTCATCTCCATCCCCATCTCTTATCATCTCCATCCCATCCACACATCTTGCTGCCCAGCCCTCTTGGGTCTGGGCACAGAGTCATGATTGCTGAATGTTCCCATGATCCTATTGGCCCTGCTGTAATTAATGGAGAGAGAAGGAAATGTCCTCCGGGATGATTTTCATCATCCTGCTCTCAGAGCATTTCTTGTCCATGAGGTGGCATTAGGAGAGATCTATGCTTTGCAAGAAGAAAAGATTCACCTTAGAATCACAGAATCCTCACTGTTAGAAAAGACCTCTCACACCCCCAAGAAGCCCAGCCCACCCCCACCATGCCCACAAGTGCCTCATCTCTGTTGTTCTGTTACATCTCCAGGGACAGTGACCCCACCATCCGCCTGGGCAGCCTGTGCCAGTGCCTGTATGATCTTTTGGAGAAGAAATTGTTCCAATTATCCAATCTGAACCCTCCCTGGCACAACTTAAGGCCATTATCTCTTGTAATGACCTTAAGTGAGTAGATCTTACTGCTGTGGTCCTTAAAACATGACAGCATGTCCTGCTCCTGCTCTGGTTCTTCTCCCTGCTGCAAATGGCTGTAGGTAGATTTGGATCAATTTCTCCCAGATTCAAAACTGTTTAAATATGCAATTAATTTCAAGTTTCCCTCTTTTCTACCTTACGGATGGAGACAAAAGCTTGTAGAGCACAAGTTTGGTGTAACAGAGGGGAAATGGCAGAATCCCTGCTACCAAAGGCAGGGTGCCCAAGCCTCAGCCCTCCCTACTCCCCCTGCCTGTCCCACTGCTGCCATCAGTGCCCCTTCTGCCCCCTCCAAAAGCACTGATTTCTTTCCCAACCTCCAAAATGTTTCTTTTGTCTCTCAGAGCACTACGCCAGACATCAGTAGGTATGCAAAATTAATAACTACATTTTAATAACACATGACCTGCAAGACCTGAGCAATTACAAACCTCATAGGGTTATTACCGACCAAGTAAAAATTATATTCCAGTTAAACATTCCTCATATAATATCCCCACTGCAGTCAGCATTTCAAGAAAAACAGTGTTACAACTGCTGTTTCTCTGGTACCTAATGAGTTAGCTTTGGCTGCAGATCAGGAGCTTTTGACGGGTGTAGTTTACATTGACCACTCCAAGGCTTTCAATATTCTGGACCCGACCTTGTTTAATGACAGAAAATCAAACCAGGGCTGGGGAGCACCATCAGCTGAAGAAAGGGCTCTGAATTCCTGTCCTCAGTTCTCCACTGTGTGAGTGGCACTGGGGCTGTGGAGGGAGCAGAGCAGGACTGGAGCAGGACTGTGTCTTCTGGCAGTGTTGGGGGACATCACTCCTGATTTAGCAGCTGCTGAAGGACTTCAAGCTGAGGATGGTCTGGAGAACAAGAGCCAGAAATATGTGACTGCTGCCATAAAAACAGGATAAGCAGGATTTCTGCTCGGGAAGGAGGTGATTGAGTGGGAATAGGGATCAGTGAAACTGTGTGTGGATAGAGAAATTGAATAGGGATGATTAGTCCTTGCTGAAAGACAAAAGGAGGGAACAGGCAGTGAAATTCAGGATGGTTGCTTTTAGAAAAGCAGAGTATAATCAAATCCTCATCCTGCAGCTCAAGGCTCGAACCTCAGGCTGAGAGCCCTGCAGGCAGGTTGCAGCAGGGCAGGGTGAGGAGAATCAGCATGCTGCACCCATCCACTGCCTCCTCCTTGCTCACAAACCTGTGCTCCTGCCCCTGACTGCTGTTCCATCTGAGCTGTGACCCATTATACACCTTACGTGCTTCTGATTTTATTTTTTTACCACTAGTTCTCTGTTCACCCATGAAAATGGCTGATCACTCTCCGTAATGCTGTGTGTCAGTAGGAACAGATGTCAGAAGCAAACCCAGAAAGTACTTCCCTTATGCTTTATTTACACTGGATCATCTTCTGATTCATTTTCACCATCGGTACATTTCCGTTTTACCACTGCACCATGCAAAAAGTGGTTATACAAAAAGGGATGCATCCTTATGCTCCTGTAAATCCTTAGCAGGTGGCATTGATTCCATTGCTAAAAGAAATGCAGTTGGACTTTGACAAGTTGGCTCCTTTCCTGTGGACACAGCACAGGACCAGGCTGAGGTTTCACAGGGTGGGAATGAGCAAAGCCCATTCATCCTGATCCACTGAAAGGAAAATCTGGGATCCCCGTGCTGCAGTGGAACTGGTGCCTTACCATAGTGCAAATGCACAGAAACAAACACGGGGAACACAGTGCTTGCTGGGCACAGCAGTCTGCACCAAGTATTCGATTTGTTTTATTTTAGCACAGCCTCCAGATATTTGATTTAGATTTCCTGTGTCTTTCTTTTAGCTCAGAGATTCATGGCATGGGAAGTAGGAAAAACATTAGATGAAGCACACCTTGGGTACACCTCATCTATCACAGCCCAATAAACATTGCCCAGCTCATTTCTGGTTGGCTTCTGCTTTACCAAAGCACATCTTCCAGAGCAACATCCTGCCTTGGTCTGAAGCCCTCAAGAGAGAGAAAATTCAATTCTACCCTTTGTTACGTGTTAATCAGCCCCATCACTCAGAGCACGTGCTTTGTTTCTGCCTCAATTTGCTGACAGGCAAACAGCTCTTATTGCTCATCAATGCGTTGGAGCTAACAGGGTTGTGTTCTGGGCTGGGGGGCACCAACCAGCCCAGGTAGTTCCCAGTATTTTACATCTCATGTATGTGATTCTCTTCTATGTGACCATAGGTACATACAGGCTTACAAAGGATGGTTACAACCTGGTAGCTTCTCCAGCAGTGCCTTGGCACATTTTGCTCAGACACACCACTTGCTTCTTGGTCACAGCATAATCAAATCTTTCACATTTCCATTTCTTCCTGCCTTGTGTCAGCATATTAAAGGTCTGGAGCATTTCTTTACTATTATTTACCCTTGTTTATTGCTTAACCTAAAATAGCTGCCTGGATGCTGACAATACTCTCACTTGTTGATTCCCAAAGAATTTGATGCTTATTTGCTATCTAAACCTGAGATTGTGCAACATCAGAATAAAATGGGAGCAATTTATTTTCCAGATCAGATTTTCTCTCAGCAGGATTAAAATTGCCACAGCAGTAAAGAGTTTACAAACTCACTAAAGAACTGTAATAACTTCCCCTCTCACTGTCGGGTCAAGGAAAGGTAATACATGTTTCCAATCAGCTTTGAATTGAACTCAAATTGTAGGTTTTATTTCACTTTAATCCATATGTGAGTTCACGTTAAAGGTAAGAGAAATCACAGGGCTGCAAACATGGAGCAGAGTTAATTAAATTCTGCAGCTCCTTCTGGAAGAGCCCTGGCTCTGCTTATGCAGAGAGGTTTCAGGGTAATTCTGGGCCATGAGATGGCCCTGATGGCACCAAGGACATCAGCAAATGCACTTACAGTGACCGAAGCATGTTGAGAGAAAGCTTTCAGTACCGGGAAATAGTTTTGTGGGTGGCTGAGCTATTCACAAAAAGCTCCAAACAAACAAAAAGCAGAAAAGGAAAATACCCCAAGCTGACCTGCTGGCACAGCACAGCCTCAGCTCAGACCCAAACATGAGATCCATCTGAGGCAGCAAACACTGAGAAACAACGAACTTTTCTTAGACCTCCTTCTCACTTTCTCACTTACTGTGGGAACTGGACTTCTTTAATTTCTGTTTTCTGTCCAGTCTTGCTATCAATGCACTCTGGAAAAGAACTTCTATTAAGCAGGAGGGACTCTTCATGTGCTAAGATCCAAGTCTGTGCTTCACTGCCTTGCAGAGCTGAGACCCGAGCCCTGGTCACAGAATAGAGTGCACTAAACCCTTCCTTATCTCTGGCAGACCTTGTCTGGAGGGAAGCTCCCCAGGGCAGTGGTTGTGATGCCAAGCGTAGCAGAGTTCAAGGAGCACTTGAACAACACTCTCAGATACAGGGTTTGAATTTTGGGTGATCCTATGTGGAGCCAGGAGCTGGACTCAGAGATCCTTGTGGGTTCCTTCTAACATGTGATATTCTGTAATTCTGTGATTTCATGTTTATTTATTCTTTTCTACAGCTGAGAAATGCTCTGCACATCACCTGAGACCCAAACGGGTGATGGGTCAGTGAGGTCTCTGAGAGCTGGCAAGTGTGTTTTGGGACCAGGGCTGCCTGCTCATGGTAGGGCAATGCACCTTGAATTCTGCATGCTGGCATTCAGAGAAACAAGTTTTTGACCTGCATGAAGTTGGCAGTAAAAGGGTTTTCTGTCTAAAAGAGGGAGTTGTGTTCTGTGAATGAATGACACACAATGTGCAAAGAACAGAAGAAGGAAATTTTCTTCACTAAAATAAGAAGTTTTAAACATCCAAATTTTGAAATAAAATCACACAACATTCATTTTGTCTCATGCAATAAAATGAAAGTCTCCCTCGAACATATTTATTACTCTCCAGCTTCCCACAGGATATCAATGGAGTTGAGTCCCTCAAGCAGTATATTTCGGATTCAGTGCGCTCTGAGATGTGCCTGGGGGCAGTGCTGGGGCTGCAATTGGTCTCCAGAGGATCACAGCCCCGGATGCCAATGCAGCTTCTCCTCCTGCAAACCCAACCACTCCACAGCAGAGCTCTGGGGAAAAGCTGAGCTCATGCCAACGAGTTCTTCAATTTGTCAGAAGCATTTTGATAGCAAATCTCATTCTCCTCAATTCCCCTGCTCTCATGCTTGCAAGAGTGCTTGAGAGTTATTTGTCCTCAAGGCCACGGATATGTGAAGAGGCTTTTTCATGGCTGTGCCTCTCAGTCCTCCCCTGCTTCTCCTCCCGTCTGCTTCATCTTCCCTTTCCGCTGCATTGTCCTTGGCTGCTCTGAGGTTCTGCTCCCCGAAGTTCTTCTTTCCCAGCAATCTCGGATGCTCAAGTGCTCTGTCCTCAGCACTTGGAGGTGATTTCAAAGTGCTTCACCGCAATTCTCATTTTTATATAAACACTTCAGTATTACTTCAGCAAACCGAGACACTTGGACATCAGCAAAACAGGTTCTGATGAGCCTGTGCTCTGCCAGCCCAAGTGCCTTTGACTCAGACAGGGTACTTTTATATAACTTTTATATACCTTTATATAACAAGCTTTCTCCTCTCAATAATTTTTTGCCTGTAAATTCAAGCTGTTCTTTTAGAAAAATCTTCAGATACGGGCACAGTCCTCCGGTTTCTCTGTTTACACTCCAGTATATTAAAATAACACTCCTGTTCTCATACCGGAATTATTCTGCTGAATTTTTTATGTCATTCTGTTCCATAGAATTTTCCACTCACCAAAGCAAAGCAACTAACTCTTGCCAGTCCAACTGTGATTCACTTCTTCTCTTTGACTCTTTTCTGTGGTTGCATTGCTGGTTAATCTTGCAGGGTTCAGGGAGAGCAGGCCAACTCCATCCCCTTCAGTCTGAATCTGTGTGTGCTCTGGCAATGAACAGATCGTTAACTTGGCAATGCAGCTGCTGAGCAATGTCTTGAAATACTTCTGCTCTCCGGACAGGGTGATAGCAGCTCATTAGAGCAGGGGCTGAGCTCTCTGCACGTTGGGGGATCGCAACCATTTCTTCCTTCTGCTCCATCAGAATGAGGAAGGAAACGGTATTTTATGGCCCTGTGAAGAATGTTGAAGCATTTGGGAAGACATCTCTGTCCTGTGGCCAAACAACCTAGGCAGTGTTACCCAAACCATGAGCCTCAGTGCAGCTTGAGTTCAGCTGGAAATAGATTTCCTTTCTGGGAGCTGCTTTGGGAAGATAAGACCGTCATATACCTATAAGAGCTATTTGATATTCTCCAGCAAACTGAGTTTTAAATTAAAAAGTAGCAAAATTCATCCTTTTATTTTCTTCTTTCTCACCATTTCTGCAGCCTAATGTGGCTTGGAGCAGAGGGAAGGATGAAACCAAGCCACCGAACTCATCACTTCAGCCTCCCTGGCCAGGGGAACTGTATAGGCAGCTGATGAAAGTCCTCTTTATGAGCTGATTATAAGCATTCAACACTACCTGGGCTGCATATGTCCATATTTTTGGGACATGTTTGATCCAGGTTGGACCTGAGTTTTATAGATGAGTACTAGGTGCTGATGGCTGCAGTGCTTACTCCTGAGCTGCTGTTGGAAGACTTTCTCCCATCAATAGTTCGTGCTCATGGAGGCTTATCCCCATTGCTGGCTACGAGCAGCAGCAGGTAGTGGCTTTAGAGGAGATTTGCCTAATGGTTGTGCTGGGGTTCCTGCCAGAAAAAAATCTAAGAGGGAAAATAAAGCACAAAGAAATACAGCAGATATGGTGACAGTGCTCCCTGAGGCACCCTTAGAATAAGCAAGGATGAGCTGTGTACGTGCCCAAGCAGCAAGGGAAAACCGGTGCATGTGTTTCCTCTGGAGCATCTGCAGGAGATAAATTCAGATATATTTATCAACAGCAAAATGAGATGACATTATCTGTCTCCTGAGTGCACGAATTGTCTGGGACAGGGCAGGGACATCTTGGGCACAGCTTTCTGCTTGAGGAGGAGGGGTGCTCTTTGGCACCATAGAGCAGTCACAGTGTTCCTTGAGACAAATCTCACCCACGTGGGACTCACATTGAAATGTGTAGGGACCAGGAGAGCACCTGGTGGGGGCCCTCATCACAGCCTTCTTCCTGCACTGTGCTCTCTCTCCCTTGCTCCATCAGACACCAGATTCGTTAAGCTCGCAGACGAGCTGCAGGCACCATCTGTTTTCCAGGGGTTGTAAGGATGAGTGGAGCAGGGAGGAGAAGGTGGCTGAGGGGTAATTGAAGGTCTTGCAAGGATGTCTGGTTTTCTTTGAGGGAGGAGTGTTTCTAGGCCAGCTTTTTGTCCGCAGCTCACGATTCTGTGCAATGTGGTGTATTTTAACGTGTTCCTGGGAGATGTGGTGAGGCCTGGTAAAGCTGATTTCAAAGATGACATAAAGATGTAGCGCTGCTCCTGCAGCACTGCTCTGTCAGAATCAAGGGGCCAAGCATCCAGGAGAATCAAAGCTCAAGACTTGGTTGGGCACCAGCCTCACACTGGACTTCAGTCTTCGGAGGGACTCCTTCCAGCTGCAGATCCCTTCCTTTGCTGAACCCCCACTGGCACACTGTTACAAGAAAGGAGGGGAAAAGCAACCTAAAGACAAAAAGTGTGACACTGAGCTGAGGGCCAGTGTGGACAGAGGGTACCTAAGGCTCAAATCTTCTCTTCTCTTTGGTCTGCAGCTCCCAGAGAAAACAGAGGAGCAGAAGCTGAGCTGTACTTTGCTTCATGATGAGATGACTGTCTTGTGGAAGGATGACAACATACACTGTATTAATTTTCATTTCTTTGTGTCTGAAATGACATGGAATACAATTTTGTAACCAAGCAAGCTCATTCTTAACTCTCCTTGCTACTCATTCAGTAAGAATTTGTAGGCAATAGTAGAAGTATTCACATCCTTGTCCATTGTTGTGCTGAATGCCTTTCTCTAGAAAAAGAAGTCCTTCCTAACAACCATCCCAACAACCAACCCTAACACCCAACACGCAATGCTGTAAACCAGGAGTGGAAGTGTATACACACTCATGCACTCCTGTGCTGCCCTTAATGTTCTGGAAATGTTCCTTTCTATGAATAAGAGCTACTTCTCTTATCCTGATCCCTTCATGGTCTGGGGAGACATTTCTTTGCCTTTTGCTTTGATTCCTCCTGCAGTCTTGGGACATGAAACATAGCTGACTGTGATCAAAGATCATTGCTAATGAAGCAAGCCTCTGAACAAGTGAAGGGCCTCCAAACTGTGTTCCCATCATTGTCCTTCACTTATGCTGGGCAGAGAGTGGGCAATGCTACTCCCAGGGGAAGTGGAGCAGCTCTACTTCTTTCAGAGTTACCTTGATGAATTTCAGAGCAGAAACTGGCCTGAAGTATGCATAAAAATTTATTAAAGCTTTGGGACAGATTGCACTTTGCATGAGTGTGTAGTGGGGGAGGGGGCAAGAATTTCCTTCTTCCTTCCCACGGGAAGCTCTATAGTCTCTGGCATTAAAAAATGCAGGACTTAGTGCATTTATTTGCCCAACATGACACCACTGAATGGTTCAGAGAAGGTCAGTTTGAGAGGGCTGGAAAAGGGAGAAGGTGATGTTCAACCTCCTATCCACATCATGTATCCTGTATGCCCTGGCAGTGCTGTCATCCTGAGGATCATTTTGCCCCAGTCAGAAGTGCAGAGCCTCCATCTCCACCCATGTGTGTGTCACATCACTCCCAGGAAAGACAGCAGGTTGATGGCAAAACCACAGGTCCTTCTTGCTTCAGAATATAAGGATGTAATATAGCAAAATGCTTGGTGTGGTAAGGGAAAAATACATAAAGTCAAGACAATGAGGGAGATAAGTCCCTACCTGTGGAGGTGTTCAAGAACCATGGAGATGCGGCACTTGGGAACACAATCAGGTGGCATGGTGGGGATGGGTTGGACTTGGGGATCTTAGACATCTTTTCCAAACTTAGTGATCACATGATTCTATGATTCTGTGATGAATACACCTCCTAGCAGAGCTGTTCCCAGTCCATGTTTACACCAACCTTCCCAGAACTGAAAAGTCTGCATTTCTGCTGGCCGTCCTCCTTCCTTGAGATACTGCAGCTTCCCCAAGACTGCCCCCCTGAGAGGTGATGAGTACGGAGATGTGTGGTTGACAGCGTGCAGCACCCATGGATGCTCAGGGGGTGTTGCAGCAGGGTGCACGTGACTCTGCAGACACATCAGCAGGGTTTTCATTTCAATGCAATTGGTTTAGAAAGCCCTGAGGATAAGCTGGGGTGTAAGACTGAAAAAACATATTATCTGTCTGCAGAGGGAAGACATCTGAACTCAGCCAGAGGGCTCTACACACACTGCCTTCTGCTGGGCCACGCTGCCTGCTTCCAAACAGTGACAGCATTCGTTTTGCTAAGAGATTTAACTTCTTCTTTACATTGTTGATTTACTTCCTGAGGAGTAAGTAACATAACACATGCTATTCTCCTATTTCATGGTAATCCTCGCTCTTTGTTGTCAGAATACAAGCCAAAGGTGCACATTTCTCAAGGAATTGTTTGAATTATTTTCCTCATCCTGATTACTTTTCTTCACTTTTTCCTTCATCAACCATCCTTTGGGTATTAACCTCGTATTTATACTCACATTAACCAGGGTCAGCATCAGAAAACGTTCTTGCGCTTGCTGCTGCTCAGCCACCTGGAGAAACAGAGAAAGGAGACAGTACCAGACACACACTAATTTCTAACATGTGTTTCCTGCCAGCACTGGCCTCAGCAGCTCAACCACATAAGTCACTGCGGGAGTAATTGCCATCTGAAGGCAGCCTTTGGATGTGCAGGAGGCTGAGAAAGCTCTGCTGTGTGGTTTGTGTCCTGCTGGATGTCAGCAGGCCAAATGAGAAAGCAGTGAGCCTTGGTACAGAGCAGCAGTGGGTGATGCCCGAAAGATTCATAGTTCATCTTATTTTGGAATATTTACATTGAGGTTATAGAAAAATAAAAGGAAACAGCTGTAAATTGTGACAAATGTTTGGGTTTTTGTTAATAAAAGCAATCTCTGAGTACTGGGGGAAAAGCTCAGCCATAGCATAGAGCATTTCTATGGCCAGCAAACTTGCTTTTCCCAAAGGATGAAGGCACACAGTGGCTGGCACGTAGTGAGGCCAGTGGTTTGGAGGCTTGGAGAAGATGCTGTCAGTGAGAGAAATCTGCAGCTATTTCTTTTGCCTTTGTCTGCAAGCAGATAAATGGTAACACAGTGATCCCAGCAAAGCAGTGCTCCTTGTGTCTGGAGGCAGTGCTGTGTGGCCACTGCTTTGCCATTCAGGAGAGAGAGCAGCCCTGAGCCTGACTTCTCCTGGGGCTTAGAACTAAAAGCTTAGAAGTTCAGGGGAGTGGAAGCGATGTATGTTTGTGCTGGCTGAGAAACATTATAGGCTGGCTTCAGAGCCCCATGTGTGACAACTCCTCTCAGCAGCCCAACACCAAAAGACTGCTAGACCTTTAAAATCAATCATAAGAAGAAAAGCACGGAGAGACCCAGGCTTTATTAATTTCGCTGTTCGCAGTATAAATCTCCATGTTAGAAAGCACAAAGAAGTTAATATTCTTGCATCTATTTTTTTGGTTCTCTTTTAGCAGGGGGAACCTGGTTTCTTTTAAAAGTCTCTGCCAGGCCAGTTGGGCTGCCAGGCCAGGAAAGTTCCCTGCTGTGCAGGATGCGCAGTGCCTGCCTGGAGCCGAGTACTGCTGTGGAAACTCATTGCAAGCACCAGGAAAACCCAGCGCAGGGAAACAGCCCAGCCAGCTTTCCATTACACTGTGTGCTACATCTTCTCTTATTTCAGGGGATGTGAAGCCTTTTTTTCCAGAGGTGAAATGTTCCTTTTGGAAACACGGTGTTGGAGGGAAGCTGTTCCCCATGCAGCTCTCCCCAGCAGTGGGGATCACGAATCACTTCTTTTTCTTCCATGCCGTAATTCCTAAAGAAGTGACCCTTCTGGAAGCTGCCCTCCTGGCTTTTGGCTTTTGGATTTTTGAACTGCAGGGATGATGAAGGCATTTGATGGTTTGTCTTTTTCCAAATGCAAACTCTGGCTGCTGCTGCTCGAGCAGTTTTCTCCTGATACTCAGCTCTTCCCTCTTCTGGGAACATGCGTTTGGATGATGGAAGGAATGAAGGATGGAGGCTGGGAGGGGACCTAAGGCCTGCCAGCTCTGCTCAGCATTTCCATCACCTTGCTGGGCTTGCCCAGCTGAATTTACTTTCTCTGTTGCAAAAATCTGGGAGCTACAGCCACAGAAATCCTTCCTCACTCCTGTATTAAAACCCTCCTGAGGCTGCAGCTGTGGGTGAGCACCAGTCATGGGGACTCCCAGGTGTGGAGTCCTCTGTAGATGAGACGTGGACATGTTGAAGCACATTCAGGGAAGGACCACAAAAATACTTCAAGGGATGGAAAGCCTCCCCTGCAGGACAGAGTGAGAGTTGGTGGTGTGCAGCCTGGAGAAGGAAAGGCTCTGGGGGGACCTAGGAGCAGCTTGGCAGTGGCTAAGTGGGGTTGTAAGGAAGAAGGGGACAGACTCTTTAGCAGAGTATGCCGTGATAGAACGAGGGAAAATGGTTTCAAACTAAAAGAAGGGAGATTTAGACTGGACATAAGGGAAAACATTTTCTCCAGTAAGGGTGGTAAGGCACTGGAATAGAGGTGATAGATGCTCAGTCCCCGGAGACATTCAAAGTCTAGCTGGATGGGGTTCTGAGCACCTGATTGGGCTGTAGATGGTGATGTAGCTGTAAATGTAGGTGTGGATGTAGATGTGGATGTAGGTATGGATGTAGATGTAGCTGTTCCTGTTCATCGAAGGGGAGTTGGACCAGATGACCTTTAGAGGTAACTTCTAGCTCATATGGTTCTGTGATTCTGTGATTCTATGATCATATGACATGACCCTGCAGCTGCATGTTGCTGCCATGGGTTTCAGCATTGCTGGTCAGGGTTTTACAGCTCAACTTTTGAGTTATATTCAAACCTACTTCTCCTCTTTTATGTCCCAGCATCTGCCTGCAACGTGGAAACACCACTTACTTTGTATATACATGTACATTCCTCAGTGTTTACCCAGGAGCAAGCAGTTTTCCACTGCTGGAAATCCAGCAAATGGGTTCCCACTGCAGCCACCCAACTCAGGCCACAGATGAGGTGGGAGAGGAATGAGTCTTCTTCTAAAAATAAATGCTTGGGGGTGGGCTGGCAGGATCCCTTCTGCCTCTCACTGACAGCCCAGGGGCTGCTCCATTGGCTGCAGATGCCGCACCCCATCAGGATCACTGCATCCCTCTGTGATCCCCAATGGCACACAAGGGTTTTACTGGCCGCATTTTTGGGGTGAAAAGAAGCACAACACTGTCCACGTGCATTTTTCTGTTCCATGTCTTAAGAGATGAGGAGTGCTGAAGCGATGACACAAAACTGGCAGCTGCTCCCAAGGACCCCAGACCCCGGCGTGAGCTGTCTGTGCAGCCGGGTGATTTTCCTTTCAATTTTCCTGTAACTACCTTCTATGGTCCATAAACTATATTGTTTTCATTTAATTCCGGGAACATAATGAATTTCTGTGGGCTTGTTTCCTGCTCAGCGTAATATCTTTGCTAGATGTGAGGCTTATTTCACAAGCTAGTTATAAATTCACTCCGACTCCCAATTGTTTCATCTTGGGAGCAATCAATAAAAAGAAACATGAGGGAGATTTTTTGACCCTTCACATCCACTGAAATTCAGAGATGTAAATCCATCGTCTGCCTTTCTTACCCTGAGTGCTGAGTAACACTGGAAAAATGTGAAACCTCGCAGCAGTGCCACAGTGTGCCTATATGATGGCCAAAGTGTGAAATTCTCTGTTTTTACCCCTAAAAGAGTGGTTGGTATGTGAAAGCACAATGAGCAATGACCAAGTGCCAACACTGGAGGTTGTGTTGGTATCACCAGCAGCAGCTGCTGGAGAAGGAAACTGTAAGAACAAAGCATGAAAAGGAGAAATGGGTAGCAATGACTGGAATTGCAAACAACAACAAAAATTATTCAAAACAGTGTTTTGTGCAAATTCTTCATCTGAGAGCATTGGGGGCAGATGGTTTTTGGTGTAACAAAGGCTCTTCCTTCTCTGCCTTGTGCTTTGCTTGTTGTGTTGTAGAAAATGCCTGCATCATTGGAAAGGGGCTGATATTTCTTACACCACCACCCTTCCTTCCATGCCTTCCCTCAGCCCAATTTACTTTGAACTATTTTGGCATTAAATGGGTGATATTACTTTTTTTTCCCAAAGACTCGATGGAGGCATGGGATGAAAGCAAACTTCCCTGTACCTCATCCGGAGCTGCCCCTTCTGTGCCTCCCAGATGAAATGCTCACACTGCAGCCAACATCTGGCTATCAGCAAATAGATTTAGAGCGGCAGATATATCGTTTATTTGCTGAATTTAGCCCCTTTATTTTTTTGCCAATAGTGAGAACCCGGGGAGCTGCTGAGCTCTCTTTGAAAAGGCAGCCAACAAAACACCCGACTCTTTTCCCACTCATCCAGGCTGGTTGGGGATCACTCCAGTGTCATTCTGGCACAAAGAGGAAGAAAGCCAGCTCCCAGCTTACCAGACTGGGATGCACCCAGCCGTCTCACAGCCTGGTGCTGCTGCTTTGTCAAAAGTGGGGAAAAACATCCTAACACAACCCTGTTCTCCTCTCATGGCCACATTTCCTTTGTTTTATCCTTCATATTATGCTTCTAAAGAAGCTCCCAGCCTTTTTCTGAGCACAAGCGTGTGTGTGCACATGAGCACGTAAGACCCACTGTTGCACTGCAAGCCAGCTGATCTCCACTTTTATTTTCTGTGCTACTTTTCTCACTTCATGTGCACAGAGCTGCTAGCAAACAAGAATTGCTTTGTGCCTGGGACAGATTACCTCTGCTTGAAGGCAGACCCTAGCAAGCTTGTGCTTTATTCTGCCAAGGATATTTTCTCTAGCTGCTCTCTCCTTTGCTGATTTTGAGCACTTGTCTCTTCTTTGATCCTCCATGCTAAATGCAGGACCACAGGACATGCTCGTGAGGCATGAGGCTAGCACTGGCTCACGGAAGAGTAACGATAGCTTTGCAAAGTCTCTGCTCACACTCCCTTGAGAGGCTGCCATGGGTGCTCTTCATCCATCCCAGTATGGAGTGAACCAAATTCACATAAGCCACCATCAGAGCAAGCTACTGGATGGGCGAGGAGAAATATGCAGGAGGTAATTCTGCAGCCAGATGTGTTGCCAGCAATGTGATGCTTTGGTGAGAAACCAGATGTTGTCAGTGAGTTCAGGCATAATTTAAGACATGTAGGCTTTTCTTCTATATCTATGCAGTAAACTAACCATTTTTTAGTGTTTCTGTATGTTTTTCAGCCCAAGTTCAATCCCTCGCCCCATGTATTGTGGTGGACAGGAGTGGGTGTTTGGGGCTCATGCTCTGTCAAATTTTACAACGCAGTTCTACCAGCACTCTTGGGTTGTTCAGCAGGAACACAGAATGAAGGGGAGGGGACCTCCAGACCCGGCAATCAGCACTGGCTGTTGATATCTTCAATCAGAGCCTCACGAGCGCTGCTGGGATGGGATGAGGAATGTCCACAAGGCTGAGCCACTCATGTGCACTGAGTCCAGCATGGGGATTTGCACATCTCCTCTGGACAGCTGGGAGCAGCCCGGCCCTGGCAGCATGTTCTGAAATAACTGCTGAGTGCAGCATTTTGTTCTTTCTTTTTTTTTTATTTTTTCAGATTTCAAAACATTTGTTGTCTCAGGAGGAAAAAAAAAGTACAACAAGCTGACAACAGGTTCGCTCCTGTTCTGTTTGCACTGTGGAGATATCCCAGTGCGCACCTGTCATGGAAACACAGAGCAGTGCAATGCTCCAGCAGCCACCAAATGCACGAAACCATTCCCCACAGCAAAGCCCAGTGGAACAAACAAACCCCTGAGGAACTGCACTGGGAGCAAGTTCCAAACCCAACTGCTGTGCTCAGCTCTGACCGTGTCATGTCCTGCTGGATGGAACTGCAGCTTGGTTCCAGAGCTTTGTTCCTGTCAGCAATGGGGAAGCACCAGGAGAAAGCACTTTGCCCGCTGTTTCAATGCTTCCATTCTTAGTTCTGCTTCAGTCACTCAGAAGGGAAGATGAGTAAAATCTCTGTGGGAACAGTGAGGACTGGTTGCTTCATGGAAATGTGGAGCTGAGCATACTTCCTTAAGACCTTGTTTTCTGGCTGAGTTTCCTTCAGGATTTGTGTATTCCTTTTTAATTCTTTTTGGCCATTTTGAGGGAAGATTCTTTGTAATCCCAGCACGCTGCTCTGTGGAGATGCTTATGTTCCATGCTGCTCAGCACCACAGCTCCTGCCCAAAGACCACCAATGGGTGTTTGGAAGGAATTTGCTCATGGAGAAAGTTCCCCTTCATCTGTAACCACAGTAAGTCAGTTAATGCCTGGAACACAATGATGAACACCATCCTTTCCCATTCTGGGGTCACATCCTTACCCTACTGATACCACCAGAAAACGTTCATACCCTTGGTAGCTTCTTCCCAACTTCCATTTCTTATTATTCCTCACTCAATCCAGTCTTGTCTTCTCCCTCCTTATTGTCACTCAACCGCTTCCCCTTCTGACTCCTGGTGCATTCACTCTGTGCGTTCAGCCCTTTTGCTTGTGGTGGGTCGGTGTAAATCAGTGTGGGAGCTCCCTCCCCTCAGATCTGCAAATCCGTGATGTTGCCTCGCAAGAATCTGCAGTGACTCATTGCCTCTCCCTGACCTCCTGCCAATAACACGGTTAGCTATAACCCGTTAATTAACTGGAAAGTCTAATTGCTTAAAATTCAGCCTTTTCCTGGGATTTTGCTGTTGCAGGAGAATGCCAAATAATAACTGTTCTTTTCAATATGCCCTCATTTTATTTTTCTTGGGAAACATACAAGAGTTATGTGTAAATATTTCTTTCTCCAGTGAGCACACTTTATTATCCCCTTTCCTTCAGCTTTCATTAAAAACTGCTCCCACCCCTTCTCCACCTCCAACATATAAATAAATAACGCCCGACTCAAACAACCTCGGCCATAAAAACCTGCTTGAAAAGAATCTCAGGCAACTACCACATCTGGAATAATAGTCAACATATTTTAGAAAGAGACTTCATTTTTCTCACACAGGATACTAAATCATGATGGCTCCGTGTGCCAAAAATAACACAGTGGGATATGACTATGGGAGGACGTGAACCTATAATGAGGTTCAATAAAGTACTAATCTTATTGGGTAATGCAATCTGGTTTGCTTTTGCTTAAAAAAAAAGTATGTGTGTGAGCGTGTGTGCAGGCATATGTGCTGCTGTGCTTATAAGCAGGATTCTTGTATCTTCTTTCAGATTCCCTTTGCTGTTTTGCAATGCAAATAAATATTTCAAAACTCATTAGCTTGGTCCCATATTAGGCTCGTTCTGGGAGGGATAGAAGATTCCACCTGCCCCATCTTTTCAATGTAGGAAAATGTAATGAGACCATCAACTGCTCTGAACAAGGATGACTTTTAGCACTTACTGAGTGTCTTCAGGGATACCTGGTGGTGCAACACGATTTCTTTGCATTTGATGTGATTCCTTCTGCTCCAATTCTCCCCCTTAGTTAGAAAATGAGCCCCTGATTGCAGGGCCAGGTATTAAAACCACTCATGAACTCAGAGAAATAAAAGATTAATTCCTTTTTGCTGTGCACAGTGTGGTGAAAAGGAAAAGGGACAACAGGAATGAGAAATACAAGGCAAAACTAAATGAAGGTTAACTCCAAGTCATAAAAAGCTTTGTTCATTGCCAAAATCCTGTGTTCTGAGCAAGAGCTGCTAGAGGGAAAGACCATCATACTCGTTCCTACAGATATTTTTCCCTCTGTACTGGAAAGAGTATGACTGTATGACTGCTGAGGTCTACCAGAGCTCTCCATGCTTCTCCTGGAAGCCCATCTCTATCAGACCCTCAGAAGGCACTGGGGCACTGACACTGCTGCTGGAGATACCCACAGCCATGGATGGGCCCTGGGCAGCCTGAGCTGGGGGCAGCCAGCACATGCAGGGAATGGAACTGGATGATCTTCAAGGTTCCTTCCAACCCAACCATTCTGAGATTTTATGATTCTGTCATCCCACCTGGATCCTCCAGGGTGCAGGGGTTTGGCTGAGGAAGATGGTGCTGAGGTAGCCATGCATATGCCCATGATGGAGGGTCCCACCTTCCTCTTCCTCCCTTCAGCACCAGCTCTGCTGGAAGAGGGCTTTTTCCAGCTGGTGTGAAGATGGTGAAATAGCTGCTCCAGGTCTGCTCCAGGAATCACAGAATCACCAATGTTGGAAAAGACCTCCAAGATCATCTAGTCCAACTACCACCAATACTTCCCCTCTTAAACACATCCCTTAATACAACATCCAAGTGTTTCTTGAACACCTCCAGGGATGGGGACTCTCCCATCTCTGTGGGCAGCCCATTCCGGCACCTGACCATTTTTTTCAGAGAAGATATTTTTTCCTGGTATTCAATCTGTACCTGGTGCAACTTGAAGCCATTCTATCTAGTCCTATCACTACACCCCCCAGCCAGGGGCAGAAAGTGGAATAAAACCCAAATCTCTGGATCCCCATCTGATGCATTACATTTTTAACCCACAGCATTCTTCCTTCCCTTCTCTTCCCCCCTCTGGATCCAGAAGTGACATTACTCAGCACTGGGTTTGTTGTGAACCAAGCAGACATGACAGCAGATACTTCAGCTGGTGTCTTTTGTCAAACATATCTTGATGCTTCCCCAGTCATCCCGCTTGCCAGCACAGTGCCAGCCCTTCTGAGCAGCCAACTGACAGTGCTGTAAATAAATCGAGCTTCAACCGATATATTTTTTGCCATGTAATCAGTCTGGTTTCATAAAAATTCACCTTCATTGGCATTCATTCACATGTGCCTTACAAATGTGCGCTCTGTATTGAGTCGGATGTGTGGGAAATATATATATTTTCCATATGGATCCCAATATACTTTAAAAGGCTTTCCCCTGCCCCCCTCTCCCCTCCTCGCAGTCTCTTGGGTGTATATATCATAACAATTGAAATCTGATGAGAAAATGAAAAAAATGCTCGGTGTTCATATCTTCCAAGTAGTTTTCCAGAGTCCTGCTGCTGAAAGGGACATAAATCACAAGCAGCACTCCAACAACATTGTTACCTGAATACACAAAACAAACCACACTGCTTTCCTCGCTACCGGAAAGAGGAAAACGCTGCTGCCTTGTGAAATTCTTGATGTTGTTTAGCATTTGGGCTGCATTCAACTGGGGAACAGACTGCAGCCCAAAACCGGCAGCATCCCATGGCTGGCACTGAGCTGGCATGAGGAACTGGGAAGGAGCACTGCAGTTTTGGGGTGCTTTTCTACCAGACCTGTTCTAAGTGATCCTCTTGGCAAGATAAAGCAAGTGAAACCAGTAGAATTACAATTTATAGTCTTTCATAAGTATCCAGCTGAGTTGTTTTCAGTGGATTTTGCCTATTATGTCTATTCTGTTCTTGAGTTGAAGTGACAGAGTGGTTGGTTTAAAAGAGGAGGAGAAGGAGGAGAGACGGAGGAGGGGAGGAGGAGGCAGCAGTGACCACAGCTTTCCCAGGCTGCACTGACTACTCCTGGCTTTCTGGCTCCATCTTCTGGAAATGACAGAAAATAGAGATTTGTTAAATCCTGACCTTGTGATTATGACAATGCCGGCAGCTTCTGTGACCCTGTGAAATATCTGGTACCAAAATGTCTCTTTTGCAATGTAAGAAACCTGTAACTGACTCCTGTAAAATGCCTCTGCAAGAAGAAAAAGGCATGAACATAAGGCACGGAAACAGTTAATGCAGCCTGACAAAATGGTGTTTTCAGTCTCCTTTCTAAGATGACCCCCATTCAGCGTGGGAGAACAGGTGGATTCAACCCAGAAAAGCCCTCTGGGTACTCAGTGGCTTTCTATTGAGGGAAAGGAAGACCAGGTGTAGCTGAGAAAGGATTTCAGTGCCTGGCTGAGAGGGTTGAAGTGCAGGACTTGGTGCTGGTGATGCTGGAATAGGATTTGCCCATAGCCCATCTCTCCAAAGGAGCTAGTTCAGGAATCCCAGTTTTGCCCCAGCACTTATGAAGGCTGGGCCATCCCAAGTGCCCATGTCATTAGTCCATGCTTTTTGATTCCACTTCCCAAGCAGAAATGAGATGAAGAAGGAGCTGGGATGTAGGGATTACTCCTCTGCTCAGTTGTGGTTTTATGGCACTAAATTTAGGTCCCCATGCACCAGGATCCCTTTGGCCATGTTGCTTCTGCTCCCATGTAACACTAAGCCCAGTCAAACTTTGTCCCTAGGAGCAGAAGATGCTCAGGTCGATCCTTTATTCTGGGATACATTGCACTTGCAATATCTAAGCCCTACAGATTTGTTTAGTTCTACTAATTAACTTCATGTGGCCACTGTAACTCCACAAGAACATCCTTCCACTTTCAGGGCTGCAATACCATACAGAATTTGCCTGTCCTGGTGTCTTTGCACTCAGGATACCCCGATACAGAGAAAATCCTCTGCTCAATTTAGCTCTGTGCCAGAGGGTGGTGCTCGATGCATGTTGCAGAACTCAGTGCTGCTGCTATGAGCTGCTACTATGGGCTGCTGCTGCTGTGGGGTGCTGGGCAGAAAGATGCTTGTGAGGCAGGCAAGGAGCACAAGCGGCAGCTTTGGATGCATCATTTAAGGGCTAGTTTGAACTTAATTTTTAAAACCGTTCTTCCAGCCTACATCAACCGAAACTAAATTTAAGGTTGTATCAGGTGTACAACACTGTCAGGATAATTGTGTTGGGTTTGCAAACTCTCACGTGGGTAAAAAGCTAACCCTTAATCAGGACAGGGTATGAGGCTTGGGTGAAACCCCAGTAATCCTCATCTGTGCTGCCTCAGCCCTTTGATTGCTCTCTGCCAAAATCCACAGCACCAGCTCACGTGCACACCCAGCTCCTCTCCCAGCTGTGTATGCTCCTTCTGCAGCACCAAAACCTTGAGCAAAGCAGATGGAAACAGGCACTTTTCCAAATGTCTGCTGAGATGACTGAAGCTGACCAGAGGGACTGACTTTGGGGGCTGGGGCCCTTGTATTATTAGCCTTTCACCAGCAGCATTTCAGCAGCCCCAAGCACAACCTCATCACTCCTGGACTGCAAAGCAGATGCTGCCACATGGTCATGCTTCCTTATTATAGCCATAGTTAAGCAGATTATTAACAATGATCCCATTTAAAATGTGATACTTATGGTAAAATGGTCAACGCCCTGAGCAAGCAGCAGACTTCCATTGATATGCCACCACTGCATTGCTTATAGCTTGGTGACTGGGATGAGCTCCATGGATGAAGTGAAGCACGTGTGCTCCATTGCTCATCAGAAAAGCTGCTGAATGAAATACTGAAATTCCCAGGGATACCCCAAAAATGCACAAGTTGAATTCCCAACTCTTTCAAATGGCTGTGGAAATGCAATCCTGCAGACGTCTTTGAGAGTCTTGCCTCCTTTTCCCCTGTCCTTGCCTCCCCATGTATAAATCTTTTGCTCTGAGTTTCTGCAGTGTGACTTAGGATCTTTCAGTGCTTATTTTGGCCATGTGCATTGGTAGGATGTTTCAACTTTGCCTGAAGGCCAGAGCAAGACACTGTCCTAGGAGATAGGTTTAAATGTGAAGGACTTGGCCAAGAACTTCCCAGTAGAAATTGTTACTCTCCAGTTTAGGACTCCTAAGGAAAAAGCCAGGAGGCCAATTTGGACATCTGTATGGCTTTTGACTGAGATAATTGTAAACCATGGGATAGTGACCTGAGCAAACAGCAAAGCAAACCACAGATTATCTGATTAGTTTCTTTGGCTCTGCCACGGATATTTTATCTGTACGTTCAACACAAAGTGAAAGATCTTTCTTCAAAGCCCCGAGTGTCTTTGGGGAAATCTTCTGTTCTTAGTACCCATGGTGATGTCAGTCAAGCCGTACTCCGGCTCCTGGCTAAGAAAATCCATACCCTGGCCCAGTTCTTCCATAAATGTGGGCAAGTAACTTTCCACCGGAGATTCACAGCAGATGTGGTTATATTGCTGGGAAAACACTCTGCTGGAAGGCACTTTGAAAGTCTCTTCCGATCTCTGTCCTTCCACAGGGATGGGATAACTTCAGCATCCTATTTCCATGGCATTGCTGGGCAGGTCTGGGAGTCTTGTAGGATTGGAAGGAGATGGGTTTTTGCTGATATTAAAATGCAAGCGCCTTTAAGTATTAATTCTGCTCATTGTGAATAATAAGGTGAAGTAGGGAAGAATGAATTTTGCATTTCTTTTCATTGCTTGACTACAGGAAGCAGATTTTATCATCCCTTAGCTGTGACAAGGCAGCCCAACCCAATGATCCATAGCAATGTCTGGGCACATACGGGTGCTGGCATTGGTGGATGGGCTTTTCAGGCAAAGATTTCTCTGAGCAGTGCTGGAATTGAAATAGCTTTCTAAATGTAGCAGTGTACTTTTATTAACATAGACAGCATTTGCAACAGTAAAATATTTTCAGCATTCAGGGTCTGAAAATGGCTTGGGATCATTTTGCTCTATTCAGCTGCGTAGTTTTCATCTGCAGACCTGGACACAGTGGGAGGGCAACAGACAAGGAGCAAGGTTGGTCTTTATAGATTGGAATAAACCATCCATTCCTATTCCAGAGTGGTCAGAGCCTTCCCAGACAGGTTTGCTCTCTCTTTTAGGGATTTGTTTTGCTCTGTATCAGCACCAGTTTCATCTTTCCCTATCTAGTTTCTTTAGAGGCAATTTTAACCAAATATTCAAGTTGGTGTGTGTAACAGCTTGCTGCAAATGTTGTTTGAAATGATATTTGACCTCAAAACTCCTTTCTTTGCATCTGACTGGTTTCCATTACCTGTTGTGGCAGCAAATGCTGCTGGCAGCAGTTGTTTGCATGGCAATTCCCCAATCCTAGTGGCAGGATAGGAGTAAGCTGAGAGAGGAATAAATACATGGACTCATATTTCTGGGGCTTGAGAAGTCATTTGGTTCAAATTCAGCTCCAAAACCATGCACCCGTCTCCTTTGTATGAGTTTGAGTTTGATGCAGCCCCAGGAAGATCCCATTCTGACAGGAGCCATGACAATAAGCCCGTTAATTAAACTAATTAATTTAAAGGGGCAAAGGTTCAGTGGGCGGGTGGTGCTTTTGTATTTCCAAACCAGTTAACTCAGCTCAAATTCAAACCTGACCAAGACAGATCTTCTTTGACTGGTGAAACCCAGAGGTTCAGTAGTGCTCTTTGTACGTAGCAGCCGCGGCTGAGCTCTGCGCCTGGGACGAGGCACGTCCCTGGGTTAACAGAAGCTCAATGAGATATCAAATTAGTTGGCTCCCCCTTTTCATTTTGAAATCATTGGGAGAATTGTGATGCACCAGGGCGCAGGGTGCTATTCTTCCTATCTCTCAGCTCCATTGTGAAGGGGGCAAACAAAGCCAAGAGGTGTAATTTAAAGGTGCTGTGACCTCCCATGAGCGGCTCTCCCCATTGTGCTGGCGGTTTTGTTTTCTGTATGTGGTTGTGGTTTTTTTTTCCCCTGGTCTTCTGAGATCTACTGATCATAAATATGCATGAATAAAAGAGCCAAGAGAGAGGAGGGCAGGGGGAGGGGGCTCATAACCAGCTTGGGTAAAGTCCTTTTCTGCTTTTTCCACTCTCAGCTTCCCGACGTCGAACGAAACAAGGGACCACACGGCCGGATTAGCTCAGCCGGAGTTCCTATTTCCAATTGTGCAAAGCAGAACCCTGGCACCATAACAATCATTATAATTATCGCTTGCAGAGGGGTCTTATCATATAACAGCTTATTTCTGTAGAGGAGGGAAGGGGACCAGGGAGGGCTGGAGGAGATAATTCCAACCGCAGGGGTTTGTGTCTTCATTCATCACTTTCCAAGCAAGCCAGTGGAAAATTGAGTTCCCTGAGCAATTCACAGATTACAGTTCACTTCTGGTACAGGGGCACATGCACACATACACATACATATACACATACACACATACACATACACATACACATACACACACACACACACACACACACACACACACACACACACAGTCCCACCATCACAAGTGAAACAGGTACATATCTGGAGACAGGCAGAAGGAGAAAGAAAACACCCTGCACCCTGCTTTCCTGCTCAAAACTTGGGCAGAAACATACGTAACCTTCCCTTTTAAGCCTAGCAACTCCAGCCCGGCCGCACAGCTCCTCCTGGATTAATCTTTCTTTTTTTTTGGCTCAGTGAATTGTGGTCAAGGCCATTGTAACGTGAGTGCTGCTGGGGCGCCGATTGGCTGGAGGAGGCTCAGAGAGGCCCCTTTTCACAGGGGACTAATTGCTTTAGACCACCAGTATTTGGGAGCTACAGATGTCTTCCTTAATTTGCCTAGAGAGCACAATCGGCCCCATCTGTTGCATTTTTTTCCCCCCTCTGTCTCTCAAGTCGCCTTCTTCCCCCTGTCTGCAAAGGCCTAAATTGAAAACTCATCAAAAAGTAATACAAGAGCAGTTTGGCTGGGAAGCTGCTGCCGTGGGGCTTTGCCTTTAATAAAGGCCCCCCTGCTACTTTTACACATGGGCTGGAGAGCAGAGAAAGGAGGAGGAGGAAAGCAGAAACAACCTAGAGGGGGCAAAAAAAAAAAAGCTAAAAACTAACAGCCAGATGGGATATTTGGAGGCAGGATAATTTGATGTGTCATGGATGGAGGAGGACAAGGGGCAGCCCCTTGTTTTCTGTGTGTACACACAACAAAATAGCTGACTTCTGTGGAGGGGAAGGGAGAAGAGCTGGGGGCCTCTAGGGACTGGTGTCTTGGTGCTTTGTTTTGGGGGGTGGTCAGTGATGCCCCCCCTCCAAAGCATGCCTCTGGAGTCAGAAGAAGGGGTGAGGATGAGGAGATCCTGCAAGGCTGGCGTGTTGTCTTGGTCCATAGGGTGGCATGTCAGAAGATGCTGCTGTGCACCTGCTGGCACCATAAATCAGAGGAAGTAATGTTTCTCCTTTCTGATCAATGCACTGACTCCACAGCATCATCCTTACCCATGAGTATTCTGTGTGCCAGCTCCAGGTGAGCAGCACTGCTTCACATCTATTTCTTGTCCAGGAAGAGGGGATGAGCCCTCAAAAATCTCCTAAAATGTTAATGGGGTTGGTCATGGGGAAAGAAATGCTTTATATTTCTTTGCAGTCCCCAGTCTAGATGGGGCTCTGATCTAGAGCCTGTTTTAGTGGTTGCCAACCCTACCCACCATGGCAGTGGGGTTGGAACTGAAAGATCCTCAAGGTCCCTTCCAGTCCAACCATTCTGTGATCCTATGACAGAATCCTATGATTCTGTGACTTTGATTCTATCACTGCTGCCCAGCTTCAGCGCATACACAGGGCCATAAAACCTCTCATGTTTTCAGGCACATAGAGATGTCATTTTGTTATGGCAAATTTAGCAGTGTGGCCATGGTGATGGGGCTGTGTATGCACTGATGCAGTGGGTGCAATCAGTGTGCACAAGATGCAGTGAGTGTGCATCAGAGACATCACTCCAGCTCCAGGACATGGAACCAATGACAGCTTCCAGTCACACCAACCCAGCTGAGATAGAGCAGCCCCTTCCAACCCATCCATGATGTGTTTAACTGCGTGCATTGGGGGATTGCCAGGGATGGGTGAGCTGCTCAGGTAGCACAAATGAGTGTGTTTCGTTAACGGGCTCAGCTCCGAAATCTGAGCCTGGTGCCAGCGCTGGGCCGCCGGCAGTGATGGATCACTCCATTTCCTGGCTGTCCATCAGGCATCACTCCCAGCAACTCTGGAAAGGTTTTGTTCAGATGTTCACTTATGGGGGGGGGGGGGGGGAGGCAGGGGGGGAAAGTCCATTCATCTCCAAGAGCCCTCTCAAAACAATGGGAAAGGAATGGCTGCAGTGCTTTGGTGCTGCTACTGGGAGTGGGGCAAGGACCAGCCCAGGGTTGGTGGGATTCAGAGCTGTGACTGCTGCATTCCCACAAACAATTCCACCTGCTTACTCCATCAGCAATTTATTTTTGGCAGAGGTTTGCTACAATATTTTTTAAGTATTAGTGAAAGCAGCATCAGGCCTGCGCCTCTGCTGGTTCAGCTGGAAGTGCTGGGCAAGGGGCTTTCAGCTCACATCCCCCAGTCTGTTGGCAGGGTGGGTACATGGGTGGGATGCTGAGGGATCAGACTGTGCCCCTGCAGAACACGCTGCTGTTTGCTGTGCCCTCTGTGCAGGGCTGCGGGTTTTGTGCTTTCCCTCCAAACCAGCCAACTGTGCTCTTTGCTTACATGCTTATTACTTCTCACTTTGCTTAGTACATTTCCTTGGACACCCCATTGAAAAGCCATGCACCTGTAACTCCTTCTGAAAATAAAATAAAATAAAATAAAATAAAATAAAATAAAATAAAATAAAATAAAATAAAATAAAATAAAATAAAATAAAATAAACCTTCTGGCGAACTGCTCAGGCAGAAACAACCCAGCCCCCCTCTCACTCTGTGCCGGGGGCTTCCCAGTGCGGCAGTTCCTTGGGGATGAGGTGTCAATGACCCCCTTCAATAAGTCACTGGATAGCCCTCGCTGGGAGCAGGCTTTCTTCAGGTCTCACTGCTCAACAACTGGATACTCTGTTGTGACATTCTCTGTTGCCCTGGTGGGCTCCCGGTATGGACAGGGCTGTGTAGAATGGCTGCAGCATGTGCAGGTGAGAGGGACTAAGCCTTGAGTGCTCCTCTCTTCTGCAGGTGTTTTCTGTAGGGGTAAAGATAAATGCTTAAATAATTTGTGAAGCATGTGGCAAAAAGGCAGCTGTGGTTCTTGGTATTGACGCAGCCCTGAAACTGTTGCAGAGCCACTGGAAAAGCCATTGAGCTTTTGTCTAATAGCTCCTGTGATAATAATTAGCTCAGCAAAGGCAGATTTTAAAGGGGTTTTTAAGATGCTTGTTCAGTGCCTTGAAAGAGAGCAAGCAAGCAGAGGCTCCTCTCATCTGAGCATCAGTGTGAATCCTGCAAAATCCCATTATTCCCCTTTGGATCAGCTGTTTGATCAGTGCAGTCTGTTTTCTCCCCAAGGCAACAACTTTCCCCCTTTGCGCACATTTCCCAGCTCACAGAGCTCACGTCCGCACACTGTGTCCCAGAGCCTGGCTGCCAGCAGCACCTTCTCCCTGAGCCATCACAGGTGGCAGCCACTTATCAGCCCCTCCAAGCCAGCCAGCCTGACTGGGAACAGAAAACAGAGGTGGAGGATGGAGGTTTGTTTGCTGGAACACCCACATTCTGTGTTCTTCTGTTGTTTATTTTCGTAACTTAAGAAAGAATTTGTTGCACTTAAGAGCCTGCTGAGGCTTTAACACCTGATGGTGGGAGACAAAACTTAATGACATGAGGCTAAAGCCTTCATCTAGCAGAAGGCAAGGCCAACACTGTCATAGAGACCACTGGCTGGATGCTATTTTGAGTGAGCCAACCACACAGAAATGGAAGAACTGATGCTGCCATAGCTCAGATCATGGAACCCACTGTGCTTTGCTCCTGCTGGAGACCTTCTGCATGTTCCACTTTCCAGACTGAGTGACTCTTAGAGAGAGTCATGGACAGCTCAAATCTGAGCTCACCAGATCGAATGGGGAGCCCTAGGCATGAGAAACAAACTTGCTGTTGGAAGCACCCCAAATGGGATGTGCCTACAGAGAAAGACAGATGTGGAGAAGACAGCAGGGGACCCTTCAAAGGAACGTTCTGTACATATGCAACCACTCAAAACTCCATCAGCACTGCCAGGTGCTGAGGGATATTTCAGCTATATTCAATCAATAAATATATTGGGCAAGAGTAATAAAAGTAAAACTGACAATGAGGCAGTCAGTGACAACTGCAGTGGGAGTCACAATGGGTGGTGACCTCAAGCCACGGTGCTATGGCTCCTCTGGATCTACACAGCCCTGGACAAACAACAGCCCTGCCCAGGCTGAGCTCAAATGCAAACAAAACCTATTTATCTCTGGATGGAACTAGAAGTGATGTCACACTGCAAGAAAATTTTGCCATAAAAGCACATTCACAAACTGCTTTGGGGTCTAATAAACTTTGTCTGTTTTACTTTATTTTTTAACGGCAAATAGTAAAGGAGTCCAATAAAGGGTTGTTTTTTTTTTATCGTTCATTTTTAAGTGGCTGGAGCAGAGATCAGGAGTTCAGCCTCTTTCCTTGTTCTGTTTGTGGTATATTTATCTTCATGAAGAGAATGGGAGCAGGGGGATTTATTTTTCTGAATGAATGTCTCTAAGCCCCCCATACCTCCAGGGCTTGTAGTAGGGCTGGATCCAATGACAGCAGAGTCAACATTATAAGCCCTTAGAGAGGGCTGAGTGCCTTGTAGATGGTCTCAAGTGGATGCGCTTTCAGCGCGCCGCTCCCCGGCTTACATTAGTGCTGAAGGGACTTTGTCTGTCCCCAATGCCCTCGGGTGACCCGCGACCCCTGCAACTTTGCTCAGCCGAGTTCTGACGCCCGCACCAACCCCGGCCGAGGAAATGGAGAGGAGCATTGTGCTGCAGAGAAAGAGCAACGCAAACATGGGGGTGTTCTCAAGGGAAACAAAACCCAGCCTGCTGGAAAAGCCCCCCAAAAAGCTGCAGAGAGGCTGGGAGCAAAGTGCAGGCACATGTGTTGCCCCCAAAAAGGTCCCAAAAAGTGCCCCAGAGGGCAGCGATGGCTGCTGGCAAATACAGCCACCTCCCTGCTGGAGAAGCCAGGGTTTATTTTAGGTATTGAGGGTCACCATCCTGCCTGACCTTGGAACTTAAAGCCATGCCCAGCTGCTGCTGCCACCCTAACAGAGACAGCAACAGCTTCATACAGCACCCAGCCACTATGCTGAGAGCTTCAGAGTAAGATCTGCCATAAATCACTGGCTGGGAGAAATGGCATTATGTTCTCACCTATTCCTTTGAAACCTGGCTTTCCCCCACCTTCATCCCTGCTTGACTTCAGGAATTGCTGCTCAAATCCAGGCTCAGATTCCAGTACATCTAGGAGGGCAGGTGACATTTCCTCCCTCCTTAAAGAAGTGCTGCAGTGGGGTGGATGCAATCACAGCACCAGGCAGGATGGGGAGGAGGTAACAGATGATCTCCACTGTCACCTTCTGGGGAGGACATGACCTAGTGGGGAACATTACTGCTTCCTGGCCACCCAGAGCAGCCAGGCCTGTCCTGCACATGGGAGCATTTTCCAGATGCCAGTGTGTATTTAAAAGTTAAAAAGATGAGTGGAAAAGCACATGTCATGGGTGCCTGAGCTAGCAGGAGAAATTCTCTGGCACTGGGGAGTGTATTGTCTCTGGCACAGCACAATGGATTTGCATCCTTAAATCCTGCTGTGCGTTTTGGGGGAGTTATCTGATCAAACCTTTATTAAACTGAGAGCATCAGGAGCCCCTCATAAAAATACTGTGGGACTCTGAGCACCTGAAGGTTCAGAACACAGAAGCTCAGTCCCAAGGGAAGAGATGCTGCTCCCCAAAGTGTGCTGGGTCCGTGCCCAGGCTGGGAGTATGCATCCTAATGTTGGGGTGGGAATGAGCAAGAACGGAGGACAAACGGACAGAGGACAGATGGACAGAGGGCAGACCGATGGAGGAGAGCTCTCCAGCAGAAGACGACTTTCATCCTATTGTTTTCCCCTGTGATTAATCCATCTGAAGTGTTGCTCTGAGCGTAGCCAAGGGCAGTGGAAGAAAGAAGCAGTTTGAGCTTTGCGGGGCTTTATGTTCTTTCCCCCCCTTTCCAATTGCGCTTTACAAACATCCTCTCCGCTCGCCCTCTGTGTTTGCAAAACCGTCTCCTTCTGCCCATGGCTCCTGATGAAGTCCTTGCAGAGTTTCTTGTCCACCTCCAGTCTTTTCAGCACGTATTCAAATTAACCCTTTTGTCCCATTCACACCCTCTTTCTTTGGCGGATATTGTGGCTCTGCCAGCAGCGATCCTGCCGCGGCTATTCTGATGTAATTGCATTCTGGCAATGCCTTGAGAACCTGATCAAGATCATCCGAAAGTTTAATCCTCCCAAATTACAAAATGTTTACTATCAATCACCTTTGCGCAGCTTTATTTTCCTGGACTTTCTGCAAGGAGCGAGCGGGGCGTGTGTGCTTCCAGAGATGCCCCTTCCCGTCTCCAGCTGATCACCTCAATGGGCCCAGAGTCAAATGGTCAAGGCCATATGCGTATGAAAGCCCGGCCTGCGCTGCCCGCTATTCTCTCTAGCTCTGCATGGATTTCACACTTTCTATCCTGTTAGGGTGCCTACCATTTGCTTTAGCCTTGATTTTTGGGGGGTTTTGTTTTGTTTCTGCGTCCTGTGTCATCTGGATTTAATCTAGTTAGCAGATTTTCTGCCTCAAATTGCATTGTTAAGGGCAATTGTTTAAACGGGGAGCAGCGGCAAGCTCCGAGCCCCCGGGCGCGGCAGCGTCCCCCCGGGGAGCTGTGCTGTCCCCCCGGGGAGCTGTGCTGTCCCCGGAGCGGTGAGGGCTCGGAGAGTCCCCGAGGCTCGGAGCTCGGGGCTCGGAGGTGGTTTGGCTTTCTTGAAAGCATCCAGTGCTATTTTCAGAAGCACAAACAGATGCAAATGTCTCTGCAAACATTGCACAATGAGATGCAGGGAGAGGACAGCCTTTCAAAACCTCTGAATAGCCCTTCAAAGCAAGTCTAATTAGGGTAAGTAGAGGTAATAGGCCCACTTGCGTTTTTACACTCGCATTTTCCCCCCTCGAAGCCCCCAAGGCTCCTTTTCGCCTATGGCCGGGCGGGGGGGAGGCACGGACCCTCGCTCGTTTGTTTGCGCTGACAAATGTGGGGCTGGAAAGGAGGGGGAGAGGTGCGGGGTGGGGGGAGAAAAAAAAATCAATCATCGGGAAAGTCTCCTCTGTTAGTTTTCTTTTTTTCTTGTGTGTGTGGCTTTTCCCGGTGAGATAGATAGCGGCGGAGACAGCAGCATCCCCGTTTGGGGCCGGGGTGCGGGGCCGGCCCCGGAGCAGGGGCTGCAGCTCGTGTCATGTGGAACTTCAGTAAGTGAAAAAGAAAAGCAGAAGGTATGGGCTGAATACTTGGGTAAATCAGTAATAGAGCTAAAGGGCATATGCCTGTAGGGAATATGTTGGCATAAAAGAGCTTTAAGAGGGGCCATTCATACTGACAAAGGGAGATTTGAATTGCTGCCTTCACAATAGCATGAAAGGATGGGCTTGGGGTGTTCTGAAACAAAGTGGAAATCATACTGCCCTGAACGGCTCTAATAAGCTTTTAACTATTTTACATTATGGCATTACCTCTTTTTTTCTTCTTCTTCTTCTTCTTCTTGTGAGCCGGGTGCCAGCCCCACTTAAAAGTGTGATTTATACTTTTTTGCTTCATGGTAACTTTGCGGGAAAATAGATGGGGACTGAAAGGCAGTAATTCAGCTTTTTCACAGCGAGGAGGGGGAAATGCCATCATTTTGCACGTCCCATAGAGCACTTCGTGCACAGGGACCTGTGCAAGCCTTGGCAGGGGCTGCTGCTGGCTCTCTGCACCCACCACCAATCCGACATCGCCTGCTTAATTGTTCTCATTAGCAGCGGTGCAATCAGGCAGATATCACCTTTCATTGCCACTTGGGTTGCTTCAATGTACGACTCAGGTGGGCTTTGGGCTGAACTCAAAAACTTTTGGCAAACTCAACCGAACCCATGGGAACTGTTTGGCAAAACCAAACCGTGTTGGTTGGGTGCTGCCCGCAAGAAGTTCAGGGTCTCCATCAGAACTGGGGGGCTGCTGCCCCATGACAGGTTGGGAAGGAGGCAGTTGCACGGCCTGTGTGTCGCGAAGAGGCTTTGTGTGTGCATGGGGCTCCCTCCCCACTCCCCCCAGATGGTGCGATCGCACGACTGCACTGTTAAAATAGAGCTCGTATAGACAATTAGCCAATTACTCACTCTGTCATTGCACTTTCTTCTTGTAACTGAGATGCAAACTGGACTATGTCTTCTTTGGTAGCTTCATTCATCGGCAGCATTATTTAATGACACTTTTGTCAGCTTTGGGTCTGCCCAAAGATTTCTGAACGTAGCTTTATGAACCTAGAAAAAGCGCCCTGCCGAGTGAAAGCAGACTTTGAGCCTACAGACCGTGCTAAAGACAATGAATTTCCCAAAATCAGGGAAAGAAATCCTGAGCGTGGCTACTGCAGGGCATGAGACCCAGCCCTGCGTTGTCAGCAGCTACGGATAGAATAGCCAAGTGGCCAAAAGTTATTAAACATGTGGATGCAAGGGCAAATTTCTCTGCTTAAATACTTCAGAAAAGAATTATTATTACAAATGCTTTGGGGTCTTTTTGACGTTAGGAAAGCTAACATCCCAACGTGGTTGGGACAGCTGTCCTGGAGCAGTATCTTGCCCAAGATCCTCCCTGATGGTGGCCAGCATGAAGCCCCTCTGCTTTGGTGACTGTTACCAGGAGAGCTGTGCAGAGCCAGCCAGCGGGGTGAATGGGGAGAGAGCTTCAGTTTTGTTCCTGGTACTTTTCAGGGAAAAACAAAACCTCGCCTCCTGCCTCATGAAGGAAACTCTGTCCTTCTACATATGTTTCTTTTAAGAGGGCAAATGTTTTTATTATCCATAACTTTTGGCACTGAGCATCATTAGCATCTCTGACTCACCTCTAAAGTTCAAGCCCTTACAGGTGCAAAGATGTTTGCTGGTTGAGAAAGAAAGAGAGAAAGAGAGAAAGAGAGAGAGAAAGAGAGAAAGAAGAAAAGAAAGAGAAAGAAGGAAAGAAGGAAAGAAGGAAAGAAGGAAAGAAAGAAGGAAGGAAAGAAGGAAAGAAGGAAAGAAGGAAAGAAGGAAAGAAAGAAGGAAAGAAAGAAGGAAAGAAAGAAGGAAAGAAAGAAGGAAAGAAAGAAGGAAAGAAAGAAAGAAAGAAAGAAAGAAAGAAAGAAAGAAAGAAAGAAAGAAAGAAAGAAAGAAAGAAAGAAAGAAAGAAAGAAAGAAAGAAAGAAAGAAAGAAAGAAAGAAAGAAAGAAAGAAAGAAAGAAAGAAAGAAGGAAAGAAAGAAAGAAGGAAAGAAAGAAAGAAGGAAAGAAAGAAAGAAAGAAAGAAAGAAAGAAAGAAAGAAAGAAAGAAAGAAAGAAAGAAAGAAAGAAAGAAAGAAAGAAAGAAAGAAAGAAAGAAAGAAAGAAAGAAAGAAAGAAAGAAAGAAAGAAAGAAAGAAAGAAAGAAAGAAAGAAAGAAAGAAAGAAAGAAAGAAAGAAAGAAAGAAAGAAAGAAAGAAAGAAAGAAAGAAACCCCCATCTGTCCCTTCTAGGGGGGTAGAGTTTCTGTACGACACACTGTGTGGCTCCTCAGAGCCTGGAGGTGCTCAGAGGTATGCACACACACACGTGCACACACACACGTGCACACACACTCACCCCACTCTGAGTGTGCACAACTGCTGGTACCCTCCTTTGCCTGCTGGCTCCCAAATGGCTCTGTGCTGGTATGCCCGGGAAGGTGACAGGAGCTGTGCAGGTGACAGCCACAGTGGGTCAGGTAGCCAGACCATGCGGGCCTCATTAGCTGCCACTTGATTTATCAAGAGGGCATTATGGCTTTGGGAGCTGACATCTTTTTGGATTGCAAATAGGAGAGGAGGAAACTGTACCCTGTGAAAAGATTGATTAAATCCTAATTAACCTCTTTTCTCAGATAATGAAAGCACTTCAGTGAGCTGGATAAACACGATGCGCATCAGTTGCTCTCCTGGTGAAGTGAGGGGTAATTGAGAGAGCAATATCCATTACTGATGTTGTGACAGGAAAGGTTTTCCTTTCAGAGCAAAAGGCTTGGTGCAGGATGGATGGTACTCAAAGAGGAAGGAAAAAAAAGAAGGCCATATTATTTTATCCCAGGAGTTAAATTCCTCGGGTTTGGATACCCAGACCAAAGAAACAGAGAAATGACTTTGTACCTAGAGATGAGCAAGGAAAGAAATACAAAAACATAAATTGGATTACCTACATTGGAGGGAGGGATGAACTCAGCTGCATGTAGTTGCTGCTCTTTACTCTTAAAGCCAACTTTTACAGGATCTGGGAAAAATAATCTATAAACATTGCATATTTGCTATTAAATCCAGAGAAGAAACTGGAAAACTACAGGGGAAGAAGTCGTTTTTCTGGTCCCTGTTAAGATTTACAGGGTCCCCCAGGTGCCATTCTTTCACAAGGAGTTTGGGCTCACCAAGAGGTTTGCTTTTCCAAAGCTAAGTACTTTTGAAGAGAAAATCAGGTGAGAGGGCTGAATGGTGGAGGCAACTCAGCTTTCATTGCCATAGGGTGATTTCCACTCTTTCTGGTCCTGCCCGTGGGACACAATTTGTTTTTCACGTTATTCTGAAGGTCAGCATGAGGAATTCAGTGCGAATATGACTGTGCTTGCTGATTTAGCTTCCTCCCCTTGCTTTTGATGCTTGCCTTTTTTTTGTTTGGCTTTCTTCTTCCAAACTGAAGTGTGCTCGGAGGACTTCTCCATGTGTTGGCCTCAGGCTGTCCAGTGTTCACCTTCAAAAGTGAACAGACACCATCTTTGCTATTGGATTTTGTATCTGTAGTCCCTGTACCTGCAAATTCTGTGTTTCTTCTCGTCTGTTACATCAATGGAAACCTGCAGGTTGGAGACCCATGAAGGCCAGATAGGTTTGGCCTGCGCTACCCATGTCAAATGGTGCTGCAGACAGTCCTAATGGAGATACTTAAGGGTATCCTTATGAACACTGCTGACATCTGCCATGCGGAGAGGCAGAACAAGTTGTTTTGTTTGTAGGAATAAGTCCAGTTAAGTCCTACAGATGGAATTTAATCCATTATTTGTGCAACAAACCATAATAGCCTTGGACTGCCATTAGGCAGCTTTAAAGCTTTAAAGGCAATGTTGTGAAATCTTTGAGTTTTTGGTTTTTTTTTTTAAAGAGAAGATGATTACTCTGGAATGTGCAAAATGTAATAATCCAAGAAAGAGATAGTGAAGTCCTGAGGACTCTGACAAATCCCTGTTTGGGAAATAGAGGTATCAGAACCCTCCCATGCTCTGATTTAAGTACATCTCAGAGTTATGAGATCAGAAGGGAAAGGAGGCAGTGTGAGGACACAGGTCGGTCTCTCCCTGAAGCACAGTGGATGTCTCAGGTGGAAAGTGAGGAGCAGGGGGTGGAATAATACAAGACAGTGAATGAGCTCAGAGTGGGGATGTTAGTGAGTCAGTGTCAGGTTGGATATTAGGAAAGATTTGGTCTCAGGAGTGGTGAGGCACTGGCACAGGCCATGCAAGGAAGTGGTGGAGACACTGTCCTTGGAGATGAAAAGGGTGGACTTAGCACTTAGATGCATGGTTACTGGGCATGGTGGGGTTGGGTTGGTGGTTGGACTTAATGATCTTAGAGCTCTTTTCCAACCTTAATAATTCTACCATTCAGTCTGTGTTTTTTTTTCCAGCTACAGCATTAGAAAAGCCAACACTCTCTGAACTGAACAGTGACACTTCCACTGGGACAGTGTGTGTGACACCACACTGGTTATCCCAAAAGAGAACCTCAAAGAATAAAGCTGATCTCTGACCTAAAGGTCTTGCTTCAACAAGGTTTTACTCTACATACAGTTACCCATTTCTACTATGCGTAGAGTACAAAAAAGCTACATCTAGAACTGATGTACCCAGCTCTCTGAGGGGATAGATAATAGGGAAGAACAGGCTTTTACTCCTGGGGAAAGGAAGAGGGGGGAATTGGTGAAGGAAACAGCTGGGCTGGGAAGATCACATCATGACATGACCTCTGTCCTACCAGCCCTTGCCAATGTCTTGCCAACAGTCATCAAGTCAGATGAAATGGGGTAGGAGCCAAGTGAGAACCATTCCTTGTAACTGTAAATCCATGCACATAGCATGGAGAAGACCACATCTCTGCCTCAGCCTTTCTAATACGATGTATTTTTCTCTCTCTTTCAACTACCTGTCTCATCAGATTTTCAAACAGCAAGATGGGAGGTATTAATCCATACTGCTGCAGATGGGTAGAGGCAGAGGGAGGCTAGAATAAGGCTAGAATAATAACTAGTGCTGTGCCATCAGCATTTCCACACTGACAGGGAAAGGCATTATCCATTGAGAAGTGTCATTAAATATGTTAATCAAAATGAAGAAAGGATTCAGTAACGTCCATTGCAGACTAAAATTGCAGCAAAGAAGCTGGAAGTATTTCATGTGCTATTTGGCATCTCCATCCTGCAGTGCTCACGTCCTGCAGCCCTTAAATCTGCTCAGCCCTTAGCAACTCCTTGCTATTCCAGATGATTCCTCTCAATTGCATATGGCACCAGTGAAAAAGCTCCTCAAAATTAGTTCTCACCTGCTTCTGTTCTGATAATCTATACCTCCCGTACAAATCAGTCTTAATGGAGCATTTGAGCCCCAGAGATCTATAATTATAGTATTAAGTTTCATGTGCTCACAGGCTGTAGCGCAGACTGTGTTTTCCAGATCATACACAGAGTAAAATCAAAATCTACAACAGATTGACACAGAATAATGAAAATCCTTCTGAAAATGTCCTTGTGAAGAGCCAAACCCCGAACATTGTTTGGGAGCAGCCCCAGCAGTGACAGCAGTAAGCAGTGCACCACATGGCATCACGATCCCAGAGAACACCTTGTTATCTAAAACCTGTGCAGCCTTTTGGGCTCACAGCTGTTTGTTGCATATCCTCCTCCTCTTGTTTCCAATCACAGGTAATTCACAGAGAGTCTCTCCAGATTCAAAACAATTGGGAAAATAGAAGGACAGAGGTCCCAAAGCACATGAGCACGTTGGTAGGGGACTGTTCACCCACATTGAATCTCAGCAAAGTGGGATGATCTCAGCTGCGTTTTGAGAAAGTCTGCACTGGAAGCAGGATTCCCGGCCAGCAGGGTGCCCTATCTGTGGGGCCATCTCAGACTTCCTCTCTAATCTGAGGGGAATTAAGTGAGACCTGATGACTTGCAGAACTGCTGGTGGAGGGTCCCTAACACTTGCATACCCCGGAGGTGATGGCTCAGATCCATCAAGGAGGGGGGATTACCAACACCTAGCATCACTCAGGTGAAAAAGTGCATCTCTGTAGGTGCAAGATTCAAATTCAAGTGATTTTGCTGACTCTGAAGGATACAATCCGTGATTTCTGAAGTCAGCAAAGGTCTCCCCCCACTTCCACTCAGGCTGAGATCAGTGTCAGATTGTGGAAATAGTTTTAATCAGTATATATATTATATGGGGGTTGGACTCGCTGATCTCTCGGGCTCCCACCCAACTCCTACAATTCTGTGACTCTGTGATTTCCAAACGATTTGCAGAGGATTTCATCAGCCTTAGCATTTAATTCACCTATTTTTCCCTTCTCTTATTTGTTCAAAGAGGTGACATTGGTGCAATCATCGGCTGCCTGTTTGCCATTGGGGCAGCCTGTTCCAGCTCCCTGCCAGCTCACCGTGCCGTTCTTTTCATAAACACAAATACAAACCCCGTTGTTGTAAACCGGGGTGCAGTTGGGTCCTGCAGCCTCTGAATATAGGCATTCCATCTGTCCCAGCGGCAGATTTGTTCAACTATGTCTGAACCTATCACCGCTTGGGGGAAAAACTGTTCTCTGACTCATGTTAATGTATGAATCTAATTGTATCCTCACGCAGTATGCAGCTTTCATTGCCCATTAGGAACATTAACATCATAAACTGAGTCTTGCTAGATGTATGGTCTTTATATACTGAATAATGTCCACAGATCTCTGCTGGCAGCTAAGAAAACACAAAGGAATAGAGGATATTTTGAAGTTTTGTGGAGGTTTTTTTTTCTCTCTCTCTCTCTCTTTGAGATTGAAGTCCAGTGTCTTGGGACCCAGTGACTTTAGATGACCTTCCGTCTCCATAGACTGTACTAAATTTCAGCCCCTGGAGGCTACTCCATACAAAACCTCCTGGCTTTCAAGGGCAGGTGCAAGCAAAGCTTCACTGCGTCACAGATCAAGACCTGTTACTGCCAGAATTAGATTTCACAAATCTCTTTTATTTAATGGGACATCATTAAGGAACAGGACTACACTTGTTGCTGGCGTCTTTAATTAATACAAGTATTAAACCGCTATTAAAATTTCAAAACAGCAGCATTTCCTTTTCAGCACTTCTACTTACTGAAAAACGGAGCTCTGTGTGTGTGTGTGTGAATGGACAAGCACATGAAAGCTACGTTAAAGAAATACAAAGATCGCAGTCGCAGGCACTCGGAAAGGAGGAGATGCTGATACTGAGCATCTGTGCACATTTGCCCAAATCTACTCAGCTTCTCTCTTTCCAGCTTCTATGGCAATTGTATTATCCTGTGTTATATTTCTGATACAATCCCAGCTTAAATTGGAGGGGTGATTTGAAGGGAAGGCACATATTTTTGCTGCCTGCTGAATGGCTTTTTAGTGTTTTGCCCTCAGTGTTTGCTTTCTGCCTTTTCCCTTGCTCAGGACACAGTTACATCCCCCAAATTGATTTGTTTCTTGGGTTTTGCAAGAATCCTGGGCACGTAAGTAATCTGAAATCATCGAGTGCCCCAGCAATATGACAGGATGGTGGTATTCCAGCTTTACGGATGGGAAATGGAGGCATGAGAAAATGAAGCCAATGAATTCCAATAGCCATGGGCTGTCTCATCTGAGATGTGTACGACTTTTTTTGTGTGTGTGTATTCCAGCTCGCATAACTTCATCTAGCCATGCGTGCATTTCCTTTCCCTCTGAACACTCAATTTACTGCTCTTTCAGCTAAGATAGGTAGGAGTTTGGGAGACAGATGGGGATCATGGCTGAGCTGTCTCAATGCTCCCATATAGCAAGGAGAAGCAGGTGGAATTGCTGCTGAGCCATTGCTGTGCCAGGGCTGGTGCCAAGGCTGTGCAATGTGCCCCAGTCACCCTTTCCTCTCTCTCTGATCTCCATATGTGGGTGACCAGAGAGACTGGGGGAAGAAAAGAGACTCATGCCAACCAACTTTCCCTATATAAAAGGCTTGGGCAAAGCTGCAAACCCCATATAGATATGTAGAATCTATTCCTTGCCCTAAATCCCCCATCACCTTGTAGCTTTCAATATGAAAACTGGGAAAGGGAGCTCTGAGAACCAGTGCTGCTGCAAGCACTGCTCAGCTCCTGCGTGGGGATCCAAGTGGGTCTCTGAGCCCTTCCCTACGAGATTCAAGGAGAGGTGGATGTTTGCAGGTGGCCTGGGAGGACCTGCACGTGTTTGTGCAGGGATTCTGTGTGATCCTGTGCTGAGCATCACCTTGGGGTGAACCCTTCCCTTCCAACCTTTTGAACTGAAAAAAACCCCAAACTCAAGAAACCAAACTCTAGAGGCACTGCTGACATTCAGTAAAAAACTTTAAAAATTTTTATTTACAGGGTAAAGTACAATTATTTTCTTAAAAAAAAAAAAAAAACAACAAAAACCCCACTTTGATAAGAGGCATAATAATAGAATAAAGCTCTTTATGTACAAAAATACAATTTTCATATGAATGAACATCTTGAATAAATTAAACCGGCCCAGTGGCTCAATACCCGGTGTGTGCTCCCGCTCTGAAGCAGGACCGCCTCGCCGGGGGTCAGCATCTATAATGCATGAGGCCGTCGGGTGAGGGTCCCATCGGGCGCGGTGCTGGGACCCCCGGGAGGGGCTGAGCCGCCCCGGGCGCGGGGGGTGGGGGGGAACTAAGAGAGGGGGGCGGCAGCGCGCTGAGCCCCGTGCTGCGCCCCGGGCCGCATCGGCCCCCTAAGCCTTTTCATCGCATTGTCAGGGCGTTCAAACCAAATTTTCATGCTCGTTTTTCTTCGCCGGAGAGCTACAAATTGTAAAATTGACTTTTCACCTCGTCTGCGGCAGCAAATCTGTCGCTTTTCTTTGCCGGGTTTTCCAAGTCGTATGGAAAACGAGGCGGGGGGGCGAAGGGAAAGAGCACCCCGGAGAGAGGGGTTGGGGGGCGGGAGGGGCTGAAAAGTGCAACGGGATACGGAGAGGGGGGACGGAGACACGCACGGGCACGGCTAGCGGCAGGGAGCGCCAGGGGCGGCGGGGGGCAGCCCGCGGAAGGCCCGCAGGGCGTCCGAGGGGACGTAGCCGCAGTCCTCGGAGGTGGCCGGGCTGCTGGGGCCGGAGGCGGAGGCGCAGAGCGAGGGGGCGGCCGGGGAACCGCTGGACAGCCACGAACCGGCGTCGCTGCCGGGACTGGGGGGCGCGGGGGGCCCGCGAAAGGCGGGGGGAGGAGGGAGGCACTGCTCGGCCAAACGGAGGGTCTCGGAGAGGGCCCAGATGTAGTTGTAAGCGAAGCGCAGGGTTTCGATTTTGGTGAGTTTGGTGTCGTCGGGGAAGGTCGGCAGGACGCTGCGGAGTTCATCCAGCGCGGCGTTGAGGTGGTGCATGCGGTTCCGCTCCCGGTCGTTGGCTTTCACCCGGCGACTCCGTTTAAGGGTGTGCAGCAAAGCCTCGGTCCGCGCCCGCGCACGGCCGCGTCTCCTCCGCCGCTCCCGCGGGGCTCCGGGCGGCTCCGAAACGCCGCCGCTGCTCGCCGCCTCCGCGGGCATCCTGCGGGAGAGAAGCCGGAGCCGTCAGTGGGCGGCAGGGGTAGCGGGGGGAAGGTGCTGAGGGGAGGGGGAAAGAGAGGGGAAAAATATCCGAAAGTAAACCCAAAGAGGTACGGAGGGAGGGTGGGAGTGCTTGGCACGGCCGCACCGCCGCGCAGGTGCTTGTGTCCCCCGTACTCACATGGAAAGGCACTCCTGGGGCTGCGGTTAAGCAATAACGGTTTAGAAATAAATAGAGGAGAAAGCGGAGCTCCTCGCTGTAGGGGAAGGCAAAGCGGCTGCGGGTCCGCGAGGAAAAGGAAAAAAAAAATGGGAGAAAAAAAAAAAGCGCTCGCCGGCGAAAGGCGGGGCGGGAGGGGGGGGGGGGGGGGACACGCGACCGCTGTTGTCTTTGAAGTGCTGCGGGCAGCGATCCGCTCGTGTGAGCGGCGGCTTTGGCACACGACGGCGCGGCAGCCCGTACTTATAGCGGCGGGCGGACAATGGCCCCGTGGCCGCCCCGCGGGGCCGCGCCGAGGCGGCAGGTCGGCCCCGTGCGCCGCGCCCTCCGGAGCGTGCCCGCAATTACCGCGGGCAGCCGCGCATCTGCCGCGCACCAACCCCCCCCCCAACCCCCCCCCGCACACACACACACATCTCGGGCTTTTGTCCCCCGAGGGCGGCCGGACAAAGCGGACGGGGGCAGGCGGGGGGGTGGCGGGGTCAGCGGTCCGATCCCACCTCTCCCCCCTCTCCCTCCTCCTCGGGCTCTGGCCCTTCGCCTGCGGAGGTTGGAATCGTGGCGAGAAGGGGTTGGGATAGAAGGGGTGAGTCTGAGCTGCCGCAGGATGAGCCCCGTGCGCTCCGATGATTACTTTTTCCATGCAGACCCCGTCTGAGAACTTCTCGGGGTTTTCCTTCCATTCAAAGTGAATGTAGCCCGAAATTGGAAACTCACGTTTAACATCAGGAAATATTCTGAAGAATCAAAGTTATTCTTTTCCCTCTTACGTCTCCAAATACCTACGGGCACTTGGGCTTTTGAGTGTTTCACTTTGAAAAGGTTTTTACAGGTACTCAGAGGGCTAAAAATTCCCAATGCTATTCATCTTGGTGCCCGATGAATGGCATTAAACGCTAAGGTCCCTTCCAGCCTAAGCCTTGATAAAGTTCAACGTTTGTCGGTGTACAGAGACAACTCTGACAACTCTTTGTCTACAGATGCAAACGAACAACCAAAAAGAGCCGTGCTGCTCCCATTGAAAACAGCACATAATTGCTGCTAATCCGCATGAAGTGCCCACGGATCCCCACCTCGGACATCGCTGGGGAAGCAGCCGATGCGTTCCCCAGGTCTGACATCTGGCACAGTGCATCCCATGGATCAGTGCTGCCCCATTGTCAGCACTCAGGTACTCGGCTCCTTGGATGGTTTTCAGTTTCACCGCCTATCAGCAGTCATTTTTAGGCTTCTGTGCCCAAGCTCATGTTTACTGACGTAATTTCCCTGTATGTTAAATGCAGCTTCCTTCCCTCTCCTGTGATTTTCCCCTTTGGCGAACAGAGAGAACTGACAGTGTAAGTCTTTATCTCAGCATTTTGACTTCACCGCCACCAACAATCTGCTTTGTGCTAAAAGGATTCCTCGCAGAAGTGAGCAATCTGCAAGGCCCTGGGTGATGAATATTAACGAGCCTCAAAACAGAAATAGTTTTCTAGTGGCTGAGCTTGGTGCTTTGTAACTTTTTATGGGTATACAGACCTGAAATGTGCAATATAACAGCAATATAACCAGGCCTGGCTGTTCTTTGGAAGCCCTTTCCATCACCAGACCTGCAATTAGGCCGATGGTTTTAGGGCCAGTGCGCACCTAAATGACTCCCTGCACTAAGTAGATCCACTTCATTGAGCCGCTCGTGTCCCGAAGTGATGGCTTAGTGGGGTAGGCAGGCAAAGAGCTTCACTGCAGAGCAGGGTTAAGTCAAAGGGGCTCAAATCTAAAGGTTATGGAAGCATATGGTCAAAAATGTTCAACTTTTGTTAATGTGCACTTTGCACATAGCGATATAAACTCCGGTGCTGTCTGCAACACTTTTATTGTCTTTTGTTTAGGTGTCTTGGAGCAGTCAATAGTTTATTCATTAAAATGTTTATGATTCCCCAGAGTTTCACAGACTTTGGCACAACCCATCACTTGTCTTTGGGTTTCGCAGTGAAAGCGCATTATTCATTAGTCCTTATCCATCATTTGCAGTTTGTCATTTGTTATTCTCTTGTTTTAAAAGTTTGTGCTCCAATCAAGGAGGGGAGAGAGCACCATGTGTCTCCGTGATCAGTCACAGCCATGAATAGCCCCAGCCTCACTGAATGTTTCACAAACAACCCATAGGCTGAAATTTGTTTGCATAATCTATTCACTGCCTACTTATGAATAACGAATGCATTCACAGAACCAGAATTGTTTCAGGAAGCCTTCGCAAACAGAAAGAAGTGCTAAATATCTTGGATAATTTATTCCCGATGAATAATTCAACCCGTTCTATCGCAGCCAGTCTACTAATTTTGCAGATAAATTATTCAGCCAATGCAGATAATGGCCCCTACACCTTATGTGCCTGCTCCTGGGGATGGTGGCTGCCAAACTTTACCCAAGTTTTCTGAGGTTGGAGGGAGGAAAAATATCCCCAAATGAAACAGGACCTTGGATTTCACAGAGCACTGTGTGTGTTCCCAGCATCTTGCTCATGGCCGTATTTCGAGTGTTATTCTTTGACACGATCTCCTCTGCCTCGACATGAGCGCAACTAGTCTCAGCCAGGCTTGTAGATGCTTTTAGGTTCATTGTTAGAGCTCCAAAGAGGATAACCACAAATACATCGTCCTTTTGATTTGGGACACTTTGCTCTTAAAGAGGAAAGTTTGAAGAGGTATTTTTGAGTGCAGAACTCACAGAAACAGAGCTGGATCTGAAGTGTTGTGGGCCCATCCCCATATGGTGTGTTCATCTGGTGATGGACGACCTCAAGCATGAGGCCCTGATGCCACCCAGGGGGTGTGTTGGGTCTTTTTTGTGGCTGGACACCAGAAAGATGGGGAATTTGGGAAGGTGAAGGAAAGGCTCCTGAGTGCAGCAGTACTCAGCTCTGCTCTTCAGGTGCGTTGCTTCCAGCAGGGACATGACTGGGCAGCCTATGTGCCTAGAGAAGCTGAACAGATCTCTGTGCCAGAAGTCAGCCTTGCATTCCAGCATGGACTGTGATGGTTATGGCAGTGTTAGTGTTGCTCCTTCCCAAGCAGGGAATTGCCTGGCTCACAGTAAAGCTGCTCCCATGGTTGGAAGATGTCTTTGACACATTGGAGGTGCTTTAAAAAAATTGTTTGATTTATTTATTTAGGTTTAGGTTTAAGAGGCACACAGGTGCAATAACTCACCAAACTAAGTGTTGTTACGTCAGCACATAAGGGCTTAAACTGATGTTGAGAGGAGCATCAACCAGGAAAACACTGCTTTTGTGCTCATCTGTGAGCGTGGCTGGAGCGAGAAGGCAGAGCCGCCTACAGAAAGTGCTCAGTGCGAATCTGGGGGCACAACATGGCTGAAGCATCAACTTGGGAGCACAAATCTCAACTTGAAGGACTGAAGGGAAGGTCGCTCTGCCTCACACCTGGAATATCCAGGTTGATGCACCGCAAGCCCAATACTGAAGAGATACCCACTGAGTGTAGGAGAGATACCCACCCAACATTGGAGAGATACCCACCTAATGCTGGAGAGATACCCACCCAATTGTTGTAGCTCACAGCCTGCAGAGAGGTGCTGGTAAATCCTCCAGCTCTTCCCAGGTGAGATCCTGTAGCTCTGGGGCTCTTTAGGAAGGACCTGACCCATCCCATACCCTCCCATAGCAGTGGAGAGCCTCAGGACGTGTGCTGAGGGCATTGCTGGGTGCTGGGGTCGTACTCCAGAACCCCATGCAAGGGGCTCAGCCCCTTCTGGAGGCTCTGTGAAAATAATGGGGAGGTTTTATTTTCAGGTTTCAAACATGTGATACAACTTTTTCTTTCTATCTTTTTCTTTTCTTTCTTTTTTCTTTTTCCTTTTTTTGAAGGTGGGGGGAGTAGGTAAACGATTGTTCCCTGCGAGCACAAATGTATTTTGTTTGTTGTAATTAAAATGTTTTAATGAGACAACCATAAAATCAACCATTAATTATTTTTTTTTCAAACACTTCTGCTTCCTTTTGAGCTAGGTCTATTTAGAAATAGTTTAGAGAGTAGCCTGCAGTTTTATTCTTTCTTCGGTATTATACACAGGAGTGGAGAAGTCATTTATAAATAATTACACAATGTTTTGGGTCTTTGGGTTTGTATAATATATCAAAGCGATTAGTACACGCATTGTTCCATTGTAAATGGTTTTTTTCCCTTCCTTTCAGTTTCACTTGCCTTGTCTTCTATCTAAACCTTTTTCGTGAAATCCTTTGTCTTCCTCATTCTTTTAGCTTGTTACAGTGCAGGGACATTCTTCTTATTCAAACACTCACAGCATGAGCAAAGAAAGCTACTTCTGTCGCATCTTAAGTTTTACCATAACTTTCTGGCATTTTCTTTTCTTCTAATTTTCCCAGACTACCGATAGGGTAATGAAGAATTATAACATACATCAATTATTGGTGCTCACGGGGTATTATGCTCCTGAATTCAAGGGGAGATAAAGAAAAAAAAAAAAAAGAAAAAAGAAAAGAAAAAAAAGCACCACTTTCTGTGGTTTTGAAGCACATGGGAGAGGACCGAGCGCAGATTATTTATAACATCGTTCTGAGCATCAATTATGTTTGACTCCTACAGCCACTTCCTTGTCCCACTGGTTTTACGGCCAGAAGGAATCATTTTTGTGTGTGGTAGCTGCAGCGTTTAACTTGTTTCTTTTATGAGGAGCCCAAACAATGCACCTTCAGCCAAACAATCCATCTCCCCAAATAATAGCCTGAATGTCCATCAAGCACTCGGCGCTGGGAAATAGATGCTCAATGTTAAAGGGAGATGGGAATAAAGCTTGGGGCTGGAGGGCTGGGTGCAGGGCCCGGGGGCACAGCAGCATGGTGATGCCATCCTTGCTGTCCACACGGGCACCCCAAGAGCTGGGCTGCACCCAGAGTGGTCCCAAGGGTCTCACAGCCCAACCCGGGCCATGCACTGGGGCAGCCCCACCGCTGGGCTGCGCTGCTGGGTGCGCTCCTCCGGCCCTTCCTCAGTCCTCTGGGAGAAATGCAATTAGGATGTCACCTCCAAGAAATGAACCCTTTTCTCCACCTTCTTGTGCAAAAAGTCTTTCTTCTCTCTCTCTCTCTCTCTCTCTCTTTTTTTTCTCTATCCACCTTCTCCCACCCACAGTTCCCCCTTTTGTTGGTTTGTATTTTGTCAATTGGAGCTAGAACACTTATCTGAAAAAAAGAGGGGTGAAATTCATTGGCTGCAGTGCAAATGTGCAAAGCAGTAACCTTAAGTGCTTGCTGGGATACTTGAGTTTCCTTCTATAACTTTTATGGCTTTTATAATCATTCTGTTTAGGAGCAGCTTTTCTTTATATCCTTTTCCCTTTCTCTTCTCCCTCTCTCTCTCCCTCCCTCCCTCCCTCCCTCCCTCCCTCCCTTTTTTCTTTACTTATCTTTCCCTCTTTCTTCCCAGTACCTTCTATTTTTCCTTCCCATTTTCTCTCTCCTCTCCTCTCCTCTCCTCTCCTCTCCTCTCCTCTCCTCTCCTCTCCTCTCCTCTCCTCTCCTCTCCTCTCCTCTCCTCTCCTCTCCTCTCCTCTCCCTCTCCCTCTCCCTCTCCCTCTCCCTCTCCCTCTCCCTCTCCCTCTCCCTCTCCCTCTCCCTCTCCCCTCATTACATCAAAGATATCCGTGAACACCTGAAGCAATATAACTGTTCGATGCATGCACACCTGAGCTCCTGGAGTGTTCTGGGCTCCTCAGTGCTGGGCTGGGTTCACAGGGCTGGCCGAGGAGCCCCAGGACCACCGGCAGCCACAGGTCTGCACCGCCCGCAGTGGGGCTGGGGATTTGCTGCCATTTGCATAGCAGGTGTTGGGTTCTGGGTCTTTCTTCCTTAAGGGAATTTTAATACGGGATAAATTACCCGGAATTAGGAGGAGGCAGGCGACAAGAAAAGCACTCATGGGGTCTCCTCCTGGTCACGGCGGGAGAAACAGAGAGAATGGCTGAAAGAAAAGGACAAAAGCCCCAGAGCTGAGGATTTGGGGTGAGGGGCTGAGGCAGCTCTCATTCACTTCACCTGGAACTCAGGTTTGAATCTGGGACCGAACAGTTCCAGAGACTGTGGGATGATTGCTGGCCAGAGGATCTTCTGGTCGGAAGGTCTGGTGAGGGAGTTGAAGATGTTAATCCCTGGTATAATCCCTTCCCTGGCATTGTCTGTACAGGGGCTGCACTCACCAGAGCACTGCCTGCTTCCTGCCCGGGCCAGGCTGGGGAGCAGCCCCATGTGTGCATCCACACACAGACACGTGAGTGAACATGTGTACACTACACTCAAAGAGTGCCTTATTGCCTATATAAAATAATAAAACTTACTCATCTTAGCCAAAAGCAAATGCTAAATAACCTGTAGAGTTGCTCTGCTTTCTGGAATTTGAAGGAGTGCTTTGCACTGACTTAAATGGCCTGTGGCTACCCATTTAACTGGATTGCTTTGCAGTCCATTACCTTAGCACTAGATGTGCAGCGTATCTTTTTATGCCCCCATTTTTCAGGGATAAAAACATAGTTTTAGCCATCTTCAGCTCTTGAATCCTCTCACTGTCAGGGTGAGGAGCTGCAGGGAGCTTGGGGGGGCTCAGTGCTGCTCTCCATCACTGACAGAGGAATCGTGTTTCTTTCAGTGATGATATCTCTGGGTATATATTAAAATGAAATAATAATTAAATATAAATATATATATATATATATACATACATATAATCCCAGAACAAAACAAAAAACCTCCCACCATGTTTAACTACAACAGTGAGGGAGTTAGAAAGATGGTGTAGGAACATGGTTAAGGAAAAGTAAACGTCCCAGGTGAGCTTTTCTTCCAGGGGCTGCATGCACTTGCACAGCCCTTGGCTAATGAGGGGAGACGGCCTTGGCTGATGTGTTTCCGCTGAGCCTCTGCTGCAGGGATGCTGTGTTCTTTTACAATGAAAGCGTGTATTAAATTCCAATAAATTCTACTTTCACAGAAAATTGCAAAATAAGTGCAATTGCTAATTGTGAAGTGAATGTACTCCTTGAGACTGCAGCCTTCCCCTGGTTTTAACCCTCTTGGATGTAAGCCCATAGGATTGATTCTTCTTTCAGAGCAGATTTAATGCACTGCTGGGCTTGATCTTATTTCCACTTATTCTGCTGGGAATTAGAGATAATTTCTCTGGAGTCAGTGCAGCCAAAACTGCTCCAAAGCAGCTGTCAGAGCTAGGAAAGGCTCTGACCATCTAACCCTGCTGTGCAAACCGAGGAAGGGAGCCAGGCTGCAAGATAGCAGGGAAATATAATTCATAAGGTTGCTTTATTTGTTTATTTATTTATTACTTGTATTAGAGCTTTAAATATGTATGCAAATGGACCCTGTTCCAAAGAGGTGGTTTTTAATTAAAAATAAGTAAATAAGTGATGTATGATTAAAAAAAAAAAAAAAGAAGAAGAAGATGATGATGATGAAGAAAAAGCATTTATTGTTATTTATCTTTGTTAATCTGCTACCGACCAACTCAGCTCAACCCAAGGCAATGTAAAGCAAGTAAACCCCAGCCCAGCTCAACCCAGCCCAGCTCAACCCAGCCCAGCTCAACCCAGCCCAGCTCAACCCAGCCCAGCTCAACCCAGCCCAGCTCAACCCAGCCCAGCTCAACCCAGCCCAGCTGAGTTTTACACTCCAGGTGCTGGGGATTGAGCTCCTAATTTATGCACTCCTCCCACAACCTCCTTTAGGAAAGGGGGCAGAGCTCAACCTTCCCTGTTTGTAAGGGCCAGAAGTAGCCACACGGTGTCAGTCTCTACCCAGCTGCTGCTCCTCTCACGGTTCTGCTCTGCACGCGGCGGAGCTGGCGAAAGCCCTTCAGTCTGCTTCAGGTAAGCGTGGCAAATCCTATAAGTTTTTATTTCGAAACGTGAGAAGTTGAATGTTTTACGACTGCTGGTACTTTATGGCCGTTTTAAAACTCCCCTTTGATATCTACTGTGTGGTTCAGCCAAGTTCTTGTTGTGGCTTGTAGTGAATTGTTGCATGTAGTGAATTCTACAAAGGATTATCTGCATGAAGGAGGTAAAAAAAGAAGGATAAGGTGGAAGGCAGATGAGAGAAAAGCATTATCAGCTCCACATCTTATTTATGAGTGATGAGTCACTGCAGCAAGTTGTTACAGGGCTCAAGGTCCTGTCCAGCCCCTGGAGCTGTACACCCAGCTCTCCTCTCTTGTGGACTGTAATGTTGGAATTGCCCTTACAGCAGAGCAGCTGGCATTTGGTCAGCTCTTTGGGTCGTTGTGACACAGGTTGTACTCCTAGTAAAACAGGGTGAATGCTTTTCTGTGGGGAAAGCAACATCTTTCAATTTGTTTCAACTCTGTGTTCCTGAGCTTGTTCTACAGCCCTAGTTGTCAATTCGTATGATAGAAGTAAACAAGACTTTAAGCAGTGACCCTTTTTGGCAGCTGTGGTTGTGCCCATGTGCCATTAGGATTGGGATGAGCTTTTGGGTTGGGACTGGGACATCACAGCAGCCTAATGGTCCATGCAAAACCCTCGAGGGCAGCTACTGTTGTTCTGATCGTTACTGATGCTCGTTTTGTGTTTTCCTATTTGTGCATCCTATTCTCTTTTCCCTTATTTAAGAGACTAGAAGTTTCACGGGCATGATAAATCCAACGAGCCTTTCTTTTTAAATTCCTGTTGCAGGTGCCTTCAGATTCACAGGTGATCTTAATAATCTCCTGCTCTCCATTAGCTTTGCAGAGCCTGAGCAGAAGGGGTGCTCAGTCTCCTGTGGGTTGGTGGCATTGCTTGAGGCCAGGTGTCACCACTTAGTGCTGATTACTTTAGTGAAGAGCTTCATTTCCCTGGCGGAATATTCCTGCTGCTTTGTAGGAAAGAAGGAGGGGGAACGTTTGGCAAACTGGTTCCTGCTGGGGGGGAAGTGATGCCTGAGTTGGAGTTGCTGGGTTAAAGAGCTCCAGGTGGGGTTAGTTTTGCTAATGTATTTGCAGAAGTGTTAAGTCTTCAGGACTTAGAGAGGAAGGTTGAGTAAACACCACGGTAAAATGTAGATGGTGTAATAATGAAGGTAATGGAAATGAATGGTCAATAATGAGGCAAAATTCCTGGGGGGCAAAGACATGAGGCTTCTGGGATTAGAAGTGAGCTCAAAATTGCCGTAGTCTCTCTTTTTTAAGCCTGTGGTAGCATTTCTTTTCCTTTTTAAGCTTCTTTTTCTGGGAGTCTCCGAGTGTTCAGCTGCAGCACACAGTGCCTGGTAACCCAACAGAGCTGCAATTGGTGGCTCTGCACAGAGCCCCGCTTTGCCTTGCAGGTCTCTAACCGTGGAAGGATGCAGGGATCTGTTGCTTGGGAATCCTTAAATACACACAACGAAGAAAGGCAATTAGAGCTGTTTTGCTTCTGCCATCCAGCAAATCTTGCAAGCCTCGAAACTCTTTTCTTGCTCCCAAGATTTATGATGGGAATAAATCGTAGTTAATTCCTGTAATTATCAGCCTCAAGCAAACACCAGAAGTTTTCCTTCCCCCCCCACCTTGGGAGGGGAGAAGAGGATCTGAAGCTCCTCCAAAAGGACTTTGCCAACCTTTTTTGTTCAGTGGGAAGTAAAACAAAAGCCCAGATGTGATGGTTGCTCAGGCATTGGCTGCCTGTCACCCTGTGTCACATCATGTCATCTGTCCCTCCCAGATCCCACCTGTGTACTTGGAGCAGCTCCTGGTGGGCTGGGTGCCCTTTGCCCAAAGAGCTGATAATGTAAACAGGCAAAAGATGAGAGAAAAATCAAAGGGGAGATGAGTGCTTTGCAGAGGTTGGCAAAAGGATCAGAAATGCAACATGTTGCTTATGCTTCATAAGATAAATGGTAGTGCATGTTGCATGTTTGTAAAGCGTTCCCTCCAGGCTTTCTTTTGGAGTATGGATGATTATCTGCTTATACCCAGCAAGAGAGAGCAAGTCATCTTCTTGAGGCATTCAGGGTGATAGTGTGCATATGTGGTTTTGTGTCCCTGTTGGGAAGTCCAGCACACAGGTCCAAGGATATGAACCAGCAAAATGCTTGGAGAACATCAACTGGGCTGGGTCTGGCTGGGATTCAGCAGCAGGAGGGCAAGACTGGCATGTGGCCGTGTGGGGCAGAGACCCTGTGTGCTGAAGGTTTGGGGTGTGCTGTGCAGTCCCTCAGTGCCCTGTGCAGGTGGGATGGCTGTGGCTCTGTAGGCTCGGTGGTAGCCATGTGTCCCCTTGGCCACTGTGTCTTGAGCATGCACATCCTGCATTTGCTGCCTAACAACTGTGCATAAGTGTCTTTGGAGAAGTGATCCCCAAAGATACCACACGGCAGAACAGCTGTGTTTTCTGTGCTTTAGGGGCTTCCCGTGGTTGGGTAAGGAAATGCACGTTATTGCAGAGCATTCCCATCAGCAGCATTGCAATGAGCTGATTTATCCTGCATGCAGCCCTGGGGCTTTGGAGGTATCCCCGGTCTGTCTGAGAGGATTTCAGTTGCCACTAGGTGTCCTTTCAGCCCTGCTTTCCTCCAGCACGGCACCTGGGACTGTTGGCCCAGGCCAGAAAGTGCTAAACTTGGGCTCCTGTTCCCCCCCTGGGTCCTGCCCTGCTTTGTCTCGTGTCCTGCAGGTTAACAGAGGTGACGGTGCTTGGAAAAGAATACAAAAATAAACGTCTAGTTTTGTGCTGAATGTTAAACATATTAGTGCTTCTTGTGAATTAAAAGCTGCTGTGGCACTGCCATCTGGGCAGGGTGCTTAGGCACTGGTTGGGCATCGCTAACTAGGGCAGTGGGCAAGGGGGGCAACCATGGGGGAGAATTAGAATCATGAAATCATTAAGGTTGGAGGAGACAATTAAAATTGGAGTCCAGCTGCCAATATGTCACTGCCACGTCTACTAAACCATGCTGTGGTTATAGGGATATCTGGTGCACCTTTTCTGGGCAAACTGAGTGCCTCCCAGGGGCTGCTCAGCTCTTAGTAACCTGGGGTTGGCAGGGTACTGGTGAATAACGGTGTTTGACAGGGCAGTGAAATCTGCAAAGAGAACCTCAGAAATTCGTACAGTTCCATTTGGATTCACACACCTCTGGCCTCTGAAGGTAGCAAACACAACAAGCAGAAATCCCAGTATGAGTGCTTCAATGGAAATGCTACAGAGTGCTGAAACTGGAAGCCGTACTGAAATGAAGTCAGTGTGACTGAGGCTTGTGAAATAGGCTGCCCAGCCCCCTGGACCAGAACCTGAACTCAGCCTGAGATGCTGAGCACATTGCAGTCAGTGAGGTCCTTGGATGCTGTGCACATCTGGGTTCAGATATTCATTTCTGGAAGATGACTTTAGAGGGGGTGGGAGCAGGAAGTGTGACTGGTGTTTCTTTAGACCTGATGGGGAGTGTGCTTTGGGGGCTCATAGCAGAGCCTGCTGAATCACGCTGGATTACACAGAGACTGCTCACCATGTCAAGGCACAGTGACCCTGGGCAGGGTGCTGGCTTTATTCTCAGTTGTTCCTGTTTCTGCCAGTGAGGATCAGTGAGGGCCAAGCCTGATGTTTAATTGATTTAGGAGCTCAGGGACATGGCAGCAGTGGGACTGTGCAGTCCCACACATGGCATCCAACTGCTGCTTAATAAACTTTTTGTCCACTGCTAACCTGGACCATATACGAGCAAGTGAAAGGCAAGTGGTGAAAGGATCTGTATAATATTACTAATCCCATGTAGTGCATTTGCTGAAGAGGTCCCCACACATTGTGTCAGCTCGCTGCAGCTGCTGGCTTCAGCCTTGTGCTTTTATTAAAATAAAAGCTGGTAGAACAGCTCTTGAACAGGTGATACCCATGGCAGAGGTCAGGGAGGGGTGGGGATGCTGGAGAGGTTCTCACCCTTGTGGTGGGGCCTCATTTTCAGTCCCAAAGGACAGATGTGTGGCTTCTATGTAGGGGAAGGGAAGTGGAGTGGGCATTTTACTAGGAAGGTACTGCTGCATCCTTGTGCGGGATAGAGCTGTTCTCCATCTCTGCAGGAATATCAACGCAGTAAATATACATGTAGTGTGTGTGTGCTTTATTTGCTGTCTGAACTGGAGAAACCTCTTGAGCTGAGACCAGGCATTGCCTGGATATGGCACAGTTTGCTGAGCTCAGGCAGCACAGATACTGCTGTGGGAGTTGAGGCTGCTCAGGGCAGGGCTGGCTTTAATGCGTGTAGAACCTCTTTGTTCTACCTGCTGCTTTTCTTTTCAGATCCACAGGGTTTGAGAATATCACTCTGTGCGTTGAACCTTGGAGGGGTGGGAGGTGTGTTGGGTGCAAGGGCTGAAACTGCAAGGAGAAGAGGAGGGGGCTCACAGCCCTTTGGTTACAGCCTTCCCCCATCTAGCTGAGGTGTTTTTTAGACGTATATTACTCTTTTATATACACCCTGGGTGGCTGGTTTATATTTAACATAACTCTACCATAAACACACGACACAGCCATTGTTTGTGTAGTAGGATTCCTCAGTGTTTAGGTGAAGTCCAAATCCTGGAATGAAAAAGGGAATTAAACAGCAGCAGAACTGCTCTCCTAATCCTGCTGTTATCAAGTTGCCTCCACTCTACATCAGCCTCCAGTTTAATGCTTTACCCTCAACAAAATTGCCCACTGAAATAAGGGATTGGAAATGGTTGGGGTTCCTGAAGGAAAATTGTGAGAAATGATCATATATATATTTTTTTAAATATATTTTTTATTACTTTTTTCCATTTGTCTTAGAAAGAAATATGAAATCTGCATGCAACCTTCTAAGTATCTCAAACATTTAAATAGCATACGATAATTTAGCGGTACAGAACATTATACAGAAAAGAATAGTATAGGGAGACTTCCTAGAGTGTATTTACAAACGAAAAGGTAGTTTTGTTACTTTTAAAAAGAGGAATGCTTTGCTTAACATTGAAGTATTACATTCGAAATAATGAATATGTTGTATTGTGACTAAAACGTAGGTATTTATATGTTTGCCCTACTGTATTTTTCATAAAAAGGTGCCTTTTAAAGGCTTTTTTTTTTTGCTACAAATCTAGGAAATGATACACAATAGTCTTGAAGCTGAAAATGGCTGAGTACTGAAGCCACAAACTTTGTGTGAGAGCTTCAGGTGGAGGAAGGAAAGAAATTAAACGTGTTCTTAGTAACAAAAAAAAGACCTAGAAATGCTCTTGAGAGTAGGAAAATTAGATGGAAGGGTGGTACACTTCACCTTGCAGCAAGACCCCAGGTCTGTGAAGGAAGAGGTACGTCAGTGGTGCTCGCACTCCCTTGCTGATGAGCCAAGGGACCTCATTTCTGCACCACAGCCACCGCGTGTTGGTGGCACCTCGCCCAGCTCCTGTTCTGTCCCAGCATTGCCCCACTGGGGGCTGCCAACACGACCAACAGCCTCAGCCCTGAGGCTTCCCCGTTGCTGAAGGGGGTTGAGGGACGCAGCTGGAGAATACTTTACAAACATTGTCTAGTGAGCTTATAAAGCTCAATTGCGATCATAGTGAAGTATGAATGATAACAATTAAAAAAAGCAGGAAACAACAACAAAACCAAACCAACCAAACCTCTTTAAAATGCCAAACATGAGTTGTTCTTTTTTTTCCCCAGCCTCGGTATGATGCAGGCAGGTGTGAAATCTGAAGTGCAACAGATGCTCATGAAATCTGGAAGCCTTTTGCACGCGGCTATAAAATGTAAAAACTGACCCTTGGTAAAAAGTGCTTTATAATAATATAGAATTTGTGTCTTATGTCTGTGAGAGAGAAATAATCTTCTGCAGAGCCCAGTCCTACGCCAGCCAAGGGAGTCCTCTCCATTCCTCGCATCGCCGCCTCCTATTCTTCATAAACCCTGCACAGGAGGAAAGCAGAGAGCAAACTATTTAAGCCACGAAGGAAACAACTCCATTCCAAATAATTAAAACCCAGAAGCCAGAGTGTTAGCCTCTGCTTAAGTAAGTTGGAAAGCTATTGATGCACTTGGCTGCAATGAGTGTGACATGCAAAATGGGGAAATCCACATCCAATAGTACTCTTTAACCACTGGAGAATCCCTCTCTTACATGTGAGCATGAAGTAAATCATAGTTGTACATCCGCATTAGGATGGATTGTAAGTTAACAGTATGTCATCTTTGGAATAATACCAGGCTCTCTGTTAGTTTTCTAGCTTACACCCTGAGGAGCAAACCTGGCAGCCTTGTTTGCTGCAAACTCTAACATGCTCAAGCTCCTTGGGTGAAAATGGTCTTACACAGAGCAGGGGCAGTGCTGTTTTGGGGAAGAAAGCAGTGCTTGTGCTGTTTTCCTTTAAATCCCCTGTCCTTTTCTGGAGGGTAACTCAGTGGGTTTGATACAGCTGGCCCAAAAGGTGCTGACCAGTTGTTTGCTTAAACTCAGTCACTGAAATAAATTGGGCTCTTTGTGTATGAAATATCTCCTTGCTGCGCTTAGTTTGGGCTGTGGAGGAGCCTGAGCAGCAGGCAGGAGCTGTGCCAACAAACAAACCTAAACAACCAACAAAACCTGATGGCTTGCCATCAATTACATAGGTCTTTGCAAGGGGAAAGGTAGCAGTGCCTCTCAGCATTCCCTGGGAATGATGCAATAGTTAACATTGGCCAAGACCTGTGGCATTGAGAGTTGTAGATTTTGAAGTTTTGCAACTGCAGTGCGTGGCATAAAGTAGGGCAGTGTAACCCCAGCTCTGCTGACTGCTTTCCTTATGACTGCGAGGAAGTAATTTGGCCTTTCATCTTGGCTTTTTAGCTGTAACTAGGAGGTGAGTGCATGCAAATAGCCAAGATCATCAGCTGACAAAGAGTTTAGCAGAAAATAACGACTTATTTATAGTTATAACAGCCTAATGCTAAAATAGAAGCAAGCAGCACATGTGGCAGGAAAGAAATTGTATCATGAGCATCCGTTTCTACTTATAATTTTGGCAATGAAATGCATCCCCTATGCTGGATGCAGCACTGGCAGTGTGTGCCCGTTCTCTTACCTGCCCTTCTCCTTCCATACTCGGTACCACTTCAGCAGCCTCACTGTGTTCTGGCGTTTGGGGTTCAGGCAGTGCTGCTGCTCTCCTCTCACTTTTGTCCACAGGGTCACACTGCAAGGGAAGCGTGAAAGTTATGGGCACTGCAGACAGCTCTGCCTGCAGGGCAGTGCGTGAATTGCTCAGGGCACTCACCCAGGCAGTGATGGGGCAGCAGGAGGTTTTCCTGCTGTGTTTTATGGCAGCTGCCTGAGTTATAAGAACGTTGGAGCAGATCTTCAGCTGTTATCAATCAGTGCACTTCAGTATGTTGTCTGCAGAGCCAGACTAAGTTGTACCAGATGAAGACGTCCCCATTATTTTTAATCAGTGGGGTTGCTCTGTCTGCCTGTTAGGTATTTCCTTTTGAGTTTAATAGCTGGCTTAATTAGGGCTCATTTGGGCAGCTGCAAGGTCTTTGCAGGAAGAGATGGTTCCTTTAGGCTCAACAACGTTGCATCCAAGGGGAAAAGATCAAACCTGGATCTTTTTTTTTCCTCCTTACTCAATCATATTTTAAACACTTGCACATGGGTGGGTGCTTGCTGATCCCAGCAGGGCAGCTGGGGCTCCATCTTCCTGTGACTGCAGGCATATCAGTGTGCCTGTGTCAGCAGCACTGCCTTGGTGTCCCCTCAGTGCCAGGATGAGCATTGCTGCGAGGCAGAGCTCTGCCTGGCACTCCAGGTTTCCTCCCAGGTTGCTCAGTGTTGCTGCCTTGGAGGCTCTGCCCCAATCAAGGTGATGTGTGAACCCTGGCACTGCTTCTCCAGATGTTGGCTCTCTGGAGATGTGGGCTGTTAGTGCTTCTCAGGGCTCAACACAAAGTGGTTTTCCAGTTTAGTTGCTCATTTGGTGGTTGAGGAAACCCTACAGTTTTTTATTGGCTTTATTTCATTTTCAGTAAATACCATCCACAAAAAGCGGAGGGTTTCCAGTTTACCCAGGATGTTTATAATAGAATTAGTCAAATGCTTCTAGAAACATGAATAGCCAAATAGAAAACCAGAAATATCTGTGAATATAATAGGTTTCTGGCATGGTTTGGTTCAGAAAGGAGCTGAGCATCTCTTGGCACAACCAGAATGCCTCATGTGCTTTCCCAGTACACCCCCTGCTGCACTTTCCACCCTTGTGGGAAGTGAAACACTGCTGATTGCTGTCTGTTCAGCTGAGGGTCCCACTGCGTTTCCCATTTCAGTGTTGTACAATGGGCTCAGTTTCTTCCTTTTCAATGACCCTGCATTCCTGCTCCCTTTCTCTGCTTTCCCCCCACCAAGGGTAAGCTAAAGTCATAGAAAACAAGGTGTAATCCTCAGGTTACTTGTTGGGAGGACTTAGCTCTTCCCCAATGCACAGAAGAACATTTGATGGCCTTCAAAAGTCTCTGGGCTGCAGAGGATGGAAAGGGAGAGGGGTCACTGCTTCAACCTGTGGATCACTGATGCCACCTCAGCCAGCCCCTGGGGATCAGTACATGAGAAAGGCGGTGAAACCAAGCTTAGTGAAGACACAAAGCATGCAGGTTTTAGAAAGCTTGAGGTTGGCATGATGTTTCTCTGTCCAGCTGTCACCTCCTTGGCTGTACCATCTGCACTGACCTATGCCAGATCTTGGTTTGAGTTTCTCTTATGACAGAGCACACTGGATATTTCCAGAAAGTGATAGCCAAGATGCATCACGGGAGGAGAGGAGCTCCTCTGAGAAACAGAAGAGACTGAAGGACAACTCTGACCCTGCAGTGCAAGGAAGAGGAGATGTACGGTGCATTTCTCAGTTGTTCATCTGAGAAGTGCACCATACAAGAGAGATTTTTCTTGGCTGAGATGCGTTGCTTTGATGTCAAGTGTAGATCTGTGTGACATCCCTGTGGTTCTTGGTGCTGAGGGCATAGCCCTGGGTGGTGGCAGCAGGAGTATGTGGGGCAATGCCACCTTGGGGTGCAGGCATGCTGCTGGGCAGGTTTAGTGCCATGTGCTTAGGAAGAGAGACTGTAGGAGCTGAGTTCCTGACCTGTCTGGGTGTGCTGCAGGGACAGGCTGAGCAGGATGGATGCTGCAGGTCTCTTACAGCTCCAGGGGGCTTCCCCATGTGGCATTTGTGTGTCTGAGAGTCCTTGTGCCAACACTGTCCCTGATATATTCACTTCCCCAGCTCTGTGTTAAGCACCAGATATGTTCCCCTCTTGGAGATGCACAGAAGGGATGGCTGCTTTCAGACAAAGTGTTAAAACTCCCTCTTTTTTTAATTCCAGAGGGAGGAAAAGTGCCTCCTACTTGGTGTGCCATGAATTCAGGTAGGCTTTAACCAGGGCTAGGACTTAGTTCAGCTCTCACCCTGCACCTGAGGCTTTGCTAAACTGCATCCACACCCCTCCTAATCTGCCAGACCTCGTTTCTATCATGTTTCACTTGTGTGGGGTACAAGAGCTTTTGAGGAAAGCAGGAGGGAAAGCAGCTTCATCAACTCATTTTAAACAATCACCACAGCAACAAACACTGGGCTGCAGGAATTCAGCTCTTCTGTGCCGCGGCCGGAGACTCACAGATCCCTTGGCTCTGAATATTAATTTGAACTTGTTCAGGCTGCAGTGGGGTGGCTGGGAAGGCAGCGATGGCAGCATGTTACTGGCCCATGGGTGTCTCCAGGAGCATGGGAGAGTGATGGGACAGTTCTGTCCCAGCAGCTGCTGAAGTTTTGTGGGCTTGAATAGCATTGCTTTGCATTTGCATAGCTCTCTGCTGGGATAGCAACCCAGGCATTGGGGATTTCCCAGCTTCCTGATGGAAAAGGAGAAGTTGCATGAATGAAATCTATTCCACACGTGGTGTTCTCCCCTCTGCTGGCTGCCAAGCATGGCTCGGTTGCTCACAGGGACAATGTTGTCAATGTGGGGAAGCCTGTTGCAGATCTCCAGTCCTGTGCCACAGAGCTTTGCTGCCCTGGGCAGCATCTCTGCAGGGATGGGCTCAGCTGTGGAGGCATCACGATGGTTGTGCAGGCAGGGTGGGCAGAATGGGACTGGCAGGATGGGGCCCTGGGGATCTTATGGTGCAGGGCAGGATGCTGAGGTCCTTTCTGTGAATGGGGAGTGAACACCGGAGTGAACTGGTCTGTAGCATTTTGGGGTGTGCAGTTGCACTCAGGACCCTTTTATCCCTGTTGTAGGTGGCAATCTCATTGCAGTTTTCTCAGTTACTCCGGTCATTATCCAGCTCCATGTGCTGGGGTTTTGTGGGGCATTGGAAGTTGTCCAAGCCAGGACAGAGAACCCCTGTGAATCACTCATATTTAAAATGGGGAGGGTGGGGGGGGAAGGAAACTGCTCCATCAGAGATGCTGTTAATCCCTGTGGCTGCCTTGCTTTGCTGTACATTGTTCCAAGGCTTCCAGCAGCATCGCTCAGGGCTGGCAGTGCAGCTTGGAGGAGAGTTCTGTGCTGGGTGATCCCATGCAGCACACAGGGCTGTGTCGTTTTGACGACTCTGGTTGGGATGAAACTCTGTGCAGAAGCAAATCCTGCTCTTTTTCTCACTTTGCTCATCCCAAAAAACTCTGGTGATAGTTCTGGATTTCACAGCAAGCAGCTCAACGTGGTTTTGGTCCCTGTTTTCACTCAAACTTATTCTCCTTTTATTGCTACCTGTTCTGCATATGATCCCTCGAGCAGGCAAGAGCATCAAAAACTGATAGCAGAGTTCTTGATCGGAATTGCACATTTATTGCATTGGAGAAGACAGCAAGTGACTTTTTTCCCCAGAGCTGGCATGCCAGAGAATGATAAAAGCAAAGAGCAAAGAAAGGTCTCGCAGAGTAAAGCAAATAGAATTCAGCTGACAATAAAACAGAAAGGGGAAAAAAATAAAATGAAGGGAAACTTACATAATCATCTCCTCCACACAAAATGGGTACCTCGGTTTTATTTCCAGCTTCCGTACATTAGAGAATCTTATTTTCGGCCCTTTCCTCGAGCACTTGCACTTTACGCCTAGAAGAGAAAGCATTTGCTCACCCTCCGGTGTGCCCGATGTCCCCCCCCCCACCGTGTGTGCTTGCAGGCTGCAGCCCGCTCTGCCAGGCACCGAGGGGAAAAGCCGCGTTTCGTGTTGCTGCTGTGCTTAATAAGAGTGATGTTTTCTTTGCCACAGGTAGCAGCTCCCTAAGAAATGTATTTTAGAGCAGTTCTGAAGCTCGGTAAATAGGAGAGCTTTGTGAAGTGCACCTGTTGGGATTGGATATAATTGTATTGAGCAGGAGGGAAACGGCAATGCAGGAATTCACCTTAAACCGAAAAAGCAAATGCCCTTCTCGGCTCCTTTCTCATTTTGCTCTTGTCTCTCTCACAGTTTGGAGCACTTTCAGTCCTTTTTCTTCTCACGGATGCTGCGGTGCATTCGCAGCCAGACAAAAGCCGAGCGTTTCTTTAGCCGCCGGTTTTGTGCACAGCAGAAAATGCACCCTGGCAAACGCAGTGGGATTCGTGCACTTCTAACTTGGCTCTGTCGTCCCTGTGCAAATCGCTATTCGTTTTGGGGGGGAGATTCGAGCTGTGCCTCCCCCCCCTCCCCCCCAGCAGCGAGGGCACGGGGTGCAGCTGGGGCGCTGGGTGTGCTATGAGGATGCAACTTTGTATTTTTGCTTTTACCTTTTAAAACAAAAAATATCTCAAGACTACCTCCCATTGAGGAATCAATACGGTACTTAGGGTGACACGCAGGGAACGGTCCTTTTCGGAGGAAAATAGGGTGGGGGGTAAAAAAAAAAAAACGCACCCTGGAGAGAGCTTTAAACGAGAATAGGCAAAAATCCTCTTACCTTCCGCACTGGCCAAACACATCGCGATGAACAGCAGAAGTAAGGCTGCTGTCAGGAGCTTCATGGCGAGCCGGCAGGTACCCGAGCGCACGCAGCGGGGTTCGGTCTTGTGTTCCTGTACTCGAGGTGGGAAGGAGCGGCTGCGGGCGGTGCTGCTGCCCGAGCTCTGCCGCGTTCCCCCCCGCTCGTCCCCTTTTAAATGCGCTCCCGCTGCCCGTGCTGCCGCCTCATTAACATGCGGGGCCGCGCGGCTCCCTCCGCTCCGCAGCCCCGGGGGGAGAGGCGGGCGGCGGGGAGGGACGGGGCGGGCGGGGGGGACGCGGCGGCCGCGGCCCCGTTGGGCTTCTGCCGGGTGCCCGCTTTGGGAATGGGGGTCGGAGGGGGCTCACCTGGCTGCGGGAGGCACCTCCGATTTGCGGAGAGGAGGGAAATGGGGTGAAATGGATGGTGAGATTAACGCCGTGCTCCGGAGGGCGGTGTTAGGTGGGTTTGGCGTATGGGGTATTTCAGGAAATCAGAGTTCTAGGGTAGCTCGAGCAAACGCTCCAGGAATTTTTTGCGAAGGTAACAACGGGCAGAAACTTTGAGGAATATAAGCGTGTTCCCTCTGCCTCGCAGAAGCTGATTGTGATTTCACTTTTGCTATAAGAGCATCCTCAGCATCCCAATTCCACACTTCTGCCAGTGGAGCTGAAGGGGGTGAGGAGCGCTCGGGTCCCCAGTCTCATGACGCGTTCAGAGCGTGGTGCTAATAACCACCTTCGCCGACCCTGGCTACTCTCAGCACCCTGCTCCCATACCCACACAAACCCAAACCGACCCGAGCCATACCCCTGGCTAGGGAAGCCCTGCCTCACGCTCCCTGCCCCATTACACGCCTTCAGCCCCATTTCCATTTGAAGTTTCCCACCCGGCCGTTTTCCTCCCATTGGCAGCGGCCGCCCCGCTGCGTTCCCGGCCGGGTGTTGGCAGGCAGTGAGTACAGCCGTACCACACGCAGCCTGCACGTTGCACGCAGGCGGTTTGTCTGCCTTGTTCCAAGAGCTGGGTTTCATGCGGGACGTGCCGACACGCCGGGAACAGCCTGATTCGGAGAACCGGGGGACGTGGCAGGGGGCTTTTGGGGTTAAAAAAGCGCATTTCTGGGTAGGGCTGTCGGTGTGTGGAGGTGTGGGAGTGTTTGTTAGGCTTTGGGTATTTGGGCTGCTTGGTTCTAAAAGCAGCTCCTAAGATTGAATCCTGGTGGGAAAGATTTGCTCTGGGTATTATTCAGTGGCAACAGAACTAAAGGGGCAGGTTTGTGGTGCGGCCTGGTGAGAGCTCAGGGCAAACCTTTGAAAGGCATTGGCAGCACCCTGTTCCCATGAGGAAGGAAAAAAACTGAAGGAGACTGGAAAAGGCAGATCCCAGAACAGTTGCTGGCTGTGTGGGGAGGATGCTGGCAGGGCATTGGGATATACAGCTTAAACACATCCCAGCCCTGCTGCAGCCTGGGGTCATTGCTTGCTCTGTGTATGTGTGTGTGAGCAGCGGTGGGCTGAGACAGGGCTGTGGGAAGGGAAAACCATCTTCCCTCCCCTCTACTAATAAAAATTGGGTGCAGCTTTAGCCGTTGGCAATTTGAACATCCCCCAAACTGAGAAACTGATGTACAGGCTGCAGGAAGGGCAATTCTTGAGTTTTCCAGGAATGAATCCTCTTGTTTTATATGACTCTTGTTAACAAGTGTCAGAGGAGCCAATCTTATGAGCTACGTAATAAGCAGAATGCTGTTTTAGTTCTGATTTACGTGGTGAAATGGATGTGTATGAGATGTGCGTCGGAATGGTAACTGCATGCTGTGTGCCCAAGCAGTTTGGCTGTGCCACGTGCTGACCTTGACAGTAATTATTTCTGATAGCTCAAAGGTGTGTCTGGCTGTGGAGTGGCAGATTTTGGCAGCCATGTCTGGCTATTTCTGACACCTGCTCCACCTCCAAATGACAGTCGCAGAGGTGGAAGAAGGTTTGGTAATGGATTTAAGGGAAAGGAAAGATACATGGGTTGAGAAGGAGCAAAATATTTGCATTATGACCATGAAGCTGATATTATTTACTGTTGTTGAGTCAAAGCGCTGTGTTTAAGAATCTCCTCATCATCTGGCTGAGGAGATTAAGCATTTGGAGGGATGTGACAGTGTGACACAATCCCTGGGTATCAATTCAGGAGTCTGGGGCAGGAATCAGGCTTACATTCTCACTCATTCAGAACTAAGGAGCACAGATGAATTGTGTGTTGTACAGAGTTGTCTCCTGGATGATGCAGTTAACTTCTTGAGATTTTGGGGCCGTGTCGCCTCTTAGTGTTTGGCATCAGATGCAATGTGTGACATGGGTGAGATGCAGAGCCAGCAGAAAACTCAGCCCCGGGCTTGAGGTGAGTGGAGATTGCCTCAGATTTGGGCAAACAGATCTGGGAGCGTGTCGCAAGCTGCTCCTGTGATGCTTTCCTCCCTCACTGGAGGATGTGGTCAGGGATGTGGGCAAAGCTGTGTTTCCACCTTTTGCTCCAGACAGCCCTTTTCATGCCTCCATAGCAATGCACAGTAGTTGTGTCATCCTTTATGTGTTTGTCTATCGCGAGTTGAAAGTCAAAGCTTTATATTTCATCTTTTGTCTCGGGAAACATGAAACATAATTCAGGGAAAACAGCTGCGTTCCCTTCTGTGGAGTTTCACAACGGCTGAATTTTGCAAAAGAAGCCTCGTATTGTTTTTGCAGTCACTGCTTTCTTTTGATATTTTCCTTTTTATTTTTTATTTCCATTATGAGATTAAACTCGAGACTCTGCTCCTTCTCCTGGGAGCAGTTTTAAGACAGTTCTCTTCACAGACCTGAATTATTCACCAAGCTGGAGTTTTGTGCTGAGATCAGAACGAGTTGGTCTCTTGTTGTGTGTGGGAGCTCTTTGAAGCTCGTCATCATGAATCATTAAAGGGGTTTCAATAGCACGGCCAAGCTGAGCCCAGAGCTTCGGGTAGGTGATCCGAGAATCACCTTGAGATGCAAACAAAAGGTTTAATCCCACCTTTTGTGGTGTTTTATGTTGAGAAAATAGTGAGTTGTTTTGAAGTTCCTACTGACTCACTTCCTTGTCTGTTACAACTTACCATTTGTTTTTGTGTGAGAGCACAGTTTGCCTTGATACAGTCCTTTCAGTTCTCTGAGCTGAGAACCATTGCAGGCATTTATTTTTGCATGTAGTCATGAAACGAGTTGGACTGGCAAACGAGGCAGCTGCTGGTACCCTGCTTAGGATGGCACTGGGGTTCAGTTCCCTTCTCCCTTTCCTAAATGGTTTTAATTCTTGGCTCTGGGCTGTGTACTTGAACCAGGATGCTGTATGGCTGTCCTTATCCGATGCAACACGTGGGTTGGATGGAGAACATCTCATAGAATCATTAAGGTTGGGAAAGACCTCTGAGTCCATTAAGTCCATCCTGTTCTCACTATGCCCACTAATGACGTCCCCAGGTGTCATATCTGCACGCTCCTTGAGCACCTCTAGGGACAGTGACACCACCATGCTCACCTGTGCCAATGTCTGACCACTCTTTAAAAGAATAAACTTTTCCAACCTCCCCTGGTGCAACTTGAGGCCATTACCTCTTGTCCTATGGCTGGGGAAATGTGTCCTACATCCCCAGGGCAGTAAACAGATTGTGCCTTCCTGATTTGCACTTCACAGCTCTTTTCCTGTGTAGAAGGGGTAGTTTGGGTCAATTTGTTCCTGTCATGTTTTCATGTGGAACGGCTTTATGGATAGGGTAGGACACTGCTGTGTGTGATAAGCTATAGGCAGTTTCCTCCATGCTGGTTAATGCCACTTCTCTGAAAAGACAGCGGGTCCTCTGCCAGCCCATCAGCCTAGGGCTATTTACCACCACTAAAGGCAGCAGAAAGAGCAGAAGGTGATCCATCATCACTCCGGACCTGTTGTGCTGTACCTCTGGGACTTTTCTGCTGCAGCTCTTCAGGGACTTCTGCAAAGCTCTGGGCTGTTCTGTTCTCTTTGAGGAAATCCAAGGATGGACTGATTGCTTTCCTTACTGCTTACCGTTGCCCCTTAACTGTGGCAACAAAACTATTCAGGATGGAGACTTAAAGGTATTAGATGAAATTCTTCCTCATTTAAAGCCATCACAAGCTTAATTATCCCTGTCTGCTGCAGCTAGTTTAGGTGCTGCCCATCTCTGTATTTTCTGCTGAGCTGTGTCTTGGTAATGATGGGTATTTTTCATATGCTGAGTGTTTTCACCCCTTGGGATGGAAAGCATGTGTAACGTCTTTAAAGATAAACAAAATGAATGAGTTAACGATGCAGACTTCGGATGTTTAATGGAAGATTAGTAGGCTGCCATCCATCATAACATTGTGCAAGGATGGCACGTTGGAGAGCTGATGTGATGAAGTAGAAGTGGTGTTTGTTGCTGAAATTAAATGAGAAATCAGCAAGAGAATAAGGTGGGTCTGATAAAATGCACAAATATTGAACACAACGATGTTGTAGGGCTGCACAGCAGCACAGGGAAGGGACAGGGCTTGTAAAGCTGCTATGCAGCCCCCCACTCCATGCTCTAAATTTAGGGCTCCACCGCCTTCTCTCTCAGGGACAAAGCTGTGTCCAGCTCACAGTTATTTCCTAGAGCCTTTGGCAGCCTCTCCTGGCAGTTGGCTGGCTCTAAGGCAGGCAGTTGTTGCTCAGGTGATCTGGAAGCAGAATGGAGCCTTAATCCTGCAGGGGAGGGTTGTGCCCAAGTGGGTATGGTGGTGATGGGTCCACGGTCAGACTAGGTGATCTTAGTGGTCTAAAAAGAACCTGCCTTAATGATTCTAAGATTCTATCATTCCAAAACTGTATTCGTGTAGCAAAGGCACAGTAATGCAGTGAAATGACTCTTGGGGTTGCACAAAGTTGAGAAGTACTGAATTAACCGGCAATGTAGAAACGCTCAATGGTTGGCACTTCTATCCTTTCACAGTAAGGTATGCTTGGCCCATACCTGAGATCTCCCCAGCTCTCACTGACTTGGTGGAGAAATTTCAGTGCAGCTGATTTTTATGGGAGTGGATGTGGATTTATGGATGTCCTGTGAGTTTAGGGTACCTAAGAGTTAATGTGAATTTCAATCAAGAGGATATTAAGAAGTGCAGAGGGAAAACAGATTAGCTGTCCTCTTGCTTTGCTCTATGAGATGAGCCAAGAGAATGTGATGAGACCAATGGAAAAATAAAAGGAAATGAGAAATCAAAGGAAATGCCACTTTAGGGGTTATTTCATATAGTGAATTGGGAAATTTTCCCTTTGGAGGATCAAATATTCTTATATTTTTAGCAGAGCTAGATAGATGGTTTTGTTTTAAGTTGTGATCCTCTGCAGGGGTTTGGGAGGCAGTGGCCCATCTCAGATGGAAGCAGTGGGATGCTGCTATATGAGGTCATGGTTTGAGATGGGGGATGCCATCACCTCAACATCAACTGGGTAAGAGCATCTCATGGGGGCTGAGCAGCACGCACCCTCCCTCTCCAGGCCATTATCAAAGAGGCATCGCAGATGCTTAACACTGACATAGACAAAAAGATCTTCACCACTCCATACAGTGTCAAAAAAACTTGCACTGGAGGCTGAAAAAATGATTGTTGTGTTCTTGGCCTGGTGTGTTTGCCCTGTCCTTTTGGTACCTGTGAGCAAAGGTTCGGGTTCTTGCAGCCATCTGCCAGCTCCTGTCTGCCTGTGCACACACAGTCGGGTTTTGCTCCTGCCCTGACACACAAGCCTGGTCTCAGGTCTCAACCAGCTGGCTGACAGCAGGCAGGTGCTGCCGGAGGCCAAAATGAATGATTTATCTCTGTGCTACTGTCACCGTTTCTTAAGACTGAAGTCTCTCTAATTAACTCCTTCGCCTTCATAAATTCTTCATTGGCATTTGTATCTCTGGTGCTTTGCACGTGTTTGCTGGTTGGGCACTGGTTTCCCTTCCAGGCGGTGCTGGTGGGCTCATCTTTTCACTTAGCAGTGCCTTTGGTTGTGCTGTGCAGCAGTCCTCCCCCTGCCGTATTGAGATTCCCATTGCTTTTTGGGGTGCTTCAGCAATAAGAACACCTTGGTTTCAGTAACAGGCTCCAAAACTGAAGCTTCCCCCAAATGCAAAGAATATCACACAAAAGAAAGCTCCTAAACAGCAATTGCTCACCAAGCCTGCACACAGTGAGTGGCAACAGCACAGAGGCCATCTCTGTGCAGCCCAAGCCTTGCCAGCGCTCTGCTTCCTGCATCTATGCCTATTGTTTTGATACCTTACAGTCAGAATATTCCAATTTCTCCAGTTGCATTTTGTGCCTGGCCTGGGAGGAGCTCTGTGCAGCCCACCCCATTGCTCTGTGAGCACCAGGTGGGACGGCCGCCCTGCAGATGTTGGTCCTTGCCAAGGAGAATTGGGATTATTGGCTGCATCTTCAAAGGCCTGCGGTGTTCCTCACTGGGGAAGGTCAGCGGAAGAGAGTCGCCTGGGAACTGCTCTCCGGAAGTGAAAATGGGATGCTGGATTGGCTCCTGAGTAGCAAAATGCACTTTCTGAGCATGAGAAGCAGCCCACACAGTCTTTAGACATGTTTGTACCCAGAGCAATGCCTTTAGCATGTAAACAGCTCCAAATGAAGCTATCGGCTATGGCTTGCTGCAAGAAGGGGAAAAGGCACGGTATGTCTGCCTTCTTCATTGGCCTGGTGCCGTGTCCATGGTCACGCTAGCTGCTGGCTGGTGTGACCCTTCTGAGCAATGCCACGACTGACTTGACTCATTGTATGCATTTTTCCTTAAGAACCTCTTAAATTGGTCCAGCTCAAGCTAAGCATTCACTTCCATCCACCCCTCACCCCCGTGACTACGCACAATGGCATTTTCAGCTATGCTGAAGTTCTTGTAAACTTTCCTTTCATTCCTTATGGGAAGTCTGGACACAGCAGCAAACAGCTGAGGGTATATAGCACCCTAATGTCACACTTCAGGGCAGCTGAGTTTTGCATGTAGTGTGTCTCCAGCAAATGTCATTGTGCTACATGTTAGGTGTGAATTCACAGGTTTATGGTCACTGGGGGAGCACAGAGGAACAAGGAGCAGGTAGAGGCTTATGGTAGCCTTCAGCATACTGCCCTTTGCTTTGTCTGCAGCCTCCAGGAGAAAGAAGCAAATGCTGTCTCCAGTGCGTCAGGGTCATGGCTTACTGACCATGGTGTGCATGGGCTGGCAGTTGGACTAGATGGTCTTAGTGGTTTTTTCCAACCTTAATGATTCTGTGGTTCTTGTGAAGGCTGCAGGCAGTTTGTCACCGCTGTATTATGCATGCAGGGATTTGTATTACAGCCTGTGGCTCTGCCTGGAGGCTGCCTTTAGAAAGATGGGGGCTGCAAAGACTGAAATATCTTAAGGGCTTATTTCTTCCGTCGGTTGTGCTTTCCTGCTCTGCAGAATATTTCCTGCTTCTGTGCCCAAAGTGGTGCCCATGGTGCTGTTCTTTGTGTGTCCCTGTGCTCCTGGAGCTGCTGCCTCCTCACTTCTCCCTGTCTGCAGAACAGCAGTGCCCCCATACCCTAATGAAACAGGGTGAGTGGTCACAAACTATTCAAAGAGCTTTTTTTACCCTGAATTAATGTGAGCCTTTCTCATACTGGGGCAAGTCAACTTTTGCTTCCCAAGGCACTGACTCATGGTACTCCAATAATAACCTGACATATATGCAGGTGCCATGGCTTCTCTCCAGCCCACATGCCTGGCTTTTCTTCCTGGAGGGAATCAAAGGGTACAAGGACAGGGAGGCAGAGGTGGCAGGATTTAGTGGTTGGAAATGCTTTTCTCATCAGGGAGGTTAGAACTTGGATGATCTTCAAGGTCTTTTCCAACCCAGGCCATTCTATGGTTAAAAAAAATATCTAGGTAAGGTGTTGGTCTCTATCACCTGCTCATGCTGAGAGACACCCCAAAATAACCCAAACACCGAGCCCAAGGAATAATCAAAGCAGGAAACTTCAAGCACAACAGCTTTCTACGAGCGGCAGCTGTGCTGGGAGCTGAGATTTAAGCTGGAGTTAAAGAAGTTCATTGCAGTAGTTTTGAAATATGGAGCTATAAAACCCCAATTTTCTGCGTGCAGAGCTAAGTGTGCTCCTCTGTATTTCTTCTGCTGAATGTTAAGTGGATCAATTGTACTGAGGTTGCCTTGATATATTTATATATATTTTTTTTCCTAGTGGAATTCAATTCAACACAAACTCTACTACATTCCCCCTCCCCTCATAGTTCCTCATTTAGGTGCTGGTGCAAGGAAAAGTTGAGAGCAATGAGAAAATACTGGAAGCTAAATAAATGTTCCCTAATCTCTCTTCAAGCCCAGACTGAAATGTTATTAGTACTTTTAGGCTTGTCTGGATTAGTTTCTTAAGAAGCTGAAGCTGAACAGATCTAAATAGATTATTAATTTAGTAAAACACGACCTCACTGGGGACTGAGCCAAAAGGGAGTATCACATTGCTTGGCTTTTCCACCATGTGCATGCTCTTTTAGTGGGGGGATGTGACCCTCTCCTAAACTGGGGATGGTGTGAGTGAGGAGTTGTGTTTTATGGGCACCATGTGGGGCAAATGGGAAGTGGGAGCCTTTGGCCTTTCCTTCTCCTCCATGTGATGCTGGCAGTGTATCTGGTTTAAGACATGGGATGGGAGCTGCCTCTACTACAACTGCCTCTACCACAGTGCTAATTTGAATCTTAGCTCACAGTGGTGTTTGTTAGCAGTGTGCTACTGTGGCTGTGTTCTCTGCAGCTGAGCCATGCCCAGAAAAAGAGAAGGTTCTCATAGTCAATGAATTTGAGTTTAATAAGTGAGGAGGTGATATAATTGAATAGGTTTGGCTGCCCATAAATAAGAGCAGACCCACCTGAAAGCTTCTTACTTGCTGTAGAACATGGAAGGCCAGGTCCAGCTGCTGCTCCTCAGTCCCCATCCCATAGCACTGTGTGGCTGCAGGGAGGGTGGCTTTGTTGGTGTCTTTGGAGCATGGTTTGGCTCCATCTGTCCCATGCTGGAGGGATGCGGTGGGTCCTTCCCCCCTCTTGCTGAGTGTTGATTGCAGCATCTGGTTGTAAGTGTGAGAAGAATTCCTCGTGGGCTTGAGTATTGGTGGTAGGGAAGAGATTGTGTTTTGTGAGGTTTCCATAAGTGACACCTGCACTTCAGCAGCTGAAGTGCCCCAGGGCCCTTTGCTTCTCATTACTGGAGGGTTTTTTTAACCCATTCCTCAAGGATGGCTCCCATTGCTTGGGACTTAGTGATGACTTTACATAGAGAAGAGCCTGCCTGCAGGGCTCAGACTGAATTGGTGGCATTTCTCTCCTATTCTCAAGGACCCCCTTGGTGGGATTTGGCTGCCCCTTCAGTGGCAGTCACACTTCTAAGCTAGCCATGCAGGAGACTCAACCTCCACAGATAACTGGTGAATGTTGGGTTGGACTTTGGACGTGTCTGTCCACAAAGATTTGTCCCAGGTTCTTTACAGTGCCAAAGCTCCCGCTAAATATCAGAACATGGGAGTTGTGCTATATGGTCTGCATAAATGGGTCAACATTTCAAGGGTTTAGGTCCTTTTGTGGAAGAGAAAACCTGCTCATATTTAGGGACAAAATATTTTCACAATTGCTATGAATCTGCCAAAGAAAATACAGTTCCCTGGTCTTTAAGATGTTAGGGAGGGAAACAGAATGAAACTTGCTTCGATCAGAATAGCGAAGCTTGGAAACGTGAAGCAATCTTTCTCTTGCAGCAGCTATACCCAGAACCAGAAGCAGTAAGTCTCAGCTTAAGCAAAGTGGATTTTTCTGGGTACTTTTTCTGTTTCCATAGTTTTCTATGGGGAAACGGAGTTTACTCATAACATTGACATTGTTAGTGTTCCTCCAGCTGCTTTCTATTTAGGGGAGTGTGTGTATCACATTTATCCCGTACTCTTTAAATAACCACCATTTTATTTGTGCCTCCTTGTAACCTCTCTAAATATAATACTATTTTGGGGAGGAACAGGACAAATTTGCGTAAGATAACATGGAGTGCTATATAAGATGTGAAAGGAAGGGAAGGGGGTGATAACGAGTAGAGCTGAGCAGAGTCCTTCTGGAGAGCAAAGGCGTCCTTTTGCAAAACCAGTGTTTACAATGGACAAATTTCAGCGCCTCTTGGAAAAATGAAGTTGTTTTTCCTCGATTTACTGGAAAGTCACTTCTTGTGTTTTGCTCTTAGGAAGGGGCTGTCTCTGCTGGTGGGAGAGAAATCCCTGCAAGGTCTGGGGCTGGTCAGTGCTGTGAGTTTTCCCTAAGGAAGAGGGGTTTTGGTCACAGCCGCTTGGATGGCTGCAGGCACAGGATGAGCCTGTTGGCCTCGGGGTGCTGTGAGAAATCACCATGATTTTGTGCTTAGTTTTAGCCCCCGGAGAGATGGAAGTGAATCATTTCTGGGGTGGTGCAGGGCACTGGTGCAATTAATGCGACAGAAAGATCATTGTCTGGTTTGGATTTTTCAGAATTTCTCTTTGATTTCTGAACAAAATTCCAGGACAACACATCAACGTTGCTAAAGGTATTACTCTGATTCATGACCCATTCACATTTTCCAGTAAAAAATAAAAAAAAAAATAAAATAGCTTAATCCATTTAAGTCCCTTCAAAATTAATTGGCATGTTTAGCAGTTTCCAGTAATAAATATTCTTACATCTGTCCCATTGTTTCCTGCTGAAAAGTTGTTTTGATTTGTTTTGTTTCAGATGATCTTCCCCAGCCTCTGTTTGGGGAAATCACTCACTTTCAATTCGTTGTGTTCAGGGCTGGGCTCTGCCAACACAGTTTCCCCTCTGTGAGCTGCAGCTGTGTGGGGTGGGTACAGCAGCGGTGAATGGATGTGCCAAAAAGAATCCCTGTTGGCACAGCAACACGATGTGATGGGTTTCTATAGAGGGGAGCTGAGCTGGGGCACGGCACGGTGCTGTAGGGCTGTGATTGGAAAGCAATGCTTGTAGAAGAGTGGAGCAGCTGTATTTATGGTAATTTCCTCTCCCTGTTGTGCATGGATCTCTTTACCTTCCCAGCATCTGTAATTGCTGGGTTTGCCAAGGGAGAAGAAATAGAAGGGCAAATATCAACTCTGCTGCCTACAAAATATTTACAAGTTTTCTTTAAGGAACTGCCACAGTGTATTGCTTGGTATTTTAATTGCTGGAATACATCACGGATGAACACAGTGCGTGCCGTCCCTCGGCTTGTGGCTGCAGGGTTCTGACAGCTCAGAGGCATGCTCATAAATCCTGTCATTTACGGGCTCATTTCTTATGGCAAAGAGCAACCACAAATCTCACAAATCAATCCCAGAGTTGGACAAGGCAGCTTCCAGCCCCTACCGTTCTGAGGTTTGATTACCTAAAGGTATTCCTATCTATCTATCTATCTATATATATATATACGTATATATATGTATTTCTCATCCGTACAAATGCAAACCCCACTGTGTGGTCTGGTAAGCTTCTCTGCCCTAGCATGATGTTACTTATAGACTGAGTTACATATAGACTGAATGTTGGTGGTTGTTGTTACATTGCTACTCAATTACCCGGGACTCTTCTAAAGTTGTTCAGTGAATGGAGAATGAGACCCTTTGCTCATTAATATTTGCATTGCATTCCCTGTGAATGCATGAAGTTTATATTCATCTTTCTTGTGGAGTTGTGAATAGTTGAAAGAGTGCTGGGAACCTCATGGGCTGGGCAGGTCCCGACCACTTGGAGCTGGGAGGTCCAAGGACAAAGCTGGGCATGAACACGCATCCCCTGAACAGCCCCTTTCCCCTTCACCCTGGGATCCAAGCACTGCACTGGGGCTCTCTTGCCTGATTTATTTTAGATTGGTTCCTGCTGGCGGTGACAACTGACTTTAGGTGATCTGTGTGCTTAATATAACTGGTAGGATCCATGGGGAATGTTATTTATCTTGAGTTATAGACTGGTCAGGGACTTCTGTGTCTTGCAATGCACAACTGGTATATAGATTTGAGTAAAAATACATGCACATGTATTGTCAGCAATTCATTTCCAAGAATTTGGTCGTATTATCTTTTTCTTTGACCGAGTGCAATACAGCTGAAACTATTGACATGGCAAAAAAATGAAGTACCTATTGAGGATTTTTAGGTTCTTCTGGGATCCTTAAAATAAATTAAAAGATAATTCATGGGAAGGTATCAAGTGCATTCCAGACTCCTACTCATGCTGTTCAGTCAAAGCAGTCAGGCCCACGCTCTTTCAGGGCTGTGCAGGAGATGTTTTGATTTTCATGCAGAGCTGGGGGGACCAAGGAACAGAAAGAATTCGGAGCTGAATACTATGTTTATTTTGTCCTGAAAAATGCAGTTTCCAATGGGATTTAATACTGAAGTGATGTACTGCAGCGGGTGCTCTGTAGTTGGTACCTTCAACAAATCTGAGCTCTGCTGGTTCGTCTACATGCAGGCAAACTCACCCAAACCAAAACACATTCCCACTGAGCACCTGGTGCTGCTTGCTGTGACTGTCCTCCATGCAATTTTGCAAATGTCCCTAAGCATTTTTAAGTCCTTGTGCAGAGGGATGAGGCATCTGGCATTTTACCACCTCAGTGTGCCGTGCACTGATGGAAATGGTCAGTAGATGAGTCTCAGCGGGGGATGTAGTACAACCAGGATGAAAAGTAGTCGGGTGGGATGGCCCACCAGCACAGCCCATTGCCCATGGAGAGGTTTCTAGGACAACCAGTAGGCTTTGGGAGCAGTGAAAGAATGGAGTCAAAACTTAAGTCAGATGAGGAGAAAATGAGTAACATCTGCTGGGATGTGTCAAAGAGCCATTTGTGCTCACTGCAGCCCCAAGTGTTGCTCGAGCAGCCCCCGGAGTGTGGGCTGGAGGAGGGGTTGTTAGGATTAATTTATGTGCTTGTTACGGCTGGGGCTTTGGACACTGCCCTGTGCTTCACCAGGCATTGGTGCCTGCATGGGGGCTTGTCTTCACCTCTGTGTTTTTGGGGAGAAAAGTCTCTCTTCTCTTTGGAGTATTCCAAGAAGAGAGGGTCCAGGGATTCTGCTACTGTACCTTTGGTTATATTATCAGGTCAGAAATTATGGGTTTCTGCCATTCATTTGCTCTCCAGCCTTCTGAGCGGGGGTTGGAGCTGGGGACTCATTGGTGCATGGAGTTGCACATCCTCAGTATCTCACCAGGGCTGCCTGCAGGCAAAATTCCTCTGCACTCTGATGGGAAGAATAAACCTCTCCACTTCCCTTTCCGACCCCTCTGCCAATTTGTTGGGTCAGCTTGTTGTCTGTAATTAGGCTATTTTTTGCTATGCAGAGAGTGGTTGGAAGCATCTGAGGCAGAGGTAGCAAAGAGCCCAGCAGGCTGGCACCTGGGGCAGCTAATCAGGGCCACTTCACAAAGCTGGGATGTGGGAAGCACACAAAAGAGCGAGCAATTTTGAAAATGAGAACGAATGGCCCTACATTTCTAATAGCAATTATGTTTTCACAGCTGTGCTGGTTGCCCCAAATGCATAGAAATCGAGTCAGAATCAAAATCCTCTGGCTCGAAGAAAATTAACCTTCGTATTTAAGCTCAATGAGAAGTAAACTTACTTTCCCTTGCAATGAATAATATCGCCCTGAAAAATCCTAGTGGCAAATTAAGTTGTAATTACATTCTTTGAAGTAAAGTTTGTCAGTCCAAGCCTAACAAATAGAAACTCAGGCAAGACGGTAGAGAGATTATCTTTGGAAGAAGATTTGGCCCTGTGATACTGTTTTCTTGCTGAAGGTATGCCAAAGTTAATCTACTGTAATTGCATCTATCGCCAACTTCTTGCATAAATCACAGAGACAACTTCAGAGCTGTTGATGTAGTTCTTTCATTAACATCCTATTGCCACCAAAGGAGGATCAGGCCAGATCTCATTTCTCAAGGACCAGATCGAGAGTTACTGAATTACCCAGTAACTGTAAATCCAGCTTTGAGGGCAGTCAGTGAATGGTTCTGTGCAGCTCCCACTCCACCACAGCTGAGGAAGATTTGTGGGAAAGAGGAATGCAAGAGCTGTTCCCTCTTCATCAGCATGAGGCACGAGATCTGTAAGCAGAGAGTAGAAAAGGGGCAGCTTTTATACAGCTGGGAGCACTTCCCTACCCTTACAACAGCCTCCTGGCCAGGGGAAACCAAAGATGAGTAGAGCAGCACGATAGGTGGATGGTTGGACTGGAGGATCTTGTAGGTCTTTTCCAACTTTGGTGATTCTATGATTCAAGGAGAAAGAGGAAACAATTTCTTCTGAGTGTGGGATTTAATTTTTAAGCATGATTTTAAGGGTTTAACTCATGGTGGCCTACCAACATGCTGACCATGGTGTAGGTGGGCTGGCTGGTGGTGCCCCAGGTGTGGGGATTCTTCTGGTTTGAGCTTCTCAAATTGCTTTTCAAAGCATCACCTGTGCCAGGCAGTGAACATCAGTGGCTCAGGGGTGTGTGTGCCTAAAACCTTGTCTTAATTTCATGTGGTTTTAAAAAGAAAGATGTGGGGGAATATTGGGGATGGAGCTTTCTGTAACCTACACGTGTCATTAATGTAATAGAAGTAGAGAAAGAAATTGTTCGACCCGCATTCCTAAAGTTATTAAGCAGAAGAAGTGGGGAAAAATAAAGTCTTCTCCTGTGTTTGACAGGTTTTTTTCCCTGAGTGACTATTACTTGTTACTTTGCATCCAAAATAGGAAGTTATCAAGATTATGAAAAGCAAAGGAAATAGAGGAACTGAATAGGTAGTACAGGGTGCGTTGGGGAAAGGTTAAATCCTTCAGCAAACTCTCCTCATTACATATAATGTGAAATATTCCAGGTTTGATCAGCTGTAGCTTATTTTAAGTTCTTTATATTTCATTGTTTTTCATGCACTGGAAATGGGATTAATATTTTTAGCCTGTCCCTGTGTGAGATCAGCTGTTCATCAGTGTTTTCCCTTCTCTTTCCAAGCTGACTGTTCCCCGTGAAGAGTATTCGGGGGAATTCATTTATTCGAAGGAACTCTCTGGCAGAAACCGAAGGGTTAAAAAAGAATTCCCTTCCCCATTAATTCTGTATGTGTTAAAGTCTAACATCTTGATTCATGCAGTTCTCAGCTCAAGTCAGCCCAACTGACTGTTAGCATGTCACCATCCACACATGGTCATCCCCTCCCTCCCTCAGCACGTACCCATATCCATGGCTTGGAGGTCTGCTGCTGGGAACTGCAAAAGCAATGTGTTGTAGGGGGGATCCCAGAAGTGGACAGAAAAACATGGCTGGTGCAGGGAGCCATTTGACTATCTGTGGGGTGAGCTCTCACCCTTAACTCTTCTTTGAGTGATGGTTGGCAAGCTGCTTGTGTTTACCTTCCTGCTACATTGCTCCTTGGCTATCCTGTTTAAAACAAACATAGCAGAGGGCTTGCCTACAGACTGAAGAAAGAAAGGAGAGAAGCCAGCAAAGCCCACCATTATTTTTGTGCATATTTAATTTAGTGCATACACCCTTCCCCCCCCCCCCCCCCCCCACACACACACACAAATTGAATCTCCAACCCCTGCCAATGAGGTCCGTATGGGCTGGTCCAGAACTTGGGGGAATGGCTCAGGAGAGCTCCTCATCACTGCTACCGAAGATGGGGAGCCCTTGAATTCAGCCTGGGAGACTCAAGCTGACTGTAACTAAACCCAAGACTTGTCACTCGGACTTCAAGTGCAGATTTTCAGCTAACAAACACTCCGCATACACTTAAATTCCTTGACTTTGAGTGTTACTGCTCTGCAGTAAACAGAGATTTTGTGCCTGAGATTTTTCTATATAAATATTTACAACAAAACTTGTGGCTACTGGTCAGATGAGAATGTTTGTTGTTCTCAGCATTTTTGGGCACAGTCTCCCAAAGATGTACATGTGTTTCTAATACACAGTAACTTTCTACTGCTGGAAGGCCTTGGATTAAGATCAACTACAAAAATTGCTTCTTGAAGAAGAGGGTTAGGCTTAGTTTGACGTGCAGAAGGGTTTATATGGTTGGTGGTCAGAGGCTGTTTTTTAAGGAGGCTTGGAAATAGGCAGGTTGCACGAAAGAATGTGGCTGCAGTGACTTTAGGCCAACTTGTGACTGTTCCCTCAATAGATAATAAACTGATATGTGTATATATACACTGTCCTGCAGCTTTTGTAGGGCTTTGTGCAGAAGTGGACTGGGTTTTATGGCTCAGAACAGCACACTGAGATCTGTTTGCTTGGCGGGCACCAAGGGAGGTCCAAAGGAAAGAGTTTCCAAGTGGGCAGAACAGTTGCTCTCACCTGAACTGGGGTCTGGGATGGGGAGCCAGGTTGTCAAAAAGGAATCCCATATCTGAAGCAGATGGATGCTTTTAAGCTTTCTTGTATTCAGGGAGCAAGAATAAGCAACTCTGTGTGGAGTTTCAGTCTTGTGTAGTGAGATTGAGTGGTCACACTCAGCAAAACAGTGTCAGAAGGAGAAGGGAAGATGCTGCCCTCCTGCAGGAACATGAACAAATGCTCTCCATAAAGGCAATTTACTTGAATTGCAAATGCTTATAATTTAATAATCCATGTTTTGATCGTAAGCAAAACACAGAGTTCTTCTTGATTAGCCAATGAGAAAATAGCTGGATCTTATCCTAAGTCAAACCAGAGTCCCCAAACTCTGAAAGAAGGACAGCGTGCTCTGTAGCAGACAGTCAGAGGGTGCTTGGGGAGGTGATGGAGTGCCACGTCCCACCCCTTGTCTATTGCTGCTGTGGCTGGATCCTGAGCCAGGAGCAGATCAAGTAGGGCTCAAGCACTGGCAGCCAACATAATGTTTAGTGATACTTTTTGTTTGTTTGTTTTCCTCCTTTTAGTGGGGAAGTTACATTCCCAGCTTCCTTGCAGCGTTGTCCTTCTTTGGGTGTTTTACAGAACAGCGGTGGAGAAGTTCATGTTTTTAAATCGTACAGCCTCACTTGTGGTGTTTGAAGTCCAGGGATCCTGGCAAAGCTCTCTGCTCATGTCCTTAGCATTTGGCTTCTGAGAATGTCTTGAGTAGGGTGGATATATGCAGTGTGTGAAGGAAACGTTATTGGGATCACTCACCAGAAAGAAGGTGAGAAGGGCTCTGGGCAAAACACAGCTTTGATCTCACTGCTGTCACAGATAAAATTCCTTCTTTACATTAAAGGAAAAACAATCCTCTGTACTGTATTTGTCCCTCCTTCCCCACACCTACACATGGGACAAGTTGCTTTTTAACTCCAGGGGCCATATCTTTGAGGCAATCAGTAACTTGTATGATATTTCACTTGCTTGGCATCTCTTCATACCTTCTTTTAGGCAGTGACAGATGCAATCCTGCCACTAGCAAAACACAACAGGTAATAAATCAAGTTGCGTACAGCATCGGTCTTCCTAGTTTCCATGACTTGTTTGGGCTTGTTATTGCTGTCCACAGCCTCTCCACTGCGTTATCATGAGAACAGAATTCCCCCTGCATTTTCAAAGAAGCCTCTGGAGATGAGAAACGAGCAGTGTGATGATGAGAAATAATCCATCACATGTGAACTGCCCTTTCTCCTTTGTTTGGTTTACTACTTGTCGATGGAGCAGAGAGGTGCCCCTGACAACGGATGGAAAATCAGTCCCACAATCAAGCAGAGTCTCCAATAAAGATCACGGACCTCTGTGTGCACGCACAGGGAGGGATGTGTCCACCATCCAGATCTTACAGTCTAATTTAAGCCAGAAAGCAGAAGGAAGGTAGATGAGAAGGGAGGGGGAGAAGTGAGAGAGCCTCCAGGACAGTCATTAAGGAACACATGCATTCCTGACTTCATGTCTTTTTAAAGTATATTTTATCTTTCTCTGTTGGGCTTTGAACCTCTTGGAGTTTATTTAAGCTATTGCCAACCTGCTGACTTAGGGAACAAATAAGCCTTTGGGATCAAAGCAGTTGGTATTGTCAGAGGTATCGAGGGTGAAATAACACGTTAGCAGAAGGAGAGCTGAGTATAAAAATGGAAATAATATCCTACTTGGTATTTTGTTCTCTTTTACTCTTAACCTCCCCCCCAGCTTGATCCTTTTCACTTGGAAAGGCATTAATTTTCTTTGTGTGGATCCCAGTGGCATAAATATTTAATGGTCCTAGATTACAGAGCTGAAATACGAGATCGGTTCCAACCTTAAAGATTCATAGAGGACCTCTTCTTCCCATTTAAATGATTCCCACATTGCAGCGAGGAATATCTCCCATCTCTGTGGGAGGAACATCTCCAGTTACGTAGCTGCTTTCTTTTTTTGGCCTTGCTCAAGGCTCAGCAGACATAAACACCTCTCCCACTCCCAGTCCTTCCGCTGCTACTTCTGGTGACGTACTGTGACAAACTAGGAGAGCTTCAGGCTCAGTGGGAGCAGGGAGTGTGGGCTTGTGAGCATGAACTCTGCTTCCTACCAGGCTTGGAGACTGCCAAGTGTTCTGCCTGGAAGATCTGGAAAGTGGTAATTATGGCCAAGTGTGCAATATGAGGCAAAGTCTGTGCAGATATGGTTAGGATTTTTGCATCAGAGCTTGTTACACTTGTCTTCTCTTTTTGATCTCATGATGCAGGGGAAAAATGGAAAACTGAGGCATGTTGGTCACTGTTTCTTTGATTAGAAGGCTATTGTAGGAACCTGAATTTATATATAGTTTCTAATCTCAAGATACAGAGGAGAAAAGATGTCCTTATTCACAGTGATGCAAACAACGAGTAGAAGTTTGGTGTCTTAGCCTGTGGGATATCAGACACAGTGTTTGTTTTGGGGCCGACTGAGGTTTTCCAAAGCAAATGGGAATGCTACAGGAGAGACTCCAAAATGTAAATTGGAAGGAATAGTGAGAAATAGCCCGAAATCAGAGGAGTTGCCTCATTCAACAGAGCCAAATCCAGGTGGGCAGTGGATGGACAGGGCAGCACAGCTCAGCCATGGCCAATCACTGGAGGGCTCCAGCTGGTGGGAATCAAACAGCACCAAAGGAGATGAATTGATTAACTGCAGGAAGACACAGGACCCTTCAGGAATCCTCTACTTGTCTTTTAAATCCACCTCCACCTTGGGAACAAGTGCTGCAAATGTCAAAGGAGCTTAGAATATTCATTACCAAAACGCATCATTTCAGCCCAGAAACGTTCATGGTGATTTTCTGAGTTGGTTTCCCTCAGTGCTGGGTGGTTGCCAGCTGTGTTATGTGATAAGCCACAGCTAGTTGGTATTGACAGAGGAGTCAAAAATAAATGTGTAAAGGGCCCTTTGCTTTCCTTCAGAGTCTGGAGAACTTGTGGGCTTTGGAAATCCTTTTACCCAAGTGACACTGGAGACTGCAGCTCACAAGTGTGATTTCGCAGCATTAAGATGACACTGCTATTAGTGTGTGAGAGTGTATGTGACATTCCAGTGCACGTATTTCTAGCAAAAATGGGACAGGTTTGCAGCTCCAATTCTCTTTTTATGGCTCTTCTTTGATTTATGCAAGCTGAGGTTCTGAGGCAAACTCAATAGTCTGTTTTTCATCCCCCCATTTTTAATTAATGAAATCAAAGAGCAATCTCTAGAGAGTCAGATCTAAGATATAGGAGCTTTTTCAGTGAGCTGATCTAAGCTGCTATTGAAAAAAAAAATGGTTTCCAGGCATTTCAAGGGATGAGGTCTTTTCCCTCAGTTCTCATCAGTTTCACAAAGGAGGGAAAAAGGTATTGCTTCATATTAAAGTGATGTACTTCTTCTAGAAAATACTGAGATATGTAGGTAATTTTAGAAATGTATTTAACTCTTCTTGGAAATAGTGCCAAATGAATGTGAATGTGTTATTTGAATATATGCGTCTGTCTTTGAAAATCTTCTTAGAACAAGCAAAGACATTTTTTCCCATTGCTAATAGGAAGGCATTTCTTGGCTGCTACATATTGCTTTGGGTTGGATTCGGTGTGTATTTGTTGTTTGAATTTCCTTAGTGTGTTAATTAATTTAGCTCACCTGACATGGGATTAAATTGCAGTCCTCAGCACATTTGTCTTATTGCATCTCAACAGGCAGGCTGCTAATTACTTCTGTAATGAAAGAGAAAGCACACAGGGGAATAAAGATGCCTTCAGCTCCTTTGGATGCTTATTAAAAATGGACATTGATGGATTTAAAGGAGGAACTAAAGCAGAAGGGGGTGGGAATGAGGTATTCGGGAGGGCTACTTGTGTGTTCAGCTGGGGCTGTGCCCATGGGCAGGTCCCATTCTACATGCAGATCCCACTATGGCCCTATTCTCAATGCTGGGGAGAAGTTTCCAGCCCCCCAGCTGCAGATATGGGGGGGGGGCGGGGGGGGGGGGAATGCTGCAGCAGCACCTGCAGGCCAACTTGGAGAGCCAAAGCAGCACTCAACTGGATTATTTACACTGATGTCAATGCTGTGAAATCCTCTGGGGGGGATATGCAGCCCAGTTCCAAGTTCTGCTGGATCGATTTAGCCACATCAGTATGTTTTGCAGATAGTTGTTGGCCTTGGTGTGTAAAATACAAACAGTCTGGGCCACAGGGTTCCCTCTGGCCCTGCTGTCAGCAGAACAGACACTAACAGTAAGTATCCAGAATCACGGAGTCATGCCCTCACTGCTAAGAAATGGGCTTTATTGATGTGCAAGGAAATGGAGAGGGAGTGTGTATTTTGGTTTTGAGCCACCAGGTGATCCAATTCAAGTACTTGACTATGAAACTCAAGTGGTCAGAGAAAGCAAGGATTGGATGTGATTGCATTGCTCCAGGCTGAGAACTGACAGCACAGTACTCCCAGACCCCATGGTGCTGGAGAGATGAGACCTCAGGTTATCTCTGGGTGAGCTGGCTTGACTCAGCACTACCAAAATGAGTTGAGCTGTTACTGGGGATCTCATGCTTCAGCTGTGTTTGGGTTCAGCACCTTTCTAGATGGACACACATAGATTAGAAGTGTGACTGCTTTTTGGTGCCACTCTGGGCTCCTTCAGTGCCCAGACTCAGGCTTGAGCAGAAGAGCTCTCATAAATTCCTATTCTGGTCATTTACTCATCTTTTTAGAGCACGACTGCAGTACAGATGTTGAGGAGCAGCTGTTGACCTTTTTTTTTTGGTCATTCCTAAGAGCTGTCCCCTGGAAGCTTGCTGGTGTTTTTTTTTCTTCTATATAAATATCTATTTGTCTAATATCTGCCAACAAAATCTGTAATTTTCTTTATTTTCTGCTTATTTATTTATTTATTATTTTTTTGCATAATTCATCCCAGTTCCTGAGAAAAGACATGAAATACTCCAGCAGAAAAATGCACATGTCAGCTGTGGATTTCCCCCTGTCACCTTCACAGCGAGGAGGCATCTCTGCAGCTGTGCTGGGAGAGTGAGCTCCCACATTGCTGTGTCCCACCTCTCCTCCATTCCTGCTCTCCTACCTTTGCTCATTCCTAGCAGAGGTCAATCTAAAGGCAGCCCCTCCCAGATGGGTTCTTCCCCTCCAGCCTTTCCCTGGGCTCTTTCTGCTCCTGGAAAATGGTACCAAAATCTCAGCGACCCATACTGAAGACATTGAGCGTGGTTGGAGAATGTAAGTCGTGAGTGGGAGCTTCTCCAGCAGTTTGGGACCATGTGGGAATCATCATTTTCCAGGAAATATGTTTTGAGTGCAGCCCTCCTGCTAACGAGCCTCTCCTGATGGCCTGGGCTGCAAGCTGCTCTGCAAGGAGCTGGCAAACTCGAGGCTTTGGGGAGAACACCATGTCCCATAGATGGGGCAAGGAACCTGCTTGACATAGTGTATCCCAAGTTGTTATAAACCTAGTAATTTATGAGATATCACAGCCCTGGCAGAGCATCCTGTTCTCAGCTCCACACGTTCCTTAAGATCCAGTGGGGCGAGCTGCAGGTTTGTCCCTTCTCTTGGCACTCCTCTTCTGCTTTTAGAATGTGTCTCCTGGGAACAGAGCTGGGGTAGAAAGCTGGTTCCCAAGTATGGGAACCCAACATGGGCATATGCTTCCCACCACCCAAATCCTGCAGCAATCAGTGTCTGCTCAGTTGGTTCAGGTCTTCATTTTGGGGAGAGTCCTGCAGTGCTCAGTGCTTCCCTAAAAGCTGGATCATGTTTTCCCTTTCTTGTAAATCCCTCACCATAAGGTAGCGTAGAACACATGCTTAAATTGCCAAAAACCCAGGGTCCTCCTCCAAGTGGAAAACCCTCCTGGATGGCAGCTCCTGGACATGACGTGGGATTTGTTACTTTTTTTTTCCAGTGTTTGGGTTTGAGATTCCCTACCCCCATACTCTTAGTGCAGGTCTGCAGCTCAGTAGGAATAGTCTACCCCAAAAGGATTTGGTTTGGAAGTTTTCAACTTGTTAAGAAAATGTCAAATATTTCCACTCTGGCATTCAGTCTGTTTGGCTGTTGGAGCCAGTGACTAATTGAGTTCCTTGCAGTGCTTAGAACTTCAGCAGCTGAACTAGATTACTAACTCAGTTATTGCCTTTTAAGCTCTGTAATGTGCACAGGCGGTGTTTATACTGTTCTTTTTTGATGTCAGGTCACAGACAGTGATGTTCAGGTGGCTGCTTCTCTCCCAGCTTTGGGAATAGAGCTCCTGCATGCAGGGAATGCCTCTTTTCTTCCCAGATTTAGCTGTGTAACTTTAGATTTGCATCTGCTTAGCAGATAGAAGAAGTTGTTTCTGTGTGCTGCTGGGGTGTGCATTCACAGTTCCTCATTATTTCCTCCTGCTTTCACAGGTTCCCATACATTTATTCATCCTTTACACTGCGCCAGTAACTTCCAGTTATCCATTTTCAGGTGTTTGTAATTGCAGTCTATTTCCATACTGAGGCTCTTAGTCAATGATAGCCTTGATTTTAAAAGTGATTTTGGAAGAATTTTTTCATTAGAAAGAAACTACATCAGATGATGATAAAACCTGGGGGTGACTTGAGCAACAAAATGGTGTTAAAAATCCTTAGTTTTAATTTATATCACAGGGTTGAGTGTCTCACACAATACATGGGAATGTCCTTTCTGTGCCAGGAAGATGGGGATGGGATTGAGGGGAGCAGATTACTTTGTTTAAATGGATGGAAACAATTCGTCCTGGCTGTTGCCCTTCCCAACCTTCTCTCTGCTATGAATGAAGTCAGTCTGCCTTCCCAGCTCACTTGCATGAGGGTGATTTTGGTGCTCACATCCCCAGTCGGGATGTTGTGGATGCTGCTGAAACCACTGAAACCACTCTGCAGTTTGTCCCAGAGAACACAGGGCATGTTTCTGGCACTGCTGCACAGAGCAGGGAGCACTGTGGGTGTTTGAAGGAAGGAAAATCCTGGAAAAAATTATAGCTGTGAGGGAATCTGCTGGTACCCATTAGAAGGTAATACTTCCAAGAGAAGGAAGGGGGATTTTCCCATTGTTGAATGAAGTAAACATTCAGAAATGATTTGTGCGTGTGTGCTTAAATTTAAATGTAGAATTTCATTAAGTATGTTGTTCAAAGGCCCTTTTCTTCCCAGGGTCATTCAATTACAAACTTCTCTTAAGGAAGAAAATGTCTGCAAAGCACCTAGCACGTGAAGTTTGCTTTGTTCAGCCCACACCAGCAAACAACACTAAGCCAAGGGCCGTTCTTCCACTCCTTGGGTTACCACTGTGGTACTGGTAGAGGTGCACATCGCACAGTTGAGTGTTTCTGTGCCGCAGAGAAGTAGGTACTGATGGATAAATGTGTTGTGCACGTTGAATGCTCTGTGCTGTTTCTGGAGTCACAGAATTAACCATTGATTGGCCCAACTCCAGAAATAAAAATCAACTCAGCTCTGTGTCATTAACTCCAAAATGGAGTGTCAGTGTCATCTGAATAACTGCGAGGATCTCGTGTCCTTCTCCTATCCTACATGAATCTCTGAGTTTTAATATTCAAGTACACGAGGCAGTAATTTCCTATTGATTTTTCACCTGGGAAGAGAAGAGGAGAGGTGCAATTTTAAGAAGCGCTATCAGTTATTTGATTAAATTAATTGCCCCCTTCAGGTGCAGCAGTCCCACAGCATCCTTGATTTGATGGTGGCATGAAAATGCTCTCTGCATTTCTAAGCTCCCACGTTCCATGGCTCCACATAGCAGAGCCTTGGCCCTGCTGTGCCGCTCTTCTTTCTTCTCTCTTCCTTTCTCTGTGAAGGATTTCTCTAAGGCAGTTGCTGATGTCAAACGTTCTGAGTGCTGGGTTTATTGTAATGCGCTCAGGAGCCTGTTGGAATAAGTCCCGTCCAATCCCTAATTAGCTCATTTAACTCTTGATTGAGGGACTGCAAATAGATTAAGGGTTTCCTACAGCAAAAGCGATCACATAGGATGTTTCTAAAATAGCACCTGCCTACTAAAAAAACTAAGCTGTTCTTTAGTAAAAGTGGCAGAAATGCGGTTTATGGGGATCAGCTTGTGCCATACAACTTACCTGGAGCATTTATCAGCTGTGTATTTCAAAGTGCTTTGAAAATAAAAAATGAACAGGTGGTGATGCCCATAAACACACCTCCATTCCCAGAGGTGGGATTCCCCCAAATCAGCCAGGTTTAGGACCTGGCTCCTTCACCATGCCCCCTGCGCTCCGTGTCCGATGGCCATACGATGTCTCAGCCCCAACACAACCTCAGAAATCAGTGCTTTTATCCACTGCTCAGAGAGTAGATGGGCAAATTCAAGATAATGACCTGGTTTTGACCCATGTCTGGTTTAAATTCAAAGTATTGGAGATCATTAAAAGCCATTCCTACATGTGTTTAAGCTGACCTATGCGAGTGGCCTTAATGAAGTCAGTAATGAACAGCAGCACTGCTTTCTTATTTGTTGAGTGCTGATTTCTGGTATGGACTGAAAATGACTTCTGTTGCCTTTGACACTGAAGTCCCTTCGCCAGCCACTGAAGAAGCACCATGCTAACTGATAAGCGCTGCTTGATCTGTAGCCTTTTAATTTTATAAACCTATTAAACTGGTACATATGTCAAATATTAACGCCTGTTGGGCAGAACAGAACACATCCTTCAGCTCTAAGGTTTCTATTTTCATTTTTCGGTAAGCAATTGCACGGGACCACTGATGTAAGACAAACAGATGCTCTTCAGCTGTACTTTTCCATCAATGATTTTGTTATTGTTTTTGTCTTTGGTTTTCCTAGTAGGCATATCAAGTTCAAAGAAAACGTTGCCTCTCGCTAATGAGAAGATTAATTGCATTCACATATGCTGCAAACTTTGTCAGTTCTGTTGGAAGTTTGATGACCTTTAGGAGGCAAAGTTTTAGCGTACCCAAAATAAATAATTCATCCTTTGCAGATTTGCCCTCTGCATCCATCTGCTTCAATCTGAAGCATGCTGATTAAAGCGTCTGAGTGCAATTATCATCATTGAGATAAAGACCTCTGTTTTCGTGTTGGACTTCAAAGCACAATTGCTCTTCTCAAGATATCCACAATCCATTTTGTAGTCACGGGAGCTCCATTTTTTTCCCCTCTGACTTATGTCTAGTTCTTCACAGTGTTCTTCAGAATCTTAGGAAATCTCTGAATTCCTCTTTTCCACATGAGCTGCTTTTCCAGCTGAAACGTGTAACTAATCCTCTTGCAAAACCTCTGAAATCGTCATCTTCAAATGCAACCGGAAAATTCATCTCTGTTGTCACGTACAGGGAGAAAAATGTCATTTAGGCAAGATGTGATTTACTTTGATTACTGCAATTATTGGCACTGCTGGGCTCCTTACCTCTGCGGAGGCTGCACGCAGCTCACTGCCAACCCTTTCTTTCCCCTTCCGTTCCCTGTGACACATCCACTCTGCTGATTTCTCACCCCACCTGTTGCAGTTTGGAGTCTGTGATATGTGGAAACAACATCAAGCACGTTCACAGCTAAAGAGACTGCTCTTGGGTTAGAGAATGTAGGGGCAGACTTTGGTCCCATCCCAAGAAGGCTGCAGACACCCATGCTGCCCTGCAGCCATTGGTTTTGGGGGCATGCTGGAAGCCTGCTGCAGTGGCTGCAGGCAGGCAAACAAGCTGATTATAAAACAGTGAAGCAGATGGTCTCTTTTCTTTCTACCTGTGAAAATAAGCACGGTCCAATCTCCCTGGGAGGAAGGAAGCTTCTCAGCAGACATCACGCAGCTCTTGATTTATGTAGGGCACTGCGAAAGATGTGCTGAATGAATATTATGGCCATTTAAATGAGCCCTTCCTGGCCCCATGTGAAAATAGTCTGAACTGGCATCATGTCACCTTGTTACTAGAGAGAGAACAAATACTCTCTCTGGCACAAATCCTCCTTTGGGCTTGACAAAATGTGGGGCTTTTTTGTTTGTTTTCATATTGAAATTGAAATTGGTCTTAAATGTTCTCTGGATTCCATGTTGCTTATTATAGATGAAGCAATGAAAATGAAAGCAGAAATAATAAGGGATTGCTGGGTTTTTAAAGGTGATTTACAGAGGAGAGGAAATCCTAGAGATTAGGAAGTTGTTTAAATACCAGTGACAGTCAAATGTGGGTATGTTCCAAAATTAGAGATTAGAAAGGGAAAAAAAAAGGAAAGATATGAATTGCAAAGAGGAGAACAAAGCCGTGAAGGAAGGGAAGGTACCTTCAAAAAGGAAAAGATATCCGAGCACGGTAAACAAAAGACCTCTTAAAGCCTGAAACCAGACACCTGCTCGCCTGGCAGCTCCCAGCAGCAAGGAGCACTCCACCTGCCAGACCCAATTTGTAACATCAGTAAATCACCATGTGGGTAAAATAACAGGATGTTGGAAAGGATGCAGTTTTCACTGATCATCGTGTCTGATACCGCTCTCACACGACTCATCGCTCATGGTACTGAGCAAGAGCTCAGGGTTTGTTCCAGCATGGAGGGAATAACCTGCTTTTCCCCATGTGCATGGCATGTTTGCTCATGCTCTAAGTGACCAAATGACTCATCCCAGGTTGTGTGCTAAATAGGAAGCCAGCAGCAAGTTAGTGGACCTATGGGATGGGGGAATGTGTCGTGGTATAAATAACCCAAGCTGGAAGTTGAATATTGAGCAGCTGGGTCATCTTGAAGTCTGTTGTGGTGATGTATGTAGGGGTCTGTTGGCTTTTGTTAGGTTTAAGGGGAGCATTATACCTGAAATCTCTGATAAAGCCTTGGTAATGTCTGGGTGTCGAGGCTGTTGTTTGTGGGACTACAAATGATCAGTGCTTTTGTTTCTAACTTTTTTTTAAATGCAGTCATAGAGTCTTTTGGCTTGTGATGTTTATATGGTGTTTATATGGCGTGTACAGATGTGAAGGAGCAACCCTGAGACCACAGTAATATTAGGATTTCAGAAGGAAGGTGGAAGCCCACTTAGTTTTGTGATATCTGAATGATTTGCTAGCATTGAATTCAGGTTCAACTGTGAAAAGTGAGATTAGGTGAAATAAAAATGGACTTAGAGTCACATACCAACATCATGTGGATGCAAATTCATGAAGGTGCCTAATGAGAATCAAAACTGAATATCTGTGGCTAAGATGTCCTGCAAATAAGTGTATAAAAAATGAAGGAGATCTCGAAGGTTTGTGTTGGGCAAAAATATTTTTGGACTTGATGCTTCCTTTCTCTGCCAGTCCATGTCAGGATGCATGAGTTGAACAAATCCTTACTGACACACAATATTAAACTCACCACTCAGTTCCTGCTTTCACAAACCTGTGGCTTGATGCTTTGATTTCAACATGACTGTCAGAAATGAGCCCAGGAAATGTAGCAGAGGCTCTCCGTCTCTTTGATCAGCGATTAGGATCCCTCATTTCTGTACACTGTCAAAGTCATGGTGAAGACCACACGAAAACCAGATCCTAGTTAGTGCATACTGATCAGCGTTCCTTCAATTGATGGGAAACAATAAACAGATTCCTAAGATGCATAAAAAAAATTACAGAGATCTTCTAGAGTATGATGAATAATTTGCAGTCGTTGATGTCGTGACAATGTCTTTGTCAAGATAAGGAGCTTTAGGATATTATTGCTCTTCGAAAGAGTTATTGAGTATCTCTGCTGTCTGAGATTGTTTTATGTGGTTTATGGAGGAGAGTGGAATTTGTCAGGCTTGGCTGGGGATATACCCTGTCACCAAGACCATTACCAAGATACCTTTCATATGATTCAGTTCTACTGCTCTATTTTTTTACAGAACTAATGAGTGACTCATATCCCACAAAAAGCATCGCTACAGCGGGAAGAAGGCTCGGTTGTATTGTGGATGAAAGACCTATTAGCTCCTTTCTATTACAGTTTGGTTGTTTTCTGTAATAACAGTCTAACAGAGCAAAGTGCAACTACCTGGGGGAAAAAAAGAGTCAATTGCCACTGCTTAATGTTCACCAATGATTTATTAAAAACAGCATCAAGAACAAATCCTTCACACTGAAGCTTTACATATGCACATGATTATTCCTATGCCTGTTTCCAGGCTGCAACTGAAATGAGCAGTGATTCACAAGGAATGAAGTTTGAATTAATTAGATAATCCCCTGTCTGTGATGGCCACGGCATTCTCTGGGCATTTGATGGCTTTAGAAAGATAATGGTTATTGGCAACAGACGGCAGGTTTTTCCACTTTCTCTGGCAGCACAGACTGTGTTGCAATGCTGAGGAGCATCGGAACATGGAGAAGCCTCAGGAATGTGGAGGGGATGTTTTTCATGATACAGTTGCCATCTTTTGGTAACTAATGGCAATTTTCAGCATAAACAGAGATATATCTGGAGCAGGGCTTGGTGTGGTGGAGAGGGAAATCAGAGAACAGGAAAAACATTTGCAGCTCCGTTGTTAGATACTCTTCCCCATGCACATGCTATAAGCCTCAGAGTGGCTGTCTTGCTAATAACCTAGCAATTGAAATAATATATAGGTATTTAATTAAACATGTCAATCAAACAGAAATGAGTTTTCCCTTATCAGGAGGAACTGCATTTGATTTTGTCACTCGGAAACAGAGGTTAAAGACTCGTGTAGAGTAGAAGTTTAATTAAGAGAGGAGATTTGGATTAACATGTGAGGTAGAGCGAGAAGGAAAGGTCCTTGAAGATCATCTGAGCATGACTCACAGGAGGAAAGGAACCTAAATATTTGAACAGATTTAATTCTTTTTCTATTTTTCTTTTACTTTTAAAGGAAACTATACGGTGCTGAAGCTCATGGATAGGAGTACAGTAGAGATTTGTTTGATTTATTAATGTTATGAGGAGAGCATGTGTCTATTCAATCCACTTTCCTGCTCTTCATGTTCAGTTATTTCAGGTATTCAAAGTCAGGCCATAATGTGTCTGCACTTGGGGCATTAGCAAATCTTGGGGATTTGGATGTTCAAGTCTCATTAATTTAGATGAAAGAGGAACAAGTGTCTGCTTTGGGAACCTGGAAAGGTCCTTCCTCTTTTTGTCACACAGAGAGTGCTGCCTGTGTGTAGCGGAGCCCCTGTCCTGTCCTGTCCTATGACTGAACAATTTCTACCCCAACTGAAAGATATCCCCAGGGCTCAGGCACCCAGTGCAGAAAACTTTCAGTGCAAAAAATGTTCAGTGCAAAAATCTGATGCTTGGAAATCATATAAACAACCAACAAGGAGCACAGCCATAGTGACCAGAGGGTGTCTTTAACCACTCTCTTCTCTGGTTTGCCCATAATAAACACCAACTAAACCCAAACCTACAGAGGCCTATTGCTATTCTCTCCACTCACTATCGTAAATACGATTTTGTTGTTGAAATCCAGCAATAAGAGACGCTGCAGAAAGCAGACAACACCTGAGTATCTATCATGGTGAGGGTAGGCAGCTGACGTGGTGCTTGAAGGGACTTGTATATGGTTTTCAGATTTCCCTTTGGAATTACGATGACACTTGGGATGAATTGTTGCAGGCTCACTAAGTCAGGACTACTTTGTGTAGCAGAAAAACCTCTGAAGTGTGTTGTTAATTCAGAGTATTTACAGCTTTCTTGGAGAATTGCTTCTTTCTTTCTTTCTGAGTTCTGATGAAAGTGAGATTCCCAGCGTGATGTGATGGGATCACTGTTTTCATGGAATGGCAGAATAAACAGACGTGTAAAGCCCTGGCACCACAGACTGGGGATAGGAAGGTTTTCCAAAGGCTCCATCATTTTGCTTACTTAAAAAATAAAACGTGGAACTCTGCAGCTCTGAGTGGGACAGAAACGAAGTGGGAACGCACATTGGTTGTGTGTCTACACAGAAAGGACGAGGTCTGCTTGTTGTCACCGAGACCTTTTCCTCCTGAATTCCCAGTGAATAAGTTTGTAGCAAGATGAATTACATGGTTTCGCCAACAAAAAGTTTGCAAAGATTTTGCTGATAGCAATCAAGTGGGCAGACTGTTTTTTTGCTCCCTAGTCAGCAATTGCATTTGTGGGTGAGTGGCTGGAGAGGAGATGGGCCTGACACAAGGAAAGAATCAGTAAATTTTCATTATAAATGAAGCTTGATTAGTAGAAAAGATAACTGGATTATCTTCAAGAATTATTGCTTTGAGGCTTGGGGAAATTTGGTGAATCATCATCAGTGGTCCAGCAATGAATGTAGCAATGATTTCTACCTCCTCCCCCGTCTCCCAAGTTTCATTCTGTTCAATTTCTTCTTGTGCAGGGAAGGTCAGAACTGATGACAAAGGGGCAGGGTTACACCTGGCTGAGCATTCAGCTCTTGTGTTTACTGGGTGTCGGAAACAAGAGTGAAGGTAGGGAGGTTCCGGCTGCAGGATGGTGCCTCATCTTGCTGTGTAGACTGGAGAACAGATCTGCTGTCAATCCCAAATTCCTGCAGCCGGGGGATGTTGAAATCTGTGTTCTGAATTCTTGGGTATTTCTACAGCCTGTCCAAAAATATACTTTTCCATGGAGAAAGCTGACAAATATCACAAGACGAACCAAAATTTCATGAGAACCTACTGGATGGCCAGTACTGATGGAAAAGTGCTTTATACTTTGCCAGAGATATTCTGGGGCAGAAAAAGATCCCAACTTTCCAACCAAATAATTTCTTATCCACTTATAATTCCTTAGTGCCTTCCACTGACAAATTACAGGAATCAGACACAACAAATATGATTAAACCCATATTAGTAACTTGGGAGAACTCTGTTAGATCATGCAATGTGTGCCACCCAGCACGATGGATAGCATGAAACTGGTCTGAAAGGTTTTTGTTGGGCTGAGGACTGCTTTCACCACCTTTCCTTGCAGTGCTCTTGTGCTCAGTCATCTGTTTCTCCACTGAGTGAATTGCCAAAAAGAAAATCACATTTTTTTTTCCTCATCTGTCTGCTTGGGCATGATTTATGGATGTTTGTAATATATCACCTGTGATCAGAATGAAATTTGCTCATCAAAGAGCAACATAAAAAATTCACTTCTGTAGCTGAGAAGAATGTTTGCTATTTGTTGTCATCCATCCTAAAAGAAAGATTTTCTTTTTTTCCTCTACAGAAATTCCCCTTTAAAGCTTTCAAAACATTTTGAAGGTGTCTGTGGAGACTTTAGCCCGGGGCTGCCCACAGCACTCACATCAGGAGAAACAGATTGCTCCTCGGTCCCCTCCAGCCAGAAGAGGTCCAGTTTAAGTATCAGAGATTTGGCTTCGCTTCTTTTGGTCGTACTGCCCACAGTTCACCTTTCAGTTGGGAGCTTTGGCAGTGCAACAGGACAGGGGCAGCCTTCCTTTCCTTCTCAAGGCACACGTTGTTTATCTTTGATAATTGTTTTAGATGCATCTGTGTTTGCTTTAGGCTCCAGACTAGAGCTATGTGCTCCTCAGCAGACACTGGGGCTTATCCAGAGGTCTTCCATGTGTTGTTTTCATTAGCATCCTGGTTGCATCCTGCAGTAAAAAAATAAATCCAGTGCTGGAAATATCATGTGGTCAGCAGGAACCTACATTTGTGTTATACAAGCCAGCAGCAGGATTCCCCTTTTCTGGGAATTCTTTGTTCTGGAAAACCAGTGCCATGGCAGGGAGATTGATTTATATCACCAATAGAAACCAAACACTCATCAAAACATTTCACAAACACAGAATGGCTCCAGGGGCCTTGGTGTGGAGGTGACTAATGCTGCCATCCCTGTGTCCCACAGCTCCCTCCCTCTGTGAGTGGCCGAGAGGAATGAGGCGTGGATGTGATGGGATGCTGTGCATGGGCTTTGTCACCATGTTGGGTTGGTACTCTACATGGGAGCCTTCCTTTGGGGCCATTGCACATGAAATGATCCCAGATGTCACTTGTTTCGGGGGAGCAAAGAAATTTAGTTTGTTTTATGGAGCAAAGGAATGATGCAAAGCAACAAGCACAGAGTTAAAATAATAATTATATATATATGTGTATATTTGTGTATATAAATAATCTTCAAGCTGGGAAAGGAAACCAGTGGGGCATAGGCTTGCCTTGTCCCGGTAGTCTGGTCTCTGTGGTCCTCAGATGTGCAGTGCTGGCTGCAGCTGGCCACAGACTCCTGGGACAGTTCCACCTTCCTTCTGGCCCACTGCAGCCTTTCTTACATTTTTACATTAATCTGTTTGTCTTACTGCCAGCATAAGATACGTTTTCCTCATCCTGGATGTTTAGTCTTCAGAGTCTTGCTGTTTTTATCCCCATGTTAGTCCCTAGTTTCCTGACCTATATGGTAAGACAAGATTACCAAGTAAGACATTTGGTGTTTTCACCTCCCACCATCCTTCTCAATCCGCATACTTGGGAAGAAACTTATTTAGCAAGTCCAGCACGTCTGGACACACATTGCAGCAAATGGCTCTGCACCACGAGAGAGCCTCATAGCAAAGTTCACATCCTGGTCCAGGCAGCTCCTTCCCAAATTGCTGCTTGTGAGCAAACGCGCCGTCTATAGACATAAGCCTTACCTAATACAATCAAGATGTGATGTCTGCATTATGCATCTCTGAGAACACCATATGCATTTGCTCTATTTATAATGGCCACATCTTAATTTGTAATATTAGCGATCATAATATTCCCCTGCTAGGTAATCAGAGGGCAGCACAGAGGAGCTGTTTACTCGCGGGTTTCCGTTCCCTTTGCTCTGTTGTGCAGCCAGGCCAACACCCGCGCTCTTCTCTCAGCAGATGAAAGGGGAGGGCAGAGCCAGATGAAAGCCCTGCACAGATGTGCTGGAGCATCCCCAGCCAGCATGTGAGATCTGTCTGCCAGGAAGGGAAGCAGCCGAAAACCAGTCACTCATTTCAGGAATCATGAAGATGCGTTGGAGATGGAAAACATAAGGATTACCCAACAGGTATGGGCTGGGGAAGTGTTGTTTAATTGGAATTTCAGAACACAAAGAGGAGCCTTTTCTCTCTCAGCCCTTACGTTTCAGTTTGTTCTTCAAGACGTGCAATTCACACAACGTTTCTCTCTTGAAACGCAACAGTTAAAGAATAGCACCTGGTCTATCTATTCTGCTTGCTCTAAAGGTTAGGGAGGTGTCAGAATGTGGCCCAGCTCACTGGATGGTGGAACTTCCCAAAATTATAAGTGCCGTGTAATGCAAGAAGTAGATGCAAGCTATTAGCAGTTCTGAGGGGCTAAATCCAGGGATCATTAATTAAGTGGATAATTTATACGTTTTATTTCACAGATTCACAGAATCATTAAGGTTGGAAAAGGTCACTAAGATCATCAGGTCCAGCTGTCAACTCATCCCCACTGTGCCCACTAAAGGATGTTGCTCAGTAAGGACACATGTCATGTGGAAGAACATGCAGCCTTGGAACGAGATCCAGACCACCCAATGATGCTGGTTTGCACATCACTGTGCTGCCACTGGAGCTATGGTGGTGCACGTCAATGGACAACCCAATACAGATGTGGGTAAATAAATGGGTGTGTGATTGGATGTTGCAAGAGATGCATATTCAGCATTTCCGATCAAAAAACAGAGCAGATTTTTTTCGTACTTGCCAGCCTTAAAAGGATCGATTGGCTTTTGTAACACTCTCACCAAGATGTGTGCAGAGAGGAATCCAGTGTGAGTGATCATCAGCTGAGGAACATCACAACCATGTACAAGGGAAACAGGAGAAGGAAAGTGTATCTCACCTCTGTTCACTTCTAATAGGAGTGGAAGTGTTACACCCTCAGGTATCAGATGCTTTTCTTCACTTCTGCAGCAGTAAAAGGATGGTTTTAGTGTTCTCTGGAACTAATTAAAAATGTGCTAGAAGCTGAAAGTGCCATTAGATGTTGGCCCTTAGAAATGTTTTCTGCCACAAACATAATTGTAATAAAAACTGAAGCACGGAAATAAGTGTTAGGACATTAAAAATCATAGACTTCTGTGTTTCCACTTTTCTTCTGCAGTAGATTATAAGGATGACAAATTTACCCGAAGACACAACCATTAAGAAATCATTTGGCAAATGACATTTTTTCAAACCCAGCTTCTTCAGCCTGGGGAGAGCTCAGAAAAGGTCACAGCAATGTGTCCCATGAGCGGTATCTCTACAAGCCTGAGGGATAAATCTGTGGATTTGAGCCTGGGGAAGACATGATTGTTGGAAACTTCCCCACTAGGCTTTGTGCCATGTGAACTGTGCCCCATCACCATGTGTGTATGTGTCTTAGCTCAAGGAGACGCCTGAGTTAGTGCTTAAATCTCATTTCAGAAGAGCATGAGATCTGTCCTAAGATGCACTCCTGAATGGGTGCCAGCAGTGGTGACAGGCGTTGCCGCACTGATTTGGATGGAGATGAAGTGCGTGCTCCAGGACACCTGATATCACCTGCATGTCTGTCAGTGCCTGTGCTTTGGGGGCAGACAGACCCTGCCCAGCGGGTCAGGAGGAGGCAGCAGGTTGTGTGTGCTGCCCTCCAGCATGCAGCCTGTGGGTCACAGCATCAGCCTTGGCAAGCTCCCCTTCAGCAAGAGAAACTGGGGTATGCTGAGCAGACACAACAAAATGTTCAAGTCTTGCATTTGGCAAGCTACGTGCAGAGAGTGGAGCTCATCTTTAGGTCACCATTTTTATAAAAAGCCATCATCTCTGTGTCTGCAGAAAGGCCCTCCTGTGTCAGTCCTCTGTATCATATGGATCTGTGCAGCACCTGCGCCTTTGTGCCTTCAAACTGTTCCTGTCTTACAATAAAGTAGTGATGCAGCGATATACTTATTGCTACCTCTACTTCTTACAGGTGCCAAACTGAAGACCTGAGGGAGAATTATCTCATAGAAGATCAAGCAGGATGCCTACTGCATGGTAAGAACTCAGCCAGCCAGCCCTAAAGCTCTGCTCCCTGCCCCTTTCTCATAGCTGGCTTTAGTTGCTGTTGCCAGATGTTAAAATACTGCTGGGCTCTGCCCTATTCAGAACTGGTATTCCTTGGTTAGAGTCCTAGAGACACATAAAGTTCTTGGTGTTAAGGGATATTTTTTATAGAGAAATAATTACGAAAAAATATTATGTGTCTGGCCACCAAAATTATATGCCCATAAGGAGCAAGAATGGCCATTTCAAAGAAGTGTTTGCGTAACTTCGCATCGTCCATAAAACCACACATTCTTAGTGAGAGGAGGGTGGAGTTGTAGTCCCCTTGAGAGGGACAAGTGTGGCCTTTCCATGACATGTGAATGTGGTTCTGTGTTTCCTAAAAACCATCTATTTCTTCATTTATGGCAAAATGTGAGCTGGAAGGAATGTTGTGATGGGCTGCTCTCCTCCCCATGACTGTGCCTTGCTCTGCCTCTTGCCAAGGGAAGGCTACCTCTGCTCAGCTGGGGCAGGGAGATGGTGGGGGAGCACTGGGTGCCATCTCTGGTCATTGGGGAAAGCAGCAAGGTGGAAAGACCTTCCCGTAAGCTGGAAGTTTGAGCTTGGCCATCACCCCTTGAAGCCTCCTCTCCATCAGTAGGACACCAGTCTTGGACAAATGAGATGTTGCCTCCTCATTGCCTATCAAGGCCTCTCCCCTATTGCCTACAAAGAAGAAAATAAGTAAAAGCAATGATTTTTCATCTGGGCTGAAAACTGTTCCTCCCTGCAGGCAGAAGGGAAGTTTTACAGCACTGCAGAAAATAGGTAGCACCTTTCAGGTCCAAAGATGCCTTTGATGAAACAAGTTGGAATCAAATGTCTGTGCAAAAGTAGAGCTCAATGATATTGGAAAGAAAGTGTCCATTCACACTACAGAAAGGATTTAAGTTCAGCCCAGGTCTTCTTCTGGGTCTCTAACAGTGTTGATTTCCACTCAGGGAGAACAAATAATGCTTTGCTCATGTAAGAGGAGCCATGGCTGCATCTCTTCTTGAGTGACTTTGCCACAAATTAGCCAGAGGGAGAGAGCTGATGCTCATGATGGAAATAGCTCTCATCAAGAACAAGTGCTCCAGGGACATAGGACTGTTATTAGCTCTCTGTCAATGTTCAGAGCAGGAGAAACGTCTCTTTAAGAACCATGCATTCCTTCAGAAGACACATTTGCTGGGCCTCTCCCTGTTCTGTCTTCTCACCGACTGCTTGTCTTGAAGTGGTGAAGGAATGAGCAGTTGTAGGTGCTTTAAAGGTATGCATGTGGAGACACGGAAGGTGTCAAAGGTTGAAATGCAGCTCTTTTTGCACAGAGCCTACACAGGCAATGCTCTGACCAGGGAAAGGAACAGCAACTGGAGGATGGAGGGACTGTGAAATATCCCAGCAGTGGGCTGGTACTCACTTGACACCTCAGATGACTTGTTTTATGAAGGAAGTGAGTGTCTTCCTCACACCAGCTGCTGCTGTGATGGCAGAGCCTTGTTTGTGCAGCGGGGCTGCAGCATCCCCCGAGCAGGAGCTCAGATTTTGGCAGAGCAAATCCAGAGCCAGATCTCACCCACAGTGATGGGAGCCAGGTGTGATGGAAAGAAAGAGTTTTAACAGAATAGACTCCATGCCACTGGGTTGGGGCATGTGTAGAACCACACTGAGGGTTTTTCTGTAGCACCAGGAGGTAGGGAGAACCCACTCAGTTGTTCAGCTCTGCATTGATTTGTTTGCTGGCTGAAGATAAATCAAAAGGAGACCTGAGCCCCACCTGGGGCTCTGTGTACAGCTGAACACATTCCCCAGCGCTGATTTACAGCTGACCTTCAGCATTTCCTATTTGTCAGCTCAAGGACTGTGACATCAGGCTGCCAAATTTATGTTTAATTAATGATGAATCCTCCCCATTTCTGGCCAGCTGAGAGGACATGACTGTGCCCCAGGGACCAGGGCGCAATGTCTCCTCACCGCATCTCTTAGAGCAGGATCTGGAAGACAAGGTTGAATTCCTTCGTGGCCTCCCATCCCACAGCCAGCTGTGTCTGCAGAAGGTCTTCTCTTTGCACTGACCCCATATCCTCATCTTCTCTCAGCAGCGGGGCTTGGACATGTAAGAAATCCATCTTCACTAAATTTCCAGGGTGACCAGCAGGCAATAAGGCAGACCTCTGGTTCCTGATGATGGAAAATAGAAGCAATGTGGAAACATCCTGGGGCAAGCCACCAAGTCTTGAAGATCCATTCAAACACTGCCAAAAAGTAACACAGGAGAAATGCAGGTCCCTGAGCCTGCCATGATGGGAGCACTGGGACTATGAGAGGAGGTGATCTATGGCATGTCCCACCAATCCCCACACCAGGACCACAGTGCATAGGGAATGGAAACCCCGACCTCCTTCCTGCCCTGGTAATTCACCTTTTTTCCCCTTCCTTTTTTTTCTTGAATACTTTTCTGAGGGTCACACCCTTTCATCTGTTTATTTTTAACATCTAACATTTCCTGAACTTAAATGTCATCTCAGCTGTAGTCCCAGATCTCAGTTCATTCTGGTTCTATAACCATCCTTTAATGCTTAAAGCACATATTTTGAATTAGTTAAATTAGATTTTGCTCTGTTGTCAGTGACTGTCAGTCGTGAGGTTTTTGACTTTGCAGGTTCAAGAGGCAGCGCAGTAAGCTGGTGTTGGAAGCATGAATTTGATTTTTAATAGGAAAAAATATTGCTAGGAAGATGAGGCTTATAAATGACTTTAGACATGCGTCTATAATTACTACATGCATTTTTTTTCTGTATACATATGTAGGGATTTTTAGGAAGCTGGTTGCTATGGTAACTTCTTTACTGCATGGTCCATATGTTACTTAAGATATTCTTTTTTCCCTAATGGAAAATTACACCCGTGGATACGGATGGCATTTGTAAATCTTCTAGAAAAGCAACAATTTCCCTTTTCTTCCTAAATGTCATCAGCTGTGCAATGGGTGCCTTTGAAGTTTAATTCTCCTCCTTGTCAGCTCACCAAGCATGAGACGTGCGCTGCATCCAAACCTTCCTCTGCCTCAAAGCCTTTGCCTTGCTGGAGCTCACCTCTCCTTGCTGCCCTCAGTGCCTTCCTAAACATCGTGGCCATTGATTTATGAGCTTCCCTTCACTTCCCCACTACTCTACACTGTTCAGATTAGACAGGAGAATAAGCTCAGCTCCAGGTGCATGGACAGCTGAGAACATGATGTTCTCTTGGCTGTTGCTCCATGATCTCAGGTTGGAAGGGGCAGAAAATCAGAGCCATCCATAGACACATCGGTACTTTTTGATGTGGTTTGTTGGCTTTGAGTATTCAAAGAGTACTTTTAAGGCAATGGCAGTTCTCATCTACTGTGGGGCTGGAGAAAAGGAAAAGTAAACAAACAAGCCAACCCAACTCTTGCAGTATGGAAAACATTTGTTTTGCCTGGTTCAGTCCATTTTTGACAAGTCCATTTAAGCCAGGGGACTAGAAATTCACAGTGGGAAGCTCAAGCATTGTGGCTGAGGAGCAGCTCCCTGAGCCACTGTAGTGTTCCTCTTCAACACATCCAAGCTCATCCTGTACCTCAGCATTTTCTTGCTGCCATGGGCTAAGATTACACGCACATCTGTAAAATACAGATCTCAGTGTGGCTGGATTGGAGTGGATTTAACTCTGTGTATCTGAAGCTCACCAAAAACTCAGATCCATTAAGATGTATTCTTAACCTTATTTTTTCCAGCAGTTCTTCTTAATGACTGCAGCTTGGGAGCTACTGCCTTTGTTACATGTAAGGAGACTGTGAACGCTGGCTTTTCACAAACCTTTCTTGAGGTCTTCCACAGCTGCACTTCTGTTTTACATTTGAAAGGTTTGACACCTTAGCAGTATAAAGTTATAGGTTTTATCCCTAAAACTTCCCAAATGCAGTTTCCATTATTAACACAGTTGCGACAGCCATAGTTTGTTTATATTGCTTCACCTGGGGCACATAAACTTAAAGGACTGAAAATACCTCCATGCAATAAAAGAATTTTATATAATTGCAACCTCTTGCTGTAAGGGACAGCTGGCCTTTGAAAATCGGGAACTCATTTACGTCATTGAAGTAAAATGTAAGCCTGGGCTTTAAATGGCTGTAATTTATGTTTCTGAAGCTCAAAACAAAAACATGGCTGTCCAAAGGGCAAATACCTTTCAAACACATTAATACTTATAATTCAGCTGAGGGCTGCGTGTGTCTACAGCTCCTTGATAGGAGGCTATTGGTGGCTGTACAGAATTGCAGCATTTTCTTTGGATATTTATTCTCATGTTATCTCATGTTTGTTCAGATTTCCATGGGTGATTTCCTAATTCAACAGTTTTAAATGTTCCCTAACCTGCAGCCCCTGCACAGTCAGTAGGGATGAGTCCCAAAGGTGCCACTCATCATCTCTGGGACTGTTCATGCCCACCAGGTCAGTGTGGCAGTGGATCTGCAAGTCATATGTTTCTCATCACTGAGAAGAGTCAGTTCCTTGTGGCTGGATGAAAAGCAGTGTCTTGCGAGCAGAATAGTCAGAAATCACCCTGCAGTTCTTGTGCTGAGCATTTTTTTTTGTCCCTGTCTCTAAGCTTTTGTCTGGACACCATTTATACACTTTGGGTTTAGGGCCTGCTTCCAAACAGATGTTGTTTGTTTAGCTTTCTTTTGCTAATTTTTTTATTATTATCTTCTAATTTATAACACAGAAAATCCCTCTGGAATGGGCTGACACCAAAAATGTTTGTTCTAGTCCTTGGATGAAGTCACCCACCCATGGTTCAAGCTTTTATGATTTGCAAATTCACCAACACTTATTATGGCATTGCAAAATCAACAGCAACAAAAGGAAACCCAACCACAGCTCCTGCAGAGCAAATTCCAGGCTCAGAGCATTGCTTCAAGCTTGACAGCCCGTCATCACAGGGGAGCCAGCACTGATTCTAAAGGTGTATCTGCAGATCTTAGCTTGACCATGGTCTGACTTGGCTCCTTCCAACAGCGCATGGTTTTGTCATTGGCTTTTAATACAGATTCAGATGTATCTGTGACTTAAGAAAAATTAATCTCTTTTTCATAATACTCAGGAGTGTGATGATGCTGCCCTGCACGGCTCGCTGGAGTAAAGCGAACAGCAGATTTTCATAGTGCTGGATCATAGAAGTGTGAATATTGAAATGGGGTTTCTGGATCAAGGAAACTGTGCAAAGTGAATTCAGATTTCCCTTGAGCCTTGCGTGGGTGAACTCTAATTCTTTTCCTTAAGCCACCTCTTTGGGCAAACTCGGTCACAGGAGGACTGTGCATAAGTTTGGTCAAAGCCCGCCGGGCAAAAATGATGGTGGCTGTTGATGTCCCTCATGACAGCAAGTGGGAAGACACGGGTGCACACGTGGAGATCTCTTAAGAGTTTGCATGCTGACCCTTGCTTAAGGATTCGTTTTCCTTCGGAATCATATTGGAAGTATTAAGCAGGGAGTTTGGGAAAAACACAGAAGCGGCTTTAGCAAATGTGCTCTGAGCCCTGCTCCTGGGTGAGGAGGGACGCCTGAAAGCCAGCCCAGTCCTTCCCTTCTTGCACAGCTCTGGGAGGTGCTGTTAGGGCCTGGGAATGTGCTCCTGCACATTACATCCTCCCCTGTAGGGGCACAAGGGATACTGGGGTCCTTGCAGAAGGACAAACACCAGAGGTCACTTACACTGAAATCTGGAGTAACTGAGCTGCTTGCAGACACTGCTGCAGTAAGTAGTGAATAGGGGTTGAGCATCTGTGTTAGAAACCCAAGCCTGAGATGATCCCAGAGGCACCATGGACAGTTGTGAACTTGTTTTCCAGCTCCACCATTGAGTTTGCTGGAGGAAAAAAGAGTCCAAGCTCCAAGCAGACACAGTGCTACAGAGCTGCTACAAGTGTGAATGATTCCATTCTTCCCGGATGTTCAGAACTGAATGCCAAGTGGAGAATATATTCCCTAAAACGAATGGAATGGCTAACTGGATCAGCATGAACAGAAGGTCCAACTTATGGTTCATAGCCCACCATGAGTGTGTACAAGTGGAGGAGTTCTGGAACCCCAAGAACATTTCCCTTTCTTCCTCCCTTTTCAAGGCCACAGGATGGACAGAAGTATAATTTCTAATTTTCTAATGTTTCTAAGGATGCTGTGCTGGGGAGGTTTGCAGCCTGTCCCTTCCTGGGGATTAACTGATGGAGAGGATGCTGTGCTCAGACACTACTCTCAGTGCAGCCCTGCCTTGTGTCACCAGAACCTTCTGTACCTGCTCTGAAACAGCTGCAGATACTGAGAAGTTAAAGGCGAGTCCTTATGATCTATGGTGGCTGAAATGTCTATAAACACCTTGAGTCTCTCCAGAGATCTCTGTGCTTGCCAAACTCTGCAGCTTACTAGCATGTCTCATTATATGCTGTGCTTTTTGTAAAGTCACCCTCCCAGAGCCCGTAATTACCTGAGCCCTTAAGAAAAGTCAGTTTAAAGACCTCAGTACATCTTCAGTGCTAACATAGAAAAAATAGATGAAGAAACCCTAATTTAATTACAAAGTTGAAAGCCTTTAATAACATTTAAGACAGTCTCAAGAGTTGGAACCTTCCTGTGGCTTTTTCTCCAGCACTGGCAGTTATCAATATTGGAATATTATCACAAAATCTGTACATAATATTTAAACATATTATTAACCCAAGGCTATAGATTGCTCAGCTGAAATCTGCTGAACGTCGATCACCAGATTCAATGTCTTATGGCTGAAATAAATCTGATCAGAAAACAAAACTACACAAAATCAGTAAAACTAGCAGAATGATTCTCTATATCTTCCCTGGCTGAAGTAGGATGCCAGCAGGAGTCTAATGTTGCTTTCAAGCAGAAATGTATACATTGGAGAGCTGATTTGGATGTGCACGTCCTTTAAAATGGATCTGTGATATTAGGTGTCCTCTGTGAGTGTATGTGTTAAGAGGATGGACAGGATGCTTGATCTAGAAGAGCTATGAAGACATCTAAGAGGCAGTGTTTTCTTGTGTTTTGATTTAAACAGAAATAGAAGTTCCATTTCCTTTTTGAGGGATGTTTTGGGTTTAAACAGCACAGTATTGTCTGTCATGTGGACTTTTACAGTTAACAAGAGGATGGAGAGGAGCAGAGAGGTCCCTCTCAGCCAGCAGCACGCCAGTCAGAGCTACCATCTGACTGCCTTGAGTCTCCCATAGGCTTTTCCCCCTAGGCTGAGGAAGGTTGTCCTAACCCATCAGTACCATATCCAGATGTGACTACATCAGTGTTGTTCTCAGGACCAGGAATCTGGAAGCAAATACCCCAATCATCTCCTCTTGCAGCGTGTTTCCCTTGGCTCACTGTGCAGCAGCACACAAACTGGATGGCTTTTTGGCTTTTGGAGGATGCTGCAGGAGATGATGTGCTCCCGCTCACTCTAGTGCTTGGTCACTTATGGTCGGTCCATACTGGGACTGATCCCTTTGAAAACACACAGTGTGGACACCCGCTGCACAGGTCTGTTTGCTAAAGCTAATGAAGATGTGTGTGCTCTGCTCACAGATACACTCAGCCAGCCTCAGAAAGCCCCCAGCTCATGGAATGCAGTTTTCTTTTCTGAAGAAGTGTAATTTCTGTCAGTACCAAACCAGAAGAGACACTTAAAAATGTTTGTGCCTTTCCACTCTTTTTCTTCCCATCCCCTCTCTCCTCCCTACAGGTGTATTCTTTGTGCAGTAACTTTTCTCCTGGGAAAGAACACGACTTTATGGCAGACAGGAATGCTGACCCACTTGTCTCCTGCTGCAAGCATCCATCAAACCTGGCCTCTATTTCCCCTGGAGCCTTAATTTTCCTCTTGACAGCAAAGACAAATGACCGCCGCAGGGCTGTTTGCTCGTGTCTACTCAAGGTTTCCATAACATTTCTTAAAGATGACCTGTTTTTAAACACACATGGAGTTTTCTCTCTACTGTCACCTACCAGCATGAAAGCAGAGTCAGGTTTGTTTTAAGAAAGCCTTACAGTGCCAATCCCCTGTACATCTTCCCTCTCTTCTCTCTGTTTTAAGCTTCTTAGAGTTCCTATGTAGTGACAGCTATAATACCTTTCCTCCTTTTGGGGCTGTCTTGACGATTCTGTGATGTGTTGTTTGTGGTGGAACAACAACAGAGTAAAAATAATTGGTTTCCTTGTTCTTACAGTGGGGGAGAAGTGAATCCCATTTCATCCACCAGAGCAAGAAGAGATGTTTGAAGGTAAAACCAGAGTGTGCTTTCCTCTTGGGGATGGAGGTAAGGTCCTGATGCCTCCATGAGGCTTACAGGGTTAATCGGCATCTCGTTAATTACTTTCAGCTTTTTAATAGAGTTTAATTTCTGCAAATATTTCTGGAATCAAAAGCATATGTCCCAGAGGTAACCTCTCTTCCAGTAATGCCATGTGTGAGCAGAGTGAAGCAGTGGTCACCTATCTGCAGACTCCCACCTGCTCAGAGACACCATATCCTTTGCATAACAATGTCTTAAAGCCACTTCTCCCTATCCTCATTGAAAAACCTGACCTGAGTGCCACAATCTTGCTGCAGAGCTGAGAAGGCAGGAGGAAAACACAAGGAAATAACTGGTTTTGTTATTAAAATCTGCAGTACGGAGCATGGGACAAAGCAATTTCAATTCCCCAATTCTCTAATTCCAGGGAGCTTTTCTTTGTAACCGAAATACAACTTTTTAATATAGTCTTTGGCAAAAACGTGCTTCCTTTTATTTTCCTCCTTGTGGAAACTTAAGAAACCACTCAGTAACATCGCACACAGAGTAGCCTGCTCCTATGCTGGGAAACACCAACCGCTCTCGTTTGGGAGGACCACTGCCAGCCCTCGCTATGATTAAAGCCCCATAAAAATGAAGAGATTCTCTTGCCAGATTCATCCTGGTGTTGAAAGACAGAAGAAAGCTGTTGCCACTTTCCAGTTTCCCTTGGTGTGAGAGTTTTCTGATGAGCCAGAACATCCCAGGGAGGAAGGTCGGTGCTGGCCCACCTGCATGCTGCTTGTGCTCAGCACATCCCTCCTGGCACCGCGTTCCCAAGCACTGCTGAGCAGCCCTGGGGTTGCATAAAGTCTCTTTGGACTCTGGAATGAGCTCCTTGTTCACATGAAAACCACTCAATCCAGGCACACCGCAATACAAACCCTTCTTGCCTATTGAATGCCGTAATTATGTACTGCGTAGCTATGAGTAATTGTGAGTATGGAAAAGAGCTCTCAAGTCCACCGCTGGTGTACATGGCTGATTTATACACATAGCATAATTTAAACAACCCACGGGCCATAACGTGCCTCCAAATGTTTAGCTGAGTGTCCCCAAATTTGTTTTGCACATTTATCCTTCCATTTGTTCGGAACTTTCATGTTCTTTGACTTTACCCTGTGCCATCCAGTGTTATTTCATGGAAATTCTAATTTCCTGCCCTGAAAGAAAGCCTGATGATAATGAGGAGCTTGAAGCTTTTCAAACAAAAAGGCAGTTTGAGTCAATTCTGCATTTTGCTTTTAATCAAAACTAGTCGTATGCATTTGCATCAACAACGAGCTCAGCCCACAATGCTCCATATGGGTTTGGCTGCTGGCATTCAGGGAAGGGCAGGGGCAGCTGAGAAAGCTCCCCATTTTCTCAAAGGTTTAAGGATGACCTTGCAGAAGTGTCGTTTGTCAAGTGTCAGATTTGCCAGAATGGCTGGATAATATCCTTGGAAACGTTCTGAGGAATCAAAGAGCCAAATTCTGCCACGACCAGAACAGCACAGCAGCACTCACCTGCAGAGACAGAGGGGGAAACAGGGAACAGGAGGATTTTAATGGAGCCATCTTCTGCTGTAGCACCATGACACTGTGCCTCGTTTTTCAGCCATTCTGTATTGACTCTGTTTCAACTGAGCTTACAACAAATAAGAAAACAAGCTTCGGTTCATTAATCCAGACACCTATTTGCAATTCTGGGGTGTCTACAACATGCGGAAACAGCCTTAAAACTTTTACTGCTCCCCAGTTCTGACCTGATCTCGCAGAACCCCCTTCACGCTAATTCCAAGAAGGTCACACCCAGGAGGGGGTGTCCATGTATGGGCAGTTTTAGCACCGGCTCTCTATTTGTGAGCAAATTAATAGCACCCAGAAGGGCTGCAGCACACGGACTGTGCAGGTCTGTTCTGCAGAGCGTGAACAATTAGGAGAAAAGGGGACGGCAAATCACACGGCATCCCTGGATGTTCTGCCATGAGGGGTTGTACAAGTTTTGCTTGGGAAGGATTTATTTCCACTCATTTTGGTCCTGTGGCTGTGAGAGGCTTGCAAAACCTTTCACCTTCTTTCCCTAGAGCCGTATATATTTTATGAGAAATTTAAGAATTACCTCTTATTAAAATGTGGATAGTGTAATTACCAATAAAAAGCAGATGTTGTGGCATGACTAATGCTTAAAAATGTGTATGTAGCAAGCACGACATAGCAGCACATCCAGGCTTTTCAGTAAGATAATAAAAGTTGTCTTTGTTGAATGAAACTGGCCAAGTCACAGAGGTCTGAAGTTGGAGGGAAGTTGTTATGGAAAATGCTGGAAGGCTCCAAAAAAGGACAGCTTTCCTCCCACTGATCTCCAGAGCAAAGTCGGACTCCAGAAGGTAGAAATGCAAGGAGAAATGACCCTCTTCACCTTGCTCACATCAGGAGGTGTCTGAAAGGTGTCCTGCTCTGAGCTCCGTGACTTGCTATGCCGAGAGCATCCTTCCCCTGAAAGACTTAATGAGCATAATTAGTGAACTCCTCGACACCTCAGGCACCTCCCAGAGGATCCATAACCCACCTGCAGCAGTCAAGATCATTCCCTTGGACCTATCCCAAGGATTCTGGCAAGGGGAATCTGAAATGATCTGCTTGGGCTGACTTTTGAAAGAGGAGTGCTTAGACATCGTGCAAATTGAGTTGTACAGCAAGCTCCTCCAGCAGTCCCTGCTTCACAAACTTCGGCTGTGTTCACAGATTCCTCTCCCTTCCTTCCTGTATGCTTTGGAAAGAAGCATTCCCAGCTCAGAAAGAAGGTCTGTTTTTCAGAGAGAGGGCATCTGTTTTGGAGCATAGGATCTGTGCCTTGCATGGGGGTGGGTGCGAGGGGAGCAGGAAGTGGGGCGTACCAAGGAGTGCAGAGAGGCTGGAACATCCCTTCAGGTAGCTCTGGTGCTCACCTCTGCCTTCTGCTATCACATCCCAGGTTCTTCTCTGGCCCAAAGCCCACACCTTTCCCACACACTGGCAATTCAGAACAGAATCATTGAATCACAGAATCATTAAGGTTGGAAAAGACCTCTAAGATCCCTAAGTCCAAACCCAACCCACCCCACTCCAAAAACCCACACCATACATCCCCAAATGTCACATCTCCACATTCTGAACACCTCCAGGGATGGGGACACCACCCCTGCACCTCCCTGGGCAGCCTGTGCCAGTGCATCACCATCATTTCTGAGAGTATATTTTTCTTAATACCCAGCCTGGAACCTTCACTGATGCAACTTAAAGCTATTCCCTCTCGTACTCTTGCTGCTACCTGGGAGAAGAGGCCTAAAGTTGAGTGTGCTGGAGGCAGCAGAGATTCTGCATCTTTTCTTTAAGACCCTGCCCTGCTCAGTCGTTCTCCCTGAATTTCCTCTGCAGAAAGATGCTACCTTTCAGTTAAAGACAAAGAAATCCTCAGCCTGCTTTGGACACAGCAGCAGCGCCGGCTCCTGGAGGAAGCTGCCAGGCTGAGGGATGAGCACATCCCATGGGCACGCAATGCAAAGGATGCACCTGCAGGGATGGGAGCTCAGGGGCTGCTCCTTTCCCCTTTGATGTTTTTTTTCTGTTCACTTGTACCGGCATTAGCTCTGTCTTTTTGGGCAATGGAACTAAGGCACATGCATAAGCAGCCCCTGACAGCAATTAGTTCTGGCAGTATTTTTGTGGTCATGAATTCCAATGAAGCCGGGGTTGTCGGTACCCGAACACTTCATTAGCTGCTGCTATATCACCCTGATGCAGTTGAGAAATCACATTATAATAAACCACGTTTTTCTGCAGGCAGCAACAAGAATAATAAATGGGACAAATAATAATTCAGGCTATTCACAATCATCCCTATGCTTTAGAGTTCTGGAATTTTTGGTAAGTAGATTGAATGGTATATGAGGATGAATCGTATTCTGAATTTCTCAGTGACTCAGTTATTTATGGGCTTTTTTAATGTATTCTTAGAGAATGCGCTCCACTTTGTCACACTTGCCAGTTAAACACTGAAGTACACGCACGCTGTTATGGCAATAAGGAAAGTCATCTGTCATTTAGCAGAAAGTAATTGCAACCTGAATGAAGGAAAGGAGATGATAACTATTTCAATGTGAAGTATCAGGAAGTCTTTGTGTGTTTCTGTATATTTACAGGATATAGTAAGTACTTTTATGTAAGTATGGAAATATGCAGCTTTTGAAAATGCCTTGAAAGGCACAACTGAGGCAATCCCTTCTTCCTTTTGCATGTATCAGCTAAAGAGAGCAGCATTATACTGTCACAGCAAAAGGAAATTAACACTGATCACTGCCTTTGCAGCGATTAGTATGTCAGTGGGGAAAAAAAAATGCCTGAATCTGATGCTGCTTCTGTTGAAATGCATCCTTCCATGTGAATCACTTTAGCTGCCCATCCAGTGGGCATTGTGGGCTGCAGAGAGCAGTAGAGGAGTGGTCCTGAGGAGCTGCTTGGTCACTGAAGGGATGGAGAGGACAGTTTTCATAGCCAGGGGGAACTGAAAACAAAAGCAACCCATTATCTGAAGTCTCTATTTAGCACATTCCCTGGATAAAGTTCATACATGTATTGGCATAATACAGATTTCCTCTCAGATCAGACGTATGATTTCTGTGCTCTGTGCTGGTGAAGTCACCCTGACTCACCATTCTTGGAACCTGGGGGAAAAAAAAGTGCTTGTTTCACTTTCAAGAGAACATGTGGAGAAAGCTCAGAACCACAGTAAGCTCTCATCAGCCCCATCCACCCCTACCCAGCTACGGGCTGATGGGTTTCACCAAGAGATGCAGTCCTTTTGCCAAGGAATGAAATGCCCACACTGTCATCGTTAGTGGTGGTTTAAAACATGTGGGAGCTTTCAAGTGGAGTTTTTCCTCATTTTTCCCTCTTAGATGAGGGCTGTTCATCTAAGAATTTGAACAGCAAGCAGTGTAAATGTTAAAGGTTTCCAGAGTAAATGATGGCTTCTAAGCATGTGCTGACTGGGTAAAACTGGGGATCTTGTAGTGTATCTCCTATCTCTTCTTTCTAGTTATAGTTGATAACCACTTGACAAAGCCAAAACTATGGGAAAAAGACCAACAATGGAAAGAACCAACCTTCTTCTAAAAGATGGGTTTTATGTGTATGACAAATGCAATACAATCATAAATCCAAAATGATCATTTATAAGGGGTTATCTCAGTAATTTATTTCCTCTCTGATATGGATAAAAGCAACCAGGAGTGGAACAGCAGTCCCACTCACTTTGTGATGCTGCCCTGGAACCCCATCACCAAGGGAACAAAACGGGTGTGGGATGATGCTCTACCCGCAGGCTTTCTCTTTTCTGATGCTTCTTGGGTACGTAGTAACCATAAAAATACCTTCTATCTCTCCCCTGGGAGCCCTTGGGCTGCACTTATGTTACCCAGATGTAGATGTAGGGCCTAGATTAAGGCCCCTTTGAATGAGGTATTTGTAAGCTATATTGAAAATACTAAAAAAAACATGGAGACTCTATGAATATATGGCTGTACTGTGACTACGTGGCTATAATATGACCATATTTTTCAAGGAGATGAGGTCTTGTAATAGTGATGACTTGATAAATGGACTTTTCAATTAATAAAATGGGAGCTGATTTGAAACATCAAACCCAAGCTCAGTCAAGGCCTTGAATTGCACGTGCCTCTTTGGGTTGCATGGGAAATCCAAAAGGAAAATATCAGGAGGAAAAGAGGGTCGAACCAACTTTTTTTAAGACTCTACTGAAATTTCAATATTCTTCCATTTCTGGAACATTCAGGAGCACCGCTGATCTACCAAGATTTTCAGGAGACCATTAACCAAACTAAATCAACCGTGGGGGTGCCATGACTTTGGTTTGGAATCTGTCAAGGAAACACAAGCAATCGGTAAATTTAACCTCCGGTCAGGTACAAGTGCTGTCTCTGCAGGCCATGGTTTGTGCTATGCCAAACAAGAGTAAAAAATCAAACAGGAAGGGTTGGAGATTGGGTTTTTATTTCTGAATTCTACTCATTCTGACCCTTCATCAGGACAAAGAGAACGTGAAAGAGCCTGTGTCAACTACTAAAGACTGCTTGAGAATACAGAGGCTAAGTTGTATTTGGATTTTACTGAAAACTCTTCCTGGGAAAGTGTTTCAGGACTCAGAAAGAGCTGCCTTTTTTCTTACATCATAACTGGTTTTTGAAACATAAGCTTTTAAACAAATTGCAAATATTTGCAGTGCAAGTAGGCTCTTTTTCAGATGTTTCAGCTGAAGACCCAATTTTCCATCACAAATGGCTTTGATGGGAAATTTCTCTGTTTATCTCAAGCAGACTGTAGCAGAGAGGTGGGAGGAGGAACTGGTCTTTATGGGCCCATCTTTCCTCCTTGCCTTGCAGATCAACCCAGAAACAGAAGAACGCTTTGATGACAGCAAGGTTTATTCTGAGAAGGAGGAGAATGTGAACTATTCAGCCATCTCCACAGGATATTTTCCATATTACAGATCAAATGAAGAGCAGTTTGTCCAACCTCTCTTATATGACTTAAATGCAGGAGGAGAGAAGCCTGAAAGCAACTGGGAAGATGAAGGAGAAGGTGGATGTGCGGAGCTTGGTGGAGATGCTGAGAAGGTAAATTGCAAGGGAAATTTCTCCCCGTGACTGTAGGTATCTATTGGGCAGCATTCCCAGGCATTCACAGGTGGCATTCATCCCTCCTTGAAGGGTACATAACTCTAATGATCATTCCAATGTGTCAGCCTCACTCTTCCATGTACCTGTACTTCAGCTCCTGTATGTGTTTGTTACAGACCACCCACCCAGCTCTGGGGACAGAGAGGAAGCCATGTTCTTCCATGGCCAATGTAGAGCCAACATCCCAGCAGCTCTCAGGAGGCAGCACCTTGGGAAGCTGCCTTCCATCCTTCTCCCTTCCCACCACACCACCAGGCCTGGACCAGCCCTTTTCTTCCAGTGGATACGTCCCTTACTACAGAACAGAAGCAGAGCTCTGCATTGGCCCAGCAACGTGTGACAGGTTTTCCACCAGGACAGAAATTTTGGAGAATGAAGAGGGAAGATGGGCAGAAGACAAAAACACTTGGTATTTTGGTGCCAGCTGCTTGGTGTCCTGAGAACAAAGCAGCAAGCTTGTCAGCAAAAGGCAGAGACTGGCTACAGCCACATGAGCATCTGTATGAATATGGAATAAATATACTTCTCCCTTTGACTAAAACAGTAAGTGAGGAGCTGGACTCTGTAATGACAGCAAAAAGCAGTAGGGAAATGTCTGACTTGGGGAAAACTTGCTCTAGAAAACATGAAGAAGGAGGAGGGTGAAGTTCAGAACCGTGTTTTTCTGTGGCTAACCCTGAAGGATGGAGGTTTGCTTGAGAACTTGCTCCCTTCCAGGCCCAGAGCAGAGGAACCACCAGTACCTCTCGGTCAGAGTGAGCCCTCCTGGTAACACACAATTCCTCATGCTGGGCACAGAATGATGAGATGATCCCTGATTCTCTTGAAGAACCCATGTTCTGCCATGCTGGTTGGGGTATGGATACACGTTTTGTGCAGCTGCATTCAAGACCAAATGAGAGAGGTGACCACACAGATAAAGAAGAGCAAGTTCCCATCTTTACAAAGATGAAAGATAGTTAATCCACTCACAAAGACAGCAAATAATCTGCAAATTGAAAATGTCCTTTTTACCTTTAATCCATACCTACAGGTCCCCCAGTATGCATTGTACAGGGCCAGTGATGATCTGTTGTTCATGGGAATGTGTGACAGCTGTGAAACGACAGTGCCAATGCAGAAGGGATGTGCAGCCATGGGAAACGGCCAGCGGGAAGAAATAAGAGTTATTTGAATCTAAGCTGCTTGGAGGAATTAAGCGGAGACGTAATTTCCAGTAGGAATTGGGAAATACATTTCCTCTCCCCTCCACTACAATCCTTCCATTGTATTAATGGCATCTGTTAGACAACAGTCGTACACAAGAGAAAAAAAGCATTTTTATTTAAAACCTTTGTCAGTAAAATTTTTTGAACACGTTTCCATTATGTCTGTCTTCATTTCACTTGCGCAGTCAGTAATGAAAATGTTCCTGATTACTTTAATATGTGCAACTATGGGCTTCCATAGTGTTGACTCTGGAAGACCTGACAACAGCATCCAGGAGCAACTTGACATTGGTGAAGCTTCACTGATTTACACCAGATGAGGATCTGTCCAGAAAAGCATGGCTCAGTGTTTTCTTTGCAATTGAGAAACGTTGCAACACACTCTTCTTACTGCCAACTATATCACCTCTTTCAGACACCACACAAGTTGATGAAACACGTCTTTTCCCATTCCTGCTACGTGCGCAGACAACTTCTCTTCAAAATGGTCCCACTTAGTCCAACTATTTAGTGTGTTTGCGAGTGCTTCTGTGATGGCTACATGTCAGTAACAGTAATCTCAGATGGATCTCTTTGGTTGAGTTGGTGCCAACACATCCCAGTGTCAGATGGCTGCGTTGGAAACATAGATAAGGCAACTGGTGTGGCTTCCCCATCCACAGCCCCTGCCTGGTGCACACCACAGCATCGTCCCATCCAGCCACTGGTTCTCTTCAGCCATCACCTTCCCAATTAATAAAAACTCTGGCTGAACTGAGTCAGGCTGTGTGGAAGTGGTTTTAAATACAAAGGTTTATGTGTTGGGTGCGTTGAAAGAAGGTCATGCCAAATATCTGGGGTTCTCTGAATTGAACAGAGCAGAGAAGGGAAGGAATTCTGCCTTGGAATTGGGTGTGATTTAGTCTGAGAATATTAAATTCAGCTTTGCTATACATTCAGCATATTAAAATAGCTCACACTATGTAATACCACATCCACAAATCTCTCTTATTTCCACTGTGTAGAAAATAACTGCTTTCTATTGGCTGTACGTGGTAATTTATGGGAACGACAAACATCTGAAATCAAGGATTTGGAAGATGAGAATATTACAAGCTTTACCCTTCTGGATCAGAAGAGTCTAGTTTTAAGCAAATGCCAGCAAATATCATATCATATGATGCCATCTGGAAAGCAGAGCTGAACTCCTGATTTTAATATATTTTCCATACAGCTTTGCTCCAAGGTAGAAAGGATGGGAGGCAGCGTTGGACGTTCCTGTGATTCTCTCTGAGGCTTACACCGCTTTATTACTTTTCCACATAGTTAACATCCTGTACACGGACAGCAAATGATTTGCCTCAAAGTGATTGGAGGATCAGATTGCTGCCTTTAAGAAGACATGGTGTACCTTCATCCCAAGAGAGGTCCTAGTGTGCTGGAAACAACAAACCATTGGGTTCAGCCCAGTGTACTGACACCGTATTTCCTTTCATCTCTTTATTTGAAAAATTCATAATTATTGCCCTAAACCCTCAGCACTTCAATATTACTGCTCTTCTGGAGTCTGCAAAAACAATCCGCAATTACTTTGATGCACGCTGTGTAGTCTTCATTGATCCCATTTAAGCTTTTAATCTCGCGAATACACAAAGTTAATTCATGAAACAAAACAAACAAACCGCAGCAAAAGATGCGCTTTCATAACAAAAGCGGTGATGGCCGTAACTGTGGGGATTTATTACAATGCAGGTTCTTCTTTCTCAATCGCTGATGTGTTGGATTTCGTTTGGAAAGGAGGAAATGGGACTCAGTCACAGTGTTTGTTAATCCGCGTGCCCTTGGGGAAAAGCTGACTTCAAAGTTAGTGGAAAGGTTCACACAGACAGCGCAGGGTGTGGAATTTCTCTGAAATCAGCTAAAAGGTTCCTTCTCTAGTCAAGCATTTCAGCCCTTAATTTCTGGACCCAAAGCATCCTAAAGTCTTTGAGAACACTCTTTCAGCCTCAGCCAGGTTGGGCCTGGGCTTCCAGTTTCCCCACCTGGTGCAAAGCAGCATCTGGAATGTTCACTTGCTATAAACCTGAACCCCTCCAGATGCTGTTTTAGGGAGAAAATGATCTCATCACCATTCAGCTGTGTCAGTAGTGCCTCCTGCCCCAGCGGCTGTGACTAGCTGAGCTCTCTTCCCTCTCCAAAACCTGATTATGTTGGCATATATGACTTAATGACTTTACTTGGAGCTCTGTTTGAGATGACGCTTTTGACAAGGAGCACCTACCAGAGTGGAGCAGAGCCAGGCGTTAAACAAAGGAGCTTACACAGGGCCCTTTCCAGCAAAGCAATGGGCAGGGATGGAAATGACTCATGGACATGAAACAAGCTGGTTTCCATTCCAAACCTATTTACAGGGAGCACTGAGAGGATACCTTGAAGTGGTAAAGGAACACATACCTCCCATACAGGAACCGGCATACGCACAGTGTTGGCAACTGTTGTGTTCTGGCCCACAAACACAGATCTGTATCTGTCTAAACAGACAGATATCCATCTATCTAGATAGATGTTCTCTCAATTTTTGCTGGTATGAATGTATGTGGAATCCAAGTGAGGTCTCTGCCCAGAGCAATCATTACTCAGATATGCAAAGCTGTGATGAGATGAAGGTGCAGGCTGTCCTGCCTGTAATCCTTTCCTGGATAATGACACAGGTGGGAACAGATGAGGAGAGAACAAATAAGCCCATTGACCTATGTGATCCCCATAAATCTACCTGTCCCTACCCCTGTGCTACCAATTCTCATTAACTCCATCCAGGCTCCTGGGCTGCTCAGGGCACTTTGGCCTTTCCCAGGAATGAGTGCTGATGAGGTTTGCAGGTGTAGGGAAGGCAGAAATATCAGCACCTGATACCAGTTAGGCAGTCTTTATTTTGGCTTCTGTAGCAGCCATTATGGTCTTACACATGGGAAAAAGAAAGCATGAGCTGTGTATTTTAGTTAGCAAGGCTGGTGTCCTTGGGCAAGGTTCTGCTACTGGTGAATTTAAATGGAGACGTGAATTCCCCAGGACAGCCCTGGGAGAGGATCTCCTGGTCTGTGGTGCTCTTCCAAGCTGGTGTTGGAGGAGTCGTGTTGGGCAGTGCAGGGGTGGGCTGTGCTTCACCTCCATGGCATTCATGTGCAACTGCTATTGCACAGAACACAGCAGCATGCAGGCTGATGGGGGAAAAGGATGCAAACATCTGGGAGGATTAACAAACCTTTTGCTATTGGACCAAGGTGCAAGTATGTTCCTCCTGGGCTAGTACTAAGCAACACTGTGAAATACAAGCAGCTACAATGGGAACTCCAGCTGGAGTAAGGGGTGAGGGCAGTGGGCACTGTGTCAGAGGAGAGGGAGTTTGTTGGAGAGTGAGGAGATGGGGCTGTGCTGGGGGAACAGACAGAGGCCTGGCTGGGAGGCAGCGATCAGTGCGGAGCTGCAGTCCTCTCTTTCCCAATCTGAAGCTCTGCAATGGTTGAGACATCAAAAAAAGATAAAAAAAATACACCCCGAACTCCAACACAATATGAGCCTGAACAATAGTGCTCTGACAGCTGCAGAGCGTTTGAACAACGTGTCAGATGGGAAAGTTTGTGAAATCTCCCGTATCCCACGGGAGGACGAGAGCTGCAGCTTTTCCTGGTTCCTCTGACCATGCTGTCCCTGTGGCGTTGGGACCGTCTGTGCATGGAATGTGTGCAGGTCTGGGGGAGAGGGGAAAGCACTGGGGAATGGAGCTGGCAATGCACTGAATGAGGACGTCATGCTGTGAGGCTGTGCCCCAGCTCCTCCCCTTCCCACAAATCCTCCTGGGGACCCAGCACTTGGTCGCTGTGTAGGGTTTGCTCCCTAAGCCATTGGGTAGCAGTGTGTCCATTGCTTCCTGAAGACCTCACTTCCTTCAAGCATCCTTACTGATGTACATAAGTGACAGCATCCCACCCCAAGCAGCTGCCCCGTTAGCACCTGAAGCTGGGTAATAAGAGTGCTTAATGAAGCTTCATCTTTCTGTCACAGTTTGCTTTCATTAATACTTACATCTGGCAGATATACTCCCATGGGGGAGCTGGAACTGTGAAGCATTCGGCTGCTGCATGCAGCTGGTACACATGCAGCGATTGGGGGACGTTCTTCTAAGCAGCACATTATGTGCAATTTTATTTTCAACTCATTGTAAGTGCTGCCACGTGTCAGCCTGGAGAGCGGTGCTTATTTTAAGCCCGCTCATCTGGTGAAATAAATAACGGCAACACAATACCAATATTTTCAGGACAAGAGGTCTGATGTAGAAGAATGGCTGAGTGCTGCAACCACTGGCACGATCACAGGGGTCAAGCTCAGAGAAGGGTACACCACTGAGCTGCTAATTACAGCAGGGTGTAATTTAAGGCTTCTTTAGCAGCTAGTGATGTCAAACGCGTGCCATTTTCCAGTCGGGTGTATGCGTTCAGCTGCTAAGTCTTCCACAGCACTTTTGGAAGAATAAACATTTAATTAAATGATCTCATTGAGTCCTTATAATTAGGCTGAAGTCTGTTTATAATTAATTCATACAGAATCATTAACCGAATGTTTAATTGGTAATTACTCTATGAAAACAAATTAATCACCATACTTCCCAAGCCATGATCCTCTGTCTATGCAATGTAACAAGGCATTTGGCTCTGGTCTATCACTGTCTTAATTTATTTCTGCTTATCCATTGAAGCCCTGGATGCTCAGTTTGGAGTGATGGCACAGGAAGCCTGAAGCTGCTGAATGAAGAGCTGGGCAGGGCAGTGGTTCCTGTAGCAGCAACTGGAGCTCACTTTTGGGTTGCATCCTACCCTCTTGGTGTCGCTGATGACCATGGCTTACATTGAGCAGCCTGAGCATCCCTTGTCCATTTGGCCTCTGAGGAAATATTACAAAGTGACCATGCAGGAATTTGTGACCTGAGCCTGACAGGACCTATCCTGCAGACAGATCTCAATTAACCATGATTCATTGCTGTCTGATGGGTGGATAGCCAAAGAGCTCCCCTTTACCTGGATCATATCCACCTGAAGCTTCTTGCTGAGTCAGATTTTGAGCACTCAGTTCCAGCTTCTGAGCAAATGAGAAGTGAATGGGATCGGTGCAGCAGACAGAAAGTTGGTAACAGCTCCTCTCTCCAGGTGTTGGCACCGTGACAGTACTTTACTGGGCAATTTTTACCAAAAAGGAAGCCTACATCACTAAGTGACACAGTAGATGCTGAGTCCCTCATGCTCAAGGTATGAATCATAGCAGCTTTAGGCTCTTAACAGCGTAAGTAGCGTCACTGAAGCGCTAGAAATGAGGGTCGAGCCTGTTTTCCAGCTTGGATGCTCCAGGGACCCTGTGCTGATTGCCAGATTGCTTCCTGGATGAGAGCGTGACTCAGCCATCAAACATTTTTTTACCCTTTGTATTCGGTTTTATGTACCCAAAGCTGCTCCTAATGGGGTGCAGATGTTTCTCATACTCGGTTATCACGGAAAATGGACAGGAGAAGGAACTACTGAAAACTCCAGAGAAGCTGAGGGGAAACCACAGCACTCCTGACTCACCAACAGGCAAACGCTAATGGGCTTTTTATTTTTGCCTTTTCAAATATTGCTGCTGCTGTCCCATGGGGAAAAGAAGGGGCAGAAATCAGGATGATGATGCTTATCAAGGAACTCTGAGGTTTAATAAAACACGGAAACAAAGAGAAGAGAGAGCAGTGGGGAGCCTGGCAGTGGGTCTGTGAAGGAGAGGAGCAGCCAGGGATGCTACCAACACCAGTGCTGCTGGCACAGATTGCACTGTGTGCAGCTGCTGTGTTAATAGTGGCTGAAGTTCATTCCCTTTGGGCTCTCTTGTGCTGCATGGCTGGGACAGCCCTGCTGATGGAGCTGAAGTTTCCATCAGTCCCCCTAGCCAGACACAGAACCTCCAGGTGCAGTTCCCAGGTCTGGGTTGCATGGGCTGGAGGGAGCACGGTGCAGTAGCAGCAGTTAGTGGGTAATAAAACAAGCTGACAGGTTTCTGTTTGCCTTTATGCACAGAGGTTCTGTAAGTCTCCTTTTCTGATATGATTTGCATGTTGTTCACCATTTTTCCATTGAGCAACAACAGCAGATGTAGTGGGATGATCCCGGGGCAGTTTGAGAAGTGGTCATCTGGTGTTTCATTCAAGTCCCTGTGAGCGTTTTTCTCATTCTTGCTTCTCTTTTCAGCCTTTTTGCAATCCAGATGCCACTGGAACACCAGGTCTACATGCTCTATTCAAGCAGTACTGAGGATGGAAATGGGAACTTGCCTCCTCCCTGCAGAGCTCTGCCTGCCTCTGGGAGGGTCCTCACTCAACACTGCCCATTCCTGCCCCAGAGCTCATGTAGCAGCCACCACAAAGCTCAGTCAGCTTTGGGTTTACTCCTTGGACCAGGTGATGTCAGTGGTCTTTTCCAGCCTTAATGGTTCTGTGATTCTCTGACATTACTCTTCCTGATAGGAAGAGGCAGAAAGCCACAGAAATGATGTTGAAAATAATATGAAAATAACACAATCCAAAATAAGACTAACCAAGCAAAAACACCCTGAGAAGGTAACTCTTTGTGTTCATATATATCAGCGTCACAGTCCAGACTGGAAAGGGCATTCACCACCTTCAGCCCTTTCCAACCAGTCTGTCAGTGACATCTGCTATCTGGCACCTGGTGTACCCACCGAGGGGAAAATAATCACACGTGTGGCAAGGCGAGAGCTGTGAATCACAGTCCTAAGGGTGGTCTGCATCACTGCTGGATGGCAGGATGAGAGGAGACCCAAGAGCATCCAGGAGTAAAACTGTGGCAGGATTTGCAAGGGAAGAGAACAGCTTTCTAAAACATCACGTGGCTGATGATAAACAAGATGATGAGCAAGGCATATGCATCTGATGCTGGAATGAAATGGATTTGAAAGCTCTCACCAAAAAATGATCTCAGTGAGTGCTGTGAAAGCATTTCCAGGGCGCTATCGGCTGGAGAGGTGACCATGCTGAGCGCTGCCTGTCTACCCATGTCACCCTCCCTGTGAGCCTTGTGATGGCATGTCATCCTGGTGGCATTCTCTCCCGAATTAGGGAAAATCAAGGGAAAGCACAGCCTGGTTTTATCATTACTCAGTGCAAGAATGTGCCTGTGGAAGGAGATAAAGCTTTGGATTACAGTGAAGGAGGGAAGCACTCATTCCTGCCTCCTGCCGAGCCGTGCTGCTGGAAGTGCAGCAGAGGAGCTCCCCCTGCAGCCCCGGAGCCCAATAACCCAGCATCGAGGAAATAGCGAACCCACCTTACCCCATGTAAGGAAACATCTCTTCGTGCTTCTAGATCAGAGAAAGTGGCAGTTGTGCTGTCAGCGCATCAGCAGGGGGGTCCATCTCCTGCTTGGCCCCAACAGAGAAGGGCCACATGTGATGCTCCCGTAGAACCCTGGGCTGGAGAGCTGCACCCAGCAGTGAAGTCATATAAAACCAGCACAGTTTGTCTGGATCCCTAAAGCACCCCGATATTTTCCATTTCCCCTTGGCAACACCTTCTCTGAAGAAAACTGAGTTAGTATTCCCATTAATCAGATGCACAAGGAACAAAGCTTTGCTTTGTGGGATGTGGAGGAACGTGCTTTTTTTAAACCCCTCAAAGGATACAGCTCCTCTGCATTGGGATTTTAAAGGGATTTTAAAAGACTGTGTGGCCTGGGCTGGAAGTCCCTTAGCTGCTGAGCTAAAAGAGGACTTTGCAGCAGAATGGCCCAACCAGTTCATTTCTCATCTCTGGTGCTTTTGGGCTGTAATGGAGATGGATGCACCCCAGTGTCTGAGGAGCTGATAGGGAACAAAGCAAAGAGCTGGGGAGGTAGATTGTCACGGCAACAGCTCAGAAAGCACCAAAAGAAGATTTCTTTTTTCTTAGTTTGTTATACATCCTTTTGGTGGCACTGTCTGCCCAAATATTACCAGGTCACCGGCTGCTGCCCTGGCTGAAGTCTCTCCTGTAGGTCTGCCTTCCTAAGGTAACAAAACACAGCTCTCCTTGCTGGTGGGAATGCATTACAGTGAACAGCTGCTGCTGCTCCCTCAGTGATTGGAGGAAAGGTGTGGATCAGGCACTGATTGCAGCTGGTAATTAGCTAGCACTGCAGCAGCTATAAAGAGCCACTGGGCAAAACTATATGTTCTTAGCACTGGTCTAGGCTGGGTTTGGGGTTTTTGCATGTAGCTTTCTCTTGCTTTTTTTGTTTTAACAGTTGTAGCTCTGCTTTGCTGCAGCTCAGCAGGAGGCTTGGCTTTGTACAGCAGCATGTTGCCTTCCTTGGACATCCAGGCAGCAGAGGTGAGTGGTTCTCACATAGTCACCCACTGAACGCCAGTTGGGGTGAGAGGAGGAGGCTACACAGAGGTTGTTGGATTCCATGGGGCTTCTCTTCTTTCATAGCTTATGGACCCTAAACATACAAGCAGACATCCTGCCTGACTAACAGTGCAGCTTTATTCCATGTTTCATTGTGGGACTTTGCAGTATTCCTGACTGATAAGGCCACATAACTGTCATAAAGAGGTTGGTGAAGGGTGAATTCCTATCTTGGGCTGAGAAAGATGACTTTCTGAACCCCCCTTTTTTTTTGCTTGGCTCAAAGCTTGCATTGCAAGGCCTTTTTAGTGGTAAGACTCTAACTGATAACTGTGAATTATTGAGGGGGGCAAATGGTGGGTGCTGCTGTGCCACGGTACTTCTGTTTGTCATTGTGAAGATACCCAGAAGTGGGACAAGCAGCCTTTTTTAGCGGTATGGCTTGAAGGATCTGACCACTGCAATAGGTGCTTTCACTGGCAATGATGCTGTGAATCCTTCCAGTGAGGATGAAGGCAAATTCTTCCTAAAGTCTCTGCAGTGAATTAATAGAGCTTAAATAGGACACTGTGAGCAGGGAATGAGTGGGACTGAACACAAACAAAGGATGCTTTTCCATTAACATAAATGAGAGACCATCTCACTGTGCTTGGTTAGTCAAACTGTTGCCCACAAAGAAGCGGAGTTTGCTTCTCTCATGTAAATCTTCCTGCAACTTTCAAGCCCTCTGATTGTTATTTGCAACTTGGAAGACCTCAGTTTAACTCTGTTTGCTGTTCTTCTTCTCGGCATTATTGATGGCAGAGATGTTGCCTGGCAGATGGCAGTGTTCACCTCTTGAAATCAGCCTGCTCTTCTTTCCCAGATGATGTTCCACTACCCTGGCCCAGCGGGGCTTGGCAGCGTAACAAAATCCCTTTCCTAGAAGAGCGTAATAGAAGCAGAAGGGTGGAAGGATGCTTGGAGGGGTGATTGTGGAGGAAGCTATATTTAGCTGGAGACAATGCACACACACATTAAACTAAATGTGAGGACTAAATGATTACAACTATTGAGAATTTCAAGGCCATTTACATATGCCAAGCTCCAAGCAGGCATTAATTCTTCCAAAGAATTGGATATCCAACTCTCATCAGCAGGAAAGACTCTTTTATTCTCATTTTCAGTCGCCACTGGGGCCTGCATGAGAAGCTGTGTGTTATGCACTGGTGTAGCATATGCCAAGAACCACATCTGTACAAGAGAAGGAGGAAGGTGATCTCATCAAGCTGGAGCTCGTCCCACCTGCTGGGTCTTCATCTGGTGGCTGGCACAACACAAGACATGGAAGCCAATGATGGGAATTGACCTAAATGTGAATCTCTGTAATGCAGGTGTGTATGTGTGAATGTAGGTTCCTGTTTGTTCACAGCCACAGCTCACTCTAGGGCAGGTACACGGATCAAGCAGGCTGAGTTGCAGGGATGAATCTGCTTGCAGAGGCCACTGAGATCAGCAGCTCAGGCACTGACAGCTGCAGAAGGGAAATGAGAAGTTTGAATGGACAAACCCTCCCCAAAGTGGTGAGATGATCCCTTTCCCCAGCCAGCCCTGCTGTGGCTCCTGTATTTCTAGTTCCCCTTTTCCATGCCCCAGTTCTCTGTGTGAGAGCGTGGAGGGCCCAACATGTAGGAGAGCAGCTCATGGGGGTCACAATTTCCAGGAGAGAGCCAGACAGTCACTTCCCTGTGACCATCACACTGTTGTACAGCCCACATTACTGAGGTCTGTGCTGGTTGAACATCAACCACTCTCTTGGCCTCTTCTTTGGCAACAGTGTTCTGCCTTGATGTTCTGCTGTAAGGGTGCTGCTGGTGGAAATGTCCCTCTATGGAGTGTGGTAAAGATTGAGCAGGCACCTGTTGGTTCTACAGTCAGAGCTCTGGAACTTGTGAATGTCTTTGAGCAAAGTGTTCCACTTAAGCTCATAAGCAGTATGCCCACAGCATGCCTGCCTCTGCCAGGGGAACTTCCTGCTTTTTCAGTCTTATCTGTGGTTGCAGTATCCTGTTGGTATCTTGTCCTTAAGGAGCTGGTGTCCATCAGGCATTTGTCAGAGACCTCCACTAGCGAGTAGAATAAGCAAATGGGTGATGAAAAGACTGAAGGCTTCCCTGTGCTGCCTAATTCCTCCTGGGAATATATTTAGCAAGATGTACCCAGCTTGAGAGCAGGGAAAAGCTTTGCAGCCATCCATAGCAGATCCTCCATGCCTACATCTGCTCTTTGCAGTCCCTAATTCATCTTCTGCACATGTTCCCATAGAAATGAGCTTGGTTATTAGCTCCTGGACAGGCCAGCTATGTCAACTATGTGCTCCCTGACCTGTCTTCCTGCTGCCTGGATGTGTCTGGCAGATGCAGACCATGAAGCTGTCCCCTTATCACTCTTTGCCCTGGGGGTCTGCAGGCGCTGCTCTCAGATCTGCTCGTGAATCTGCCATCAGACCCTGATGGCCATTGAAAGGTTTCATGTTTTACTTCTATCTTGCCTGGCAGTGTAGGCCACTATATGTCATGAAAAGGTAAATACTTCAAGGCAACGTACCCTTGGATCAGCAGTATTTCCAGTGAAATCCATCATAGTCCAGAAATCCTTTATGATTGGACAAGAAATGTGTAATTCCTTTTCATCTTTAGCATATTCTGTCTGAGCTGAGTTGCTTTTGATTTCCCATGAGCGGTTACATGTGGAGTGATTGAGAGTTACCCAACTGCTTACCTCCAGGAACCACATCTGGGGTGTGGAGGATTCCTTGCTTTTATCTCAAGCATTGGCACCTGTTGTGGGAAGCACATCAGCCGGGCAAAGGATTGCAGTGCTGTGCAAAGAAGTAGCTTTCTGGTTGGGGAGGAAGAAGGAAGAACGACTTCCAGGATAACCCAACCTTCCTGCTCCCCCTCTTGGCAGGAGGCAGAAGATTCCTCATCCCTAACCCAAAACTACCCTCATCCCCTTCCAACCAGTGTTCCTGCAGAGCCAGGCTGGGATTCAGAGCAGCAAAAATCTGCCTCTGTTTGCAGTTCTCCATACAACAGTGCCGTCAGCACGAGCAGAGCCTCTGGCAGCTGTGAGCTGCATGCACAGATCCTGATGCTATCTGTGGACAACAATGAGCTGCTCCGCTCACTGCTTGCCTGCAGTATCTTTGAGGACAAATATACAGCTGCCCATTGTTGTAACAGGTGAATATCAAGCACTTCAAGCTTATGCACAAGTGACTGTGTACATTTTAGGGCTGATTTATTGGGCTTTTTGGGTATTGCGAAGAGTGCAAATGCCCTGCAGGTTGCTGAGTCTGTTTGGAGGAACACCTTCCAGAGCATCGCTGTTTGCTCCCAGCATCCACCCCATCCTGCTCTTCCAGGCTGGGAGAGTTACGCTGATGCCCTCCTAACATTTGCTTTCAGTTAAGCTTTTAGCACAAAGATCATGTCCAGTGTTCTGCCTGAGATAGCAGATGTTCTGAATCTGGCGTGGAAACGCGTTGCTTGGTGTTAAAGAGAATTGCTGAGATTAATGATTGATGCTGCTGTGATCTGAATAATTAGCTCAGTCAGCCAGTTCTGGCTTTGTGAGAAAATGTGCGTGGAGAAGGAGGACGATATCCTGTATCACTGCAAATATGGGGTCCCATCTCTTCTCAAAGGAAGAAAGCAAATTCATCTGAAGAAACAAACAGTGGATGAGTCTATGTGTGTTACCTCTGACATTTACACGGCCCAGAGCTGAGTGGGTGGATGGGGAGCAGCCCCTGCATGGGGGCACGTGGTGCTCTGCACATTGATGCATCTCAGGTTTTGGGTGTAGATTGATCAGAGCTGACAACCACACACCTAATATCAAATCCCTGTAAGCAGTTTGTAGACAAAAGCTCCCTTCAGCCAACCCAGTGATTGTGTTTCCAGTGTGCACGCACAGAGGGGAACGTTGTTGTAAGGTCAGCTTGAATTGTTGCGTATCTTTCTGTGGAAAATGATGATTATTCCAATGCAAATTCATGTGCTAATTTTTTCACTGACAGTTTCCTTATATTTTATATAAGATTATATTTTTAGACACTATTTTGGTGTTCAGGAGTTGTTTATGAAGTACCCACCTACGTACGTAGCAGAATGTGCAGACAAAACTACTTTTTGACAAGAACAATGTAGTGTTCCAGCAAGGCGATGTGCTAAACCTGATGCCATTCTTCTCAGGAAGCATCCAGGACTGACCCAAGGAGCTGCTATCTGTGGCAATCTGACTCCTGCAGAACAGAAAGCACTTCGGGCTGTCATAAATCACAGGTGAGACAGATGTGCACATAAGATGGGGAAGGTCCAAAGCATCTTCTTCAAAGTCATTCTCCCTGCAGTCAAAGAAAGAGGGAGAGCACAAGGATGATCTGGTTTAGAAGCAAGGGGATAGCAGAAGTGCTGCTGAGCATCTGGACACTGTTCTGGCATAACACATGAGATTTTAATGTCATGGGAGGTGAAATAGCCAGGCTGGGCTCAAAGTCAGGGATTCTTCCATTCAGGAAGGAGAGTTCAGTCTTCAGTATCAGTCAAAGTTATGCCGGGAATGATCAGGGAAGGGTTTGAGATGAAAACACCAAAACCTGCTGTGTTCCTCCTGTGGTTCTGTTGCTCTGCTCAGGGAGGCATTGGGGGAGGGTGAGCTAAACTAGAGAGGGAAAATAAGAGGTGGGCTCTGGAATCCAATGAAGGCAGGGCTGAGGGAGAATAGGGACCTAAGGAAATTGTCAATGCTGTGAAGAAGGAAGGAGCTGGGGAGAGATTCTTCAGTTTCTCAAAGTAGGGAAGGGGGTGCATGTCCTGAAAAGACAGCAGGGAGATTTCAAAGGGACAGTAAACCAGCGAGAGATGCTCTTCACCACTGAACTCCATTAATGTGGGGGTATGTATAGAACAATCCCCCAACAATCTTTGGTTTTACCCTTCAAGAAAACCCCCTCTCCTCCTGTCTGTTTCCTGCTTTTTCGGCTCCCGGCACTAACAGCTCCACCGTGAAAAGGAGAGAGCTGGATCTGACCCCTCTTAGCCGAGAGCGGATCGGCCCCAGCCCGGCCCCACCTCTCCCTACCCTGACAGCGGCACCGGAGCGGCCGCTCCCGACGGGACGGGCCCGTGGTAGGGCGGGGGCGGCCGCGCTGCGCCTTTAAGCCCCGGCCGTGATATCACCGCCGCCGGGCTCCGCTCCGAGCCGTCCGCTGCGGCCCCGCCGGGACCCCCCCCAGGGTCCCCCTCTATAGCGGCTCGGTATGGGCAGCCTCCAGCTCCAGGACTTCGCGGCCGGCTGGGTGGGCGGTGAGTGCTGCTGGGCTGGGGGTGAGCAGTCGTGGCATGTGGGAGCTGTGCGTCGGACCGGGGATTTTGGGGGTTGGGGTGGAGTTGAATGCTTTTTGCTCCCAAAGAACAAGTTCCGTGGGCGCAGTAATGAAGTTCAAGCAGCCGCAGCAGCATCTCGGTAGCACGCCGCTCTGCTCACCCTCAGGTGGGACGCTGGGACACCGGTGCTGCCTTTACGCCGCTCCGTGGGCTCCGGTCCGGTAGCAGCCGGTGCTCGGCCGGGTCCCGTCGCAGCCAACCCGCACTCCGCAGCCGCGCACACCCCCGGAGTGTGCCCCTCGGTGCCCCGGGGCTCCAGGTGCAGCAAACAGGCAGCGGGGAGGGACGGGGCAATGACCCGATTTGCAAAAAAAAAAGAAAAATGCTGATTGCAGCTGTTAGGAATAGAGATAAGAGAAAAGAAAGGACAGGCAAAGGGCTGTCGGGACGCTCGCGCTGTGCTGTGTCTGAGAGTTCCGAACTGCACGTTCCTGCTGAATGTGACAGGTGGCAAAGCATGTGGGGATGGGCAGGGCGTGGGGCTGAGTGCTGCACTCACAGCAATTTGCAGCCTTGTGCTGACTCCAGGCTTAGGACAGGGGGGTGAGGTGGCTCACAGACCCCGAGCAGCCACGTTAGATTAAATAGGACGATCTAATATACCTAGAATCTCTGCCAGAATGCTCTGTGCATGTCTTGTGTCATTGCTGTATACCCTGAGCACAGGGCAGGATATCACAGATGAATGGCCACCAGCACTCAGCTGCCATCCTGAGTCTTAGAGTCATTCAGGTTGGAAAAGACTTCTAAGATCCCCAAGTGTAACCCCAACCCATCCCACCATGCCCACTGACCATGTCCCCAGGTGCTGCATCTTTATGATTCTGGAATGCTCCCAGGAATGGTGAATCCCTCACCTCCCTGGGCAGCCTGTGCCACAGCATCACCGCTCTTTTGGAGGTGTTTTTCCTAATATCCAGTGTGAGTTTTCATGTATAGCACAGGGCTGAAGGTGGTCTCAGATCAAGGTGTGGGACAGGGGAGATGCTTTGGTGTTTCATTCTGAGTGAAGTCATAATGTGTTGACTAACAGGATTGTGCTCTTTTCAGTCTGACCACCTTACAGGTGAGAAATTTCCCAAGGTCTCTAAAGGACTGATGTTAGCCCAGCAAAGGGGATGTGGGTTTGCACTGAGACCTGCAGGTGTGGAGGCAGCACAGATTAGTCACCATCTCCACAGACACACTGAAAATTGTGTGGGAGGCACAGAATCCCGTACCTGGCCATGGTGTGTGGATCACTCACCCTCTAGGAGCTAAGAGAAAGCAAGCAGAGGGTTTGGGTGCAAGCAGCGTGGGGGGGTGGGCAGGATGGTGTCAGGGAGGGAGATGGTTTCTTCAAAGGAAACAGGGAATGTGGCTGATGAAACCCCGGGGACTGGGACAGAGCAAGATCCTCTTATCTGAGTCTTCCCTGATGGTTATCCCTAGAAGCTGCTTAGAGTAAAGCAGCAAAGGAGGGAAGATACTGCCCCCATTAGCTGTGGGCTCTTTTGTGTTGCTGTAGGAACTAGGAGGTATTTCCCAACTCCAACCTGACCCTTATGGTGCTGGAGATTTGCAGTTAATACAAGTGCAAGGGAAATGGAGGTGGTTCATGTACGGGGTGTAGGAACGCAGCATCTCTGGTTGCTCCTTTGTATTCTACAGGTGATGAGTTCAGGAGGATGTTCTGGGGAAGAAGTATAAGTGCTTCTGCCTGGCCCCACAGAAGGGGCACTATGGCTTAGCCCAGAATGGGATTTCTTCTGGAAATCTCTCCTCCCCCTCTTATAAGCCCATTGGTTCCTATTGCAGCACAAAAAGTTCTTCAGCATCTTTCCTAATTCTCTGTTTTCACCCTCAGGAGCTGCCAGTGTGGTTGTGGGTCATCCCCTGGACACCGTCAAGGTAAAGCACTGATCCTTGCTCTCACATCACCACCCCAAAAGTCTCAAGTGGGGAGGTGGCCTCCTTTAGGGTGATGCTGCAAGGACCTTCACTTTTCCCATTGCTGCAAGGCAGAACTTAGCCTGGGTAAAAAGATTGTTGTAGAACTGAGTGTTTTTCCTCTCTACATGAAGGGCTGCCTTATACCTGTGGGTTCCTCAGGTGGGGATTGATATGAAAAAGTAAAACTGGCCTTACATCATGTTGGGTTTACCGAACAACTCTGCTAATGTTCAGTTGAACTTTGCCACGTGAAAAGCATTCAAGGGGCAGCGAGAGTGCTGTGTTTGTTTTAGTTCCAGGCATATTTTCACATGTTTTCCTAGTGTGGGAAATGCTGTGAGAACAGAATGCTGAAATGAGAATCCCAGACTATGACAGGTAGCATTCACTATTCTTGCAAGGAAAGCAGAGGGAAGGATTGAGAGAGAAAGAAGACACTGGCTAGATGGTTTGCCAACCCTGGTGAAGACAACTCCATTCAGACATTAACACCGCCTGCCCCAACCAAGCTTACTGCCATGCAGAGCCATGGAGGAGGATGGAAGGTGCCTTTCTTCTTCATTTCTCCTTCTTACAATGTGCCAGGCATCTATGGACTCTCTCATTACTCTGCTCCCATGCTGGCATCCCCATCTCAGGCTTCACTGCCAGGCTGGGGGGAGTTTGGCACCATCCAATAGTGGATCCCATAGCACTGCACTGTGTTTGTGGGTGCCAAGAGCCCATCCTTCACGCCTGTAAATGCAAGTGTCAGGCTGCGTCTTGTGCGCTCAGCTGGGCCATGGCTTGGGAATACCAAGTAGGCAGAATTGCTGTCTTTCCAAATGTAGGGGATGGGAAGTGGAGAGCCAACATCGTTCTTTTCCGGCCTTGCAAAGCCTTGAGTAATTTTACCTTTACTCACTTTTTAACCTCCACTTTGCATTCATTTCCACAGGACTTTGTTCTATTTCTGGGTTTCACCCGAGAGCCTTTGTGTGCTCATTAAAATGTAACAGAAAAGTGCATTTTCCTGAGGGACATGCATGCTGTTATCAGCTGACTGAGGGATGCCAGCAGCGTTTCAGTGCCAGGTGCTCATGGCTTATCCAGGGGCACAGAAAACCTGGTCAGGACACTCAGTTGCCCTCAGTTATTCAAGAAATGTATTAACTTAAACGTCTGAATACCTGGTTACTGTGTAAAAGAAGAAAAATAGAAACAAGCCCATAGTGGCAAAATAGGAACCTGTGGGCTGCATGCAGGTTTGGACTGTGCCCATTTGGCTTAGGACCAGGTTGGTTCAGTCACCCTGCTCTCCCCACACACGAGCTCCTTTGGGCCTTAAACACCCAAATAAGGCTCCTGCAAGCGTTGTTCTGCAGGAAAAATAACCTCTGATCTCTGTGCAAAGGTTTAATGGCTGAAGCAACAGAATGGGGTTTCCATTTCCTCACACGCCTCTGAGCCCCAAAATGCATCACCTACTGTAAGGATTATTTTATTGCAAGCCTGTGAGCAAAAGAAAAGCTAAATGTGTGTGTGCTTATATATATACACACATGAGAAGGGGGAGGGATGTTGAATGATAGTGACTGTGTCATTTCTCACAGCTGTTGTAGGCATGTTTTGGACAGCTTATAGCCATTGCTTGCCAGAAACAAAATCTCCTTGTTGGAAATGATGCAAAGATGTACTTTTGAGAGGAGCGTAAAGAATTTCTGAGATGGAGCTCCATTCATTTGGCCCCGATTGGCTTTTCTGTTTCTTCAAATCAGCACCCTGGGAGTGTCTTAAGGGAGCTCTCCTCCATCAATGCACCCCAACCTCTGCTCAGTGCCACATCACATCGTGCCCAAACATCCCCATCAATCACAGACTTGCAGACAGCGGTGCTGCACACCAGTGCCTTGCTGTGATGCTGGGGTGGCTGTTCTGGGCTGGAGATTTGATAGTCATTGTTTCCAGATGTTACAGGAAGCATCAGCCTTCTGCTGAGTCTGGCTTCTGGCAAAGTTCAAGGGGAGTGGATGCACATATATCTTGTTTTATTGCTCTGTTTTCTTTACAGCTAAGCGAGGATGCGCTCTCAAAGCAAAGTACGTGTTGTTTACACAGCACAAGCTTTCACCCAGCTGGAAGTGTGGTGTTTTAATTGCTTTTTGTGAATGTGTTTTGCAGACTCGCTTGCAAGCCGGACAAGGATATGGCAATACACTCAACTGCGTTCTTACTGTGTACAGAAATGAGTCTGTAAGTAGTTTATCTTGCTTAAAACGTGTTGGTAGGAAATGCAGAAAGACAAGTAAATAAATACATGAAGTGATTATACAAAATCTGTGTTGATACCAATGGTTACATGAAGGCCAGTAAAGCTGTTGTGCTTCCATCCAATGCTGGATGAAAGAGGGGAGTCTGCAGCCTCCTCCTGCTGTCAGATCTCTGCAGGGGATAGATGTGATGAATGGCACATCTCCATGTGGGTCAGGCTGTAATACCTGCATTGGTTTGGCTGTTTATGCTGGAAAAGCTGGTGGCATTTTGCAGATTTTGGGCTGCAAGCCATGCCAAGCTGCCCTCATCCCTCCTCCTCCCTTCCCATCTAGGTGGCTGGCTTCTTCAAAGGCATGTCGTTCCCGCTGGCCAGCATTGCTGTTTACAGCTCAGTGGTGTTTGGTGTCTTCAGCAACACTCAGAGGCTGCTGGGCCAGTTGAGGCATGGGGATGCATCCCATGCACCAGCACTGGTGGATGTGGCTCTTGCCAGCACGGTGGCTGGGTTCATCTCCGTCGGCATTGGCACACCTGTTGACCTGGTGAAGATCAGGCTGCAGATGCAAACACAGACATACAGCACAGGTGGGAAGGCGAGTGTTCCTTCTTCCTTGTTCTGCACGTCTTCCGTGTATTTGGGATCCTGATGTAGATTTGCCTTCCACTGCCACTGCTACCACATACAGCTGTGTGGGAATTGCAGCACCAATAGCTATGGCCAATTCCTTCTTCTTCAGGATAGTTTTTTTCTTTTCCAGGCCAATTTTTTACCTTCCCAACTAATGAGTCTGTTGCTGCAGTTTCTTGTTTCTGTGCAGATGGGGGGTATCTGAGGATGTATCTCTCAGGGATGCCAACTGCACTTCACAGGGATGCTTGGCTCTCATGCAGGCTTCCCAGATCTGCCAGTATTCCAACAGGCACCCTCTTCTATCCATATGTCTCCCTTTGTAACTATGTTGCCTCTGTGGCTGCTCCCATTGCCCAGAGTTGCCGGGTCTCCTGGAGAGCCCACCAACAGCACCATGGCTGCTTTGATAAAATAACACCATGCCCGTTTTTAAAAGCTTCCTTGCAGCTTAGCAACCTAGTCCTTTTCCAAAAGCATCTCACTCCTCTGCATTGGAAGGGTCAGGTTCTGAAGAGGTCAAGGCGTTCAGAGGTGCATCTTGGCACCAGATGTGGAAACCTATGAAAATCGGGCACATAGCCTTCGAGTCATTTGGAAGTTCCACTGAATACATAAGCATTGGGATGCATGAATTGCATCTAAGAAAAATTGTTCTGTTGCATCCAGACGTCTATTAAAACTAGACCTAAGCCTTCTTTCCAAAAGCTGATTTTTCCCAGTGTAGTGATTCCCCAAAGAGGATGGCAGTGATCTCTGTCTGTTGGGTGGTGGGAGGCTTTTGCAAGGAGCTGTAGTGATACAGCTATTATATTGTAAATGTTGTATCTTTTTTAAAAAGTCTTTTTTTTTTTCTTTTTTTTTCTTCTCTTTTTTTTTTTTAGCCGATGTTAAACTAAAGCCCACAGTTCCTGGCTTTCCTGTCTATCGAGGCCCTATTCACTGCTTTAAGACAGTGCTACAGAAAGAAGGGATAGCAGGGATATATCGAGGCATGGGAGCGATGCTGCTGAGGGATGTTCCTGGGTACTGCCTGTATTTCATCCCGTACACGTTTTTCTGTGGTTGGATTACCCCTGACGGATGCATTTCCCCTAATCCTACTTCCATCTGGCTTGCAGGGGGTATTGCAGGTAAGTGCCTTTTGCCCCACAGCATTGGCCAAACAAGGACAGGAGTGTCCCAGGGCTGGGATCCAGGGCCAACTTTTGGCTGCCTGTCAGGAGGGGTCATAAGGCTGATGATCTTTCCCCCCTCAGGTCTATTGTGGGACACCTGTGTACACCTGCCTGGATGGCTGCCATGTGCACCCTGACGTGCCCATGTGTGCAAGTTCACTCATAAGCTCCCTGCCCACTGATCAGCACTTTCTAAGTTGCAGATCCCTAAAGGCAGATTGATCTTTAGGTCAAGTAATGATTAAAACCCACTTTCACTGTTTTTACTGTAAATAAATGGAGCCATGGCCCATCTGGACAGCTTCCCTAATATGCCCCAACACTCATGTAGGTCCGGACTTGCTCTTGTCAGTCCAGCTGTGCCATATATTGCAGTCACATGCAAGGAAGTTTCATAACCCGGGACATCTCTCTGCAAGGGAACAACGTGATGTGTCTGGGGAAGTGGGAACAACTGGAGATTATTTGCTGCACGTGTACAAGACTGACACGTAGCAGCTCTGTTCTGTTGGAAGCACCACTGAGCTGAGAGAGGCAGAATGTCCCATCTAACTGCAGGCTAATCGGTTTAAATTGAGGGTTTCAGTACAGGAATGACAAGATAGCTGTATGGATCCTATCCCTGGCTGTGTGGGAAGAAACAGCCTCTTATTCTCAACTCAAGGTATTGTCTGAGGACTTCAGATTTCCTGACGTGGCCCCAGAGTGCAGCTCTCTGCAGTTCTGCTGGTCTGTTTCCACCAAACCATGTCCCTTTCTGCCTGCTGGGCTGCCTGCATTTGATTATCCACAGAACCCTCCAAAATCTCAGTGCTTCTTTCTGCAACAGGGAACTTTGCTCCCAGAAATGCAGTTTCTGCACCTGAGCGGGGTGAATGCCCTGAGAGCCCCATCATGATGCAGCAGGTGAGGCATCACGTTGCCATTTGCTGGCCTACAGCCGAGGAAATACTGAGAAGTTGTTCATATACCACATCGTGGCCAAAGCCCGGGTACATGTATTGGGATAAAGAAAGGATTTGCTTCTGTATTCTTCTAGGAGCCATTTCCTGGGGGACGGCTACTCCAATGGATGTTGTGAAAAGTCGGCTCCAGGCTGATGGAGTTTATCTAAACAAATACAAGGGGATTCTCGACTGCATCTTGCAGAGCTACCAGAAGGAAGGTCTCAAAGTAAGTGCTGTTTGAAGGAAAATCTGGGTGTCAGGTATCTGCTTGTTAGCTGGGAAATACAATGGCTGTTAGAAAGCCATCTGTGGTGTTAAGAGACAGCTAAAGGCAGTTCCTTGTCAATTACAATAGTGGCAGTAGGTAATTATAGCATGGATTCTTTCTAAATCACAAGAGCAAGAGTAATAATCTGCATTGTAGATAGGAAAAAATGGGTGAGCAGGGGTCATGGTCCTTGGTGGTACTAAATTAAAGGAACACTGTTGTCATGGTTCTTAACTGCAGAAATCATTTGACTTCTTGTAATTCGGAGGTAGAAAATGGTCTTAAATCAGGATTGGTTCGGTTTCCAATGTGAAGAAGAGCTGTGCGCCAAAAAGCACCATTCTTTTTCCGACTTTATCTAGTAGTGTAATAAAAGTTGTTTGTTCTGTCTGCAAACCTTGTCTCAATTAGATGTCAGTGGCAGAGAACCAGAGATTGCAGCTTTGTTGCACCACCAATGCGTGCTTATGGGAAGTGGTGTCTCTTCTGATATTGAATTCCATCTGTATTTAAGTTGTCATCAAAACGTCATGTGGGCTTTCAGCTCTAAAGTGTTAGTTTTCATACGCTGAGGAAAGAATGGCAAGTTGCAGAAAGGAAACTAACCTACAGAATCACAAGCGGGTGGGATTTCAGCATTTGACAGCATGCCTCTACGTTACACAAGCTGTCAGAGGAGCTTGCAGCTTGGGTTGGTTTTGGCTGCTGCATGAAGGGAGTCACACTGCTGTAAAGCACAACACCTGGAGAGCTGCTAGGGAGTGTCATCCTCACCTCCATGCTTGCTGTCCTGCCTGAATAATTAGAGTTAATTCAAGTGTTCAGTGTTCTTGCCTGGGGTCTGAGCAGCTTGTGGTTTGGCTTCTGTTGTTCCTGGCACCTGGACAGGGCGTGCAGTGGGGCTGAGTGGTGTGATAAGACCTTTCCATCATAAGAAAAAATCACTTTGTACTTTGGGAGATGGTAAACCCAGGCCTGAACATTTTTGTGCTGGGACTGAGGAGCAGCATTCTCAGTGTCACACACAGAAATGTACATATAACGATTTTCTTTCTTTATAGCCGGGTGTGTACACTGCGATGAGAAAAAATTTACCCCTCTGGGCTTTTCTTCATAAATCTTCATTGTTACTTAACTTGGCTCTCTCACGTTACTGTATGGATACTATAACATATGAATTTCCTTCCAGAAAATTCTGTCTTTCCAGACCAAAAAACCCACTGTGGGAAAACCAGGCAATATCCCAACTATTCAAGCAGCACAACTTCACACTGTGAACTCCATCCTAAAAAATGTGAACACGTTTAGATTCTGTCTCATGTGGGAGCTCTGAGGTCTGGATGGGAGATTGCCTTGCCAATGTTAATTCTCTTGTCTGGTGTTTGGTCTGCAGTGATTAGCCGGAGTGGTTAATGGGGTGATTTTGTGAGAAGGACAAGTTGTTCCTTTACTCCAAAGCCTCTGAATGGTGGCAGCTCACGTGCTGTTCCTTCTTCAGTTCCCAAATGTCTTCATAGTATCATAGAATGGCTCGGCTTGGAAGGGACATCAAGGATCATCAAGCTCCTACCCAACCACTGCAGGCAGGGCCACCAGCCTCCACATTAAATACTAGACCAGTGACAAGTATCTACCAAACTCCAAGACTCAATCCCAGAAACTTGGACATTTGTTATGTAAAAGCAGCAGCTTTCTTGTTGTATACTGGGGTCTACACGATCCCACCCCCATGCTTGTGCATGCAATGAGAGGAAGGAACTGTAGCAAGTTAGGAGCTTTGCTCTCTATCAGTGGCATGAGGCCTCTAGCTCGTGCTGACAGATACAGAAGGAGGTCTGTCTACAATGAATATGGAGCAGACTGATGCCAAACAGGCCACTTTACCATTGCTTTTCAATCCTCCAGTTCATACTTCAGCAAAGACTGGCAGTGGGAGAATATATCCTGAGGAAACCATGGTTCTTCAGAAATCCACAATGATTTAGTTCATTGTTTTCTTCTTGGAATAGCCAGTATATTCCTATGCTCTAACCTTTCTCCATCCCCTGTACAGGTCTTTTTTAGGGGCATCACTATCAATGCAGTGCGAGGATTTCCAACGAGTTCAGCCATGTTTCTTGGTTATGAACTTACTCTCAAAGCAATGAAAAGAGACCAAACTGAGACCAATCCTTGACTTCCAGGTCAGTGCATAAAGACCCTCTAGTTACATGGAATTACAATTGTCGAGATCCCTTGGAAGTCAGGTAACTTACATGGATAAGGATATTCATGTTACCAGGGTAGTCAAATGTTTTTCAGATTTGGGTCTGTGGGATTTGGAGTGCCAGAATCCGTATCCATGGGATTTTGCTTTCATTTCAGATTTGCTGGAATGTTGTTGCAATCTATTCTGATTGTTGTGATTTTCCTGATTGGTGTGAATCAGAAAAGATCATCTGAAAGCACAATATTGTCTAAGACTGTATGAGTTGTGAAATATCATTCTGACTAAAGCCTGTGCACGGTATCCTTTCCTCTCTTGATCCATCCACAGAGAGGTGAAGATAAGCCTTTCCAAAGCATCTTGACTATCAGCTCACAGTCTTACTTTCACTCCTTAACCCAGCCTTGATTAAGGGAGCAGCTCTAACAATATCTCATTACAGATTTTATTTTTTTTAACCAGCTAAAAACTCCACATTATACTTGGCAGTCTACTATAATTTATGTCATACTTCATAAACCTCCTTTTCCTCTCATTTCTAAAGCATTGCCAAGAAGACTTGACCAGCATCCTCCTTTCCTGAGCCAAACCAACAGCCTGGGGGTGGTGAGAGCTCGCTGCTTTCACCAAAGACTCCTGGCATTACAGAAGCACCCAGGGATGGCATCTGCTTTCCCTTCTGCTCAACCTTGGACCCTGGAGGGCTCCAAACCTACACCAGCTCAACCAAATCCAAAGACTATTAGTTGTAAATCTCTCACTCTGTTGTCTAGAGCACTTTACTAATTCCTGTGGCAAGCTGCACTTTTTTGCTAATGGTGTTTTTCTCACTGAGCCAAAAGAACAACTTCCCTTACCTGCACAGATGAGCTGCACCCAAAATGACCCTACAGGATATAAGTTGAGTTGGTGCCTTTTGCATGATGCTCTTCTCTGTGAACAAGGACCTGCTGCTCTGGAAAGAGAAGGGATGAGCACTTTGGGTGCATGGCATTGTTTAGGAAGGTTTGGACTCCTATCAAATCCCAACTTGCTTTCAGGATCAAAGAAGCAGATGGCTGTACTCGTGTGAATGATCGCTCCCATTTTGCATCACAGAATTCCCCACTTGAACCAAAGTGTGACACATTACCTTGTAAAGATATGACTTTCACTTTATTATCTAAGATACAAATTAAATTGGGGAACATCAAGATATTAAATTCAGATTCTAAGCTGCTCCTTTTCTTCAGAAGGCAATAAGACTCACTTCACATAGATGACTGCCTATTGATTGAACTTCTGCATAGCTCTCCAGGGGCCTGCTAGAGGCACGTGCAGGTACTTGACAGAGCACCTGAGTTTGCAGATGGGACAGTCCAGCTGCCAAATCCTGTTGACTCTGCCTTGCTTTGCACTCTTGAGCAGATACCACCGAAGGAAGTGTCTCTCTACAGCATGCAAAGTCTGTCCCAAGCTGTATTCCCTCAAATACAAAGACCAGCTTTAGATATCCAGCTCTGCTGCCATCCCACAGAGATGACTGTGGGGCACCCGTGTCTCTCTTTGGTCTACCTCAGTCTTTCAGCTCATCTGAAGACCTCTTACATCATGATTATTTCTCCTTGTGCTCGTGAATACCTCCACTCTTTATTTCCTAAGCATGGAGCTACTGATGCCAAAAGAACAAGCAGAACTGCTGGGCCAGGAGGACTCTAGTGGCAGCAGCAGGAGAGCTGAAGGACCACAAGGGGCGTGCAGCATGGTGGAATGATCTAAAACAATACTGTCCTCTAGGAAGTGCATGGGTTTCCTCTACTCTCTGGAGCAGTGGATAAAGCCCAGCAGATGTTCATAAAAACAGCCATCCGGATTTCCTTCATAAAAGGAGGAGAAGGAAGAAGCTTGCATGTCCCTGTTCCTCAATGCATGGAGGACCTGGCCCACAGGACTTGTAGACCTCAGCAGAAATTGCCTATGGCTTTAGGCCTGGAGCAGTGTTTGGAAATGGGCTCCCTGACCACCCAGAGCATCTTGGGCTCCTCTTTGCTGGGGCCTGAATTACAACCCAAAGTGTGGCTTCACCCAGAAGCAGCCCGAAGAAGCATGAGGAACAGCTGCTGGTTGCTTCATCTCAGACCTCATAGGCAAAGAGGCTCATAATGCCTTTCAGCTTGGCAAGAACACAAAGAACTGCTTTTGATAAACAGTGTATATAAAATTGATGAGCCTTCACCCAAGTATTTGTTGCAGGCTACATTTAAGGAGTCAAGTTTTCCATGCTACCTATTTTAATGTATATGCATGGCACTTGTTTTAGATGCGTAATGCCTTATGTCTCCAGGGATAATTCTTAGGGACCGTATTTTTAGTGCAAAGAAAACTGTCATTTATCTGCCTGTCTTATGTGAAATGGATTGTTGAATGAATTAAACTGATGAGGTTTGCTATGAGCTGTGTGCCTATATGACACTGCCCAGGTTTGAGGCTTTCAGTGCCTCTGGACACTCACTCTGTGTTGGTGATGCATGGCGATTTTTCCTTGATATCCTTCCTCCAGCAAAACCACCGTTGAAATGGGTGCTCAGGATTTACCAATGCAAAGCTCTGTGGGTGAGAGGCGGGAGCTGGCAGAAAGAGCTCGTGTTGAAAGGAAAGCAAGAAAAGCTTAATGCGAAGTGGGAAGTAAGCGACTGCATCTGGCCACTTGATGGCATTCTCGTCCAATGCAGGAATCGGGTTCTGCTCAGCTGCCGGATCAATGCACGCAGTGCACAAATGCTTTATTTTTTGAGAGATAATATTGATATCGTCCACTGAAAGAGAACAGGATTTCTAAGGGATTCTTCTAGCTGTTTCACATCCCATGCTTTAGTACCAATTGCATGTTTAGGTGGGTTTGTCCCTGAATTACCAGCTATGCACCTGCTCTTCTGCCAGCACTGGTGGCACGTCCCCCAGCCCACGCAGGCCGTAGGGGACATTCCCTCTGCTTGGCAGCTTGTGCACAGAGCCTCCCAGAGCCCCACATTGCTACCACAAAAGCAGTTAAGTACTGAAATGGGAAGGGAGACAGGAGGGACCAGGGATAATCTATTTCTGTGCTTTTCTTGCCTGCAGTACAGAATACTCAGACCTGTGTGTCTGTAACTGCTTAATTTTCTTGTTGCTGGTGGTGTTCCATCTCTCACAACACCACATATTACTTAACAAGGTGCAGGCTGTTCAGCTGTTTTTCCTAGTCCATATTCTACTCAGTGCAATGGGAAAAAAAGGTAACGATATTTTATCTCCTCCAATCCTTTCCTTACCCCCACTCTCCTTTTTATTAATGAACAAACAGGAACTGATTTCCCTGAGTGAAGCCCTTTTTGCTGGCCACCAGCCCTGGGCTGCAGGAAGGTCTTGAGTGCTGGGAGAAGCTCCATGGTGCCCACGGGGTATGAGGTAGGATCAGGCTCAGGTGGGGGGAAGCAGAGGGCCACCTCCTCTCGTGTCCCCTGGTTCTGTGTCCCCACAGCTGCTGGGGACAGCAGATTCTATCATCTATCTACTTGCTTTAGCTGAGGTTTTCTTTTGTAGTAGAGGTTGGTATGGTAAAGATTTTTCTCCCACTCCATCAAATTAGTGGAAGAAAGGAAGGTCAGTGCTTTTCTTGTGCCTGTGAAGGAAAAAAAAATGTGAGAACCAAAGAGATGAGTGTGAAAAAGTTCAAACTGCTAAATATTGACTGCACAGGAACCGCTTCCTTTCTCTAAAGCCACCTTCCTATACATCTTCCTATAGGAACACATTGATGGCTCACTACCAACTTAGATAAGTCATATGGAAGGTCTACGTTGAGAGGTGGCATCTGGAGAGAATTAAACCATGCAGTGAGGAAATTTAAGCAGTTGTGGTGATTTCCAAAACAGTTTTGCTAAACAGGGTGATCCACAACAGCTCCAGAGTCGAGCAAACCTGAAAGAGCCATAGATATACGACAGAACGAAAGTGTCTTCTAAGGAGCCTTCAAAGGTACCACGTGAGCTTTGAGAACAGCAGATGTAAAACACTGAATGAAACAAGAAATGCTGACTTAGCATAGCTGAAATTCTAAGGCTACGGTTTGGCAAAGCACCAAATCTCTGGAATGAAAATGAAGCTCTTCCTTGGGTTATTAAAAAAGCAAGGGATAATTTGGGATTATGAAGAGAATGGTTTGGAGAAGCAAGAACCTTGCAGCTGGGGCTGTCCTGCTGCCAGCACCTGGTGCTTTGAGGCTGGCACCCACCTGCAGCCACATCTGCTGTGACGGCACCAGGACAACTCATCTTCATGGATTGCACTGGTCTGTTCTCCCGTGTTTCAAAATGTATTAATGTAAAATATTTTGCCCATAGTGTAGAAGATCCTGCCAACTGCTGTGGAAGAGGGCCAGCCTATCCTTACTCACGCAACTAGGTGTGACCCAGCAGCTGTGCTGACTTCTTTATTAAGTTGTGATCACCGCCTTTCCATCAAGTAGGTGGTTTTTCAATGCTTCTAGTGTGGAAAGCAAGCTGTAATGCGGGTAGAGGGCTCAAACACAGGCATGGAGTGAAGCCCTGTGCTCAGCATTCCTCCAGGCAAAACCCAGCTGTGGACTGTGCAAGGAAGGGTGAGTGAGATTATGATATGAGAGCTCTGCCATGTTTCTCTGTCCTGGTATGAGGATGCTGAAACTTTAAAATACAGAGATCTGGTGACATTTGTTGACTGCTCCTGCTTTCCTCTGCTTGCTGCTGGTTGTGAGATTCAATTGCCTTAAGCACCACGCCCAGCACAGCTGGCATGCTGCTCTTTGGGCTTTCTGCTTTTAGATGCCTCAGCTCTTGGTAAACACTGTTGCAGCACAGGACGCTTGGCTCCCTTTGTTAGAAAGCCCTGGAAAGTGCTGGTGGCTGTAGTATTGCATGAGATGTGGATGGTTTACCAGCTCTCAGCATCCCTTGTGGGTGTGCCCCAGCGTGTTTGCTCCTCACTCTCAAAGCTCCTGAGCATCATGAGTTGTTTTGGTTAGTAAATTGAAACAGTTTCAAGTTAATTGAGGAATAGGGGTTCAGTTGCCCACAGGAGCTAATGTGTGTCCTGAGGGCATCCCAAAGTTGAGTGTGTGGCTTTCAGGGCTGCCTCCCTTGAGCTGATACTTCGAAGTGTTCCCTGAGTTCATCTGGGCTTTTACATCTCGTTGTCATAGGCAATATTGGTATTACTAAAGCATGGTTTGCACTTTCACTGGGGAATTGAAATGACCCCGATTTAGCTTTTGTTTTCTCCAACAGCAATATGTCATCATTATCAAAAAGAAAGGGGAAAAAACCACCTCCAAAACAGCTCGTCTCTGGAAAATGAAACTGTTCATTGCATCTTTTCATTTGTGGTCTTTGCAAGATCTTACATCTTGATCAGCATGCACAGCAAATGTAAAATAAGCTCATGTGTTATCTGAGTGTTTTTCATTTACAAGGAATCTTCTATTCACATAAAGAAAGAATAACCAAACCAACTCCTCCCCGTATCCCCTGCACAGGGTTTCTTGGAAACAATACAGTGAGCTACAGGTTCTCTCATGAGAATTCAAAAGGTCTGGAGGTTGATAAATGCCAAGCTGAAATATTAGTGTGAAATTGGAGATCTGTGTGGCGTTTTCAGTCAATCTACCCACCTTCAAAAGAGGTACATCAGAAGAGAATATACCCCAATTTATCTGCGCATCAACAAGAGGCTTACTTACCACTCTGGTTTCCCAATGGTGATGTAGGAGTTTTCTTTATGGGCTAACACGCCTTTGAACTCAGTTCTTCATTCGGTTTGAATTTTGAAGCCAGAAAGCTTCAAAGGGAAAACAAAAAGCTTCAGAAAGACCAGACTTAATTGTGGTGGCTCTCCCTTTTGGCAATAGGCCACCTGAGGGTTACAGTCTGTGGTTCATTGCAGGGAAGTGGGCTCAATAGTCACCTTCCTACCTGCTGCTATTTGAGGTTAGCGTTCTGGCTACTGCTTTCTTTCCATATTTCTCTCTTTCTTTTTTCATTTATTGTGCAAAACAATCTGAATTTTCGCTCTGCTTTGTATTTTTCTGTATCAATTAAAGAGAAATTTAAGGATAGGAACAGTGGGAGATCAGCCACCAAGACAACGAGTAAACTGCTGACTGCATTTAACATACAGATGGCAATATGTATATAAAAATCCATTGCCATAGCTGAAGAACTTTAAAATATCAAAGCAAAATAAGAAATGGAAAGCTATGCATGGAAAATTGTGTCTAACAAACCTTGTTCTTTTGCTGGGATGGCAGCAAATATTTGTTTCCAGGTGTCGTGGGTTTGGCTAGAACAGAGTTTGAGGTTTGTTTGTCTTTTCATAGAGGCACATATGATGCCAGATTTTGGGTTTTTGATGAGAACGGCGGTGAGGCTGCACAAGGACTAGGGAGGGGACACAGCCAGGACAGCTGATCCAGAGTGGCCACAGAGCTATTCAGAAAGTGCCATGCTCAGCAGTAAAAGCTGAGGAAAGAAGGAGGGAGGAGGGATGTCTGGAGCCATGGCATCACTGTTAATTGTGATGAGCCCTGCTTTCCTGGGAATGAATATCTTCCAGTTGATAGGAAGCAGCACATGCATTCTTTGTTCTGCTTTGCTTGCATGCACAGCTTTTGCTTTACCTAAAACCCAGCAAGCTGTCTTTATCTTGACCTATGAATTCTTCCTCTTTTTCCTCTCTAATTCTCTTCCCCATCCCAACTGGGCAGTGAGTGAGAGGCTGCACAGTGCTGAGCTGCTGCTGGGTTAAACTACAACACCACAGACTTCACAGCACTTGAGCTCTCTCAAGAGAAGCCACCATCAGTACCAGCCACTCGTGTGCTCAGTCCACTATGGCTGAAGTCATGACATGCAAAGATCTTTCTATGCCAGGTCAATCCCAGTGATTTCTGACTCACTGCAGCTACAGCTTCCCTGGTGACCTGTTTTCCCTGGAGCACCAGCAGCATGAGCCAGATCTCAATAAGCAATCAGATGGGGAGATGTAGAGATGCAGAGATAGTGCTGGCACTATATATATAATATAGCTTCTGCTGTATTAAGGAGATGGATCCCAGCTGTCTCCTCTCATTCCCTGAAGTTCTCATTTTGACCCATCAGCACACGCACACACACGCCTTGTCCTCCTGCTCTCCGGGCCTGGGAAGAAGCTGTCTTATCAGTTGTCTGTTTAGCAAATGTAATTACAACTGATGGAGGGAAAGGTCTTAATTATATATCTTGCATATCATGTATGACACCAATGATTTTCGCTTACGAGGCATGACAGCAGTATTGCAATATTTTTCCTCAGGCAAAGAGCCTCATCAGTGGGCCCTGCTAAGTGGATCAGCTTTGTAAAATCCTTCCAAACACAGAATGCATCCTCTACAGGAAAAAATGTGATTGCTAAATGGACACGTTTTCCTTAAAACCAAGAAGCAGTAGCCATGCTTGGCTGCTAGGAGACCTCCTCACCCTGTTCTCCCCATATCCCTTGCACAGCTTTGGCTTAATCAGAGATGCTTGTCAGATTCTGCCATTGAAACTATGAAAAATAGTGTTTCCAGCCATCTGAGATACTAAGGATCCCAGAAATATTATGCAGTGTTTATTTTGCATGGAGCTTTATGCATTGAACCAATTGTTCCCATTCTTGCCATGGGGTTTCACTGGCTGAAGAACTAGAGAGCAGCATGCCCATTGCCTGAAGGAAAACCTACCCCTGCTCACACAGCCCGGCGCCTCGCAGTGCCCCATGCACACCCTCTGTTCCTGCAGTATACCTTTGTGCAACAAGCAGAGCGCTGCCAGAGCATCAAAGCAAGGCAGGGAGCAGTGGGGTTGGGAAGAGATACGGTGATGGTAACTGCTTTTAGGATTTATTTCCTTTCTTTTTTTCTTTTTTTTTTTTTTTTTTCTTTCCCCTTTGTTTCTTTTTGCCCATTCCAGGATATTTTCCAGAGAAAGCGGTGCTCATCTTTCAGCCCAACTGAGCAGCTCAAGGCTGAGGCTTTTGGAGCAGATGGAGATGTAATAGGAGAGAGGTTTTACAACCAGACCCACAGATCTAGGAGAAAATCAAAGGGCTGCCATACACTCTTGGGATAAGAAGACTCCTGCGGCCACAGAAAGTTCTAGGAGTCATCCAGCTGGGTCTGAAGACTGAAAGTCTCAAATCTGTCAACTCTTTCTGCTTAAAAGGAAAAGGGAAGGAGGCAGCACATCAGTGCATGGGTGGACCCTGCTAAGGGCTGTCTGATGCAGCAGCTGATATTTGGAATGACAGCTTCTGTGTGCATGGCTGCACAGCTCCAGTGGTTCCTCTGTCTGGCTGATAAATTCCTGCAGCATTAGCAGCTTCCTTTGGGACAATCCTGCTTTGAACTCTGGAGAGAGCCAGCTTGCAGGCGGCCCATTTTTCTCAGGAACGTTGGCAATGCGGAACACAGTTGTTTCTTTGCTTTCATGGAACCACAATTTACATAAATACAAGAGGCAAAAGCCACATCTGAGGAAAAAAAATGCTTTCGTAGATTTTAAACCATTGTTTCCTGTTGGGGTGTGATATCACCGTGTTCATATTTATCACTTCTGAGGAGCATTGGTGAATTTCCACAGTACTAAAGAACAGTCACTAACAGTAGGTGACTCAATTCCACGTTTGACTTTTCTAAAATGCTGTCCAAGCTAATGGGAAAAAAAGGTGGGCACCTGGTATCACTTTTATAATTGGGTTTTTCCATATGAGAATGGGAATTTTGTGAAGACTTGATTAAAAGGAGTGGCCTCCTATTCTCCTGCCACCCATCAGTCTGACTTGCACATGAATGCCAGCATGCTGTCATACATTCTCCTCTCTTGCGTGCTCCTCTCTGTGCAAGCACATAATTGCCAAGTCAGCGAAATTATCCGCAATACAAGGAGTCTGCTTGTAAGTAGCTGCTGATCACCTTCATTCTGCAAAGACTTGTGCTTGCAGAGCATGTGATAATACATACTGATTTCTCTCTTGTTATCTTTTTTCTTCAGAACAAAACTCAAGGAAGTTGCCCATGTAGGGAGACAGATGCCTCTGTGAGTACATTGGATTTGAGAATATCATGAAGCTAAATGAACATGTATTTGTGTGCTGAACGCTAGCAGTGCAGAATTGTAATGCTCACTCTTTTCATTTTCAGCCTTGTTCATGTCTTCCCATCCCTGAGGTAAGTCTGGTTTCTAAGCTACTGTATGTGTCTAAAACAGTACCAGCTGAGGTTACCACTGGGTTTAGTTATTTTCTTTGCTCTTATTTACTTCTGCTTTCATTAATGGGGACAGTATTTAACACACTGGTCGTGGCTGAGCACAGCATTTGCTGGATAGTGGTGGGGAAGCTGCCAGATGTCCTCTTAGCATTGCTGCAGCCAGAAGCAAACATCAGGCCAAAGTCCTGCCTGGGCTCACAAACCCAAAGCTATGGGTTCTTGCTTTGGAAATCTCCCACAGACCTTGTGCTGTGATTAGGTGCCAAAACACTTTGCAGACCTATAGGGCAGGGACGCCGTGCACAGGTGGCAGTTCTGGGTCTCTCCCAGCCCCATTCTACTCCTGTAAGCCTCACTGTACACATTATGATTGGGTGTTTTACAGCCACCCAGATTTCTTCTATCAGTTTTCAGGATAACCCAGAGCATGTCACATATCTGTGCAGTGTGTTGCCATGTAAAGACGTACACATTTCTTCTTGCTATAGATAAGCACCAAATGCATTCTAGCCACTTCCTATCTCTATTTCTTATATGTTCTTCATTTAACAGCCTGGCCACGAGCTGGCATGCTTTGTGGAAGGAACCGAGCACATGCTGGAGCACAACATGACTTCAAACATAAAACTTTTTCTGCTTAATCAGTCCTTCCAGATTCAACGGGATAGAAACCTCTGTGAAGTAAGACATTTCTTGTTTTTCTATATGTCTTTGTCTACCTTCTGCAAGAGAAAGGGTTCTTATAACTTGAGTATTTTGCGGCTGTTTAAGTCAAAATGTGTTTAAGATACTTTATTTATTTGTTTGTTTGTTTTAAGGCAGGAGGTAGATGTAGTAGCTGGAACTGGCATGAGGTGATAGAAAGCTGTTAACATTGGCATGGGAAACAAGGAGGAGGTCTCTGTGCCACTGTGTCCTCTTGCCTTCTCCAAACCCTGTTAGCATCAGCACCTTTAATCACAGAACTATGGGAAAGGGGCTTACTTTAAATTGTTTGTTCTGTTCTTCTCAGAAGATACCTCTACACTGAATTATCATAGAATCATAGAATGGTTTGGGTTACAAGGAACCTCAGGAATCATGAAGCTCTAACCCCCCTGCTGCCTGCATAATATAGGCACAATAGGCAGAGCCACTAACCTCCACATTTAGTAGTAGACCAGGCTGCCCAGGGCCCCATCCAACCTGACCCTGAACACCTCCAGGGATGGGGCATCCACAGCCTCTCTGGGCAGCTGTTTCAGCACCTCACCACTCTCATAGTAAAGAACTTCCCCCTGGATATTATTGATGTAGAAGTGTGGAATAAATGTGCAGAAGCCTCAGGGTGCAGGACAGGCAGGCATAGACATCCTTTTCTGGAGCATTAGTTCTAATTGAAGCTGCAATTTCCTCAGGGATGTTTGGGCACCAAACACTGCTCCGACCTGCGGCATCCTTGAACTTGAGATGATGCTCAGAAAAGCTCCTGGATCCACAGGATCCTTTTCAGAGGCAGCGAAGCATCCTTTATTTACATTCTGAGCAAAACAGTGATTCAGTGAGACAGAGGAGAGACTGATGCTGCAGCTCCTTGAAGCGAGCACTGAGCTCAGCAAGGGGGATGCTATCAGAGCCACGCAGCAGCCACAGGGCTCTGCTCTCACCCAGCTCTGCACCCTGCTGTTTTATCTAAGTACTTCATCTTTTTGTGTACAACCTTTCATAACCCAGATATTATTTTTCCTTCGACCACAGAGTCTGACACGTGGAAAAAAATGCGAGTACAAGACCAAGGGAACCGTGAGGACGTTTCTGGAAAAAATCCTGAAAACCTATCAGGAAATCCATAAATCTAGAGCTTAATTGTTTTAAAGGAAAGTTAAATAAGGTGAAATTCTGCAACAAGTAGCGGGGAAGGAAATATTATTTATTGTATTTATTGCCCATCTGAAAATTCAAAGGTAGAAATAACAACTGTTAAAATCAATAAAGCTGCTTACGTGAGCAACAGCAGGATTTGGGAGTCTTCATTTTAAGTGCTTCATACTCGGTCAAAGGTTTGAACATCCGAGTTTGTGTCAGTGGGTGTTGCAGTGCTTCTGCAAAGCTCCAGTCCAACTATTTCATTCATGTGAGATAGAACAGCAAAATGCATTTGTGCTTCTGAAGAACTTGAGCTGTTGCCCATTTCCCTCCCTGTCTCAAGTACTTCATTGCTGCAGAACTCCAAGGCTTCCATTTGTGCACGTTAATGTTCTCATGAGCCATTTTTATTTCATTCTAACCATTGTATAGCATCCAAAACATCTGAGGACTTCTGATACTAACAGAAGTTCTGTGTTTTCTATTCACATCAGTTCTACTTTTTGATATGATCTGTGCACCATGAGTAAGCAGCTTATCTTCTTTCTGGCAAGGCTGCAGACTTTCCTGCCCATAGCCGCTTCATTATTTCATTCAAGCAGTGAAGAACTCATGAATATCTTAACATACAAAGCAAGAGGATTACCTATGGTGAACTACAAGCTCTTAATGGGCTCACGTGTTTGGAACTTGTGGCTCACTGTTTCTTTCTCAGGACATACTTAATGCTTTGGAGATCTTTCTAATGTCATGAGCTCAGATATGCTCAACAGAACTGAGGCAAAAAGGCAAACCAGTGTCCAGTCAAATCACTTCTGCAGTATGGCAATGGGAAACTCTTGCAAAGGATTTAAAAAGCCAAGCCAAAATATCAGAAGATGCATCTACAGAATGCCTACTCCTATCCGCTCAGCTCCTCTCTGCTCCAAGTTCAGATGCCTGCAGGCCCCTTCTCCCTCTCTTTCTCATTTGGTTTGTGACAGAGTTGTGAAACTGCCAGATAAAAACAAAAGAAAACAGATCAATTGAGGTACTTAATTACTGTAACAAATAGCTTTTTCTGTTATCTCAATGATCTCTGTCTAACAGCTCTCTAGCAGGCTGTGTTGTACTACTCTCTCTGATAGAAAGGAAGTGACATGGAGACAGTGGAGGTGAAGAGGGTCAGGGGTTTGATATACAAGATTTGCAAGATAAGTTACATTGTTGAATAGTTTTACAATGGGTAATCGATTTTACAATGAGAAACCAACCCTGATTTTAGGAATGAACTCTTCATCCAATTAACAGTTCAAACCCATCCAGGTGCCCATGGCAAAGAGCATGCTCATTGTCAAACATGTGCAGATCGGTGTTTGCCTTGCTTCCATGTCTCACCATCAGTTTCCAATTTGCTTTAGGATTTCTGAGATAGAAGCCCTAGAATTCTGAGGATTCAGGAACAGGGGTGCCTGCCTTATCTCTGAACCTATTACATCTTCCTTCTGGCATCTCTGTCTTATTAGAGTTAACTGTTGGCAATGTACAGATCAATTCCTTATTCCAGACTGTCAAAACCTGTTTTGAAAGCACTTACTTAATTCTCCTGCAGGAAGCAATCCTGCAGTCCCGTGACACCAGTCAGTGCACAACACCTTCTTCGAAAGGTTTTGCTGCTGACAGCAGCCATCCAGATACCCATGCACAAGATCTGCAGTGCCATGGCTGTAATTTCTACCTTAATCTGGGTATTCATGTAGTAGCACGGTTGTTTCAAAACTTCTGTGCTGTCTTCAGTGTCCTACCCTCTACAGAGCACCATGATCTGCTGCCAGGCAAGTCCAAGACACTAGCAGTGTCAAAGACCTATTAAGCTGTCTCCAATGGCAAAGCATGGGAGAACATAGCTTTAGAAGGTACTTTTGGGGTGACTTGATCTTGGCTTTTTTTCTAAGCCTCTTGCACCCCTGTAGGAACAAGTCCGGTACATGTAATAGCAGGGGAAGGAGGGGCACTGGGCTGCCATTCAAGGGCTTTCCCACAGTAGATTACATCGCATTTTAAAGCAGTTTTATGTATTTGTATGATCTGTTTTCTCAATTTCGAATAGAAGATTTCCAGGGGTTTTATGTGCATCTCTCACGAAAACAACATAGTCACTATCTACAAAGTACAGCATCTTCATGGACGTGTGCTGTAAGCTGCACACCATGAGTCAGTTCAAACCACAGTCTTTTGTCTGACACAAACATCTGCAGGTACTCCTGAATGCTCATAGTACTGTTCAGAGATACTAGATAAATGGTGTTCCTGTTGGGGCACAGAAAGGACTATAGCTCAGCATCTGCATGGCTCAGCACCCAAAGGGATGGAAGGGCTGGAAAGAGAGGCCAAATGCTTCCCTAACACAACACCTGGATTGACACAATGGTTTTTCTTCCTGATTCAAATATTGCCCTTAAAAATCGAAGATGTTTACAAAAGAGTAATGGGTCTGAATTATTTCTGCTATCTTGAATCTAGCAGTGTAGTAATACACGAGAAAAAGGTTGGACTGGATGATCTTGTAGGTCCTTTCCAACCTTGTGATTCTATGAAAATTCAACACTTACACAAGGCTACAGTGTAGAATAAAGCGATAGCAAATAAGAACGTATTTTAAAAAATCTGTGTAAAATATATGTGAGATTCCTTTTTAGTCATGTCATCGTAGCCATCATCGAGAAGCTTCACAAGAAAACAGATGTCTTAGATTTATTTACTGCATTCATATCTTCGGCTTTTCTTTCGATAACTTTCAGAGTGAATAACTATTTTCCAGGAGTAATAGGTCAATGAAAAGCCCAGGAGTGAAGGGAGTTTCCCCTGACTCCCCACAAAATTGGAATTGTAAAGTAACAAAAGAAGAGGCAAATCATGACTTAAGAGATGCAGATAATGATCAGCCTACTTCTGACTTTGCGAGCAGCCTGTGGGAGAGATTTTCTGTATGACACCGACTTCAGGCAGGATATAAATCAGCCATTTAGATATATAAATGTTCCATGGTAGAAAAAGTGTCTCAGCCTCATTGTTCTGCTCTCCTATACATTTGACATCACAATGCTAAGTAAAATGTAAGAGAAAGGAAAACACAAAGACCTAAAGCATTCCTGTTGATACAGAGTATTTTTGCCATACATGTCGCACTCCAGTATTGCCATTAGAAATAAAGACTGTGGTGTTTGCAAGAGAGGAAAAGTGCAAAAATGCATTTGATTGTTATCATCTACTTAGAGGCCCAAACCCCTAAGGACCAAGAGCTCTGGTGAATCTCAGGATATTTTAAGAAAACCAGCATTTAAGACCCAACAGTTCCCTTCATCAGACACTGAAAGATGCAGGAAATGCTGCAGAACAGTTCTGGGTAACTGGAAAGGGAAAATTAAATGCTTTAAAGCATGGCATCCCTGCTCCTTGCAGAGTCTCTGGTATTGATGGGCCACGGAGAACAAGATGGGCAAGAAAAGCATAATTTTAAGCAGCTTTTGCCATGACCCTCTTACTTATCTGTGTGCAGCTAAGAAAAGCAGTGTATAGAGATGACACATTCTGAATATTTCAATATAGGATGCCCTTTCACATGGGATGCGAAAATGTTCAGAGAAATCTAGCAGGCTCCTTGGCTCAGATGGAAGCTGCTGTTCAGTGTTACTGTTTGAAACTGACCTTACCACCTGCTTGTCTTTGAGGCAATCCTTGGGACAGATTGGGAGAGCAGAAGATTCTAATGACTGCTGTGTATTCTGTCCTCTGTCAGCTGTCTCCGAGAGAGGTCCAGGAGCTGGAAAGGTCTTTGACACTGGAACAACCTTGCTGTGGGGAACTTGGAACCACAGTTTCCCAAGTAGTTAACTGAGAAATCCCCTTGCATGAGAGGAAACTACCAGCAAAGTGGAGCAGTGTGGGTGAATGCCAGCCTCATGGATGCAGACAGTAGGGCAATGATTTTATCTGGTACTTATTTGATACAAAGAATTGAGAAATAATGAGTGAAGAATACCTCTATTTGAATGTATACATGAGGGATGCACCTTCAGGTGTTCAACTATACTAAAGCCTGGTCTGGCAGGTTTTTGGTATCAGAAATGTTTTATTACAATGACATGTCCTACCAGAGATAATTTTCTTGAACACAGATAGCTTCAGCAATTGTGTGGCTGTTCAGGTGTAAAGGACCAACAAAAAATAGCCCTTGGTTTTCCATCTGTAAGAAGAGCAGGTCTACACTTTCATGGGTGCCCTCAGCTAAGTAAGTTGGAGCAAAATGTGAAATTTCACTCGTCAATTTCTGTGCCCACAAAGCCCAGGTTTAAGTGAATTCTTTAGAGGTACCTTTTCAATCAACACCAAGATGTCACTTGTAGAGACATGTTTAATCCTCTTAACATATATGAAAGAAAACCTGGCATAACGGTCACTCTTTAGAAGTACCATCTGATAAAAAAATATGTTGGCTCTGTAATGAGTTCTTAATGAGTTCTAATACAACATTTTTTATGTCCTTTAAACAGCAAAACACTGCCAAATAGTTCCATGGTTGTCACCCTTCTAGCTCTGTTAAGAAATGAAATTCTGTTATTGCCACGTGTTGGTATTATTTCCTGCTTTTGTTGATGTGGATCTACAATCATCCCTACCAAAGTTCCTGATCAACCTTTGTTGAAAATGTTTGGAAGACCATTTACTGCAGATTAATAAATGTGCATTAGAGTGACCAAAACCCATACTCAGAGAATAACAACTTCATCCTACCACATACTCTTTCCCAAAAAGGACCGTTCAGTCCCGTAATTTGGCTACATTTATAACAAAAAACCCACACAGACACCAGTAAAGCTTATCTAAAAGTCTACCAAGCCAGAAATCAATTCCAGAAGCAGCATCAAATCCCAAAAATATTTTGACAGTGAAAAGAAACAGCCTTGAGAAAGTCTTCACCTCGATGCTTTTCTGCCTGTGTTTGTGCTTTACCAAGTGCTGTCCTAACAACACGAGGCATGTTCACCACTGTACACCTGGCTTGATGTCTACCCTTCTAATTTGTAGTTTTTCTTTGTTCAGTCCCAGGCTTTCATGATTTTCAATATCAGACCGTGCAAACTTTCTCATCCTGACAAGTCATACAAACACAACAGTGATATGCAGGTGTGGTGCAATTGGATTGTTTAATAACTCAGATGTGCAGATTATAGATAATGATTAATTATGTGTAGCTTTCTTTTACAAGTTTCAAAACCATATATCAAACCTGACAGATAATCACATGATCGGTGGTTCGGTAAGCAAACTTAGATTAGGAAAGCTACCTTCTCCTGCTTATAATACCTTTCATAGAATAGTCCAAATATCAGTGTAAGAGAATCAACTCATGCCTCTGGAAACTTGTGCATGTCTCCAAACATCTACTTCCAGATCCCAAACACAATCTACGATAGAGCTCTAGGAATCAGCCCTATGGTGCCTGATAACTCATCTTTTCTCACAGGCCTCAAATTCATTGCAACACATCACTGATGTGTGGCTCAGTCTCCACTGCATCTGTATCAGTGCTGTCAGCCACAGGTATGGAGGGGATGTTTTTCAGGATGTAGCCCAACTGCGTTTGAAAGGCAGTAGTTGTACAGACAGAAAACCTGAATGCATCTAAGAAGTCACAATGTCTGAGAACAACAAGGAAAATGTGCAAAATAGATATGACAAATCCAAAAGCCAAACCAAGCAGGACTACATGATGCAACTGCATAATGCAATAGATCCTCCTGGAAACTGTGCTACAGCACATGGAAGGCAGGAAGGTGATATGAGACAATGAGCATACCTTCACCAATGGCAAGTCCTGCCTCATTGACCCAGTGGCCTGCTTTGGTGGTATAATTACATCAGTGGACAAATGAAGAGCCAGTGATGGAATCTACCTGGAATTCAGTAAGGCCTTTGACATGGTTCTCCATAATATCCTTCTCTCTAAATTGGATATAGGTGGCTTTGGCAGGAGGAATGTTTAGTGCTTGAGCAGTGGGCCCAGGAGAACCAACTTCATGAAGTTCAACAAAGCCAAATGCAAGATTTTACACCTGGATCGTGTCAATCTCCACTATCAATACAAGCTGATGGACGAGAGGACTGACCACAGACTTGTAGAAAAGGACTTAGTGGTACTTGGTGGATGGCAAGCTGGACATGAGCCAGCAGTTGTGCCCTCACAGTCTAGAGAGCCAGCTGTATCCTGGGCTGCATCAAAAGAAGCACAGCCACCTACTGTGCTAGTGAGAGCTCACCTAGAGCACTGTGTGCAGATATGGAGTTCTCATTACCGGGAAGAGACAGACCTGTTGGAGCATGTCCAGAAGAGGGACACAAAATCAGTCCAAGGGACTGAACACCTCCCCTGTGATGACAGGCTGAGAGCTGGGTGTGTTCAGCCTGGAGAAGAGAAGGCTCCAGGAAGGCCTGAGAGCAGCCCTGGAGAGTCTTAAAGAGGGCTATGAGAAGGAAGGGGACAGATTTCTTTAACAGAGTCTGCTCTTATAGAATGAAGGGAAATGGTTCCAAACTAAAAGAGGGGAGATTTGGATAGGTTATAAGAAAAAAGGTTTTTTATGATAGGGGCACAGGTTACACAGAGAGGTAGTGGCTCTGATCCAGGTGTTCCTGTTCACTGCAGGGGATCTGGATCTGGGCCTTTAAAGATCCCTTCCAACTCAAACAACCCTATGATTCTATGAACTATAAATTACTGTGTCACATAGCACCTGTTGGCACAGTACAGCGAGTTTGCACTGGTTCACAGACCTGGGATGAACTGAAGGGTTACTGGGATGTGTGCTGGAGATGGCAGAGTTTAATGAAACTGTGCAAGGGACCTGGCATACCCTGGGGCCAGACATGGCAGTTTACTTTTACAGGATGTTTGTTTGCTATGAATTCAGGAGTGAATTTCACATAGGGTTAAGTTTTGGCTAGCAAAAAGCTCCCTATTAGTCAGGCCCTGTTGGCAGGGAGCATGATGTGGGTGAGTCCTGATAGCAACAGGTAATATTAGCTTCAAGATTTACAGAGACAAATTGTGAATGTGAGCACACAGGAGTGTAAAAAAGTTGTTTTTAGGCCATTCTAAGGGTATTTGTTGCTGTTCTGCAAGCTATGATTATTGTTACTTATTTCTACGAATGATTCCCCTGATTTGGTAACTGAAAGTTATGTGTATGTAAGTGCATATACAGATTAATAAGCACATTTACTAGCCTCACGCACATACATAACCAAACACATCCCCTTTATTAGGCTGCAGAATTCTCATTGTTAAAAAATGAACCCTGCAGATAATACACGACGTCCCTCTTGTGACCAAGGGATGCTATAGCAGCTCCTGGAAGTTCAAAAAAGACACCCAAATTCAGGACCAGCGAAGAAAAAATCCCAACGAGATGTGCTTAAACATCAGATCCCTGCAGGGCAAAGAAACAGGTTAAATTACAGCTCTGGATTTTGTTGTTGTTGTTTAGTGGCCATTTACTCCATTTGTGTAGCACAGAAAGAAGAATCAATAGAAACATGACTGATGGTAGCCCTACATTCTTCTCAGGCCACGCATCTCTTCTTCCACTGTCCGTATATTTCCTTCTCATCCCTCCCTGTGACCAGCAGGTCCTTGTTCAGCCATGCTGGATTCCTGCTTACTCCACTTGATTTCTTATGCTGGGGAATGGAGAGTTGTTACACCCTCAGAAAGGCGTCCTTAAAGAGCTGCTCCCTTCCTTTTGTCCCTAAGAACAGTTTCCCAGAGGATCTCATCCAATAATTCATTAAACAGCTGGAACTTCACTCTCTTGAAGCTCAGGGTCTGTCCTCTTTGCCAGGCCAATATTCCTCTATTGATAGATTTCTGGTGCCCTGTTTGCAGTATAGTGGATACTTTTATACCCATTATCAGCTTTTTCTGAAAGACAGGTTTAAGCAGTATATGTATTAAAAAATGAGAGAAGAATGTACGTACTTCAATTGCTCAAAGCATAAAAAGGTAGAATTATAACATGGTTATAATGGCTGCTAACGATTTGTGCCTATTTATGTAAATAAGCAATTGCTTTCGTTATTATTTCAGATTCAATGTGGAAACATTTACAGAGCTTGGGTAAGTTCTGCTCCTGAGGCAGTGTCTCTCACTGCCTGCCTGTGAAGCAGCTGGTGTCCTGTAGGAGCTCACAAGCCCCACAGCAAGCATGACATACTAACCTACTTTTTGAGTATGATTGCCAGTTGCTACTTCAACCTGCTCAGTTCAGTTTTAAATCGCTAGAACTGCATTGTTTGATTGTATGAAGTTTGAGTGTTTGGGTTTTAAGGGGAGGATGGCAGTAAAGTAGCTGTTTCCAGTACATGAGTCTTCCTAAAGTGTTTCAAACCAAGAGCAATAAAGCAGTACTTATTTGCCTGAGCAGCTACAAACGAATCTACTTATTGCTGCAAGGAGGTTGTTTTGTGAATCTTCACCAAAAGCCTGGCACTGTTGGCCTTTTCCCTCCAATGTGATCTTTCAAGTATTCAGAAAGGCAAGCGTGCAAACATAACTACCCTTCGGTTATGGGGAATATCGCTGCTGATTAAAGCACCCACAGAGTACATTACAAAGAAGCACTGGGGAGAATATTCCCATTAGCATCGTAAGCTTGAGGTGAGGGCAGAATATCTTTCTGTAAATCTGCCTTCAGGAGACACAACTGCAGGATGAAGGCTAAGCCCCACTTTGAGCAGTTGGATGACGTGAGCAACTCAGTCATCGGGTCAGAGAAGGAGGGCATATATCCCTTCCTGCCTCTTAAGCAGGAGATGAAATACCTGGGGACACACGCAGCAGCTCTGTGCAGAGCACCTGCTTTATACCTGAAGATAAACAGAAGGTAGAAGCTGCTGGTGTGCGCCCATTTCTGTGCAATTCTGACAGATCCAGAACTGATGGGTGTTTCGTTTTCCATACGTATCTGCAAGCATTTTATTGCAATTATGTGTAATAAAATGCATATGATTCTGTATCACTCCCCACCCCCTTCGCACACACACCCCTTTGTTTTAAGTTAGATTAGATCAGAAGAAGAAACTCATGTACCCAGTCTCAAAGCTTTATCGATATCCATCTTTAAGTATGTTTGAACCTGTTCCCGTGCAGCAGCCCCAAAGGCTATTGGCATTGCACCAAGAAACCCATGACTGGCCGATCTAGATACGAGCTACAAATCCCCATTAATCTCTGTTTACAATCCATCCTCTGTTACTGTCAGCAGATGGTATTTCTAGAGCTAACAGTGCTTTTTGGTAGCAGGACCAGTTTATACACCAGGAACAACAGACTTGAACCAGAACTCAGAGTTTGGTCTTATCTCTATGATGTTACAGAGGTTTATTATTGCTTAATTATTGCACCGTGCAAGAGCCAGATCCGTCCTGAGCGTTTTGTAGCAGCCATTAATAAACATCGGATAACTCAGATGCTGCAGTGATCCCGAAGGAATGCTGATTAGTGTGATGCTGTACATCTGCACAAACAAAACCTGCTGCTTATTACACTTTAGGTATTGAATCAGAGGGGCACTTTTGCCAGCAGAAATCCAAAGCCTCAAGCGAGGCGGCCGCACCTCCTGTCAGTTCTGGGAGCCACGTCTCTCCATGTGGAGGAATCTCAGTATCCCCCCCAGCTGGGAGAAATAAATACTCCTATTGCTTTAGAGTGGGAAATGGGAGAGCACAGAGAGCAGGTGGCACACAGGGAACGCCCCCCAGCGCCCCCCGCCCGCCCATTTTAACAGCGAGGCGAAGCGCGCCGGGCCTGAAATGGCGCCGTTGCGTCACGTGCTGCTGTTTTGGCGGGGCTGGAGCCGCGCCTGCGCACTGGCGTTGTGTGCTGTGCCAGGGCCGGGCCCGCGTCGGCTCCTCCCCTCCCTCCGCTCCTCGGCCGGCGGCGTGGGCAGGGCGCTGGGCTGGCTGGGAGCTTTGGGGCTGCTCTACCACCCTGCCCGTGCGAGGAGCCGCGTGAGGAGGCGGTGAGCTGCGGGGAGGGGAAGGGGGCTGCGGGGACTCCGTCTGGGAGGGGAAGGAAGTGGGCGTGAGGAGCGGTCCCCGGCCGGGCCTGCTGAGGACCCTCGTCTCCAGGCGGCAGTTGGCCCTCACGGCGGGGCGTGGGATTCAGGCCTTTGCCCTCTGCCCGCCCGGAGTTATTGCAGCAGCCTGACAGGAGCTGCGAGACTGCGGGAGAGAGCTCTGTAAAGAGCGGTGGGGCTCTGGATGTGTCGCTGAGTAAAACCAGGGAAGCTTTGGGATTTGTTCGCAGTTGGGAAGAAGGGTGTTCGGATATTCAGATGAGAGCTGCTTTATTTTTAAAGCGGTGCAGTAGTCGAACTCGCATAGCTGGACTTTGCCACCTAGATAGCGCTCAAGTGGCAATACAGCTGTGTTTCTCCAGTTAGAACTAATGCAGATGCTCGAATACAACCAAATGCTGTTGTTTTTAGGTCTCCAAGGCTTTGTCATAAGCGTATTTTAAAGTGATAAGTCCCCGAAGAGACAGCTGAGGTTGAGAAAGATGAGGATTGATTAAACAAACCAATCCAGCTCAGAAGCAGAAATGCTCCCTGCCCCCACCCATAAAAAAGACTGCTGTGTCCTAAATGAAGGAAAGGCTTAATCTTGGACTTCGCTGCACTCGGTGGGTGGATCTTTGGAGTCTTAGGCTTAAAATACGTTTCTGATCTCCTTTCTGTACTCTGTCAGTAGTCAGCAGTTCAGCCCTTCGCTGCGTCACCAGTCTCAGCAGCTCTCTGGCACTGCCTGCATGCAGTAGCTGCTCTCGTTTCCTAGGCAGGCCCCAACGGTCTGAGAACGATCACATTCCCATCAATTGCCAGAAGACTTTATTAACATGGCAGGTATTTCAGCTGGTAAGGGTAGATCTATAAACCGGTCTCCAGTTTTTATTCCTAGCATCTCTTATTAAAAATCTATTTTATGGTGTTTTATTTTCTCAAGTCCAATTGAGCCTTGGTGTTAAAAAAAAAACTGCAGGTGGGATCTAATTTGAGAAAGCAGTTATTTCTTTGTGACCTGAATGTGTGATATGGGTTCTTTTTCTTTATTTTTTGCAACTGGTATTTTAGCATGGGAAACTGTGAACAGCTGCTGGCTTAACTGAGCCATTGCCTACCACTTCTTGGGATCCCCTGCTTGGGACCCCTTATGGTGGGAGATTCTGCAAGTCTTAGTTTTAGTAGAAGTTTATGCTTCTGTTACCAGGAGAAGCTGAAGAAACAGCTATTGAACTTGAACTTTTCAGGATCCCTGCTGATAATGTGGATTTGGGTTTGTTTTGGTAGGATAACATGTCACTGTGCAACTGACTGCAACAGCAGTATATTGAAGTCAGAAGAGTTTATAGTGGAAAACAGCTGTGTAAACGAGTGCACCTGTATTTGATATTCTGCTCTGTGTAAGTGGGGTGTGATTTGACTTGCTGGACCTCATCAGTTTATCAAGTATTTCAACTCTGCTGCTGCTGTTTATCTATAGTAATAATTTGGGTAGCTAGAGCAGCTCTGCTGGAGAGGAGCTTGCTTTGTGAGCAATTACTTAGTGTGTAGTTAGTAGGAAAGATTCAGCTGTTAGAAGTAACAAGTTTAAATCTTTGTGGTATGCAGAATACTAAAATCCAGAGTTCAGCATAGATAGAAGGGTAGGTTTTTATTTTTTGTTATCCTGATGACGATCAAAATGTTTGTGTGAGAAGGGTTCAGTTTTGAGCGTGTTTTTGTAGGAATCAGATCTGTGAAGTGCTTGGGTATAAAGCTTTCAGTGACTGCTTATGGTGAAAGACACTGGAACACAAACTTCTCTGTCCTTCAAGTATTAAAAACAAGCAGAATGAGGGGATATAAGGGGCTGTTAAAATAAATGCCCTGATATGGTAGTTGGTAGACCTCCTAGGTGAGGCAGTCTGTCGCTGCTTCCTGAGAACTTTTAAACAGGGAGGAGGAGGATGCAGGCTGAGTGATTTGTTATTGATGGACTGCAGCTCATGGAGTGCTCTTTGCTGTGTGTCTGTGTGCCAAGGGTTGGACTGGGTGGTGACTTCATGCTGCTGGCATGGTTGATGGTAGGAAGCTGTGCCATGTGGTAGAAGGGAATGCTTGCATTTAGGTCATCTGTCACATGGATCCCTGGGATGATAGTCAGCCTTGCCACGAAACAGAAGAAGGCAGAAAAAGCATTTTCTGGGTTGTTTTTTTTTTTTTTATTATTCCCTGTTTTCCACAACTCTTAGATTATTATAACAGGCAGTGTTGTCAGTCACTATTAATAGTAACCATAATGCAAATATTGAAAGCATGCTGATTACACTGAACTATTGACAATGTACAATGAAAGTGCAGTTGCAAGACTTGTTTCACATCAGTTTTGTGCTTAACCTGACCTCAAAGTTCTATCAGTAACAGTATTTGTAATGTGAGACAAGTTTCCTTGGGTTAAGTTGATTCCTCAGAAACCATTCTAGTAAGCAAGAAAATGTTTAAATCGGTATCTGTACTTTCCTATTACATTTGTATGGGATGTATTATTAGTTGTTTGTTTTAATTAAAAAAGATTTTCATTTTTTGGCATTTCATCTGGACAGGAGAGGAAAGCAGACAGATGGTTCAGAGTGCCCCATGGCTGCAGCTACATCAGTTCATTCGTTTCTTGCCTGTTGTCACTTGGAAGCATTCTTCAGGTAAGAAAGCTACTTTGAAGTACTCCATGTGGTTTATAAGCTTACTCTGAACTAAACTTCTGCACAAAATCTTTGTTACATCCAGTGTTTTCTTCTCTCAGTTGTCGTTTGTGTTTTGTTCACATGTCATTATAAATCTACCTTTTGTGTTAGATACTGAAAGCACTTCTGCAAATGAATGTGATTTGTATGTGCCATGCGGAGTTAGGAGGCACATGGTTAGTTGTTAGAAGGCACGTGCTTAGCAGGGTACATGCAGTACCTGTAGAATCTATGTGCAATACAAGGCCACCGTAAATTACAAAATTCTCCAGGTGTGCACACACTTCTGTAAATGTAGATCAACTCTAATTACAAACATGATTATACAGGTCTTGATTTTCTTGTGTGTGTGAGTTGAACGTTATTTGCAAGGTGTTTAGCATTTGAGTTTGGTTTTGCTTAAAAGATAGGGACTGCTTCTCTTGTTATGTTTGTATTTAGAACATGTACCGTGTCTGTTTTAAACTATAAGGCTGATATTAACTGTTGTTTTTAAAAGATGATGTTATTACTTATGACTCAGGAGAATCTAAAGCCTGATGTCTCTTTTTTTAATAACAATTAGAAAGTTTAGCATTAAAAATCTACTAGGAATCTCATTTTTGGTTGAAGATGCAACTTCAAAAGCATCCTAAAGTTGTAACGTTGTTCAGTTTTTAAATCTGCATTTTCATTTCAAACTTAGCATAGTTCAACCAAGTGGGTGTAGCTGTTCCTATGACCTTCCATTGAAATTTCTTCAAATACTGTCCAATGGATAAAAGGTTTTGAAGGTTTTGGGTACACCTTCCTATAGCAGACCAAGATACTCTTTCTTACTATTATTCAGAGTGTCTTTTTTGTATGAGCAGATGGGAGTATATTCATACATCATCAGTGTCTTTTTTTTGCATATAAAGTTTAATTAGCCATGATAACTTTACTGTTGTGTTTACATTGATGCAGTAAGCACACTTTTGCGGTACAACTGAATAGCATTTGAAACCAAAAGTCCTTAACTTTTACAGTGCTAGAGAGTTATATCTTTAGTTATTGTCCACAGCTGGAAAAAAAAAAACACCACAATGTTTGTTATCTAGATGCCTAACTTCCTACAAAAATATACAAATCAAGAATTCAGAAGTGTTTTCTTGCTGCATAGAAACACTGATGTGGCTAAAACTGTAGGTGCTGCTAAATCTAGATTTATGCTAACACATGCATCTTTCCATTAGTTAAATGATAGTTGTTAGATGACCTTTGGTAGAACTAATTTCCTTTCCACTTTTGTTGTTCTGCTGCCATATCTGCCTTACAGCACAAAGTGTACTATTCCTCTCAGTCTTGGTTCCAAAACTGACCGTAGTCCTTCCCATGGGTCTCCCAAACTTTGCAGAACAGTTTTGTTTCTTTGGTCAATGGCTTCGCAGGTCAGTTCATCTTTTGGGACCCATCCCTGCCTTCTGGTTAAGGAATCCTTGCACACATACAGGATGACTCAACAGTGGGATGGATGTTCAGATACCAAAAAGGTGCTGGTAACTTGACAGGAACTTCCACATTCTTTGGAGGTATGTGTGCATGTAAATGTCTCATTGACTACCATCCCGATTGTCACGTGGAGCTATTATTTACTTCAATTAAGTTCTGAAATAGAAACAAACATAATCTCACATACTTTTCCTCATTCAGGTACTCAGAACAAAATGGGCATTTACAACTTCACAGTGAATGTTAGGGCTTCGTGTTTGGTGAAAACTTTGTTGTAGATAACTCGTGGAACTTCTTGCTGACTTTACGTTGTCCTACTTTGCAAGATGCAATTTTGCTGTACTAAAAAGTACTGCAGTACTAAAAATAAAACTTGCAGAATTACCAGTTTTAAAGGGATGTAGTGACAAGGACAAATTGTGGCTGTTTTCTGTTGCTGAGAATATGTGTATTATGTGTACCGTTTGTACCTTGTCACATCATTTAGCTCTTTGGATATACTGAATCTCATCTGTAGTCAGGCCTTTGGGTTGGGGGAGTGGTGGCATTTCTGGGAGTTTTCCTATGTCAGAACCTCTTTGTGGGAGCTAAAGCTGCACCTTGTGATGCTCAAAAAGGTTTTTAAAAAGGAAGTGAACTTATTTCTTCTTTTCAGGACTTAACATTTTACTGAGATCTTATAGATAGGCATCAGAATAGCAGAAGCATAGAAATGCTTCTAGGCAGCAGTATTTGTTTAATTTTTTTTTTTTACCTCTGCCCCAGTTTTAGAAAGTAGCTGTTCTTTTCACTGTCTTCAAAGGAGAGAGGAGGGAAAAAATTAGAAGGTAGTTGACTCAAACTAAACTTAGCTCAGCTACCAGTAACTGAAAGAGAGAGTATGTATTATGTAACTGTTGATTACTACATCCACTTGTAATACTTTGGAATGCCTGTTCTCTGTGTGACTTAAAGATCTCAAAAGTCATAAAATGTTGTCACATAGACAGCAATTTGAATTATCATGTAGATGATAATTAGATAGTAGCAAAGTATTTATTCATGCTGAGCTTTCATCTTCATTACATAAGCAGTACTGATGTAGAAATACTGCTTTGTTTTGAAGCAGGGTATGTTGAAATGTATGCATGCCACTCATCACTTTCTGAGTTGCAGCCTTTTCCCAGTTGTTATGTAAAGCATGTGTCTATTCAGGGAAGGACAGATCCAGTTATTAAATAAAACACAGTGTTAGTAGCTTATTTCTCTGTGGGTATTCCTTGCTTCTGTCATAAATGTAGCCGTGAAGAAACTAAGGTGAAAATTTCTGAAGACTGCTGGAATAAATTCCTTGGTGGTTGAGATGGTTTGTTAGGTCAAGTATTAGAGAAGCTGGTCATATAAACAGCTCTAAGTTGTGTAGGTTCTCCTTCCCCACTTCTTGAAGGAGGCATGTGCTTTCTTTTCATAAGAGTGGACTGTTACACTTGTATTTGTAGCCTACAGATCAGGATGTGTCAGCTGTGGAAGATAGCAGAATTTTTGACAAGGTGGTCTGGCTTTTGGTGGGTGTTCCTGGGTTGTGTTATTTTTTCCTGTCATAATACTCATAGTATATGAGATACTAAAAACCTCCACCCTCAATCTCAAATACATGCAGTGCATCTAACTTCTACATTTTGGGTATTTAATATACTAGAGTCAGAACAGTGTTTGAGTTGCCCTCTCTTAAGAGCTAAGAACAAATGCTTGTACTCTTCTTAAGCACAAGATAATGCAGGTATATGGGATTTCTAATATCCTCTCAGAGAGAGCAGAGACTTGCATTGGGTAGAGGCCAAGGGTTAGTGTAGTGTTATGAGATGGATATTTCCTGTGTGCATGGAGCGGCGATCTCTGAAGGCCTCACTCATGCTGTGATGTGTGGCCCTTAGGAGCAAAAAAGTATGTAAGCCATGTGGAGCAGGTCAGTAGAGGTCAGTAGACTTTACAGCTGCCTGAGAATTGTGACAAACCAAAGAACTCAAGACGAGGGATAGAATAAAACAAAATGTGAACATCAGACTGAATTTGTGAATATTTGAAATTTACCAGATCTTTATTCTTATTGCTGCTCTTTTTTTTTTTTTTTCTTTCTGCTGGGCATGTTTGGAAATGCATTGGAAAAAATTGAATGAACTGGAATAAGAATTAGAACCAATTTTATTTCTTAAAGTTTCTTTATTTAATGCTTAAAGAGAGGGGAGATATAACATTGAGTTGAATCCCAGAGAAAGCATGCTGCAAGGGTTGTCATAGAAAGGCAGTTCAATTAGAAATAGACGTGTTCTGTTGATTTGTGAGGAATGCATGATAAAGTAGTGCAAAGTTTCCCTTCAGACTGGTTGCAAATAGAGATCAGGCTGAACATGTAATTAGCAGAACCTTTGCGGAAGGGTCCTCAGCCCCCAGTGTAAATTGGAGCAGCTCTTGAAACAGTTAAAACTGTTATTGAGGATTAACTGCAGAGTAGAATTCAGTCTTGAATAGATTTAGGTAGGCTGCCTGGTGTCAGAATAAGAAATCAAAACTCTTCCTGCTCTTCTCTAATCTCTGTTTCAGTTCAGATGACAAAGGTTGTTTGGTGGAGTAGTGCACTTTGCTGTGTTGTGAGATCACTGTCTTATGTGCCAAAAAAAAGCCAGCATGGGAATCTCACTTCTTGTTTTGCTGAGCAGCCTCTGCAGTATGTTTTTGCTATTAGTTGTGCAGACCTTTTCTGTGTTTGGCAGCTGTTTTGGTTTTTTGTCTTTTAAGAAGTCTGTGAAGGAGGTGAGCAAAACTACTGAACTGAATTCTTCTGGAGGCACACGTGTTATAAAGTTTGTTTTTGCTTATAGGAAGTTCTTGGGAATTGGCTTCTGTAGATGATAGAGTTCTTGTAGTCTGAGATTAGCTTCAAGGTATGTAATTTGCTCTTACTAAAGTAAATTGCTCTTAAATACTTTTTCTACAAAATTAGGAAACTTGTTTCTTAATTTGTTTGTAACAGAATGAAGTCGTATAATTTGTGCAAACAATTGGTGTTGAGAAGCAAGGTCCTTGCTCACGTCTATATGCTAGACATTAACACATGGACATGAGTTTTTAGTGGCAGAAATGGTAGGTTAGTAACATGGTTTATTTATCTTTTGTGTTTTCCCTGTCTTTATTGTCTGTCTTCCCTAATTTCTTTATTTTTCTAGAGATCTACTATATGTGAGGACTTTCAAGAGACTTGTACAGTTTGAATACATTGGATTGGTTCAGTGCCTGAAACCTTCATGATGAAGAGAGCTAGGCAGGATGTTATGGTTGAAAATGCAGTTCCTCAAACATCACAGGAAAACAAAAAACAGAAAACTTGCTTCTATGGGTCGGCCTTTAGTGAGTCTGACCCCCATGGCTCAATAGACTGGGGAAGCCTTCCACACCATGTTATTCTGCGCATTTTCCAGTGTCTACCTTTGGTAGATCGAGCAAGGGCATCGTCCGTCTGTCGAAGGTGGAATGAAGTTTTTCACATCCCAGATCTCTGGAGGAGATTTGAATTTGAACTCAACCAGCCAGCTACTTCTTACTTAAAGTCTACTCATCCTGATCTAATTCAGCAGATTATCAAGAGGCACGCTGATCATCTGCAGTATGTCAGCTTCAAGGTAATGTCTTGGATGAATGGAAGCTTGTTTTGTCACATTGCTCTGCATCATGTATGCGGCTTCTCTGCATACAGAGAATCAAGTCAGATGTGTTTTTCATTCAGGTGTTATTCCTGGAAAGTGTTATATCTAAAAAGACAGCTGCTGGGACAACTTGTTTTTCACACATGCTCACTGTTTCTTTCTGATTTCTACACTCTAGTCGCTACATAGTAAGGAAAGATCTAACGTTATGTGGTACTGCACTGAAGATTGAGTTATGTTTTTCAGAATATACTGTGGAGTTTCTCTGTGCCAGTGTAGGTGGCAGTTTTAAGAACTCAGCAGATTTGTTGTGTGGATAAACATTTCTTACACATGATGAATTGGAGGTAGCGAACTGAAGCCTTATGTGTGTAATTTTGCAAAACTGTCTGTACTGTGAAGAACAACTTGAGATTTTAAAATTCATCTGAGCAGGGGAGAGATGTTATCCATGTATACTCAGGTACTCATGTGCTTGATAAGTAAGGATGTAATGAAGTAACAGTAACCTTGGTTTAAAGGAAGGTTATATTAGTAGTCTCAGGACTGCATAAACTTGTTCTTATTTAATTTGATTACTTGTCGTTGGTTTACTAATAATTTATATGAGAAGATAATAGTTGAAATTGCATTTGCTTTGTTAATAGTTTATAGCCACTTGTTAAGAGGAGGTGGTCGTATCTGTGAAGGAAAAGCAGAAGAAAGAACTGATGCTTTAAGCTTGAATAGAAATCTGAAGCTGCGTTTTATCAGCAGTGATAGGAGTTTGACATTTGGAGATCCGTGGATGATAAGTTATTAAATATCTATTACTTTTGCACATCGGGTAACAGATGATAATGAACTGGCAATCTAATGTCTGTTTCTGCAGCTTGTGCCCTTTTCCAGGCACTTAAAAGTACATCTCACTTCTTCAGGTATTGAAGCTGTCTGTCATCTCAACTATTAAAAAGGAGGAACGCGAGATGAAATGGTGATTTGTCCAAAGTTCCTCACTGATCTTACAGATGAATGGGGAATCAGTTCATTACTCAAGATGCAAAGCTTTCCCCCATGCAGGCAAAATGGTTTAGTTTGCTGAGGATGCCTAGACCTTCGCAACATTTTTTCTGCTCTAAAACTCTGGAAATTGTACTTAAAATACATATGTACTGTTGTTGATCCTGCTGGTACTAGTTACAGTTATTTGGATAGGCATGAGCTTATTTGATAAAAAAGCCTGGATTTATGCTGTCTGTTCGTATTGTGAACAGCTAAAATCATACTTGGGAATATTTGTTTACTACTGACCTTCCTGAAGTCTTTCTTGTCTTGGAATTTCTAACTATTGTTCCTTTCTTGTCTTTGCCTGATGCAGTGCAGCTTGAGTGGTCATGGACCTTGTGTTCTTGGCTGTCAGTGATGCTATTTTCTGAAATATAGCAAAGAATGACTTCATGATTTTTAAATTGCTTTTATAGGTTGATAGTAGTACTGAGTCAGCAGAAGCAGCCTGTAACATCCTTTCTCAGTTGGTGAACTGTTCTATCAAGACACTGGGTTTGATTTCTACAGCAAAACCAAGCTTCATGAATGTCTCTAAGGTACTCTATTCTTTTGCTTTTAATAAGGCATAATTTGGAGACCATATTTCAAGAAAAAATAATTTAAACAATGATGAGCAAATATTCTTTACATAATAAAGGGGTTACCTAAGTAGTAATTATTTCTGATGTTTTTATGTTTGAAAAACCTAAAGTTTTGGTGAAGTTTTTTATAGGACTTTTTTTTCCCCCTCTTTCAATTCATCCAAACAGGCTCACTTCGCTTCAGCACTGACAGTAGTTTTTGTAAACTCCAAGTCATTATCATCAATCAAGATAGATGACACACCACTTGATGATCCTTCTTTGAAGGTTCTTGTTGCTAACAACAGCGATACTCTAAAACTGCTTAAAATGAGCAGCTGTCCTCACGTATCACCTGCTGGTGAGTAGCAAATATGCATGAAAAATATAGTAGAAAAGCAACATAAAACAGTAGTTAAGACCTACTTTTGAAACAATTATTTATGTACCATATATAGACAGTTTATATGAATGTGCAACCTTGTAAATTTAACTGACGTTTTGTGGGAATATATGTGCACAATTCCAGATGAATGTATTAGTTACTGATGGGTTGAGGGATGTGAAAACAAACTGTTTTACAAAGTGCTGTGAGTTTAACTTACTGAGCAAGAAAAAATGTTAACGTTTTAAAGTTGTATTGATAAAAACAGAAGGAGTAAGTAAATTTTCAAAACTAGTAGTAAAAGAGTGAAAGTCTTTCAGTTTCTTTAGTGTCCTTCTGTATCCAGATCTAGTTCCATGAATTTGCTCATTTAAGTATTGTTTGGCAAATGGTTGAGTCTATTGAAAGGCTCTAGAAAATACAGGCTTGATGGAAAGCTCAAAGGACCTTTGAGTCCCTTCTCAATTTCCTTTCTCCTGAAACCCTGTAGCAAAGTAAGGGGAATGCTGATTTAGTCTTTTTCCTGTATTCAGTATCCAGCAGCCACAAAAGGCAATTTAATCTGTGAACCCTGTTCCAGCAGATGAAGAGTGGTGTGTTATTTGTCTTAGCTCAGAGGAAGTTTTTGTTATAGCTTAGCTGTTAAACTTAGCTGCTGACGTTCATTTAAATAGAGCTCTCAGATAAGTGCTGGAAGAATGAGCTCTGGGGAAGGGAACAGTGGCAAGTTTGGCTGGTTCTTACCTGATGTTGCTGTTAACTATTTGTGGCCAGAACCCCATGAAAGGACATTCTGAATTTCTATCATATTTTGTTGTTTGGGTTTTTTTTTTTGTTATAGGCATGAGCATTCAAGCCGGTAGACATAGTGCTTGCTTGAGCTTTGCAGCACATTACTGTGCTTATGTTCACTTTCTGTTTCACAGAGTAGTTTGTTTTTTGTTTCTCAGGAGTTCTTTGCGTTGCTGACCAGTGTCATGGACTTAAGGAGCTGGCTTTGAACTACTACATACTGAGTGATGAACTGTTGCTGGCGCTTTCAAGTGAAAAACACGTGGACCTTGAACACCTTCGCATAGATGTTGTGAGTGAAAATCCTGGACAGGTTGAATTTCACACTATTAAAAAGCAAAGCTGGGACGCTTTTGTTAAACACTCCCCCAAAGTCAACATTGTGATGTATTTTTTCCTATATGAAGAAGAATTTGATGCTTTCTTCAGAGAGGAAACCCCTGTTACACACCTTTACTTTGGTCGTGCAGTAAGCAAAGCAATGCTAGGTCGTATTGGCCTGAATTGCCCAAGGTTAATCGAGTTGGTTGTGTGCGCTAATGGACTTCAACCTTTGGATGATGAACTTATTCAGATTGCTCAGCGCTGTAAGAACTTAACAGCAATGGGACTTGGGGAATGTGAAGTAACTTGCAGGGGTTTTATTGAATTTGTGAAGGTGTGCGGAGGTAGGCTCACACAGCTTTCTATAATGGAGGAGGTACTGATTCCAGATAATGATTATAGCTTAGATCGACTTCATTTGGAAGTGTCCAAGCACCTTGGAAGAATGTGGTTTCCTGATATGATGCCAACATGGTAAACACTCTTCATTTATGGGTAAACAAGTAGAATCAGGGCGTTACTTTCTATGCAAATAAAGATTTTTTTAAAACAAAATGTGAAAAATTATTTTCATATTTGATTTTTTTTTATCTTGAGAACCTCTAGTAGCAAGACAGGAAGATATTCAAGAATATTAATGATATATCAAATAGAAAATAGATTAAGTGTACTTAACACTGAAAATAAGTCTGGTTTACAAGTGCTTCATACTTCAGTCAACTTGAGCTTCTCTGAGCTCCAGTTTAAATGTCTCATTCAAATTGAAGATTTTTTTTTTTTCCCCATGTCTGTCTTTAAGTATTTTTACTGTGGTCAGAATAATACAAGAGAAACTTTTCTCCTTGAGTAAAGCAAACTTTATGGGAAGCTGGGTATAACTTGGACTTCATTAAGACTTTTATTTGTCATGAAGTTGTATGCAGTTGTTTCTCAAAACATCCTTGTTACACATGTAAAAGTTTGTACATAAAAATAGTTAACACCAGCCCAGGTTATTCAAATATAATCTAGCTTCAACTGCTGACAGTATGTTAAAATGTTGTTGTAAATGAGTTTCTCCAACAACAAAAAAAGCTTTCAGATTTTAAGTTGCACTTTAAGTCACTTTATCAGATTAGCTAAACTATAGAGACAGCATTGTACAGTATGTTGTTTTTCTATATTTTGCATTAAGTGGATAGAAAGGAGATTGCATTAAAGTTAACAAAATAAAAAGTAAATTGATTGCTTGGAAGAATGACAAAGCACTTCTGAGTTTGAGAGTTCGTATCTTTGATTACAAAGGTTGACGTCTGAATGCTGTTCTATGCTCTTGTTATAAGAGATAAGAATCTCATGAATGTGGCTAGTGGAAAAGAAGGATCAGGTGGAATGCAATTGTCTTTAATTGCTTTCTGAAGTCAAGGGTTTAGAGCATTGCAAGGAACTGCCAGATAGAGGCTGAAATGAATGTCTGTAGTCTTGTCTTGCCTTTCTTGTATAGAGCTGTGCCGTAAGCCCTGATTTCTGGAGTATGTATTGCTGGAGGAGATGCTGAGACTTTTGGTTTGGGAAGAATTATATAAGACTGTTTAATATTTGTTATTAATTGCTTTTTTGATGAAGATTTTTTTTTTTCTTTTCTTTACAGTGGAAAGGAATAGTGAGTTGATGTGAAGTAGAGTATGTTTTTTTTGTGATAATGTTTTGCACAGTTTGTGAATTGAAATGTGTAGTATACAGATTTTTCTGTAATTTTTTTTTCATGCTGCATTTCTATATTCCTATTTGTAATAAGAAGTCTACTTTTAAGTTACTGGTGGTATTTGTCACATCTGATAATGTCAGATAGTTTCTTCCACAGTTATACTTTTCTACAGTTAAAAAAAAAAAATTAGAGGCTTAAACCTCTGTTGTTTGATCAGATTTGTTCACAGTTATAAGCTAAAGGAATTCCAATAATATATAATGCTCGTCAAAATCAATCATGTATTATTGCTTGTTGTACAATTAAGAAAAGAAGCATCTGGCTCTGGTTACTAGCACTTACTACCCAAGCATTTGCTTCTGTAAGTCATGGGATCGAAAAGAAGACTGAGGTATTTTCTTGGTTTAAGATGTGTGATTTGCTTTAACTGTAAACATAATAAACTGATCTAATACCTGCACTCATCCTAGACTCTTATCTGTCTGTTGCACTGCTCGTCTTCCCTTTAGGTTGAGTTTTGTCATGTTTCCAACATGATAAACCTAGAGAGGTAATGGAACTGCTTAAGTTATAGGGAATTAGTAATCATCCTTTCACATTATGCCTCAGAGTGGAGTTTTAGATATGCTGACAAATCTTTGAGAGGGTTGAGAAGTTCTAGAGTCCTTTTTGTCCCTGTAGCCAACCTAATGGAATTAGTGAGGTATGAGTCACTAGTGGTTATATACAGAAATGAAACATGAAGGGGGAAATTTAAAATGCTTTTTTGAGTATTGTGACTTTCTCTGTTACTGGAGCAGCTTTTCTGTGAAGCTGCTAATGTTGGCTTGTTCCAAGCTTGAAAATGGGTTTGTGTTTATTAGCGATGTAAATCTTAATGTGGTGATTTCTTTTGGTATATTTGTTCAGAATGATGTGAATAAGGAGGACTGACTGATAATATCAACAAAACTGATTCATTAGTCTTCATGTGAAATATGAGTTTACTTGGTAGCACTGGATATGGTTAATGATGGATTTTAGTTTTAATATTAGATTTCAGTGTCGTGTGTTGGTGGTATGATACATGTATTATTTGTACGTTCTAAACATCCCCCTCTTCACTGTGTAATGCAAGGATGCAGTTTGATGCTGAAGTAACTAAAACCCTCCAAGTAAAGTGCAGAATCTACACCTAAAAGATGCAGATGACTCGTATGGTCACTCCCTGAAGTCCAGGTTTCAGCAGGAAGCTTGCTGCAGTGCACCTTTTCTGCCACACGAGGGGGTAAGTTAATCTTAAAGTTTATTGACTGACTCATTGACAAAGCTTATAATGAGTCATTGCTAATTTCGTGATTATCTTACAAGTGCAAATTCAAACAAAATCTTATTTTTTTTTATTTTGGAGTCCCTCTTGACAATTTATAGAGGCATCAGTTATGGTATGACATTTCTAAGCAGTATCTTTGTCTTCTGGAGTTTTCTAGTAAATTTTCCTCTAAAACTGAATTTCCCTTCAAAAACTGAAATAATCTTCCTTTCAGTAACTTTATTTGTTTTCCAAAATGCAGTAAAGCTTGTAAGATAGCCTAAGATGCAATATTCACAACTACTAATACTTAGAAATCAGTACCTCGCTGGTACCTGGCAGAGATGTTGATGCTGGGGCCTCACAATATTAAGTAAGGCCCAAAATATTGTATCAGCAATCTATTGTTGTGCCTGCTGTGGACACTTTATTCTATTTGTGAAGTACATTTTTTCTTCTTTCATTGACATAGACCATCCATGTGAGAACAAAAACAGCCCTTGAATGCTGAGATGTATTTATTCAGAACTTATTACACTTCCATTTCACTCTCTTCTCCCTTTCCCCCTTTCAAGATTTCTAGTAGGATCTGAGTGATCGCAGTTCTCAACATGAATATGAGATGTGATCCCGGGAAATACTCTTTGCATTTGCAACATTCTGCCAAGGACTTGTCCCTTAGAAATCCTACCATTGTATCTGATGGGATGGATGCACAGCAGTTTTACGCAGAAACCTGGTTAAAAAGAAGAGGAAGGAAAAAAAATCAGATGATGTACATTTGTTCTGCTGTATTCTATATGAAAAACTCTTGTCCTTTCCACGGGATAGCAATTTTCTAAGTGCAGTACTATCAAAAATAATAGTTCATGAAAGCAAAATCTTCCCTTATTGTCTTTAAGATTGAATGTTTATATTTGCATCCTAAGAAAGGAGCAGAAATTTTTGAATGTGGAGATACAGCACCTGGAAACGTGTGCTTTGCTGATATACTCATCTACTTGTGAGGGAAAGTGTCCTGCATGAGCTTGAGTTGATAGGAACTGTTAAGTAAAATAAATGAGAATAGCTGTATACCTGATCCACTGATTTGGATTCCATCATCAATGGCGTTTCCATTATGAAAGAATTTAACGGGTCCAGACAGCTCACCAGAAAAGGGAGCATACACAGTTGCACCATCGGCACAGATGACATCCACACCCCTGTGCTTCTCTCCTTTACCATTGCGTCTGAAAACAAATATATAATTAGAGAAGTCTGCCAGACCTAACATTATGCAGAGAGGTTGCTTAGCAAGTTCTGAAAACAGGTTGGTAGTGGTAAGATGGTGCTGCTGTGATTGACCAGAAGAATCTGTAGAAATTCTGTTTTGATAGGTAAGGTAATGTTATATAGTCTGTTAAATTTACAGCTTTGGGAATCATGTGGGTGGAGACATATTTCTCCCTAGCTTTGAAATAGAACTCAGGAGCTATAGAAGAACTGGTTGGAAGGTACCTGTGGAAGGATGTTTAGTCCTACCTTCAGCTTGGATTGTTCCCAACACCAGGTCAGGCATGGCTTTGTCTGTCCCAACACCTCCAAGTGTAGAGGTTTCATAAACAATGTTGGCAGCCTGTTCTAGTGCTACATTACTTTTGCAGCGTGTGTTCCCTCACGTTCAACCTAAACTTTCAGAGCTTAAACAGAGTTCTATCCTATTCCAACAGTAGCAATAATAATACCCCACATGTTCAAAGTATAGTACCTCGGAGCTCCAAAGTATCCACAGCCATATTTATCACAGCCTCTTATCTCATTTGTAGGATTCCCAGCGCATACTGTAGCCCAGCGAGTATCTTGCTGTGGGAATGGTGGTGAAACATCTATGAAATACAGAAACAGGAAATAAATAAAGGTAGGTTTTTTTTAATATTTGCAACTACTACATTTTCATCTTAGTTAGGAAGGAACGTGCTGGAATTACATCTTGTATGTTCAGTTGATGTTTGATCCTCCACAAAATTTGTCACCCATTTGGTAAGTGGAATGAATGCCTCAAACTGCATCTTAGTGCTTTGTAATTAGGGTGAGCTGATATAAAGAACATGCTTCCAAGGGGGGGAAAATAACAGGATTATCGCAGTTGTATACTAGAGTGTAAACAGAGGGGCAGGAGAGGATTTGGAATTTTCTTATTCTATGTCTATGCTAATGGAATCAAAGTCCTTAAGTCATTCTGCATCATCACCAAAATCTTTAGGGTGATTGTTTTAAAGTGCAAATTTAAAGTCTGATCAAGTTAAGATGTAATATAGGAGGCATTGCTAGTAATTAGAAGAATCAAGAGAGATCTGACTGTGGTGTTGTCCTGTGGGAGACAAGTGAGGGCTGAGAAACAAAGCTTGATAAGCTAATACACGCTCCTTGCTTTCTATGGCCTTTTTATGCTATAGTGCATGTCTTCTCTCTTTTGGATGTTGCTCTTGAAGCAGACCCTATGACAGAGGAGACTCCTGTTGTTTGATATTATTGTTATTTGTCTTTAAACATATTCATGATAAAACACAAATGTTTGTTGCTTTTTTTTTTTTTTTTTACCAGGTCTGAGGAGACGAGTAGGATCAGACTGGTCGCAGTTCTCAACATGAATGTGAGACACAATGCCAGGAAACACTCTTTGCATTGGCAGCATTCTTCCAAGTTGTTGCCCTTTCTGGATTTGGCCATGGTATCTGATGGGATGAATGCAGACTAGTTTTACACAGTAACCTGGAAAAGAGAGGAAGGAAGAGGAAAAGGTCAGGAGATGCTAGCTGCATCTGTTGAGGCAGAGTGCAAGAAATCTTCCTCACTGGGCTGTTATTGGGGTCTATGGTGGTGAAGCAGAAATGGAGTCAAGGTACCAGCAATCCTGAGAGTGCTCACATCCCTATAGGAAAAAGGAAAAGAGGAAGTTGGAAAGCCGGGACAGGAAAATGTTGCCTCAGCAAAACTGAGGAGTTCAGATGCTTTGTTTTTACTGTTTCCTTTGTCTGACTTGGGGTTGTTTTTCTGCTGTGTGTTTTTCATCTGCTTTCTTCTCTTTCTCTCTAAGAAAAAGGCTGTATCCTGCTGGAGCTCTTGGTATTTCTGAACAGCAGTGTAGTTATGCTTCAGTGTGAGAACAAGAGAGACTACATCAACAATCTGCTTGACTTGAAGAAGAGTGGAAATACCGTACTCGGGTAAATAAGATTGCTTGTGCCTGCTTTGTGACATATGTGCTGTTTTTACTTACCTGACCCAGTGATTTGGACTCCATCATCAATAGCATTTCCATTATGAAAGAATCGAATGGGTCCAGAGAGCTGGCCGCTGAAGGGAGCGTACACTGTTGATCCATCAGTGCAGATGACATCCACGCCTTTGTGCTTTTCTCCTTTACCCTGTCTGAAGATATAATGAAGTAATTATGCAGTCTGTCAGGCCTAATAGATAGATCACTTAGAGAAGCTTTGTACTTAGTGCTAAAAATATAAGACTTCACATCTGCAGTGAAACTGGGTGAAGTTAGTGGTTTCAATTGTATTTTTATTGCAAAGTGTTTGTATTAGTGTGACCCACTTTAAACGGGGTCAGAATTTCCAACTTTAATGAGTAGTGTTTTTAATTCTCCCAAATTCACAGGATGCCAGACCATCACAATACCCCTGTTCCACCCCACAGTGCATCTGTGCCATGTCAAATAGAATGATATATTTGGCATTTTCTCACTTAGCAATTATGTGGTTCTGTGCTGGAAATCATAGAATCACAGAATATCCTGAGCTGGAAGGGCCTGGGAGCATTTTTTAGGACAGCACAACCTTCCCGGTTATAAGGTGTCCATGCAGTGACTATGGTGCCTGCAGAGCTTTAGCTTGTGTAAAGTAATTTGTGGGGCTTCCTATAAACTCTATTGATGATTGCTAGTAAAGTATCTCTTCTATAAGAATCAAGGATGAATTACACTAGTCCTTGGAATGCTTTCCATTACTGTTCCTACTCAGCCTGCTAGTTTATGTAGTGGTCTCTCTTCTTTACTACTTACCCACACATCTGTTAGTCAAAATCACATTGATATCCTTTAGTGACATTGCTAAGTAATGTCTCAAAGTGAGTCAGAGAAAACAGAGAAGTTCTCTTTCATTCAGAGTATAGCAGAAGTATCAATGAATGATGTATGAGAGGTGCTACCGGTGATTTTGCATATTGTTCTTACATCTTGGAGAAGGAGGGCAAACTAATAGCAAGCTTTTCAGTTTTACATGTTGGTTAAATCTCATTCTTTCTTTGTGAACATTTAGTGTAGGAAAGCCACGATGCATTCCCTGCTCCAGGTCCCTGCTGCCCACCCTGTTACCTGTTGGCTCCATAATTGCCGCAGCCATATCTGTCACAGCCCCGGATTTTATTGAAAGGGTTCCCGCTGCATATCTGTGCCCAGTGCCTGCCCTGCTGCTGGGGAGGGTGCACCTCCCACTGACTGCCAAAAGCTGCCCATGCAGAAGAGAAAAACAGGAGAGAAAAAAAGAAATAGGAATGTGTTAGTGTCGTACAACTGAAAGTGGTAAGCTGCAAAATGCAGTGTTTAAGGTGGAAGACACCTGTCATGACTTCTGCCACAGAGGAGAGGTTTCCTCCTTAATTACAGGTAAATGACAGTTTGTGGACTTTCATAATGTCCCAAACTGCAGCTATAAGAACATTGAGCAACCTGTTATGCATATTTGACTGCTTTCCTGGAAACCTTGTGCCTTGATAAAGGTACATAAAGTAAAAAAAAGTAAAGCTGTAGACACAACTTTCTAGTATTAGTTTCTGCTGTAATACCAACTACTTTTTCCATGAAACCAAAATACTTCAGTATAGCTCTATTTGTAAAAACATTCCCTTTTTTCTTTTTTGTAATAGTTATGCTAGCACACATTACTATAGTTCATCATAAAAACAGATTTAAAGAGCTTAGCTTTATGTTGAAATCAGTTTAGTAATTAGTGTCTGTCTGTACAGATTCAAGACAAACCACACCAGGGCATTCCCAACTCACCAGTGGACACCAGGCTGAGCAGGGCGATCAGGCTGAGGGCTGGCATCTCGTGCCTTTGAGTGAGTCAAAGACATCCTACAGTAGCTCTCTGTTGTATTTATGTGTTTTCCAAAGTGTGAGTCTGTTGTATTGGCCAATCAGTCCTGAGCCAAGTGTTACAGCTCCGGGCTGACAGCATTGCCATATTAGGCACTGAAGATATCTGTACAATATAACGGTTTTTTTAGAGCTGGTTGGGAAAGACAGGTAAAGTAACGGGTGTCTTAGCTCACATTAACAGATGGAAACGAACCATCCCACTTTTCAGGAAGCTTTGGTTGAACCATTTCTTAACACTTTCTTTCCCCAAGTGAGGACACACTTAGGCCAAAAATGGTAGGAAACAAGAATGTGATCCAGAAGATTCAGCTAGTGTGAGAAGATGGGCAAAACTCTGTGTATTGTCTGTTGTGAGCATCACCAGTTTGTCTTTCTCTGCTGGTTCCAGTACCTCCTCCCCAGCTGTATGTGCCCATTATGGCTTTCTAACAGCACAGCAGAGAACACAAGGTGTAACGTTTGTTTTAGTACACGTATTCACTTAGGCTAAGAAGCGAAGATGCTTTTGCATAGAAATCTGATTTCCTGTTCATCTGATATTTTCACCTAGTCTGGACACCAGTCCGTGGAATCTTTTCTCTGGAACCCTGTTTTTTGACAGTGAAATTCTTGTTAGAACCTCTTCAGATTCTGAAAGGGATGGTTGCAAGCCACAGTTGCATTGCATAACTGACATGGAGTTTAATAAAAAAACACAAACGAATAAGTTTTCTAGTGGTTCATCTAGCATCTGCTTAACTTTGGCTATTGAGCTGTTAGGCAGGCTGATTAATGCCTTGATAAATGTCTTTTAATTGTTCCTTCCATTCAACTTTTCTGTATTTCTTATAGAAGGGCATTAGATTTTCGTTATGAATACGTTTTAGTTAACACAACATTTAAAGAAGTCATGGAGCTTTCCCGTAAGCTATCCAGTACTCCAAGAGACAGTGACCCCTGGAAGGCCCGCATGTTTTGTTCAGAGGAGAAACAGATGTTTCTAGCTGACAGAGAGCATCTGCATGTTGTGTTTTCCCAAAAAAACTCCATGTAACAAACAGCTGGAGACAAATTCCTGCCTCGTGCTTCCAACCTTTTTTACAGCTGGTATTAGCTCCTTGGAATATTTTGGTCTTCCCTGGCATTGTTGCAAGTGACTTCAGTGATTTTTATCCCTGCTGCTTTCTCATCTGTTCTGCCAGAAAGAAATACTGTTTTTTACACTTGTAGTCACCAAACAAGTATTCCTATAAATTTGTTTGTATCTTTCCAGGCTTACTCGCCTTCATTTCTCCAGCTATTGAAATGCTCAGATGGAGAGCTGCACCCTCCCAGCAAGAAATGACCCGAGCCTCACGAGGCAGCTTGTGCTTTTCTATGACCTAGGTCCCTCCCTCCCTCTTGACTTCAACACACCTCAGGTTGTCATCTACATTTGTTGGATCTTAGATTGTATGTCTTGGTTAAATTACTTGGAACTTCCAGAACTTGTTAGAGCTCTGCACCTGTCTGCATAACAATATTTGTGCATGCCAACAAACTTCCATAGCTGCTGTCTGTCACCTATTTTCAATCCCCAGACAACTGTTAGAGGACAAGAGAGCCCAGAACCTCCATTCAGGAGGTGGTGCAATGCCAGGTGCTGCCCTGAGGTCCCATCTTTGCATTTTTCCCATCACATTTGTGTTACAGAATTTACTTTGCATTGCTTGTAGCCATGTATGTGTTTTAAAATTTTTCTTTGTGAGAAATCTTAATTATATTGTATCTTGCACTGTTCTTTGTAAACCATGTTAAAATGCCTTTTGCTACAATAACATATATAGTGCAATTCTGGTAGACTATCCTTAATAAAAGAAAAAGGCGTTTTTCAAGCTTGTGTTATGGTGGTTCAGGCTTCTCAGTGAGTACTCTGTTTTTTCAGGGAGTTGCAGGCCTGTCCTGTTGGGCAATGGGACTGTGAACTGATGCTGGTGGGATTCCTGCGTTGGGCAACAGAGGCGTTAATCCAACAGTCAGGAGGTGTGGTTGTGAAAGAGCCCAGCTGGGCCCTTAGTACACACCAACAGAAGGATATGGAACCAACCACATAGTTGCATGGAGCTGCAGTTGCACTACTTCCTCCCCTCTGACAGGATTGGGCTCAAAGGTAGGTGCTCATGGCTGATGATGCTCACAGCTACAGACTTTGGAGAAGGACAGAGTTTGGTTATCAGAATGGCTCTTTGGGTTCATTAAGGCCTTGCTATGTGCCTCCAACATCAACCTGAACTGTTCCATGCTTTATTTGTGAGCGTGATATTATGGCTGCTTTGGTTTGAAAGAAATGCCATTCTTAACTACTTTTCCTTTTCAAACAAGCTTCATGAAGGTGCTAGGTCTGGTGTTTGTGCTGGTGATGATGTTTTGGTTCCTCACCATGTTTTCCCCCAAGTAGCCAATGGTCCCACCTAGCAAATAGGAGACTTTTGGTTCCTTCCCTTCTTCAGGGGCAGTTCTGCACAGCTTTCAGGACAGTGCTCCAGTACTTAGGAGGATTAATTAAACTAAGGTTTAACTGGGTTACTAATCAACCTTTTCAGCTCATACAAACCTATGTTTTAGAAGTACCTCTGCTCATAACTGCTCAGTGTTATATCTCATATGACTTTTAAATTGATTCTAAGATGGTTAGAGCATATTGGAGGTGGTAAGAGAACTATTCTCACTATGTACTCTGCAGTATGATCAATTTTTAGATGTCATAACTGTCTGCTCAAGCTCATTCTTCTGTGGGTGTCTGAAGAGATATCTGAGACTCAGAGATTGAAAACAAGCATGGGCCTTCCACTGGGTGCTTCGCCCTGTCAGGTTGGGGCCTGGCATATGTGTACAGAAGCAGCTCAGAAATATTCCTTGCTATTCTTGCAAGCAGAAGGAACAGATGGTAAGTGAAGCGTGTCAAGCTTCATTTTGTAGGTAGAAGTCAGGTACAGTTAGTGGTGCATCCATCGTACAAATGGTATAAAGGTTTAATTTTCTTCTAAAGATGTGATAATAAATAGAAAAAGACAGAGAGCTGAGATACTAGTGGGAAGTGACAGCAAATCCCCTGGGTAGGAGCATCAGTAAGAGGGCTGGTTTGCCACATCATCTTCTCTACATGTTCTGCTGCTTCCAGTGCCCAAAATCTGATCGCTTGGTCCATAAAGCCCTTCTGCTTTGGGTGTGCAGTCCCAGAGAACTGGATAAGCAAGAACCATGTCTTATTTCTTGGCTATGCTGTGGGATGGTAATTATAGGTTTGCAGTTCTCTTCCTAGATTTATTTTGAAGAACATTTTGGCCTTGCCCTTCTTGTTGAACCTGGGAACAAATCGCTGCTGGGCCTTTGCTTCCCAGCTGAGTTTTTGTGCATCATGCCATTAAAGAAAATACATTTTGTTCTCATCATTAACATTGGAGTTATAACTTAAAAATTAACTGTAGAATTATTTACCCGTGCAACTGATGTGGGCTTTCATGGTGAAAAACAATCTGGCACAAAAGAAAACAAATTGCTCTTAATCTATAATCAGGCTCCTGACCACTAGTGTAGGCTGAGATGAGAGGTTTTTGAATTGAGCTCTGTCTGCACCTTTTTGTTGTAGTATCGCTGGGAAACCACTGGGCTGTGCTAGCTAACCAGCCTCCAGGCTCGCTGCCTCATGGCATTGAGCATTTGCATCGTGCTGTGAGTGCACAGCCTTTCTTTGCCCAGTGAGAACTGAAGATGCCCTGTGCTGGTGTGCAGCTCCCATTGAAGCTAACACCTCGAATTTACTGTGCCTCTATCAATATGCTAGTAAAGTCTGAGTCGGGTTTTAGTAGGGATTATAAAGGAACACAGAGGAAAAGCTTTCTGCTGCTCACATCAGATCTCATGAGAAAGACTAACTTCTTGCTGAACCCTCTGAAAGTCCCTCAGTGCTCAGACAAGGAAAAGGGCACAGTCTAGGTATATAGGATTTTCAGAGTTAGGGGTCCCACCTCTGACTGCAGCCTCATGGGACAAAGTGATAATACAAATGAGGTAGAAAGGACGAGGATCCCTGTAGACCTGCTGAAGAAGTGCTGTGTTGGGGCTGGCAGAGTTCTGCCATTGCAGAAATGAGGGCCGTGTAGGAGGAGCCCTTTGGCAGGGCTTGGGGCAGAAACCATACCATTAGCAACCGCTGTCTAGCCTAAAGTACAGCAGAGTGTTTCAGCTATCACATTTCCACTACCCATCCAAGGGTATTTTTAGTATTTGTGGATAAAGTTGCTGACTCTACATCAAACTAATCCTTCCTTGCTGCCATGATTCTGATTAGGGAAAAGCAGCTATTCTCTCAAATGTGTTCAGGTGGAAACCTCTCTCTTTTGTGCGATTATTTAGTGGTCTATCTAAATAACATTTCTCTTATGGAGATATTTCCATTGCATGTGGCTTTTGCATGAGCAGTGAAGGAGCTGCTTCCATAGGCAGTGTTGGGGCACAGGCTCTGATTGCTGGTGTCAGCACAAACCTCTTGGCATTCATAGTGAGGCATTAACCTGTTGTAACACCAATAATGTGGTTACATGGATGAGCCAGAAAACGATCTCCTGGTCTGAGCAATGAGACACAAGTGCTGTGGCCAGAGCTGGCTGCTGAGGTCACCCAAATTAATTCTTGCTTTAACTAGAAGGAGCATTCCATTTAAAGGCTAGCAATGTGTATCCAGGAGCAGCATTTCCATTTTGGCTGCATCAGAGCTGAGGATCTGTGCTGCACCCTGAGCACATCCATCATCCTCCTGGTATACCTGGGGGTGACACTGCTGCTTTGCAGTGCTGTAAATGCTACTGGCATTATCAGCCACCCACAGCTGAAGGTGTACTTTGGGTTTGATAACGATGTTGTGCCATTAAGAGAGGATCTGCAGTAAATCCCTCTTGTGCCATTAAATCTGTGCTCATTCCCTGCCCCGTATCTTATCGCTGGGCTGCTGATAGCTTTCCTGTATGGCTTCTCTTGGAAAGCAGCCTGTGGTGCTATGCTATTTCCTTCTGTTGGCTGCTGAGGGTTAATTAAATCCTTCCCAGGCTCCATTGCTTTGATGCAGTGATGGCTAGGGAAGTCTCTTTCTTTCTTTCCTTTCTCTTTTAGGAAGCAATCAAGTATTTGCAGGCTGCCTGCTTTCTCCTGCAGCTCTGATAAGAAAATCCTGCTTGTTTGCAAGGCCCTGCTTGGACACATGGCTTTGGTTTAGCAGTGATAACATGTAAAAGGAGAGAGCCGTGGCCTTGGAAAACCTCTGGTCCCAAAGCCTTTGTGTTTGAGGTGGCTGGTGGGTGCTCTGGGGTGGAGGGAAAGAAAACCTCTTGTATTGGACAAACATCATGCAGGAAGCTCGTGTGCCCGGCCTGCACGACTCTGCTCGGAGCTTCCAGCAGAGGGTGCAGCTGCTTCTCGAGTCTGCACAGCTGATCCCCGAGGGTGTGCTCAGCCCTTGCTTCCCTTTATTTTAAAAGAAAAAAAGAAGGGGAGAAGAGATTTCAGGGGCTTTCTGCTGTCTGAAAACCAGAATTATTTAATGCCCACATCTCTCAGTTTCAGAGAAAAGTGTAACAGTGTTATAGATCATTCTGGGAACTCTTCAATATCCAACTGTATGGAATGCCTATCAGTAGGCAGCAGGGCAAGCAGTGGACAGGAGCTTTGTTCTCAGAGTCTGCACAGTGTTTGTAACAAGGGTAGGGCATTGCTTTCCCTGCGTTATGAGCTCTCATATGACCACAGACCCAGGGCTGATGCTGGAGGCTGAGCGGTTCAGGGCCGTGTTACTCTCATAGCAGTGGGCTTTGTGCTGAGCTCACTCACTGGCAAGCAGTGTGATGCAAATGCCAGAGCTCCAGCAGGTTCCTGACCCCTTTGCAGTGGTGCAGGATTTATTTATTTTACAGCGCCGGTTATGATTGACAGCAATTGGCATGGGAATAACAAGGACTGCAAAAGTCATCTGATGGCTTGCAAAACCTCCTCTGCAAATATTCAACATGCAAACAGTACATCTCAGATGGGAATGGGGATCTCATGGTCTTTTTAAGACCTGGAACATGAACTGAATGCAGCCTAATTGGATGCAGTCTCTGTCTTCTCTTCATAATGAGCTACGGATCTAAATTAAATTGTGCTCCCTGTGAAAAATATTTGCAAACTCTCCTTGCCACATGCTGCTTACAGAGATTATTGAAGGGCGCTGTTGAGTGGCATGAAAACACTGTGCCACATTTATTCCCCTTGCAAAGGAAGAGAGCCAAGCCCTCAGCTGTGCCATCTGTATGGGACAGAGCACCCCTTATTGCCTCAGCTGCTGTTGGGTATTAACCTAATTAGTGCCAAAAAGTGATCTGTTTGCTGTAGGAACTTCACTGAGTGCCCATATTCAGACCTAGTGCTTCTACCAGCATCCAAGGCCATGCCAAGGGTCTCAGCTCTGGTCTAAGTACAGCATGGGACAATTTGCTGTTCTTCTTGTGGCTGTGTGATTTTACCCATGTATTCTGAGCCATCTCTAGATGTCACTAAAGGGTGTACTAATCTGTTTGGAAACTCTTTTCATCTAAAAAGAGTTAAAGCCCCTCATTTAAATGTGACTCTTTGTTCCTATGTGCCGATGCAATCCTCAGTCTTGCACTGAGACTTGGACAGCTCCCACCCATCCTGCTCAGACCCAGCTGCAAGAGGCACAAATTTGCTGCTCCACAACACTCCTTTCATGGCAAAATGTAAAAATGAGTCATTCCAACTTCCTCTTTTCCTTCCATGTGAAGAAGCTGGGAAATGGGGTGAACAGCACTCATCTCTGAAACAGGAAACCAAAGTCTTGCTTCACTGCTGCTTGTAGTGTGAGTCCCAGATGGGCCCCATGGGGAAGGGCCTGTGGTGTCCATTCTGCTGGCTGCTCCTCTATGGGGATCCTTGGCTATCGAACATACCCCGAAAGCTGTGGTAGAGCAGCACAGGAATGTGTTCTCTGTAGGATGGTAGCTTCAGAGCAGGCTGCAATGAATTGGTGTGAAGGGAAAGACAATTCCACCCATTTCTCAAAGCAAATACTGCTTATCCTCCTTCCTTGCCTCCCATGGTTCAGAGCAGCTCATGGTGCATGTTCTGAGTTCCGGTTGGTTTTCCAGCAGAGGAAGGAACCAAGAAGAATACAGTGGCCCCTGAGAATCCTTCCTGAGAGATTTCTTGTGTTCTTGAGCCAACTCAACATCTTGCTCCGGAGGAGGGCTGCTGTGGCAGATGAGAAGACGAGCTCTTCTGCAGTGAACCAGAGATGGGAGCTTGCCCTTAGCGAGACATTAATAACTTTCAGCATGCTCCTTGCCGGTAATTAGTAGGTGAGTAATTAGTGTTTGGTGGTCAGAGTCCACAGAGAGTATTCCCCTGATGACCAAAGGAGCTGAAGCTGCGGTGCACAGCCTGAGCTGCATCCCTTTGGGAAGGCAGCATTGCTCTGCCGTCTCGCCACGCTTCCTAACAGAAAGTTCAAATCCTAGCATAACTGTATATATTTTCTTCAAAAGTGGTGAAGCAATGTTTTCCTACTGAAATACAATTCCACCCTCCTTGCAAGCAGGCTTTTTTTTTCTTTTAATTTTCTTTGAAAAACATACTTCTAGCTTCAGCTTTGCCTCTGCTCTGGTCTCAATCTTTTGCATTTGCAGTTAATTGCCTACTTCAAAGAAAAACAGTGAAGTCTTTGATTTACTAGATCGGCTAAATTCAATATCTTTCCCAGAAACAGTGGCTCAGTGTTTCCTAACAATAAGCTCAAATGTTTGAGCGATATAATTTCCTCGCTTCTGACACTCATCAAAATCAGTATACTGCATCCAATTTGGTCTCCTTCATATCCCAGTGGCAAGCTTAGCTTCAACTTTATCCACTTTAAACAATACTTGGGTTTGCCACACAGTGTCCTAAAGCTGCAAGGTCTCATTCATGATATGAATAACATGCACAGTTGGACACCTACATTAAGTATGTATGATGAGATCACTTCCAGTAAAACCTTGAAATGCAGTAATGTGAAAAACATCTGGTTGTTGTGCATTTGATTTAAAGTTGGAAGTCGTGGACAAAGGGACTATACATTTATTAACGTGTTCTGTGCTTTGCAGAGGTTTCTGTGCAATTTACTCATTAGACTTCAAAAGCAGGGAATTATATGACCTCTAGATTGAAATTAAATTATTAGACATCAAAAGGAGGAAAATATATAATCTCTTGGTGGAAATTAGTAATTGCTTGTTTAATAATAATAGTCTGAATTTAACACAGCAATTTTGGCCTACAGAACCACCCATCCGTGTGTGTGCTTGGGTCTGTATGTGTGCCAAAACCAGGGGCAGGGCTGGAGGGTTGGGAGTTGGCCACTCAACCACCACTGCTTCCCAAGCAGGAGATGCTGCTGGATGTACCAAAGCAGGCAGCCAGGGGCTCCCACAGTGCAGTCCTATGGTCTGTGCCAAGTATTTCAGTCCATGTGAGATGGCTGTGTGGCATCTGTGCCCGAAGCAAGGAGAAAGTTCCAGCTCTGCCATGGCCACAAGCATTGGGGCAGTTGGGTGAGCGTGACTGGCTCGGCATCGTGTCTACATTCATGGCTCTCCAGCAAAAATGTGTGGTATGTTTGGGGAGTATCAGTAGTGAGCTGTGGTAACCATGGAAATGTGGCTGTTTAGCAAATTGTAGAGAGGAAAATTCAACAGAAACAGCCAAAGGAATGAATTAGAGCTACCCCTTGGCAAGGGTGACATAGAAAGTGGTGCTATTTTTTTACTTTAAAAACAAGCAAACAGTAAACCCCCAAACACGCACGTATGTGAAACTTGTACTTTTTCATTCATTGCTAGCTGTCTGCTCTGACATGTGGAAAATATTTGCAGGGATGTTGCCATGTCTCCCACATTTTGTTTGTGGTCCCACCTCGCCTTGCTGAGATGGACGTTTCTCACAAAGCCATGAGTGCTGCCAAGTGGGCTTCCTTTTGTCACCTCTACAACCCTCTCCCTTCTCTTTGTGCAAAAATGTGCTCTTGGCAGCCCCGGGTTCACCTGCTTTGGAGGTAGGTCTGTGCCAGCTCTCTCCTCTTCTAGGAAAGCTCCTCCTGGAGTGAGGCACTTTCCTAGTGCTTGTGTTGGAGAGGAACTCATCAGCAAGAGGTTTTGGGCTGCATTGCACTGGGAGTCCCCCAGGTATGTGGCTTGCTGCACTAAACTGCATCTGTTTCCATATGTTATCTAATAGGGCTGAAAAGCAAAAGAATTTGCTGTATTTATCCTTAGTTTCTTATCAACTGCTATATGTTTATGTATGTACTGTGTGTTGATCTTCATCACTGTAACTTCTGTTTGCAGAGAAATGCCAATTGCAATGCAGTGCTGATCTGCAGCAGCCACGGCTCCATCCTTAGCAATATGGCCAGCCAAGCAAGAGCAAAGTAAGCAGTTTATTCAGAGGAAGGGTTGCCTTGCTCTCCTCTTGGGCTCCCTTTTTGGGATGCAGATACACAAATCCCAAAGCGCAGGCATGCAGGGCCAGCTGCCACCTGTGTCCTTGTGATGGACCCCATGCACCCACTGGGGATATGGCTGGGAAACTTGGGCTCTGTGAGTGCAGACAGTGACAAATGAATGGTTGCTGGAAAGTATTCTTCCAACGAAACTGCATGCAGCGTGACTCATCTGAGAGCAGACTAGCAAGGCAAGTCACCTCTCATCTTAAAACACAAAGCACACCTAGGTTCACTCCAGTATAGCTGTCCTTCTCAGGGTGCCCCGTTACTCTATCAGCAAGGTGTGCTGTGCTGTGCTGGCTGCAGGTCACACAACCACAGCACACTAATCCTGGCTGCCATAAAGCAGCTGCTCAACGTTTGCATGTGATTTATGGTAACACACTGCAAACATGTATGTATGTCTGTCTATGTGAAAGAATAATACACGAGCACTGATCTGAATGGAAGAGAAATCCTGATTATTACTATAGTGGCAGCAAACTTATTTCTTGCGTCTCACAAGCCACATATTGTCCAAGTTCCTTCGTAGTGTACATGAATAATAGCAATACAACAACAAACTCCATTGATCTTCAAAACCAACTACATCATTTTTCTAATATGAAAAGATCACGGGGAGTTTTCTGTACAATGTTTCTTTGTTCCTACTGTTACCCTGAGACTAAGAGCACAGATAACATTTGGACTATATGGAATCATTCATCTTAACGTAATACCAGTGAATGTCTCTAATTATTTAAGGGCTTACAGGGTTCAAACAGTAGCTCAGATTCCCCACGTCAGGCACTTCATTTGCTTTTTATTCTGAAAAATGCGATAGCCCTTGAAAGGAAGGGAAATGTTTTTCTGGATAAAGAGAGTTTTGAGCGAAGACTTAGCAGGAAATTTTCTTGATGAGTATCTTATGGACTGGATTTCACCTGCCTTAGCTCATCCACTCATTGTTTCATACACTTTTGACTCTGCTCCCCCACCATATGCTTTTTATTTAATGGTTGGGACATTTTCTTCCTCATTTTCTGCTTTTTACAGACCAAGCAGAACATGAGGCAATACCACCGGGGACTAAGATTGGTGCCAGACTTTTCCCAGTGGGCAGACCAAAGGGGGAAAGTCCAATTCTGCTCTAAAAACGTGAGAAATCCTCTGTGAAGATGCACGGGGCTTAAAGCAGTGTTTGGGCCAGACATCCAGCTGCCATCGATGCGTAGGGATTGGTGAGTACCAGTTGGGCATCTCCATTTCCTAGTGGTGCTGGTTCACTGCTGGTGGTGTCGCCATTGGGCTGACTGTGATGGGAACCATCCTCCGCTGATGAATAAGACTTAAAATGAGGCAGCGGTGTCTTTGATGAGATGGCTCTATGTTTTTACAGCACGTTTGTGTTTTTGCAACTGAACCTCCCTGGGATTTTGCTGAGTTGCTCTGTTTTCCACTTCCCCCATTTGCGGTGTGTTGCTGTGGGAGCTGGGCTGAAGTTGGCCTGGCACCAGGCAGAACATCAGCTCACGGCTCCTGCAGTGCAAGGAGTGAGCAACATCTGGCTTTGTGCTTCACCTAGCAGATCTTTGGTGCTTGTTCCCAGCCTGCACTCAGGAGTGCTGCTTCCAGAGGTGTTTGCAAACCTTCCTTGGTGCTTTGGGTGCCTGGAATGTGCACCTCACTCCCACCACAGAGGCTGCAGCCCAGGTTGGATCCCACCCAGGTGAGCCCCAAACCCAGGGACGAGGGATAAAGCTCCATGAATTGAACCTGAACCTTTCATCCTGTCAACTAGTGAGAGCTCTGCCCAGATGACTTACACTAATGTTAATGGAAACTGTGTGCAGAAACCACATGCTTAAATCAAGGGGATTATGTCAAAAAAGTGGACTTTACATTTGTAATTCTAAATGACAGACTGTGAGTAGTGTGTGTGGTTTTTCTTCTGCTCACTGTAAAGAACCCATCACTATTTTCAGCTTCTTAAAGCTGACACGATGCCCAAACTTCATGGGAATCAAACTCTGAAATGGTTTCTGTAATTCAGAGGATAAGGGAAGAAATATCCCCAAGTGGGGTTATGTTAATAAGCACCTACGTGAAAAGAGAAGTTCTCAGAGCCTTCAGCCCGAGTTTTGGCTTGGCACCTCTCTGCAGCCCCTGTGCCAAGGTGGGTGAGCTGCTGGACATCATTTCCTTGTGGTGGTGTGGTTGAGAGTGAGGTGAGCCACGCTGCATCAGTCGGTCCTGCCTACCCATCCCTGATGCTTTCCATGGAAGAAAGTCTTTCCTGGCCCGCAGCACTTTTCAAGGTCAGTCCGCTAATTAAAATGAAAGGATGGCGAAAGAGAAACATCAGGAATCTGCACTATGAATGGTGCTGATTTGTCTGAGGCTGACTGAGCCTGGAGAAATAGCTCCTGAGCTTTTGAGCAGGTAGGGATGTAAGGCAGATCCAACACACCAGCCATGCACTGATCAAAATGCATTTGAAGAATGGTGTGAAAATGAATGCTGTGAGCCTTGCAACAGCTTGAGGGGGCAAGAACCACATTTTTTTTGCCAGGAAACAGTAGCCACTGCTGGTAAATGGGGAGCAACGCATCATTAAGCTCTTGTCAATGACAGACGTGTTTGCAGCTCTGAACATCTGGAAGGGATTTAGCAGAAAGGTCTGGTTCCTGTGGCACCGTTCATCTCCCCGCCTGATGGATTCAAAGGGGATGAGGTAGAAGGAGAAAAGTAAACTGAAGGTTCTCAGGAGGTGCTTGGCTGCAGGCCAGCAGGCTGCTGGCTTCGTGGTGCTCAGAGGTTGCTCAGTCTTATAGAAAGCTGCAGAGGAACAGGCTGGTTCTATAGAGATGCGACCTGACTTTCCATCCTGCATGGTGGCTTGACTGTCGGGTTATTCTGACAGAGATTTCTCCCTGTCTGGGATCTGGGAAGCCTTGTAACTGATAGCGCAGCATTCATGGCTGAGATGTGTTGTGCTCGTGCCCTTGGTTTGGTCCTGCTGGAGGTGACCTTCCTAGGCACCATGCTGCCGTACAGCATGCTGATGAGCCACATGTTTTAACATCCCATAAGATTTGGTATGTTATCCAATGCATGACATGCCTTCTTTACATAAGGACAAGTCTAAAGGAGAATAGCTGGTCTGTGTGTTTAACTTGCTGTTGGAATATGTCACTGGGTGTCTCGTGTTTTTGAGATATTTTCTTTTAGTGCCCTCTGGGCTAAAATAATAAGGGTCTGTCCATGAGTCAGAATTCAGCCTGTTGGCTCAGACCTTGGTAGGATTCAGATATGATTCCTAATTTGGGAAATTCCTGCTCCAAGAAGTCGCTGGAGGAAAATGGCTGAGGAGTTCCCTGATTCTCATTTTAAAGAGTAAATCACTGAGATCCAGAGTAAGGCTGATGAGCTGACCAAAGACACAACCGCCTATGAAAGTACTCCCAGCAATAATACGCTACGGATGATCCTGAACCAATTTTAATTCATTTCATTTTTTCACTTTGGAGAATGTTTGTTTGTTTAAAAGAGCTTTCAGGGAGTTTGACAACTGGAATTTTTGACGAGCCTTGAAAATTCAGAGCAACAGTGTGGGTGCTGGAAACGTATATCTTGCATCCTGACAGCTTGCTGTGCCCTGGAGTAAGACTTTGTGCTTCGTGTTCTTGGGTTCTTTGCTCTCAGCTCTCCTACCTTCCTGACCTGGCCTCTAGAAAAGAGAAAAAAAAAGAGTACAGTTTGGGATTTGTGATTAAACAACCATGACCTCATCCTGGGAGTTTCACATTGCTGCGAGGATTAGGACCATATGACTGGAAAGGCTGTCTGATAAATATTTGTTCCTGCTCATGGACGAAACGTCTCTCCTGCAGCAGCTGGAGGAGGGAGCTCTGCTTCCCACTGCGATGGGGCTCCGCAGCAGCTCCCTGTGCTCCTCCTCGTGTCAATTAACCCATCATCCCTCCCTTGAATTGAAAGGAGAAAGCGAATGTGTCTGCTTGCCAGCTTGAGAGTCAGAGTGATGAGTACAGCCGGTTGCCAAAGCGTTGTGAAATGCAGACGTAGAAGAATTAAAAACTAATAATGAAGAAATGTGGCTGTCTTGGTTGTGCTGCAACTGCCAGACTAATCCTGCTGGCATCCTCCCAGGTTAGAGCATCACTTATTCATGTTCTTAGTAGCTGGCAATGCCGCTCTGTAGGAACAGTGGTGGAAACAGCTTTGGTTTTAAGCCGTTCTTTAGTTGTAGTGAGGTTTTGCTTCATTTGAATTCCAGATTTCCAGGCACTTGGGGCTAATTCTAATATAAAGTCCTATTGTATCGCATGAAGAAATAGCTTCTGTGACTCCTCCTGTCGGTGCCAGAAGCTCGGTTTCTGTTTACCTTGCACCACTGAAATCAGGAGGTCGCTTTGTCTGAGCAAGAGGGGCTGGATTTGACCCAAACCATCTTGCTTTACAACATGCTGTGTATCCCATAAAAGTCTATGTCTCCCCTTTCCCCCAGCTATGGCTATGCCCAGCTCCTGTGTGCGCTCAGACATCCCCTGCCAGACCTATTCCCACACCTGTGTCTCGTGTAAAAAGCCACAAACCCAAGTGCATGTGGATGTCAGAGATGTGTGCGTGCCTTGCTAGATACAGCAGCGTGTGCCTGCCCCAGTGCCTGACTGAAACCAATGGAAAACACCACTCCTTGCATCCTACAGAGAAGGAACTACGTAGACCTGGCTGGTTGTAGAAGTGGTTTGTCCAGGAACACGTCTGTACGTTGAACTTGCATAATGAAGGCAATTATTTTCCATTCAGCCCTCCGAACGCATTGCAGCATTTGTTCTCAGCAGCGGTAAGGAAATGGGTCCAAACTGTTCCAGCTCTCCTGGCCCTTTATCAAGGAGCCTTTACAAGCTGTGTAGACTGCATTACTAAATCATTCCCTCTCAGAAACGATTACGAGCCTTGTCATGTTATCTACTCGACTGTAACTACAAAACCACTGTGACTAAATGAAGCCATATGTCCCCCATGATTCCTTGCAGTGATACCTACTTATGAGTGCATGTGTTTCTGTCTGTGTGTGCATGTATACGGGTGGCAATGCCCCAGAACCACATCAGTGGGTGAAGCTCTGCTTGGTGTGCAGTCACCCAGAGCAGATAGTGGGGAATGGGATGTCTGTGTCTTGCCAGTGTCCATCTCACCATCCCACGACTGGCTTGGTGCAAGTTCCTCTGTGCTGTTTTTGTTTCACGTCCTTTCTATTTCTCCTAGATGCAGCATCTTTTCCTGCTGTTGAGGATGTGACTGAAGCGAGACACTGCGACCTCTGCCTTCTGCCCTGAGAAACACTCTGCTGTTCTCCCAGCGCTGCGCTTGGCTTCTCAGCACTGTAATTGTAAATGTTTTTAGTGTGCTCCTAACTGTGAGAGCCCACAGGGCTTGTATGAACCCTTGGGTTTACTTCAGAAACGTGGGTACTATATTGCAAAATACACAGCGGCGAACTTGCACTTTCTTGCTCTAATGTTTTTTGTTCCTCTCTTTCATTACCACCATGTGAAACGTACAAGGGCACGATGGCACAGGCAGTGTCTGCTTTCTCACATTGAGTGCATCATGTTGTTCTGACAGAGAGGTGGAGGAGAAAGCAGCTCCTGCAACCTTGTTGGAGAAATGATGGTGCTGAGCTGTGCGGGGTGGTTCTGAGGTTGGTCTTTAAGTCAGAGCTCCGTCATGGTTTCAGTGAGCTGAGTTTCATCCGAAGTCTGTAGGATGACAGGAGCAGCCTCCTGGCTATGCGTGTCCCATTACAAGATGGTTTATTGACATAACGTCGTTGCAGTATCTTCTTGGCAGGGAGTGATTTCATCTGCCTGCTGTATTTAACAGAAATTAACTGCTACTCCCTCCCAACCCCCCGCTTTTCTTTTTTTAAGGAAGTTTCAGTATATCATAATAAATTAAATGAATTCAGATTTCAAAGCTTTGCATCCCAAAATAACATTCTGCTCTATTTTGGCTCAGGATGCTCCAACATTTGCTCTCTTCCTGCATTACCAAGTGGCCAGCAGCCAAGCCCAGCAGATTACGGCGCTGACATTGAGCGTCTATCAGACCTTAAATCAGTCGAAGTGGGCCAGAAACAACTTGCTTTTATCCATTTTAAGGGCTGCAGACTGCTCTTCAAGTGGTTTGCTCTCCAGTGATGGCACAGACTTTTCCATGGCTTATGCAGCAACGCATGGAAACGAATACTCCCCAGAACAATACGTCAGACCAGGATTTCTTGGGGTTTTTCTACTTCGTTGCTGGCTTGCTGAAAACAAGAAGATAAATTGTGGGATAAGGAACAAAATGAGAACATGTGAGAGCTAAAGAAGTGCCTTGTGGGAGCTGTTCTCTATCTCCTTTTTCTTTTTCACATACAGACAATCTGACTAAGTGATGCTGAATTATTCCTTGAAAGTTGGATTGCTGCTCCTTGCGACTTCCTGCCCTATAATTTTACTGTATCGTATATCTGCAGCATGGGCAGGGGGAAATAGAAAACAGATGGGGGGGATATCAGCTTGGCCCCACAGCGCTGCTCAGTAGTTTCAGTGGGTTTGTTTTGTGTCTGTGCCCATCGGTGTACGCAGAAGAAACGGAGCAACGCAGAGACCTTCTGAAACAGATTTATCCCAAAGCATTTAATGTGGGAAGACAGTTACAAGCTTACACAGTGAGGTAAGAGAGTTGTTTTGTTTATCCCAGAGAAGATGAAACACATATTTCTTCCATCTCAGTGACACACTAAAAGGAAGCAGAGTATAATGTGTAATTGCCTTTTTGGCCAGCACTCCCCAGGGCCAGGGCAGCAGGGTGCCTTGCAGTGCATAGGGCTGCTGCACTGCTAAATGTCCATGGGGTAGTCATTAATTAATTTGTGCAGACCTAATGAGGCATCCAGCAATAACTCTGGGCTTAATGAGAAAGGAGAGCCCAAACAAACAGTCGTTCCACCTGGTTTCCCTCATGCAGAGCTGGGTTTGGGATGGAGCATGGCAGCTCTGCAAGCCACTGGGAACCCAGAGGGGCTGGGAAGGCCCTGTATGGGTGCTGCAGACTGATGAACTGGCAGAGCTTTGTGATGGGGATAAAGTCAGAGGGGTTTCTTTCTCTCAGGCTCTATAAAGGTGGTGGAGTCACTGTCCTGGGAAGGGTTCAGGAAACATGTAGGTGTGGGACTTTGGGACATGGTTTAGTGGGCAGTATTGGTGATAGATGAACAGCTGGACCAGGAGATCTGAGAGGTCTTTTCCAACGTTAATGATTCTGTGATTCTATTTCTAGCATTCTAAGACAATGGTCCCTGGCCCTAAATATCACAGCCAAAGCATGTTTCATTTTCTCCTCTCTCTATCCTTCTCTATTTTCCATTTGTTTTCTACATTCTTCCTCTGTCTCCAACCACAACTCTGGTTTGTATTTTATTCTGATTTTCTGACCATCCACCAAAGGCCAGGCAGGCTGCAGGCTGGACTGGGCTTTCCAAGACAGGCTGTGCTGCTTCCAGCTCTCCGCATTGCTGATCCCTGTCTTAGTGCAGCTATAGCACTGCACACACACAGTGCCTTTTGGACAGAGCCTTGAGAAGAGCCAAAAGATAAACCTCACCAGTTCCCTCCTGCAGCATGAAGGGTGGTGAGGAAAGCAAGATTAGCCCTCTTCCTTTATCAGCAGCCTCCAGACACATCAGATGAAGCTGCCTACAAAGGGAAACAATGAGGACTGTGTGGTGAAAGAGAGCTTGGTGTGAAGGAGTATCTGCTGTGTGAAACTCAGTGGAGATCCAGTCTGTATCAGGGGTGTGGGTTGTACCATGTACAGCTACAACTTTTCATCATGGAAATGACTGCCTGTGCTACTATGAGGAAAGCAGATCTTTAATATGGCAGCCTTTAAATTCCATAGAATCATTAAGGTTGGAAAAGACCACCAAGTGCAACCATTGACCCATCACCACGGCGCCCATCACCTTCCCTAAGGCTGTTACTGGGGAGGTGGGAAGGTGGTGCTTTGTTGGCCTTCCTGTGCAGCCATGGAGCAAAGCAAAAAACATGCTCTGAATGATTCAGTAATTTCAGCCTTCAGATTTGTTTACACAGCCGAATCTTTTCACTAATAGATGTTTGTGATTGCTGTAGGTTTCTTTGCTGAGGCTTTGGAGCATGTCTTGCCATCCCCCTCTGTCAGCGGAGCAGCTGTTACCCTGCAATGCATGCCGGTGTCTGTTTGTGTAAGTGCAATTTTCCACGTGATTGATTTTGGAGTATTTGTATGAGTGTGCACAGAGCTCGCTGCACATGGATTTCATTTCAAACTCAGCATCTGTCTGAACGCAGAGGTTAAGGCGAGTGCAAAGCAAAGCGCTGGCCATTCACAAATGGGTTGGTCACAGTCTGATGGCCCAGTGTATTGCAGTATTCCTTTGAAACAGGCAAACCACTCTCAAAGTGATTCATGGGAACTAATTGAAGGCTTGGTCAGTACAGAGAGTCCTGCTGGCATGGGGTAATGAATGGGGATGCACTGAAGAGGAACCAGGAGGCAGTGGGACCGGGAGAGAAGGACGGGGAGGAGGAAAGCTGCAGCAGGAGATAAAAACATGAGATCTAGATGAGGAAGGTTGGGGTTAAGCAATACCTCACAGGCTTTAATATCTCACCTTTTTTGTCTCCGTAACATATGAAGTCTATTCCTCATCTTTGAGGCTGGAGGCAAGAGCCCTTACAGGTAGGATTTTGAGATCCATCTGTTTGAGGGAGGCAGCATTGAGGAGAGGAAACCTGACACTGGGGCAAGGCTTTGTGTATTTTATCCCAGAGAATTAATGCTGTTTACACTAATCAGATTTATTTACAAAAATACTTCTCCCACTGCAGTAAATAAAAAATGTTTATTATTGCTAAAGAGTTCTTCTGTTTGGCTCAGTGGCTGCTGCCTGGCTACGTTGCAGTTCCTGTCCATTGCTGAGCTGCTGCCCTTCCTGTAGCCTGCAGATCCCCTCGAGGCTTTAAGTCTGTCCCTAAGGACAAGTGGCCACAAAGGACCCCTTCTGCCTTCCAGAAAGATTTAGGGAAGAAAGAGCACTTAGAGTTTGGTGTTGGTTCAACCGGATTGAGTTCATCAGGAATGAGGCTAGGATGCTGCAGTGCATCAGGCTGGAAATTGGGAGCCAGGTGACACGAGGCTTCTATGACCCTGGACCCATCATTAAGGTTGGAGAAGACCTCCAGGACCATCTAACCCAACTATTGGCCCATCCTTGCCATGCCTGCTGATCCAGTGTGCTCAGTGCCACAGCTCCGTTTCTTGAACCCCTCCAGGGACGGTGACTCCACCACCTCCCTGTGTCAGTGTGCTGATGTTGCACGAGGAGCGCTGGTTTGTGCTCCGCCCACGTTTCAGCCCCTCTCCTATGGGGCACCCACGGGGTGGGTGCAGTGATGGCTTCGGTGCAGGTCTGACTTCTCTGCTGTCGTCGCTGTTACGTGCAGTGTTGTCTGTTGTCTGCTCTTAGCTCGGGTGGAAATTTCCCATGCAAGCTGCTGTGCTGCCTGGAACACCAGGGCGGACTGCAGGGCTGTGCTGGCTCCCAGAACACCATCATGTCAGCCACGACAGGCTGGCACCTTGCAGTGCCTGAAGCCTTTTGGTGTAAGGGATTGGCTTGTGGCTCACTGCTGAATTCAGCCCCGGGCTTAACCCAGGGGAAACAACCAACCTGGTCTAGCAGAGGGTACTGACGGCAGCCTCACTGCTCCTACTGGGCTATAAAAGAAGCCTCTCACCAAGCACGGCCTTGAGAGCTGGAGGCGTGCAGCAGCCACGTGAGAAGGTGCAGCACAGGTGGACAAAGGTGCTTCTGGGAGCGCCTTGGGGGCCGGCTCGGCAGCTCCCTCGGGGGTAGGATCAGACGGGACCCCCCGGAGCACAACAGGGACCCGACTTAGGGGAAGCGGTGAGGGGGGCGGAATAAAGGGTTCGGGAGGAAAAGAAAAACACTGCAGACGAAGCGAGGCGCCGGCGGGAGGCTGGAGGAGCGCCGTGCTCGGGGACCGGCGGAGGGCTGGGCAGGCGGCCCGAGGGTTGGATGCCGTCCCCGGGGCGGCCCCCACTCCCCTCCCTCTCCCCCCCCCCCCCCCGCTTTCCCTCCCGCAAGGCCGGGCCGGGCGGCGGCTCCGCTCCCCCCGCGGGGCCGCACCGCCGCTCCCCGCCCCCGCGCCGCCGCCGCATTTAACGGGGACGCGCGGCTGCTCCGACCCGTCCGGCCCTTCCCGAAGCGGCCCCGGCCATGAGGCGCCCGTCGCTGCCGCTGCTGCTGCTGGCGCTGGGGCTCGCCGCCGCCGCCAAGTCCCCGTACCAGCAGGTCCTGCAGCACAGCCGCCTCCGCGGCCGGCAGCACGGGTAAGCGGCGGCTCCGCTCTGCCCGCGGGGAGAGGGGGGAGAAAAAGCAAAAGAAATACCCACAGAACTTTTTTTTCCCTCTGCTGGTGCAGCTGCCGGGCTGCGATCAGTTCCCTGCTTCCTCCCCTGCGACTTTTCCTTGCTTTCTCTGCGACTTTTCTTCCCTCAGGACTTTTCTTTCCTTCCCCCGTGGTTTTTCTTCCTTCCTCTGACAGCTTTCCCCCTTTCTCTCGGGATGCTTCATAGTCCCGATGCCCTGTTGGGTCACTCAGCGGTGCTATCAGTCTCATTAAGGCAAAGGGATGAAAAAAGAAATAGCCCAGATTTGGAATTGCTGAGCATCCCATGGAAGGAATTATTGTTTTCATGGATGTATAGAAAAAGAGAATGGCTTCAATGGCAGAAAGATATCTCTGTGGGTGAGCACCAGTTTAGTCTGACTGAACATCCTGAATGTTTTCCTGACTGAAGTCATCACTTCTTTAATCATAGACCTTCTGAGATACGGAGTATCCCAGCAGTGCAGGTAGATCTCTTGTTGGATGAGCAACAAGCTCATCGCAGGTAGAAAACCTGTCAGGTCTTCATGGTTGCTCCCACTGTTTTCGTATGGTGTTGGGAAGGAGTTGGAGTGAAACGATGAGAGCAGCTTTAGGTGGCTTTTGTTGCTCATTGTGGTGGCGCTGATTGAGCTGTAACCTCCATTGAAATGCATCGCCGAACGGTCATGAATAACCTTCATGACCTGGGCTGAAATAGTGCAGGTTGATGCTGCCTGGCAGGGATCCAGCCCGGTATTTACATGGAGGGGAACGCTTTGACTTGTCTGACCAGATAGAGAATCTAACAGGTGAACTCTGAGCAGATGTTTGTTTGTAATATCTCGAATCGCAGTGATTGATCTACAAACACAGCCTGGTTCTTCATCTCTGTGTGATCAGAAACAAAGTAAATGCCCGGCACTGGTGCTGTTCCTAAGGCAGAGGTTTGCTCAGAGCTGTGAGTTGGTGCAGCCTTGGTGTAAAGCACTGCTTGAGGGCAGCACACGGGCAGATGTGGTAAGGTCTGTAGAGGTGGTGAGGTTGTGCTGGGATAAATCCCATGTAGTTGATGACAACACTTGGCTCGTGGGTCCCTCCCTGATGGGGAGCACGACTTGCACCACGCTCAGTTTTAATCTGACTTTTGAACGCCGATGGATGATGTGTCAGAGGGATGCAGTGATGTCAGACCTCAAAGCTGGTGGCTGCAGGAGGGATGTGCAGGAGGAGTGCACCTCTGCTGCCAGCATCCCCTGTGCCATCAGTGCTCATAGCGAGAGCCAGGTGGAAGCACTGGGCTCTGCAGCAACACTCGGACATCTTAATTAACTCTTAAGTGAATCAGTTCAGGTCTGGGAGGGGGAAAGTATAGAGGGAGCATTAGCACTTGGAGATGAAAACCTCTGAGCATTGCCTGGCTGCAAGACCCAGGGGGCTGTGCAGGGGCCCCGCTCTGTTCTGCCCCTTCCCAGGGCTGTCCCCAACCCAGCAGTTCTGCCTGCTGAGCGCTGGGCTCCAGCACAGCCCAACAATGGATGGTTTGATCAGCGTGGCATGCTGGGAACACTATGGCAGAGGTGATGAACTCCAATGAGGAAAGGGGAGAGTGTTGACAAATTCATTTTAAGCCAGACTGGGCAAAGACCCAGAATGTTCACAGCAGGGAGCCGCTACTACAGCCGGCCTGTGGGAATCACTGACAGCACAGCCCTGAGGGGACCTTTCTGCATGGAGGAAAACCAGGGAAGAGCTTTTCCCAGTAGGTCATCCCCCTGCAGTGCTGGGTCCCAGTGAGGGAGGAGGGGGGGAAAGTAGCACCGGTTTGGGGTTTTCTTGGCAGGCTGCTCCCGGGGACGTGGGGGAAGTGATCAAATAAATCCTTCAGTAGCCAGGCTTGTCAAGATGGATATGAGAGGGATTGTCCACCGCCGTCAGCCAGACGCTGAAATCGAGGCGAGATTTGGAATTTCAATCTAATTGGAACCACATTTCAGTGCGGCGGGGCCAGGGGAGCTGAGGTGGGCTGAGTCACAGAGCACAGACGTGTCTCTCAGCTGTGATTTAGTGTGGAGAGCACTGAGCTGCTGCCAGCCTGTGCCAGCTGGATGCTCGGATTTGTGATTTCTACTCTTTTATAATAGATGCTCTATACTTATTCCTCACATACAGCAAGGGAATGACATGTGTGCCCACTCACACTAGCTGTGGGCACAGGGTGCCATGCCCGTGGCCACAGCTGCTGGCACACGAAGTGCGAAGTGGTGGCGATGGGAGGAGCAGGGAAGCACTGTGCTGGCCAAAGCAGACACGAGTCAGCTCCTGTTTGACCACAGCTTTGCTCTCAGCTTCTTAGAAAGCTGAAAGGCTGCTGTCAGCTCTCACTGGGATGATTCACACACGCAGTGCCTCTGCTGGTGGAGGGGCTGCTCCTGGGAGCTGCTAGGTTGGGATCTCACAGCCACTGCTGGTCTGTGCCACCCCACGCAGTGCTGCCCTTCCCCATCAGCATCCACCTCCAGCACAGGTAGAGCCCATCAGACAGCAGAAGGACCCATTTTGGCTGCTGATCCATATCTGTCTTCTGTGAGCTCCTGAACCATAAACATTTGGGAAATGTTTGAATTATTGCTGAAATGTATTAGTTTTCAGTCGGGACTCCGGGCTGTAAATTGCTGTTTGCCATGGAAATCTCAGCCAAACCATTATTCCTACATACTTTGGGGAGAGGTAGAAGATGGCGAGATGTGGGGCTTTTGCACATGGGGAAGAAAACACAACATTGCAGAGTGGAGAGAGAGCTCTCCCCATTCCCCCTTTGCTTTGTGACCTCCCCAACACACCCCACTCCCTCCCTACTGACCCCTCCGGTTGCTATTGGGCTCCTGATGGACCCCTCTCTGCTTTGTCCTTCCTGCAGCCCCAACGTCTGTGCCGTGCAGAAGCTGATTGGCACCAACAGGAAATACTTCACCAACTGCAAGCAGTGGTACCAGAGGAAGATCTGTGGGAAGGCAACGTGAGTACTGGGGAGCATCCAGGGCTGCCCCAAGGCCTCTGCTGGGTGCTGGGATGGAGAGGCACGTGGTGCAGTGCGTGTTGGGTGTGTGCGTTGGATGTTAAGAGCTGTTTTAGCCTTTTGCTGCTGAAAACATGCCTTTGTCTTGTGTTTTTCCCCTGTGACAAACGTGATTCTGAAATACTGAGATGTTAAGAATGGAAAACGCTGTGTCTGTAGGCTCGTTAGCAGGGTCTGTTGTGATTAGACAGGGGGAAGTGGTTTCAAACAAAAAGAGGGGAGATTTAGACTGGATATAAGGAAATACTATTTACAGGAAGGGTGGTGAAGATATATTGGGTGCCCCATCTCTGGAGATGGCCCAGGCTGGGCTGAGGGGCTGTGAGCACTGATGGAGCTGCAGGTGTCCCTACTAACTGCAGGGAGTGGGACCGGATGGCCATTAGGGGTCCCTTCCAACCCAAACCATCCTATGATTCTGTGCTATTCAAACCCTGATGATTTATGCTAGCTGCATTTCTACATGTACTTGTATGGTGCTGTAAGTGTGGATGCTATAATGGAGATGTCTCCTAATGGTTAAGCAGCAAAGGCAGCCTGGTGGATATTGGAGAGAGCATCAAATTCATCTGCACATGTTTTCTTTGGAAGTAGAAACAAATAAAGAGAGAGAGGTGTTGCTTTTAGCCAGCGCTCTGATGACTCCACCAGGAAAGTTAATTACACTCGTGGGCCAATTCCACATCTAAGTGATAATATTCAAGTAGCTGTTGTATAAAGTTTGGGCACGAGCAGCCCGGGGACATTCCTGCAAGTGATGCAGTCAGCAGATAATGATGGCTGTGCATGCCTGACTCAGCGCCAGGCTGCAGCTGGGAGCAGGGAAGCCTTTTGGAGTCCAAACAGGGCTTCGGATAGATGAAATCAAAGTCCAAGCAGCTTTTCCTCGCTTGAAATCATGTGCTGTGAGAAGTCGCTGATCTAGAACAAACAGCAGGAACCATCCTCTGTGTGCAGCCCCCTGTGATGTGTAATTGGATCTATAGGAACGTGCTGCTCCTTACTGCTGATTAAATAAACTCTTGGTTCTGTAGTAAACAGCGGGCATTGAGGTCTGTAGTGGGGGTGAGCTGTGCTGCTGTTGCCTTTGTTGGTGTAGCTGTTTTTGCTGGCTGTTGGGTTTGGTTTTATGGATCTGCGTTGGTGTTATGAGGAGGGAGGCAGAATTGCCCCTCATGTGGAGCAAACCAGCTCCCCCTTAGTTCTATGAAAGCACCAAATCTAGGAAGATTTAATTGGAATGATCAGAATTCAGACTCCCATCTTGGCTGAACAGTGGCTTTTTTAATGTCAATGGACCAGATCCTGGCATGGCAGGGTGGTATCATCTTCGCTTCTTCTGATAAGGGAGTAGCGCAGCTGCCAAACAAAACAAGGTAGTGCCGTGGGTGTGGGATTGCTTTGCCCTTAAAATCACTGAAGGGCAAGGAGGTGCCAGCCCTGGGTTGCTTCAGCTGTGAAGCACATCAGAAACAAAACCTCAAGTAACCCAATGTGTATTTGCAGTAAGCAACTCACCCGCTTATCTCCAGGAGGAGCTGGAGGGACTGGCATTTGGCAGTGCTTGGTGATGTCATTCGAGGAGATGGGCTGATCTCTTCCAGCCTTTTTTTCCCCGCTTTTACCCAAATGTCTTCTCCAATGATGCGTTGCTGAGAAGAAAGCACATGCAGCATTAACCTGTGTGTTAACCTATGAGATAATGTTCCCATTACACATGGAATTTGCTCGCTGTTCTTCACTTTGCGTCATCCCAACAATGGATTTTACTGTCCTTTTCTCCCTTCCCAGCCCTTTCTGAGCCCAGGCTTTGCTCTGCTCCTTATATGCTGATGCAGAACAAAGGATGTGTGCCTCACTCAGATTTTCTGGAGCACCCTGGGACAGCTCTGATTACAGACGTTTGCCGGCGATGGCTCCCGCTGGACGCGGTGCTCCCGGCGTATGGAAGCAATCAGGAGCTGTTCATGAAGGATCTTATTTGCTGTGCTGCAGCAAGTGGACTCTCACTGCAGTGTCAGGGCCTGTGCGTGGGGCAGAGCTCTGAGAATAACCTCAAGTCCCAGAAATAGTCAGGATTTGGCACATGTGTCAGCAGAACTGGAGGCTGCAGCCTTCGCTTGGGTGTTCCCCATGGTGGCTGCATGCATTTCTTCAGCTCAGTGGGGTCCCACTGCCTGTCTCCTACCAGAGCTTCTCTGGATAAGCATCATCACTTCTTTCTTCTTCCTAAAACGTTTTTTTCCATGTCTATGAAGTGGAATGTGAAGCAGTGCATCTGCTTCGCTTTTGACCTATTATCTTTACTTGCTTGTTAAGGGTTGGTGGTATAACAAATTGGAAGTGTGCTGCAGGTGCAGATACCTGGCTCCAGGAAGGTAGATTTGACTGCTTTGATTTTTCAGTTTCTTTTATTTTCCATCCTCTTACCATGTCCAGAGATGCTGAGAAACTGGAGAGATTAGAATGATGGAATCTTTAAGGTTGGAAGAAGATCATCTAACCCAACACTTAGGATATGTTTGGTCTTCAGTCTTGCCTCCAGGCACATCGCTTTCCAGGTGCTGCTCCAGTACCGCTCCCAGAGGTGCAGAGTGTGCTGTGTGGCATTGCTCTGTAGCTCTCACCTGACAGAACCAAGTTCTGGCTGTGAGCACCAGCCTTGGTGGTGTGGCTTTGCAGGCTTGCTTCTTGAACAGCATCTTCCAGCGGACTGGGGTGGAGCGCTGCACCAGAGCTGGATGTGTGTGATGGAAAATCCAGCTCATGCATCAGAAGGGGACTCTCACCTCTTTATCTACACTTCTTTTTTCTGCTTTTCTGCTCTTTGTTAAAGTGCTGGCTCACGCAGTTAGAGGGAAAAATTAGATAAAGGATTTATGTACGTTTTATCATTGCATTGCTCGCTGATGAAGTGAGATAAGGCAGTTGGCAAGAAGTCTGACACTGCTTTGATTTTAATGAGCACTGAAACAAGATTGTTTTGGTAATTAGGTAATTTTCCACTGTTGGTTATTCCAAGGCCAAGGAAATAGTTTATTTAGAGTATATTCTCGTCGTTGTGACTGGGCTTTTTATATGTTCCTGCCTCCCTTAAGCACTGGGCTCATTCTTTTGGAAGTGGGGGTTGCAATGAATGCCTCCCACACACGCTTTTTGCTTTGAGAATGGGATGACTTATGCATGTTTTATTGTTATTATAGGAATAACTGGTAGCAGTGAGCTGCCCTTCGTTACTTTTCCTTTTTTCTTTCTTTCTTTTTTTTTGAATTAACTATATTTTTTGTGCTTTCCTCAGCTCAGGAGAAGCAATGAATCTCTGGCACACTTTTTACAAAACCAAAACATATGGGTTTTATTACAGGAAATTATTACAAATGGATCTTTATTCACTAATATGTGCCTAAGCTTACTTTTATTACCTTGAAAAATGCACTTAAAATTTAATTTCAGATCCTAAGAATGCCCCAGCAGTGAAACAATGACTAATAAAAAACAAGGGGCTTGCTCCTGCGCTCAGACCCTTTGCCATTTAGGAGTGCAGCATTTCCAGACCGAAGGCTGAAGAGCTATGAAGGCTCAAGTTGAAAGTTCTCAGTGAGGGGGTCAGGAAATTGTGGCTGGAGGTGTTGTAGAGTGGGTGACAAGTGCTCTTTGTAGGACAGCATTGCTTATTGAACCCGTGCTGCTGTGTGGAGCCAGCTGGGGTGACACCAGCACCTGGATTTGGTTCTTGTGCCAAATCGTTTGGATTTTAAAGGTTTGGTACAGCCAAAGCCTTTGGACAGCAGGGTCAGATTGTTTGTCCTGTGAAGCTGGGGCTTGTGGAGAAGAACATATCAAAGAAGCACCCTTGTTCCCATATAGATGTGTAAGGTACCGTATCCTGAAAATGGGGCAGGGCAGCCACAGTCATGTGTCTCCCTGGGGTTGGATGTGGCTGCAGTACCAGTCAGACCCCAGCAATGAGCAGCCCCTCGAGCTGTATCCATGTTTCATTGGGCTCATTGGGAGGTCACATTGGATGGATTCACCCATCAGCCACAGCAGGGTACGTGGCTGAAGGTGGGGATCATAGAATGATAGAATGGCCCGGGTTGAAAAGGACCTCAAAAACCATCTAGATCCAACCCCCCTGCCATGGGCAAGGTCACCAGAGGGACCCAAAGGGACAGTCCCATGAGCCCTGGGATTGGTTCCTTGTAGGGGCCAGTGCTTGGCTGAGCACCTCTGTGTCCACCCAGCCTTTCCTGGTATTCAGAAAGCTTTAAAAAAATCCCTATTGAGATCATACAGGGCAAGATGGGAGGGGAGGTTGTGAATGGTGAACTTGGCGCACAGGGCCAGGTGATGCTGGTGGTTCCCTTTGGTGAGTGAGTGAGACTGGAGGCTCAAAGGAGCTTGCCCACAAGTGGAGCTGACCCCACTTCTGGCCTTGGTGCTTCTTGCCATGAGCTGCCCCCGTGTGGTGATGCAGGAAGTGACCCCCACCCCAAAAAGCAGGCGGTGTGGTCCTGTCCCATCCCGCTGCCCTCAGCTCCTGTTCCAGCCCCCGGCACTGAGCCCTGTGTGCACCACATCCCTCCCACTCCTCACAGCTCGTTCAGCTCCCATCGATCCATAAATAAGCCTTTTAAAGCCTATGTCAGCACTCAGGAATTATTTATGCTGAACTCTGCAATGATTTCTTTTTAATCAGCTCTTCGTCTTTGATTACAGCTCTGAACCAGGAGAACTGTCTAGACTGGATTTAGTTTCTAGGATGGAAAAAAACCGAAAAATCAGAGGTAGGGGGAGGGAGGTGGCAGAGGGAGAAAGTGAGTGTAATGAACGTGAGACGGGGGGGCTGCGGAGAGCAGAGCAGCAGGGTGTTAAGATCTCCAGTAGTCAAAGGAAGGGATTGCTTTAGGCAAACTCTTTCCCACATGGAATATATAATGTCTAGACAATCAGTCTGGGTTTGCTTTGTAATTCTCTTAGGAAACCGTGAGACAGAATTTATTTGCTTCTGTCACAGAAAAGCAGGTATTTGTTTCACTTGCCGGCTCTTAATTACCCCGAAGAATTCCCTCTTAAACCCCAGGCATTTCCACTGTTTGTTAACACTGTTAAAATGATGACAAATATCTGAAGCTCGAGCATTTTGCTTTCTCTGAGTGGGTGTGCACCGGACTTGTCTCGAATCCAGCTGGGAGCACAGAGGAAACACATCTCTTTAGGAGGAATATTGATCCGTCACTACCCCAGCCCATCCATCAGATGGCCTTGCTCCTTTCACACTGAGCCTAAGAGCAACAAGTGAAAGAAGCTCCTGTGAAAAATAAACAGGCTACTCCCAGACTGACTTTTATTAATATATTTTTTTTCCTGGTTATATGGTGACGTTCCCTTTAATGGCCAGAATTGGATGAATTCTTTTATTTCCAATTGAGCTGCAGACAATGGGTGCAGCGTTCAGGCTGTGGATGCACATCCGTCACTGGTTCCAAGCAGCCAAGATCAGAGATGCTCTTTCCCCTCTGGATCTGTCATGCCAGTGTTGCTATAAACAAGCAAATGGTTTCTGGGGTGGATAAGAGTGGGATGAAGCACTGGGGAAACACTTTGCTAGTTTAGTAGAGCAGTCATACTGGAGTTGTAGTCCATTGCCCAAACCCAGTAGATACACTGGGAGATCCCAAGATCCTTCTGAGGAAGGAGATGAACTCAATGAACAGAATTCCCATTGCCAGAAATACAAATACATATCGGAGGTACTGGGTGTTTTGGTTTGTATTGCGTTGCTTCACTCTGTCGTGGATCAGAGAATCACTTGAGTTTCCTCAGTCCTTAATCTTGTGTGCATTGAGTGAGTGCGCAGCCATTGGTTTGAAACCCTCTGTGCTATATGTGGGTGCTCAGTATTCACTGCTGGCTTATGTTGGAACAAAACAGCTGGGAAATAAGCAGCTGGAACCAGATCCCACTAGGAGATACCTGGAGATCGTAGAATGGTTTGGGTTGGAAGGGACCATCAAGATCACCCTAGTTCCTCTCCTATTGCATAGGCAGGAATATATCATCATCTCTTCGGAGTCCTCTCCTATGAGATACTTGGAGATATAGATGGTCCACCATCACTTATAGGTCTGTGCCTCACCTCTCTGTCCCGTGCAGGTCCTGAGCTGGTGCTGAGCTCACTGCCTTACAGAGGTTTTCTGCTAGGCCTGTTGTTATCAGTCTCCATTGCTGTTTATACAGAGACCAACAAAATAGCTGGGCAAGGGTGGTTTTGAAAAGAAATAGTTTCTGTTTCTGTTCTGTGGAGAAGCTGGCAATGTGCAGCCCTGGAGGAGATGATGGGTACGGTTTGTCTTTTGCTCAAGTATATGTTTTTGAGGAAGCATCTGCTTTAGAAACGTCACCAAATAGGGATGAGTGCAGGCAGGGCTATAGCTAATATAGGAAAAGCAGTGGAACACTCTTTGGTTAATCTCTTGTATCCATCTCTTATTCCAGAGTAATCAGCTACGAGTGCTGTCCTGGATATGAAAAAGTTCCTGGAGAAAAAGGCTGCCCAGCTGGTAAAAACATGTTTGACATTTTTTAGACTCCTTAAAGTCTTACGTCAGCCCAGTTAAGGAGAATGCTAGAAAATTACTCGGAGTGGATTTGAGTTTTGCAATTTGTGCACAAGATTGCCTTGAATGAGTCAAAAATGGACTCAGCAGAGCACCAGCTGAGTGCCAGATTAGCTTCAAAGCGTGCAAAGTATTCCAGACAACTTAAAACCTTGGATATAATTAAACTCAATCAAGCATGGGAGGGCCATAGGGAATTACTCTTTCCAACAAGTAATACAGCTCTATTGGAAATGCAATACAAGGTAACGATGGAGTAACAGTTCTGCCAGTCTCTGCTCAGTTCTGTTTTGGCCAGCGTGAGTTGGGCAGAATTCCCTTTAATAGGAGATAAAGCTCATTCATTGGTGGGGGCTGGGAGAGGACTAATGGGGTCTGGGGAACATAACCTGTCTTCTTTCAGCACTGCCGCTCTCAAACATCTATGAGACCCTGGGAGTGGTGGGCTCTGCCACCACGCAGCTCTACTCCGACCGCTCCAACCTGAGGCCAGAAATCGAAGGACCTGGAACTTTTACTATTTTCGCCCCAAGTAACGAGGCCTGGGCTTCCTTGTCTGCTGTAAGAGTTTGTTCTCCTTCTTTCTCTTCTTCCCCTGGCTTCCTGTAATGGAGACTGAGCCCCATCTGCAGAACAGGCACATCCTGGTGTAGGAAGGGCAGGGAATTTTTAAGATGGGAACTGCTGTCAGCTCCAGAGCTTTGCTTCTGACAGAGCCCAGCACTTCCCAGTGATATGAGTGCTCAGCAGGGGGTGGATATAGCAGTCACCTTATTCAGCTTTCCCTGCTTCTTAGTGTTAGACATTACAGTAAGACAACAAGGAACTTTCCATCTCTTTCAGTTTTTCTTTACTGCTTTGTTTATTCTTGGTCATTTTGAAGCCTCTGCCCCCAAGCAGCAGCAGCAAAGCTGGTGTGGAAGATCACCTCTCTTTGTCAGTGCCTTTGGTCACCTTATTGCTTGTGTCCATGCCATGACCCCCATCTGTCTACCAAGAACAGGGCTGCCAGAGGTGCTCGCTGATGCTTTAAGGCAAAAGATGAGCTTTGATGGAATTTAGAGCTCTGAGCCTGCACAGGTGGCATAAGGTTGAACACATCACCTCATACACACACACACATGTGGCCCTTTGGTACAGCCAAACCTCCTGACTGTGCCCAAGGACAAGCTGAAACAATGAACAAGTGCTGAAAAAGGAATGTTGCTGATTTTCAGGAAACACTGGATTCCTTGGTCAGCAATGTCAACATTGAGCTGCTCAACGCCCTCCGCTACCACATGGTGAACAAACGGGTCCTCACGGATGACCTGAAACATGGGACAACGCTCAACTCCATGTACCAGAACCTGCCCATCCAGATCCACCACTATCCCAATGGGGTAAGATGCTGGCGTTCAACCTGCCCACAGCAGGCTTGCTGTTGTGTTGTCTTGCAGCTCCTGTACAGCTCTTTGTTCTCCAGCCCTATGTAATGCTTAGGCTGAAGACTATTGACTCAGGATAGTTTAGAAGGAGCTAAAAAGGACTATTTATAAGTGGTTGGTTCGGTAGATGCTGCTGCAGGGAAGTTGCCTGTGTTGCTGTATAACATGATACTTGTGTAGGTATTTGATGTTGCATATTTTCTTGCATAGACAAAACCACTGATTGTTTTCGGAGCTCTTTAAACACAACACCATTCAAACGGTTTTTGAAAGAGCACTTTCATTCTTTGTGGTCTTTTTTTTTTCTTAGGAAACCACATTTCTGCTCCTGCTGGTTCAATATTCGAGTGCTCACTGTGTTTGAAATGGAATAACAGCGGTGGCTGCTTCACCTTCTTGTTTTAGTGCCCATAACGCCCTGTGCATCTTTCCCTCTGCAGATTGTGACTGTGAACTGTGCCAGGCTGCTGAAAGCTGATCACCACGCCACCAACGGGGTGGTTCATGTCATTGACAAAGTCATCTCCACCACCACGAACAGCATTCAGCACATCATTGAGACTGAGGAAAGCCTGGAGACCCTTCGGGTGAGTCTGACCCATGTGTGCTGAAGGGCCCCTTGTAGATATTCACTCATTCCACTGCTAGTGAAGTCTGCCAGTGTGTGAATGCTGTAACTCTACAGCTACTGATAACATCCTTGTACCAATAGAGCTTGTTTTGCTGTAGGAAGAGTGCTCAGTATCAGTTGATTTTTATGAGAATAACTGTCATCCTGCTGATGCTGTCAGGAGGAAGACACAGACCGAGTCCAGCCCTTCTCTCTTGTATCACAAAACCAGCCTTAGGAGCAGTTAACTCTTCAGATTTGATGCGTACCAACATATTTGCTTTGCTATCTGCCTAGTTAAGGAATAAAGAGGAAAGCAGAGGAGTTCTGCAGTTCGCCAGCTGTAAAGTCTGGTCTGAATTATTTACTGGAACTGCAGTGACCCTTTCCAGGCACACTGGGGTATTCGAACCGGCTCTAAGACTGGCCCAAAAAGGCTCTTGTACTCAAATTTCTGGAGCACAAGAGAACCAAGAGGCCTGGCCAAATTTATAGAGGGACCAAAGTGCTGAAAGAAGCTATTCAGGACTTTTGTACGTGCACTGAAATTCTAAAAGCTGTAATAAATCTGGCTCTCAGTGACTGCCTGGACAAAGCTGCTGACCTCTGCATTCTGGCTGGATGCATTTTACCCTCTCTTCTCGTTTCTCTGAAGGCTGCTGTGGCTGCTTCTGACCTCAACAGCTTGCTGGAGAGCGAAGGCCAGTACACTCTTCTGGCTCCAACCAATGAAGCCTTTGAGAAGATCCCACGAGAGATGCTGAACAGGATCCTGGGGGACCCAGAAGCCCTGAGGGGTAAGTGCTTAGAGAGATCAGAGTTTATTCTGCAGTTCTTTGGAATTCCTTTTCAAATAGATCTGAGCAACTCCTTGGTACAGTCTAACCATAGTTTCAGTCAGCATATTTGACATCCTCCATCTTTTAAGCCTGGACAGTCCAGGCTTCATTGGATGTAGCTGTGTAGATATGGCAGAGAGTGTGTTAACAGATACAGAGGAAAGAAAGAAGTAACATTCCAAGTCCTTTCTTAGCACTTCTCTTTGTGGTAATGATTTCTATCAGTCTATAGCAAGAAGAGCGCTAGCATCTAATCAGTGTAACTTCCTTTGGCAAATGAATTGAGTAATCACGCAAGACCTTTCTGAAGTTAACAAAAGCATTTAAAAAACCATCCATTTAGAACACTTCATTTCACAGACTGCTGAATTAAAACCAGCACAGTCTGAAATAGCTGCACGTCCTGTGTCATGGAGCCCTGTGCTCCCTCTGTACTTCAGAGGCCCTCATCTTTAGAATATTATCCCCAAAAACCTGCAGTAATTGCAGGGTTGATATTTCCAGCTTGCTAAGACTCTGATTCTCTCGCAGACCTGCTGAACCATCACATCCTGAAGTCAGCCATGTGTGCTGAGGCCATCATTGCTGGGCTGACCATGGAGACGCTGGAAGGAACCACCCTGGATGTGGGCTGCAGTGGGGAAGAGCTGACGCTCAATGGGAAGCCCATCATTGCCAACAAGGACATCCTGGCTACCAACGGTGTTGTCCACTTTGTCAATGAGCTGCTGATCCCAGACTCAGGTATGGGAGTCGCTATTTCATCTCTCATTCCCTTTCTTCTGTCTGTTTTTTTTTTTTGTCAAAGAAGATTTAGAGTATGTGAGGGTTGTTTTTTTTTTTTTGTAGCAGTGAGTTGATTATATTTAATGACATATTACATTGCTTTTGCATTGCTTTTCTTTTCAGCTAAGACCCTGTTTGAGTTGGCCCAGGAATCTGAAGTTTCTGAGTCTATGAACCTTTTCAGACAAGCTGGGCTAAGTTCACATCTAACTGGCAATGAGCAAGTGACCCTCCTTGCCCCAGTGAATGAGGTCTTCAAAGGTAAGATGTGGGGTAAATCCCACTCTTCTATTGGTCTGGGCCACACATCTGCTATGAGCTGCCACTCTTTGGCTGAGTTTCAGTGTTCAAGCACGCAAACCTTCTCTCAAATGCTTCAGCTGTAGATGGTGACATGTAGCTTCAAAATTAAAAACTCTTGTGTGGGTAGTAATCTGCATGTGGACGTTTTTAGTGTCTCTGTGGTCACTCTGAGTGAGTCACCAGTTCTGTCTTCATTTTCTTGGCTGCAGATAAACGTCCCACTGTTGACAGCAATATGAAGAACTTGCTGCTGAACCACATTGTTAAAGACCAGCTCTCCTCTAAATATCTCTACCATGGTCAGAAACTGCAGACGCTGGGTGACAAGGAACTGAGAGTGTTTGTGTACCGCAACGTGAGTTTGTGCAGCTTGCAATGCTAAATACAGGCAGTTGCTCCGCACAGATGACTTCTGTCCTATCCCGAATCTCCCTTTCCCAGCATAGGCTGATAAAGTTGTTTTTCCGGAATTGCATTTGCAGAATCTGTGCATTGAAAATGCCTGCATTGCTGCCCACGACAAGAGAGGAAGGTTTGGGACACTGTTTAGTGTGGACAAGATGTTGACCCCACCAACTGGCTCAGTGATGGATGTTCTCAAGGCAGACCATCGCTTCAGGTGACCTTTCTGCTCTTCCTGGGTGCCAGTTAGAAGCAGAAGAGCTGCTTCTATTTGCTATTCTATTTATTACGGATCATAGTCTTGACTATACACAACATTTTTAACATGGGAAGAGCACCCAAAACCACAGTCTCATTCTGAAATTATAGGGAGTGAGACTTCAAATAACGCTTCCTTGAATTGTGAGCCAAGAGTGTGTGGTCCCCCTTGTGAGTACATTATTACAGTAAGAAGCTCTGTAGCCACCTCCGGCTATCAGAACTGCTGTGGCCAAGCCTTCATGTCTCCTTACAGGCCACTTTGTCCCTAGCAGTCCAGCAGCCCCAGCTTGCTTTGTCATTTCTCAGTTGTTCCTGCTGGGCCTCGCAGGATCATCTCCTATCTGGTCAACTCCTTGATTAATTGACTTTCTGGACCCCAGCAGGATTTTGCATTTGTAACTTTACAGCTCAAAGACCAACTAATGTAGTTTTTGGTGAAGCCATCAATGTTTTACATGTCTTGCAGTACGTTGGTGGCTGCCATCCAGTCTGCAGGTCTCATGGAGAACTTGAACAGGCCGGGTACCTTCACTGTGTTTGCTCCAACCAACGAAGCTTTCCAAGCCATGCCACAGGGGGAACTCAACAAACTGATGGGTGAGCATTTCTAGAGCATTCAGCTGCCGTGTGTTGTTGGTGTGGTATGAAGGAACAGCTTGGGTTCTCTGCCATATCTCATTCTTTGACCCTGTCTGCTGGGAGCATGAAGCTCCTACACAACTGGTTTGGAAAAGCCCAGTGCAGCAGAAAGCTGAGAGTGCCCAGAAAGGAGTGGAACTGAGCCCTCACACAAAGCATGGCCATGGGCTTATACTTGTGCTGGGAAGATGTGTTTGTAGTGTGTGCTACAAACTTCCTATGACTTCAGTTTGGCTGGGCTCATGTGAGCAAGACACCTTTAAAGGTGTTTCTAGAGAAACTGAGGAGGTCTCTGCCTTGCACATCAGGGATGATAGTGAGAACGTAGCTTTTAATAACGCAGGCTTGGGGTGTCTAAAGAAAGCAAACATCATCCATGGTCAGCCTCAAGTTGCGCTCTATGAAATTTAATTATTAAAAGAATGGAGCTGTTGTTCCATTTATGCATACACGGGTAAAGCTGGAAGTCTGACTGGTACCCTGGTCTAGCATAGATGGAGACCAATATCCTGAAAAGCACAGGCATGCAGACTGGTGGTAGAGAAAAGCGTGGGAGTGTTTAATAACCTTCTTCTGAATAAGCAGCAGGATCTCTTATTTTCTTCGTGCTGGAAAATGGCTGTGGTTGGAAACAATGCCAGGTATTTCAATGTAACATCTTCTCGTCATTAAAACCCAACCAAACATTGATGTCATAATTCAGGAAGCATCTGCCCGTGGTGGCTGGTTATCCTTTTAAGTACATGGATGAGGAATTGGTGATATCAGACTCCACATCCAGTGCAGGGCTTAATGTATAAATATTTCAGAGCTGTTCTGCAGCTATTATAAACGGCTGCAGGAATGAAGTATCCCAGATGTGGGCACTTCAGATGTTCTTGTTTTTTCATGCAAATATTTAGCTTATGCTTCTGACGAAGAGGTGAATCACGCTGGTGAGGTTGTGCAGTGCGAGTGGTGACCACCCTAGAAAAACTTAATGGGAAGGAAGCTCAGAGTGTATATCAGATATAGGCAGCAAAACAGGAAGTCCACATTGCTGGAGGAACTTCATAGGCTTCCTATGCGAAGGCCATTTTTTTCTTTCTCTGGGTTTTGCTCTGGGTTTTAGCTGCAGCCTGGAAAGGAGAATGTGGAGGAGGGCTGCTGACCCATGCTGTGCAAATGGCTGCCTCTTGGAAAATAGGTGGTGGTGGGAAAAACTCTTGCTTTCCTAAGATCTGTTTCAGAGGACAGCTAAAAGAATAGAGAGAGACCCCATTGGGGAGATGATCGGGCTCTCGGTCTGTGTACCGTCAGTGAGATAGAATCATGGGATGGTTTGAGTTGGAAGGGACCCTTAAAACTCATCTGGTGTGAGTCCCTTGCAATGAGCAGGGACACCCACAGTTCAATCAGGTTGCTCAAAGCTCGGTCTGTCTCTCCTGCACTTTTCCCTTTCCTACATGGGAATCTTGCAGTTTCACCTATGGAGATTATTGCAAAGTATCATTAGTGTTAATGAAACTATCAATGTTTGCAAGTACCAGGGTGCTCTCTGTAATTTCCTATTAACAGAAGATTTTTCCCCTCTAAACTTCATTGAGAAGTGAAAATAGCAACAGAAAAAGGTTCATAGAGTGCACGGTGAGAAAAGCAGGAGACTGCATCGCCAAGAGAAAAGGATTTCATGCGTAGGGCAGGGCTGATATGTGTCAAGGTGGGATGCTTTCAGGGAAGATGGTCTTATAGGGATCCTGACCTGCCCAGGCAGGAGCAGCCTCAGTGCCCTAACCAGCTCTAACCATGGGGTTTCCGACAGTTCTTTTTAGTTTTAAGTTGTTTCCTTTCCCTTTTAGGAAATGATGATATTTTCCATGTAGGGTCATTCCAGCAGATGAAACGCAGGAAGCAAGCTGTGATGTAAATGTAAATGTTTTCTTCCCCCAGGTAATGCCAAAGAGCTTGCCAGCATCCTCAAGTTCCACATGGCTGATGAGATCCTGGTGAGCGGCGCGGTCAGCGCGCTTGTTCGGCTCAAGTCCATGCAGGGAGACAAGCTGGAAGTCAGCATGGTGAGTCAGCGCTGACGGGACGTGGTCTGTGACCAGAGTCCCATGTCAGGGCACAAAGGATGTCTGCTTAGTTGGGTGATGTGGGAGCCTGTCCTACATGTGCATCGAGTCCCACCAAGCCATGTTTCTAGGGCTGTAGTGGACGGACACTTGCCATGTATTCAAGTCAGCAAGTTGGCAACCTTGAGATGTGGTTTGCTTCAGCTTTCCCCCCAGAAGGCCAATTGTAAATGACTTCCAGGAGCTGTTATAAATTTAACCCTGAGTCATGGGGAAAAAAACATAAATAAATCAAATGAATAGCTTGTTCAGCTAACATGTCTTTTTCAGTGTAATGAAAATGATCTCTGCATGGGCTCCTCTAACACAGCAGGATTTATTTAGATGTATAATTTCATTTCAGAAATTCTGCACTACATTAAGAGAATGTGGAATTCCCTATTGAGGACAAATATACATATATATAACTCAGAAAATATGTAACTCACAGCCCTCTCTGTGCATAAGGAAGAAAATGCAGGACAAAAATGGAAAGGTTGCTGTTCCAGAGTGTGTTGAGTTGGCCAACCCATGTGGCAGACCTCTGCCATGTCCATGGTCTGCTCACTCCTGCTGCAGTCCCCATCGTAATCCCTCCTTGTGCCAGGATGCTGGTGCATGTGCAGTGTTTCCACCCAGCCCACAGAGAAAGCCTGTGCTCCAAAACCTGCTGGCTGCTCTGCTCTGATCATTTGGTTTTATGCTCTTTTCGGTTGGCAAGGGAAGTGAAAATGCTTACAACCATCTAGTAAATGAATGAGTTCAAATGAAGGTTTTATAAAATTGGAAAGCACTGATGACAAAAGTTTCTCATTTTCTACTTTTTGTCTTTATTTTCTCCTGAACAGAAAAACCACGTAATACACGTCAACAAGGAGCCCGTTGCTGAAAGTGACATCATGGCCACAAATGGTGTGATTCATGCTGTGAGCTCCGTCCTGCAGCCTCAGGGTAGGTTGGTGCTTGGAAGTGCTTAGAGCCACACCACCACAGCAGAGCTGTCACCAAAACTACCTCGTGTGTAAAGTGAGCAACATCACAACATGGAGAAGAGCATGCATGATGGGTGTACAGCGCAGCCTGCTCTTGCTGGAGCGGCTGCTTTGCTGCCATGTCCTGTTGGAGCTGTGCTCTCTGCTTTAGGAGGGAGCAATTACTTTACTTTATTGTAGATGTTATGGGATTTTCAGCACGTGCTTTGAGATACTCTAAGGAAGCAGCCTGAGTGCTTTGAATGCCATCTGTATGTCTGAATATGTATTTATGTGTCTAGTATTTCAGTGCTGTCTCTGTCCCACTTTTAGCTTCAAGGCCACAAGAAAGAGGTGATGAGCCCGCGGACCCTGCATTAGAGATCTTCAAACAGGCATCTGCTTTATCTAAGGTAAAAGTTAAAAACAGCAAAAAATCCACCGTTGTAGAGCTACTGAAATAACATTTTGGTTACCATGGTTTGAAGATAACGTCACACGGAGATTTTGGCTTCCAAAGAGAGTGAATGTGTATGTTTTCTGATTTGATCCATCATCTTTATTTAATTGTCTAAGAAGTGATACTTTTTCAACATGAAGGCTACCATTGATAGCATACCTTGTACACCTTGACACGTTGCTGTGTATGTCAACCTCCAATAGTGCAAATGGCACCAAATAGTCATTTGTTCGCCTCTTCTTCAGCACTTTTGGCAGTGTGAGGAGAACTGGCAAGTAGCTAAACATCAGAAATAGAAATATTCTATATGTTGCGTGTAACTATGGACATCTTTTTGGAGACTAAGGGTGAATGTACTGGCATGCAAAGCCATGTCAGGGATTTGTTGCAGTTATTCAAACACAATGTTTTCTCCCCACGCAGGTTTCTCAAAGGAATCCTCGGCTAGGTAAGACAACTTCTCCACTTCTTCGCTCCATCATATATCCCATCCCTTAAAGAACAGTTTATTCTATGTCCTTGCTGCAAGCAAAATGCAGCATACCCGAGAGGGGAGCGTGTCCATGCATCTGTCCCACCCCGTTCTCTCTTCCCCTTTGCAGCACCCGTCTACTCCCGGCTACTGGCGAAGATGAAGGAGAACTCGGGTGGGTTCTGACCATGCCCTGTGCCTCCATCCCCCCGCCCTGCCCACGTTACGGGGGAAGGACAGAATCGGTGAAAACCAAATATCGCCCTTAAGTTTATTTTTGTTTCCAATGGAATGCATCGGAAAAAAATGAAAAGCCATATCTATATGTATATATTTTTAAGACCGTTTTTATTTGTTTTTGACCACAAAGTTTCCACCTTGAGGATAGTTGGGTTGGGGTTTTTTGATATACCCGGTTTTGGGCTTGCTCCCTATGATGGACAAGGGCAGGTGCCTAATTCAGGCCTGATTCAGCAGCACAGAGAGATGCTTAATGCTTGCCCTGGGGCTGCCTTGCTTGGGGATGAATTAATCCCCCTGCTCCAAGCTGTCAGCTATGGGCTCTGCAAAAACCAGGCTCCCAAAGTGGGAATCTGGCCATGAGCTCACTGAAACCCCCATCCAATCCAAGGCCAGAAGTGGGAAATGTTGGCTGGAATGGTCTGTGGAAGTCCAGCTTTCTGAGCAAATGGCATCAGAATTGCCAACTGTGCCACCAATGGCGACTGGTTTGGAGAAGGTAAATTTGTTGAATTTAATACCCGGTACCCAAACAATCTCTATATTTTTTTAATTATTATTTTATTGTTTGGTTTTTGGTGAGTTTGTTGGTTTGTTGTTTTTTTTTTTAACAAACATTGGTCTCCTTCTCCTTTACTTTAAAAGTCAACCATATGATTCTCATTCTATGGCTTCTAACAGAAGCTTCTATTGACTTTGAAGAAACTGCGTAATTATAAGCTATGGGATTGGACAGATCTCTCTTTTATTTGTTTATGCCTCTGGATTTTAATTTTTGTTCACAAAAAGTATTGAATTGAGAGTTCTCCCTGGCAGAAGTCTTCCATTAAATGGTGCCTTTGTAATAATGGTTGTTGGGTTGGTTTTTTTTTCTCTTTTGTAATAAAAAAAATTAAAAATAAAATCAAAAAATATAAATAACGAGAAACGCTGGTAATCCTTGGGAGATTTCTATTGTTCGTGTGTAACTGTTTGGTGGTGGTTGGTGAGGAGGGAGGTTTCCATTTGGGCAGATTGGTGTTTGCGTACCTAGTAGTGAGGTGCTCTTTTCTTGCCCTCTGTGTCTGCATTATTTTGGGTATGGCAAACAGATGAGCAGAGAGAGAGCTGAGCAACCACCATCCATAGCAGCAGAAAGCAGGTAAATCCATAAGTCATTTATTTCACATCTCCAAAAATATCGCCCTCCCCTCAAGCTGAGGGGCTCCTTGCAGGCTGGGCTTTGCCATCCGCATCTGGAAATGGCTGGGCTGGCTCCAGTGCTCCCCTCCATGGGGGCAGGGATGCAGGGCAGCCCCAGGCACTGCAGGGCTTGATATCTAACACAGCTCAGAGGGCTCAAGGTGTCCTGGAAATGTATTTAAGGATTAAAGTGCTCCCACACCTACCCTAACCAGCAGCAGCATTACATCTCAAGGGCACCATTGGCCACATCACAATGGAAGCAGCACATCACCCCTTTTGGGGCTCTGTATTTATTCACTGAGTGGGTATTACCTGTAGTGAAACCCGTGATTACCAAAGAGTATCAAGTGCAGCATTAAAAAAAAAAACCCAAACAAAAAAAAACACAAAACCCCAGCTGGGTTTGGTCACTTTGGCTGAGATACGTGCTTTTTCTTCCAATAAAAGCTCAAATTGAAATCCCATCTGCTGTGCAGGAGCTATCTGCATAATTCAGATGTGTGAAAAACAATCAGCCTCTTATTTCCCTTCCCCAGCCTCCCATCTCATCTTTTTGTTTCCCTGGGGTGATGCAGCCCTCTGTCATTTAAGCCTGGAGTGATGGGGAGTGCTGGGAGCTGCCCATTCCAACCCTAGGAGATAGGCTCCTGGGGGAGGCTCAGCTTTTTGCAATCAGGATGATTAACTGTGGGCTCATACAAAAACCTGAGAGAGGAAAACAAGCCTTTCTGCAAGTTCCTTAGTAGAACATGTAGTTATAGAGCCAGTCTTCCCATTTTGGTTTGGTTTGGTTTTGTTTGGTGTCATTTGTTTACTCCCTTGATGCATCAAGAATAAGTGATGTAAAGCTCTCTACCACTTGGGATGCAGATCTGCACCTCCTCCAGGTGAGTGCCTTTTGCTGGTACCTTCCTTGTGTCTGACTTGGTGATGCTGAGTGTTTCTTGGCAAAAAGGAAACCATCAATAGACAGAGGGATGAACTTCTCCTGGATGCACTAAGTGTCTATAAACATCCTGTCTGCTGGTAGAGAGCAGTCTTCATCTCCTAGGAACAGAGTTCTAGCCTCCCACCTCCTGGTTTATGGGTAGGCTTTGGGTCTAATGGTGATATAGGGGTGGTGTCTTTGTGTTCTGTGCATGGCCTGATTTGTCAGGCTTGCTTGGCAGGGGATGCAAACTCTATGAATCCCAGCAGTGGTGGTGCTTGCAGCAGCTTCCCAAGCATTCCAGCTGCAGGTCTGTTGTCTCAGTCTGTTGGATTCCCTGGAATCCCATGCCCTGGGAAAAGTGGTTCTAGGGAGCCTTCCTGTGGCCCCTGTGCTTGGAAACCCTCAATGCTTTGGTGCCTCCAGACAATGGTTTGCATTGGTGGGAATTCGGGAGGTGACATAGTCCCCTTCTCCAATGATCATAGAACAAACAGTTTAGGTCGGAGGAGACCTTAAAGATCATCTGGTTCCAACCCTGCTGTGGACAGGGTTGCTCCCCACTGGATCATACTGCTCAGGGCCTCACTAACCTGGTCTTGAGCACCTGAAGGGATGGGGCACCCACAGCCCTGGGCAGCCAGTGCCCTGATCAGCAGCCCCGATTCAGGAGCATTTCCCCTCTTTCTGTGAGCAGAATCAGGGCAGTGCCAGCAGCTGTCCCACAGTGGGATGGTACTGCTTCCCCTGACAGAGGCGTAGAGGGAGGAAGCGAGAGACAAGCAGCTGGGAGATGAGGAAACGAGGAGTGCTGAGGCCATGGGAACGTCCAACTCAGCTGCCATTTTCTGAAGAGAAATTCTGTATTGGGTTGTTTTTTTTGCACTGTAATGGAAGGTGGAAGTGAAAGGCGGAAGGAACTCGCTGGTGGTGTGGAGAAATATAACTGCTGTGGGGAAGAGCTGGCTGAAGGGCACAGAGCTGCACCAGGCAGGGAAATGGAGGAATGTCCCAAGCCTGGGATGCAGTGGGATGAGAGCTGGGAGTCCCCTCTGCACCCACTTCCAGGCAGCAGCACTGGGGTGGGAAGAAAAGGGCCTTGTTAGGGCAATTTCTGCTGGCAGCATCCTGGGCATTGCAACCAGTGCCATGGGAAAGCAACCAGTAAGATTGGTCTCCTGGGGTATGCAGTCCATGGACATGCTGCACTGTGTTGTTGTGTTCTCAAAGTTGGAGCATTTCCACCCCAAAACCCAGCATGTGTGGGTACATGCAGCTAGTGCAGGCAGGACTGTGCTGTACCAGAGCTCCTTCCAGGGCTGGGGCATGTCAGTAAGGAGACAAAATGAGAGCAAGTATGTGCCTTCTCAAGGAGATTTTAGTCTAAAAGGGAAAAAAAAATGTAAATAAGAGTGTGTTTTCCTATTGAATATTTTCAGGACTGTGCAGACTCCCTTGTTTACTTTACTATAATGCTAACTCCTTCAGTTGCAGTGGCTTCAGTTCAACAAAGTGGACAATCATAGCTTTTAAGTGCTTGCTCTGCTGGGTGCTGACTTCTTGTTGGTGCTCAGCCTTCAAACTGACCTGCAGTGGGCAAATCCCATCTGCTGGGCACAGTGGTGTGAGTGTCCCAGCAGGGATGGGCAGCGGCATCACTGAGGGGATGGAAGCCTCACACTGAATGTGAAATGGTTCATTTTGGGCAGCTTAGCGCAGTGGGTTTGTGCATTTACATCCTGAGACAAGAACCAGAGCCTCTTTCCTTCTAGAAAAGTCAGACTTTTCCGGTGGCTTCCTGCAAATATATTTCTTTTATGAAAAGCAATGCTGTGCTCTGTCTCAGGAGTGCTGCAGTGGAAAACATGTGCTCCTCCAGCAGCACGGAAATCTGGGAGCACAGAGTTTGGCTGATGAAAGGAGCTCAGAGCCAACCCGCCCCGTGCTGGAATTTGGGTGGTCGGGGGGAGAAGGGGGGGAGGTGGGTGTGAACCCACCTGGGTGTGAAAGGGCAAAGCCTTCACCCGTGTCAGAGGGCAGGCGGAGCGAGCAGGGGATGAATGCAGCCATGCACTGCGTCCAGATGCGCCGTGGGGTGACCCTTCCAAGGCAGAGCCGAGGGCAGGGGTGAGCCACACACATGCCAACACTGTTAGAAACGTGCTGCTGCTCTGCTGCTTGCTTGCAAATGGCTTATGGGAAGTCATCACACCTGCAAGATGTGGTCTCAGGAGACATGTAAAGGAAAGGCTTGTGTGATGTCAGTATGTCAGTGCAGGGGAAGGATGGGCTCGACTGAGACATGGGCTTCAAGGCAGCCAGCTGCGACTCCAGCAGCTCGTGGGTTGTCTCTGAGCCCTTTCTGGTGCCACATCTGGGAGACTTTGCAGAAACCTGTAACTTCCTGGAAGACAAACATTCTTTGCAATGATTAGTGATGCCTTCATGTTTTGTAATGGTTTTGGTTTTTGAGTAAGCAGTTTGCAGGAGTCCGGAACTGCTCCTAGGAAAGATCACTTGGCACTATGCAGAGAGGTATAGGGTGCCAATGAGGGCATGGAGGGTCCTCCTGCTGGGGTTTCCTGAGGGAGCAGCTCAGCACCTTGCAGCTTTTCATCCTATTTCCTCTTTCAGTTACACCTTTTCTCTACTTCCTTCTGGTTTTTTTCCGTGCATCAAGCTCTATTGTCTGCGACAAATGCAAACCTGGTTTTATTATAACTGCTCCTTTGGGAGGAGAATCACGATCTCCAGTTTGGAAATCAGTTCTGCAGATCCTGTTGGCCCTCAGAAGGCACTTGTTGCATTTTTGGTTTCGTGGATCCAGGTGGATGTATTCAGGACTTGCACCAGGGCTTCCTGTGCAGCTCTTTCATCATTTTGCCTTTGGTCCAAAGGTTTCACAAAGGGGATGGGTGCTCCATTTCAGTGTCTAAGGCTCCTACCGTAGATCCTCCAATACTGCGTTGCTATTCTTCCTCACAGCACTCTTAGAGCTGTGAACCAGAGGATGGCTCCATGGAGAGGTGAGGTGGCAGAGTGATGGTGCTAGCAGCCATGACCTTACCATTACAGCTGATTTTATAACACCGTTCTGAGGGCACCTCCAGTTGCTGCAAGCTGCAGGCTTCCTGATCTCCGTACCCAGCATGGCGTGTATGCTTCTAGCAGTGTCCATTGCTTTGGATGTGGTTCACAGGCTGATGGCTTCCAGCTCAGGGCTGGCACACATGGGCCAGCACCCAACTAGCTCAGTGTAATCCTACAGCTGGGCAGGCAACAGATCATCATTTCTCCTATCATGCAGACAGCAAACTACCTGCAGGCTTGTCCCTGACTGCAGGGCATTCATCCCTGTGCTCCAGCTGGAGGGACCTGATTGTGCAACACTGGTTCCCATGGGTGATGGGGACACACCCTGCTGATTGCCCACACAGATGTGGATTGGCACCAGCAAGTGATTAAACCAGCAAATGTGGCTGGTTCCCTTCCTTAGCTTGTAACTAAAGAGCAGGAAAAAGTGAAATAAACAAAGCAAAGCCACAGAGCAGTCACGCAAGGCAAAGGGAACCAAGGAGCATCAGCAGAAAGCGCTTCTAGGAGCACCATCTGTGAGCACTCCAGGGTCAGGAAATGCTGCTCCTGGTGGAGTTCATGGTATGAGTGTGCATGGCCGGAAACAGACTGGGGGTGAGGTGGTGCAGTTGTGCCTTTCATTTGCTCAGCATCTTTTATTTTTTTCCTTATTATTTTTTCTTTTTTCTACGTAAATCCAGCAAACAGGGAACTTCAAGTCATATTTCATATTTCTCATAGATTTTTGACTGCAGGATTGTTTGTGGATTTTCTTCTGCAGGGCTGCTTTTAGCTCATATCCTTGCTGCTGTTAGCTTGAAATGTAGGAAAATGGTGGCAAGTGGCCATGGCAGAGCACCAGCCCAGGGAAAGGGCACCCTGCCAACAAGGCAACTCTCCAGGACTGGGGTGCACTGCGCCGTGAGCTCACGTATGGGGTCATGCAGGCTGCTGTACTGACACACACACACAGGAACATACCCTTTCTCCAGAAATAACCAGAAAACCAGACAGTCTCGGAGCTGTCTGATTACCTTCACAGTTACTGTCTGGTTACCTTTACCCAGTGCACCTTTACAGCAAGAGGTGCAGCTTCTGTTTCGTCTTAGCAGTTCTTGAAGCAATCCCATTGCCTCACTGCTTATTGGGTTTCCTGATGCCCCTGAGCTATTGGGAAGCTGTTTGTCTGCTCTTCCTCTGTCAGTCCCAAGGTGAAGGCACTGAGGGTCATAATGGGTCAGGATGCCATGTGCCTACTGTGTAAAAGCCTTGATGAAGAGAAAGGAGGTGCTGAGATTGTTCAGAAAGCTGTGGGTGGACGTGTTGGGAGAATCAAAGTGCTGCTTTTAGCTGGGCTCTTCCTCCTGCTCTTGCTTTAATATGTCACTTAGGGGACAACTGTGGGATACAGTTTGGTTGTACTCATGGGGAGCGTGGGTTGCTGGGGTGCTTGGGGCTGGTGGCAGGGAGGGATGCTCTGCATGCTGAAGTATTTCTGCACCCCCAACCTGGGGATGCTCAGGGGCACTGGGGAGCACAGTGAGTAATGCACCGAGTAGGTGGTCCCAGGCCTGCTGCCCAAACGTTCCTCTGAGCTACTATATTTGGATACCACGAGCAAAGTGACTTCACCTTCCTGTTTAGAAACAGCCCCCGAAGCTGCAACCCCACTGCTGACGCTCACCCCACAGCAAAACCTCTTCTCCTGCAGCACGGGGGCTGCAGAGCTGCGCTGTTCCTGCTTAATTGTAACCAGACTCCCCAAGAAATGTCTGCTGCAGTATTTATAAATACCGCAGCCAGCAGCTGCTAATGCCAAACAGGAAATTTTAAGCTGAACAAACTTTTCCACGTTTCTAAGTGAGAAAAGTAAACTGTAGCTAAGATCTTTTTTTTCTTTTTAATGGAAAAAAAAAAAAAGGTCTAAATAGCAACTGACTTCCACATCCTCAGAAAGGTTCATGATTCTTGACATCTCTGTGCCTTGCAGATTGGCCTTTCTGTAAGCAGTGTCTGCACAGTGATGTGGAAGGTGGCTATTTGATTGACATATCTTAAAACCAGACCTCTATACAAGCCTTTGTGCTGCATGGCGTGGCAGTCCAGCTAGCGATACAGCCTATAAATTAGGGCTGTTTGGGGCCCAAGATGGGCTGTTGGGAAGCTTTCTGTAGTGGTATGTGTTGTACACGCTCTTGTGGTAGCAGCCCATCTCAGTGGATTGGCATTCTGAGCTATTAATGTAATTGTTAGTGAAAACAATGCAGAACTTGAGTGGAAAATGATGAGTTAGAGATGAAGCCAAGTGTGAGCAGCGACCACCAGGAGGAAACCAGCCCTTCATGTTTTGAGCTCTTTTCCCTGAAGCTGTTTTTATTTTCTAGGATTTTCTGGTTTCTGCTGGTTTGTTAGTTGGGTTCGAGGTGATATTTTGGAGCGTTAAGGCATAGAAAAATGTAACACCAAATCTTAGTGGATTTATTTGCTTTAAACAACTTCTGCCATTTATGAAGTCACCGAATTCCTTCTTCAGACGAGAGGCGTTACTAAGCTTTTAAAAACTGATTTGTGTCACTTCACAGACAAAGGTGTTGAAATAGAGATGAAATGAAGCAGATGTCCTCACTGTGCGTATTCTGAAATCATCTTCTCCAAATCAGCTTAGGGATAAACTATACCAGGAGTGCTTGGAAATAACTGGCTGTCTTCCATCTTTGCCATCGCCTTCATGCACAACTATTCCTAAAAGCTTGCTTTTCAGTAAACTCTTATGGTAGTGTCTTAATGGAAAGAGAGGTTTGCTGAAGTCTTTTGATACTGAGATGTCATTGTTTTGAAATTCCTTTGGTAGCCATTCCTTATCCATTTCAACGATGACAGTTGGTGGCTGGTCAATGCCTTGTGTGATGCCTTGCTGTAGATCTTGCAACCATGTGCAGGTGAGATGACTGAATTTGTTCCTCTGCTTTCATGCATCAGAGCCCTTGGGATAGCCTCAGCTCCTCACAGTTGGCTGTTCTTTGCCTCTTGTTTGTGTTCAGGTGTTCCCAGGGTCAGCTTCATCCCCTGACTACAGGGACTCAGCAACATGCAGATGCAAGACAAAGCAGCTGAGCTAAGGTCAGGCACCAGGACTGTGGCAAGGAGGAGGCCTGGTTAATAGTTTTGTAAAGCTATCAGTGAGATGCTCCTCCTGCATAACTGATGAGAACATTCCGGTTGCCTATTATTAAGCTCTAAGAGCTTTGCTTTTCCCCCATAATGCTGTTTGGATTGGGGTTATTTTTATATCTCTGCCCATCAGCCTGAAAGGGCATTGCCTGAGCCCCCCTCTTTATTTATTTTAATGTAAATAAGTGTGACAGTGTTATTCGGGCTTCTCTCAATTTCTGCATGATTAATAGGGAATGGCAAAGATAGAGCGGAACTGAGTCTGTTCTTCAGGTTTTTGGGGAAAAAACACGTGGAAGTGGGTAACTGTGTCTCAAAAAGCAAAGTTGACTCACTCCAAACCGAGACAAACATTGAGTCATGAATGCATTGGCTTGCACCATCCACTGCCAAACATCAGGTTACAGATGGTTCAGTGTAAGACATCACCATGACAGTTTGAATAGAGAGACGTGAAAAGAGGGACAAGCTACAGATCTAATACTACAGCTGTCCACTGTAGCATGGGTTGTTTAAGGTAAACGCAAACTGGAATGCCCATAAAGAGTGAAAGCAACTGGCCAAAGCCCTGTGTGCCAAGTCCCTGCTGAGGCGGCATTGCTCCACCATGCCTCAGGCTCTGGGCTTACAGCACTGAGCTGGCCTGGAATCTTTACTACACTTAGTAGCAAATTAGATCTGGTTAAGGAATTTTCCAGTCAAACCTTCCTTTGCTGGGAAACGTGGATTCAGTGAAACCGTAACTTTGTGAAACATATGAGACAAGCTCTTGTTATACCAAATTTTCCACCCAAGGTAAGAGGAATGGAGACCATCACAGCGTAACTCCCACTTGGGTTTGAGAAGCTGAGGTTGGTATTTCAGGCTGAATTTAGGCTAGAAAGAAGCTCACCTCAACCTTCCCTGATTTCTGTACCATGTGCTCACCAGCAATTGTAACTGCCTTGAAAAGGATGGGAAAGGGGAAGAAATGGCAGTTCCTGGTTTTGAGCTGCTCTGCAAAGGGTAGCTTCCTTCATTCTGTGCTATGTCAAGTGAGTCTGTCCTGCTGAAAGTGAGACTGCACCTTGAAATAGATTTTCTTATAGATTAATCGAGGCTCTCAGAACTGTGCCCATTAGAAAGAGTGAGGCTCTGCTCAGCTGACACTGTAGTTTCACCTACTCACATCCCGATGACAACAATATGCAGCTTGGGCTGTAGGGCAGGATAGATGGGCCTGGGAGCAAAGGCAGAACGATACTGTTGTGGTCTCTGCCTAAGCCACAGCCTGAATGCCCCCATCCTGGCAATTCTGGTCTTGTCACTAATAACCCGGACTGTGATGTACACCTTGCTGGGCTAGCCTGAACAGTAATGCTCTTTGAGGACCAATACGTGCCACACACTGGCTAAAAGCAACTGTATAATATATTTATTAATGCTGCTGTGGCAAAAGACATCCACCCACCAGGTATCTACTAATAGATGCAACACTCCATGTACTTGAGTTATCTACTCCCAGACCACTCCATCATGGAAAGAAGCTTGTACCTTCTGTTTCCCTTGTTAATTTCAGTCAGGACAGGAATTCAGTGAGGTAGCAGGCAGAGCACCTGCTCACAGCCCAACTTCCAATGGCCGTGCCTGGTAGCAGGCAGCTCCTGGCTAGCTCCATCTCTGCCCCATCCCAACTTCACAGCACTCTGCTGCAGACTTTGGCTTGGAATGATGCTGAAGCTCAGCTGATGTTATCAGCCACACAGGTCCACCTCTCTATTTAAGTAGACTGCCTAAATGAATTTGTATGCCATTCACCGTATCCAATTGAGCTACCTGTGGAAGATGATCTGTCCTTTTTCAACTGTGTGCTTATGGGATGCAGGCTGCTGCAGGGTTTTAGTCTTTGATGGCTGTAAGTACTGCTCACTTTGCATTGGCAGAGACTCTGGAATTTGTTCTGTGCTTCATCTGCTGGCTTTTAAAGCGAATTTTTGTTGCTTTTTATGAGCCTTATGTAGAAAATGAACCACCACTGTAAGGTAGAAGAATAATTGTCTGTCTGAACACTTTCCTGGTTCTAGTAATCGGTTTCTGGAGATTAGATAGCCATGTCTGTGGCAGTCAATTATATCCAAGGTGTCACACATTTACTGTGGGCACAGAACTGCCATCACTCTAAGCAGGCTCATGATTTCCCTCTGAAGAGGGTTATTATAATTGGAACCACCTGCACTCACTGAAGCCAGGAGCATTTTGGCTTCAACACAGCTTTGCTGAGAACGTTAATGCAATTACTTATGTGAGCTAAAACCTGTAAAGGATGTTTTTCTGTTGTCTCTGCATTAATTGTTTCCAGCTTGCAGCATGGAAATGTTATTTTCCCTGGGAGGCCACAGGGAGAAGGGAAAGGAGGAATGTCAGGACAAATGGAAGGTTTGGGTGAATGTAGGAGGTTCTTGGGGTTTTTCCTCCTACTCTTGCTTTCATTAAGTCATGGGAACATAGGTACAACTAATCTAGTCAGACTGAGTAGAGCAGACCTTTGTCAGCCACAGGGCAGCTCTTAATTTGTAGCAGCAAAGCTCTCTTAAATGGGTCATTTGGGTCTCCAGGGGTCTCTTGCTGTTTGAAAACAGGTCCTCAGTTTGCCTTCTGTGGCTGCTGAAGTAGAACCGGCTGTGCAGCTTTCTTCACCTTGCTGTTGTGTCTGTGCTGTTCTGCTTTACAAATGCCAGCCCTTCTGCTTTCCCTTCATTTGTTTAGTCTTCTCATCCTCTTTCTTGCCTCAGTGTGCAATGAGAGTGCTGAGCATGGCATTGAGCTAGCTCAGCAACCTCCAGCTGGGTTGGCTGAGCACCTTTGCTTTGAGAAGCATCCACCAATTCATCTGTAATCACATTCCAGCTTTTCACACTTTTCTTCCCATGTTCACCTCAGAAAATACCCACTTTAAATTTCTTTATTCTCTTGGCCAAATTTATTGTCCTTCCTTTCATATCTCTTCTCTTTTTCAGTCCTCCTCCTCTCTCCCTCTGATTGTGGTCTTACCAATGTCCTTCTTGTGCGGAGACTTTGGAATGCAGCTGAGCTACTGCTGCTTGAAACTCTGACTACAGGGAGATGGCCAAGTTCTCAGATTCCCTAAGTATCTGAGATGTTGACTGTTCACGCCCTCTTTAACTTCTGTGTAGGAAATATCTGTGGATGCACTCATGGCACTTGAGGAAAAAGGCTCCGTGCATGGAGCCTGATGTTTGGAGTACTTGAACTCCCTGTTCTTGAGGGGGGTGTTGGAAACAGTGCCCGAATCTCCTACGCCTTTGAAGGCTTCAACCATGCATGTCAACACTTGGATCTGGAAGCAGATGTACTGAAGAAATGTTCCCAGCTCAGAATGACTCATTAGCAGAGCTTGGGTTGAGGCCATACAAGCTCCAATTGTCCCCTCTCCAGCCGCTGGCCTGTTCCAGAGAGGCTGCGTGGAATAGATGACCCTTGCTCATTAACTAACACATGAACATCCTTTCCCATCAGTAGCTTCCACATGCTGAAATTACTCACTTGACATCCAAATATTAATGGAAAATAGCTTTTTAATACTGAAAGCTATTCTCTCCTTGTGCTGTCCAAACCATAGCTTCTTGGATGGGCTTCTGATGTGCTGCTGCTTTCTCCAAAGCAACCATCTCCTGTAAATAGTAAGCACCTAATGGAAAAGGAATGCATATATCTGAAACCCTTAGAAAGAGAGATCATGAAGGTGTTTTCACTCTAGAGGGATTATGAGCTAAGGAGCAGGAAGGCAAGCAGTGCACAGCCTGATTGATTTTGATCATTTCTGACTTAGTACCGAGGACGTTAACTGGTCGTTCTTCCCAGACATCCCAGTTTCTCCTCCAGAAGCAGAGCAGGGGTGTTGCAGAGTCCTTCTGGTCGGGGTATTTTGGTGTGGTTTTCCTGGGAGGGTCTCTCCCACTACTTGTTCCGCTTTTCTGTTCCATTTTTGAAACTGCAAGCTAATTGTTGTGCCAACGTTAAGAGCACGGTGCCACAACAGACGCCAATTTGCTGTATTGAACGTAAGCAAGATTATTAGCCTGCTTACATAAAGTTCCTTCAGGCACGTCAAGTATTTTAGTTGTGGAATGAACGTAGTCATTTTAATATGGCCAGACTGTATCCAGACAGTCTAGGGATTTCAAAAATCATTTCCTTAAATTTATTGCTGTTTCAGGCTTTCGTTTTGCCTATAACATGGTGTGCCTAAGTTTCTTTTGCAGCCTACTCACCATCTGCAAAGTTGTTTTCAATGTGCTACTGTGCCTTGATCCATTTCCTCAATAACTGATGCCTCATACTAAGTAGTAAAAGTGCCTTTGCTGGGCTGTGCAGTACCAGAATGGAGTCTTTGACCCAAGATCTTCCCCACCTTGCAGTCTTTGCAGAGATGTTGGTGTCATCTAAGTGGAATCACCCTTTGGGCAAGAGATAGACCTGGCCCTGTGTTAAGCTGTGATGTGATGCCCAACCTGTCCCACTTGGCCTTGCAGGGTTGGTGGCCTCAGAGCTAACTTTAAGAGCAGGCAATGACTGGAGTTTTCTTTCCTGTGAACTTTCCAGAGGGTCCTGAGTGGAGCACAACATCTTGCATAGGTCTGTCAGCATCATCTGACTGTCTTGCCATTCCTATCACCTTTGCTGCCCATGGAGCAAATCACTTTGGAGTAATGTCAGACAAATGCTCTTCAGTGTGGTGGCAGTGCAAAGACGTGCCTGGTGCTTTGCATATTAATTCCTTTTTTTCCCTAGCTAAGTCTAATTTAAAAACACCAAAAGAAAGTAACTGAGAACTACTTTGATGTTGAGACAAAGAGCATTTATTCATGGTCAGAAACAAGAGTGTAGAACCATCATTAGGATTTCTGATTATTGTTCTACCATGTGCCATTTAAGACCACACTTCCTCCATCCTTACCTTAGCTGTATTCAAAAGGCTGAATTCTAAGCTTGTTCCCAGTGTCTTGAAGAACGTGTTTGTTTCTGATTTGACTCAGACAATAGTGATTCTCTTGCAACCAAAAAAAAGCAGTAAGCCCTTGTCTGGATCCTGTGGTTTTCTATGGCTTGATTCTCCAGATGGTTTTGTTATTTCACCTTTGGTTGTGTAATCTGGAATGCTAGTGCAGACCATGAGCCATGCACACACCAGCTGGCTCTTAATCTGACAGTTCTAGCAATCACTGTAGTAATGTTAAAGCACACAGGAGCCTTAGTCTCTCTGGGACTGAAAGGCCCTGGAGTCAGCACATGGTCTTGTCATATATTCCTTAATCAACTCTAGAGCTCAAGTTTCAATTCTTCATCATCTGCTTAATGTCACCATAAATACATGTCCATTGCTGTGTAATTAATATGGTTTTTACTTATATAACAGTGTCAGAACTTTCTGGATTTCCTGTGCTCATTTGAGAAGTGGAAGAACATGGGTGTGGGTTGGTAGGTGGAAGAAATGAGGTCCTTCCTCAGCCTCCAGTTCTATAGAGCCAGATACAGGAATGGTGGCAAATCAATCCAGCTTCTTGGTGGATGGATGTAGGCCTTCATACTTAACTGGTGATGATCCCATTTACATCAATGCTGAACTTAACCTCTGAATTACCTGAATTATTCCTGCATTTTGTATACTGATGAAAGCAAACTATTGGCCAGAACATGGGATCAATGCTGTTCTGCAGGTCATCAGTCCCCACAGGGGTTAGAATGACACCTGGGCCTGGTCGAAGAGCCTGGCTTCCTTCACTAAGATACAAAACCTTTTTGCTTTTTTTACCAATGGACTTTTAATCTTAAGGAGTCTTCATGACTTTGCCTGCCCACGTTAGTGACTGCAGATTGAAAGAGCCTGTATTCTTGTGTGAGGATAAAATATGTATTTCCATATTCCCATATACCATGTGCTGGGTTTCTCCTATAGCCTCTTGGTTGCTTTTTGGGTTTCTTTTCCTTCCATTAGTTCCTCCAAATTGCATTGTGTTCACGAAGGGCTCTTGATGTCTGTTATTCCTGTGCTGCAGCATTCCACACCAACTAAGAAAGGCTGGTCAGCAGGACCCAGTCTTGCCACCCCCAAACATTCCAACAAGTTCATAGGAGAAAATGGCAAGAGAAAAGAGATTTGCTTAAACATTAAATGGAAAATAGTAATATTAATAATGAAGCGTTGATAGGATTTGAAAAGAAAGATCTAATATCCCAGAGCTCTTGGATGAATGTCTTGGGGGGTGCGCAAGGAGAATTAACATGGAATTCAGATGTTGGCCTTCAGGATGTGTTTCTTTAGGAGGTGTTTTAAGTTCTCCATCAGTTTGGAAAACCTCTTTCCAGACCTGTCTTACCCAGCAACAGATTAAAATAGGAACCAAAGCCTGCTCTATGAGCCGAGTGAGACTCAGAACAAGCTTATTGCTGCACACCTGTGCCCATCTGAATCCTGGTGAAAGCGAGAGAGGTTTTGGTTCAGTGTTTTCTCTGCAGATTCCTGAAGTTTCCCCCTCAGCTGCTGAAATAGCGAAGGGACAGAGATCCTCCAGCTCTCTGAGTGAAATGAAGCCACCTTTTCTGTGACATTTGAACCATCCTTTTTCCTCTGATGTGAAAAACACGCTGACAGTAATGCAATCCGCTTGGTTTCTGCAGGCGTTATTGCACCAACTTGGTGCCACTGTAAATTCCAGCGTGCTTTTACTGAGAAGGCATCTGGAGTTCAGCTTATAGAAGAAAAGTAGAAAGTGTGGAGGATTGATAAGGAAAGTGCTGCTTGCTTTGGGGCCAAGCAATAAAACGAGTGGAAAAATTGGAAATGAAAGGAAATTTCCTCAATAATCCGGATTCTGATTTTGCTGTTAGAAATGAATTTAGTTAAACAGGGTTTTGAAAAGCTGAAAATTACATCAGGAGAAAAAGCAGTTTTAGTTCAATCACTTTTGGGGAGGTAACGTTACGTCAGTGTTTATGTTTCAGTCTGCTTTCCCTCTGAACTGGCAGGCTGTAACTGTTCTCCCATCTTTTAAGGTGAGGACAATTAGATTTCTATGACCAATGAATGAGATGTAGAGCACAGACATTGGGATGCATAGGGAGGATCCTGGGAGATGGTGGCAGGCCATTGTGTACCCCATTTCCATAGTGTGAAGCAATGACCTTATGGCCATGTCTGACCTTGATACTAAGGGGGATCTGAGGACACGGACTGGCTGCTTGCCCTCTGGTCTATTTTGTATATATCTGTCTTTGTGTTAATAACTGCTGGCTCTGGGAATGCTTCCTTCTAGTAAACACAGCTTTGGGTTGTTCCCTCGTCTCAAACATGTTGCGAGGGCGGCATCTGTGCTTTTTAAGGGCTTCTCTTTCATTATGTATTTCTTCTCTATGCCAGTGCCTTCAGCCATCAATTCTTAAAACAAAGATTAGGATGCTTCTAATCTCCTTCAATTGACCTGAGCAGTCCTTTGGTCAGGCAGACTAGGGTGGATTTGGATGCGGAAACCTTCCTACACTCCCTTGCTTTTCTTGAAGAGCTCTTCTGGCCTCAGCTTGCTTAAATCCTATACTGCTGTAGGCTCAGTGATGGCACATTCCTGCTGGGAATGCAGTGATTCTGGGCAGGGGTTGGTGCCATCTGGCTCAATGCCCTCACAAACTTGTACCAAGGAGGGCACAGCCTGCTGAAGCCCTCCTGCTCTGCAGTGGTGGCAATGTGCTATTTCAAAATGGAGGGAGAAGATTTTGCTGTGAAATTGATGCTTGTATGTAAACGCTGACATGGAGGAAAAACTGAGTCTGTAGTCCAACAGAAGGTCAGGAGGTGATGCTTTGTACTCAGCAGTGCTGGGTGATGGGAGGGCAGTGTTCCTTACATCAGTGCTGTTTATGAGACAAGAGATCCAGCAGAGAGAGGAGCTATATCTGACTGTGTGTATACAGATGACTCAAACAGACACCTCATCTATTCATAGGTTGTCTCCCAAACTGGTCCAATTCCTCCTGGCTCCAGTGGGGAGAGTTACGGGAATTTCAGTGGGTGTTAAAGTTGGCCATAAGGAATATCTTTCCCTTCTGTAATGCCTTGATTTTTATTTTTGTTTTTAATTGTTTCCTCCAAGACTGTGGTGCATTAATCAGTGGCAGCGTGGTGAGGCAGACAAGGAATTCCTAGAGCACAGTAGCTCTTGCTGATGATGAAACTGCTTTGTGCTGAAATCACGTCTGGGACACTGGGAAAGCAGGGTCAGTGAGGTGCTGTCTGGAGCCTGCTCTGGGGAGGTGATGCTTGTGGCCCATCAGAACAGGATAGGCATGCCTGTACCAGTGAGCAAAAAGAGGTGAAACCAGAGTACATACCGTGGAATGGCTGGGTTGTAAGGGACCTTAAAGTCCATCCAGTTCCATCCCCTGTCATGGGCTGGTTCACCCCCAGCTCAGTTGCCCAGGGCCCCGTCTAGTCTGGCCTTGGGCACCTCCAAGGGTGGGGCACCTTAGAGGTCGTTTCCAGCCTTAATGATTCTATGATTCTGAGTAAAGAATTTTCTCTGGGCAACAAAGCATGGGGGGGGGGGGGGGGGGGGGGAAGGGGGCTGGTGGCTGCCACTGCACGGTGAGCACTGTGCCCATGGGGAGCCACATTTGGGGCAGGGAGCAGTGATGAACCTGGCAGCACTCACACACATAAGAACACACGCCCAGGGACCGCTCAGCCCTGCACAATGGCAGAGGGGACGGCTCCTTTCCAAGTTCAGCAGTTAAAGGAAATGATCATATCAAGAAAGGAAACCCCCTTAACATCAATATGAGAATTAATCTGCACATAATTCAGAGCGCTTGTGATTTGGCTTGCAGTCATCGTTTCCCACTTACTTTTGGCCTTGCTGCTGTGTGCAAATAAGTGAGAGCTGTTTGTGAGAGCTGCAGGAATTTGTTTAAAAGCTGATAGGAATAGGTTTTGGGGGGGTTGTTTGTTTGTTTTTGAGTATACAAGAATGCCATGTAAACTTGAGGCTTAACAAAAGCAACATCATAACACACACAGATACTGTGAGAGAGGGGTATGTGATGCAAGACCAACCAGTTCAGTGTGTTATCAGGGCTGTAATGGTGGAATGAAGTGTTTGTTGGGGCCTTTTGGGTTTGGTTTTGCTCCTGGGAATATCTTTCCCACCAGTAAATGGAGGAAAAATGTAATGAAGGTGCATGGAGATGTATTTGAAAACAGAAAGATCTGGCTGAAGAGAAGGGAAAAGAAGGAAAAGTTAAATCGTGAATGGAAAGAAGGGAATGGAAGTGAAGAGATCATGCTCAGAAAGAGCTCACTCCACAGGGACTGCAGGGGCAGTTATGGGGCTTGGCTGTGGGAGCAGGAGGTGGCTGCAGTTCAGTGGGTATGAGGGATGGACCTGCTTGCGCAATGGAGCAAACCACCAACATAGCCAAGCTCATTCCAGGCCTCAACAATGTACTGGGAATCCTTGAAATTGCTTAAGTCAGTGGGATCTGTGTCCAAACTGTGGGAGGTTTTCTTACAGCTATCACCATGGCATCGTGGTTCCAAAAAAAAGCCACCCCCAAACCAATCCAAGATGAGTCCGTCTGCTTCCAGCTCCTCCTCAAAGGGAAAGTTCTTGCTCTTCACTCTGGTTTCATTCCTGGGGTTTTAGATTCTATGATGTGGAAAAATTAAACCAGACAACAACCTTTTTTTATAGTAAGTGCTGCTGTCCTGGGGCTCTTGGTGCAATCATAGAATTACTGAGTTTGGAAAAGGCCCCTAAGATCCCCAAGTCCAACCCTGACCCACCCCCATCATGCCCACTGACCGCATCCCCAAGTGCCATATCTCTACAGTTCTGGGTCACCCCCAGGGACAGTGACCCCACCATCTCCTTGGGCAGCTGTGCCAGTGTCTGACCTCCGTCAGAGAAGAAATTGTTCCTAATATCCAACCTGACCCTCCCCCAGTGCAACTTCAGGCCGTTACCTCTCATTGTAGCAATGCGGTGCTGCTCCCTGTCACACTGTGTGTATTCTCACACAGTAGCAATGCTGAGGAACTTCCAAGGAAACCCTCAGGAAGCCGGGGTTAATCGCAGGTCTCTGCCTGTAAATGGCTCTATGTGTTTACTTGCCCCTGAACTTTTCCTCCAAATAGTGTCAGCAGTAAAATTCCTCTGAGGGATTTCTGCCTTGAGGCTGCTTGTGCTAACACAGGCAAACATGAAAAAGCAAAGGAACATCCAATGGAGCACCAAAATGCACTTGGTTTTTGCAAAAGCTGGAGCAAGCTTTGCAAAGAAAAAAAAAACAAAAAGGCTGTGGGGTGGTCTGCCACTTCCCAGGGTTGAGAAGCACAGGCTGGAGGTGTTCTGCTGCTCTGCTCTTCCCATGGCCCCAAAGGAGAAGTGGCTGCTCTGGGTGCTGCATCCTGCTGGTGTTTTGGGACCTGACTGGTTTTGTTTGTGAGTTTGAGGTTGTATGCTGGCACAAGCTGCCTGTTGGGCAGCTCTGTATCCTCTCCTTGTTTTCTTGCTGCACTCTTGGGGATTTTGGAGGCAAGCTAACCTCTAATCCAATTGTTGTTGCAGCTTATTTATACCCAGAGTCATGTTAGAGAGAAATTACCATCTCCTAGCAGAGCTGCTGCAGCTCAGAACTACTTCCTTGGCAGGTTCCTCCTGCCCCCGGGCCTCGTGCCAGCTGAAGATGCTATTAGAAGAGGGAGGAGGAAATTATTCAGCCTCAAATAGCTGCTCTGATAAAGCCCCACTGCTCTGTGCAGGCTTCAGATCTGCCTATGGAGGGGCTGAGCGTGCATACAGGGGCACCTGCTTGTCCCTCCCTGCCCGTGTGGTGGGCTGTTCCCTGGGGAGAATGGTTTATACTGGGAGGTGGGAAACCCAGACTCTCGGATGGTTTAACAGGAATGTGTTGGTTTTACTCTTTTTGGGAAGTCTCAAATTCAGGAAGAACTAAATTGAATTCCTAATTGAAAGTGTTCATGTGGGGGGGGAGCAAAAGTTCTTTTCTTGGATTTAAGGTGTAAGCTCAGCTCTCTGGGCAAAATCGGTCAGAAAAGGAACGCGATTCCCAATGAAAGATGCACGCGTGCTTTCTTTTGGCCAGGTTCGGTTTTTGACGGACAGGCAGCTTTGCTCAGGAGCATCCCATCAATGCTGTGCCTCCTTCCTTACACTCACTGCCAGAGCAGGGCAGGGCCGGGAGCCGCAGCGCAGCGCTGGCCGAGAGGTCCCTCTGCTGGGCGACCCCGGGGCCGCTCCCAGCAACAGCAACCCAGCGGGGAAAGAGGGGGAGCATAAAAGATTTGGCCGGCTGAGCCCGGAGCAAGCAGAGGAAGATCGTGTAAAAATAACCGAGGAGGAAAACCGAGCCACCTGTGCGGTGTTCCAGAAAGAAAGGAAGCAAACCGCTAGGGAGAACCGTTTGCTTTGTGTTTCAAAGTTTGCTTTGCTATCGGTAATTGCTTCTGCCTAATTACAGAGCTCGGTGGGGAGCTGGTGACCTTTTCTCTGTGCTTACAGGGCTGGAACAGTGGCTGCGTCCACTTGGGCACGTTGTGGCCAAGCCCCGACTGCAGCAGTGATGGTGGGGCTGTCCCTACCCAGTACCCATGGGCTCGGTGGCCATGGCAGGGCTGTGCTCGGGGCAGCAGGGTGGGAGCTGCAGGACAAAGAGAGCTCAGGGCAGCCGAGAGCTCACGCGGGCCAAGGTCAGCTATTGTTCAGGGTTATTAATAGCCCTGCTGGCAGCAGCGCAAAGCCGAGCCCTGTGGTGAGAGCACAGCCCTTGTTTGGCTCCGAGGCAAGGAAAGTGGGACAAGTTGCTATGGGGGAAAGCAGGGGCACCCGGCCTGCAGGGTGGGTATGTGGAACTTGGAATCACTGAGTTGTTACGGCTGGAAAAGTCCAGTTAGGTCATTGTGTTCAGCCATCAGCACAGCACATGCAAAGTTAGGACTAAGCTCTGTGTTTACACCAGTAAAATGGGTCTTCTTCTGTTTGTTCTGCAAGCTGCAATAGGTAGAGATGCTCTGGGGAGAAATGTGAGGAAAGAAGTGCGACTTCCCCCTTTATAAGTAAATCTGATGTGTATGTGGCAAAGGCAAAGTGGGCACTAAATCGCAGTAGTGGGAGATGAAAGCCTATATAATACTCCTGCAAAATCAGGTCTATAGAAATAAATCTGACAAACTTTCAGATGCAGGAATTGGGTTGTAATGATGGGTTTTGTTTGTGGAGATTATTTTCTTTTTGTTTTTCCTCTCCTTTGATTTTTTTTCAGTGGTGTGGTCAAAACTGAACGAAACCAAACCCCTCCTTGTATTCTTCCACTGGATGAAAGAATGCTTTGGGGAGTCACCGGGAGCACTACAGGGGGTGATGGCCTCGTGCATTGGGAGTTCAAGGGCAGCCCGGGTGGTTGAAAGTGAGAACAGTCATTGTTCCTCAGCACTGCATGGTCTGTGGCTGTGACCTCATTGTGGCTGACCTCGGCACAAGGGTCAGCCCCTTGTTAAATAAACAGCCGGGTGGTTTGTCTCCTGCCTGCACAGCGTGATGGCTTTAGGACGTTGGAGAGGTCTTGGTGGGGTTGTTGCAATGGAGGGACTGAGTGCAAAATAACACCAAGAGAATTTCTAACCGTGTTGCCTACATCAGCATCTCAGAAGTGCTGCAGGTAAAGTGGAGGCTGATGGGATCAAGGGATCATTCCATTGCAGGCCCTTTGGGAGACCTACAGCAAGATACTTGGTGTCTCCAGCACAGGACCTGAAATGTTTCATTGAAACAAACAAACCGAAAGTCGTGTATTTAGTCCCTCCTCCATCCCTTATTTCTGTATTGGCAATTTTGCTTGGATATCCAGAAAATAGTTACTTAAGTAATTACCCTAAAACCCATCCATGCTTGGTGAATCGTGTGAGCTCTGAAGCAAAAAGATGCCATGAGTTAATCTCCAGTTTACTACGGAGAGAAAGTGTGTGTGCAGATCCTAAATGAGCTGAGAAAGGCTCATTTCAGAGGAGCTGCATAAAAGGAATGTCGATAGTTGTGGCAGTCTGAAACCCTTTAAGACCTCGGAGCCATTATCCATGTTTATTGTGCTGTTGTTTTCCTTCTGTTAAAGCATTTATTATTTCTAGACGTTGACTGAAAGCCTCAGCTTGCATCCTAGGCCCTTTCTGTGAACCAGAAACCATCACGGGTCCTTAATTGCTTGGGCTTGTTTAACTGATGGTGGAGCTGCGATGGGCTGTGCCCACTGGTGGCGATGCTGCTGCGATTGTGTGTGTAACCAAATGGAAAAGTGTGCACTTAGGCTCCGAAAATCGGCTTGCAAGAAAAGCATTCTGAGAGCTTTGATTGTATTAATTGCAGCACTGTTTCACATTATAGCTTCAGTGCGCGTGCTACCTTGTCTTGTCTTCCTCTGTCTTGCAAGCACAGAGGAGATATAATTACAGCACATCTTTCCTTTTGGAGTTTCCTGCTGGGATATTTTCTGCTTGAAATCAATGCCTTCCAGCGTGCCTGTGAAATTTCCTGAGGAAGTTGTTTAAATGGTGCTGTAAAAACGACTCCTGTTTTAGTAAGCAGGAGCAATCCAGCATTGTTTCCAGAACCCCGTAGCATGAGGGCGGCTAGCTGGGAGCTCGTGCCTATTGGCGCTGCTGCTGCTGCTGCTAGTGGCCTCCATCACCTTATGTTACAATGCAAGAGAGAGGCTCTGCTTGGAATCCCAGTCTTTGCTGCCATCAGGGTGCTGAGCTCCAGCCCAGTGCTAGCTGGAGGGAGCTTCCCAGTGCTGTTTTCCATAGTGACTATGAAGCTGATCATTTAAGATTTCTCACTGTCTTAACACCATCTCATACACCCAGCAGCATGTACCTTCTGCAAAGCCAGAGGATGCTGCTGTTGTTTGCAGGCTATTTGCAGCCTCAGCAGTGACTGTTCTGGAGGGATGGAGATGTTCTCTGTCTGAAGGCCTTGTCCAGCTCCTGGGTTGCTGCCCTGGGGATATCAGAGTGGACCCAGTGGCCTTGGAAAGTCAGTTCCACGTGTGGCTATATTCTAGTGAAGATATATTGGTGGGCAACTTGTAGGTTTTTAAGCCTTTTTTTTTCCTCACCCAGATACAGGCCATTTCTTTGTTCCATCTCTGTGCAAGATATCAGCTCTTTAGTGAATGTACTGTTCACAGTGTTAGAAATGTTCTGCTATAGAGGAGCAGAGTTGATGTAGAGGTGCTGGGAGCTGAGTGCAGGGGGGGGGTCATGTAGGCAGATGGTGCTGAAGATGTGAGTCTCGGTGTGAGCACTTGCAGCCTGCTGCAATGCTGCTGAAGAAGCTGCTGTTGGGGTGGATGAGGGGAGCTTCTCAGCTGGACCTGAACTCTCACTTGTAGTATTAAGGATGTGTCTTACACCAACTCGCCGTCAGATGGAGCAGTTTTGGAAGCAAGGGCCAGAATGGTTGCTCTTCCACCCTGCCAGGCAGTGAGCTACAGCACCATCCCCTCTGCATCAGTGGACTTTCAGTTATTTGTGTGTGCGTCTCTAGCTGCAGCAAGGGGGAAATATATAAACATCAACTGAATTAAGTGATGTGCTCCTGGTACTGGCTGCTGTGAGCCTTTGTGCCACTGTGGCTGCCTGTGCTACATCTGCGGAGAGCAGCTGCTAAGGGCAGGTATTTGAGCTGTGCTCTAGGAACTTGTCACTTATTCCTTACCCCCCCACACTGCAAACGCAGTACATGAATAGCTCTGTGTTTAAGGCAGTGTGAATGGAAGGAAGTTTGCTGGAATTCGGCATCTGAGCTGTGGTGAAACACAAAGCAGGAGGGAGATAAATGCTGGTTTCTGCTATGGGAAAAAAATGAAAGCGATGGATCTTTAAAGAGAAGCTGAATGCCCACTGGAGCCTTTGGGGCAAAAGAGTTCTTTCTGACTTCTCCTTCAGTTCTAGAAAGGCACAGGCATGGAATGACTGCACGCTGTCTCTATTAGCATCTTGGAGCTTCAGAGAGACGCACCTGCTGCTTCCTCTGAATAAGATGACTTAAATGAGGCACATTAAACACGAGTTTCCTTGTCATGAATTTCCAGGAGCTCAGTAATGCTGGTTTGGCAGGTTAATTTGGCAATCCTTGCAGTCTTCAATGATTCATTAAACCCTACAGTAAACTTGTGTATTTTTTTTTCCCCCATAAAAGACTGAAACAAAGATTTTGTGACTAACAACAGGTTTCACAAATGCTCCGAAGCCAACAGCAGCTGTGCAAAACTGTGATTTTAACTCTGCTTCATTGCAGCACTCCTTCGTCTTGGGGGCATGTTTGTGTCCTGGGACCTCTCAATTAGAAACCACTCTGAAGTGCTGGCCCAGCTCAGAGCCACTCTTTGCTGCCGGTTGTGAGGCATCAGCACCAGTGCTTGAAGGAGCCTTCGGATGAGGGGAAAAGCTGTGAAAGTCCCTGCTCACGACAACTGGTTAATTTTCGAGCAGCCTGTAGCTATTTTAGTTACCATCTCTTTTAAGGAGATCAACGCCGAGGGCAAATTCCTTCCCGGATAAATCATGCTCATTCCACATGCACAAGAAAGTGGGGAATTTTGTTTTTCAAGTGGCTGCTTCGCGTGTTTGTCCGGCGGGCAGCTCTCATGCTGTGCCAGCACTCAGTGGGGTCTGTCACTGCATGGTCACGCTCTGAGCGAGGAGGGGACTTTCAGCTTTGTGAGATGCCCATAGGATAAATCTCAAGAGTTCTTTCAGAGCAAACGTCAGCCCCATTGTGGTAATAGTCTGTTTTTTCTAGTTTTAATTCATCTATTTTTTTTAAAGAAGGAAGGGTGAGGATAGACTGAGGGCACAAGCTGCTTTCCTTCACCTTGACAGATCGCATCCAGGATCGAGGCAGCTGCTGCCTGTTGCTCCCTGCATGATGCTGTGCCTGCCCTGTGCAGGGCACGCAGCCAGCAGCAACGTCACTTCTGGCTTGAGCTGGGCCATTGTCCACTTGAGACTGTTCACATGGTGCTGTATGGGAGTTTGGAGGAGTGCTGGAAGTGAGATGGGGTGAGGACCACAGAAATGCTTTAAGGAGAGGATGTTTCTATGGAAGACACACGGTTCATATGAACCTCACGTATGTATGTCCGCTTCAGCTAATGAGATTTCCTGGTTGAACCATAAACCAAGTCTTACTTCTACATCAACCATAAACACATTGTAAATTTTTCACGTGTGTTTGTGAACATTGGTAATGGCTGCTCTACTGCAGCAAAAAGGATTGCAATGTACTCATCCTTAGAAATGACATTGCTAGCTTCCATGTGGTCTGCATGAGTCTGTAGAGTGCAAAACTATGGGAGCCACTGCAAAAACAGCTTCAGCAGATCATGTATTCTGTCCTACTGGCCCAAATCTGACTTGAGGTCCTATTCAAAACAACAGTTTTGGTGCCTACCATTAAGTAGAGGGAGTTTTCTTGCACTTGTAGAAACAAACTCAGGAGGTGAACTGAATACACCTCTGAGGTGGTCAGAAATGTGGTAAATTTTTTCCTTACTATGTCTCAGGGACCCTCTTGCTCTGTGCCTTTCATATCTTATGACTGAGCACCAACTGAAGCTGTCTAGTCATTGCAGTGGATAAAAGCTTCTCCTAAGAGGAAATGCTGCAGAAATGTTCCTACATTTTTAAGTAGCTCCTGACCTGAAGGCAGCCCCATCCTCACAGACCCCTGCCTGCAGGAGCAGCTGAACATGAGGGCAGCCACCCAGCCTCAGAGAACTCAACCACCCTGCTCTGCACTCTGCCTCTGCAGTCTCTCCCAAGTGAGGTTCATCAGTGCAATCTGGAAATGAGCTCGCAATGAGCTCTTCTCTGCTCACACAAAAGCACTACCATTTCCTGCAATGTGCTGTGCATGTTAAACTTCTCCACTGTATTCTCCTTTGGGCAGCATCTGCTTTTCCCAGCCGCAGTCCCGATGCAGCCCTGGTATTGTTTCACAAGAATCTGAAGGCCATGTGTGTTTGTCTCTTCTACGGATAATGTAGTTTCTGTTAAGAACCATCACATGACTTTTGTTTTGATCCTTTTCCCATGTGCCTGGGGTCATCTTGGCTGCAGGCTGCAGATCACGTACAGGCAGTGAATGTTTAGTTGCTGGACTGACAAGTGAGGTGTTTATGGCAGTTGCAATAAGTTATTACTGCATATGGGTGGGTTTGACAACAAACTTCTATTTGCAAATGCTTATCACTGTGGATTTGCTTTGTCTATAGAGACTGGTGCTTCAGAAATAAATACCGGGCTTCTGTTTCATTTAGTCCACTCTGAAAATTGCATTTCCATTCATAAGTAGACAAACCTTTTATATTTTTTTATTGTCTGGAGATTTCTCATTAACTCGTGTTTCATCTACCAGTGTGGATTTGAGATCTTGTACTAGCAATAATGCTCCTTTCTAGTTTGAACATTGTAAAGGATAAGGCTTCCATGTGTTCTTCAGCACTGTGCCTGGATGGGGAGGCACAGACTAAGCTGCTGTGAAGGAACATGCAGGTGGGCTGCTTGCAGGGAGCTTTGGGAATCAATGCCTTGCCTTCCCCACCTACCCACCTCGACCTCGGGCTGTCACTGAGCCTGTGCAAAAGCACACTGTGTGAAAATCCCCAGTGACAGGTCATGTAGGAGCAGATGTTCAGCTGGCATCAGTGTTTTGAAGCGGAAATGCTATCGGGCTAGCAAAAACACCGAGGCGCTGGGTTAAGTATCTTCTTCATCAGAGTTTCTGATAGAGATCACTAACGATGATAGCTGCTGAACAAATTGCTGTGTAAGGTGTGTAGGAGGCAACCCTGGAGGCGATGCTTTCAATAAGCAATTCTAAAAGTCTCCTATGCCCCCTCTATTGCTATTGATGCTCTTAAAACCCTTTAAGAAGGAAAAAAAACCCAACAACCCAGCTCTTCTCGTTGTCTGAACTTTGCTCTCAAAAATCTTCCTGTGAGTCTTGGAGCCAAATGCTCCAGCAGAGCGTTTGTCTGCTTGAGATTCAGTTCAAAAGGGGTGGAAAGAATCTCTGGAATTGCAAAACACAGTGCTGGAGCCTAATGGCTGTCCTGCCTGCCCCTGAAGCCCAGAGCGTGCTGCACGGGACTGGCCTGACTCCAGGGATGGCAGATTGGTGACTCAAGGCACTGGTTAGTCACTACTTGACGGGTAATCCATTAAGACGCCTTGAGGATTTCACTAGATGTGATGTTCTCCAAACATGGCAAGGAAATAGTAGCTAAAACAACTGAGAATTCGATGCATGTTTTAATTTAAGCATGCCTTAATCTTCCTAGCAATGTATTGCCATGACAACTCCATCCATATTTCAAGAACAATCGCTTTCGACCATTAAACTATCAACTATGTACTCAGTGTAAGGAAATAATTCGTAAACCAACAAACTGAGTGCAAGGAAAAGATGTGATCAAGCAGCCTTATGATACTCAAGAGAAAAAACATCCTTCTCCAACATGCATTTGAGTTTATTTTTTGTTAAAAATAGATGGAAAGCAACATAAACTGAAGAACACAGTGAATGTTTGGGATATAGCTTACATTAAATGTTGGAGGTGTTGAAATTGCAAAGGAAAAACAATGTAAGATCTCACGGGGTTTGGGTAATGAGATACTTATTCCTCCTGTGGATTGCTGAGCCCTCAGAGGTAAAATTCCATCGTTATTCTAGGTTTTAGGCAAGTGTTGGTCCCTCTGTGCTACCTCTATGTGTTTCAGTATGGGCGAAGATCTGTGCATCCAGAATGAGCTGCGATTTTCATGCTCAGGGTTTCCACGCGCTTGCCATTTTTGGCCTTGCTGGAGCAGATTAAGGCAGTAATGCAGGACGTATGAGTGGCAAGGTGGTTTGCAGTTGGCTTCCCAGAAACACACTTCTCATTTGAACAGTGGCAGTCTGTGCCCAGCAAGCTTGCGACCACTGAGCGCATGCAGGTCAATGCGATCCTTGTTTGTTAGTTTTTCCACCATTAACAGGGATGAACACGACATGATTTCTGAGGGATTTCACAAATGCTTCCTTTGTAGTCCTCACCCCGGCTTAAACTCCGTGATTTTTCCTCCTCTGTGCCAGATTTTGCTCGTTCTTGGCAGCTTGGCAGGGCAGAATGGGCTGGCTGTGGGACCCCGAAGGAAGGAGCACAACCAGCCACCAGATGTGTGACCTCCTCACCCTGCTGGCAGCACTGAACGTCCTTTCCTGTAAACTTCTCTGAGGTTGTATTTTCCTTTCTTTTCCCAACCCCCGGCTGCTGGTTATTATCATTATCAGGCATAAATGGCTTCTTTCACACTCCATATGGCGAGTGCTTCTATGAATAAGATCTTAGTACCCCAAAAAGGTTTGCATGTAGTTCAGACAGTGCAACTAAATTAATATGGGAAAGGAATATTATGAACCCATCTCTTTTTGTAGGTAAGGGGGTATTTCCATATTGTTGGATTGAGTATGTGTGTCATACGTCTGGAAAGGAAAAGGAGAGCGAGAGTTAGGAGCACAGCAAGTTCAGAAACTGAGCAGTGGGAAAGTATTAAGGTCTTGATTGAAGTTGCAGTCCATGGGAACAGTTGTTTTGCTGCATCGGTGACAGCAGCTCTCTCTATTTCTCACTATTTCTAGTGCCAGGTGAGAATACATACATATATATCTGACATGAAAAAGACGCTGTAAGATTCTCCTTATGCCGTGGTTTGAAATTATCACCCATCATATCTATGCACTAAGGGCAATCTGGATGCAAATGCGAGTTCTAATTTGCATTGGGGGCTGAAAATAGCTGAATGCAGGTTATGGTTACGGGCATGTGGATATCAAAAAGCCTCCAACCGCATCCTGTTACAGCTAATGGTCTGTGTTTGCAGCACTTTACGTTGGAATGCCCTCAAATATCACGAAGAAAGCAGAGGAGGATGTCTGAGAGGGAAGGATCCTGTGGCCTTGGCAGAGCTCATTGCATTGCACTGATCCCTACTACGGTCATGAGGTCAGTGTGCTGGATGTGGGCAAACTGGAAAATACCCAAACTGAGACTGAACTCAAAGAATCATAGAATAGTCTGAGTTGGAAAGGGCTGGCAAAGATCATCACGTCCAACTCCTGGATCCACACAGTGAGTGATCAAAATCCAAACCCTATGTCTGAGAGCACTGGCCTTGAACTTCAGCTGCTCAGGGCCATGCCCACTGCCCTGAGGAGCCTGTTCCATGCTCACAACCCTCTGGTACAGCACCTTTTCCTAACCCCAAGCTGACCCAACACATGCAGTGCTGTGTAAGGAAGGAAGCACTGATGCACAACCATTATTATTTTTTTCCTGATGTGGATGTAACTCCTGTTTAGGAAAACACATCCCATCAGAACTTCAAATATAGCATCCAGTGATCAAGAGGAGGCTCAATGCAGTCAGTCTTCAGACATCTTTAATAGTGACAAAGCTCAGTGACCATGCCCCCAGCCCGAGTGCAATGATTTCCCAGTCCCAGTATTCTGAGTATGTTTTTCCTCATTTCAAAACAGTTTTGCAGAGGTATCAGAACATGCTTAATACTTGGGAAAAAAATGTGAGCATCATGGTCATTGAACAAGACAGGCCCCCCTTTCCCTTCCTTTTGTTAAAGCAGAATGAGGTTGCATGGACTCTTGTTTACAGTTTCTTACAGTGGGCTCTTTTACTGCCAATGCCACAAATGATGTCATTTGTTTAGCGGGAGACTGTCTATTAGAAATGCCAGATGTAATTAGGATCTTTACTTACAATTGCATTTCACAAACACTCGTGGTGAGAAATGGCTGCTACCTTTTGAACTCTCAGCCTAGCAGTGGGAGTTTCCCTGCAAGGGCTGCTGGCAAAGGCTCTGACCTAGGGCGAGAAGAGATTTCACACGGTATTTGCAACTCTCCTCCACATTTGGAAAGTTCATAAGCTTTCAGCCGGGAGGGCAGTGATGTCACTGAGAATAGCTCCTCTTCTGGTGGGGAAAAAAACTGAAAAACAAAAAAACAAAACAAAAATCCCAAACATTAACCCCTGAAAATTGCAGAGCTGAGGCTCTGCCGACTTCAGGTCCTTCAAGCCTGGGAGGAATGGGGCCCAGCCTGGCCAGATGCTGCCAGCTGGTTCCAAGCCAGCGTACTGGGATCCTACTCCACCCATGACACTTAGAGAGAAACAAAGGGTGTAAAGGGTGTGTTAGGGACAGGAAGAGGCGTGATGCTTGTGACTGTACTCCAGCTATTCTCCACCGTCAGGAGCCCCTGAGGGAGGAGGTGGGAGGAGGCGAGAGGAGGAAGGCCAGGAGCAGATGGCATTAATTTAGCACATCCCAAGGCTGCCGTGCAATATGCTGTTGCTTGGTCCATGTTTGGAACCAGCCTTAAAACTTGTGTCCCCCTGCTTGTAGGCTACTGTTGTAGCCATACAACAAGAAGGGGAGACGAAGGCATCCATCTGGACCAGGCCTGGGACTGGATCTTGGCTGACAGCAGCCAAGATGTCCTTAGCAGGCGGTGAAGCTCTGGGGGCCCATCCCAGCACTTGCTGACGTCAATGGAAACCTTTCTGATGACTTCAATAGGCTCTGGATCAGGCTCCTGACTTCTAATTGCAAGCATGCATGGTTTCTCTCCTTTCTTCTTCTCATCAGAGACGTTAAAAAGTGAATATGACATCTATTCCTCCGCAGCTCTGGCTATTCAGGCACCTTTCTTATAGTGATGAAGGGAGCACGTCATCAGGGCAACCTGTATGTGGATGGTGCTGGACTTCTGCTATCTGTTTTACTGTGATTTAGGGTCAGCACCTGCAGCACTAGAAACACTACTCCTTGTGGCACGCAGCCCTGCTCTCTGCTTTTCCTTTCTCCAGTAAGGACTTGCCGCTCCTCCTGCTGTTCAGCCATCACCTGTAGAATTCTAAGCCAAGAAACCTCAAAGGATTAATTGCCTTTCTTCACTATCCAGAAACCAGCACGACTGTTAGGTATGTAACTCATGGGTTCTACCATCTTGTCTACAAAAACACAAGCAGGTAAGCCACCAGAAAGCCCAGTCCATGCCCAGGCAGCTTTGTATCACTGAAAAGAAGCTTCACCCAGACCTTCCTACTGTCTCTGACCCTTCAGTGCCAGCAGAGCCAGCTTCACATCCTTCATCCTCCACAGCCTGCCCACCACCACCTCCTCCAGGGATTTCTCTGCAGGTTATTTGAGGATACGGACACTCGAATGGAAATATGATGATGAAGCACCTGTGTTTTGACTATATACTATCTTTTCCTGCTGTTTTTAATGTTCTCTACATTCCTGTGTGATTGCTTTTTCTGTGTTGCCTCTCTTTCATTGAGTTTGTGAATGCAAATCATTTCTGGGATGTTATTAATTTACTTCCAGCTGATAAAATGTCTGTGAGGCGGGAGGGAGCATGAGTCCTACCTCGTGTCCTTTAGGATAAACCACTTGCAGCCAGCAACCTTGCCCTGCAGTTCACACTTATTCCTGTAATAAACAGGTCGATAAAAGAGTTGCCAATTTACATTTAAAAAAATGGAAAAAAGTAATCTCAAACTTAGAGAAAATAGAGACAAAAAAAAGGGGGTTTGTGGTGTTTTGGGGTTCTTTTTCCCCCCAGATGGTATCCTTAAGAGGCCAGTCAAGATTCTTGATGCAGAGCTTTCCAAAATTTTCTTCCTTTCTTCCTTTCTTCCATTCTTCCTTTCTTCCATTCTTCCTTTCTTCCTTTCTTCCATTCTTCCTTTCTTCCTTTCTTCCTTTTTTCCTTTCTTCCTTTTTTCCTTTTTTCCTTTCTTCCTTTCTTCCTTTCTTCCTTTCTTCCTTTCTTCCTTTCTTCCTTTCTTCCTTTCTTCCTTTCTTCCTTTCTTCCTTTCTTCCTTTCTTCCTTTCTTCCTTTCTTCCTTTCTTCCTTTTTCTTAGGCAAATTTGACATCGTGTTATAGAAACTTTGTTATTGCTCACTAAGGGTTTAGAGGCAAAAGGTTCCTTTCGATGCTTCCAATTACAGTAAATCAATGAAAATTGAGCACAAGGACAGATCCAAAGTATTTTAATGCTTACTTAACAATTCTTGCTGTAATTCTGGTGCAATTGCTTCAATTTACACAGCTACAAGACTGAATCCATGCAGCCATCTATTTTAATCCTGTGTTTTTTTTCTGCTGGGTCAATAGGAAAATACTGTGTTAGCATTCTTAGGATATATTCTTAGCTGAAAAGTATTTCCAACTCAGGTCAAGCCATGAGGGAAATATTGTTAATGAACTTTGTCTTTAGGACTTGTAAATCATCAGAGAACTGTAAAGCCTTAGAGAGAGAGAGGGTTCTCATCTTTCCCTTTACTGAGTGCTTTGCTATACCCTGGCCAGGCTCTGTTAAGTCCCTGGACAAGCTCTTCCCAGCAGGAGCAGCACCAAGGCAAGAGGCCACAGCTGAACAGCTCTGTCCTTCCTGGGCTGTGAGCAGGAACCGATGGGGCTGCACACACAGTGAACTCCTTTCCTCTGCGAGAGGTGAGGTTGGGATGCCACAGTGGGGCCACTCTTTGTTCCAGGCAGAAAGCTGGTGCAGGACCCACTTCCTGGAGACAGGGAGGAAGGAAACCCTAAGGAAGGAAGATTAACAACACTCTGAGTCATGACCATCAGCCAGCCTCCAGCGGAACGTGTCCTGCTCACCATCAGTGGGGTTTAGGGCAAACAGCAGCAGATGCCCCTGACTGGGTCATCTTGTATAGTGTGAAGAAATTGCTCCTGTTTTCACTCAGTGTTCTCTAACTTAGTGTGTAAGTTGTTTTTAAAGATGGTCGTCTGGATGAGATATATTGTCATGGCCTACCGAAGAAATTGTATCCAAGTCAGCACACGAGGCAATATGACAAAGGCCATGTTATTGCTGATACACTGTCATGTTCTGATGTACCATTGAGGTTGGTGGCTTCAGCCCTGAGAGATTCTGAAAGTTAAACCAAAAGAGCGTTGTGGTGTTTCAGAAGCACACTGATGAGTTTTTGTGTGCTAAATTCATTCAGCATGGATACAAAGTCCTTCCATCACCGATGCTCTTGTTTTGAAGAGCACAGGGACGATCAGGAACACTCAGTGACTTCTGGCTTGATCCGCACCATGAGGAGCTGTGAGCTATGCAGGGAAATGCCCTTTCCTCCTCTCCCATACCGAAGCTGTGTCCTTGGCCTTGGTCACATCCCCACACTGCAGCTGCGTGACCTTCATACAACTGATACTGGTAGAGAGGTCTGGGTGTTTCATGAAAACAAGCTCATCAGAGATGTTCATTAACCACAGGCTTGGTGCAGTTATTCATCTGAATGCGGTGAGGAGTTCTGGCAACACAGCAAAAAATCTGATGTTTGGTGGTACTGGAAAAGCAGGAGCTGTTGACAGGGCTCTGAAGACGGATTATCTGAAAAAAAAGGGGGCACGTGAGCACAAACTTCATGGGTTTTAACACTGGTTTGCCTTCAGTTCTGACAGTCAGTCTTCAAAGAAATCACAGAAGAGACAAAACTGTTCAAGTTTGAGATGAAATCAGCACTCAGGTGAAAACAACACAATCTTTTGAATGCAAGGGCAGCAAAATAGCAAATGAAGGTAAAAACTCTTTGCTGAGATACAGCTCTCCAGCCTCAGATCCATGGAAAAAAAGTGATAACTTAATACAGGAATGTTCTTGTTTGTGGCTTTTCTCCAATCTTTCATGGTCATTTGAAAATTAAAACAGACCCTCCTACTGCAGACAGTCGAGTACAGTGAAAGCAGCTTGTTACAAAACATGGTTAAGAATGTTTAAATAAAAATATGTAGAATAAAGAAGGATCTATTCAGGACGCATCACTACTCTGACAGGCTGTGAAGTTATTTCACCCCTCAACACAAGTGCTAAAACATAATGGAATCCCTACTGTGTGTTTTCATGCCTACCAGAACATTAAAAATAAAGCATAACAAAATGCCCAGTGTGCCTCGAACTATTAGCTCGGCTGAGTAAGGAGGCCAATAGAAAACAGTGGCACTGTGGGAAATACTTGTGGCGAGGAAGGAAACAATAACTGAAAGTGATAAAAATGGATGGTTCGAGCACAACCACGCATTGGCTGGGGAAGCGCATTGTGCCCATTGCAATGGCAGACAACCTGCAAGCACAGCATCAATGTAGGCTATGTCTTTTCCTCTCCGCTGCCATAAAGAAATGTAAAAGCCAGATTTCAAAAAGGCTTCCAGATGGGAAAGGAGGCTGCTTCTGGTTCTTTGGGTTACAAAAAGGACCATTCAGCTGGCGAGCAAAGCTGTGTGAGAGACACTTGGAATGCACCATTTCAATCCATTCTTTTTGCTTCCAGTTTAACTGAGAACTCGAAATGGGCACAGATGCAGTACTGCGGCGTGCGAAAGCGGGGCACTAAATGGTGCATTAACATAATGCTGAATTCTGCTGTCACTAATCAGGCCCTGTTCAGAAAGAAAGCAGCAAGACTTCTGCCCGCAAAGGAATTCCATATGACTTGTCCTCTAATATACAAAAATCTCAATTAAGTTATACTGAATATGCTGAACTTTATGAACTCAGGGTTGTTGCTCAGGTACACAATAGTGCTGAGCGGGCTCTAAATGCTAATTTGTTCCAAGGAAGCTCTTAACTTTCATTGCCCTTTATTTTTTATTACTATTTTTTTCTGATTTACAGTGCAAATGATAGAAAACACTTCTGAAGCTGTGCATCCTATCTGATGTTTAAATGCAAAGAACCCAGGAAGGATTGTCCTGGATTACTGCTGCTTACAAGGAAATGTACTTCTACGGAGGTCCAAAAGCCCTTCTGTGCTCAGAAGATGGGATGGTTTGGCTTTGTTCTCCTTTAGCATCAATGTGGCTTCGTTACCACCCAACAGGAAGTGATGGTTACACTGTTGTCAGACTGGTGGAAACAACAGGATTGTCTTTGACTAACCATGGGGTTTCCCACCTCAGGAACTGGAACATCCTGAAATCATTCTGCCCTTTGACACGTCTTCTTTTTTTTTTCCATTTAGATTAAATAATATATCCAGGGCTTCTGAATGGCTTTGTGGTCTTCTCAGTGTGAAGCCTGCAAAAACAAATGGGAAGGAAAAAGGCAGGTAGAGGAATGGCTCAGCCAGAAAGCAGAGCTCCACCAACTTCTCTTCAACTTACACAAAGGTATTTGTTCACCAAAGGAAAGGTGGGACCCTGGAAAGCCATTCTAATCACCATTTTGATAGTCTATACATTCTGGAGTGACCAGGAACAGTGCAAACATTTTGTGATTAGGGGGAAAACCCTGAGTGCTCCTACGAGTCACTTATAGCCTCACTTCACTATCATCCCTTGGGGCTCCCTGCCTCTCCCAGCCCATGTACAGGATGCAGAGTAGCTCTCCCATGTTCTCAATACATTTTTCTATAGTGATCCTTTGTTAATATCACTTCTTGTACACGTATCTGTATGGAAAAGAGAAAAATCCATTTGGCTGGATTTGTTTTTGGTCTGATTCCCTAAACGCTACAAGGTGTTACAAAATCCTGACCAGCTTTCATTTCAGGTTAATCGAAGTAACTGACACTAATGATAGAACACACTTCATTCTCTTTCAAATGGAACAGTGGAAAACGGGCACTATTTTATGTCCACCCTCAGTTTGCCTCAGGTTTATTCTTGCCAGTGGTATGAGTTGGTTGACCTTCATGTTTTTCAGTTATTCTTCTGTTTCTTCTTCTTGTTTTTAATGGTGTGCAGATCAAACATCAAGGAAGTTTGAAAGGTCTTTTTATTTATTTTTTTCTTTTTTTGAGCAACATAAAACTTAATAAAACCGTAATATTGCACTTTACAGCTTTGGGGAGGAAAAAGTGTTAATTAAGATTACCAAGGCAAGAAAACTGCTTTCTGGCTCTGCTTACAAACTGGCTTATTCTTGTAAATAATCAGTCCCACTTAATTACCAGACCATGTTGTGTTTACTAGCAACAGTCAAGCATTCCCAGACCTCATAGCTTTAAGTCTGTGAAACGCTTGCACATTGTGATCTCACCTCATGCTACAGAATCTCCATTCAAGTTGATACATGACGTGGAAAGTCTCTGAGATGTACTCCAAGGTGTAAAACTACTGTAATTCCACTGGAATGAAAGAGACGTGCCAATTTGTATCAAGAGAAGCTATGGGCCACAATGTCTCAAAGACATTTGCTTTTGTCTGACAAACAAGCAAGTAAACTTCTTCATTTTAATGGAAAATAATGGTTAAGTTTGTCCTTGGTAATGTACTGAAGCAGATCAAAGATGGCACTGCCTCGCAAGGCTCTTTTTCACTAACAATTAATACGATAGTATCAGGGAAATGAATAGCTACTCTGTGCCCCGGTGTTTCCCCTTACAGACTGTAGAACTACTCGGTTTATCATTTTCTGTCTTTAGGCAAAAAAGGTAACTCTTATTTGCATGTTTGTCAGTTTGTACTTGAGAGTACAAAATTTACTTAAAAACAAGCTCAGCAAGGTAAATGGAATGCCAATGGTCTTATTATCCCAAGAGAGCAAAGCACTTAAGCCCGTGATTAAAATGAAGTTAATTGAATTTAAACATGCACTTACAGTAAAGCATAGAACTAAATACTTCTCAGAATAGGAAAGAGATTATTCTCACACTTAAATATAAGCACTAATAATAGTTTTGCTAACACTGAGGTTTATAGCCTTCTTTCTGCTGTTCCAACTATCCCACCAATAAAACCTGGCACCAAGATCAGAGCTTTTCTAAGAAATCTGTATCGGAGGATGAAGATCAAGGTGTTGCTTATACAATACATTGGCAGAGCACATTTGCAAAAAGAACACATTACATTCTGGGTGTGATGAGTTATGTATAATAAAGGCAGGAAAGAGCTTATTTCACATTGAATTGTGTGGCTTTCTCAGAAACACAGCCCTGCTTATAGAGACTGAAAACACCTAGCTGTTCTATGAAATCCCCCAGCGTCAGGGAATGTCTAAATCCGGTGTTCAGGGTGTAGTCAGAACTTCACACTGCAAATGCAACCGAGTGTTTTTGCACTTGAGAACATCAGTACCAGGTCTTCGTTTGGGATTCAAAACTGGGGGTTGAATTAGCAATTCCAGCTTCTGCAGTTGCCTCTGGTGCATCTGACTGATTCGAGACAGATGGCATTTTCTTGATGAATTTAATTTTCTTTGTATTTATAATAGGAATAAAACCACCTTCCTTCCAGAAAGAATTAAATATTCATTAATTACGTTGCTGTCCTTTTGAGCTGGACCCAATAAACTGTTACAATTCTGTCCCACGGGCAAACAGGAATTTGTTAAAATGCCTTATCAAATACATTTGTTTTTATTAGAGGTTTAGAGAAGGATGAGAATGGGCAAATGGGAAAGTTGAGTTGCAATCCCCAGTCTCATCCCCGTCAAAACAGAAAGCTTGAAAATGGCTTTTCCCTTAAGCAGTGCTCATTTGTGCTATGGCTTTAAGGGATATATATATATATTTTCCCATCATACTGAAACTTTCTGGATGCAAAGGGATCCTCTTCCTTGCCACCATTTTTCCCTTCACAGCTAATGTTAGCAGAGAGGCATGGTTAGCCAGATCCCTCAGCTTTGAATGGCAGTTTCTCATTATTGCATAGCTTTCCTATCGCTGGAAGAGAGAAGGACCAGAGGCACGTTTCAAAACACAGTGTTCTTTGTTGTACATAATGATATAAAATTGTGGATTAAAAGATACTACGTGGTTAGTTCAGTTAATGTCTCTATCTGCATAGTTGAGCTCCACCATGCTGAAGCTTCACTAAATGGAAGCTTCTGTTTAAATTACCCTTAATGTGGAGTTCTTAATAATAGTTTCTTAATGTAGATTAGAGTAATTAATGCATTTTTGCATTACACAGTATAAACTCATTACTGGCTTTTTGGAAGTTTTTCTCCTGAATATAAAGAGAAAGCCGGAATGCTAAACACAAAATATTTCACACTTGTTGGTTGGAAGAGTGTTATTCCTACCCATAGAAGCACTTCTACGCATAACTTATAAGCATGTAATGCTATATTTACAGTGGTGAAGAGAGAACTGGGGTATCACACAAGCAGAAAAAATACAGAGCAGAAAGTGTGATATTTTAGACAAGGAGATATGACTCCAGTAAGACCTGAGCTACAGCAGCTCACTTGTGAGCTAATTGCAGCTGTTGGAAGTACATGTGAGGAACGTGAGCACAGCCCAGCTGGGTCAGACCAAAGCTCAGCCCAGCACAGCATCCTGTCCAGCAGCCAGCAGCAGAGAATGCCCAGAGGAAGGCTGCGAGTACCAGGCAATATGTAATTCCACAGAACCTAGGGGCTTCCTGAGGCTGGTGTCCTTACATCTAGTGATCTTTAGTGGTTTTTTCTTTTGGGAATTTGAACCCCTTAATATGCTTTATGTGAAGAATGACTTTTTGCTTCTTAAAAGCCCACAGCTAAGCTTGCTTTCAACTCGTCCAGAACTGGAAGGCAGAAAAAGCATTCCTTTACCTTCCCTGCTCTGCTCAAGCTTTTTAAACACATCTGGAACATCCTTTCTCAGCTGTTTCTTTTCCAGATGGAAAGACTATTTAGACATTCCCTGTATAGGACCCACCTGTTGCCTCAGATGGCTCTTTTGGCCCATGTCATTACACCTGCCAGTTTCAGTGTTTCTTTTTGAGATGGAGTACCAGCACTCTGTCTGCAATCTGCAATGCAGGTGCACCAGGAACTTACAATGTTGCAATGATCATCTTTGCTTTGTTTGCTTTTCCTTTTCTAGTAATTCCTGCCATTCATTGCACTTACAGTGATCAAAAGTGCTCTCAACACCTGCATCAAACTATTACAAAACCTTGTTCCTGACTAATAATAGGTTACAGCACATTGTCTCGGATGCAACTTCAGACCAATACGTGTAACCTGACATTTATACTTACACCAAATGTCATCTGCCTTTTGTTCTTAGGCAGAAGACTGAAATCCTCCTGGAGTTCTTCAGTCTACATCTTTGTGTTCCTTGACAACTTCATTGTCCACAGATAACTTATTTCCTTCCAGCCTTACTCCCTTCCCAAGCAATAGGCTGAGAAGCACCAATGTGTGCCTGCTTGCCTGCAAAATTCCATGTATAACCAGATATTTTCTTCCCTTCCTTTGAGTAGTTAGACCTCTTTGGGAGACCATTGCCTCATTTTCCCTCATCAACAAAGATATACCAGCCTCACATGCTGACTGAAACCTCCAAAAGTCTAGCTTTCTCATGCCAAGCCCTGCTTATCCTTCCCCACGCCTTCTTCACGGGGGTCTGAGCCATCCTGCCTGCTCTTGTCTCACATGCTGCCAAATAACCCAAGCTTTGGCATGAGAACCCAACCCATGGTGGGGTTAAGAACCCATTGGACAGGACTGAGCTGATAATTTAGACACAACTCTAGTCATACTCATGAAGACCAATGGCTAATGAATAGACATAATGGCTAATAATTGGGCTTAATCATAAGTCTTAACAGTTTAACAATAAATGCTTTGATTCTGCGAGCACCTAATCACACAAATTTTATTTTCTGCTCTAAGGGTGTGCAGCTGTCAGACTTCCTATTAGCTGGACTTTGAAACCTCTATGAGCTCTGCAGTCAACATGACTGATCAGCTTTTATTGTGTTCAGCTCTGTAAATCCACAGTGGGAGCCATCTATTGCACTCCCATTTTTCAATACAGCTCCTATTTTTCCCACTTTTATATATGTATACATGTGAAGTGGTACAATGCAAGTTTAGAAGGCCTGCTATGAAGATCATTCATATTTTACAACTGCATTTTTTACACTGAAGGTGACCGTACCCTAACCAACCTGGTTCATTTTGAGATGTTTATGTGCATGCCTGCATACAGGCTGGACTCAATGATTCTCACTTCCAACTTGGTCCCTTCCAACTTGGAATATTCTATGTTTCTATAATTCTACTGCACACATTTAATGTGTCCAGATAGTGCATCTGTTATTCTTTCATGCAGTGACCTAATGCAATAGTCAGTGCGCTGTGATGGATGGTGCTGTCATTCTGAACACCAACAGAGCTACACTGGATGAGTTGCTCAGTGCACCAGGCACGATTTACACCGGGGCAAAGTGGTTTTGGTACGGATTGCACAAAAGACACAGCGCAGAACATGGCTGCACACCAACAGTATTATTCCAGGCTGAAGGCCGGGAGCAAAAAATAGACTAAGAGCGTGGAATGTTGCTAAAGGGGGAATTTGAACTGCCTGCCCCGCTCGCACGCAGCCCGAGGCCGTTCCGCGGGGGTTCCGCGCCCTCCCGCGCCCGTTCTTCGCCATTCCGGCCCCTGTTCCGCGCCACCCCGCACCGTTCCGCGGCGCTGCCGAGCCCCGGGCCCAGCGGGCAGCTCCGCCCCTCGCCCCGCAGTCGTCAGGATGAGAGGAAAAAAGGGAGAGAAACAGCGACCGCCTGGGAGGCAGCTGGTCCGAAAGTAAAGGGGCAGAACATGGAGCGGCACTAATGTTCTGAAGGTAAAAAGCCACGTTCGTTTGCTCGTTTCCCCTCCCCACCCCCGATCCTGCTGCTCGCTCCGCACAGCTGTGGGGCACGTTTGCAGCAGAGATGGCGTCACTTTTGTAAAAGTTCGCAGATTTTACTGATTTGGGGCTTTGTGAGGAGTTGTCCTCTTTGTTTTTCTTTCTTTCTCTATTTATTTTTGAAGAGGGGCTGTCCTATTTGCAGTGCAGCTGGGCGAGGTGGCCGAGATCTAAATATAAGCCTGCGAAGACATGTCCCGAGATAGCGACGCCGATAGCAGAGGCTATTGTTAACTTTTGGGATTCCGATTAAATCCTGACACGTTAAATGTTGATTTAATGTGCACGGAGATGGGGAATTCTCGTTAACAACGCTAATGGAGTCAGAACAGGGAGAAAGGTTTTTCTCCTGCCCACCTCCCAAACCTACATGGGGACTTCCCAGTCTAACTCGGGGTCTGTGTGCTGGAGCTCGGGCTGCTGTATGAACGTTAAAGGACAAAACGTTTCAGCTTTGTTTTAGGAGTTGTATTTCAGTTGGTTAAGCAAAGTGGAGCATTTATTTTTCCGTTTCTGCAGCTCAATCCAAACATAACATTCCAAAGGATAAAATCTGTTACAAAATAAAACCTACTGAGGGACAGCTGAAGTTACATTCACGGTCTAAAAATGATCTGAAAGCGCCTCAAGAATCCTAAATATCATTCCCAAGATGCGGTGAATTGTAATTTGGGTTGTGAACTATTTTAGGGACTGTGCCTTAAATGGGCCCTATCTGTGCTGTTGGGGCATAAAGTCAATGAACTTTTCCTTGACAGTGTGAAACATGGAGGTGTTTCCATCATAACCACAAGGCCGGCTTGTTTCAGATAAATAGAACATTGAAAATGTCATCTTCAAATGTTGATTTCTTTCCCTGTGTTTACTTCCCAAATGTGTGCCATAGGGCAGTGGAGAGTGGAAATCCCATCAGAGGTAAAATACTGAATGAAAAACAGCATTTGGCTGTTGTTATGAGAAGCTGCTCAGTGACCACCTCGTCTTACTGGCTTCTCCCTTGCATTTGAATATCTGTTCTTAAAGTGGAGATATCTTTTGAGTGAGCAGAAGCAAATAACTTACGACGTGCTGTTCAAAACTGCACCGTGCTGTGACCCAAAGCACTTTTATTTTATGCTAGGCATTATTCTGGTTGTATATGCAGATGTGGATACTATAGAGGAAAGTGTTAAACCCAAATCTTGGGTGGGAAAAAAGAAGTGTCCCGCAGTGTGCCACGAAATTTAAATAGAACTCAGCTCTAAAGGCCTGGCATGGCATAACTCGAGGGCTTTTTTTTCTGTAAAAATGCTGCCAGAAGGAGAAAGTCAGGTCCTGTCAGCTGCTCCATGGGAAAGCTTTAGCGCTCTGTATTGCCATAGCTAATTGGTGTTGTGCAATCCTCGGGTGATAAAGTGCTGTTAGAAAGTTGTCTTATGAGTAATTAAGTTTAGGTCTAGCTGTTATAAAACACAGTGTCCTCTTGGCTGGCCCTAAGCCGAAAGTACCTGCATGATGACCAGAGAGATTTTAGCTATAGGTATTGTTCTGGCATATGCAGTAGGAGGTATTATCTTTACTGTCATAGATTCAATTATTGTAACAGATCCCTTCTATTTCCGGTTGCTCCTTTTTCCTTCCCTTTTACTTTATTAAAAGGACATGCTGTACCTTCCTTCATTTTAAAATACTGATCTCACTCATAAGGAAAAGTTGGGGGCATTTTTGTTTTTTTAATCTCTGAGAGAGTTTCTGTTTATAGTATTCAGGCTTCTCCATAGAGTGGGTGTAACCAGGAGAAGAATTTGGTCCATAACGCGAGCTAAATTTTCAGTGCTTCTACTATTTAGAGCTCTGCTGTGTTAAAAATAGCTTCCCTGTGGTTTTGGCCATGGAGCCACAAATACAAGTTTTCAGCGCAGAGTTATTGTGGATGTTGGTCCCAACCCTCACTACAAGAAATGGAATTCCAGCTCATGACTGTGTCAACAGATGGCTGTGCTGAATGTGAACTTGCATGTTTGATGTCTTCGCTGTCCCAAAGACAGAATTTGTCCCACTCGAATGCCAGTCCCTTTCAGAAGGGAGCAATCTCAGAAGGCAGAGCTTGGCCTTGGGAGTGAATTAAAAACAGTTTTATTCATGTCTGATATCGAGCACAGTCGACATGGAAGAAAGCTCAGTGATCATATAATATTGCATCTTCCCCACTGTCTCCAGGTTGTTGCAGGCAGCTTGCAGGATGTGGAGGCTGCCGTTTCTCTGAGTTCAGCAGTGAGGTTTCAGGCTCCATAAGGTGTTCTTTTATTGTGAGGTTATGTTCTGGAAATGGTTTAACATCACAGGTTTGGAAGAATGGAAGTGATAGTACTGTGTGTCTGTTTACTCTTGAGGTAATGGTGAGTGGAAGCTAGGAGATAGTCTGGAAAAGCAGCAGCACTGGAAGAATATTGAAAGGAATTATGCCATTTTAAATTATTTTATTGATTGTTTCTTCTGTGGGAACGGTGTGTAACTTTGTGTTAATCAGCTGCGACGTTTTTTCCATCCCTCTGTAAAGGCTTCCGCGTCCCATTCCAAGAAGCAGGTTGAACTTAGCAGTACTTTGCCCTGACCAAACACTGTGCACAGGTTTCAGTCATAGAGGGTTCATGCTCTGACAGGGACTTTGCAGCAGATCTCAGGGCTGTCAGGCAAAGCTTTCTCTTCTTTATTACTTCTTAGGCATCTTACTCTTCCTGCAGTGTCCTTTTGCCCTTCTTAGGACTTTGACTTTTTGTGTCAGGTTTATAAGTTGAATGGTGTGTTCAGTTTTGAACCTTTAGCTGCCTCTCAGATCTGTCATCTCAAATACCACCTCTAAGGTATATTCACATTTTTATTCTGTAGAGTGTAACAAGACAACATTGATTTGAGTTGACAAAACCTTTACACAGTGTCTTTGTTTCAAACACCTTAGAGATGTAGCAGTACTCAGTTGCCTGTTTGATCTCATTTATCCTTTCAGTCTAGTTAAGAAAAATTGGCAGCCTTAAGCCTGCTTGGGAGTGTATCTTTGGCTTACCTTCCCTCCCTGATCTACAATTCCATGTTCATGTCTTATACCTATAGCTTCAGGAAACAAGAATAATCCTTCTCTCTCCTCTGTATTGCTTTGTGAGTCGAGTAATGTAAGATTTCCAGAAGTGTGGCTGTAACAATAACAGGGAACTGAATGGCTGTGAGCCAGCTAGCGTAACTTCGCAGCAGCCCACATCACCAAAGGCTTAAACACTTCTAATAAACAAACACTTCTAATATATTTCATCCAGACACTAAGCATTATTTTTTTTCCTTTTCAATTAGATTTAACTTTCTTATGTGTGATGTGATGTACACAACACTTGTACTGCCTTCTTGTTGTGAGGCAGCCACTTACCATCACCGTGCTGGCAATGGGCATGCTGTATGTTGGGAGGTGGTTTAAGAGGGCCAAATGGCCAGAGTGAATGTTATGTTCCTTTCCACTAGCTCTGCTTAAACATAACGCTCTTTTTCTGCCTCAGAAATATACATAAAGGTATGCACAGTATGTTAGCCCTTCCTTAGCCTTTCCCACCCTGAAAGTTTTCAAACAGGGATGGCGTGTTCCTCTCCTCACCGCCAAGTAAATAAATAAGATGCCTGTTGAGCTTCATGGTTGCTTTTCAGCCATGCAAGGCCTGATACGAAGCGATGGCAATTTTTCAGTTGATTAGTTTGTACTTTGATCAGACTGTAAGGTTATAGCCAGCTCCAATATAAACGTGTACAGCAGCTCGGGTTTTATGAGAAGACAGTTTTCTGTCCTCACTGCCATTAGGCTGTGTGCAAAGGAACGTGAGACGGGTAGTTGTGCTTCAGTTGAATTTACAAGGCCAGTGGAAATGTATAAAGATGTGTGCAGTTGTCTCCGAGGAATATGAGCGCACAATTAAATTGTTGAGGTAATAAGAAGGTTAGCTGTTTATTTTTTCCTTAGATGATCAGAGTTGCATGTCTGTGCTTTGAAGGTTCCAGGTTTGCCAGTGCTGAAAGAGGATTGCTGGATTCATGAGTTATGAAATCCATGAGTTTCCTGAATTCATGAAGTCACATGATTTCTGGAAACTGCGTTCAGGATGCCTTGATTCTGCTTGCTGCAAGCCTTTTATTGAGCTTTATGTTACTGGAGTACACCTACTGAAGCATGGCAGATTTAAGTGGTGAAAACCATGTGTATAGTAAACAGAGGTGTAAGTGGTGTTAATTTTCCCGTCACCTTGAGGATGTACAGTCTGGGATCACTAGATGGTAAATGTAGTTTATCCTTTACACTGCCCCAGCGACTAGAAGGAGTCAGTAATCTGTGACAAAATGACAAAGAGGAGGAAAGCTGTTTTGCAGCTGGTAGATTATACAGACATTTTTGGACTAGGATAATAATAAATACATTGTGCTTAAGAGCCAAGTGCATTCAGAGGAGTGGTGTGTTGCAGACAGACGTGCCTAACTTGCCAATAGTTTTAAACTGAGGACTTTGCACAACTTAGTTTTAGAAAACTTGCCGTTTTCTCTGTCCTGTCCCATATGCCTGCATGCACACCTGCAGTGTTCTCGGTCATTAGAATTCTTAGTACCTCTGCATGAGGAAGCACATCAGAGCCATGTAGCCTTGCTTGACAACTTACAACTGTTTTGTAACTTCTTTTAATAAGAGAACATTTTGTTTTGTAGAGACACGACGGCTGGCACATGAACAACACCTAAAATGCCTGCTGCCAATTTGTTGTTTGTTACTTGGTTTATTAATTAAGTTACACAAAAGATTTGGAAAAAGACCAACAGTTGTTTTTTGTTTCTTTTTTGTCCCATATTTTGGACTGCCTAGCCAGAGGAGAACAATTGCTGGTGCAGAGATGCATAGGAGTCCCCAAAGGAGGTTAGCTCTGTTCTTTCACTAAATCAGACTGGAGCCATACACCTTCACTGCTGTCATAAAATTCAGTAGAGATATCCTGTTGGTCTATTCATTGAACTCTGTATAGATCTGCTCAGAGTACACCAGCGCTATAAACTTCTGTTGGCTTTAAAAACAATCAAAAGCCACACGGTTTTGAGCCAGAAAATAATTTCCTCAAAGTGAAAAGACGTTTGGAATTAAAACTTCAGTTTGGCTTCACTGGATTCTTTTCCCATTTCTACAACCTTTACCTTCCTTTTCTTGTTTTTGTTTGTTTTTTTCCTTTGGTTACACAAATAAAGCATAGGGTTTCATGTGGTTTCTTGATGGCTTAATTATGTAACATATAAAATGTAACGTATAGATACAATCATTTTTCATTTGCCTGTTTCTAATATTATTATTTTTATCAAAACAGGCGTTTTTTAATACCGAGATTCGGTTTGCATGCCAGGTACAACGGATAGAACAGATTTTTAATGGCTGGAAGTTGGTGTGGTTACATGTCCTGCAAGAGATAAAAATGTGTATAGAAATGATGGTTTGGCCCAGTATATCCTTCCTATGGGATATTTTTGCCAGAGGAAGTAACTTTTCTCTAGAAACTTGTGTAGTGGATCAGGCTGGGATTCAGCTGAGCTCAGCAATTGTCTGGCAAGACCTCCGGTCAGCCTCCTGTAAGGCACCTTTGGATTATGAACTTGCTAGTGGTCTTCCTGTAGAAAGTTTCCTCTTAAGATCATTTTGTGGGCTAAAGTGTGAAATACTTTGCTCTGTTTGTGCATCTTCTTTTTACCCACGCAGAGATAAGCTTTTCGATGCCATCAGTTTGGGCCTTGGCAGCACACTGCAGTGAGCAGTTCCACCTGCAGCGCATAACACATCAGTGCCTCTCATGTATCCCTGCCAGTCTGTCCTTATGCATGGGCTTATGTCCTTATGTCCATGGCTTTTGCATGAAAAACTCATTTTTGTATTATTGATTTCAATGAAAATATGCACGTTCTATAGATCTAACTGGAATCAAGGGTTTTGGTGTTCCTGTTGCGGGGAATGCCAAAAATGGAAAGGCTTGAGTCACAGTGTGGAACCAACTTCCACAGTGTGGAAGAGTAACAGAGACTCTTGTATCCATCAGTTCACATAGTTGAAAATGGCACGAGATGAACAGTTAGCTGGCAGTGTGCTTGGTCAAGGTCAGGCATTGTTGTGGCTCGCAGGAGGTGTTGGCCAAGCAGCTCTGTGCCATGAGCTGCTCTGGCGTTCAGCAAGGAGCTGGGAGGAAGCAGCAGTCATTTCCACAGCATGCAGCAGGGGCTGCGAGATTTAAGTTGGGGTTTGTCTGTGTGCACGTACAGACCTTTGTGGAGCCGTTCCTAAACAGGTTTTCCTGGATCTTTAAGCTGTATCGATGATGATGAGATCCAGCTACCTGTAAGGACCTTAGCTGTACCTCAGCACCACACATAAAGCTCAGGGACGCAGAACACCCCACAGCATTCAGGCCAAGGCCGGTGCCTGGCCCTGGGGCACAGATGGGCTGGCTCCCATCCCGCAGTGTGAGCCGTGCAGGCCGGGTGCACGCAGCCTCGCTCGGCCCTCTGTAGGCCTCAGCACCGCATTCCTCTCCAAAGGGTTCGTGTGGGGCAGCATGGCGCTCGAGGAAGACTTTTTGTTCCTCCATCTTGAGGTAAACTGGGACAACCAAACGTGAACGTTTCTTTGTAGGATTTTTTTTTAATTATTATTTTGTTTTACTCAGTAGCTACCGGGAACGAATCCCACCGGGCCCTTCCGCCTCTCCCCCCTCAGCGCTCCCGCCCCGGCCCTTCCCGCCGCGTCCGCTTCCTCCCGTCCGCCGCGCGGGGCGGCATCGCGCATGCGCCACGCTCCTCATCCCGCCCGCGCCGTCCCCCCGCCCCGTCTCCCCCCGCCCTTCGCGCACATCCGGGTCCCGGCGCTGGCCCCGCCGGCGCCGCCGCGCCGCTGTCCCCTCCGCGGGCGCCGCATAAAGTTTTGTTGAGAGCGGCCGGCCGAGGCCCAGCCGCCGCCTCCAGCTTTAACGGACGGAGGCCGTGGAGGCCGCCTCGCTCCGCCTCGGGTGGGTCGGGGCGCCCTGAGGGCAGCCCGGGGGGGGGGTGGTGGTGCGGTGGCGGCGCGGCCGGGCTTGTGGTGAGGCGGGGGAGAAGCCGCGGGCCCGCTGAGAAACTTTCTTCCTCTTTCCGTTCCCTCCGGCGGGCGGTGGGGCCTTCCCGGGAGCGCGGGGCCGCTGAGGGGATCGCGCTCGGCGCTGACAGCGGGGGGGCGGCCGGGCCGGGTTGGGGGCGGGCGGGGGGGAAGAGGGGGCAGCCCCGCTCTGTGCCCGCTGCAGCGCTCCGTGCGCCTGACTGGAGAAACGCGCTGCTGCAATGCTAATGAGACGCTGGGCCTTTTTCTTTGCTTTCTTTCTTTTTTTTTTTTAATCTACGAGGAACTCTGCTTTTAAGGCCCGATCAAACGAACGCGTGGAGTGATAAATCCGAAGTGCTTCACTTTGGTAAAGAGGCACTTTTTTGCAGGCGCTTTCTTGCAGCACGCTCGTCCAGCCCAACGTTCGTCCTGTACTGACAGCTGCTTGGCAACAGATGGATGGAGAGGGGCAAGTTTTGTTTTCTGGGGACTGTAAAGTTAATAGGAGGAAACATGGTCTTGTGGTTAAAGCACAAGACCGGGAATCAAGTGATCGGTGTCCTCTTAATGCAGTTTCTGATAGGAGTTTGAGCAAATCCAATGAGCCTCAAGAAAATGAGAAGAACGGATTTCCCCGAGGCCCAGTGATAGCTGTTGAATCTCTTGGTGGAATCTGTGGGTTTATAGGTGGTATTCAGTGAATGATGGGAGTGCTCCGCTGTGACAAAACGTTTGGGGAATAACTGTCAGGGTAAGCGTTAGGCTGTAATTTTTGTGTTGGGAAATGAGATTGTCAGCTTGTGATGGCTTTAGATGGAAATCTCTTGCTGGTTTTCGTTCCTTTATTAATTTCAGGTAATTTATCTGCCGTGTGTGTGGCTTTAAAACGGTGAGAAATGAAACTGTGTTGTGTGCTGCTCCTCTGAGTTACGGGAGTTCTGCACAGTGTCCTTCCAATATGCTGGGGAATTAGAGAGTCTGATTGAAGAGGAAGGATAGAATGGTACAGACGTTTCACAGTCACGTGCCCATGCTCTTCAGAAGCTGTAATACTTTATGAAGTTGGCAGCTGTTGGTACTGGAAGTTAATAGAAGAAGCAAATAACTTAATTGAAGATGTTTCATAATTAGCGTGTGTTGTAACTTTTGAGTGCTCTGTCTGTGTAGGGTGTTGCTGAATTTAATGTCTTAATCCCTGCTGTTTGATAGTGGTTTACTCTTACATCTGATATTTAAATTATGTTCCCTTGGCCTTGAAATTGCTGGTGAGTGCTTAGTGGCACTTACTGTTGAAAACAAAATCACAGCAGATCTTGTTCTTGCTGGGGTCTGTGTCCCCAAACCTTTATTTTCCTCCAAAATAGGGAGAAAATACACTTGAGGGAGGAACGTTTGTGTTGTTTTGTTCTCTTTTTCCAAGAGAGAAGCCCAGGAAGTGCCCAAGATGGGCAGTTGAGGGGGGGGTGAGAAATATAAAAAGAGGATGAGTGGCTTCCTTTGCATTTCTCCCTCTCTTGATCACAAATGGTCACAGCAAAAGGGTGCAGTGCAATTATGCTGCATGCAGCTGCAGTGGGTGCTTTTTGTTGGAGGTTTGGAGTTTTAACCTGTGATGAACTTAAAGAATTGTAGCTTTTGGCCCTCTGCTTCTCGGTTCTTGTTATGAATTCAAATTCTTCATCCTGTAGCTTGAGCGGATAATCTCTTTAGGAAAGTTTTCAGGATGGTGCAACATTATCTGAGCTGGAAGAAATTCCATCTCTCAAGATAGCGTGCTAATGCACTATTAAGTGTAGTTTATATTCCTGTAGTTTGTCTAATGGCCTTTGAAAATTATGCTGCCATCTGTAATGTTCCAGAGGACACTTTTAATTTCAGTAGGATGTTCTCTGTATTCTGTTTATGGCCCTCTAGAGAAAACTCTTCAGCATCCTTTGTTGCCTTCGCCATCCTGTGTACCTGCAGCCATGCTGCTGTGGCAATACAAGTCCGTATTCCTTCCTTTGCTGCAACTTAAATGCTTTGTGTTGATTCAAACATGTTTATTTTAATGTCTTTGCTAGAATTTGTTAGAATTAGTTTGAATTCGTTTTTTTCTTGAGAGGTCTTGAGACAGTTATTTATAGTAGCTGGTTTCTTTTGTTGAAGTAAGCAGAGCAGAATAAAAGATATGCTCAGAATAAAAGATATTTATTCTCACGTTAGCTGAGCACACTTGAGGTGTTTCATGGCTAACACTGATAAACAACTCATTCCAAACAAGTCGAACAGTAGTTTTAGCACTTTTGCAGTTATCATTAGTCACAGCGCAAGTTCCTGTGCTGCTTTCTGGAAGCCTTTTTGTCAGTGCTCCTGTGACCACGTAGAAAAGTTTGGCTGGCACTTCAGTGTGCTTGACCAGTGTGGGTTGGCAAGGTGCAGGACGCCGGCTGCCAAGTCTGTATCCCTGCTGACCTACCACCAAGGTTGCGCCTGCCAGGACTGTCATCCTTGACAGAGGATCTTTGTCAGAATTGCTGCTACTGATCCACCAACTATGAGGTAGTGTCTCTGAATTCTGGGTCAGTGGATGTCACAAACTGACAAATTTAGAATACTTCGCCATTCATTCATTCTGTGCAAGGGGGGGGGGGGGGGGGAGAGAAAGCTTGCTGAATTACTATTGTCAGTGTTCCCTCCAAATCCTGTAGCTTTTGTAAACTTGTCACAGTCTTAATGCAGTTCACTTGGAGTGGGAGTGTATACACACACACACACGTACAGCTTTATTTTTTCCCATCTTTTAAAGCTGTATGAAAGTCTGTGCTTTCAGGTTGCACTTTTTGTTGGCAATTCACTTATCTGCGGCAGTGTTCAGGATTTTATTCTTTAATGAAGATCTTTATATGAGTAGCTGAGTTTTTGTAAAGCTTTGTTCAGCGTGTTAATTTTTTCATGTAATTTAGGACATTTGGAAAGCTTAAATATGTCAATTCCCTCCCCCCCCCCCCCCCTTTTTTTTTTTCCAGATGGAATTCTGAGTCCATTTTAAACACTGTTTGCCTGGTTTTGTCTACCAATAGAAGCATAGGGTTTTGTTTTCACGTGTAGTGCAATTTAGTTGTGTCCTTGTATGTGAATTGAATTGAGAAAGGGATGCCAGCTTGCAGTTATCTGCTGTGCTTACAGTAGATCCTGAATAACCTTAAAAATATGAGGCAGTGTGAGGGCTGACTTTCAGAAGTGCTTCCTATAATAGATGATGACATTTTTCAGCATGACACTTCTGTTGGAAAACGCCAATTAGCTGAAACAGGAGCGGGAGAGAGCAAATGTTTCTGGTGAAATACTTAGAAGAGGGATTTGGGTTCTCGGATTGAATCTGTAGCTTCTGAGAACTACAGAGTCGTGTAAGTAGAGCAGTTTCAGACACCAGGCCCATGTAAGCATATGAATTTTCAGTTCTAAATGAATGTGTTAAGAAGTAGGTACTAACTTTTTTCAGGCTTGGGAAGGCTGTTCTTTTTTCCCTTCCTCTGACTCCCCCACTGTGTATCAGTCTTAAACTATTTTTGCTGTGGTGCAAAATGAGTTTCCAACTTTCAGTTCTTTGGTCATATTTTCTCCTGTGGTTTCCTTGTCATCATTGGGAAATTGAGGTGCCTTTGAAATGCAGTGGGGTTCTTGTGAGCTCTTTGTGATTGAACCTCTTTTGTAATACAGATCATTATCACTTGTTCTAATTTTTTTGCCAGTTAGTTATAAGAAGACTCCTAAGAAAAACCCAAATCATCACCTTTGTTATCTGAGCTGTATGGCTTTTATGATATCAGTTCTGCTGCACACAGTGCATTCATTACTTGCATCTTGGGCTTGGCCTCACCATTTTTGTCTCTTTAAAGAGTGCCAGTTAAATACTTCTCAGCTGACAAGAGTTACATGCTTCATCTTTTTTTCTAAGCTGTGCTAGATGATGTACAGATGTGGAAATGAAAAGCACTGTGTGAAAAAGCCATGTCTGATGTTGTTATTTTTTTTGCTCGTTTGGGGAGCCAGTCACAGTTAATAACATTTTTGAAGATACCAGACAATTCTTTTTTGTTCTTGTTTACATATATTGTTAGTTAGAATATATTGCCTTACAAGGCATGTTTAAAGCAAAGAAGTCTTGTGCTAGTATAAAAGCAGAAATGTTTTAGTCAACCGAGTGTCCCTTTAGGTATACAAGTCCAGTTCTGGTGGAAATACCACAAGTTCCTTGTTAGTATCCTCCATAAAATCTCTTTGTCTTTCCCTTACCCCAGGGGGAGGAGGGGAGATGAATTAAACAAATCGTTGATAATATTCTTAATGAGTGAGATGTCACGTAGGGTAATTGAAGGAAAATATCTTGTGTTCCAAAGCTGTGGTGATGGTTGGGAATTATTGCCCAAGTTCTTAAGTGTGACCTGAGGATTAATTTTAACCTTAATATGCAGGAAAAAAAAATACCGAGTTAACATTTATTCTGTGTTTGTCCTCGAGAGAAGACTAATGATTGCCATTGTGTATAAAAGGAAAAGAAGGATCCGACAGAAACCAGGTGAAATGTACCAAGTTGTGCTTCTAGAGAGCTTTAAAAATGTTCTGATGGCTGCATATGTTGTAACAAGCTGTGATGCGCTGTAATTGAGTTTTTTGTGCTTTCTCTGTGAGCATGTGGAGTGTTAGTATGTGTATGGAGTTGAAGTACTGAAGCATATCAAATTTGAAGGGGTAATTGGTTCGGCACAAAAACTGACTGCAAAGCAGTTTGAACTGGCAAGTCTGAAGCAATTCTAATAAACTACCAATTGTGGGGCTGGTTAGAAGGACTGGTTTGTTTACGTTATGAAATGGAGTCTCCAGGCAGTTTCTAATCATGAGCAGTGAAGTTCAGGTTTCAGACTGAGTATGATGCTACAGGAAGCTTTCTTAATTTGCAAACAAGTAAATTAGGCAGGAAAAGAATAACATTTGTGCATTTGAAATGCACGCTTAGCGTTGACAGTAGGAAAGGAGGATAAAGTAATTGCTAACCAATTTATACTTCTTATAGGGTGATGGAGTACTTGATTAATAGTACTTAACATTTAGATCTTGCAGCTGGGAAATTTTGTGTTTGGAACAGGAGGCAGGAGGCTAAGAGATGTTCAGAAATACCAGCATTAACCACCAGTTGTGCTGCTAACGAGCTTTGTAGTTAGTTGGCTTGATGAGATATTAAAGGATTCACCCAACTAGTTCCCTTCCATTTGCTCTGCTCTGTAGTAGGAAGTACAAATAATGTCTGCCCCAAAGCTTTGCTTGGATGCAGCCCTTGCTTCCTTTTGTTTTCATCCTTTAAAAGCCCCCTCGTGTCATCTCATGCAACACATCACTCTGCAACATGGTTTTCAACCGAGATTCTCTTGCACATCGGTTAAAATGTTATTCAGTAAAAGAAGGTAATGTGTCCTAGGCCTTCTGCCTCTTAAGGAAATTAAGAAAGCTTTTCTTTTGCCCCCTGGGGAAGTTAATGCCTGCTGATTCTAGAGGTACAACAGGGTGAGCAATTTATGTGACACTATGAATGGAAATGTCACTCTTTAAAGCATATTTTTCTGCTCTTGTATCTTATTGTGTTGTGCTGCAATCACAGCTGGTAATGCATGTCTGAAAGCCTGGAAGAAGTTGGTTTTAAGTGTAGATTATCTGGTGAAGCTGTTCCTTGTAAGTGTCAGGATTATATAGAAACCTGTCAGTCATTAGGTGCTGAGATTACATGACAAGGAGATGTTCTAAATGTGCGTTGTTCACTTCATGTAGAAATTTTAAAAGCCCTGAAGAGTTGCAGATTCTACATGAAAATGTTTGATTCCTGTGCATAAATGCCCAAACTCATGCTCTGTGACCTTAAATGGCTCCAAAGAAAGAAGGACTTTTAATGTCGACAAATAATTTATCAGTCTTTTTAATACTATTCTGGTATTTTTTAATGAAAAAGCTGTAACTTTTCAGTGTGTTTCGTTCCAAAACAAACTTCTCAAAGGTCTATGATGAGATGCATTCTGTGTTGTTTATGCTTCTGGAAGCCTGTCAGTAGTTTGCTGCTGGGTTTCTTTCTCCCCACACTGCTCTAGAGCAGGTAAAAATGCACTTCAGCAGAAGAGTCTGGAAAGCAGTGTGGGTGGCTGGCGTGGATTTGCTGCAACGGTTCGTATCATTTGCAGCTTCAGCACTGTCATTTTTCAGTAGTTGTATGTAAAATCTTTTGTTCTTTTGGTGAGGTTGGAAGATTTGCCCAAATGGATTGCAGTGTTTTGGGAATCCTTGTGTTGCTGGGTTTCTGCTTTTGGTGATAGGGATTCTGACTAACGTAAAGTTTTGAGAAGAGATTTTTTTCTTTAATTACTGTTTATAGAGACAAAGGCATTTCTTAAAATTCTCTTGACTTGCCCTACAAATACCAGTTACTGTAGAGAATTCCTTTAGTAGAGCTGTTCCAGCTTTCCTTGCTCCCAGTTAGCTTGTTTATTCTAAGAGTATATTTGTGCGTAAATGATGTTGAAATGATATACAACCAGTAAAATTTCATTCCTTGTTATTGCATGTACTGTTAGGTTTAAAATGCTAAAAGAAAGAAAACTACATGTGATCACAGAACGTGGGGCAGTTGTAATGGAATAGATGAGTTGCAAGGGCTGAGAGGCATTTATTGAAATCTTTTTTGAGCTTGACTTGACTGCAGGATTTTCTAGTGCATGTTCTGCCTCCGTGCTTGCAATTCTTTGAAAGCATAGTTAGAAAACAGAAGTTTTTAATTGTCATCTCGTTGGCCTAAGATTCTAGGTGGGTTCATTTCCTTTGTAGGGGTGTGAGCAGCTGAAATCTTACAGCTATTGAATGTACCCAAGGCTTGGAAGTAAGTTAATTGTGACTATGAGCAGCTTTTACTTTTTAGAGCGCTAAACTTTTATCCACAGTAAAAGAATAAATTTAGTCTGGTTTTGACCAGGTTTATCTCCCTTTATCTATTTCCTGTTACTCTGAAGGGTGAAAAGGTTTTCATGTGCAGCTGTCCTAGTCTACCTTGGAGATTTGCCATGTCCTTATTTCTTCTCTAAGCTGGTGAAACATAACTGTTTTTTTCCTTTCATTTTTGCAGTACCCTCTTCTAAGGACCTGGTGAGGTAGTGGGAGGCATCAGACTTCTTCTCTTTGTTTGGATTGTATTTGTTGTTATCTTCCATTTATTTCTCTATTACTGAAAAGCTAAAGGATCAAAAAAGTACTGGTGGGGTTGAGCTATGAGTGAAATAGGTGCACTTTTTTTTTTTCTTCCTGTAAAAAGTTGGTTATAAAATGTTAAACCTGTACTCTTCATCACAGCTGAGTGTCTTTAGGTCTAGTTCCCCACTTCCCTCGCTTTCTGTGGCATAGAATCTAGAATGCTTGTATGTGGGACAGTATAAATGCTTTGTCTAGGGGTGTGTGCTGCATCTTTTATTGGAGCTGCTTACTATGTAGTTTAGTGTGGGCTTGAGCTCTTGTGTCAGTGCAATACCAAAGTACAGTAAGTGGCTAGGAAAGTCATTTTGTTCTTACTAATTTTGTTAAGGTATCCATCCTTGTCTTTAAGTGTGGTTTTAAATATCTAAAGGCTTGGAAAAGGATTATCAGAAACTTTATCAAAGATACCCTTGATTAAATGTAGGAATCTAAGGGAACCCGAACAAAGGTTCACAGGCCTTCATGTTACCCCTTTTTCACTTATGTGCACATTTGGTGTTTCAGAGTACGTTAGGTGTTTTAATGCACCGCAGTTTATCAAAAGTTGAGAGACAATGTTGTTTGGCAGTCTCTGTAGCAAGAAAGGAAGCATCTTTTGTTATTGACATCCTTTCTCTTAGCTCTGCTCTTGCTTTTTGCCAGCTGCTCATTGTCTATACTTGCTTATTTAGTATTCACAAGAGATTTTACAAGTTCTTATCAGTTCTTTGCCACAGGACATCATTTCCTCTTGTCATCATTACTCCTTGATTTGGGAGGGGGGATGGTGTGTGTGGTGTGTGAAGGATTTACAGGAGAGCCGGTGAGTGGCAAAAACGCCATTCATGAGTCTGCTTGGGGTGCACAGCCTTGTTTTGCTCCTTCTCTCCTTTCTGAGGCAGTTCATAGCAGAGGTCGCTTGCTCTGCTGTGCTCCCCCCTGCTCTTTTCTGGGGAAAGGAAAACAATCTCTTTTTTTTGCCAAAGGCTAAAAATATCCAGTGCTTCAAATATTCTTCTTAGAAGATATAAGGAAGTGCAGCATAAAAATAGCCGTAGCTGAAGAGATTGGCCACATTTCTGAATGGCTCATAAGGGATTGTTTCGGGGGGTTTTATGCTCTTTAAAAATGATGGAATCCCTAATTTGAGCTCAAGTATTTGAGCTGTAGCGCTTTCTCCTTTTCAGAAATAAAGATCTATTTGTGAGGCTGATTACTTCTCTGAAGCAATGTCTGTGGAACCTGCTGCTTCCACCACATCTTCTGCTTGTTTCTGATAGCAGCTTTCTGTCTTCTGGTGAAGCACTGTGACAGGGATATAAGACAAATCTTAAAGCATATTTCCCAGGTTTGTTTCCAGCTCCTTGCAGAGTTTCCTTTTAAAGAAGCGTTTGGACGGTGATGTTGGCAGGAATCATGCTGTCCCTTTGATCCTCTGAATGTCTCTTTTCTCACCTATTACAGATGAATGGGATCTCTGGTAATGTTTTCCTATATTCAGCTTTAGACAGAGATTCTAGTAGGTTGGGGGTGTGTTACAACAACTAGAATTGAAATTAGCATTCATATTATATTTTTTTCTCTGCCTTATTAATTACTTGTTTACTAATTGCTTGTTTACTCATTTTTTTGATAGAGCTAAATCAGAAGAATTGATTGTTATTTTTGATGGCAAGACTTCGTCACTGGCGTCTGTATGTTTATTTGTCAGCGTCCAAGAAATAATACAGCTCATCAGTGGCAATAACTGCTTTTGATATACACTGACATTTATTTGAAAACAAGAATTAACAAAAAACACAAAAAACAACCAGGCAAAACCCAACAAATCCTTTGAAGACGTGTGTCAAATGACGTCAATGGCCAGTTTGTTCTCCTTTACTAGCCCAGCTGTAAAGCGTCTGTTGGGCTGGAAACAAGGAGATGAAGAGGAAAAATGGGCAGAAAAAGCTGTTGATGCTTTGGTAAAAAAGTTGAAAAAGAAAAAAGGTGCTATGGAAGAACTGGAGAAAGCTTTGAGCAGCCCAGGACAGCCCAGCAAGTGTGTTACTATCCCTCGTTCTTTAGATGGACGACTTCAGGTTTCTCACAGAAAAGGCCTTCCCCATGTAATTTACTGTCGTGTCTGGCGTTGGCCTGATCTACAAAGCCATCATGAGCTGAAGCCATTGGATATTTGTGAATTTCCTTTTGGATCTAAACAGAAGGAAGTCTGCATCAATCCTTACCACTATAAGAGGGTGGAGAGCCCAGGTATGTTTGAGCGTGGCTATCTAAAAACATAATAAAATCTGCAGGAGTCATGTGTTCTTTACGTCCGTACTATACAGATAACTGAACTTGGTGTATAAGGAAGTATACTGTGTGTATAATGGAAGTATAATGTATTCAAAAGTGAGGTTTTTTTTTCTTTTGAGGCTATGGTGAGTCGTTGTTCATTCTATACCAGCTGTTTTTCCTTATGGTAAAACATGGCTTTCCCACAGATCTCTGAAGACTGCTACCTGCCAAGTTAGTGGCAAAGTCCTCATTTGCAATAAAGAAGGAAGGCAGTAATCAAAAGTCTCTCCGTCTCTGTTGCAACTGACTGTTGTCTGCGAGTGCTGTAGTGCAGCACTTGAATTCCAGACTTTAGTACTCCTGAATTTAAAGGTTAAAATCCCAACTTAGCAATACTTATGCATTGTGTTTTATTGTCTTTGTTGAGAAGTTCTAGGTATAACTGTATAGTTTGACTAGTAATATTGACTGAATTTCTATCTGTGCTGCTTTTGTCATACACAGAGTGGATTTTACACTTCTAAACCAGTAGTTGTGCACTGCATACAAACTGTTTTTTTTCTTATTTAAAAAGTTGCTTTCAATTGCATGAAATATAAATATTTCTGCTCTGTTTGTCTGCAAGACTAAGGTGTTAGTCCTTCATAAAGTGTAACTTAAAGTAAAGGAGAAAGAGGGGTTGCTGTTATGACAGATGAATCCTTTCCTTCATGCACGCTGGTATTGACATTTTTTTTAATCTGTTCTTGTGTTGTTGTTTTTTTTCCCAGTTCTACCTCCAGTGTTAGTGCCTAGACATAGTGAATTCAACCCACAGCACAGTCTACTAGTTCAGTTCAGGAACCTAAGCCACAACGAACCACATATGCCACATAATGCGACATTTCCAGATTCCTTCCAGCAGCCCAACAGCACTCCATTTTCCATTTCACCAAACAGTCCCTATCCACCTTCTCCAGCCAGCAGCACTTACCCGAGCTCCCCAGCTAGCTCTGGACCATCTAGTCCCTTTCAGCTACCTGGTAAGTACAACCTGAATGTGAACTTAATGAGAGATTTTATTGCAGTACTTAGCTGCTGTGATGGTTACGATAAATTGCTTTGTTTGCATTATAAGGAATTTTAATCCTAGTTTTGTTGCTGGCCAGAGTTAATTGTTATTTTATCTTTCCAAACATTCTTTGTTGTGTGTACTGTAGTAGTAAGTTATTTTGCACAGTTTCATTGTAAGATAGTTGATGTGTGCTTTAGAAGAACATCTAGCAATGAAAGAAAGCAGATGGAACAGTCAAAGCAGAAAGTTTATTAATATCCTTCTCTTGAGAATACCTAAATATAGTATTTAACTGAAATAAAAAATAATTCTCGATAGGAGAAACTTAGCTACTTTGAAAGTAATGGTGGGTGGGAACTGACTGGAAAGGGCAAAGGAAAGAAGGCCTTGAATCTGCCTTGTTATTGCTGTGATTTATAAAGCTGCGAAGGTAGAGGATTAAAGAATTCATTTTTCCAGGAGCTTTGTTAGTGTCAATTCTACGTGGTATCCCTCCTCTTATTGTGTGCAGGTTCCTGCAGACCAAGTGTTTTAACATCTCTTTTTGAAGGCTGTTTTAATGTGCTTACAAGTCAGCTGTAAACTGAAGAAATTATAGCCTACGTTGTTGAGGTTTATTCAGTCTTTTTTTTTTTTTGTATATAGCTGATACTCCACCTCCTGCATATATGCCCCCTGATGATCAAATGGGGCAGGATAATTCTCAGTCTATGGACACAAGCAATACAATGATCCCTCAAATCATGCCAAATATATCTACCAGAGGTAAGTTGTATACAGTGATGCAGAAATAACCTTGTTTGGCTTCTTAGTACTCATAACCAAACTGTATGCATAACCTCAACTGGTGCATTAAATCTGTGCTGATAAATTGAAGTAGTCCAAGAAAAAAATGGATTTGTAGCAGCAAGAACTAAGAAGCAAAAGTTGCCATGCTCATCTGCTTCTTGCTTTTAAAGCCTCACATGTGCAGTGTGGCTTACTATAAGTTGAACTTTTTCATCTGCTGCTACTTTTACCTGCTGTCAGAGTTGTATATGCACAAGAGCTCTGAAGATTGAGTCCCAGAATACCAGTAATAAAAAAAATATGGAAAATGTGGACAGGAGAATCACTCATCACCTGATATCACAGTCATCTGAACCTTTCGTGTAGGGTTTTTTGCTTCATATCAACCTTAAAACAGGAAAACAAAATCAGTGGCCCAGCTGAAATGTATGAAAGTAAGTTAAAATCATTAAGATTCTAGTCAAGACTTGCTCTTGCCTATCGTAAATATCGACTAAGTAGTTACTTAATGGTATTTGGAAATATTTACAGTTTTAGATGTAATATGCTAAATTTTCTATAAACCGGCATTTCCATTTTGCTTATTTTCAGATGTTCAGCCTGTTGCCTATGAAGAGCCCAAACACTGGTGTTCGATTGTGTATTACGAATTAAACAATCGTGTTGGAGAGGCCTTTCATGCATCTTCTACAAGTGTCTTAGTCGATGGGTTTACAGATCCCTCCAATAATAAAAACAGGTTCTGCCTAGGTTTGCTCTCAAACGTTAATCGCAATTCAACAATTGAGAACACTAGACGACACATTGGGAAAGGTGAAGTTCAATTCTGTTTTGTACAGTTACAGAGTTAATCCTTATTTTTACTGTTATGCTTTTATTTACGAGTAGTCATTTTATTGTAGGGTAGCGCAGAGGTATTGAAATACTTTGTGATTTATCTCCCTCTCTAATATCTGAAGATAATCTGTTTTATGTGAATTGATTCTAATCAACCTAGGAGTCGCATGTGTTTTTTTAGCAGTAATGTAAATATGATTACTTTCTTACAAACTGTTGCTGTAGGGGCTTTTTTGTTTCGGTCACTGATATTCCATAGGTAGAAAGTTTTATTTCAGCACCAACAAACACACAGGACTTCTGTAATTCTGTATCTTCTGCTTAAATCAAATACTTTGTGCTGCTCTAGAGTGTATCGAAGCGGTGGTTTTTTGTTCGTGGAGTGTACTCCACTGCTGTCTGCAGTATGTTAATATCGTGCATAAGTTGGCAGTGAGACTTTGAAGTGCTAATGTAAAACTGCAAGGGCTCATTTGTCTGAGTGAATCCATGGGTGTGTTTGTGTGTGGGAGGGATTCCTGGAGCCAGCAGGTTATGCAGGATCTTCTAGTTTTCCCGTAATGTTTGGCTGATAGTACATGAGATGCACAGTGTTCATCTTTGATGGAATGTGCTTGAATTATCTTAAAATGTACTACTCCTTTTCTGAGTACCTCCTTTTTCATTAATAACTAGCAAAGTCCTTGAGAAGAAAACCTGCTTTCTCTTGCATGTATGAGGCCTTTTTTAGCACATAAAATCATTTGTTACAGTTGAGCATCTGTTTTGATGCTACTGACTGATACTGCTGAACTTCAAGGCTTGTAATGTCTCTTATAAGGCTTTTAGTTTGAAATTACTATGAACATGGCAAAAAATTGCATTTGGTCTGGAGACCACCAAACACATACTAGTATTTGTTAGAATATTAATATATATGCAGTTCTGCTGTCTGAGAAAAGGTAATGGTATCAAGTGAGAACAGCAGGCTTGGGAGGTGGATGGAATTAGGGGAAAGTCTGTGTGTGGTTTGAGTTACTGCTGTGGATGGTAGCAGCAGAGAAGCCTTACATATCCACTAGAGAAGATCATACATCTAAATTAGATCCAAATTGGTGTGGAGTAGTATTGATCACAAGTAAATCTGGAGCTTTAAAATGTCTGTGTGTTTAGTGCTAGCTATTAAACTAAAATTTTTTTACAATAGCAGTTCAGTTAATAGCAGTTCAGTTACAATACAGTTAAGATTATTTTGGTATACAGTATTATTTGTTTATGGCTTTTGTTTGGAAAATCTTGTGGTTTTTTGCTTCTTTAGAGCTACCTACTTCTGATTTCTCAGCCTTTTCTGCAGAAGTATTGCACTGCAGGAATAAATGACTTCCATTTGTGCACTGGATTATTTTTGAGTTATCGGTGTTCTTAGACTGCTATATGTATCTTGCTTCTTTTTAGCTCCCTCAGTAGGCTTTTACCCAAAAGAATTTAGCAGCAGGTGGTAGTTGTCCTTGTCTCGTGAAATAAACAGGGTTATGTAGTGAAAATGTGTCGTGCACACTCCAGATTTTCTGCCAGCTGCTCATAGTAGGTCAAGCCAAGGGTTCCTCTATGTGAACTTCATCCCACCTTAGTCCCAAGTGGATCTAGCAATGCTCACGACATTGTTACTGTCTGAAAGATCAACTGGTATCTGTTGACTTGCTAGAGCCTCGTATGGCAAACAATGGAACAGCCAGCAGGGCATCTCAGTAAGCTTACCAACGTGAGCCATATCCCAGGTGTATGACTGCAGTAGGTGGGAGAAAGGGAGGTCTGGCAGAAAGAGAGCAGGAATCTCAACTGAAGTATCAGTGAGAACCTGTGTTTGAGCACTGAAGGGATCAGTCAGTGGCTTTTAAATGCACTGAATAAGGCACAGTGCTCTAGCATGCTCTTCATAACAGAGAGGGGGGGGAACCATTTATATGTATAGCTGAATGCAGGCAGTTGGGATAACTCTAGGGTCTCCCTTGATTTTTAAGGTCTGTAAAAGCTGATATTTGTTAAGTTGTCCAGATAGTTGGACTCGCATCTCTTTTTGCTGGATAAAATGTGCTTAAAAAAAAAAGAGCCAGGCAGTTCACATCTGTGTCTATCCCTGCTCCTGAGAATTTCATTGGAATTCCCATAGGCGGAAGTTACCACTTTATAAAACTGCAGTTTTAAAATCTGTTTAAGTTCTCTAGGAAACTGGCTTGGAATAACTGTCGATGGAAGCAGTTTCGTTGCGTTGCTTTTTTTCCCCTCCTTTTTAATTGACAAGAGAAGGACATCTAGTGGTTGATGTGTAATGAAGCTTGTTGTATTTTGAAATGAGAACTGATGTTATCCTGCAGACATAAGACTGTTGGGACAAAACAGCATTTTTGGAGGAACAAAAAAGTAATGTTTTTCTCAAACTTTCTTTTCAAACTTTGTTTTCAAGGAGTTCATCTCTACTATGTTGGCGGGGAAGTCTATGCTGAGTGTTTAAGTGACAGCAGCATATTTGTACAGAGCAGGAACTGCAACTACCACCACGGCTTTCATCCAACAACTGTATGCAAGATTCCTAGTGGATGCAGCCTGAAAATCTTTAACAATCAGGAATTTGCTCAGCTTTTAGCTCAGTCTGTCAACCATGGATTTGAAGCAGTGTATGAGCTCACCAAGATGTGCACGATTCGGATGAGTTTTGTAAAGGTAAACAAATTATTTTGGGAGGCACTTAAACTTATTGTGGATTTGAGTAGTCAGCAAACAGTACCAGTGTAAAAAAGGTGTTTTGACCTCATGTAAGTCTTTCCAATTTTAAATATATCGGAAAGGTTAATGAGGGAAAGGGAAATTGAAGTGAGAAAAGCACAGCTTGTCTTGTTAAGTGTTGGCTGTATTTACCTCACTATCTGGGACATGATTTTAATCATTGTAGTTACCATAAAATGACTAAGGGAGGTCTGGACTTGTGCATTAAATTTGAATGAGAAAAGCTCACTAACTACACAACCTGTACAAAAAGCAATGTGGGTAAAAAGGAGCAGAAGTGACTGCAGAACAGATGTTCAAACTTCACAAACTTAAAAAAAAAAAATAAAAAAGATGCATAACTGTATTTTTAACATGGAGAAAATACGCGGTTTAACAGGGCAGTTTGGCATTACAGGTTTATTCTCACTGTGGCGTTTCTTTAAAATTGGCTGCCAGTTTCACATTTAGCTTAAAGTTCAGGCTTTTTTGTCTCTCTTTTTTTTTCATCTTGTCCAAAGAGAAAGCTTGATATGAAGTGTTCAGAGTTAAAATGAAGTGTGCTAGGAAGCCTTTGTACCACAGATATAAATAGACTTGTTGACATCAGTACAAATTGCTAGATCTTGCCTCAGGGTGCCCCAGCTGTTAAATACTGAGTATACAATGAGGTGCTTTTCTGAAATTGCTGAAATTTTATCTTGCTAATTGTGATAAATACTGTTCGGATGGAGAGCGTGGAGGAAAGAGAGCAGGAGGAAGAAGCAGAAAAGAACTGTAGCTAAAATGAGGAACCACTTTAGGGTCAACAGCCAGCTTTCCAAAGGAACTTGGGTAGTCATGCCAGGCCTCTATCAGGAAAGACTTGATTGAGGCTTCTGAGTGCAGCCTCCCTGCCACTCCCTTCTGACCTGCTGATTTTTGTTTTCTGAAGATGATAAGAATTGGTAGATTTTGAGTTAACTTTAGATAAATTTCTTAGATTACTTTCTACTACTTGCTAGCACTGTTATTTCTAAATACAAGCATATTCTCAACTTGATTGATAATGTGGTGTTCATTTTTTCTAGGGGTGGGGAGCTGAATATCACCGACAAGATGTCACGAGCACCCCGTGCTGGATAGAAATTCATCTTCATGGGCCCCTCCAGTGGCTGGATAAAGTACTTACACAAATGGGTTCTCCTCTTAATCCCATTTCATCTGTTTCATAGTGCTGAAATTCCATCTTCAGCCTTATTTTTAGTGAACTTATTCTAATTCTAGAGAAACTTCCAGCGTGGATACTGTGAGCTATATGGAGAATGGATCTTGTGGTTTTACTTTGTATTTCTTTTTTAAATCCCTTTGTGACCAATTCCATTGTGTATAGCTGAGCAGTTTTACATTTCAATTTGTTCTTGTGATGCTTAAGCGACAGTTGAGCCCTAAGGGAAAAAAAATATATCTATCTATTGGAGAAATTCAGAACACTTTTCCCCTTCTTGGAGTAGAACTTAAACAGGCATATGTCTTAACTGGAAATTATTTCTTGTCCTGTAGGGACAAGAATGATGAAGACTGACGTCAGAAAATAAATACATATCATAGTTTGTTTTTTTTAATGTTTATAAAAACGTTTGAACATGTGCAGCTCCAGCTTGCAAGCTGTATTTTTAGTGTAGTTGCTTAACAAATTAAGTTTGACATCTGTCATAAAGAAAATTAGGCTTTATTATGGCTAATTTGCCTAATTGAACAATGTGACTTTTTTAAAATGTACACATGAAATATACTTTTTACAAATATCAGAGTGGTGTAAAAACACTTTGTTGGAAAATGCTGTCATAAACACATTGTATATGAATGCAGAATAGCAGTTCTTAGTCTTTTCCCACTTCAGTTTTGTACTATTACTTTTAACCACCATTTTAAATAGTAACCGATACAAGGTAAACATCTTGCACGTTTCTGGAGTAGTAATTTTTGTTTTTCTTTGTCTTACACTCATGCCATTTGGATGTGGTTGCCAAGGCCTATTTCTTTTTAGGTACCCTTCTCTATTTTAACATAAACACTAGTATTTGTAAATGGCCGCGCCTTGCTACTTTTTCGAAGGAGTAAGTTTTTTTTTTATTCTCTTTTTGGTGTTTTAGCTGTTTATTTTGCCTGTCTGGAATTGATCTGTGTTAAGCCTTTTAATCTCTCAGTAGACATTATGCAGTATTAGTGATTACACTGTATTTAATTCACTTTCAGTATGAGTTTGAGTCTCTTTGAAGACTGCGAGTGGCTTAGCAACTTAGTAAATGAATGCAGAAGCTCTTACTTCCAGATCACTTAATTTAGTACAGGCCTGTTGTTAATGACCAAAAGCAATCACTTATTTTGTAGACTACATGAAACAGTGATTTTTGAGCCTGTTCTTAGCAACAGGTGTTCGGTCAGAATACCTATAATTGGCAGCTTTATGGAAATCAAGGACTGCATTAAAATGAAATTTATCTTTCTGTAAGGAATTATGTTGCCTCTGCTGTTGTATCACTCGAACACTGTACTAAACACTAAAAGAAATCAGCTAAGTAACATATGCATAGTTTTCCCCTTTAAAAAAAGAAATAATGGTAAAGATTGTAGGAACATTCTAAGTGAATTAGAAGCGAATTATACAAAATCCATTTGCATGCAGAAAAAGACCTAGTATGTTTTTTTTCCCTGATTCCTCCTTTTTCCTGAACACCTTTTCAGGACGGGGTGCAGTGTCCAGGGGAGAGACTGAAAACTCTAAAATGCAAACACTTATTGCAAGATGTGTTGCAGTTAACGACTGCAATCCTGAGACATTGATTGCTTACACAAGTTCTTTTGTCTTCTATTGAATGACAGTTTCTGCTCAAATGTGGAAATCGTGCGTTATATGGTACCTAAGTAAGAGATCATCTTAAAGGAAAAGAAATTGTTTACGTGTCATTAAAATGTTTCTTATGAAATGCCTTAAAGGAATAAAGATAAACTGTAACACTTCTGCAGAACCCTCATGTTCTCTTGTACAGGAATTCCTATATTGCTTGGTAATTTTGTTGTTGTTTCTTATTTTGTTGTTCTTGTTGGGTTTTTCTTTTTTAAAGCAGTTTCTACAGTGTGTTAAAGCGAATGTGCATCTTCAGGAGAAGGAGAAAAGCAATATTTGCCACTCGCTTTTGGGGTCTTCTCTTTCATTCTTCAAGATGAATAAGTTTCATTCACTGACTGAATAAGATGCAAAGTCATTTGGCCACAGGATCAGGCTTCCCGTTTTCTTCTCCCCAGGCCCGACTTCTGTCAAGTTGCTGAATATGTATATTTGACACTACAGATATTTTTCTTGATGAGCTTTTTAAAATGAATGTCTTGGCACAGTGGATCAAAGAAAGATCTCAGTTGTAGGTACAAGCTTCTGCTTTATCCAAAACGTTTTTCACCCGGCTCCACCTCCATTCACTTGTTTGGATGCGGCTGACTAAACGACTGAAGAATGGGTGCTGGAAGTGGGTGTTTGCCAGTCAGAGCTGCTGTATTGTGGTTAGATTGGCTGCCCATGCAGTGAACCATAATTTCTACAGTACTCTCTAGCTTAACCCACTTCTGATGCTGTCATTAAGTATTAAAGTACCCTGGCATTTCTGTGCTTGTGTGCATATTCTTGATCTGTAATACATGCAGTGCTGAGGTTATCCTTGTGGCTGCTGATTTAGCCAGGACAGGCTTGCAGGAGCAAACCAAGTAAATGATTTGTCTACGCTCTGCTTTTCTGTTCTTTTTAAGTAGGACTTATTTTTGAGAGCTTCTTGGCTGCTGTGCCTACTGGTTCCTGGTGTTTCTAATCGCGTTTGGTTTATCTGTGCTGACGATAGAAAGGTGCACGGATAGGTTGGATGAGAACTGTTTGACACTAATTATGTTTTAAGTGTAGTCATAAAGAGGTTGCTGCTTCTGTCGCAGCATACTTGTGTGTAAGTCACTTTATCTAGATGGAGGGATGGAGAAATGAAATCAGGCGGTAGTGTGATAGTGGAAGATGAAGCATTATATATAGCCCAGCTTAGACGGAGTGTTGCTCTTCAGCAAAAACTGTTTTGGCTTTTATAAGTGTAAGTATTTTCTTCTTTTAAGGCCTATTCCTACTTACAATCAAACACAGCACTAATTAACAGCTTTGACAATACCAGCAAGGAGCTTGGAACAGGCATACACTGTAGTTCTTTCTGGGTTTGCTTTTATAGTCACTAAGATAAGATCTGATCTTGGATATTCCTCCTTTGGTGGGCATCAGTCTTGCTGGCAGTCAGTCCAGCACCTTGTGGAAGCATTACATTCATTTAATTGTGTTACACATTAAATGGTTACTCATGAAGGGCTGACGTGGGTTTATCGTATCTATAGGACCAAAATAAAACTTCTGGTATAGCTGACTGATGAGAGACAATTAACAAAACATCCCATTAACCAAAACGGTGACACAAAGGCCTACATGTTGATTCTGTGTAGAACTGTTTAAAATACTGGAATTCTTCTATTTTTTTTTGCATGGCTTTCCCTCCCCCCTTCTTCTCCCCTCAGAATTACAGTGTGAAAGTTATCAGATCTCAGGCAGATACTCTTACAGTGTATGTCTAGATGGACATTGAAATGTGTCAAGCTTTTCCTTTAGTTTGGAATGCTTGGGGCTTTTTTTTTTTGTTGTGTATTGTTTAAGGTACCCAAAGTAAGAACTAGTGATGGACTTAAACAACAAAACAGCTTCTGAACGTTTGACTCCAAAAGACCGATGTGACTTTTGTTTTTTGTGCTTGTGAAGTTGCTGTTTAGGAGGGAAACCCGTTTTGAATTCGAATCAATAGACCGAACCATCAGATTACAGCATCGACTTGCTTCATTGTGCTGCTCCATAAGCCTGCTTCTGTGTTTGTTGCAAGCATAACCTTTATGCTTTTGTTTACATTGTAGGAAACACAGTTCTAGCAATGAGGTTTTTCATTTAACTCTAAACATCTTTTTATTTTGTTAATTTTACAGTTACTAGTTTTTTGCTATGTTATGTTTTTAAAGATCTATATATATATTTTTTGCATTCTGCTGCTCGTATTTCAATAAACAGACAAAAAAAAAAAACCAACAAAACCCAAAACAAAACAAAGCCAACAGATTTTATTTCCTGATTTCCTTCATCTCTACCTCAGTACGTGTTGAAATACTTCTTTGCAGGCGTCGATTTATGTTGAGTTCATGTAGCTCGGGTAGTTTTTTTTCCTTCAGATGTGCAGTTGATGGTTACATCTCTGAGTAGCTGGCTGAAATAACCCCTGGGATTGTGCTTTGTTTTGGTGGGGGGAGGGAAATAGTATTTTGTTTTAAATACAGAAAAGCTTTGGGCAAATCTCAGCTCATGTAGCCACCTCAGTTTGCACTGCGTGTTAAATGTCTCAGAGGCTGCTTCTGTTTGCTATGGACAGAGACAATGCAGATATCTGACTTCTAAAGCAATAGGATGCTGGGTGTCGTATGCTGCACCATGAGAAGTGTGCCTGCCTTGCCTAGAGTGCTGAGTGCCATGTTGAGCCAAGAAGCATGACATCTTCCCTGACATCTTCCCAAGCAGTTCTGCTTGCCTAGAAGAACTGTTGCAGAGAAATGGGGAAATTACTTTTGCTGCAGGTATTCGATTTGGATTGGTGCTGTCTGCTGGGATGTTGGTCGTAAAGAATATCTGGGAACTTTTCTACAGAAGCCAAATAATGTGGAATCAAAGAGTTTTTGTCTGGGGAGCTCACCAGTTTAATTACTTGTGTTGCTGAATTTTGCCCTTCGTGCTAGTGATGTGAGCTATGGAGGGGAAAGGTGTGTGTGTGTGTGACATGATTGTGTGATGGGGTGAAGCAAGTCATAGCAGAATCAGTCCTAGTTTATTCCATCAGCTGTTGCTAGAAAGCTCTGCTGTTATCTACTGTGTTTTGCGGACACTAATATGGGGGGGGGGGGGGAACTTGGACCGCATAGTGATGGTGCTGGCTCCAACCCCAAATACTCAAACATTGTTGATCTTCTGACTTGAGACGCAGAGCCAGCTATCTTCTGTGTGCACTAAGGCATTTCTAACAAGTCCCAAAGCACCTGTAAATTGCCAGCCACTCAGTGACATGTACGTGCTTTTAGGTACTGCATCATCTTGCTGCTTGATTGTTATTGGCCGGAGAAGTTTGTGCTGATGAGTGCTCTGTAGCCAGCCAGCGTTAGCACTTTGTGTTGATAACACTCAACACAAATAATGATTCCCTTTAAGTTTTGGATAGCTGTGCATAAACTTCTAAGCAAAAAGTCATCCTGTGCATTTTTGTCACGCAGACATAGCAGAGATCGTTGTCTGTAGCTCAGTGCTGTGGATTCTCACTCCAGCTGCTGGCATGTGAAGGAGGAAGCAGAGGAGCAGCTTATCCATCCTGATAAATGCAGCCTGCTTGAGCTCTGGAGAGGAGGGACAAGACTTGTGCCTTGTTCCTGATATACTGGGGACAGTGGCATATTGTGCCTTGGGAATGGGCTAGCTGGTTTATGCAGGTAGACTGAAACATGCAGCCTGTTTTTTTTCTGTCCTGTATTTCTGTATTTAGCCACATTTAGCCACGGAGTGCAGTGCAGAGGAGCAGCTCTCATGGTGCCTGGTAAGAAGGCAGCCTCCAGCTGATGGAGTTCTAGTAGTGCTTCTGTATTAAAAGTGGGAACAGGCCTTAATAAAAGAGAACTTGGCCCGAGCACCAACATAAAATACCCTTCAGCATTTTACAACTTCCAGGCAGTTTGCATCAAATTCTTCTTTGAATATATTCTCGTTAACTGCCTTATAGGGCCACATGTTCAAACGTGCTGTAAAAACCCTTCTGTAAACAACATATTTTATTTTATTTTTTAGCTCTGAGTGCAAGCACAAGGGAAGGTCTGGACTGCAATCCTGTTAGTTCTGCTGTTCTCTGCTTCCCAAGGTATGTTTGAGGCTGCAGATGGTCGGTAAATGCTGTTGGAGGACAAGGGGGATCCAGGTGAAAGCAGGATATTGCATCCAAAAATCAGGAGACAGGATACCCAGAGTCCACAGAGTATGCCAGGCAGCATGCTTGGTTTTTGTTGTTTTTAATCTCTTCGTGACTATCTTAAGCTTGTGCTCCATTGTCAGGATGGCCAGAAACCAGCTGCACAACTGCCCCGTGTCCTGATTTGTGGTGAGATGTTTAAAGCTGATTCAGAGCATGTGGCTGGGCAAACTGCAGGGAGCAGCTCTGCATGGATGTCTGTGGAAGGAGCTCTGCCCTAAGCCAGTAGAAGTATTTCATTTAACACAAGAATGAAGACATGGTTAAGAAACAAAAACATGTGAGAAGCACAGTATTCTTACTTATTCAGAATACTTTGATGTGCTAGCTGCAGTGTTAATATAGATGTATATGATGGGAAGGCTGCTAATGGGAGGTATCTCTAGGGCTGGTTTATCACTAGCCTGTATTTAATTCTTTGACTCCTTGTGTCGCCTGGCTGCTGTCAAAATGATTTTCAGAGGTGCTGTGCTGGAGGCAGTGAAGCAGAAGGCAGCAGTCAGGGTGCCCATGGACTGCCAGGTGTCCATCTGCCTCAAGCTTGAGGTCGGAGGTGGGTTTGGTAGGACAAAGCCACTGCTAAAGGAGTGCTCTGAGCAGCTCTAGGGCTGATTGTGAAATGGTGGTGACATGGGAATTCTGTAGGCCCCTTACTGTGTACTGGGCACATAGGAAGTCTCATACAGCAGCTGGCTCAGGCTGCGGTGGTCCTTGCAGGCAGCCATACTTTGTTCTGTCCCTCCATAGCCCCTTGCCTTTACTAAGTAAGAGGAGGCAGGTTACACTCCAGTGCTGGCAGTGATACAGAGCAGCAGATTGGTATCTTTAGAGATGGAGAGGATAAATGCTGTCTCCTCCTCTTCTTTTTTTCCCCCATAAAACATTTGAGGAAAAAAATAATACCAACAAAACAACAAACCTGACAGCTCTGTTATTCTAAGGACAGGACTTTTCTTCTTTATAGACTTTTTCCATTCTCTTTTTGAAGTTACACCTCTCCTATTATAAACAATGTGGTTATTTCTAGGTCTGAATAAGAAACGCTGTGTAATGCAGTCATTCCTGGGAAATCTCATTTTTGCTGAAGCCTCTTAGAACCAGAGATGGCTCTCAGCAAACACACCAGCCTCTCAGAAGCTTTGAGCTGTGGGGGTGAGGTAGATTTCAGCTGGGATGGAGAAGTTTTAGGGATAACGCAAAACAAAATAGACCCTTTTCCATAAGAGCCACACAGGGAATCGTGTCCTGAGGCTGGAGAGATTTCAGGTCTCTGAGCAGTTGCTCCCTAAAAGGAAATCTGTGGACAGAGATCTGAAGTCTTCTGTATTGCAGTCCTGGAAGGTCAGGAGGGAGCAGATTGTGTCTGTGGTTGTACCACACTGCTGGGCTCAGCCCAGTGGGTTGGAATTGAGGTATTGCTGGGAGGGTAAAAAGGGAGAGGGAAGGAAAAAACTTGGAAAAATAGAAGTGTAACCTCCTGCTTAAGAGACTTTTTGTGTGGATTAACAGATATAAGTTTGCTTTACCTGCTTATGCCTGGAGTTTATGGTATAAGCTCAGGGTCTTACGTTAAGGGGAGGAAGGGAGCAAACTCCTCCAACCAAATGCCCAATCCAAGATACCTTCCTCTTTTCTCTCTGCTGGCTTTATGTCCCCATCCTCCATCCTTTTCTCCTCCTAATGAAAAGCTTCATCTTTCCTAATGGAAGTTGAGTTGAGGAGCCCTGTGGTGGTGATTCCTGTCTTCAAGTGATGTCCTGGGATGAGGGCTCTTCATTTCTCTTGAAGACATTACTAGATGCAAACTCATTAGTGCAAGTACCGTTACAAATTGGTGGGACTCTTGTGGTTTGACACCAATTAGGAGAGCGTGGTCATGCAAGGCAGCCCTGAGTTTTGCTTTGCCATGCAGCACCAATCTGAGGCATCTTAAATAGAAGTGAGGTATTTAGCTTTTGTGTTTATTCTTTGCCTGTTGCCTTGTTGCACTGCTGACTTTTATGACAGCCTTGTGAGTCCTTCCCAAGTGCCATCAGTGATGGAGTGGGGGGGGGAAAGGGAAAAGCAGGAGGGTGAATGCCAGTAGAAATGCCCACCCCAATCCATTCACACCTGCTGGGTTTACAACATTAGTGTCTAGGCTCAGAACCATAGAATGGTTGGAAGGGACCTCACAGCTCCCAGCCCCAGCTCAGGCTGCCCAGGGCCCATCCATGGCTGTGGGCACCCCCAGGGATGGTGCAGCACAACTCTGGCAGCAGTGCCTGCACCTCAGTGCCCTCTGAGTAAAGTATTTCCTTGCAGTATCAAACCCTCCATTACTTTAAAGCCATTCCCTGTGCTATCAGACTGTAAAATGTCAATCTCCTGTTTGTTAGCTCCTTCTAAGCAGAGATGTTTTCTTTGCATCTATTCCACGCAAAGCTTAGAATAGCATTGATGGAACTTTCTTCTGCAGTAGAAGTCATTCGTTTGGGAGCATTGCTCCAAGTATCAAACTGTGGGGGAAAATACGGTTATTCCAGGGTTATTCTCGAGCATTTTAATAAGAGAAAATGTACAATATGGTGCAATGCAACATGTGTTCTATCAGGTTCTGAGGGTTTTGCCAGCAGGAATTTTTAGACCAAGCTCGTTATGGCTGATAGATGAAAACAAGCTGTCACTACTTAAAAATAAATGAGAAATGGCTGATTTGATAAAAACTCAATTTATTCAAAACGGGCTGAGATAAACACACTTGAGTTTATTCTTTATTTCTGCATTAGAATAATTATTTGCAATTACACCAGTGAAATTTGGTTCAGATGAGATAAAAATTGGCCACCTGTCAAGGAATGAAGTATCTCAGGCTGCTCTGTGGTAGACTTAACTTTTCTGAGCATCACAAAAGATGATAACCAAGACAATGACTTGGAAGTATAGCAACTGTGCAGTTTCTTGGTCATAAAAGCTCGCAGTCCGGCCCCAGGTGTGTTTGTGTCCCTGTCCCACGTGCTTGTGTGTCGTTGCATTGTAAAATCCTCTCATTTGGATGAAATACTTTACGTGCATATATACACACAGCACTTCGGCTGTATTCCATGTGATAAGGACGCATTGAGGGGTGCAGTTCTGGCACTGCACAAACCCCTCTCCTTTATGGAAGATCTACCTGCAAAGTGGGAGTAGAAGTTGGATTTAAGGGTGTGTTTCTGGCCGTCTGCGATTCAGCTGCGTGTAGTGACACTGCGGCTGAGAAAACAACGAGGAAAGAGCCCTTTGCCCACTGTAGGAACATGAATAGTGTTCTGGGGTTTGTGCTGTATGGTCTGTAATTATGGCACTAATTGCAAATTTCCTAAAAGCTGTCATCTATTTAAATAGCATGTCAGCGAAGTTGAAGCAGGAGTACGGCTTCTCGAACAAAACCAGACTGCTAATGAATCTAAACCAGTGTATGTTACCATTAATGAGCCGTCAGTCAATCGTGCTGCTGCCCTTTCGATGGAGCACGCTCTTAACTGCTAGCCTTACAGCAAGAGCAAGGAGCGGTGGCTGCTGCCATCAAGCAGCTCCTCCTGTAACACAGCGGCTCTCCAAAGTTATCTGCTTCTTGTACAGAGCTCCCTGCTCTCCCCTTTCATTAGTTTACATGCGATTAATGGTGTTTATTTTCCCTCCTTCCTTCTCTCCATCCTGATTATTTTGGTTTCATGCTGTGGCGAGCAATTTCCTTTGCAACTTAAGGAAGTTGAAAACAAGTTACTTAAGTATTCCGTGGTTCCCATAGCTGGCAGTGATTTGAAACCTGACTGAAGATGCAATATCACACCCCCCCCACCCCCAGCAGCATCCCAATCAGATCCTAAACCACCATTGCTGGTTTCCTCCTGCCTCCCATCGCGTTACCGAGCGTTTCAGCAGCAGTGGAGAGAAACGGGTCTGGAAAGTAAACTCTGGTCCTCAGAGTGGAGCCATTAGGTAAATGCGCCGTGTTTTACATTCAGTGCTGTGATTTCATAAACATGGGTAACAAGCTGCACCAGATGCACAAATCAGAGATTGTTGTTGATGCAAATGTCCTTCTATGGGCACTGAATGGCTCGGTGATGACATTTGCATACATACAGCGCTTCATCTGGAATCGGGGGGCAATTTCCTTTTTGCGCGTATCAATTTGCCGAAGCCGTGATCTCTTCAGTTCCTCGTACAGCCTTTTATTTACAGCTATTCCCATCTGCACACGGCGTCTCTTTCAGCAGCCTTTCCCCGCGGCGCAGCCTATTATTTGAAGGAGGGTCGAACCCACCCGCTGCCATGCGGACGGGAAGCTGTGTGGCACAGCGCTGCTGCTGCTGCTGGAAGACGCTGTTTTCCCCCCTCGTGTCACACAGCCTGTGTCCTCCACGGGCTCCTCGCTTCCCGGAGGGATCTGTCGTAAGGAAGAGTAGCAAAGAAAGAATTTTTCAGCTGGCAGTTAATGAAGAGCACGATGAGTGTCACGGTCAGGAGCAGAAAGAAAAAGAGGATGATGTAAGTCACCAGGTCGGGCTTGTTGATCTCGCCTTCTTTTAGCACCCTGGCTGTCGACATGTAGAAGGCGGAGGAGCTGACGGGTCGCTGCGTGCTGCCCAGGTAGGGAGTGTTGGTCTGAAGGATGAGGTGAGCTTCGGTGGCACTGGTTGAGTTTAGCAATTCACTATACATGTTCTTGCTTCAATTTCCCCCCACGGTCGAAGTAAAGAACGAGAGCACACACAGTCACTGTTTGGCATAGGGAAGGAAGAATATTCCCGCTTGTAAAATCCTGACAGCGAGCCGCATTTTGCCTAAAAGTAAAACCAAATTACTCGCTAAGCCGTGCGAGGGGATTTGCTCTTAAATCTCCGTGGCTCATGTTTACAGCATTCATCCACAGACACAAATCACAACCGGCGCGGGTACCTCGGTGCCGATCCCGCCTGCGGGCACATGGAGCGCGCAGCCCTCGGGCCGGGTCTGGGCTGCCTGGAGCCCTCGATGCCGTCCAGGGGAGGACACGGCGGCTCTCAGGGTGCTTTTCCAGAGTGGGATGGAGCCGGACTTAAACGGGATCCGCGGAGAGAGGCGGCTGAAGCGTTGGCATCCCGCTGGGTTCTCTGTGTTGTCCCCTTGGATCCTGCCCGCTGCGGGAATCCCGGTGCATGAGTTGAGTTTCTTAATCCTGGTTATCGATGCGCTGTGTAGTCCCCGTTCCAAGGCTGGGCTTGCTGCTTTCCAAGCATTTCTTTTCGCTTTGAGGAAAAAGGAGGAGGAAAAAAAAGAAAAAAGAAACAAAACGCAACAAACCAAATGGGGAAATATATATATATATAATGTCCAAGGTCCCTTTGCTTTAAAAAATAGAAACAGCAGAACTGCAGAATTCCTCCCTGTTAATCGGAGGGTGGGAGAGGATCTTTGGAAACCTCCCCTCTGCTTTCAGCTCAGCCGCGCTGCGGAGCGGGACTGGGCAGGATTGTGCCGAACGGGACTTTTCCTTCTGCCGGAGCTCCTCCGCAGCGTCACTCTTGTGCTGGGAATGGAGGGAGCGCGGTGTGTCCGCCCGGTGCACCGTGCTGAGCGGCGAGAGATCCTCCGAGCAACCCCAGTGAGAGCCCCAGGCTGCGGGGAGAGGTTTGGAGCTGGGGGAGGGCAGCAGAGAATGGGACCAAACGAAGGTGACGGCATCGAAACCTCGTTTTTCCTTCTTCTTCCCCCCCTCTCCCCCCTCCCCTTTCCCCCCCCCCAAATCTCTATTGTTAAAATTGATCTCTCCAGCACAGAGAATGCCGTTTTGTTTCTTTTTTTTTCTTCTTTCTTTCTTTCTTTCTTTCACACGGGTCCCGACACCCTCTCCAGCCTGACAATTAGCATGGTAATTTTTTTCCATCAAACTGCCTTTATGCCGCTATTAGCTGCTGGCTGCTCGCCAGCCTGCGCTCACCCCGTCGCATCTGATAAGCGCGGTTAATGCTTCCTTTTAACTCGCCCCAACTTGGGGAAGGGGCGAGGAGGGGGGTGCAGAGGGGCAGGGAAGAGACGAGTGCAGGGGAAGTCGACGGCAGGAAGCATCCGACGCCTTCTCCATCCCCAGGGTACCCATCCAAGCAAACATTAAAGCTGCTTATGATGAGCTATTGCAGCCGACGGTCCAGGGAGGTTAAGCATTTCAATTAGCATAATAAATGTTTCTGCTAAGAAAGAGGGAATGAAAAGAGGAGAAATCCCCGTGTCAGGCAGATTTAAATCAAAGGAAGTGAAGGCTCTGCTAGTAGGCAATGCCCTTGTGCAGCCTGATCCTATCTGCTGAGCTCCAGGTACCTGCTGAGCCCCTGTGCCCTCCTGGTGGCACGGCTGAAGGCTGCCGTCTGCTCACAGCTCCATTCCCCATCCTTCTGCTCCCATCACCAGAACAGCCCCTACCTGCTCTTTGCCTCCATGCTTTGGGTCAAGATGTGAATTTGCAGGGTGATGTCCCTCTGAGGCTTTTGCTGGGTTTTATTTTCTTCCCTTCCTTCCCTCCCCCCTCCTGCCCCCTATCCAGCCAAAGGAGCTGACTCTTCCCCGTGCCCTGGTTTACTACCCCATCTTTAACCCCAGAACAGGGTGCCACAGTGGCTCCTCCTGGGGCCATTTCCCCTGCCCACAGAGCGGCTCTGGTTACCTGTATTTACTCTGTATGGGTTCAAAGAGCAGCGCGGAGAGGCAGGCAGCCAGCACAGGGGCTGGAAAAGTCAACAGAGCCATAAAAAAGCTGGTGCAGCTCCCAACTGTCCTACCTACGGTGTCGCCTTGCAGCCAGAGCTGCACTGAGCAGTGCAGGAAGTGGATGGTTGGAGGTCTGCGTGTCTTCCCAGCACCCTGCCCTCTTCCTCCCTGAACTTTGGTCGGCCTTAACCAAACTTTGCATCCTTTGTTTGTTTACTTTATTGGTTTTATTAATCCGGTAGGAAAAGCAGAGAGGCAGCCGGGGGCTGAGTGCTGTAAATAGCAAGGATTGTCTTCGTGTTTCACGTCTTTCAGCCCAAAGCTTGTTATTAAAATGGCTTCTCTGCAAACGTTGCCAACTCCTCACAAAATGCTGCGATGGATGCACACAAGTGTTGCATTGGAGGAGTGCTCCTGTGTAACCACTGGAGGTGTCCCCAAGGCTGAAGGGACAGCCTGAGCCCCCTCCTGCTGGTGTGCAGGTTACTTATGGAACCAGAATGTTTTCCCTTTAGCTCCTACAAAATGTTATCTCACGCTCTTTCAGGATTTGTTTTCTGCCCAGGGGATACAGTAGTTCAGTGCCATGGCTTCACGTTCATGGCTTTGGGTTGAGAACTGTTGCTAATGGTCACGGTGTGAGCACTGGAATCAATCCTTGGGTGTTTTACAGCTGCCCTGGGTGCACACAGGCTCTGGGGTGGGAAAAGCTGTCTGTCTGATATACAAAGGGATGAGAAGCCCTGGGAGCAGTAAATCAGATGTGTTTTTGGCAGCGTCGTATCCAGGCTTAATGTCAAAAGGCCCAAATTGCTATAAATAACACTTTAATTGCAAAAAATAAGAGCTGATCCTTTCCCCTTGTTTTCCTTAATTTGGAAGCTCATTTAAAGTCCTCAGTTCCTTGTGATTTTTCCTCACTAAGTTACACAGTAGCTTTGTTGTTATGTTTTTTTTTTGCTTGTTTCCTTTTACTTTTCTTTAGGGTTTCCAGCATTTAATGACTTGCTTGGATGAAGTGGCAGTGTGTGCTGGAAATGGTGCTGCAAGGACACACGTGGAGCCTCCAGCAGTGGCTGAGTTAGCAATGGAATGAACCTCTCAGTGCTGCGACCTCCTGGCTCCCTCAGGATCTGGGTCAGTGTCACTATGGGGATGAGTGCAGAGAGGTCCTTGTTCTTCTGAGTGCCATTTGAGTCTTGCTTCCAGTCCAAGCCATCCCATGACTCTGTGGTGACTCAGTGGTGGTTCTGGCCTCACCATGGTCCGTTTTTGCCATAGTACAACCAATGCTGGTACAAACAGCCTGGAATTCAGTGCTTGGCCCTATCAGCTAACACTCTTCTGGAGACACGGCCCACAGCATTTGCTCTAACAACCATCAGCCAAGCTGCAAACAAGCGGGATGCAAAACACAGTGAGTGACCAGTGCTTGGGGTTTGGTTGTGCAGCAGATTGCTGGAGCCTTTTCCCATTTCCAGCCTGGTAAATAATGCATGCTCTGTCTCTTGCACGCTTACTCAACCCCTACCACGATAAAAATCAACCGAGGGAAATGAGAGTGGAAAGGAGCATTATCTTTCCCAGTAATGCAACCATTTACAATCTGTTACGATCTTTCTGCTGAGGAGTAAGTGGTGGTGGAGGGGTTTGTTTCTATTAGCAGACCAGAAACCATAAATCACGGGCTGTAGTTTTCCAGTGTCACGTACAAACAGCCTTAAAACCTTTAAAAAAATAAACAAAGAGAGAGAAAATAAAATACAGAGGTCATTTCCTTTTTTAAACGCTCTGAAGTAAAACACTTACTCCATGTGCGTGAGTATCAAATACCAAAGACTGTATTTTCCAGTGCAGGATCTTAAAGCTAAGCAGCAGACACCTAAAGAGAGGGTGCTGCCTTTGGTGCTTAAAAGCAGATCTGGATGCCTGAGGAAACTGGCCCGGGTGCAGACAAGTGTGGAAAATATTTTACCTCTTAAGAACGCGTTTGTTGTGTATAAAACTGAGCTCTGACGTCGTATTTCTTGGGGTCTGTTCTCACCAGATGAAACAGAAGCATCTAAAAAGCATCCAGAGAGGTCTGCAGATCCAATGGGAATGGGAGCTGCTGTGCATTTCCTCAGTGCCCTGCATACATCCTCTACTCACCGGTGGTGAGGAGCCTCTCAGTTGGCCAAGGCACCATTCCAAGGAGGGAAGAAGCACCCTACTCCTCTGCCAGCCCCTGCTCTCCCCTGTCTTGGTGTGGAATGAGAGGAGAATCATGAGGGAAGCTTTGCAGGTCATCACGGTGTGTCTGACTGGTGGAGCCTGTCTGTACTGTTATTGTTTCCTGTACAACATTCCGGTGTTGGAAACTATTCCTCCTGTTCTACTTGGTCTGTCGGTGTCTGCTTTTCTCAGACAGGTGGGGTGGGTGGGTGGGGTTTCTTTTTCTTCTCTGATTATTGTTTTTTCTTTGAGTTTTAAGTTCTTGATTGTGGCACCAAGTAGCGTGGATGAACTGCTAAACACCCAGACCTGCACTTGTGTTCTGTGCAAACAAGGGGCAGGCTGGGCTCCCTGCGCACAGACCAAGCTTGCTATCAGTCTGACCAATGGCCTAGTCTGTAACCTGCTCCCCTGGGTAAAAAATGGCCTTGATACTACACTGCAAGGATCCTGAGCATTAATTGTGGAGGGTGGCAAGGTGCTTCAATGCAGTAAAATAAGAGCAAAGAACCAGCTAAAATAGGATGAAAGTTTTCCACAGCCTTGTAGCAATCAATCTGAATCTCTATCTCCGAAGGTGATGGTGCTTTTCTGCAAGTCTGAGTTGAGGATCATGTAGCTGTGAGCCCATTCCTCTAACACAGCATCTTTGCCCCAGATAGGAAGTCCTCTCCTCCAGGCACCAATAGGGCTTGCTGCCTGCGTGCTTCCCTGCTTGTGTAATTAAGCAAAGCAAATGTATTGTGCAGGGTCAGCTGTTGATTATTGCTCCTGGTGTGAGCTAAGGCTGCTTACAGTGTCAGCACAGAAATACTGTTCACACAGACAGCGCTAATTCTGGGCCCTTGGGTACCTTTTGGTGGTAGGAATTCAATCAAGTGAAAGAGCAGCACATCGCCCTTCTCAGGGCGGGCATAAATTTCAGAGGCTGAGCTAAACTTTATTTTGGAAAGTGCCAGGCTGTGTTGCTGGCTGTTGCTGGGAGGTGCACTTCTAGCTATGACCCCTCAGAATGAAAGGAAAACCAATCGTGGAGTTCCTCAGCAAGCTGGGGAAGAGCGCTGATGTTTAACTGTGTGCTGCTTGGTAAAGAAGAACAGCTTTATCATTTCTGACTTATCATTAATAGCAACTGACCCAACAGATGATGCTGCTGGTGCTGTTCAGCTCAGAGGTCTTCTCAGTGCTAAAGTAAAACACAGAGAAAAGCAGAGCTCAGCCAGCAACATCCGCTGGAAGGGAAGTCACTTGTATCATCTTGGTTTACCTGTGAGCATGGCTGAGCTTTGTAGATCCTGACTTTTCATTCCCTCTGGTGACCCTTTGGCTCTCTGTCTCTCATTTCCTAGTGCAATTATCATTAATTAAGGCAAGGTTCCTGCCCAAAGCTGAGCAGCTGTGGCAGTGGATCAGTGGTCCACAGAGGGCAGAGGCTCCTCCACAAAGCGCTGTGGTTGGAAAAGCTCATTGAATACATTGGGAAAGAAAATCTATCAGCCCGTGACAGGGATTATTTTAATAACCTAAAATCTTATTGCTTCTGGAACATCTGCTCTTTGGTGGAGCAAACAAATAGGTTTTAATTTCATTGCCTTAACTTCATGGAAATAAATCTGAGAAGTGCAATCACCGATATTATTTGGGATAACAGCGTTATCTTTTTCACAACGGTCACAAAAGGAAAACTGCAGGAAATACAAAGCCAATGGAAACACCTTCAGTCTCAGACCCTTGAAATATCTGCATCCTAATCTAGCACAGCTGGGAAAAGAAAACTTCACCTGACCTTTAAGTTTGCAGAGGAAAGCAGTTACCGAGTTACTCCTTTGGAGGTGACGCAGTGAGGTGGTGTTACTCAGTAATATTCCTTGTCTATATAGAGGCTAATGTATTCCCGTTGTATTTAATTAGTTTTGAACCTGTGTGTGTGAGAAATGCAGCGCAGTGCTGTTATTAAAATTCATGCTTTATAATAATTAGCACAGTTTGTACAGGCTCCGAGAACTGCCAGCAAAAGGACTATTAACTTTGGTTAATGGTGGAACTGTCTCACCCGTGCTGTCATTTAACCCATTGCTGTGTTTTTAAGGGGAGAAAAGTTGTGATTGTTCTCAGCCATTAATTACCAAAACTCATTAATTATAACAGATCGGCTGCTTTAAAATCTCATTAACTGAGCTTTTGCGATGATCAGTAGGGAAATGGGGACAAACACAGGCAGGACTGCCCTTTTTAAATGGCTGGTGTTTTATCTCTCATCGAATCCCTATCTGAAATTGAGAAGAATGACCAGTAAGGTTCAGAAACTCATTCTTCAGAAGATCAAAGTCATAAAATTCTGCTGATTCCCTTTGAGACAGAAATAGGAATTACAGTTCAGAGTCTTCTCCCCGTGACTTCTTTTTTCTTTCATGTTAAAACTCTCTAATTGTTCCCCAAATCTCCCATTGTATTCCACTGTAAACTTAATTTGCTGAGCTATCAGGAAAATCTCTCCGTTAAAAACTGCCTCTTGCCAGAGCCTCTGGAAAGCACAAATTCTGAAGAACCACATTGATGCCCCCATTCCTCATTGCTCCCAGCAAACATGCCTGGAGCCTTTGGTCTTGGTTGCTGGTAAATCTCAGCCTTGTCTTGTGGTCCAGGCCTCACGGTTGAGTGTTTGCAGGCAGAATTTCAGCTGGGTTCTCTGAATTTCTTGAAAGCCCTTTTGCCTTTTGTCTCTTCTAGTGCCAGGTTATTCCTAGAGCAGCTCTCATTGCTTTGCTTTGTCTCACGTTGCCATGTGGCTGCAATGTCACCAATCTGCGTGGTGTCCACTCTCTGGCCTGCAGGTGCGCATCCTTTCTGACAAAGTTCCCCTGGAAGCAGTTTTACCTTTTGGGTTTGTTGTTTTTTTTTGTTAAGAAGAATTTTGCCCAGTGCAAACCCTGCATCTATATTCTTAATGGCTATTTAGAGAGTGAAGTGTTTGGATGTGCTTGAAAATAGCCCTGGGCACCTATTTGCCATGTGTAGGTGCATAAAGATGTGAGAAAAAACGACCATCTGGTGTCTCCAGGCTCAGATCCTCAGAAAATACACAGAATACTGAAAGGGAGGGAGTTTAGGCACATGCATTCCTTCTGATGGATCTGTTCAGCCCTTTGTGTCGCTCTCAGAGGTGTGCAAAGAAAGAATGCACAAAAGAATAGGGAGGGCCGTGTGCTGTGTGTGTGTGTTCTGCAGATGATAGTAGGGAAGGTGAGCAGGAAGGAAGAATTGCCTTCGAAAAAGTATTCCGCCCTCCAATTTTTGAGCTCTTACTTTGTAAAAGAAGGAACTGATGACCTGGTGCCTAAGTAGCATTGCCAACTCAAAGGCCATCGGTTCTAGGAACAATTTTGAGGCACTTTGAGCCATTTTTCCATATTTTTCTTTCATCTTTTTGTAGTAAAATTTCAGATTTGATCTTTTGTTTCCAATATTGGCTCCAAGAGAAGAAAGATAACTCTTTGCTGTGCCAGGATGCACATGGTTTTCATGTGCTTTTCCTTGGAGCAGAAGACGAGCATTAATACTGTAACACGGTCTGCTTTCTGCTCAGTGCTTGGTGTGATGGCTGGGAATCCTGATATTTGGAGCTAAGGAGCACTTCACCCCACATCTGGGAGGGTATTTGCACTGAGATCCGAGCAACTCCAAATGGGCAACTGCAGGCACTTCGCCTTTTATTTTGGTCACTGGATTGAATGGACCCTGGGGGAAAAAAGAAAACAAACCAAAACACTCCTAAGCCCAGAAGAAGTTGCTGATGCTTCAAGCTGATGCCTGGGATGGGAAATTAATAGAGTTATTATTCATTTCAATGGTGGCTTTTTAAATGTGGGGCAACGCTTTGATTCTGAGCCTGCTCTGTGATCATTTTCCTTTCTGTTAGTGGTATTTCCTGACAAAATTAATCAGACACTCCTTGATGCTGGGCCAATTCCCTGAGCTGCACGTTGTCAATCATCTGGTGATCCAAATGTTCGCCTACTTCTCCACCGTTTTCTTTCTCTCTGACTCCATCAGAAGCACATGACACATCCGTGGATCACGGGAGAGAGAGGCAGGTTTGCTCTCCTTTATCTCTCTGCTGGGGGTGGGGGGGAAGACTTTCAGCTGTATAATCATCTTCCTATAAAATAAATTACTTTATCTGTCTTAATGCTGTCACTCTTCAGTCCTCCAGTGATCTACTTCTTCCATCTGTGTGCATAACTGAAATCTTCTCTCCACCTACTCTATGTACTTCCAAGTGTCAAAATCCAGCCTCAATCATTGCTGTCATCAGTCTCTCGTTCCTGATGGGATAGTGGGTGAAACATCACTGTTCCTCAGACCTCTATGGGTAATCTCTGTGCTTGCTTTGCAGAGTTGAGGTAAACCATCAGAAATACGAACTAAAAGAGTTTTGTTTTGCTTTGTGGGTTTGTTTTTTTGTCAGCGTTTTGCTTTCTGCTCTTGAAGCAGGTGGGTACTTTTGTTGCTTTCTGGGTCCTGTTTCCATCATGACTCTTGCTGCATAATTTCAGGAGATAACCACATTACCCAAATCCTATGAAAGTTGACTTATTGCTTCGTATTGAGTAATTCTGCATGACTCACACTTTGTTCTCTGATATAATTTTTACGCTCGTTTGCAGAATATTGTTGAGACAATTGAGCTTACTTACCGAAATCACCATCTTTTGTAATGAGACAGTACAATCACTTTCCTCTTTCACAAAGCCACTCCAAGAACAATGGGCCGACCCATAAATAACAACCATTTGTTTTGCTTAGAATATGGATTCTACTTTGCTAAATGAAATAACAACGGCAGGGAAAAGAAAGAAACCTTCTTAGAAGCTGTGCATCTTCCCAGATAAAATGTGACAACGTGCCTCTCCTGCTGAGCCGTGACCTACTTTGCTCACAAAATGCTCTACCTTCCCCCAAACATGAAGCTGTGGAAGCCCCAGGAATTCATCACCTCGGGTGAGAAGCTGTGAAGCGTCAGTCCCCACTGAAGGATCCTCAATGGTTTTCCTGTCTGGCAGCATCATGCTGCTTATCGCATCCACTGCTTCTGCCTCTCTTCTCATGGTGTTGTTGTTGGGATGGGTTTTTATCTCAGTATACACCCCATGACTTTGGAGCTGGGTGAATTTTGCCGTCTTGTGAGAGGTTTTGGTACTTTTCTTTTGGACTGGGTTTATTTTTGGTGAGCTCCATTTAAAATGTTTTGCTCTGCTGTAATCTTTGTTTTAATTCCTTCATATATTTTTTTATGAGTGAGAAGGAATCCTTTTCTTCTAGCTAATATATTATGTGCATCAGAACTTGGTAGTGTGCCTGTTCATGGAGAAACAGGAGTTGAGATCGAGCATCAACAGCTGTGGGAATGACCTACACCATATGGGACATATGACAATTACCCAGATTGTGTTACATAAGGAATAAAATCATGTTGCTTTGCTGAAGTATGCAAGGAGAGAGAGCTAGAATATGATGACAAATGACTGCTCCCAGTGATAAAGGTCCTTAGATGTATTACCATGGGGTTTTTTTTGGCTTTACAACAAATGCATGCAATCTACTTGTTAAATTCAAGTTCATTGCATGGCAAAGGCAGCATGCCTTGGCTTGGTGCTTGTCTTCGTTAAGCAGAGCAGCACTTAAATATAGAAGCTGAGTTTGTCCATCAGGTTTTGCATTTATGACTCAGAACTGAAGGTACTGATTGCAGCATGTAGATATTATTGCCCACTGGGTGATGCTCGGGCTCGTTATTTGGGACAGATTATTAGATTTTAATGCCACAAAGCATCACTACAGTCATAAGGTAAATAAAGATTTGTTAGATAGAAAAATTGATCCTGATTGTTTAGCCAAAAAGAAGTCTGGGAGATGATGCTATACAACCAATGTATGCGCTTATAGGTGTTGTGCTGCACCTTGGAGGGCTGCCTGCAAGAGCTGATGGCCCCAACCAGTTGCTAACCCAAGGCAAACCTTTAAATGCTGGGGAATTAACAAAAAAACAGAAGGAAAATGGTTGATTTCTTAGGTCTTGCTTTCTTTTAGCTATAACTGGTACCTTTCAGGATGACGCACTTGCATTAAACAACTCCTAATGTCATGCCGAAGGCTGGATGTCATCACCCGTGACACTCAGGAGGTTGGATCACAGCTCCTTCCCTCTGCCAGGGGAAGTCTTTGAACCATCTCATCTTATGCCTGGCATTTGCTGATATCATGTAACGGGGTATGTACTCTATCCACTCTACATTTCTGACTTAATTCTTTATCAGCACTGTCTCTCTTATTCTCTTATCCCAGAGGAAAGCTGAGCAGAGCTGTGTGGAGCCCCTTCCCCTCTGCACAGGGAGTTCCAGCGCCTGCCTTGGCACTAGGGGAAATGCTAATGGTGTCAAACATAATACATTAGCAGGACAGCTTGCATGCATGATGATTGAAGGACCTCAGTGTAATTGACAAGCTGCCTCTGGGAGCTGATCCCATGTGTAATTTTCTCCCTAAATTTGGAGCTTCCAGATGCATTGAATGGCCTTATTGCACGTTTCTTGGCTTAATGTTTGGATGCCAATTTCTGTGTATCTGAGGAGTAGAAATATTTTATGTTATACTTAATGGAGTCATCTTTACACGTGTATGACTTTGTCATGAAAGAAAGCATATACAGAAGTGGGCAGAGTTAAGATCAGGTTATTTTTAGACATTTTATAAACAATATAGCCCCCAAAATAAGTCCTGAAGTTACAATAAGGTCCAGCTTTCCATGCTTTAAATGATCTGAAGTCCCCCTTTGCAATAGTTCTCAAGCTCTTTACCTAGCACTTAAGATTTCATTTTGCCTTATGCTTTGTCTGCTTGTGATATCGCCTTGCTTGCATTTGCAGAACTCATCCTTGCATGTGGAAAGAAGCTGCCTGCACGTTATCTTCTAGGAATAAAAGCTCTAATCTGCTGCACTGGGTTTCATAAATATTTTATCGTTCATTGTTTGGAATGTTCTCCTGGTGAACCTCAGCAGCTGGTCTTCATGAAGATAATTCCTGATTCAAGAGCAGGGGTTTGCTTCCATGTTCTGGGTAAGAGCTGCAGCCCAGGTAACCCCACTGCTGTGGGTGCAGGCAGCATTTTTCCTCTCATTGCTGCGTACTTCTTCCTATTAGCACACTTTGGTATTGTGAGAGCTTTGCATTAAAGAAAGAAGCAGTACGTAACATGGAAATCTTCTCTGCACTTGCAGGAGCTTTAGAGCCTTCTATGGCAGCAGGGCCAGAAGGTGATGCTCTGTGCTGTGCTGCTCTGGGGCCCACAGGGTTCACCAAGGATCCTGGCACTGGGCTGCAGTCCCAGCCCCACTACTGTCACTGGAGTTCCACCATCACTGCTGAGTGACAGTGGTGTCATTGGCTCATTGGTTTCACTGCTGCAAGCATAGGGGAACAAAATGAAACCCTCATTCCTAAACTATGTATTTCAGACCCTCCTTGTCTCTCCCCTGGATTCGGATGCCAGCTAGTCAGAGCGATATGAATGGTGTCGTAAAGCTTGGGCTTGGCTGAAAGATGGAAACAAAGTGTGTGTGTGTGTGTGTGTCTGAAATGCCTCTCAAAACGCCGCGCAGCCACTTTTCTGATGTGCAATTTTCATTCTCTTGATTTATTATTTTTTTTTTTAACATGCAGTTATGTAATTGCAAGCTGTACCCATTTACACCTTCCAGTAGGCAGTAACTTCGGGAGTGAACGCAGGGATTATTTTTAGTATGTATTCAAGTTTATTCATGATGAAAGGTAGTAGTTATCTTTTGTAATTTTAGAGTAGCTCTTTGAATAAAAACATGAGTATAGCTCCATGTTAACTGCCATGTGACACTTGGGAGTGGGCTAAAACCTCTCTTAGGATATTAGAATCTCTGCCTTTTTGCTTTGCAGCACCCTAGTAGGGTAATACCCCACCAGTAGAGGTGTGTGTGTTGGGACCTGTGTCTATCAGTGCATACAACGTGAGCCATCTTGTGTGCACTGCGATGGGAGTACCTCTAGGCCAGAAGGAAGGACAGTTTTCAGTGTTGGTTTTTGTGTGTGGAAAAGCTTATTGAAATTCAGCTATGCTCTCCGAGTCCAAATTCCATACTGAGCCATCACCAGAGGGGTTATTCGATAGAAATCTGTGGGTCCTCAGCTTAGTGTTCTCCCCAGAGCTGAGTAAATACCTCTGCGAGCCAAATAGCGGAACCTTTTCTTCAGTTCACAGACAACTGTGCAGGGGTTGCGAGTTTCTCATGTTTTGGGGTCACTGTTCAGATAAGCCTTATGTTCTTGTTTCTGTTTTCTGATGGAATCATTAAAAAACGAGGAGCCTGCAGAAGGAGTGTGCAGTTTGAGGGGGGGAAGGAGCTCAGTTGTTTGTCCAAGGAGGCACGCAGGGATTTGGCTGGGATAGACTAACACAGAGGCACCAGCGAAAGGTCAGCAAAAATGCATTTTGCAAGACGTCCTTTGTTCCAAGTTTGATTTCCAAGAATTTGAATATCAGCCTCTGATTTGGAGATAACTGTGGGTCTGACACTAGAAGAAGCTGTGCTGTAAAAATAATAAGTGAGTCACGATGATAATGAGGCTATCGTTATGCAATAACAAGCTATCCTCGTTTCCTTTGCAGGCAGTGCACAACTGTACATTGTGATATCCCAGATAATCAGGGTTGCTCCTATCTCAGGGCCTGAGCTTGTATCTCTGTGCAATACCATCTTACAGAAGCATTTTGCAGAATAACGACTCTCACTGTCTCCTTCACAAACAAATGTATCATAAAAGCATTTCTACTACCGAGTTCATTGACAACATTGTTCAAAGGGGTATTTCATGACATGCTTGTTCTCCTAATATATATTTCTATTCAGGGCATTTTGAAAGTGTTTTCCAGCTTTGGAGTCCTAATGAACCGGCCCTGTGTCTGCTCATGCTTTCTCAATAATAAACTCTTAACTCCCTAGCAATGTTTGCCAGCTGGAACTGCACAGTCACTGTGGAGCAGCGGAAGGCAGAGATAGAGAAGTTCCTCACGACATGCCCAAGTCACACGACCAGGAAAGTGATGTGGTTTGAATTGTATTCCCACTGCAGCGGCTGAGAGATGCAGAAGGCCCATTTATGTGAGCATGTGCTATTTTCTTTGACTGACAGCTATGCACACTGGCAGGGAGGGCGCTGGACCCCAGCAATTCCCAGCTCCATCCCAATGCTGTGATCCTCCTACCCAGATAAATGGTTACATTTCGGTCTCTGCTGCTCTGACTCCATGGAGGTGATGGGCTGAGTCCATGTGGTCCATGTGGATCAAGGGGAAAGCCAACCAAGCTGACAACCTTGTGGCGGTCTGTTATAGACCACCTAACCAGGGTGAATCAATGGACGAGGCGCTCTATGAGCAGCTGGCAGAATTTGTTCCCATGGGGGACTTGGACTTCCCCGATCTATGCTGAAAATACAGAACGGTGCACAAGCAGCAGCCTGGGAGGTTTCTAGAGTGTGAGGAAGATGTGTGCCCCAGAACGGGGCTGCAGCTGCCAGCCTGGCCTCCTCCACGGTGTGCGTTGGAAACGTTGCGCCCCGCTGGAGTCGGGGCCAAAACCCAGCTCAGCATGAACCGGGCTGCGGGGAGGAAGGAATGGGTTGGGTGCTGGGGAAGGGAAGCCCGTGGATCCAGGCCCTAAAGCTGCCCACCTCGGGAAAGGCAGAGAAGAACCAAACTGACAGTGGCATAAGGGAATGAAGTTTTATTGAGATGGATTTAGATGATATTGGATAGGATTAGGGTTAGGGTTTGGGGTTGGAGATTGTATTGGAGCTTGAAGACGGCAGCTCCCACGGCATCATCAGGGCCGGCCGGTGATGTGCTGGGCCCGACGTGGTACCCGGGAGCGGCTCCGCCCCTGGGCTGGCCCTCGCCGCCTGGACCGGCTGGTGCGGCGTCTTCGGGGCTGGCTGTCGGTGTCCGCAGCCCGGCGATGGAGAGGCGAGCGGCTGCGAGTGCGGGCCCGCCCCGGATGTCTGAATGGGCTTCTATGGGCCGCTGGGGAAGCCCTGGAGGACCCCGGTGCTGCCGGTGTTCTGGAGCTGCGGGTGCAGCTCTGAGCACCTGGGGTTGCCGTCTGCCCGCTCCCACGGTGTCTCTGGGGCCGGCTCGCAGATTCTGGGGCCCGGCGCCGCAACGGAGAGCGGCTTCTTGTCCGGGCCCGCTGTCCCTGCCTGCACCTGAGGTTGGTAGAGTCTGTGCTGCTCTCGGCCATCAGAGCAGCACTGTGGGTTCTCCCACGGCGTCCCCGGGACTCATTCAAGATGTTTTGATCCCGGCGCAGACGTGCAGGGATTCTCCTGCGGTCCGTCCTGCTCTGGATGGACAGGCCGCTGCTCTCAGGCACACAGGAACGGTGATCTGGCCCCGATGGTGCCTGGCTGGAGGTGCCGGAGCTGCTGCTCTCTGGTGACACAGAGCTTTCCGATGGCTGTAGGCTTTGCTGGCTGGTGTTGCTGAGGCCAGCAAGACCTGAGCTGGTGCTGGAGGCTGTAAGGGGAGGCAGGAAGGTGAGCAGGATGGAATTCCAGCCACGGGGTGGAACTGGCTCCCGTTTGTCCCGGGCTGGAGGGATTTGAGCAAGGCCGCTCTGAGCAGCCGCTGCCAGGCCTCGCCTGGCCCAGCCCAGCAGCACGCGGCTGTTTGCCTCTTACCGGTGCCCTCTCCAGCACAGCTGTCGCACTCCCAGCTGGTTGTGTCCTGACTCAAGTTGGAGCAGAGTCGGTGTGTGCCTTGTGCAGCACAGGAGCTGCAGAGGAGCAGCTGCCAGGGCCTGTGGAAAGCAACGGGTTGTGGCCGTGAGCACAACGTGCCCTGAGCCAGGGAGTGCCCGGCACAGCTCTGGTGCTCAGTCTGTGCTCCCCCAGCCTGTGGTGAGGCTGCGATGCCACGCAGAGCCCCAGAGGGCAGCTGAGCTCACTCACCCCTCTCCTAACTGCTCCCTGCCAAGGGGGTAAAGGCAGTCGCTGGCATCGCAGCGTCGGTGCCGATCTCCCAGTGCTGCATAGGCATTGTTGTCCTCCCATCTTGGATTTCTGCCAGAGAAGGGAGGGAATGTGATGAGCACTCACTGGCCCAGAACTGAAACTAACCCATGAAATCCATCCATCCCCTTCCACCTTATCGCTGGTTCCCACTTCCAAATGATGCTGTGGCCCATGTTAATGGCTGCCAAGGGCCAGGCATCTCAAGAGCTGTCTGAAGGACACCAACCTGAATGGGATTCGGATCCCCATAGTGAGCATTTCTGGAATAAGTGAGCTCCAGTCTCGGCACAGGGGGCACTGGAAGCAGTAAATCCCTGCGCTTAGTGCCTGTTCCTGCAGCAGAAACACAAGCAGTGTGGGTGTGAGCCAGGCCTGGTGCTGCTGAGCGCCTGCGGTGCCGCAGGTCGAGGGGAGGGCTCCTACCTGGATGCAGGCCCGGTGGAACCAGGCGTGTTGGCAGGCTGGGCACACCATGGTGCCGTACGACCTGCTGTCATCTACGGGTTCCATGCAAATGATGCAGGTCGTGTTTGGCTCCGGTGCTGCCTGCACTGCCTGCTGCGGGCGGTGCTCCCAGCAGAAGGCCCTGGGGGAAGATGGAAGGGACGGGCGAGGTGAGAAGGGCTGCGAGGAGGGCAGAGGACCGGGAAGGAGCCCCAGGCCTTGGCTCTGGTTCTGTCAGGCTGCTGGAAGGTTCACAGCGCGTTCCTCGCTGCTTTGGCTGGTGCTGACAGCAGGGTTGGAGGCCACAGGCCGCACCTGGCAGCTCTTACCTGTAGCGGTTGAAGTGCTGGGTGACACACTGACCCTCTGAGGCACAGGGGAGGTGGAAGCTCCGCTCACAGTCCAGGTCTGCGCAGATAATGGTGGCCCCCGAACTGCCGCAGACGAAGCAGAGCTGGAAAGAGCAGAGCAGCCCCCATCAGCTGCAGGCTCAGGGCCGACGCAGCGGGCCCCGCACCTCTGGGCAGGGCGCAGGATGCGGGCAGGGCTGGGTGGCACTCTGCAGAGCTGCCCGGTGAACAGGGCTGGTCTGCAAGAGCAGGAATGTCTCCTGGAGCTGGGAGGAGGGGCTGGGATTGCTTTCTTGGGACCAGGCTAAGCTCTGCTGGCACCAAGCTCCCTGTTCCGGTTCAGTGCTCACCCTCTGCTCTGCCTCCCTCACTGTGCGTCTCAAGTCTTCAAAACGAAAACAGGCATTTCTGTTATCTGTTCCTGGTAGACAAAGTCCACTGGCAAATACCTGTACAAGAGGAAAGAGTGTGACCTTGTTGTGGCAGAAAGGAGAGGACCACTACTTGGAGGAAGGAGTCAGGAGGGAACTCACCACACAGAAAGTATGGAAGTAGAACCCATCACCCTCACGTCTGCGGCCAAGTATGGTCGAATACTCGTCCACTCGGCCACAGAGCACGCATGCTGGAGAGGAGAGAGTAACAGCAGTGAGCGCCTTGCGGGGCCAGGTGCCCCCTGGGTTGTCCCGGGGCTGCTCTGTGCCGGCTGTGCCAGCTGAGGGGCAGGACCACAGGCCGTGCATGCAGGGATACTTGGCTCTCACCTGGCTCTTCCGAGCCGGCAGCCTCCTGTGTCTCCGCACACGCCGTGCGCGTCGACCGAAACCAAGTGCAGAGTTTCTGTCCCATCGCTGACGGGCCTCGTCCTCTGCGTGCTGACCTATGGGAGAAGAGGGACGAGGCTGAGTTGGCGGCTCAGGCCCCCGAGCGCTGGGGAACCGGCCTCCCTCCCTCGGCAGCCTCAGGCAGCCCCTTCCTCCCTGCTCACCTCACCAAGTCGCACTGAGCTCGGACTGAGCCCCGCAGCCTCAGCCCTGTTCCGCAGCCCGCGCGTCACAATGGCCGTTCCATTTGATGTCATTCTTGGGTGCCCTCAGCCCTGTGAGGTGTGATGGCGTCACAGAGGGTGGCAGGGAACGGCCATTGTGACACGTGTGCTGTGCAGTAGACCTGAGGCTGCGGGGCTCAGTCCCAGCTCAGTGCGACTTGGTGAGGTGAGCAGGGAGGAAGGGGCTGCCTGAGGCTGCCCAGGGAGGGAGGTCGGTTCCCCAGCGCTCGGGGGCCTGAGCCGCCAACTCAACCTCGTCCCTCTTCTCCCATAGGTTTGCACGCAGAGTACGAGGACCATCAGCGATGGGACAGACACTCTGCTCTTGGTTTCGCTCCATACAGGAGGCTGCTCGCTTGGAAGAGCCAGGTGAGAGCAAAGTATCCCTGCATGCGCGGCCTGCGGCCCTGCCCCTCAGCTGGCACAGCCGGCACAGAGCAGCCCCTGGGACAGCCCAGGGGGCACCTGGCCCCGCAAGGCGCTCACGGCTGTTACTCTCTCCTCTCCAGCATGCGTGCTCTGTGGCCTAGAGGATGAGGACTCGGCCATCCTTGGGAACAAACAGAGCTTTCGCAGATTCTCTTACCACGAGTTTTGTGCGGTGAGTTCCCTGGTGGCTCCTGCCACCTTCCTCCCACCAGTGATTCCCTCCTTTCTGCCCTAACTAGACCGTGCTCTTTCCTCCTGTACAGCGATTTGCCAGCGGTCTTTGTGCAAACGTGCAAGATAACAACGAGGCACGTTTTCGTTTTGAAGACCTGATGCGCACAGTGAGGGAGGCGGAGCAGAAGGTGAGCACTGGACCGGAACAGGGAGCTTGGTGCCAGCAGAGCTTAGCCTGGTCCCAAGAAAGCAATCCCAGCCCCTCCTCCCAGCTCCAGGAGACATTCCTGCTCTTGCAGACCAGCCCTGTTCACCGGGCAGCTCTGCAGAGTGCCACCCAGCCCTGCCCGCATCCTGCGCCCTGCCCAGAGGTGCGGGGCCCGCTGCGTCGGCCCTGAGCCTGCAGCTGATGGGGGCTGCTCTGCTCTTTCCAGCTCTGCTTCGTCTGCGGCAGTTCGGGGGCCACCATCACCTGCGCAGACCCGGACTGTGAGCGGAGCTTCCACCTCCCTTGTGCCTATGAAGGCCAGTGTGTCACCAAGTACTTTGGGGAGTTCAGGTAAGAGCTGCCAGGTGCGGCCTGTGGCCTCCAACCCTGCTGTCAGCACCAGCCAAAGCAGCGAGGAACGCGCTGTGAACCTCCCAGCAGAGCAGCCTGACAGAGCCAGAGCCAAGGCCTGGGGCTCCTTCCCGGTCCTCTGCCCTCCTCGCAGCCCTTCTCACCTCGCCCATCCCTTCCATCTTCCCCCAGGGCCTTCTGCTGGGAGCACCGCCCGCAGCAGGCAGTGCAGGCGGCACCGGAGCCGGACACCACCTGCATCATCTGCCTGGAGCCCGTAGATGAGAGCAGGTCGTACGGCACCATGGTGTGCCCAGCCTGCCAGCACGCCTGGTTGCACCGGGCCTGCGTCCAGGTAGGAGCCCTCCCCTCGACCTGCGGCACCGCAGGCGCTCAGCAGCACCAGGCCCGGCTCACACCCACACTGCTTGTGTTTCTGCTGCAGAGAATGGCCCTGAGCTCTGGGATTCGCCTCTTCCACTGCCCCAACTGCAGAGACACGCAGACGTTCCTGCAGGAAATGCTGACTCTGGGGATCCGAATCCCAGACAGGTTGGTGTCTGGCCCTTGGCAGCCATTACCGTGGGCCTATGTGTCAGTGAGAAGCTGGAACCAGGGAGAAGGTGGCTGGGGATGGATGGATTTCATGGGTTAGTTTGAGTCCTGGGCCAGTGAATGCTCATCACATTCCCTCCCTTCTCTAGGAGAATGCAAATACGGTGGGAAAACACCGCCTATTCCGGACTGGCAGTATGGCACCGACGCTGCATGGCCAGCGAGTGCCTTTACCCCCAGGGCAGACTGCGGTCAGGAGAGGGGTGAGTGAGCTCAGCTGCCCCCTGGGGCTCTGCGTGGCATCGCAGCCTCACCACAGGCTGGGGGAGCACAGACTGAGCACCAGAGCTGTGCCGGGCACTCCCTGGCTCAGGGCACGTTGTGCTCACGGCCACAACCCGTTGCTTTCCACAGGCCTTGGGAGCTGCTCCTCTGCAGCTCCTGTGCTGCACGAGGCACACACCGCCTCTGTTCCCACCTGAGCGACAGCACAACCAGATGGGAGTGCAACGCCTGTGCTGGAGAGGGCACCGGTAAGAGGCAAACAGCCGCGTGCTGCTGGGCTGGGCCAGGCGAGGCCTGGCAGCGGCTGCTCAGAGCGGCCTTGCTCAAATCCCTCCAGCCCGGGACAAACGGGAGCCAGTTCCACCCCGTGGCTGGAATTCCATCCTGCTCACCTTCCTGCCTCCCCTTACAGCCTCCAGCACCAGCTCAGGTCTTGCTGGCCTCAGCACCACCAGCCAGCAGGGACTGCAGCCATCGGAGAGCTCTGTGCCACCAGAGAGCTCCAGCAGCTCCATCCAGGCACCATCGGGGCCAGATCATGGTTCCTGTGTGCCTGAGAGCAGCATCCAGAGCAGCACGTCCATCCAGTGCAGCACGGACCGCAGGAGAATCCCTGCACGTCCATGCCGGGATGAAAACATCTTGAATGAGTCCCGGGGACGCCGTGGGAGAACCCACAGTGCTGCTCTGATGGCCGAGAGCAGCACAGACTCTATGAGCCAGGGGACATCTCGGTCCTCGAGGCGCTGCCCTGCACTTGTTTACAACCTCAGGTGCAGGCAGGGACAGCGGGCCCGGACAAGAAGCCGCTCTCCGTTGCGGCGCCGGGCCCCAGCATCTCCGAGCCGGCCCCAGAGACACCGAGGGAGCCGGCCGACAGCAACCCCAGGTGCTCAGAGCTGCACCCGCAGCTCCAGAACACCGGCAGCACCGGGGTCCTCCAGGGCTTCCCCAACGGCCCACAGAAGCCCATTCAGACATCCGGGGCGGGCCCGCACTCGCAGCCGCTCGCCTCTCCATCGCCGGGCTGCGGACACCGACAGCCAGCCCCGAAGACGCCGCACCAGCCGGTCCAGGCGGCGAGGGCCAGCCCAGGGGCGGAGCTACTCCCGGGTACCACGTCGGGCCCAGCACATCACCGGCCGGCCCTGCTGAAGCCGTGGGAGCAGCCATCTACAAGCTCCGTTCCAACCCTAAACCCCATCCCTAATCCTATCCAATGTCATCCAAACCCATCTCAATAAAACTTCATTCCCTTATGCCACTGTCAGTTTGGTTCTTCTCTGCCTTTCCAGGCATCGCTGTGGTCGTCGTCCTGCACACAGATCTGGTTACTGGGGACTCTGCTTTTATGGGGTGTCTGGGACCCCCCTCTGCTGCACGCACCTCGTTGGGGTCTTCCTGCCCCTCGGTGTGCAGCAGCACCAAGGTCACTCCGGGCTGGTGTGGGTGTGACAGGCACCACGTCTAGATGCCCTTGGCCATGAGGGAATGGTGCTGCAGTTGTAGAAGAAGGGGCTGCAGGGAGGAGGCGTCTCTTGCAGCCAGCGCACAGTGAGGGGCCCGGTGCCGGACGCAGCCCTGCTGGAACCCGGCGTGTTGGTGCTGCCGAAGGCACCGGGCGGCACATCCACCCTCCTGGCCCCACCTGAACGCTACGGGGCCTGTGGCTCCAGCAGTGTCCCAGTCGAGCGTTTACGTCTTGCCGTGATGTTCTCCAGGCTCTGCCTGTGGGCTGTTGCCCGCTGATAGTTGTACCACTCATTGCAATAAACGACTCACAGAATCACAGAATCTCTCTGGTTGGCAAAGACCTCTACGATCACCGAGTCCCACCGACCACCCCCCAGCTGCCCACGTCCCTCAGGGCCACATCCCCACGCTTCTGGAGCACCTCCATGGACGCTGACTCCCCCAGCTCCCAGGGCAGCTGTGCCGGTGCCCGACCGCTCTTTCAGCACAGATGTTCTTCCTGACATCCAACGGGGACCTCCCCTGCTGCAACGTGAAGCCGTTCCCTCTGGTCCCATCGCTGTTAGCTGGGAGAAGAGGCCGACCCCCACCTGGCTACAGCCTCCTAAAGCCAACATCTTGTGTGGGGAAGCCTTGCACTGGCACAGACTGGATCTGATTAATTAACAGAACGCACACCGTGTCCTCAGCCAGTGCTCAGCAGCTCAGTTGTAGTAAACTGAGCGCATCCCGGCCATGTATGGATGTTACCTTTAGAACAACCCTGTGAAAGCATCATCTCCATAGGGATAGGGAAATATAAGCAGAGTGAATGAAGTTATTTGCCCAAATCCATAGAGGGAATTGTGGACACAGTTGTGGTCTCCTCTCTGTTAGACTGCACTGCTTCTGGAATTAGCACATCTCTGCCTGGCTGCTAAAACCAAATGGAGCTCCTGGACAAATGAGTGAGGAGCTTCCAGGACCTCAGCCTTGAATTAGAAAGATTCACATTTCTAAAGCTGTTGCATGACTTTACTGTTCATAAGAGTTTACCTCTCAGATTCTCAGAATCCCACCTCTGTGACCCAAACAACCATTTTTCTACTCTTATAAAGCTGCCTGGAAGCTCTTTTCCAGTTAGACTAACGTAGTTCATCTCTGCAGTGATTACTCAGAATTGTGACATTCTATGTGAGAGCATTCCTTTCTTCTGTGCAGCATCAGCTACCACTTCAGTCCAAGGCAGACTGGCACTTGCATCATCTTGCCTTGTGAGAGGAACAGGAAGACCCATCTCATAAATATGTGGATGAGAGGCTGGTGCAATTGCAGGAATTCCAGGGTTTTTGTGACACGAGGTGATTTAATTGGAACCTGGCCTGATGGCTGCAGATGGGTTCCATCTGTCTCAAAAGGAAAAGTGGATCCCCAGCCTAGGAGCTGGGCTTTAAACTAGGTATGAAGGGGGAAAGGGATGAAGCGAGGTTTGCTACATGAGCCTGAGGGAGCAATGATGGGTTTGGGGGGGAGGCCAGTGACTCAGCTGAGTCCTCTACACCAATGCACAAAGCATGGGCAACAAGCAGGAGGAGCTGGAAGCCATTGTGCATCAGGCAAACTGTGACATTGTTGCCATTGATGAGACAGTGTCGGACAATTCCCATGACTGTATTCCTGCAGTGAAGGGCACTAAACTCTTCAGAAGGGAGAGGCAAGGAAGAAGGGGCATAAGGGCTCTATAAGAGTGTGTTGCTGAGTTTGGGCCTGGGAATAATAAGGTTGAGTCCATGTGGATCAAGGGGAAAGCCAACCAAGCTGACAACCTTGTGGCGGTCTGTTATAGACCACCTAACCAGGATGAATCAATGGACGAGGCGCTCTATGAGCAGCTGGCAGAATTTGTTCCCATGGGGGACTTGGACTTCCCCGATCTATGCTGAAAATACAGAACGGTGCACAAGCAGCAGCCTGGGAGGTTTCTAGAGTGTGTGGAAGATGTGTGCCCCAGAACGGGGCTGCAGCTGCCAGCCTGGCCTCCTCCACGGTGTGCGTTGGAAACGTTGCGCCCCGCTGGAGTCGGGGCCAGAACCCAGCTCAGCATGAACCGGGCTGCGGGGAGGAAGGAATGGGTTGGGTGCTGGGGAAGGGAAGCCCGTGGATCCAGGCCCTAAAGCTGCCCACCTCGGGAAAGGCAGAGAAGAACCAAACTGACAGTGGCATAAGGGAATGAAGTTTTATTGAGATGGATTTAGATGATATTGGATAGGATTAGGGTTAGGGTTTGGGGTTGGAGATTGTATTGGAGCTTGAAGACGGCAGCTCCCACGGCATCATCAGGGCCGGCCGGTGATGTGCTGGGCCCGACGTGGTACCCGGGAGCGGCTCCGCCCCTGGGCTGGCCCTCGCCGCCTGGACCGGCTGGTGCGGCGTCTTCGGGGCTGGCTGTCGGTGTCCGCAGCCCGGCGATGGAGAGGCGAGCGGCTGCGAGTGCGGGCCCGCCCCGGATGTCTGAATGGGCTTCTATGGGCCGCTGGGGAAGCCCTGGAGGACCCCGGTGCTGCCGGTGTTCTGGAGCTGCGGGTGCAGCTCTGAGCACCTGGGGTTGCCGTCTGCCCGCTCCCACGGTGTCTCTGGGGCCGGCTCGCAGATTCTGGGGCCCGGCGCCGCAACGGAGAGCGGCTTCTTGTCCGGGCCCGCTGTCCCTGCCTGCACCTGAGGTTGGTAGAGTCTGTGCTGCTCTCGGCCATCAGAGCAGCACTGTGGGTTCTCCCACGGCGTCCCCGGGACTCATTCAAGATGTTTTGATCCCGGCGCAGACGTGCAGGGATTCTCCTGCGGTCCGTCCTGCTCTGGATGGACAGGCCGCTGCTCTCAGGCACACAGGAACGGTGATCTGGCCCTGATGGTGCCTGGCTGGAGGTGCCGGAGCTGCTGCTCTCTGGTGACACAGAGCTCTCCGATGGCTGCAGTCCCTGCTGGCTGGTGGTGCTGAGGCCAGCAAGACCTGAGCTGGTGCTGGAGGCTGTAAGGGGAGGCAGGAAGGTGAGCAGGATGGAATTCCAGCCACGGGGTGGAACTGGCTCCCGTTTGTCCCGGGCTGGAGGGATTTGAGCAAGGCCGCTCTGAGCAGCCGCTGCCAGGCCTCGCCTGGCCCAGCCCAGCAGCACGCGGCTGTTTGCCTCTTACCGGTGCCCTCTCCAGCACAGCTGTCGCACTCCCAGCTGGTTGTGTCCTGACTCAAGTTGGAGCAGAGTCGGTGTGTGCCTTGTGCAGCACAGGAGCTGCAGAGGAGCAGCTGCCAGGGCCTGTGGAAAGCAACGGGTTGTGGCCGTGAGCACAACGTGCCCTGAGCCAGGGAGTGCCCGGCACAGCTCTGGTGCTCAGTCTGTGCTCCCCCAGCCTGTGGTGAGGCTGCGATGCCACGCAGAGCCCCAGAGGGCAGCTGAGCTCACTCACCCCTCTCCTAACTGCTCCCTGCCAAGGGGGTAAAGGCAGTCGCTGGCATCGCAGCGTCGGTGCCGATCTCCCAGTGCTGCATAGGCATTGTTGTCCTCCCATGTTGGATTTCTGCCAGAGAAGGGAAAGAATGTGATGAGCACTCACTGGCCCAGAACTGAAACTAACCCATGAAATCCATCCATCCCCTTCCACCTTATCGCTGGTTCCAACTTCCCAATGATGCTGTGGCCCATGTTAATGGCTGCCAAGGGCCAGGCATCTCAAGAGCTGTCTGAAGGACACCAACCTGAATGGGATTCGGATCCCCATAGTGAGCATTTCTGGAATAAGTGAGCTCCAGTCTCGGCACAGGGGGCACTGGAAGCAGTAAATCCCTGCGCTTAGTGCCTGTTCCTGCAGCAGAAACACAAGCAGTGTGGGTGTGAGCCAGGCCTGGTGCTGCTGAGCGCCTGCGGTGCCGCAGGTCGAGGGGAGGGCTCCTACCTGGATGCAGGCCCGGTGGAACCAGGCATGTTGGCAGGCTGGGCACACCATGGTGCCGTACGACCTGCTGTCATCTACGGGTTCCATGCAGATGATGCAGGTCGTGTTTGGCTCCGGTGCTGCCTGCACTGCCTGCTGCGGGCGGTGCTCCCAGCAGAAGGCCCTGGGGGAAGATGGAAGGGATGGGCGAGGTGAGAAGGGCTGCGAGGAGGGCAGAGGACCGGGAAGGAGCCCCAGGCCTTGGCTCTGGTTCTGTCAGGCTGCTGGAAGGTTCACAGCGCGTTCCTCGCTGCTTTGGCTGGTGCTGACAGCAGGGTTGGAAGCCACAGGCCGCACCTGGCAGCTCTTACCTGTAGCGGTTGAAGTGCTGGGTGACACACTGACCCTCTGAGGCACAGGGGAGGTGGAAGCTCCGCTCACAGTCCAGGTCTGCGCAGATAATGGTGGCCCCCGAACTGCCGCAGACGAAGCAGAGCTGGAAAGAGCAGAGCAGCCCCCATCAGCTGCAGGCTCAGGGCCGACGCAGCGGGCCCCGCACCTCTGGGCAGGGCGCAGGATGCGGGCAGGGCTGGGTGGCACTCTGCAGAGCTGCCTGGTGAACAGGGCTGGTCTGCAAGAGCAGGAATGTCTCCTGGAGCTGGGAGGAGGGGCTGGGATTGCTTTCTTGGGACCAGGCTAAGCTCTGCTGGCACCAAGCTCCCTGTTCCGGTTCAGTGCTCACCCTCTGCTCTGCCTCCCTCACTGTGCGTCTCAAGTCTTCAAAACGAAAACAGGCATTTCTGTTATCTGTTCCTGGTAGACAAAGTCCACTGGCAAATACCTGTACAAGAGGAAAGAGTGTGACCTTGTTGTGGCAGAAAGGAGAGGACCACTACTTGGAGGAAGGAGTCAGGAGGGAACTCACCACACAGAAAGTATGGAAGTAGAACCCATCACCCTCACGTCTGCGGCCAAGTATGGTCGAATACTCGTCCACTCGGCCACAGAGCACGCATGCTGGAGAGGAGAGAGTAACAGCAGTGAGCGCCTTGCGGGGCCAGGTGCCCCCTGGGTTGTCCCGGGGCTGCTCTGTGCCGGCTGTGCCAGCTGAGGGGCAGGACCACAGGCCGTGCATGCAGGGATACTTGGCTCTCACCTGGCTCTTCCGAGCCGGCAGCCTCCTGTGTCTCCGCACACGCCGTGCGCGTCGACCGAAACCAAGTGCAGAGTTTCTGTCCCATCGCTGACGGGCCTCGTCCTCTGCGTGCTGACCTATGGGAGAAGAGGGATGAGGCTGAGTTGGCGGCTCAGGCCCCCGAGCGCTGGGGAACCGGCCTCCCTCCCTCGGCAGCCTCAGGCAGCCCCTTCCTCCCTGCTCACCTCACCAAGTCGCACTGAGCTCGGACTGAGCCCCGCAGCCTCAGCCCTGTTCCGCAGCCCGCGCGTCACAATGGCCGTTCCATTTGATGTCATTCTTGGGTGCCCTCAGCCCTGTGAGGTGTGATGGCGTCACAGAGGGTGGCAGGGAACGGCCATTGTGACACGTGTGCTGTGCAGTAGACCTGAGGCTGCGGGGCTCAGTCCCAGCTCAGTGCGACTTGGTGAGGTGAGCAGGGAGGAAGGGGCTGCCTGAGGCTGCCCAGGGAGGGAGGTCGGTTCCCCAGCGCTCGGGGGCCTGAGCCGCCAACTCAACCTCGTCCCTCTTCTCCCATAGGTTTGCACGCAGAGTACGAGGACCATCAGCGATGGGACAGACACTCTGCTCTTGGTTTCGCTCCATACAGGAGGCTGCTCGCTTGGAAGAGCCAGGTGAGAGCAAAGTATCCCTGCATGCGCGGCCTGCGGCCCTGCCCCTCAGCTGGCACAGCTGGCACAGAGCAGCCCCTGGGACAGCCCAGGGGGCACCTGGCCCCGCAAGGCGCTCACGGCTGTTACTCTCTCCTCTCCAGCATGCGTGCTCTGTGGCCTAGAGGATGAGGACTCGGCCATCCTTGGGAACAAACAGAGCTTTCGCAGATTCTCTTACCACGAGTTTTGTGCGGTGAGTTCCCTGGTGGCTCCTGCCACCTTCCTCCCACCAGTGATTCCCTCCTTTCTGCCCTAACTAGACCGTGCTCTTTCCTCCTGTACAGCGATTTGCCAGCGGTCTTTGTGCAAACGTGCAAGATAACAACGAGGCACGTTTTCGTTTTGAAGACCTGACGCGCACAGTGAGGGAGGCGGAGCAGAAGGTGAGCACTGGACCGGAACAGGGAGCTTGGTGCCAGGAGAGCTTAGCCTGGTCCCAAGAAAGCAATCCCAGCCCCTCCTCCCAGCTCCAGGAGACATTCCTGCTCTTGCAGACCAGCCCTGTTCACCGGGCAGCTCTGCAGAGTGCCACCCAGCCCTGCCCGCATCCTGCGCCCTGCCCAGAGGTGCGGGGCCCGCTGCGTCGGCCCTGAGCCTGCAGCTGATGGGGGCTGCTCTGCTCTTTCCAGCTCTGCTTCGTCTGCGGCAGTTCGGGGGCCACCATCACCTGCGCATACCCGGACTGTGAGCGGAGCTTCCACCTCCCCTGTGCCTATGAAGGCCAGTGTGTCACCAAGTACTTTGGGGAGTTCAGGTAAGAGCTGCCAGGTGCGGCCTGTGGCCTCCAACCCTGCTGTCAGCACCAGCCAAAGCAGCGAGGAACGCGCTGTGAACCTCCCAGCAGAGCAGCCTGACAGAGCCAGAGCCAAGGCCTGGGGCTCCTTCCCGGTCCTCTGCCCTCCTCGCAGCCCTTCTCACCTCGCCCATCCCTTCCATCTTCCCCCAGGGCCTTCTGCTGGGAGCACCGCCCGCAGCAGGCAGTGCAGGCGGCACCGGAGCCGGACACCACCTGCATCATCTGCCTGGAGCCCGTAGATGAGAGCAGGTCGTACGGCACCATGGTGTGCCCAGCCTGCCAGCACGCCTGGTTGCACCGGGCCTGCGTCCAGGTAGGAGCCCTCCCCTCGACCTGCGGCACCGCAGGCGCTCAGCAGCACCAGGCCCGGCTCACACCCACACTGCTTGTGTTTCTGCTGCAGAGAATGGCCCTGAGCTCTGGGATTCGCCTCTTCCACTGCCCCAACTGCAGAGACACGCAGACGTTCCTGCAGGAAATGCTGACTCTGGGGATCCGAATCCCAGACAGGTTGGTGTCTGGCCCTTGGCAGCCATTACCGTGGGCCTATGTGTCAGTGAGAAGCTGGAACCAGGGAGAAGGTGGCTGGGGATGGATGGATTTCATGGGTTAGTTTGAGTCCTGGGCCAGTGAATGCTCATCACATTCCCTCCCTTCTCTAGGAGAATGCAAATACGGTGGGAAAACACCGCCTATTCCGGACTGGCAGTATGGCACCGACGCTGCATGGCCAGCGAGTGCCTTTACCCCCAGGGCAGACTGCGGTCAGGAGAGGGGTGAGTGAGCTCAGCTGCCCCCTGGGGCTCTGCGTGGCATCGCAGCCTCACCACAGGCTGGGGGAGCACAGACTGAGCACCAGAGCTGTGCCGGGCACTCCCTGGCTCAGGGCACTTTGTGCTCACGGCCACAACCCGTTGCTTTCCACAGGCCTTGGGAGCTGCTCCTCTGCAGCTCCTGTGCTGCACGAGGCACACACCGCCTCTGTTCCCACCTGAGCGACAGCACAACCAGATGGGAGTGCAACGCCTGTGCTGGAGAGGGCACCGGTAAGAGGCAAACAGCCGCGTGCTGCTGGGCTGGGCCAGGCGAGGCCTGGCAGCGGCTGCTCAGAGCGGCCTTGCTCAAATCCCTCCAGCCCGGGACAAACGGGAGCCAGTTCCACCCCGTGGCTGGAATTCCATCCTGCTCACCTTCCTGCCTCCCCTTACAGCCTCCAGCACCAGCTCAGGTCTTGCTGGCCTCAGCACCACCAGCCAGCAGGGACTGCAGCCATCCCAGAGCTCTGTGCCACCAGAGAGCTCCAGCAGCTCCATCCAGGCACCATCGGGGCCAGATCATGGTTCCTGTGTGCCTGAGAGCAGCATCCAGAGCAGCACGTCCATCCAGTGCAGCACAGACCGCAGGAGAATCCCTGCACGTCCATGCCGGGATGAAAACATCTTGAATGAGTCCCGGGGACGACGTGGGAGAACCCACAGTGCTGCTCTGATGGCCGAGAGCAGCACAGACTCTATGAGCCAGGGGACATCTCGGTCCTCGAGGCGCTGCCCTGCACTTGTTTACAACCTCAGGTGCAGGCAGGGACAGCGGGCCCGGACAAGAAGCCGCTCTCCGTTGCGGCGCCGGGCCCCAGCATCTCCGAGCCGGCCCCAGAGACACCGAGGGAGCCGGCCGACAGCAACCCCAGGTGCTCAGAGCTGCACCCGCAGCTCCAGAACACCGGCAGCACCGGGGTCCTCCAGGGCTTCCCCAACGGCCCACAGAAGCCCATTCAGACATCCGGGGCGGGCCCGCACTCGCAGCCGCTCGCCTCTCCATCGCCGGGCTGCGGACACCGACAGCCAGCCCCGAAGACGCCGCACCAGCCGGTCCAGGCGGCGAGGGCCAGCCCAGGGGCGGAGCTACTCCCGGGTACCACGTCGGGCCCAGCACATCACCGGCCGGCCCTGCTGAAGCCGTGGGAGCAGCCATCTACAAGCTCCGTTCCAACCCTAAACCCCATCCCTAATCCTATCCAATGTCATCCAAACCCATCTCAATAAAACTTCATTCCCTTATGCCACTGTCAGTTTGGTTCTTCTCTGCCTTTCCAGGCATCGCTGTGGTCGTCGTCCTGCACACAGATCTGGTTACTGGGGACTCTGCTTTTATGGGGTGTCTGGGACCCCCCTCTGCTGCACGCACCTCGTTGGGGTCTTCCTGCCCCTCGGTGTGCAGCAGCACCAAGGTCACTCCGGGCTGGTGTGGGTGTGACAGGCACCACGTCTAGATGCCCTTGGCCATGAGGGAATGGTGCTGCAGTTGTAGAAGAAGGGGCTGCAGGGAGGAGGCGTCTCTTGCAGCCAGCGCACAGTGAGGGGCCCGGTGCCGGACGCAGCCCTGCTGGAACCCGGCGTGTTGGTGCTGCCGAAGGCACCGGGCGGCACATCCACCCTCCTGGTCCCACCTGAACGCTACGGGGCCTGTGGCTCCAGCAGTGTCCCAGTCGAGCGTTTACGTCTTGCCGTGATGTTCTCCAGGCTCTGCCTGTGGGCTGTTGCCCGCTGATAGTTGTACCACTCACTGCAATAAACGACTCACAGAATCACAGAATCTCTCTGGTTGGCAAAGACCTCTACGATCACCGAGTCCCACCGACCACCCCCCAGCTGCCCACGTCCCTCAGGGCCACATCCCCACGCTTCTGGAGCACCTCCATGGACGCTGACTCCCCCAGCTCCCAGGGCAGCTGTGCCGGTGCCCGACCGCTCTTTCAGCACAGATGTTCTTCCTGACATCCAACGGGGACCTCCCCTGCTGCAACGTGAAGCCGTTCCCTCTGGTCCCATCGCTGTTAGCTGGGAGAAGAGGCCGACCCCCACCTGGCTACAGCCTCCTAAAGCCAACATCTTGTGTGGGGAAGCCTTGCACTGGCACAGACTGGATCTGATTAATTAACAGAACGCACACCGTGTCCTCAGCCAGTGCTCAGCAGCTCAGTTGTAGTAAACTGAGCGCATCCCGGCCATGTATGGATGTTACCTTTAGAACAACCCTGTGAAAGCATCATCTCCATAGGGATAGGGAAATATAAGCAGAGTGAATGAAGTTATTTGCCCAAATCCATAGAGGGATTTGTGGACACAGTTGTGGTCTCCTCTCTGTTAGACTGCACTGCTTCTGGAATTAGCACATCTCTGCCTGGCTGCTAAAACCAAATGGAGCTCCTGGACAAATGAGTGAGGAGCTTCCAGGACCTCAGCCTTGAATTAGAAAGATTCACATTTCTAAAGCTGTTGCATGACTTTACTGTTCATAAGAGTTTACCTCTCAGATTCTCAGAATCCCACCTCTGTGACCCAAACAACCATTTTTCTACTCTTATAAAGCTGCCTGGAAGCTCTTTTCCAGTTAGACTAACGTAGTTCATCTCTGCAGTGATTACTCAGAATTGTGACATTCTATGTGAGAGCATTCCTTTCTTCTGTGCAGCATCAGCTACCACTTCAGTCCAAGGCAGACTGGCACTTGCATCATCTTGCCTTGTGAGAGGAACAGGAAGACCCATCTCATAAATATGTGGATGAGAGGCTGGTGCAATTGCAGGAATTCCAGGGTTTTTGTGACATGAGGTGATTTAATTGGAACCTGGCCTGATGGCTGCAGATGGGTTCCATCTGTCTCAAAAGGAAAAGTGGATCCCCAGCCTAGGAGCTGGGCTTTAAACTAGGTATGAAGGGGGAAAGGGATGAAGCGAGGTTTGCTACATGAGCCTGAGGGAGCAATGATGGGTTTGGGGGGGAGGCCAGTGACTCAGCTGAGTCCTCTACACCAATGCACAAAGCATGGGCAACAAGCAGGAGGAGCTGGAAGCCATTGTGCATCAGGCAAACTGTGACATTGTTGCCATTGATGAGACAGTGTCGGACAATTCCCATGACTGTATTCCTGCAGTGAAGGGCACTAAACTCTTCAGAAGGGAGAGGCAAGGAAGAAGGGGCATAAGGGCTCTATAAGAGTGTGTTGCTGAGTTTGGGCCTGGGAATAATAAGGTTGAGTCCATGTGGATCAAGGGGAAAGCCAACCAAGCTGACAACCTTGTGGCGGTCTGTTATAGACCACCTAACCAGGATGAATCAATGGACGAGGCGCTCTATGAGCAGCTGGCAGAATTTGTTCCCATGGGGGACTTGGACTTCCCCGATCTATGCTGAAAATACAGAACGGTGCACAAGGAGCAGCCTGGGAGGTTTCTAGAGTGTGAGGAAGATGTGTGCCCCAGAACGGGGCTGCAGCTGCCAGCCTGGCCTCCTCCACGGTGTGCGTTGGAAACGTTGCGCCCCGCTGGAGTCGGGGCCAGAACCCAGCTCAGCATGAACCGGGCTGCGGGGAGGAAGTGACTTGCGGAATCAAACTCTATAATCCAGAGACTGGTTATAAAGCAGGTATGTTTATTCCAGCGTTGCGCAGCGCCGGGTGCAAGGGGGATAGCTCCTCCAAACTTGCACACCGTAAGGAGAAAAGTGTGTTACAGATATAGGTCAAGTTAATACATAATCAATAGTCCCCTCCCCAGTTTGATTACATATTCATTACATTCCCTATGGCCCCATTCCCTTGCAACCCCATTCCCCCATTCCCCCTGACCCCATTCCCTGCGACCCTTGTTGTTGTTGTGGGATGACATTCTTCTTCTGTTTTCTTCTTGGTGTTATCTGCTGTTATAGTTCTCCCATGTCAGCCTCGTCTTGCCCGGGGTATCTAATCCTTCTTCTTGTCAGAGGTCTCCGGACAATTCCTTCTTATCTTTATTTCCCTCTTCTCCGGTTTTCTTTTGACTAAGTGTCTGTAATTCCTCCTTTCTCTGTCCTCCCTTAACATAAACTACCTATCTGTAACTACCCTTTGCCTTGGTGAGGCCACTTTTCCCTTTCTGTAGCAAAATGTTCCCCTTTCAGCTACTATGGAGTCCTTTTTCACTATTCAGAAGGAATGGGTTGGGTGCTGGGGAAGGGAAGCCCGTGGATCCAGGCCCTAAAGCTGCCCACCTCGGGAAAGGCAGAGAAGAACCAAACTGACAGTGGCATAAGGGAATGAAGTTTTATTGAGATGGGTTTGGATGACATTGGATAGGATTAGGGTTAGGGTTTGGGGTTGGAGATGGGATTGGAGCTTGAAGACGGCAGCTCCGACGGCATCATCAGGGCCGGCCGGTGATGTGCTGGGCCCGACGTGGTACCCGGGAGCGGCTCCGCCCCTGGGCTGGCCCTCGCCGCCTGGACCGGCTGGTGCGGCGTCTTCGGGGCTGGCTGTCGGTGTCCGCAGCCCGGCGATGGAGAGGCGAGCGGCTGCGAGTGCGGGCCCGCCCCGGATGTCTGAATGGGCTTCTATGGGCCGCTGGGGAAGCCCTGGAGGACCCCGGTGCTGCCGGTGTTCTGGAGCTGCGGGTGCAGCTCTGAGCACCTGGGGTTGCCGTCTGCCCGCTCCCACGGTGTCTCTGGGGCCGGCTCGCAGATTCTGGGGCCCGGCGCCGCAACGGAGAGCGGCTTCTTGTCCGGGCCCGCTGTCCCTGCCTGCACCTGAGGTTGGTAGAGTCTGTGCTGCTCTCGGCCATCAGAGCAGCACTGTGGGTTCTCCCACGGCGTCCCCGGGACTCATTCAAGATGTTTTCATCCCGGCGCAGACGTGCAGGGATTCTCCTGCGGTCCGTCCTGCTCTGGATGGACAGGCCGCTGCTCTCAGGCACACAGGAACGTTGATCTGGCCCTGATGGTGCCTGGATGGAGGTGCCGGAGCTGCTGCTCTCTGGTGACACAGAGCTCTCCGATGGCTGCAGTCCCTGCTGGCTGGTGGTGCTGAGGCCAGCAAGACCTGAGCTGGTGCTGGAGGCTGTAAGGGGAGGCAGGAAGGTGAGCAGGATGGAATTCCAGCCACGGGGTGGAACTGGCTCCCGTTTGTCCCGGGCTGGAGGGATTTGAGCAAGGCCGCTCTGAGCAGCCGCTGCCAGGCCTCGCCTGGCCCAGCCCAGCAGCACGCGGCTGTTTGCCTCTTACCGGTGCCCTCTCCAGCACAGGCGTTGCACTCCCATCTCGTTGTGCTGTCGCTCAGGTGGGAACAGAGGCGGTGTGTGCCTCGTGCAGCACAGGAGCTGCAGAGGAGCAGCTCCCAAGGCCTGTGGAAAGCAACGGGTTGTGGCCGTGAGCACAAAGTGCCCTGAGCCAGGGAGTGCCCGGCACAGCTCTGGTGCTCAGTCTGTGCTCCCCCAGCCTGTGGTGAGGCTGCGATGCCACGCAGAGCCCCAGAGGGCAGCTGAGCTCACTCACCCCTCTCCTGACCGCAGTCTGCCCTGGGGGTAATGGCAGTCGCTGGCCACGCAGCGTCGGTACCAAACTGCCAGTCCTGCATAGGCGACGTTTTCCCACCATATTGGAATTCTATCAGAGAAGGGAGGGAATGTGATGAGCACTCACTGGCCCAGGACTCAAACTAACCCATGAAATCCATCCATCCCCCTCCACCTTATCCCTGGTTCCTGCTTCTCACTGACACATAGGCCCACGGTAATGGCTGCCAAGCGCCAGGCCTGCCAGGGCAGTCCTTGGGCAGGCACAGCTCTTGTGCCCTCCCATCTCAAGAGCTGGCTGAAAGACACCAACCTGAATGGGATTCGGATCCCCAGAGTCATCATGCCTCGCAGAAACCTGTGTGTGTCTCTGCAGTTGGGGCAGTGGAAGCGCTGAAGCCCACAGCCGAGGGCCATTCTCTGCAGCAGAAACACAAGCAGTGTGGGTGTGAGCCAGGCCTGGTGCTGCTGAGCGCCTGCGGTGCCGCAGGTTGAGGGGAGGGCTCCTACCTGGATGCAGGCCCGGTGGAACCAGGCGTGTTGGCAGGCTGGGCACATCATGGTGCCGAACGACCTGCTGTCACCTACAGTCTCCATGCAGATGATGCAGGTCGTGTCCGGCTCCGGTGCTGCCTGCACTGCCTGCTGCGGTCGGTGCTCCCAGCAGAAGGCCCTGGGGGAAGATGGAAGGGATGGGCGAGGTGAGAAGGGCTGCGAGGAGGGCAGAGGACCGGGAAGGAGCCCCAGGCCTTGGCTCTGGCTCTGTCAGGCTGCTCTGCTGGGAGGTTCACAGCGCGTTCCTCGCTGCTTTGGCTGGTGCTGACAGCAGGGTTGGAGGCCACAGGCCGCACCTGGCAGCTCTTACCTGTACAACCCAAAGTACTGGGTGACGCATTGGCCTTCATAGGCGCAGGGCAGATGGAAGCTGCGCTCACATCCCGGCTCTGCGCAGGTGATGCTGGCCCCCGAACTGCCACAGACAAAGCAGAGCTGGAAAGAGTAGAGCAGCCCCCATCAGCTGCAGGCTCAGGGCCTACGCAGCGGGCCCCGCACCTCTGGGCAGGGCGCAAGATGCGGGCAGGGCTGGGTGGCACTCTGCAGAGCTGCCTGGTGAACAGGGCTGGTCTGCAAGAGCAGGAATGTCTCCTGGAGCTGGGAGGAGGGGCTGGGATTGCTTTCTTGGGACCAGGCTAAGCTCTCCTGGCACCAAGCTCCCTGTTCCGGTCCAGTGCTCACCTTCTGCTCCGCCTCCTCCACTGTGCGCGTCAGGTCTTCAAAACAAAAACGTCCCTCGTTGATACCAGGCACGTTATCACAAAGACCGTTGGCAAATCGCTGTACAGGAGGAAAGAGCACGGTCTAGTTAGGGCAGAAAGGAGGGAATCACTGGTGGGAGGGAGGTGGCAGGAGCCACCAGGGAACTCACCGCACAAAACTCATGGTAAGACAATCTATGAATGCTCCGTTTGTACCCAAGGATACCCGAGTCCTCATCCTCTAGGCCACAGAGCACGCATGCTGGAGAGGAGAGAGTAACAGCAGTGAGCGCCTTGCGGGGCCAGGTGCCCCCTGGGCTGTCCCAGGGGCTGCTCTGTGCCGGCTGTGCCAGCTGAGGGGCAGGACCACAGGCCGTGCATGCAGGGATACTTGGCTCTCACCTGGCTCTTCCGAGCCGGCAGCCTCCTGTGTCTCCGCACACGCCGTGCGCGTCGACCGAAACCAAGTGCAGAGTTTCTGTCCCATCGCTGACGGGCCTCGTCCTCTGCGTGCAAACCTATGGGAGAAGAGGGACGAGGCTGAGTTGGCGGCTCAGGCCCCCGAGCGCTGGGGAACCGGCCTCCCTCCCTCGGCAGCCTCAGGCAGCCCCTTCCTCCCTGCTCACCTCACCAAGTCGCACTGAGCTCGGACTGAGCCCCGCAGCCTCAGCCCTGTTCCGCAGCCCGCGCGTCACAATGGCCGTTCCATTTGATGTCATTCTTGGGTGCCCTCAGCCCTGTGAGGTGTGATGGCGTCACAGAGGGTGGCAGGGAACGGCCATTGTGACACGTGTGCTGTGCAGTAGACCTGAGGCTGCGGGGCTCAGTCCCAGCTCAGTGCGACTTGGTGAGGTGAGCAGGGAGGAAGGGGCTGCCTGAGGCTGCCCAGGGAGGGAGGTCGGTTCCCCAGCGCTCGGGGGCCTGAGCCGCCAACTCAACCTCGTCCCTCTTCTCCCATAGGTTTGCACGCAGAGTACGAGGACCATCAGCGATGGGACAGACACTCTGCTCTTGGTTTCGCTCCATACAGGAGGCTGCTCGCTTGGAAGAGCCAGGTGAGAGCAAAGTATCCCTGCATGCGCGGCCTGCGGCCCTGCCCCTCAGCTGGCACAGCCGGCACAGAGCAGCCCCTGGGACAGCCCAGGGGGCACCTGGCCCCGCAAGGCGCTCACGGCTGTTACTCTCTCCTCTCCAGCATGCGTGCTCTGTGGCCTAGAGGATGAGGACTCGGCCATCCTTGGGAACAAACAGAGCTTTCGCAGATTCTCTTACCACGAGTTTTGTGCGGTGAGTTCCCTGGTGGCTCCTGCCACCTTCCTCCCACCAGTGATTCCCTCCTTTCTGCCCTAACTAGACCGTGCTCTTTCCTCCTGTACAGCGATTTGCCAGCGGTCTTTGTGCAAACGTGCAAGATAACAACGAGGCACGTTTTCGTTTTGAAGACCTGACGCGCACAGTGAGGGAGGCGGAGCAGAAGGTGAGCACTGGACCGGAACAGGGAGCTTGGTGCCAGCAGAGCTTAGCCTGGTCCCAAGAAAGCAATCCCAGCCCCTCCTCCCAGCTCCAGGAGACATTCCTGCTCTTGCAGACCAGCCCTGTTCACCAGGCAGCTCTGCAGAGTGCCACCCAGCCCTGCCCGCATCCTGCGCCCTGCCCAGAGGTGCGGGGCCCGCTGCGTCGGCCCTGAGCCTGCAGCTGATGGGGGCTGCTCTGCTCTTTCCAGCTCTGCTTCGTCTGCGGCAGTTCGGGGGCCACCATCACCTGCGCATACCCGGACTGTGAGCGGAGCTTCCACCTCCCCTGTGCCTATGAAGGCCAGTGTGTCACCAAGTACTTTGGGGAGTTCAGGTAAGAGCTGCCAGGTGCGGCCTGTGGCCTCCAACCCTGCTGTCAGCACCAGCCAAAGCAGCGAGGAACGCGCTGTGAACCTCCCAGCAGAGCAGCCTGACAGAGCCAGAGCCAAGGCCTGGGGCTCCTTCCCGGTCCTCTGCCCTCCTCGCAGCCCTTCTCACCTCGCCCATCCCTTCCATCTTCCCCCAGGGCCTTCTGCTGGGAGCACCGCCCGCAGCAGGCAGTGCAGGCGGCACCGGAGCCGGACACCACCTGCATCATCTGCCTGGAGCCCGTAGATGAGAGCAGGTCGTACGGCACCATGGTGTGCCCAGCCTGCCAGCACGCCTGGTTGCACCGGGCCTGCGTCCAGGTAGGAGCCCTCCCCTCGACCTGCGGCACCGCAGGCGCTCAGCAGCACCAGGCCCGGCTCACACCCACACTGCTTGTGTTTCTGCTGCAGAGAATGGCCCTGAGCTCTGGGATTCGCCTCTTCCACTGCCCCAACTGCAGAGACACGCAGACGTTCCTGCAGGAAATGCTGACTCTGGGGATCCGAATCCCAGACAGGTTGGTGTCTGGCCCTTGGCAGCCATTACCGTGGGCCTATGTGTCAGTGAGAAGCTGGAACCAGGGAGAAGGTGGCTGGGGATGGATGGATTTCATGGGTTAGTTTGAGTCCTGGGCCAGTGAATGCTCATCACATTCCCTCCCTTCTCTAGGAGAATGCAAATACGGTGGGAAAACACCGCCTATTCCGGACTGGCAGTATGGCACCGACGCTGCATGGCCAGCGAGTGCCTTTACCCCCAGGGCAGACTGCGGTCAGGAGAGGGGTGAGTGAGCTCAGCTGCCCCCTGGGGCTCTGCGTGGCATCGCAGCCTCACCACAGGCTGGGGGAGCACAGACTGAGCACCAGAGCTGTGCCGGGCACTCCCTGGCTCAGGGCACTTTGTGCTCACGGCCACAACCCGTTGCTTTCCACAGGCCTTGGGAGCTGCTCCTCTGCAGCTCCTGTGCTGCACGAGGCACACACCGCCTCTGTTCCCACCTGAGCGACAGCACAACCAGATGGGAGTGCAACGCCTGTGCTGGAGAGGGCACCGGTAAGAGGCAAACAGCCGCGTGCTGCTGGGCTGGGCCAGGCGAGGCCTGGCAGCGGCTGCTCAGAGCGGCCTTGCTCAAATCCCTCCAGCCCGGGACAAACGGGAGCCAGTTCCACCCCGTGGCTGGAATTCCATCCTGCTCACCTTCCTGCCTCCCCTTACAGCCTCCAGCACCAGCTCAGGTCTTGCTGGCCTCAGCACCACCAGCCAGCAGGGACTGCAGCCATCGGAGAGCTCTGTGCCACCAGAGAGCTCCAGCAGCTCCATCCAGGCACCATCGGGGCCAGATCATGGTTCCTGTGTGCCTGAGAGCAGCATCCAGAGCAGCACGTCCATCCAGTGCAGCACGGACCGCAGGAGAATCCCTGCACGTCCATGCCGGGATGAAAACATCTTGAATGAGTCCCGGGGACGACGTGGGAGAACCCACAGTGCTGCTCTGATGGCCGAGAGCAGCACAGACTCTATGAGCCAGGGGACATCTCGGTCCTCGAGGCGCTGCCCTGCACTTGTTTACAACCTCAGGTGCAGGCAGGGACAGCGGGCCCGGACAAGAAGCCGCTCTCCGTTGCGGCGCCGGGCCCCAGCATCTCCGAGCCGGCCCCAGAGACACCGAGGGAGCCGGCCGACAGCAACCCCAGGTGCTCAGAGCTGCACCCGCAGCTCCAGAACACCGGCAGCACCGGGGTCCTCCAGGGCTTCCCCAACGGCCCACAGAAGCCCATTCAGACATCCGGGGCGGGCCCGCACTCGCAGCCGCTCGCCTCTCCATCGCCGGGCTGCGGACACCGACAGCCAGCCCCGAAGACGCCGCACCAGCCGGTCCAGGCGGCGAGGGCCAGCCCAGGGGCGGAGCTACTCCCGGGTACCACGTCGGGCCCAGCACATCACCGGCCGGCCCTGCTGAAGCCGTGGGAGCAGCCATCTACAAGCTCCGTTCCAACCCTAAACCCCATCCCTAATCCTATCCAATGTCATCCAAACCCATCTCAATAAAACTTCATTCCCTTATGCCACTGTCAGTTTGGTTCTTCTCTGCCTTTCCAGGCATCGCTGTGGTCGTCGTCCTGCACACAGATCTGGTTACTGGGGACTCTGCTTTTATGGGGTGTCTGGGACCCCCCTCTGCTGCACGCACCTCGTTGGGGTCTTCCTGCCCCTCGGTGTGCAGCAGCACCAAGGTCACTCCGGGCTGGTGTGGGTGTGACAGGCACCACGTCTAGATGCCCTTGGCCATGAGGGAATGGTGCTGCAGTTGTAGAAGAAGGGGCTGCAGGGAGGAGGCGTCTCTTGCAGCCAGCGCACAGTGAGGGGCCCGGTGCCGGACGCAGCCCTGCTGGAACCCGGCGTGTTGGTGCTGCCGAAGGCACCGGGCGGCACATCCACCCTCCTGGCCCCACCTGAACGCTACGGGGCCTGTGGCTCCAGCAGTGTCCCAGTCGAGCGTTTACGTCTTGCCGTGATGTTCTCCAGGCTCTGCCTGTGGGCTGTTGCCCGCTGATAGTTGTACCACTCATTGCAATAAACGACTCACAGAATCACAGAATCTCTCTGGTTGGCAAAGACCTCTACGATCACCGAGTCCCACCGACCACCCCCCAGCTGCCCACGTCCCTCAGGGCCACATCCCCACGCTTCTGGAGCACCTCCATGGACGCTGACTCCCCCAGCTCCCAGGGCAGCTGTGCCGGTGCCCGACCGCTCTTTCAGCACAGATGTTCTTCCTGACATCCAACGGGGACCTCCCCTGCTGCAACGTGAAGCCGTTCCCTCTGGTCCCATCGCTGTTAGCTGGGAGAAGAGGCCGACCCCCACCTGGCTACAGCCTCCTAAAGCCAACATCTTGTGTGGGGAAGCCTTGCACTGGCACAGACTGGATCTGATTAATTAACAGAACGCACACCGTGTCCTCAGCCAGTGCTCAGCAGCTCAGTTGTAGTAAACTGAGCGCATCCCGGCCATGTATGGATGTTACCTTTAGAACAACCCTGTGAAAGCATCATCTCCATAGGGATAGGGAAATATAAGCAGAGTGAATGAAGTTATTTGCCCAAATCCATAGAGGGAATTGTGGACACAGTTGTGGTCTCCTCTCTGTTAGACTGCACTGCTTCTGGAATTAGCACATCTCTGCCTGGCTGCTAAAACCAAATGGAGCTCCTGGACAAATGAGTGAGGAGCTTCCAGGACCTCAGCCTTGAATTAGAAAGATTCACATTTCTAAAGCTGTTGCATGACTTTACTGTTCATAAGAGTTTACCTCTCAGATTCTCAGAATCCCACCTCTGTGACCCAAACAACCATTTTTCTACTCTTATAAAGCTGCCTGGAAGCTCTTTTCCAGTTAGACTAACGTAGTTCATCTCTGCAGTGATTACTCAGAATTGTGACATTCTATGTGAGAGCATTCCTTTCTTCTGTGCAGCATCAGCTACCACTTCAGTCCAAGGCAGACTGGCACTTGCATCATCTTGCCTTGTGAGAGGAACAGGAAGACCCATCTCATAAATATGTGGATGAGAGGCTGGTGCAATTGCAGGAATTCCAGGGTTTTTGTGACATGAGGTGATTTAATTGGAACCTGGCCTGATGGCTGCAGATGGGTTCCATCTGTCTCAAAAGGAAAAGTGGATCCCCAGCCTAGGAGCTGGGCTTTAAACTAGGTATGAAGGGGGAAAGGGATGAAGCGAGGTTTGCTACATGAGCCTGAGGGAGCAATGATGGGTTTGGGGGGGAGGCCAGTGACTCAGCTGAGTCCTCTACACCAATGCACAAAGCATGGGCAACAAGCAGGAGGAGCTGGAAGCCATTGTGCATCAGGCAAACTGTGACATTGTTGCCATTGATGAGACAGTGTCGGACAATTCCCATGACTGTATTCCTGCAGTGAAGGGCACTAAACTCTTCAGAAGGGAGAGGCAAGGAAGAAGGGGCATAAGGGCTCTATAAGAGTGTGTTGCTGAGTTTGGGCCTGGGAATAATAAGGTTGAGTCCATGTGGATCAAGGGGAAAGCCAACCAAGCTGACAACCTTGTGGCGGTCTGTTATAGACCACCTAACCAGGATGAATCAATGGACGAGGCGCTCTATGAGCAGCTGGCAGAATTTGTTCCCATGGGGGACTTGGACTTCCCCGATCTATGCTGAAAATACAGAACGGTGCACAAGCAGCAGCCTGGGAGGTTTCTAGAGTGTGTGGAAGATGTGTGCCCCAGAACGGGGCTGCAGCTGCCAGCCTGGCCTCCTCCACGGTGTGCGTTGGAAACGTTGCGCCCCGCTGGAGTCGGGGCCAGAACCCAGCTCAGCATGAACCGGGCTGCGGGGAGGAAGGAATGGGTTGGGTGCTGGGGAAGGGAAGCCCGTGGATCCAGGCCCTAAAGCTGCCCACCTCGGGAAAGGCAGAGAAGAACCAAACTGACAGTGGCATAAGGGAATGAAGTTTTATTGAGATGGATTTAGATGATATTGGATAGGATTAGGGTTAGGGTTTGGGGTTGGAGATTGTATTGGAGCTTGAAGACGGCAGCTCCCACGGCATCATCAGGGCCGGCCGGTGATGTGCTGGGCCCGACGTGGTACCCGGGAGCGGCTCCGCCCCTGGGCTGGCCCTCGCCGCCTGGACCGGCTGGTGCGGCGTCTTCGGGGCTGGCTGTCGGTGTCCGCAGCCCGGCGATGGAGAGGCGAGCGGCTGCGAGTGCGGGCCCGCCCCGGATGTCTGAATGGGCTTCTATGGGCCGCTGGGGAAGCCCTGGAGGACCCCGGTGCTGCCGGTGTTCTGGAGCTGCGGGTGCAGCTCTGAGCACCTGGGGTTGCCGTCTGCCCGCTCCCACGGTGTCTCTGGGGCCGGCTCGCAGATTCTGGGGCCCGGCGCCGCAACGGAGAGCGGCTTCTTGTCCGGGCCCGCTGTCCCTGCCTGCACCTGAGGTTGGTAGAGTCTGTGCTGCTCTCGGCCATCAGAGCAGCACTGTGGGTTCTCCCACGGCGTCCCCGGGACTCATTCAAGATGTTTTGATCCCGGCGCAGACGTGCAGGGATTCTCCTGCGGTCCGTCCTGCTCTGGATGGACAGGCCGCTGCTCTCAGGCACACAGGAACGGTGATCTGGCCCTGATGGTGCCTGGCTGGAGGTGCCGGAGCTGCTGCTCTCTGGTGACACAGAGCTCTCCGATGGCTGCAGTCCCTGCTGGCTGGTGGTGCTGAGGCCAGCAAGACCTGAGCTGGTGCTGGAGGCTGTAAGGGGAGGCAGGAAGGTGAGCAGGATGGAATTCCAGCCACGGGGTGGAACTGGCTCCCGTTTGTCCCGGGCTGGAGGGATTTGAGCAAGGCCGCTCTGAGCAGCCGCTGCCAGGCCTCGCCTGGCCCAGCCCAGCAGCACGCGGCTGTTTGCCTCTTACCGGTGCCCTCTCCAGCACAGGCGTTGCACTCCCATCTGGTTGTGCTGTCGCTCAGGTGGGAACAGAGGCGGTGTGTGCCTCGTGCAGCACAGGAGCTGCAGAGGAGCAGCTCCCAAGGCCTGTGGAAAGCAACGGGTTGTGGCCGTGAGCACAACGTGCCCTGAGCCAGGGAGTGCCCGGCACAGCTCTGGTGCTCAGTCTGTGCTCCCCCAGCCTGTGGTGAGGCTGCGATGCCACGCAGAGCCCCAGAGGGCAGCTGAGCTCACTCACCCCTCTCCTGACCGCAGTCTGCCCTGGGGGTAATGGCAGTCGCTGGCCACGCAGCGTCGGTACCAAACTGCCAGTCCTGCATAGGCGACGTTTTCCCACCATATTGGAATTCTATCAGAGAAGGGAGGGAATGTGATGAGCACTCACTGGCCCAGGACTCAAACTAACCCATGAAATCCATCCATCCCCCTCCACCTTATCCCTGGTTCCTGCTTCTCACTGACACATAGGCCCACGGTAATGGCTGCCAAGCGCCAGGCCTGCCAGGACAGTCCTTGGGCAGGCACAGCTCTTGTGCCCTCCCATCTCAAGAGCTGGCTGAAAGACACCAACCTGAATGGGATTCGGATCCCCAGAGTCATCATGCCTCGCAGAAACCTGTGTGTGTCTCTGCAGTTGGGGCAGTGGAAGCGCTGAAGCCCACAGCCGAGGGCCATTCTCTGCAGCAGAAACACAAGCAGTGTGGGTGTGAGCCAGGCCTGGTGCTGCTGAGCGCCTGCGGTGCCGCAGGTTGAGGGGAGGGCTCCTACCTGGATGCAGGCCCGGTGGAACCAGGCGTGTTGGCAGGCTGGGCACATCATGGTGCCGAACGACCTGCTGTCACCTACAGTCTCCATGCAGATGATGCAGGTCGTGTCCGGCTCCGGTGCTGCCTGCACTGCCTGCTGCGGTCGGTGCTCCCAGCAGAAGGCCCTGGGGGAAGATGGAAGGGATGGGCGAGGTGAGAAGGGCTGCGAGGAGGGCAGAGGACCGGGAAGGAGCCCCAGGCCTTGGCTCTGGCTCTGTCAGGCTGCTCTGCTGGGAGGTTCACAGCGCGTTCCTCGCTGCTTTGGCTGGTGCTGACAGCAGGGTTGGAGGCCACAGGCCGCACCTGGCAGCTCTTACCTGTACAACCCAAAGTACTGGGTGACGCATTGGCCTTCATAGGCGCAGGGCAGATGGAAGCTGCGCTCACATCCCGGCTCTGCGCAGGTGATGCTGGCCCCCGAACTGCCACAGACAAAGCAGAGCTGGAAAGAGTAGAGCAGCCCCCATCAGCTGCAGGCTCAGGGCCTACGCAGCGGGCCCCGCACCTCTGGGCAGGGCGCAAGATGCGGGCAGGGCTGGGTGGCACTCTGCAGAGCTGCCTGGTGAACAGGGCTGGTCTGCAAGAGCAGGAATGTCTCCTGGAGCTGGGAGGAGGGGCTGGGATTGCTTTCTTGGGACCAGGCTAAGCTCTCCTGGCACCAAGCTCCCTGTTCCGGTCCAGTGCTCACCTTCTGCTCCGCCTCCTCCACTGTGCGCGTCAGGTCTTCAAAACAAAAACGTCCCTCGTTGATACCAGGCACGTTATCACAAAGACCGTTGGCAAATCGCTGTACAGGAGGAAAGAGCACGGTCTAGTTAGGGCAGAAAGGAGGGAATCACTGGTGGGAGGGAGGTGGCAGGAGCCACCAGGGAACTCACCGCACAAAACTCATGGTAAGACAATCTATGAATGCTCCGTTTGTACCCAAGGATACCCGAGTCCTCATCCTCTAGGCCACAGAGCACGCATGCTGGAGAGGAGAGAGTAACAGCAGTGAGCGCCTTGCGGGGCCAGGTGCCCCCTGGGCTGTCCCAGGGGCTGCTCTGTGCCGGCTGTGCCAGCTGAGGGGCAGGACCACAGGCCGTGCATGCAGGGATACTTGGCTCTCACCTGGCTCTTCCGAGCCGGCAGCCTCCTGTGTCTCCGCACACGCCGTGCGCGTCGACCGAAACCAAGTGCAGAGTTTCTGTCCCATCGCTGACGGGCCTCGTCCTCTGCGTGCAAACCTATGGGAGAAGAGGGACGAGGCTGAGTTGGCGGCTCAGGCCCCCGAGCGCTGGGGAACCGGCCTCCCTCCCTCGGCAGCCTCAGGCAGCCCCTTCCTCCCTGCTCACCTCACCAAGTCGCACTGAGCTCGGACTGAGCCCCGCAGCCTCAGCCCTGTTCCGCAGCCCGCGCGTCACAATGGCCGTTCCATTTGATGTCATTCTTGGGTGCCCTCAGCCCTGTGAGGTGTGATGGCGTCACAGAGGGTGGCAGGGAACGGCCATTGTGACACGTGTGCTGTGCAGTAGACCTGAGGCTGCGGGGCTCAGTCCCAGCTCAGTGCGACTTGGTGAGGTGAGCAGGGAGGAAGGGGCTGCCTGAGGCTGCCCAGGGAGGGAGGTCGGTTCCCCAGCGCTCGGGGGCCTGAGCCGCCAACTCAACCTCGTCCCTCTTCTCCCATAGGTTTGCACGCAGAGTACGAGGACCATCAGCGATGGGACAGACACTCTGCTCTTGGTTTCGCTCCATACAGGAGGCTGCTCGCTTGGAAGAGCCAGGTGAGAGCAAAGTATCCCTGCATGCGCGGCCTGCGGCCCTGCCCCTCAGCTGGCACAGCCGGCACAGAGCAGCCCCTGGGACAGCCCAGGGGGCACCTGGCCCCGCAAGGCGCTCACGGCTGTTACTCTCTCCTCTCCAGCATGCGTGCTCTGTGGCCTAGAGGATGAGGACTCGGCCATCCTTGGGAACAAACAGAGCTTTCGCAGATTCTCTTACCACGAGTTTTGTGCGGTGAGTTCCCTGGTGGCTCCTGCCACCTTCCTCCCACCAGTGATTCCCTCCTTTCTGCCCTAACTAGACCGTGCTCTTTCCTCCTGTACAGCGATTTGCCAGCGGTCTTTGTGCAAACGTGCAAGATAACAACGAGGCACGTTTTCGTTTTGAAGACCTGACGCGCACAGTGAGGGAGGCGGAGCAGAAGGTGAGCACTGGACCGGAACAGGGAGCTTGGTGCCAGCAGAGCTTAGCCTGGTCCCAAGAAAGCAATCCCAGCCCCTCCTCCCAGCTCCAGGAGACATTCCTGCTCTTGCAGACCAGCCCTGTTCACCGGGCAGCTCTGCAGAGTGCCACCCAGCCCTGCCCGCATCCTGCGCCCTGCCCAGAGGTGCGGGGCCCGCTGCGTCGGCCCTGAGCCTGCAGCTGATGGGGGCTGCTCTGCTCTTTCCAGCTCTGCTTCGTCTGCGGCAGTTCGGGGGCCACCATCACCTGCGCATACCCGGACTGTGAGCGGAGCTTCCACCTCCCCTGTGCCTATGAAGGCCAGTGTGTCACCAAGTACTTTGGGGAGTTCAGGTAAGAGCTGCCAGGTGCGGCCTGTGGCCTCCAACCCTGCTGTCAGCACCAGCCAAAGCAGCGAGGAACGCGCTGTGAACCTCCCAGCAGAGCAGCCTGACAGAGCCAGAGCCAAGGCCTGGGGCTCCTTCCCGGTCCTCTGCCCTCCTCGCAGCCCTTCTCACCTCGCCCATCCCTTCCATCTTCCCCCAGGGCCTTCTGCTGGGAGCACCGCCCGCAGCAGGCAGTGCAGGCGGCACCGGAGCCGGACACCACCTGCATCATCTGCCTGGAGCCCGTAGATGAGAGCAGGTCGTACGGCACCATGGTGTGCCCAGCCTGCCAGCACGCCTGGTTGCACCGGGCCTGCGTCCAGGTAGGAGCCCTCCCCTCGACCTGCGGCACCGCAGGCGCTCAGCAGCACCAGGCCCGGCTCACACCCACACTGCTTGTGTTTCTGCTGCAGAGAATGGCCCTGAGCTCTGGGATTCGCCTCTTCCACTGCCCCAACTGCAGAGACACGCAGACGTTCCTGCAGGAAATGCTGACTCTGGGGATCCGAATCCCAGACAGGTTGGTGTCTGGCCCTTGGCAGCCATTACCGTGGGCCTATGTGTCAGTGAGAAGCTGGAACCAGGGAGAAGGTGGCTGGGGATGGATGGATTTCATGGGTTAGTTTGAGTCCTGGGCCAGTGAATGCTCATCACATTCCCTCCCTTCTCTAGGAGAATGCAAATACGGTGGGAAAACACCGCCTATTCCGGACTGGCAGTATGGCACCGACGCTGCATGGCCAGCGAGTGCCTTTACCCCCAGGGCAGACTGCGGTCAGGAGAGGGGTGAGTGAGCTCAGCTGCCCCCTGGGGCTCTGCGTGGCATCGCAGCCTCACCACAGGCTGGGGGAGCACAGACTGAGCACCAGAGCTGTGCCGGGCACTCCCTGGCTCAGGGCACTTTGTGCTCACGGCCACAACCCGTTGCTTTCCACAGGCCTTGGGAGCTGCTCCTCTGCAGCTCCTGTGCTGCACGAGGCACACACCGCCTCTGTTCCCACCTGAGCGACAGCACAACCAGATGGGAGTGCAACGCCTGTGCTGGAGAGGGCACCGGTAAGAGGCAAACAGCCGCGTGCTGCTGGGCTGGGCCAGGCGAGGCCTGGCAGCGGCTGCTCAGAGCGGCCTTGCTCAAATCCCTCCAGCCCGGGACAAACGGGAGCCAGTTCCACCCCGTGGCTGGAATTCCATCCTGCTCACCTTCCTGCCTCCCCTTACAGCCTCCAGCACCAGCTCAGGTCTTGCTGGCCTCAGCACCACCAGCCAGCAGGGACTGCAGCCATCGGAGAGCTCTGTGCCACCAGAGAGCTCCAGCAGCTCCATCCAGGCACCATCGGGGCCAGATCATGGTTCCTGTGTGCCTGAGAGCAGCATCCAGAGCAGCACGTCCATCCAGTGCAGCACGGACCGCAGGAGAATCCCTGCACGTCCATGCCGGGATGAAAACATCTTGAATGAGTCCCGGGGACGACGTGGGAGAACCCACAGTGCTGCTCTGATGGCCGAGAGCAGCACAGACTCTATGAGCCAGGGGACATCTCGGTCCTCGAGGCGCTGCCCTGCACTTGTTTACAACCTCAGGTGCAGGCAGGGACAGCGGGCCCGGACAAGAAGCCGCTCTCCGTTGCGGCGCCGGGCCCCAGCATCTCCGAGCCGGCCCCAGAGACACCGAGGGAGCCGGCCGACAGCAACCCCAGGTGCTCAGAGCTGCACCCGCAGCTCCAGAACACCGGCAGCACCGGGGTCCTCCAGGGCTTCCCCAACGGCCCACAGAAGCCCATTCAGACATCCGGGGCGGGCCCGCACTCGCAGCCGCTCGCCTCTCCATCGCCGGGCTGCGGACACCGACAGCCAGCCCCGAAGACGCCGCACCAGCCGGTCCAGGCGGCGAGGGCCAGCCCAGGGGCGGAGCTACTCCCGGGTACCACGTCGGGCCCAGCACATCACCGGCCGGCCCTGCTGAAGCCGTGGGAGCAGCCATCTACAAGCTCCGTTCCAACCCTAAACCCCATCCCTAATCCTATCCAATGTCATCCAAACCCATCTCAATAAAACTTCATTCCCTTATGCCACTGTCAGTTTGGTTCTTCTCTGCCTTTCCAGGCATCGCTGTGGTCGTCGTCCTGCACACAGATCTGGTTACTGGGGACTCTGCTTTTATGGGGTGTCTGGGACCCCCCTCTGCTGCACGCACCTCGTTGGGGTCTTCCTGCCCCTCGGTGTGCAGCAGCACCAAGGTCACTCCGGGCTGGTGTGGGTGTGACAGGCACCACGTCTAGATGCCCTTGGCCATGAGGGAATGGTGCTGCAGTTGTAGAAGAAGGGGCTGCAGGGAGGAGGCGTCTCTTGCAGCCAGCGCACAGTGAGGGGCCCGGTGCCGGACGCAGCCCTGCTGGAACCCGGCGTGTTGGTGCTGCCGAAGGCACCGGGCGGCACATCCACCCTCCTGGCCCCACCTGAACGCTACGGGGCCTGTGGCTCCAGCAGTGTCCCAGTCGAGCGTTTACGTCTTGCCGTGATGTTCTCCAGGCTCTGCCTGTGGGCTGTTGCCCGCTGATAGTTGTACCACTCATTGCAATAAACGACTCACAGAATCACAGAATCTCTCTGGTTGGCAAAGACCTCTACGATCACCGAGTCCCACCGACCACCCCCCAGCTGCCCACGTCCCTCAGGGCCACATCCCCACGCTTCTGGAGCACCTCCATGGACGCTGACTCCCCCAGCTCCCAGGGCAGCTGTGCCGGTGCCCGACCGCTCTTTCAGCACAGATGTTCTTCCTGACATCCAACGGGGACCTCCCCTGCTGCAACGTGAAGCCGTTCCCTCTGGTCCCATCGCTGTTAGCTGGGAGAAGAGGCCGACCCCCACCTGGCTACAGCCTCCTAAAGCCAACATCTTGTGTGGGGAAGCCTTGCACTGGCACAGACTGGATCTGATTAATTAACAGAACGCACACCGTGTCCTCAGCCAGTGCTCAGCAGCTCAGTTGTAGTAAACTGAGCGCATCCCGGCCATGTATGGATGTTACCTTTAGAACAACCCTGTGAAAGCATCATCTCCATAGGGATAGGGAAATATAAGCAGAGTGAATGAAGTTATTTGCCCAAATCCATAGAGGGAATTGTGGACACAGTTGTGGTCTCCTCTCTGTTAGACTGCACTGCTTCTGGAATTAGCACATCTCTGCCTGGCTGCTAAAACCAAATGGAGCTCCTGGACAAATGAGTGAGGAGCTTCCAGGACCTCAGCCTTGAATTAGAAAGATTCACATTTCTAAAGCTGTTGCATGACTTTACTGTTCATAAGAGTTTACCTCTCAGATTCTCAGAATCCCACCTCTGTGACCCAAACAACCATTTTTCTACTCTTATAAAGCTGCCTGGAAGCTCTTTTCCAGTTAGACTAACGTAGTTCATCTCTGCAGTGATTACTCAGAATTGTGACATTCTATGTGAGAGCATTCCTTTCTTCTGTGCAGCATCAGCTACCACTTCAGTCCAAGGCAGACTGGCACTTGCATCATCTTGCCTTGTGAGAGGAACAGGAAGACCCATCTCATAAATATGTGGATGAGAGGCTGGTGCAATTGCAGGAATTCCAGGGTTTTTGTGACATGAGGTGATTTAATTGGAACCTGGCCTGATGGCTGCAGATGGGTTCCATCTGTCTCAAAAGGAAAAGTGGATCCCCAGCCTAGGAGCTGGGCTTTAAACTAGGTATGAAGGGGGAAAGGGATGAAGCGAGGTTTGCTACATGAGCCTGAGGGAGCAATGATGGGTTTGGGGGGGAGGCCAGTGACTCAGCTGAGTCCTCTACACCAATGCACAAAGCATGGGCAACAAGCAGGAGGAGCTGGAAGCCATTGTGCATCAGGCAAACTGTGACATTGTTGCCATTGATGAGACAGTGTCGGACAATTCCCATGACTGTATTCCTGCAGTGAAGGGCACTAAACTCTTCAGAAGGGAGAGGCAAGGAAGAAGGGGCATAAGGGCTCTATAAGAGTGTGTTGCTGAGTTTGGGCCTGGGAATAATAAGGTTGAGTCCATGTGGATCAAGGGGAAAGCCAACCAAGCTGACAACCTTGTGGCGGTCTGTTATAGACCACCTAACCAGGATGAATCAATGGACGAGGCGCTCTATGAGCAGCTGGCAGAATTTGTTCCCATGGGGGACTTGGACTTCCCCGATCTATGCTGAAAATACAGAACGGTGCACAAGCAGCAGCCTGGGAGGTTTCTAGAGTGTGTGGAAGATGTGTGCCCCAGAACGGGGCTGCAGCTGCCAGCCTGGCCTCCTCCACGGTGTGCGTTGGAAACGTTGCGCCCCGCTGGAGTCGGGGCCAGAACCCAGCTCAGCATGAACCGGGCTGCGGGGAGGAAGGAATGGGTTGGGTGCTGGGGAAGGGAAGCCCGTGGATCCAGGCCCTAAAGCTGCCCACCTCGGGAAAGGCAGAGAAGAACCAAACTGACAGTGGCATAAGGGAATGAAGTTTTATTGAGATGGATTTAGATGATATTGGATAGGATTAGGGTTAGGGTTTGGGGTTGGAGATTGTATTGGAGCTTGAAGACGGCAGCTCCCACGGCATCATCAGGGCCGGCCGGTGATGTGCTGGGCCCGACGTGGTACCCGGGAGCGGCTCCGCCCCTGGGCTGGCCCTCGCCGCCTGGACCGGCTGGTGCGGCGTCTTCGGGGCTGGCTGTCGGTGTCCGCAGCCCGGCGATGGAGAGGCGAGCGGCTGCGAGTGCGGGCCCGCCCCGGATGTCTGAATGGGCTTCTATGGGCCGCTGGGGAAGCCCTGGAGGACCCCGGTGCTGCCGGTGTTCTGGAGCTGCGGGTGCAGCTCTGAGCACCTGGGGTTGCCGTCTGCCCGCTCCCACGGTGTCTCTGGGGCCGGCTCGCAGATTCTGGGGCCCGGCGCCGCAACGGAGAGCGGCTTCTTGTCCGGGCCCGCTGTCCCTGCCTGCACCTGAGGTTGGTAGAGTCTGTGCTGCTCTCGGCCATCAGAGCAGCACTGTGGGTTCTCCCACGGCGTCCCCGGGACTCATTCAAGATGTTTTGATCCCGGCGCAGACGTGCAGGGATTCTCCTGCGGTCCGTCCTGCTCTGGATGGACAGGCCGCTGCTCTCAGGCACACAGGAACGGTGATCTGGCCCTGATGGTGCCTGGCTGGAGGTGCCGGAGCTGCTGCTCTCTGGTGACACAGAGCTCTCCGATGGCTGCAGTCCCTGCTGGCTGGTGGTGCTGAGGCCAGCAAGACCTGAGCTGGTGCTGGAGGCTGTAAGGGGAGGCAGGAAGGTGAGCAGGATGGAATTCCAGCCACGGGGTGGAACTGGCTCCCGTTTGTCCCGGGCTGGAGGGATTTGAGCAAGGCCGCTCTGAGCAGCCGCTGCCAGGCCTCGCCTGGCCCAGCCCAGCAGCACGCGGCTGTTTGCCTCTTACCGGTGCCCTCTCCAGCACAGGCGTTGCACTCCCATCTCGTTGTGCTGTCGCTCAGGTGGGAACAGAGGCGGTGTGTGCCTCGTGCAGCACAGGAGCTGCAGAGGAGCAGCTCCCAAGGCCTGTGGAAAGCAACGGGTTGTGGCCGTGAGCACAACGTGCCCTGAGCCAGGGAGTGCCCGGCACAGCTCTGGTGCTCAGTCTGTGCTCCCCCAGCCTGTGGTGAGGCTGCGATGCCACGCAGAGCCCCAGAGGGCAGCTGAGCTCACTCACCCCTCTCCTGACCGCAGTCTGCCCTGGGGGTAATGGCAGTCGCTGGCCACGCAGCGTCGGTACCAAACTGCCAGTCCTGCATAGGCGACGTTTTCCCACCATATTGGAATTCTATCAGAGAAGGGAGGGAATGTGATGAGCACTCACTGGCCCAGGACTCAAACTAACCCATGAAATCCATCCATCCCCCTCCACCTTATCCCTGGTTCCTGCTTCTCACTGACACATAGGCCCACGGTAATGGCTGCCAAGCGCCAGGCCTGCCAGGGCAGTCCTTGGGCAGGCACAGCTCTTGTGCCCTCCCATCTCAAGAGCTGGCTGAAAGACACCAACCTGAATGGGATTCGGATCCCCAGAGTCATCATGCCTCGCAGAAACCTGTGTGTGTCTCTGCAGTTGGGGCAGTGGAAGCGCTGAAGCCCACAGCCGAGGGCCATTCTCTGCAGCAGAAACACAAGCAGTGTGGGTGTGAGCCAGGCCTGGTGCTGCTGAGCGCCTGCGGTGCCGCAGGTTGAGGGGAGGGCTCCTACCTGGATGCAGGCCCGGTGGAACCAGGCGTGTTGGCAGGCTGGGCACATCATGGTGCCGAACGACCTGCTGTCACCTACAGTCTCCATGCAGATGATGCAGGTCGTGTCCGGCTCCGGTGCTGCCTGCACTGCCTGCTGCGGTCGGTGCTCCCAGCAGAAGGCCCTGGGGGAAGATGGAAGGGATGGGCGAGGTGAGAAGGGCTGCGAGGAGGGCAGAGGACCGGGAAGGAGCCCCAGGCCTTGGCTCTGGCTCTGTCAGGCTGCTCTGCTGGGAGGTTCACAGCGCGTTCCTCGCTGCTTTGGCTGGTGCTGACAGCAGGGTTGGAGGCCACAGGCCGCACCTGGCAGCTCTTACCTGTACAACCCAAAGTACTGGGTGACGCATTGGCCTTCATAGGCGCAGGGCAGATGGAAGCTGCGCTCACATCCCGGCTCTGCGCAGGTGATGCTGGCCCCCGAACTGCCACAGACAAAGCAGAGCTGGAAAGAGTAGAGCAGCCCCCATCAGCTGCAGGCTCAGGGCCTACGCAGCGGGCCCCGCACCTCTGGGCAGGGCGCAAGATGCGGGCAGGGCTGGGTAGCACTCTGCAGAGCTGCCTGGTGAACAGGGCTGGTCTGCAAGAGCAGGAATGTCTCCTGGAGCTGGGAGGAGGGGCTGGGATTGCTTTCTTGGGACCAGGCTAAGCTCTCCTGGCACCAAGCTCCCTGTTCCGGTCCAGTGCTCACCTTCTGCTCCGCCTCCTCCACTGTGCGCGTCAGGTCTTCAAAACAAAAACGTCCCTCGTTGATACCAGGCACGTTATCACAAAGACCGTTGGCAAATCGCTGTACAGGAGGAAAGAGCACGGTCTAGTTAGGGCAGAAAGGAGGGAATCACTGGTGGGAGGGAGGTGGCAGGAGCCACCAGGGAACTCACCGCACAAAACTCATGGTAAGACAATCTATGAATGCTCCGTTTGTACCCAAGGATACCCGAGTCCTCATCCTCTAGGCCACAGAGCACGCATGCTGGAGAGGAGAGAGTAACAGCAGTGAGCGCCTTGCGGGGCCAGGTGCCCCCTGGGCTGTCCCAGGGGCTGCTCTGTGCCGGCTGTGCCAGCTGAGGGGCAGGACCACAGGCCGTGCATGCAGGGATACTTGGCTCTCACCTGGCTCTTCCGAGCCGGCAGCCTCCTGTGTCTCCGCACACGCCGTGCGCGTCGACCGAAACCAAGTGCAGAGTTTCTGTCCCATCGCTGACGGGCCTCGTCCTCTGCGTGCAAACCTATGGGAGAAGAGGGACGAGGCTGAGTTGGCGGCTCAGGCCCCCGAGCGCTGGGGAACCGGCCTCCCTCCCTCGGCAGCCTCAGGCAGCCCCTTCCTCCCTGCTCACCTCACCAAGTCGCACTGAGCTCGGACTGAGCCCCGCAGCCTCAGCCCTGTTCCGCAGCCCGCGCGTCACAATGGCCGTTCCATTTGATGTCATTCTTGGGTGCCCTCAGCCCTGTGAGGTGTGATGGCGTCACAGAGGGTGGCAGGGAACGGCCATTGTGACACGTGTGCTGTGCAGTAGACCTGAGGCTGCGGGGCTCAGTCCCAGCTCAGTGCGACTTGGTGAGGTGAGCAGGGAGGAAGGGGCTGCCTGAGGCTGCCCAGGGAGGGAGGTCGGTTCCCCAGCGCTCGGGGGCCTGAGCCGCCAACTCAACCTCGTCCCTCTTCTCCCATAGGTTTGCACGCAGAGTACGAGGACCATCAGCGATGGGACAGACACTCTGCTCTTGGTTTCGCTCCATACAGGAGGCTGCTCGCTTGGAAGAGCCAGGTGAGAGCAAAGTATCCCTGCATGCGCGGCCTGCGGCCCTGCCCCTCAGCTGGCACAGCCGGCACAGAGCAGCCCCTGGGACAGCCCAGGGGGCACCTGGCCCCGCAAGGCGCTCACGGCTGTTACTCTCTCCTCTCCAGCATGCGTGCTCTGTGGCCTAGAGGATGAGGACTCGGCCATCCTTGGGAACAAACAGAGCTTTCGCAGATTCTCTTACCACGAGTTTTGTGCGGTGAGTTCCCTGGTGGCTCCTGCCACCTTCCTCCCACCAGTGATTCCCTCCTTTCTGCCCTAACTAGACCGTGCTCTTTCCTCCTGTACAGCGATTTGCCAGCGGTCTTTGTGCAAACGTGCAAGATAACAACGAGGCACGTTTTCGTTTTGAAGACCTGACGCGCACAGTGAGGGAGGCGGAGCAGAAGGTGAGCACTGGACCGGAACAGGGAGCTTGGTGCCAGCAGAGCTTAGCCTGGTCCCAAGAAAGCAATCCCAGCCCCTCCTCCCAGCTCCAGGAGACATTCCTGCTCTTGCAGACCAGCCCTGTTCACCGGGCAGCTCTGCAGAGTGCCACCCAGCCCTGCCCGCATCCTGCGCCCTGCCCAGAGGTGCGGGGCCCGCTGCGTCGGCCCTGAGCCTGCAGCTGATGGGGGCTGCTCTGCTCTTTCCAGCTCTGCTTCGTCTGCGGCAGTTCGGGGGCCACCATCACCTGCGCATACCCGGACTGTGAGCGGAGCTTCCACCTCCCCTGTGCCTATGAAGGCCAGTGTGTCACCAAGTACTTTGGGGAGTTCAGGTAAGAGCTGCCAGGTGCGGCCTGTGGCCTCCAACCCTGCTGTCAGCACCAGCCAAAGCAGCGAGGAACGCGCTGTGAACCTCCCAGCAGAGCAGCCTGACAGAGCCAGAGCCAAGGCCTGGGGCTCCTTCCCGGTCCTCTGCCCTCCTCGCAGCCCTTCTCACCTCGCCCATCCCTTCCATCTTCCCCCAGGGCCTTCTGCTGGGAGCACCGCCCGCAGCAGGCAGTGCAGGCGGCACCGGAGCCGGACACCACCTGCATCATCTGCCTGGAGCCCGTAGATGAGAGCAGGTCGTACGGCACCATGGTGTGCCCAGCCTGCCAGCACGCCTGGTTGCACCGGGCCTGCGTCCAGGTAGGAGCCCTCCCCTCGACCTGCGGCACCGCAGGCGCTCAGCAGCACCAGGCCCGGCTCACACCCACACTGCTTGTGTTTCTGCTGCAGAGAATGGCCCTGAGCTCTGGGATTCGCCTCTTCCACTGCCCCAACTGCAGAGACACGCAGACGTTCCTGCAGGAAATGCTGACTCTGGGGATCCGAATCCCAGACAGGTTGGTGTCTGGCCCTTGGCAGCCATTACCGTGGGCCTATGTGTCAGTGAGAAGCTGGAACCAGGGAGAAGGTGGCTGGGGATGGATGGATTTCATGGGTTAGTTTGAGTCCTGGGCCAGTGAATGCTCATCACATTCCCTCCCTTCTCTAGGAGAATGCAAATACGGTGGGAAAACACCGCCTATTCCGGACTGGCAGTATGGCACCGACGCTGCATGGCCAGCGAGTGCCTTTACCCCCAGGGCAGACTGCGGTCAGGAGAGGGGTGAGTGAGCTCAGCTGCCCCCTGGGGCTCTGCGTGGCATCGCAGCCTCACCACAGGCTGGGGGAGCACAGACTGAGCACCAGAGCTGTGCCGGGCACTCCCTGGCTCAGGGCACTTTGTGCTCACGGCCACAACCCGTTGCTTTCCACAGGCCTTGGGAGCTGCTCCTCTGCAGCTCCTGTGCTGCACGAGGCACACACCGCCTCTGTTCCCACCTGAGCGACAGCACAACCAGATGGGAGTGCAACGCCTGTGCTGGAGAGGGCACCGGTAAGAGGCAAACAGCCGCGTGCTGCTGGGCTGGGCCAGGCGAGGCCTGGCAGCGGCTGCTCAGAGCGGCCTTGCTCAAATCCCTCCAGCCCGGGACAAACGGGAGCCAGTTCCACCCCGTGGCTGGAATTCCATCCTGCTCACCTTCCTGCCTCCCCTTACAGCCTCCAGCACCAGCTCAGGTCTTGCTGGCCTCAGCACCACCAGCCAGCAGGGACTGCAGCCATCGGAGAGCTCTGTGCCACCAGAGAGCTCCAGCAGCTCCATCCAGGCACCATCGGGGCCAGATCATGGTTCCTGTGTGCCTGAGAGCAGCATCCAGAGCAGCACGTCCATCCAGTGCAGCACGGACCGCAGGAGAATCCCTGCACGTCCATGCCGGGATGAAAACATCTTGAATGAGTCCCGGGGACGCCGTGGGAGAACCCACAGTGCTGCTCTGATGGCCGAGAGCAGCACAGACTCTATGAGCCAGGGGACATCTCGGTCCTCGAGGCGCTGCCCTGCACTTGTTTACAACCTCAGGTGCAGGCAGGGACAGCGGGCCCGGACAAGAAGCCGCTCTCCGTTGCGGCGCCGGGCCCCAGCATCTCCGAGCCGGCCCCAGAGACACCGAGGGAGCCGGCCGACAGCAACCCCAGGTGCTCAGAGCTGCACCCGCAGCTCCAGAACACCGGCAGCACCGGGGTCCTCCAGGGCTTCCCCAACGGCCCACAGAAGCCCATTCAGACATCCGGGGCGGGCCCGCACTCGCAGCCGCTCGCCTCTCCATCGCCGGGCTGCGGACACCGACAGCCAGCCCCGAAGACGCCGCACCAGCCGGTCCAGGCGGCGAGGGCCAGCCCAGGGGCGGAGCTACTCCCGGGTACCACGTCGGGCCCAGCACATCACCGGCCGGCCCTGCTGAAGCCGTGGGAGCAGCCATCTACAAGCTCCGTTCCAACCCTAAACCCCATCCCTAATCCTATCCAATGTCATCCAAACCCATCTCAATAAAACTTCATTCCCTTATGCCACTGTCAGTTTGGTTCTTCTCTGCCTTTCCAGGCATCGCTGTGGTCGTCGTCCTGCACACAGATCTGGTTACTGGGGACTCTGCTTTTATGGGGTGTCTGGGACCCCCCTCTGCTGCACGCACCTCGTTGGGGTCTTCCTGCCCCTCGGTGTGCAGCAGCACCAAGGTCACTCCGGGCTGGTGTGGGTGTGACAGGCACCACGTCTAGATGCCCTTGGCCATGAGGGAATGGTGCTGCAGTTGTAGAAGAAGGGGCTGCAGGGAGGAGGCGTCTCTTGCAGCCAGCGCACAGTGAGGGGCCCGGTGCCGGACGCAGCCCTGCTGGAACCCGGCGTGTTGGTGCTGCCGAAGGCACCGGGCGGCACATCCACCCTCCTGGCCCCACCTGAACGCTACGGGGCCTGTGGCTCCAGCAGTGTCCCAGTCGAGCGTTTACGTCTTGCCGTGATGTTCTCCAGGCTCTGCCTGTGGGCTGTTGCCCGCTGATAGTTGTACCACTCATTGCAATAAACGACTCACAGAATCACAGAATCTCTCTGGTTGGCAAAGACCTCTACGATCACCGAGTCCCACCGACCACCCCCCAGCTGCCCACGTCCCTCAGGGCCACATCCCCACGCTTCTGGAGCACCTCCATGGACGCTGACTCCCCCAGCTCCCAGGGCAGCTGTGCCGGTGCCCGACCGCTCTTTCAGCACAGATGTTCTTCCTGACATCCAACGGGGACCTCCCCTGCTGCAACGTGAAGCCGTTCCCTCTGGTCCCATCGCTGTTAGCTGGGAGAAGAGGCCGACCCCCACCTGGCTACAGCCTCCTAAAGCCAACATCTTGTGTGGGGAAGCCTTGCACTGGCACAGACTGGATCTGATTAATTAACAGAACGCACACCGTGTCCTCAGCCAGTGCTCAGCAGCTCAGTTGTAGTAAACTGAGCGCATCCCGGCCATGTATGGATGTTACCTTTAGAACAACCCTGTGAAAGCATCATCTCCATAGGGATAGGGAAATATAAGCAGAGTGAATGAAGTTATTTGCCCAAATCCATAGAGGGAATTGTGGACACAGTTGTGGTCTCCTCTCTGTTAGACTGCACTGCTTCTGGAATTAGCACATCTCTGCCTGGCTGCTAAAACCAAATGGAGCTCCTGGACAAATGAGTGAGGAGCTTCCAGGACCTCAGCCTTGAATTAGAAAGATTCACATTTCTAAAGCTGTTGCATGACTTTACTGTTCATAAGAGTTTACCTCTCAGATTCTCAGAATCCCACCTCTGTGACCCAAACAACCATTTTTCTACTCTTATAAAGCTGCCTGGAAGCTCTTTTCCAGTTAGACTAACGTAGTTCATCTCTGCAGTGATTACTCAGAATTGTGACATTCTATGTGAGAGCATTCCTTTCTTCTGTGCAGCATCAGCTACCACTTCAGTCCAAGGCAGACTGGCACTTGCATCATCTTGCCTTGTGAGAGGAACAGGAAGACCCATCTCATAAATATGTGGATGAGAGGCTGGTGCAATTGCAGGAATTCCAGGGTTTTTGTGACACGAGGTGATTTAATTGGAACCTGGCCTGATGGCTGCAGATGGGTTCCATCTGTCTCAAAAGGAAAAGTGGATCCCCAGCCTAGGAGCTGGGCTTTAAACTAGGTATGAAGGGGGAAAGGGATGAAGCGAGGTTTGCTACATGAGCCTGAGGGAGCAATGATGGGTTTGGGGGGGAGGCCAGTGACTCAGCTGAGTCCTCTACACCAATGCACAAAGCATGGGCAACAAGCAGGAGGAGCTGGAAGCCATTGTGCATCAGGCAAACTGTGACATTGTTGCCATTGATGAGACAGTGTCGGACAATTCCCATGACTGTATTCCTGCAGTGAAGGGCACTAAACTCTTCAGAAGGGAGAGGCAAGGAAGAAGGGGCATAAGGGCTCTATAAGAGTGTGTTGCTGAGTTTGGGCCTGGGAATAATAAGGTTGAGTCCATGTGGATCAAGGGGAAAGCCAACCAAGCTGACAACCTTGTGGCGGTCTGTTATAGACCACCTAACCAGGATGAATCAATGGACGAGGCGCTCTATGAGCAGCTGGCAGAATTTGTTCCCATGGGGGACTTGGACTTCCCCGATCTATGCTGAAAATACAGAACGGTGCACAAGCAGCAGCCTGGGAGGTTTCTAGAGTGTGAGGAAGATGTGTGCCCCAGAACGGGGCTGCAGCTGCCAGCCTGGCCTCCTCCACGGTGTGCGTTGGAAACGTTGCGCCCCGCTGGAGTCGGGGCCAGAACCCAGCTCAGCATGAACCGGGCTGCGGGGAGGAAGTGACTTGCGGAATCAAACTCTATAATCCAGAGACTGGTTATAAAGCAGGTATGTTTATTCCAGCGTTGCGCAGCGCCGGGTGCAAGGGGGATAGCTCCTCCAAACTTGCACACCGTAAGGAGAAAAGTGTGTTACAGATATAGGTCAAGTTAATACATAATCAATAGTCCCCTCCCCAGTTTGATTACATATTCATTACATTCCCTATGGCCCCATTCCCTTGCAACCCCATTCCCCCATTCCCCCTGACCCCATTCCCTGCGACCCTTGTTGTTGTTGTGGGATGACATTCTTCTTCTGTTTTCTTCTTGGTGTTATCTGCTGTTATAGTTCTCCCATGTCAGCCTCGTCTTGCCCGGGGTATCTAATCCTTCTTCTTGTCAGAGGTCTCCGGACAATTCCTTCTTATCTTTATTTCCCTCTTCTCCGGTTTTCTTTTGACTAAGTGTCTGTAATTCCTCCTTTCTCTGTCCTCCCTTAACATAAACTACCTATCTGTAACTACCCTTTGCCTTGGTGAGGCCACTATTCCCTTTCTGTAGCAAAATGTTCCCCTTTCAGCTACTATGGAGTCCTTTTTCACTATTCAGAAGGAATGGGTTGAGTGCTGGGGAAGGGAAGCCCGTGGATCCAGGCCCTAAAGCTGCCCACCTCGGGAAAGGCAGAGAAGAACCAAACTGACAGTGGCATAAGGGAATGAAGTTTTATTGAGATGGGTTTGGATGACATTGGATAGGATTAGGGTTAGGGTTTGGGGTTGGAGATGGGATTGGAGCTTGAAGACGGCAGCTCCGACGGCATCATCAGGGCCGGCCGGTGATGTGCTGGGCCCGACGTGGTACCCGGGAGCGGCTCCGCCCCTGGGCTGGCCCTCGCCGCCTGGACCGGCTGGTGCGGCGTCTTCGGGGCTGGCTGTCGGTGTCCGCAGCCCGGCGATGGAGAGGCGAGCGGCTGCGAGTGCGGGCCCGCCCCGGATGTCTGGATGGGCTTCTATGGGCCGTTGGGGAAGCCCTGGAGGACCCCGGTGCTGCCGGTGTTCTGGAGCTGCGGGTGCAGCTCTGAGCACCTGGGGTTGCCGTCTGCCCGCTCCCACGGTGTCTCTGGGGCCGGCTCGCAGATTCTGGGGCCCGGCGCCGCAACGGAGAGCGGCTTCTTGTCCGGGCCCGCTGTCCCTGCCTGCACCTGAGGTTGGTAGAGTCTGTGCTGCTCTCGGCCATCACAGCAGCACTGTGGGTTCTCCCACGGCGTCCCCGGGACTCATTCAAGATGTTTTCATCCCGGCGCAGACGTGCAGGGATTCTCCTGCGGTCCGTCCTGCTCTGGATGGACAGGCCGCTGCTCTCAGGCACACAGGAACGGTGATCTGGCCCTGATGGTGCCTGGCTGGAGGTGCCGGAGCTGCTGCTCTCTGGTGACACAGAGCTCTCCGATGGCTGCAGTCCCTGCTGGCTGGTGGTGCTGAGGCCAGCAAGACCTGAGCTGGTGCTGGAGGCTGTAAGGGGAGGCAGGAAGGTGAGCAGGATGGAATTCCAGCCACGGGGTGGAACTGGCTCCCGTTTTTCCCGGGCCGGAGGGATTTGAGCAAGGCCGCTCTGAGCAGCCGCTGCCAGGCCTCGCCTGGCCCAGCCCAGCAGCACGCGGCTGTTTGCCTCTTACCGGTGCCCTCTCCAGCACAGGCGTTGCACTCCCATCTCGTTGTGCTGTCGCTCAGGTGGGAACAGAGGCGGTGTGTGCCTCGTGCAGCACAGGAGCTGCAGAGGAGCAGCTCCCAAGGCCTGTGGAAAGCAACGGGTTGTGGCCGTGAGCACAAAGTGCCCTAAGCCAGGGAGTGCCCGGCACAGCTCTGGTGCTCAGTCTGTGCTCCCCCAGCCTGTGGTGAGGCTGCGATGCCACGCAGAGCCCCAGAGGGCAGCTGAGCTCACTCACCCCTCTCCTGACCGCAGTCTGCCCTGGGGGTAATGGCAGTCGCTGGCCACGCAGCGTCGGTACCAAACTGCCAGTCCTGCATAGGCGACGTTTTCCCACCATATTGGAATTCTATCAGAGAAGGGAGGGAATGTGATGAGCACTCACTGGCCCAGGACTCAAACTAACCCATGAAATCCATCCATCCCCCTCCACCTTATCCCTGGTTCCTGCTTCTCACTGACACATAGGCCCATGTTAATGGCTGCCAAGCGCCAGGCCTGCCAGGGCAGTCCTTGGGCAGGCACAGCTCTTGTGCCCTCCCATCTCAAGAGCTGGCTGAAAGACACCAACCTGAATGGGATTCGGATCCCCAGAGTCATCATGCCTCGCAGAAACCTGTGTGTGTCTCTGCAGTTGGGGCAGTGGAAGCGCTGAAGCCCACAGCCGAGGGCCATTCTCTGCAGCAGAAACACAAGCAGTGTGGGTGTGAGCCAGGCCTGGTGCTGCTGAGCGCCTGCGGTGCCGCAGGTTGAGGGGAGGGCTCCTACCTGGATGCAGGCCCGGTGGAACCAGGCGTGTTGGCAGGCTGGGCACATCATGGTGCCGAACGACCTGCTGTCACCTACAGTCTCCATGCAGATGATGCAGGTCGTGTCCGGCTCCGGTGCTGCCTGCACTGCCTGCTGCGGTCGGTGCTCCCAGCAGAAGGCCCTGGGGGAAGATGGAAGGGATGGGCGAGGTGAGAAGGGCTGCGAGGAGGGCAGAGGACCGGGAAGGAGCCCCAGGCCTTGGCTCTGGCTCTGTCAGGCTGCTCTGCTGGGAGGTTCACAGCGCGTTCCTCGCTGCTTTGGCTGGTGCTGACAGCAGGGTTGGAGGCCACAGGCCGCACCTGGCAGCTCTTACCTGAACTCCCCAAAGTACTGGGTGACGCATTGGCCTTCATAGGCGCAGGGCAGATGGAAGCTGCGCTCACATCCCGGCTCTGTGCAGGTGATGCTGGCCCCCGAACTGCCACAGACGAAGCAGAGCTGGAAAGAGCAGAGCAGCCCCCATCAGCTGCAGGCTTAGGGCCGACGCAGCGGGCCCCGCACCTCTGGGCAGGGCGCAGGATGCGGGCAGGGCTGGGTGGCACTCTGCAGAGCTGCCTGGTGAACAGGGCTGGTCTGCAAGAGCAGGAATGTCTCCTGGAGCTGGGAGGAGGGGCTGGGATTGCTTTCTTGGGACCAGGCTAAGCTCTCCTGGCACCAAGCTCCCTGTTCCGGTCCAGTGCTCACCTTCTGCTCCGCCTCCTCCACTGTGCGCGTCAGGTCTTCAAAACAAAAACGTCCCTCGTTGATACCAGGCACGTTATCACAAAGACCGTTGGCAAATCGCTGTACAGGAGGAAAGAGCACGGTCTAGTTAGGGCACAAAGGAGGAAATCACTGGTGGGAGGGAGGTGGCAGGAGCCACCAGGGAACTCACCGCACAAAACTCATGGTAAGACAATCTATGAATGCTCCGTTTGTACCCAAGGATGGCCGAGTCCTCATCCTCTAGGCCACAGAGCACGCATGCTGGAGAGGAGAGAGTAACAGCAGTGAGCGCCTTGCGGGGCCAGGTGCCCCCTGGGTTGTCCCAGGGGCTGCTCTGTGCCGGCTGTGCCAGCTGAGGGGCAGGACCACAGGCCGTGCATGCAGGGATACTTGGCTCTCACCTGGCTCTTCTGAGCCGGCAGCCTCCTGTGTCTCCGCACACGCCGTGCGCGTCGACCGAAACCAAGTGCAGAGTTTCTGTCCCATCGCTGACGGGCCTCGTCCTCTGCGTGCTGACCTATGGGAGAAGAGGGATGAGGCTGAGTTGGCGGCTCAGGCCCCCGAGCGCTGGGGAACCGGCCTCCCTCCCTCGGCAGCCTCAGGCAGCCCCTTCCTCCCTGCTCACCTCACCAAGTCGCACTGAGATCGGACTGAGCCCCGCAGCCTCAGCCCTGTTCCGCAGCCCGTGCGTCACAATGGCCGTTCCATTTGATGTCATTTTTGGGTGCGCTCAGCCCTGTGAGGTGTGATGGCGTCACAGAGGGTGGCAGGGAACGGCCATTGTGACACGTGTGCTGTGCAGTAGACCTGAGGCTGCGGGGCTCAGTCCCAGCTCAGTGCGACTTGGTGAGGTGAGCAGGGAGGAAGGGGCTGCCTGAGGCTGCCCAGGGAGGGAGGTCGGTTCCCCAGCGCTCGGGGGCCTGAGCCGCCAACTCAACCTCGTCCCTCTTCTCCCATAGGTTTGCACGCAGAGTACGAGGACCATCAGCGATGGGACAGACACTCTGCTCTTGGTTTCGCTCCATACAGGAGGCTGCTCGCTTGGAAGAGCCAGGTGAGAGCAAAGTATCCCTGCATGCGCGGCCTGCGGCCCTGCCCCTCAGCTGGCACAGCTGGCACAGAGCAGCCCCTGGGACAGCCCAGGGGGCACCTGGCCCCGCAAGGCGCTCACGGCTGTTACTCTCTCCTCTCCAGCATGCGTGCTCTGTGGCCTAGAGGATGAGGACTCGGCCATCCTTGGGAACAAACAGAGCTTTCGCAGATTCTCTTACCACGAGTTTTGTGCGGTGAGTTCCCTGGTGGCTCCTGCCACCTTCCTCCCACCAGTGATTCCCTCCTTTCTGCCCTAACTAGACCGTGCTCTTTCCTCCTGTACAGCGATTTGCCAGCGGTCTTTGTGCAAACGTGCAAGATAACAACGAGGCACGTTTTCGTTTTGAAGACCTGACGCGCACAGTGAGGGAGGCGGAGCAGAAGGTGAGCACTGGACCGGAACAGGGAGCTTGGTGCCAGGAGAGCTTAGCCTGGTCCCAAGAAAGCAATCCCAGCCCCTCCTCCCAGCTCCAGGAGACATTCCTGCTCTTGCAGACCAGCCCTGTTCACCAGGCAGCTCTGCAGAGTGCCACCCAGCCCTGCCCGCATCCTGCGCCCTGCCCAGAGGTGCGGGGCCCGCTGCGTCGGCCCTGAGCCTGCAACTGATGGGGGCTGCTCTGCTCTTTCCAGCTCTGCTTCGTCTGTGGCAGTTCGGGGGCCACCATCACCTGCGCAGACCCAGACTGTGAGCGGACCTTCCACCTCCCCTGTGCCTATGAAGGCCAGTGTGTCACCAAGTACTTTGGGGAGTTCAGGTAAGAGCTGCCAGGTGCGGCCTGTGGCCTCCAACCCTGCTGTCAGCACCAGCCACAGCAGCGAGGAACGTGCTGTGAACCTCCCAGCAGCCTGACAGAGCCAGAGCCAAGGCCTGGGGCTCCTTCCCGGTCCTCTGCCCTCCTCGCAGCCCTTCTCACCTCGCCCATCCCTTCCATCTTCCCCCAGGGCCTTCTGCTGGGAGCACCGCCCGCAGCAGGCAGTGCAGGCGGCACCGGAGCCGGACACCACCTGCATCATCTGCATCGAGCCCGTAGATGAGAGCAGGTCGTACGGCACCATGGTGTGCCCAGCCTGCCAACACGCCTGGTTGCACCGGGCCTGCGTCCAGGTAGGAGCCCTCCCCTCGACCTGCGGCACCGCAGGCGCTCAGCAGCACCAGGCCCGGCTCACACCCACACTGCTTGTGTTTCTGCTGCAGAGAATGGCCCTGAGCTCTGGGATTCGCCTCTTCCACTGCCCCAACTGCAGAGACACGGACACGTTCCTGCAGGAAATGCTGACTCTGGGGATCCGAATCCCAGACAGGTTGGTGTCTGGCCCTTGGCAGCCATTACCGTGGGCCTATGTGTCAGTGAGAAGCTGGAACCAGGGAGAAGGTGGCTGGGGATGGATGGATTTCATGGGTTAGTTTGAGTCCTGGGCCAGTGAGTGCTCATCACATTCCCTCCCTTCTCTAGGAGAATGCAAATACGGTGGGAAAACACCGCCTATTCCGGACTGGCAGTATGGCACCGACGCTGCATGGCCAGCGAGTGCCTTTACTCCCAGGGCAGACTGCGGTCAGGAGAGGGGTGAGTGAGCTCAGCTGCCCTCTGGGGCTCTGCGTGGCATCGCAGCCTCACCACAGGCTGGGGGAGCACAGACTGAGCACCAGAGCTGTGCCGGGCACTCCCTGGCTCAGGGCACTTTGTGCTCACGGCCACAACCCGTTGCTTTCCACAGGCCTTGGGAGCTGCTCCTCTGCAGCTCCTGTGCTGCACGAGGCACACACCGCCTCTGTTCCCACCTGAGCGACAGCACAACCAGCTGGGAGTGCAACGCCTGTGCTGGAGAGGGCACCGGTAAGAGGCAAACAGCCGCGTGCTGCTGGGCTGGGCCAGGCGAGGCCTGGCAGCGGCTGCTCAGAGCGGCCTTGCTCAAATCCCTCCAGCCCGGGACAAACGGGAGCCAGTTCCACCCCGTGGCTGGAATTCCATCCTGCTCACCTTCCTGCCTCCCCTTACAGCCTCCAGCACCAGCTCAGGTCTTGCTGGCCTCAGCACCACCAGCCAGCAGGGACTGCAGCCATCCCAGAGCTCTGTGCCACCAGAGAGCTCCAGCAGCTCCATCCAGGCACCATCAGGGCCAGATCACGGTTCCTGTGTGCCTGAGAGCAGCATCCAGAGCAGCACGTCCATCCAGTGCAGCACGGACCGCAGGAGAATCCCTGCACGTCCATGCCGGGATGAAAACATCTTGAATGAGTCCCGGGGACGCCGTGGGAGAACCCACAGTGCTGCTCTGATGGCCGAGAGCAGCACAGACTCTATGAGCCAGGCGACATCTCGGTCCTCGAGGCGCTGCCCTGCACTTGTTTACAACCTCAGGTGCAGGCAGGGACAGCGGGCCCGGACAAGAAGCCGCTCTCCGTTGCGGCGCCGGGCCCCAGCATCTCCGAGCCGGCCCCAGAGACACCGAGGGAGCCGGCCGACAGCAACCCCAGGTGCTCAGAGCTGCACCCGCAGCTCCAGAACACCGGCAGCACCGGGGTCCTCCAGGGCTTCCCCAACGGCCCACAGAAGCCCATTCAGACATCCGGGGCGGGCCCGCACTCGCAGCCGCTCGCCTCTCCATCGCCGGGCTGCGGACACCGACAGCCAGCCCCGAAGACGCCGCACCAGCCGGTCCAGGCGGCGAGGGCCAGCCCAGGGGCGGAGCTACTCCCGGGTACCACGTCGGGCCCAGCACATCACCGGCCGGCCCTGCTGAAGCCGTGGGAGCAGCCATCTACAAGCTCCGTTCCAACCCTAAACCCCATCCCTAATCCTATCCAATGTCATCCAAACCCATCTCAATAAAACTTCATTCCCTTATGCCACTGTCAGTTTGGTTCTTCTCTGCCTTTCCAGGCATCGCTGTGGTCGTCGTCCTGCACACAGATCTGGTTACTGGGGACTCTGCTTTTATGGGGTGTCTGGGACCCCCCTCTGCTGCACGCACCTCGTTGGGGTCTTCCTGCCCCTCGGTGTGCAGCAGCACCAAGGTCACTCCGGGCTGGTGTGGGTGTGACAGGCACCACGTCTAGATGCCCTTGGCCATGAGGGAATGGTGCTGCAGTTGTAGAAGAAGGGGCTGCAGGGAGGAGGCGTCTCTTGCAGCCAGCGCACAGTGAGGGGCCCGGTGCCGGACGCAGCCCTGCTGGAACCCGGCGTGTTGGTGCTGCCGAAGGCACCGGGCGGCACATCCACCCTCCTGGCCCCACCTGAACGCTACGGGGCCTGTGGCTCCAGCAGTGTCCCAGTCGAGCGTTTACGTCTTGCCGTGATGTTCTCCAGGCTCTGCCTGTGGGCTGTTGCCCGCTGATAGTTGTACCACTCACTGCAATAAACGACTCACAGAATCACAGAATCTCTCTGGTTGGCAAAGACCTCTACGATCACCGAGTCCCACCGACCACCCCCCAGCTGCCCACGTCCCTCAGGGCCACATCCGCACGCTTCTGGAGCGCCTCCATGGACGCTGACTCCCCCAGCTCCCAGGGGAGCTGTGCCGGTGCCCGACCGCTCTTTCAGCACAGATGTTCTTCCTGACATCCAACGGGGACCTCCCCTGCTGCAACGTGAAGCCGTTCCCTCTCGTCCCATCGCTGTTAGCTGGGAGAAGAGGCCGACCCCCACCTGGCTACAGCCTCCTAAAGCCAACATCTTGTGTGGGGGAGCCTTGCACTGGCACAGACTGGATCTGATTAATTAACAGAACGCACACCGTGTCCTCAGCCGGTGCTCAGCAGCTCAGTTGTAGTAAACTGAGCGCATCCCGGCCATGTATGGATGTTACCTTTAGAACAACCCTGTGAAAGCATCATCTCCATAGGGATAGGGAAATATAAGCAGAGTGAATGAAGTTATTTGCCCAAATCCATAGAGGGAATCGTGGACACAGTTGTGGTCTCCTCTCTGTTAGACTGCACTGCTTCTGGAATTAGCACATCTCTGCCTGGCTGCTAAAACCAAATGCAGCTCCTGGACAAATGAGTGAGGAGCTTCCAGGACCTCAGCCTTGAATTAGAAAAATTCACATTTCTAAAGCTGTTGCATGACTTTACTGTTCATAAGAATTTACCTCTCAGATTCTCAGAATCCCACCTCTGTGACCCAAACAACCATTTTTCTACTCTTATAAAGCTGCCTGGAAGCTTTTTTCCAGTTAGACTAACGTAGTTCATCTCTGCAGTGATTACTCAGAATTGTGACATTCTATGTGAGAGCATTCCTTTCTTCTGTGCAGCATCAGCTACCACTTCAGTCCAAGGCAGACTGGCACTTGCATCCTCTTGCCTTGTGAGAGGACCAGGAAAACCCATCTCATAAATATGTGGATGAGAGGCTGGTGCAATTGCAGGAATTCCAGGGTTTTTGTGACACGAGGTGATTTAATTGGCACCTGGCCTGATGGCTGCAGATGTGTTCCATCTGTCTCAAAAGGAAAAGTGGATCCCTAGCCTAGGAGCTGGGCTTTAAACTAGGTATGAAGGGGGAAAGGGATGAAGCGAGGTTTGCTAGATGAGCCTGAGGGAGCAATGATGGGTTTGGGGGGGAGGCCAGTGACTCAGCTGAGTCCTCTACACCAATGCACAAAGCATGGGCAACAAGCAGGAGGAGCTGGAAGCCATTGTGCATCAGGCAAACTGTGACTTTGTTGCCACTGATGAGACAGTGTCGGACAATTCCCATGACTGTATTCCTGCAGTGAAGGGCACTAAACTCTTCAGAAGGGAGAGGCAAGGAAGAAGGGGCATAAGGGCTCTATAAGAGTGTGTTGCTGAGTTTGGGCCTGGGAATAATAAAGTTGAGTCCATGTGGATCAAGGGGAAAGCCAACCAAGCTGACAACCTTGTGGCGGTCTGTTATAGACCACCTAACCAGGATGAATCAATGGACGAGGCGCTCTATGAGCAGCTGGCAGAATTTGTTCCCATGGGGGACTTGGACTTCCCCGATCTATGCTGAAAATACAGAACGGTGCACAAGCAGCAGCCTGGGAGGTTTCTAGAGTGTGTGGAAGATGTGTGCCCCAGAACGGGGCTGCAGCTGCCAGCCTGGCCTCCTCCACGGTGTGCGTTGGAAACGTTGCGCCCCGCTGGAGTCGGGGCCAGAACCCAGCTCAGCATGAACCGGGCTGCGGGGAGGAAGTGACTTGCGGAATCAAACTCTATAATCCAGAGACTGGTTATAAAGCAGGTATGTTTATTCCAGCGTTGCGCAGCGCCGGGTGCAAGGGGGATAGCTCCTCCAAACTTGCACACCGTAAGGAGAAAAGTGTGTTACAGATATAGGTCAAGTTAATACATAATCAATAGTCCCCTCCCCAGTTTGATTACATATTCATTACATTCCCTATGGCCCCATTCCCTTGCAACCCCATTCCCCCATTCCCCCTGACCCCATTCCCTGCGACCCTTGTTGTTGTTGTGGGATGACATTCTTCTTCTGTTTTCTTCTTGGTGTTATCTGCTGTTATAGTTCTCCCATGTCAGCGTCGTCTTGCCCGGGGTATCTAATCCTTCTTCTTGTCAGAGGTCTCCGGACAATTCCTTCTTATCTTTATTTCCCTCTTCTCCGGTTTTCTTTTGACTAAGTGTCTGTAATTCCTCCTTTCTCTGTCCTCCCTTAACATAAACTACCTATCTGTAACTACCCTTTGCCTTGGTGAGGCCACTTTTCCCTTTCTGTAGCAAAATGTTCCCCTTTCAGCTACTATGGAGTCCTTTTTCACTATTCAGAAGGAATGGGTTGAGTGCTGGGGAAGGGAAGCCCATGGATCCAGGCCCTAAAGCTGCCCACCTCGGGAAAGGCAGAGAAGAACCAAACTGACAGTGGCATAAGGGAATGAAGTTTTATTGAGATGGATTCAGGTGATATTGGATAGGATTAGGGTTAGGGTTTGGGGTTGGAGATGGGATTGGAGCTTGAAGACGGCAGCTCCCACGGCTTCAGCAGGGCCGGCCGGTGATGTGCTGGGCCCGACGTGGTACCCGGGAGCGGCTCCGCCCCTGGGCTGGCCCTCGCCGCCTGGACCGGCTGGTGCGGCGTCTTCGGAGCTGGCTGTCGGTGTCCGCAGCCCGGCGATGGAGAGGCGAGCGGCTGCGAGTGCGGGCCCGCCCCGGATGTCTGGATGGGCTTCTATGGGCTGTTGGGGAAGCCCTGGAGGACCCCGGTGCTGCCGGTGTGCTGGAGCTGCGGGTGCAGCTCTGAGCACCTGGGGTTGCCGTCGGCCCGCTCCCACGGTGTCTCTGGGGCCGGCTCGCAGATTCTGGGGCCCGGCGCCGCAACGGAGAGCGGCTTCTTGTCCGGGCCCGCTGTCCCTGCCTGCACCTGAGGTTGGTAGAGTCTGTGCTGCTCTCGGCCATCAGAGCAGCACTGTGGGTTCTCCCACGGCGTCCCCGGGACTCATTCAAGATGTTTTCATCCCGGCGCAGACGTGCAGGGATTCTCCTGCGGTCCGTCCTGCTCTGGATGGACAGGCCGCTGCTCTCAGGCACACAGGAACGGTGATCTGGCCCTGATGGTGCCTGGATGGAGGTGCCGGAGCTGCTGCTCTCTGGTGACACAGAGCTCTCCGATGGCTGCAGTCCCTGCTGGCTGGTGGTGCTGAGGCCAGCAAGACCTGAGCTGGTGCCGGAGGCTGTAAGGGGAGGCAGGAAGGTGAGCAGGATGGAATTCCAGCCACGGGGTGGAACTGGCTCCCGTTTGTCCCGGGCTGGAGGGATTTGAGCAAGGCCGCTCTGAGCAGCCACTGCCAGGCCTCGCCTGGCCCAGCCCAGCAGCACGCAGCTGTTTGCCTCTTACCGGTGCCCTCTCCAGCACAGGCGTTGCACTCCCATCTCGTTGTGCTGTCGCTCAAGTGGGAACAGAGTCGGTGTGTGCCTCGTGCAGCACAGGAGCTGCAGAGGAGCAGCTCCCAAGGCCTGTGGAAAGCAACGGGTTGTGGCCGTGAGCACAACGTGCCCTGAGCCAGGGAGTGCCCGGCACAGCTCTGGTGCTCAGTCTGTGCTCCCCCAGCCTGTGGTGAGGCTGCGATGCCACGCAGAGCCCCAGAGGGCAGCTGAGCTCACTCACCCCTCTCCTGACCGCAGTCTGCCCTGGGGGTAATGGCAGTCGCTGGCCACGCAGCGTCGGTACCAAACTGCCAGTCCTGCATAGGCGACGTTTTCCCACCATATTGGAATTCTATCAGAGAAGGGAGGGAATGTGATGAGCACTCACTGGCCCAGAACTGAAACTAACCCATGAAATCCATCCATCCCCCTCCACCTTATCCCTGGTTCCTGCTTCTCACTGACACATAGGCCCATGTTAATGGCTGCCAAGCGCCAGGCCTGCCAGGGCAGTCCTTGGGCAGGCACAGCTCTTGTGCCCTCCCATCTCAAGAGCTGGCTGAAAGACACCAACCTGAATGGGATTCGGATCCCCAGAGTCATCATGCCTCGCAGAAACCTGTGTGTGTCTCTGCAGTTGGGGCAGTGGAAGCGCTGAAGCCCACAGCCGAGGGCCATTCTCTGCAGCAGAAACACAAGCAGTGTGGGTGTGAGCCAGGCCTGGTGCTGCCGAGCGCCTGCGGTGCCGCAGGTCGAGGGGAGGGCTCCTACCTGGATGCAGGCCCGGTGCAACCAGGCGTGTTGGCAGGCTGGGCACACCATGGTGCCGAACGACCTGCTGTCACCTACAGTCTCCATGCAGATGATGCAGGTGGTGTCCGGCTCCGGTGCTGCCTGCACTGCCTGCTGCGGGCGGTGCTCCCAGCAGAAGGCCCTGGGGGAAGATGGAAGGGACGGGCGAGGTGAGAAGGGCTGCGAGGAGGGCAGAGGACCGGGAAGGAGCCCCAGGCCTTGGCTCTGGCTCTGTCAGGCTGCTCTGCTGGGAGGTTCACAGCGCGTTCCTCGCTGCTTTGGCTGGTGCTGACAGCAGGGTTGGAGGCCACAGGCCGCACCTGGCAGCTCTTACCTGAACTCCCCAAAGTACTGGGTGACGCATTGGCCTTCATAGGCGCAGGGCAGATGGAAGCTGCGCTCACATCCCGGCTCTGTGCAGGTGATGCTGGCCCCCGAACTGCCACAGACGAAGCAGAGCTGGAAAGAGCAGAGCAGCCCCCATCAGCTGCAGGCTCAGGGCCGACGCAGCGGGCCCCGCACCTCTGGGCAGGGCGCAGGATGCGGGCAGGGCTGGGTGGCACTCTGCAGAGCTGCCTGGTGAACAGGGCTGGTCTGCAAGAGCAGGAATGTCTCCTGGAGCTGGGAGGAGGGGCTGGGATTGCTTTCTTGGGACCAGGCTAAGCTCTCCTGGCACCAAGCTCCCTGTTCCGGTCCAGTGCTCACCTTCTGCTCCGCCTCCTCCACTGTGCGCGTCAGGTCTTCAAAACAAAAACGTCCCTCGTTGATACCAGGCACGTTTGCACAAAGACCGTTGGCAAATCGCTGTACAGGAGGAAAGAGCACGGTCTAGTTAGGGCAGAAAGGAGGAAATCACTGGTGGGAGGGAGGTGGCAGGAGCCACCAGGGAACTCACCGCACAAAACTCATGGTAAGACAATCTATGAATGCTCCGTTTGTACCCAAGGATGCCCGAGTCCTCATCCTCTAGGCCACAGAGCACGCATGCTGGAGAGGAGAGAGTAACAGCAGTGAGCGCCTTGCGGGGCCAGGTGTCCCCTGGGCTGTCCCAGGGGCTGCTCTGTGCCGGCTGTGCCAGCTGAGGGGCAGGACCACAGGCCGTGCATGCAGGGATACTTGGCTCTCACCTGGCTCTTCCGAGCCGGCAGCCTCCTGTGTCTCCGCACACGCCGTGCGCGTCGACCGAAACCAAGTGCAGAGTTTCTGTCCCATCGCTGACGGGCCTCGTCCTCTGCGTGCAAACCTATGGGAGAAGAGGGACGAGGCTGAGTTGGCGGCTCAGGCCCCCGAGCGCTGGGGAACCGGCCTCCCTCCCTGGGCAGCCTCAGGCAGCCCCTTCCTCCCTGCTCACCTCACCAAGTCGCACTGAGATCGGACTGAGCCCCGCAGCCTCAGCCCTGTTCCGCAGCCCGCGCGTCACAATGGCCGTTCCATTTGATGTCATTTTTGGGTGCGCTCAGCCCTGTGAGGTGTGATGGCGTCACAGAGGGTGGCAGGGAACGGCCATTGTGACACGTGTGCTGTGCAGTAGACCTGAGGCTGCGGGGCTCAGTCCCAGCTCAGTGCGACTTGGTGAGGTGAGCAGGGAGGAAGGGGCTGCCTGAGGCTGCCCAGGGAGGGAGGTCGGTTCCCCAGCGCTCGGGGGCCTGAGCCGCCAACTCAACCTCGTCCCTCTTCTCCCATAGGTTTGCACGCAGAGTACGAGGACCATCAGCGATGGGACAGACACTCTGCTCTTGGTTTCGCTCCATACAGGAGGCTGCTCGCTTGGAAGAGCCAGGTGAGAGCAAAGTATCCCTGCATGCGCGGCCTGCGGCCCTGCCCCTCAGCTGGCACAGCTGGCACAGAGCAGCCCCTGGGACAGCCCAGGGGGCACCTGGCCCCGCAAGGCGCTCACGGCTGTTACTCTCTCCTCTCCAGCATGCGTGCTCTGTGGCCTAGAGGATGAGGACTCGGCCATCCTTGGGAACAAACAGAGCTTTCGCAGATTCTCTTACCACGAGTTTTGTGCGGTGAGTTCCCTGGTGGCTCCTGCCACCTTCCTCCCACCAGTGATTCCCTCCTTTCTGCCCTAACTAGACCGTGCTCTTTCCTCCTGTACAGCGATTTGCCAGCGGTCTTTGTGCAAACGTGCAAGATAACAACGAGGCACGTTTTCGTTTTGAAGACCTGACGCGCACAGTGAGGGAGGCGGAGCAGAAGGTGAGCACTGGACCGGAACAGGGAGCTTGGTGCCAGGAGAGCTTAGCCTGGTCCCAAGAAAGCAATCCCAGCCCCTCCTCCCAGCTCCAGGAGACATTCCTGCTCTTGCAGACCAGCCCTGTTCACCAGGCAGCTCTGCAGAGTGCCACCCAGCCCTGCCCGCATCCTGCGCCCTGCCCAGAGGTGCGGGGCCCGCTGCGTCGGCCCTGAGCCTGCAACTGATGGGGGCTGCTCTGCTCTTTCCAGCTCTGCTTCGTCTGTGGCAGTTCGGGGGCCACCATCACCTGCGCAGACCCAGACTGTGAGCGGAGCTTCCACCTCCCCTGTGCCTATGAAGGCCAGTGTGTCACCAAGTACTTTGGGGAGTTCAGGTAAGAGCTGCCAGGTGCGGCCTGTGGCCTCCAACCCTGCTGTCAGCACCAGCCACAGCAGCGAGGAACGTGCTGTGAACCTCCCAGCAGCCTGACAGAGCCAGAGCCAAGGCCTGGGGCTCCTTCCCGGTCCTCTGCCCTCCTCGCAGCCCTTCTCACCTCGCCCATCCCTTCCATCTTCCCCCAGGGCCTTCTGCTGGGAGCACCGCCCGCAGCAGGCAGTGCAGGCGGCACCGGAGCCGGACACCACCTGCATCATCTGCATCGAGCCCGTAGATGAGAGCAGGTCGTACGGCACCATGGTGTGCCCAGCCTGCCAACACGCCTGGTTGCACCGGGCCTGCGTCCAGGTAGGAGCCCTCCCCTCGACCTGCGGCACCGCAGGCGCTCAGCAGCACCAGGCCCGGCTCACACCCACACTGCTTGTGTTTCTGCTGCAGAGAATGGCCCTGAGCTCTGGGATTCGCCTCTTCCACTGCCCCAACTGCAGAGACACGGACACGTTCCTGCAGGAAATGCTGACTCTGGGGATCCGAATCCCAGACAGGTTGGTGTCTGGCCCTTGGCAGCCATTACCGTGGGCCTATGTGTCAGTGAGAAGCTGGAACCAGGGAGAAGGTGGCTGGGGATGGATGGATTTCATGGGTTAGTTTGAGTCCTGGGCCAGTGAGTGCTCATCACATTCCCTCCCTTCTCTAGGAGAATGCAAATACGGTGGGAAAACACCGCCTATTCCGGACTGGCAGTATGGCACCGACGCTGCATGGCCAGCGAGTGCCTTTACTCCCAGGGCAGACTGCGGTCAGGAGAGGGGTGAGTGAGCTCAGCTGCCCTCTGGGGCTCTGCGTGGCATCGCAGCCTCACCACAGGCTGGGGGAGCACAGACTGAGCACCAGAGCTGTGCCGGGCACTCCCTGGCTCAGGGCACTTTGTGCTCACGGCCACAACCCGTTGCTTTCCACAGGCCTTGGGAGCTGCTCCTCTGCAGCTCCTGTGCTGCACGAGGCACACACCGCCTCTGTTCCCACCTGAGCGACAGCACAACCAGCTGGGAGTGCAACGCCTGTGCTGGAGAGGGCACCGGTAAGAGGCAAACAGCCGCGTGCTGCTGGGCTGGGCCAGGCGAGGCCTGGCAGCGGCTGCTCAGAGCGGCCTTGCTCAAATCCCTCCAGCCCGGGACAAACGGGAGCCAGTTCCACCCCATGGCTGGAATTCCATCCTGCTCACCTTCCTGCCTCCCCTTACAGCCTCCAGCACCAGCTCAGGTCTTGCTGGCCTCAGCACCACCAGCCAGCAGGGACTGCAGCCATCCCAGAGCTCTGTGTCACCAGAGAGCTCCAGCAGCTCCATCCAGGCACCATCGGGGCCAGATCACGGTTCCTGTGTGCCTGAGAGCAGCATCCAGAGCAGCACGTCCATCCAGAGCAGGACGGACCGCAGGAGAATCCCTGCACGTCCATGCCGGGATGAAAACATCTTGAATGAGTCCCGGGGACGCCGTGGGAGAACCCACAGTGCTGCTCTGATGGCCGAGAGCAGCACAGACTCTATGAGCCAGGGGACATCTCGGTCCTCGAGGCGCTGCCCTGCACTTGTTTACAACCTCAGGTGCAGGCAGGGACAGCGGGCCCGGACAAGAAGCCGCTCTCCGTTGCGGCGCCGGGCCCCAGCATCTCCGAGCCGGCCCCAGAGACACCGAGGGAGCCGGCCGACAGCAACCCCAGGTGCTCAGAGCTGCACCCGCAGCTCCAGAACACCGGCAGCACCGGGGTCCTCCAGGGCTTCCCCAACGGCCCACAGAAGCCCATTCAGACATCCGGGGCGGGCCCGCACTCGCAGCCGCTCGCCTCTCCATCGCCGGGCTGCGGACACCGACAGCCAGCCCCGAAGACGCCGCACCAGCCGGTCCAGGCGGCGAGGGCCAGCCCAGGGGCGGAGCTACTCCCGGGTACCACGTCGGGCCCAGCACATCACCGGCCGGCCCTGCTGAAGCCGTGGGAGCAGCCATCTACAAGCTCCGTTCCAACCCTAAACCCCATCCCTAATCCTATCCAATGTCATCCAAACCCATCTCAATAAAACTTCATTCCCTTATGCCACTGTCAGTTTGGTTCTTCTCTGCCTTTCCAGGCATCGCTGTGGTCGTCGTCCTGCACACAGATCTGGTTACTGGGGACTCTGCTTTTATGGGGTGTCTGGGACCCCCCTCTGTTGCACGCACCTCGTTGGGGTCTTCCTGCCCCTCGGTGTGCAGCAGCACCAAGGTCACTCCGGGCTGGTGTGGGTGTGACAGGCACCACGTCTAGATGCCCTTGGCCATGAGGGAATGGTGCTGCAGTTGTAGAAGAAGGGGCTGCAGGGAGGAGGCGTCTCTTGCAGCCAGCGCACAGTGAGGGGCCCGGTGCCGGACGCAGCCCTGCTGGAACCCGGCGTGTTGGTGCTGCCGAAGGCACCGGGCGGCACATCCACCCTCCTGGCCCCACCTGAACGCTACGGGGCCTGTGGCTCCAGCAGTGTCCCAGTCGAGCGTTTACGTCTTGCCGTGATGTTCTCCAGGCTCTGCCTGTGGGCTGTTGCCCGCTGATAGTTGTACCACTCACTGCAATAAACGACTCACAGAATCACAGAATCTCTCTGGTTGGCAAAGACCTCTACGATCACCGAGTCCCACCGACCACCCCCCAGCTGCCCACGTCCCTCAGGGCCACATCCCCACGCTTCTGGAGCGCCTCCATGGACGCTGACTCCCCCAGCTCCCAGGGCAGCTGTGCCGGTGCCCGACCACTCTTTCAGCACAGATGTTCTTCCTGACATCCAATGGAGACCTCCCCTGCTGCAACGTGAAGCCGTTCCCTCTGGTCCCATCGCTGTTAGCTGGGAGAAGAGGCCGACCCCCACCTGGCAACAGCCTTCTTTCAGGGAGTTACACGGAGTGAGGCCTCCCCTGTGCCTTCTCCATACTGAACAATCCTAGTTCCCTCTGCCACTCCTCATGGGACTCTTCTTCCAGACCCTTTCCTGACCCATTGCCCTGACACAGTGCAGGTTGTCCCCCTGTGCTCCTTGTTCCAGTGATGTTCTTTCCTTTTCCTGAGTCTCTGGAAATCATCTGCATGGAAGGCAGACTGGAGCTTCCCATTGTACTTTATCCCAGTAGTCCTTGAAAAGCAGGAGTGTACCTGTAGAGCAGAGAGAGCAAGGCTTTGAGATTATCTGGTCCTGCTGTGATCTGGAGGACAAACCAAACTGTTATCTCCCTCCTGGTTATAGGTGTAGAAAACTTTTTTTGTGTGACTGTTTATCCAAATGTCCTCGTTATAATCAGTTATCTGCTGTATGATTCTGTTAATGGTTATTCTCACATAAAGATTAGGGTAAAACAGTTGGGAAAGAAGGGGAGGAATTGCAGCAGGTGGTGAGAAGGAAGGAAGCACAAACAAGCTGAGCATGACACGTCCTTATGAAGCTTGTCTTTTATTTCCTGTGTTTAGAGAAAACAGTTCTCACTTTATGGCTTTTGTTCAATCAGAGAGAAAATGAGCTACAAAAGCAGAGATAGGAAGGAGTTAACCAGCTTCCAATTCAGTTTGTTACAATTTGCTTCAGTAATAATAATTAAAAAAAAAAAAAAGAACAATCCTGGGAAACATAATTTTTAAAACGAAGACTACTAAATCAATAAGCACTACATGAGTAATCATTTGCTGCTTTCTTGGTGGAGGAAGGTAGAGCTGTGATCAGAAACCAAAAGCGAGGCCCCCAGCTTCTCTGCAGTCCTGACAAATTCTGCTTTGCTGTAATCCACGAGAGATTTCCACAGAGAGCATAAACTAATGCTGGTAAATGGCATTAGGATCTTTGCCCGCTATTATCGCCTCATTTTGTGGAAAGAGAATGAAATCCATTTGATGTTAGATGAGTTAATTCTTTAAAAAGCTGCATTTGTTGGCAACAGAGTGTTTCAGGCTGAGATGCAGAGGGTGGGGGTCCCCAGCTGTGGTGGGACTTGATGTAACAGCTACCTAAGCATGGGTTTGACTTGAGGCTCGTGGGCAGTCCTGTGGGCTTCAGTAAGAAAGGCAGGTCCTTCCGTGCTGCTGCTGTGGGGCTCGCGCTGGAACAGTTACGGACAGCCAGAAATTACACACAAAAGCTTTTCCTTTGTAAGCACACGAGCATCTTACCTGGTGTGGGGAGCAGCCTTAGAGCCTGTTGCACAGATGCGGAGGAGGAGGCAGGGGCTGTCCTCTTCTAGGGAGCAGAACCTGTTGCTCTCTCTCCTGCATAGCTATGGCCAACACAATAGCTTTGTCAGCTCACATATGCTGCAGTTCACAATCCCCTCTGCTTCACCAGAGCAGGTTTTCAAAGGTCCATAGTGTAAAACACATCACCCAAAGGATACAGATTCACCTCTTTGAAGAGTTTTGTTTTTCACATGGTCCCGTTTGCACAGTTCCCCATCTGACAGCAGGCTGAGCAGTGCTTACCATACGAGTGATGCTAGGCACCCAGACAGACGTAATGGCAGTGGCAACCCATTAGAACAGTAAGAAACCTTGAGCACAGGATTATTCAGTAAAGAATATTTCAGTAAAGGGAACCACGGGGGTAGTGCTCTCCAAATAACATCATTTACGTCTCCTCTTGTTGTCATTCATTATACCATGTTATGCTGTAGATCCTATTATATGTTTCTTAACTGCAAATCTGGCCAATGATGTCAGGTACAACACAAGGACAAAGAAGACCTCAAAGCCAATAAAAATACCAAACCACCGTTTGTTGCCAAGGAGTTTGTGATGGAAACAGTGTTCATATGAAAAACTGCATTGTCAGTTTTGTGTTGGAAGACAGTGACAAGCGGACGGCTTTCCATCCTGTTTCTCCAGGTTCAGTTTTGTAACCAGACAAATTAAATTCAATGTATGAAGTAGAAATGACTGTTGGATGAGTAGCTGCAAATGAAACCTGAGGAATCATAGAATCACAGAATTACTCAGGAGATGAGATAAATGGAGTGGCTTTAGTTTTTTCAGGGCAAAACGTTAATTTTAGTGGTACAGAAAGGCTGGAGGGGGTTACATTTGGTCTTAGATTTTAGTAAACACCAAATCTTATCCATTCTAACCCAAAGAGGCAAACACCACCTGCAAACAAACGCCTGGTTGTTTGCATGGCTTTCATCCATGTGAGGTCGGGCAACTACTTTAGATTTGTCTCAATGGATTCTTCCAGTGAGGAACCCAAAAATTCAGCATGTGAGAAAGCTCAGAAAAGAGAAGGACTCTGCAAAGGCCCTGTGGCTGTCCAGAGCTTCTTGGAGGAGAATAAAAACCCTGGGCTCTGCCATTCGTATGCAGAAATATGTTGGAGTCATCAGTTTCCAAAATTTACTCTGGCTTAATTGGTTTGATTTTGGAGAATGGGTCTTATTCAGTAGAACCTGTCACCTTATTTGGTTCCCATAAAGTCCCTGCAGGCTGGAGAGGTTTCCTCCTTTGTTCCATTACGTTTAACAACAGGAGAGAATTTTCCTCTCTCAACTTGCAGATTAACAATTAGAGTTATTAATAAAAAAAAAAGATTGTCCAACAGGGTTAAGTCATTCCACTCAAGATGGATTTGACTTTGCCCTGCCAATTATTAATTTGCATGAATTTCAAAGTATGTTTTATGCTGATAAAGCTTCTTAAGGCATTTCCCCTAGAACTGTTCTAAAGAAAGTGGCACTTACATAAGTCCTTTGGAGTACTTTGTGTGCCATGGCGTTTCCTATAAATATTTGCCAGTTCATTATTGTCACTGAACTTCAAAGGTGGGTAGGTGTTGATTATTTTTACCAGTTAAAAGAGAAAAGTCTCTGGAACCTGCATGCTCGTTGAATAAGCTCTCGAAGCAATCTGCAGCTTTCAGGTTGGCCATTATTTCCCAGGTTTCTGCTTCTTCTTCATTAGTCTTCATTTTTTGCCACTTTTCTTTTATATCACTGCCTGTAAAAGGCACTTGACTGACAGCAGTCCCTATCCTTCCAGCCAAGAAGGCACTTTCACTCCATAGAACTTTACAGAATGCCACGTTTGGAGTTAACACAACCTTGGATGGCCGGGTGGGGGCTGAGCAAATGCATCCTGCTCCATGGGACAGCCCAAATGCAATGGCTCTACAATAGAGTGACTCCTTGCACAGGTTGCCCACGCTATCCTCATTCATCATTGTTCTGGCTCCTCTCTCCAAGTGCCTGCAGCCTTGGGGTAACAAGGTCTCGTGTGTATAACATCATCTTTCTGTGACACAGAACACCCCAACATGGTGCATCATCTCACCTTGGCTGTGGCTCAGAAGATCTTGGATGTGACCTCCAGCTAATCCCGAAATTTCAGAGTATCTGTTATTACTTAATATCACAAATGAGTTTGCTAACTGGGGAAAAACAAGTCTGTTGCCACAGGGAATGTTTGAAGAGATCATAAAAGGGACATCCTCTATGACAAATGACACTGAGCAATGCCAAGAGCTACAAGAATGTTCATTAGTGGCAAAGGTTACTTGCTGCAGGTGTTGCAGAAGTCCGGAATGTTGAAGGACTGGAAGAGCTCAAACTGCATTTTCAGCTTCATAAGGGGAAAAAGGAAAAAAAAGAGAAAACAAACCCAAAACATAAAATGTGTGATTCATTACTTAAAATAAGACAGTGGGTAGGAAGTGAGGGAGGGTGACTCTCATACTTTTAATAGGAAACATGTCCAAAGACCCATCTGGCATGGCTGTAAGAGTGGGCAGAGCCAGCACTGCTGAGCTGCACCTTGGCTCCTCTCCCGCATCACCTGGATGTCGCTGGGCTGCGGCCAGTTTGGGATCTGAATTAGGCTGAAGTGGAAGCAATCAATTTTAGTGGGCATTAAGAGGGCTTTAATGCTCACAGCACTGAGAATTCACACCCTGTGCGGTTTGCGCTGATCTCTCAGTGGATAAACGCCCTGGGGGAAATGACTTGTGATTAACTGGAGCAGGCAGCTTTGGATTTTTGGGCTGTCTGGGGTTGCACTGCTTGCAGGCACGATGTGATCACCCAGTGCAGCTGTGGGTGGCTGAGATGGGATCAGCTCCAGGTGGTGGTGAAATCTCGGGGCATTGCGTGGTCTGGCACAAAACCTTGCCGGGGGAGACTGGAACAGCAGAGTTTGCTCATGATGGATGATCCCTAATTTGTTTCTGCTGGAAAAGGTTGTGGAGACAAGGTTACCCTATAAATAATGTTTAGAGTGTAATTTTGTTAAATATCCTTCTCCTGCAGGAATAAATAATGTGCTCTCTCCTTTCATTATGCCAGGTAGTCAGTAACACATCCTCAGGTCCAACACTGTCATTTATTTTATATAATAAGTCTGTGCTCCTGAATTCTATTTGTGTGTGTTTACCAGGAGGAGGAAAACTCACCGAGTGATGCCTGATCCAGCTGCAATCCTCACGGAACCGATAATCCTATCAGCAGCACAGATTGCAGCCTGATGGTTACCAGCTCCAAAATGTCACCAAGTGAATGGCAGCGGGGCCGATGCAGACCTGGATGGGTTTGGGATTTGTTTCAAGGGATTCGTTTGTAACAGGTATCTGACAATGCCGTCATACTGATTGTGAAAACAATCCGCTGTGACAAACCTGTGGATGTTTTCGAGTAATTATTCCACCACGGGGCTCTGTGCTCCTTCTGTAGCCACGCTGCTCAGATGTAACTTCTGAACACCCAACAGGATAATCCCCCCCCTATTGTGTGGCAGTGTGAATTTAGCAATGAGCCCTTCTCAGCCCATCGGGCTCTCAGCCAACAGCATGAGTGACGGCTCTGATCCAGGCTTCACCTCTTAAACAAGGAGAAATGTCAGCCTTCAATCAAGGAGTTTGGGAGTTTGTCATTTAAAAGAGACTAAGGGAGGAGGAAAGAGCCTTTTGTTTAAGTCTGCCTTCCATAGCTCCATAGGCTGGGGAGCAGTTTTTCACCTTACAGCAAGCTTGCTGTAGTGAGGTCGCTGTGGTCCCGAGAAAGCTGCATCATCTGCTTCATGTGTTGCAAACACCTTCTGGAAGAGCTGCTCGGAGAGCACCACCGGGAGGTGTTTTGCCCGGGCCAATGCAGTGCAGGTTTAGCAGCAGGCAATCTCAGCAGCCTGGCTGGTGCATCCCAGAGCAGGTTGGCCCTGTTACCAGCACTCACCTCAGCACCCCCACAGCATGAAAGATGGGTGAGTCTGCTGCCCTCAGGGTTGGCTGCCCTGTGGGATGTTGGCAACTGCAGCACAGCAAGTCAGTCTGCTTCCAAGAACTCAGGGCTGTGTCTGCTCTGGGAGTAGACACAGCCAGTGAGTATTGTTTTCCTCTATACCCTCAGAGGTAGAAGCTCTGAAGATCTGCGTGGATGTCCTCTGATGACAGCAGGAACTTGCATTAACAACTGTCCAACTGCAGTCCTAGAAGCTAGAAGGACATAAAGGTACAGGTAACATAACAGGATGCATTCTACTTGGGGAAGCAAATAGCCATTCCAACTGCCCATCAATTGTTAGATCACATCAGTATGTTTGTCCAGCCAGGAGGGAAATGCCGTGTGTTGATATTTATGGAAATTAACTGGATTCTTGGTGTAAGAGCTGACATCGAGCTTGAGCCCCCCCAAAAAATTCCCCTCCTGGACCATTATAGGGAAACCAGGGTATTAAGAAATGATGCAAAGACAAAATGAGTGGGTTGCCCTGCCCAGGAGAGTCAGAGGAGCCTTAGTTTGGGTCCCAATTGATTTTTGTTCATTAAGGAAATCTGAGGCCCTGCCACAGACCAGCAATAGGGGAAGGACTTAAAGCCACTCTATGACTGTGCTGGTTCTGTGACTACCACAAGCACAGTGACGGGCCTGCCCTTAGAACTGGGAGCTGAACTTCTGGCTCCACCTGTGTAATGAAAAGACTGACATGATAGGTGGGAAACTACCTAAACTGCAAAGTCTTTTTGGCTTAAAAATGCATTCCTGCCTCTCAAGAGTGGCTCTGCAGATGAGAGAGACTTGCGGAGGAGTAAAGCACAGCAGTTGTGGTTCAGCAGGTCACTTGTTGCCAGGTCAGAAGCCTGGAAATCACAGACTGCAGAAGCACACTGCTTTAACCTTAAGCACAGATGTGCTGCAGGTGCTGTTTAAGTGCGGAACCAAGTCTGTTGTAAGTTACTCTTTTTCTCTGCTGGAATTAATGAACAGATCCTGCATCATCGTTGACTGAGCAAATCAGCAGTCAGTTAAGTGCATCCTGTCAGCAGAAGGTAATTTTAATGCTAGGCCAGTGGTCTCTCTAATTAAAAGAAGCATTTATTATTTGTTTTTGGGATTGTTTCCAAGAAGGAAAACAGAGTTCAGAAAGGCTTTCAGAGCTGATTGCCTTCTGTGACCTGGTCTGTGCTTGAGGCTGATATGAGGAGCGGGAGAGAGCAGAATGAAGGATGAGGAGGAGCAGAAAGCGTTGAAAAGCTCAAATTAGTCTCTTTAGTGGAAGAGAAACAAATCAATGCCAAGAATTAGAGAAAGAGCAGACAAGGAGAGAACAGAGAGAGGAGCAGAACAAAACCAAAGAAGACAGGCAAGACATGACAGATTGGGAGGGAGGGTGGTAAAAGACAGCTGAGTGACAGGTAGGGTGCCAATATAGACATGAAGACACCATCATGGGGGTCTGTATGGGAGGCTAGAGAAGCACCTGGCGATGGTGACATTGATGTGGCTGTTGCTGTTTGCAGTGGAGATGGGGGAGGTGGTCCCTGGAGGTCTCCTCCAGCTCTGCTGGCAGTCAAGCATCCCATATCCCTGTTGTCAGCCTCTATCCCACAGCAGCAGTCAGACCAAAGGGATCACAAGTGGGCAGCATCTCCTCCTTTGTTCCTTGCTGGTCATTGCTGGGAGTTACCCAGCTGAGGGTCAGGCCTGGCCAGCAAAGCAGCTCGTTGCACTGAGTCTGTAGAGAGAGAAAAGAAATGCAGCTCAAGACACCCGTAGAAACTAGAGGAAGATCTTTCTTCAGACCACTTTAAGTGCTGATATCATCATCACTTTGGGCATGATATTGTCGAGTGCATTGCCTGATGCCACCAAGATAAGACGATGTTCAGGCAGCACAAGGTCTGTAGGCAGAACTCAGGTGATCTGGCATTAGTGGGAAATTAGGAGAGTTTTTCAGCATCTTAGTGCTTGTGAATAGGAACAGCTGGCTTCAAAGCTAAGTAGGAGTTGAGAAGAGCTGTTAAGTGCTGGATTAGTTGTGTGTCCCTTAGGGCTGTCATGTGTGGACAGATAGCAGGCACTGTATTCATGAGCAGACAAGATGAGTTTCCATAGTTTTCCTTTGCTGCAGAAAAACCCTCAGGGATCCTCCCAGGGTTCCCTGTGAGTTGTGTGGCCCTGTTCAATAAAAGCTTAGGTATATTCCTTATTATCGTTCCACCCCTGGGGAGTTTCTTGCCTTTGACATGGAAGCGAATGGCCAAGAGTGCTGACCATTCTTGTGTTAGAGCATTTGACTGAATGTCATGTTGATGGGTGTAATGTTTTCCTCCTTCCTGTAACTGGTTTGCACCGCATGGAAATCAAAATCCACTTTTGAGATCACTCTGGATACTGCCTGTTGTGATGGAGCTGTGTATGGGATGATGCACAGCACATCTGTGGCTTTCTGCTCTCATGGACCAGTCAGCACCGTGCAGGATGGGGCCCTGTGGTGGCATCAGTTACCGAGGAAACTGCCTCTATAGAAGTGCAACACGTTTCTATTAGCAACAGCAGCTCCAGCATGTGTGTTAGAGCATTTAAACACCTCATTATCGAACTGCATTTGTTTGTGGGCTTTTACACGTCTGGAGGCTGTACAGTGTGAGGTGAGAAAGTGAGCAGGTAATGGAGCAGGAGGGGAGAGCATGATTCTCACATGCACCTGGGAAGGAACTGGGGAGCTGCACACACCAGCAGAGCAGGGAGCTCTGCCAGCCAGAGCTGTGCCTCACAGCCACCCCAAAAATGCCCCCAAAACTAGACCAAAATCCTCCTCCCAGGTCAGATGGATGCTCCACATAGCAAAGGTGTGAGGTATAACGCAGGACTCTTATGGGGCAGTTCTCCTTCAGAACAAACAGGATGCTGCCAGCATGATTCTACAGCTGTTTCCCATAGGCACACAGAGACGGAAACAATCTCTGCCCGATGACAAAAGCAGTGCATGAAGAGCATTTCCTACACCTCCCACCAGCCGAGGCACTGAGCTCCAATTGCACAGGTGAGTTGAGTGGGTCCAGTCTTAGGAAGGCAGGGCATTGCTTCTTTCTCTTGGGCACCGCATGGCACCCCAAATGGGGAAACACTGACCCCATAAGGAGGGACTGGGTGCATGAGGTGCAGTACTGTGAGGTGAGTGCATGGCATTGAGGAGCAGCTCTGTGCTTTCATCCACTGTGAGCAAAGATGAAAGGCATGGCTCTCACCTGAGAAAAGCAGTTTGGGAAGTTTTTTCTCTATTTGCTCCATGTCCCAAGGAGGCTTTTAAATTTCCTTTGGAAAATAGGCTGCAATCACACAGGGAAATGGTGTGTGAAAGGCTGGGGCAGTAATCGTCCATGAAATGAACATCCAAAGTGAGATCTAGACTATAGGAACATGTTTAATGTGAACCTTGAGTTCCACTGCTGGAAAGGTTGCATCTACAAGCAGGTGTGCTCTCATTAAAGGAAACAAGCCCAGATAGCTCAGAGGGTGCAGGTGCTGAAACTAAATTGAAGTTCATCTCAGGTTCTGACTTCTCCTTGCACGCAGACGTCGCTCCCACTAAGCAGAACTATCATTTTCTGCAGAAGAGAAACTGACTCCAAAAGTAGCGCTGAGTGCTGACAGCTCATTAGGTGCTGTTGTTTGGTAGCTCACAGCAAGTCATAAAAGCAGAGCCAAACAGGGCAGCTGGGGTGGGGAGATTAACATTGATATCTGAAGCTGTCATTCCCCCACACTGTATTTATGTTGGGCACTTCAGGTCATTTCTGGTACATCTTTCCCAGCTGGCATGGCTTGCTCGCTACCAGGCTCACCCAGCATGCCAAACTGTATTTGTTTCTTCATGGAATCATGGAATTGAGTTGGAAGGGACCCTTAAAGGCCATCTCCTCCAACACCCCTGCAATGAGCAGAGATGTCCACAACTCAGGCTTGTGGTTTTGCATTTTATTTTGTATTTCTTGTGGTCTTATACATCATTTTGTCTCCCCGACAGAGGGAGAGGCAAAACCCATTTGTGTATTGTCACGGCTGCAACACGTGGCTTTCAAACAGCAGATCAGTTCCCTCTGTGTATGGCTGGGTAAGCCATAATGAAATAAGGGGTGAGAAATGCATCTGAGCCCTTTTGCTTGTGGATGATAGAAACATCTACAGGGCAAAGCCAGGTGGAGTGTGATTGTGCTGCTGTACCTACCTCTAATCACCTTCATTCTCTGCAGTGAGAAGGTGCTGGCGCTGCTGAGTCCCACCTGCCTGCAAGTCTGCTTCTCCTGAGCCATCTAATGTTGATGAATTACTGTAAATACACTTATAATTACTTGCCTAATTACAAGAGCCTTCACAGATGATTTTGCTAGCACTTAATGGAAATAAAGCAAAACATCTGAAGCTATAGTAATGGAAATATAGAGCAACGTGATAGCATGATATTAACAAAACCAAAGCTGGGCACAAGGTTCCACAGGCCCTTCTATAGAATCATAGAATACCCCCTTGTATTGGTTATTAATATACAGATGGTAGCAAATGTACAGAAGGTATAAGTAAGTAAAGGAAAACTCACCAGTGGTGCCTTGGCTGAAGAAGCTGGGACAGTCCTCACTGGTGAGCAATCTCCAAGAGATGCTGCCTCAGTGGGAGTCAGCCCTTAAATGAGGTCTCAGAGGGGATGGAGTCGAGCTCCACCCCTTCCGGGAGCACAGCTCCATCACTCTCACCTGTGCCCCCACAGCTGACCCCACACTTGCCTCAGCTGATTAATCAGAGGTTCAGGCTGTGATTACCAATCTCCCATACACCCATGTTGGAAGGAATCCATAAGGATCACTGAGTCCAACTCCTGGTTCTGCACAGAAGCATGGCGCCACCAGAAAAAATGCACAAGTGGTTTTTTTTTCCCATCAGATAGCTATTTTTCCTCTGTTTTTTGTTCGTACGCTGACAGGTGCTCTGAATAAGGCCTCTGTTTTCTTTGTCTGTTTCACCTTCTTCTATGAAGTGGGAATTGTGGAGCAGTCATTTCTGAATGAAGACATTTCTGTCCAACATTTTGGCTTGCCTGGAGCGTATTAAGCAAAAAGGAATTGTCCTTGGCCACCTGTAAAACGTGTTAGTATTAATGTATGTATGTAATAACACTACTTTTATTTTTTAACGTCTTTTATTGAAACATTTTTAAAAAAAGAAAAGAAAAAAGAGGGCAGCAAATCCACAACACTATCAAATTGGACATGTGTGGTCTGGTACAGCAGGGGGGTCCTCAGAGAGCAGTGACATTGTGAAGCCATGGAGCAATAGGGCTCTTCATTTCTGACAAAGAGCAGAGCGCCTTGCAGTAGCCCAGGCCCAGCAGGTGGGGCAGGAAGACTCTCCTCTGAGGCAGGAGGGGTGGAGGTGACGTTAGCCAGACCTTGGGGACCCTCCAGGGCCCCGCTGAGAGCACTTCTGTTTATAAATCAGCATCCACTTCCCAGGAAAATGGTTTTGATGTTGACTTCAGACATCCTCTCTGTGGGAACAGCCCAGCCTTTGCCTTGCCCCAGAGACAATAGAAGGAAGAGAAGCACAATGGACGCATGTGCTAAACACTTTAATGAGTACTTCCACACCATTCTCCTGTGTTTCCCCGCATCCCATGAGTCAATAAGCACCTCATGCAGCTTTCTAGATAGTGCACAATAAACTGATAGGGCTGTGGACTAATCCAAGCATTTGGCTTCATTCACTGACTAAAAGAATGGAGATGTGAGCTTGTTTTGTTCCCTATATATTAACTCCATAGAACATTCCTAACAATTTCTTTGCATCTGTAAACTTTCTACCGTGAAATTATGCTCAAAATATTTTAAGTGAAATTACACACACTTGTGCAAAAGGGCACTGTGGTAAATTTTGCACAAGTATACACTGCTGTGCATGAGCAGAGACGTGATTTATCTGCACCTGCAGACAGAGCCCTGCATCTCTCTGGTTCATTTTGAATAGCAAATTAAAGAATGTATGTAAATTACTGGTGATTATAATCCAATTTCCATTGTTCTCCATGTTTGCGGTGCTGCTCTGCGATGCGCGGAGCTCTCGGTGAGAAGTTCTGCAAGTTCTGTATAAGAAATTCAGCAGTTAGAATTGTTACTTGGGAGAATTCTATTGCCTGGAGACAGGGCTTTTAAATTATGGCTGCTGTTTTGCATTGTATATGGAAATTTTTCATCTCCAGCTATCTCATAGGTATTTAGATCAGATAGACTCCGTTGTTCCCAAACCACTCAGGCTTTCTCTTCCAATTCACTCTCCTTGGGAATAGTTCTTATGATTTATGTAAATTGCAAATTATCAGGCTTCAGAAAATTCATTTATTTTTAATGATATTTACATACATTGAGGAACCAGCAACAGGTCCTGAAGCAAGGGACGTGGATATCAAAACCCTACAAAGAGAAAAGGAGTGTGAGTAGAGAGGGTTAGAGTCCCGTTCCTTCAGACATTCATAAATTACAAATGTGTTGCTTTGGGGTAAAATTCTGCCATAAATAAGTATTTGTGTTCAAGAAACTTATAGATGTTGTACTAAGGGGCACAGTTTAATGGGGAAACAGTGGTGTTAGGTGGATGGTTGGACTTTGATGGTCTTGGACGTCTTTGCCAATGCTGGTGATTCTATGACTATGATGTGAACCCATTGGGGCCAACTACTACAGCATAGTAGGTCTGGCTCTGAGGTACTGATTATGCTGGCTCAGAAACTGCTCTGTCACTTCTGTCCTGCCAGCTGTCTTACTGTCATTTGATGGGTAGACAGTTGGTCTTAGATAATCTCAGTGCTCTTTTCCAACCTTAATGATTCTATGGTTACATTTTATTAACAGCTTTGCAGTCACCTGAGCCAGTGGAAACCTCATATCTCAACATACATGACCTGATTCTCAACCTCGTGGTCTACATCCATGCTAAGGAACACCAGCCCCACTGCCAGCTCTGGGCACTCGGCTCAGCCTTGCAGACTCCTGTTGCCTTCTCTCCACTCTGGATAGTGATTTTCCTGCCAAGGCAACCTGAGATGGTGAGGCAGAAGTGATGGCAGTGTTGTTCTCACCTTGGTGAATGCTGTGATGTCACCTGTGCTCTTCTAAGCAATATGTGTCCTTTCATTTGTAGGTGGAAAAAAGAAGTTCTAGGAAGTATTTCGTCCCTCTGCCAAATCAGTCTTCTCTGAGTTCTGAGGGCCCAGGGTACTTTGTCAGAGCAGGAATGTTCTCTGTTGCCCTTTATAGCTTCAGTCGTAATTTTCCCTGTTGTTTGCATGATAAACTCCAAACTGTAGCTCAGTTGGCAGCTCAGTATCTCTTTAAATCAATTCCAGTTTCTCGTGTGCCATTAATATTTTATTTATGTTGTATTACATTTCGCAATAGTCTCCATGCCAACAGTTCATGCCAGAAGCAATGTATGACAGAATAATTTAAGTCCTCGGCTCTATGAGCTCCTTCTCTTTAGCTGGTGTCATTAAGTCAGACTCGGTTTGTCCTTTCTCTTGCAGTGTCAGAGCCAAGACTGGATGTGTACCTCCTGACACTGCCCTGGAGGGGACAGTGGGAAGTGCCAGAGCAGTGCTGTCACCTGCTCTGTGTTTGTGGTGACAGCAGCAAACCTCCCATGGAGAACTTCTCCTGGGGCAGGACCAGGGCAGCCATTCAGCACTGCTTTCTATTGCTCCTTGCCTTTGCAGAGGTGAATGAGGACTTGATTCCAAACCAGCCTGCTGCATATTGTGGGCCCTTCATTCCTTGAGCCTGTCCCAGTAGGGACCATGCAGCCTGGGCTATCTGCTGGCTGCTCTTTGGTCCATGGGAGACCTCACAGCATGAAAGAAAGGCAGGAGCATCTTTCTTATGCATGATGCTCACAGTGTTGCCCACAACTGACCACAAACCTATGGAGGGAGGCAATAGTTCTGCTGGCACAGATGAATGTTCTTTCCTCAGGACATGCAGAAACACTTGCTTGTAGCACTGCACCAGCCTAACTACACCACTACTTCTCTCATTCCTGTGTAGGTGTAATCTATGTGATTATTTCATTGTTTCCCTATTAATGCTGTTTATTTTTACTGTAGCATTCTATCTACTACTGCTGCTGTTAAACAAATCCTTCTGATGCTGGACCAGAGAAGAAGCCCCTGGGACACAATACAAAGGTGAGCTTAGCTCTTTCTTACCTGCATGGTTGGTCACTGGCACAGGTTGCCCAGGGAAGTGGTGGAGTACCCATGCCTGGAGGTGTCTGAGAACTGTGGAGATGTGGCACATGGGGACATGGTCAGAGGGCATGGTGGGGATGGCTTGGTGTTAGACTTGGTGATCTTAGTGGTCTTTCCTAACCTTAACGATGGCTATGATTCTATATGCACAGAATGATTCTATACACATCATCTGTATTGAGGGTCATATTTGTAATTTCAGACCTTATTAGATGTTCATAAAAGACTACAGTATGGTTGGTACGCAACCCCACAGGTCTTCCAGGAGGGGACTACTCTGCTGAGCCTGCAAGACTTCCATCCTGCCCTCTCTGGTTTGACCACACCAGCACGGGATAAATGCAAATATCAACAAGAAACAAGTGAAAAACTTAGTAGAAAAGAAGTAATTAAAAAACGGTAAATTATTCAGGTTTATATAGGAGAAGAATCAACAGGAGAGTGCAGTAAGAATGGAGAGTCGGAGGAGAGAGCGACAGAAAAGCATGAGTGTGTTTCTCTGTATGACATAAAGAGGTTGCATGGGACCCCTGTGGGACTCTTTGGGAATGCGAAGTCTGGACAAAATAATGTAGTTATGAGACTAATCTGATGCCACAGAGGAAACAAGTGGCACTAAAAATCCTTCAGGCTCCTGTGGTCTGGCAGATTTAAGTTTTCAACCACAACGTTCTTAGAATCCCGAGTCTCCAAGACCAAGAGATGATATAAATCACAAGTTAGCAAAGGGCACAGATCCAGGAATCACAGCTGCCTTCGTCAGCCCCTGTGCCAGAGGGGATTCAAGAAAAATGAGTTTACTGGAGGTGCTGTGGAGTTAGTACAAATCATCCCAGGGAGGAATCTGTCCATAAACAGTTACCTCTGTGCAAACAAATAGGATGGAAGAGAAAGAGCAAGGCAAAAACTGCAGCTTGTATACGTGGCTTCATTGATCTTTCTGTGCCAATTAATGTCAACTAAGAATGCCTCCCTGGAGACCACCAAGAGGACTATAGGTATACTCACCTTACTTGAGATCACAGAGATCTTTTCAGACTCGTGGTATCCGCCATACTAATCATCTTGTTTCTCTTGTTAAGAATCTACAGCAGGGAAGAAACTGATGCATCTAACTGACACTTGCCATTTACGCTGAGGGAATATCCATCTGTTTCAGCCATCCAAATCTATTCTCTGTCTTGTTATTATTTTTCAGTTCTGTGCTTTGTGAAATATAATGGGTGATGTCCTTGCTTATTTTTCCCAACAAGCAGTTGCTTTGCAGATCAAGCTGCAAGCAGTCCTATGGCTTTCTGACTTGGCAGGGTTATGAAAGTCCTGACAAAGTGTCATGCAGTCTCTGCTGTGAAATCTGACAATTGAAGAAGTTCCATCCCAATCCTAGTAGTGATGGGTTTTGATCCCCTGTTAAATGCACTTCTATTTTGGTTCCAACAGATACCGGTGAAATACATGAAATCTGCAATCCTCTGTTCGTATGGGAGGGCATTAGATGATTCATTGGCTTGGAGCATGCTAGCAGGCACCCTTTGCACGTTTTGTGTTGCTTTAATGGGTAGTTTGCAGCTGTGGGATCATTGCTATATTTTGTAGTGTTCTTCTATCATTAGCTGTTAAAGGTATAGAAGACCACAGTCAGGTTTGTATTAAACTACAAGCTCTTGTTTTTATTGGCACCACCTGGGGATTAAAGCAGATGCTGTCATGCTGCACAGTTAGCCTCAAAGCAGGAGAGTTGTAATGATTATGTGATCAAAGCACTTCGCTTCGTTCAATTGTGCAATAATTACAAATGGAAACATTCTAAACAAGCAACATTGGCTGTGACACACACAGGAGGGCAAACCCAGACCCCAAAGCCTTTATTGAGTGGTTTAGAGATGGGAAACCATCCACAGCTTCTTCTGAGGAGAAAACCTGGGTAAAGGCTGCTGCAAATGATCCTGCAGTACCTCCTGGGCCATGAAAATACCCTGTAGTTACCAAGTGGGTAGTATTGTGAATGCCACATACTCACAATGAACAGATCCATAGTTATAATAAAACTGAACTTTTGTGACCATTTCAGCTCACTCTGCTGTGGCTGCTTGGCGTATTCCTGCCTCCCCAGAGGCTGACTGGGACATCTTCATCCAAAGGAAAATGTATTTACATGGAAGATGGAAGTCAAGTGATGTTTTCCAGCCACTTCAGGCACTGCACTGCTGGTACACGGTTTCAGGAGTTGCCCTTGAGGGCTTTTGGACCCTGTCCTCCTTCTCCTCCTGCCACTGCCAGGTAAGTCTCCTGTGAACATTAATTGGCATTAACATGAAGTATAATTTTGTTACCCAGCTGTAGCCTAGTGCAGGTCAGTGTGTGTTCATGGTCTGCAAACAGCAGTTGTCAATGGATGGATTTATGGTGAGATTTATGGTACTTCTGTTTAAAGTTGTCCAATAGAGTATTCATGATAAAAACACTGTGGTTAATGATTAATTTTATCTTCCTCCTTCAAAAAAAGTGTGAGAAGTGCTAAGATTAAGCTGAGGCTGGAGGCTAATAGAAGAAAGGCAAAGGCACATTGAGGAGTTCCATCCCTGCAGCCCTCGTGTTTGCATGGAGCCCTTTTAATAACTGTGAATAAAGCACTGTTCTTCCAGTTCACTTTCTAAAATAAACCATCCAGATGGCTGTAAGACAAAACCTAGTCGTCAAGCTGAGTAATGTGTATTTTGAGCACATTAACAATGGAACATGTAGAATTGTGCTGAATTATGCAGAATGCCACTCAAAAAGATACACACGCAGAAGCAGGAATATCACAAGCATCAGACAGCCGTGGTTCATGATGTCATTCTGGGCCTAACCAGAAGGAAAATGTGCTTTACAATAAGGGTGGTGAGGCACTGCCACGGGCTAACCACAGAAGTGGTACTTGCCCCATCCCTGGAGACACTCAAGGTCAGCCTGCATAACCTGAGCACCTGGTGGAGCCATAGGTGCCCCTGTTCATTGCAGGTGAGTTGGACCAGGTGACCTTTAAGAGTCTCTTCCAATTCAAATGATCGTATGATACAGTGCTAAGTGAAGATTGATGTAATCTTTTTCTTTTCTGAGGGGAGGTGAAGAGGACAGACAGATGTTCTTATAGTCGGTGAGAATACAATTATTTGGCTGAGCCAATACTGGGTTTCTTCTCTGCTGCTTGCCCCCTTGATGTCCAATTCAAACTTGGAATAAAACCTGAAAATCAGAAAGACTCATTGAGAGAGGAAGGCAAAACCCAGACGTTCTGCTGGGGCTGCATATGTAAAGAACGTCATCAAGAGATTTTCCAGCCCACTCTGCCCAAACTCATAAAACTCACAGCAAAAGAGCTGGGGAGTGCAGAAATGAGTGCCTGATGGCTCCACCTTACGCTCAGTAGGATGTTTGATGTGTGTTTAAAACAGCCTGAATGGCAACGAATGGTCACAAGGTCTGTAATCTGAGGGTTGTTGGACAGGTCTTGCTGGCTCCCCCCAGTGCTTTCTGTTTCCTGACTTCACTCCTTGAGCTTCCCAACTCCCACAGGAATCCAAGCTCTCAGTGCCCAGCGTTGTGGGGGCGCAGCCTGCAAACTGCAGATCTCATGCTGTGAAAAAACATCACCTGGAACTGTTTGTCCACTGCACGGCAATTTTCATAAGCAGACTTTGTGCCGAAGTACAGCGTGAGTAATTGCTTTATTTATTTTCCTTTACCCGAATGCAATTCTTATTTGCTGTGAAATCAAGTCCCTTCCCTAGCTGGAAGCAAGCGAGTGACTTTTGTGTGTAGGAAGACTATAGTGGCACAGCAGAAAAATGAAACTACCAGAAGCTCTTGAGGAATAAATTCAAACCCTCATTAATCCCTGTGGGCTGCATCTCCAATCTGAATTTTATGGAATGTGGGCGGTATTTTCAAAGCGATGGAATTGGTTGGCTTCAAGGGCTGGCTTAAAGGATGCAAACATAACTCTGAACCACAGTCCTTTGCCCAAGGAAGATGCAGACTGGGGTTTTTCCTAAGTACGTGTCCAGAACTCAGCTTTGCTGTAATGCACTGAGGCTTGAAGTAGTGGGTCTGACACAGAGCTGCTGATGGGCTGGCTTTGAATTATTAGATATTTGCTCATACAGTTATTGTGTGCTTCTGAAATGTTTTATTATTATTATTATTATTATTATTATTACTGGTATCATAATTATTGTTCTCATTATTATTATCATTATGACTTCCTTATTTGGGACAACTCAGCTTTTCTGCTGTAAAATTCCAATTAAAGAAAGCTTTGTGGATGCCATCCCACTAATTCTGTGTCACTTCTGCATCTCATCGAGCTCTCAGAGGAGTCTCTGAAGGTGCATCTTGGAGACCTAAATGTCAGGAGTGAGTATAAACCAGGTTTGGAGCAGCAGGGGTGCGCTGACTCTGGAGCTTTTGTCTGACTCTTAATTGCAATTGGGAGCACAAAATTCACCGGTTTAAGCTGTCATAATGCAAAGATTTCTGACTCATCGCTGCAAGAAGAACAGCGAGAAATAAATTTCTGGAAGTCTAGTTTATTACTGAAGTGGTGTTTTTTGCTAAGGATGGGCTATGTGCCTAGGAAGAGTGAAGGCTAATGGCTATAACTCTTCCAAGATATACGCATGACAAAGGGAGCTCCTATTAGCATTTGGAAAGGGCGCAAGGGAGTGTACTGTAGGGGAGCAGGGGTTGGCCTGTTGTTGCCACTCAGATTGCTACCCCAAGTATTCTGGTACTTAGAATCACTGAATGGTTTGGGTTGGAAGGGACCTCAAGGCACTCCCAGTCCCAACCCCTGCTATGTGCACTGACACCTCGAATAGCCCAGGTACCCGCAGCCCCCTCAGCCCATCCCTGAGCACTGCCAGCAGTGGGCACCCACAGCTCTCCAGGCCCTCACTGACCTCATAGTGAAGAATTTCTTTCTATTTTTGGATCAACATCTCCTTATCTAATATGTCCGCATTCTGTACCTTAAATGTAGGTATGTTGCCTGTTTTGGTGGTAATGCTATTAAAACTCGAAGGATGGCTTGAGAAAATCCTCCTTAGTTATGTGAGATGATGGCAGGAATGTGATTTTGTTTTCAATTTAGAACGATTTCTTTTTTACTGATATAGTTATGGATAGGAGCATCACCTATTATATTAACTAAGTGTAAAACAAAATCACACTGTTTCTGAAGCATGAATATCTGAACCTCCCATGTGGGTCAGCAGCAGGTGGTGGTTTGACCACAGTTGGTCCTAAGGACAACATGCAGCCCAGATTTTGCTGATGGAGATCTTAATCTCCACACAGGTGGGAATAAGTGCCAAGCACTGAAAGATGTGGTCCCGTGGGAGCAAGGAAGATGTTTTCCACAAAGATAAGCGAGGCAAAGAAGAGAAACCCATCTCAGCATGAATCGAATTCAAGCAGGGAAATGCTGACTTTCCCCTTGGCAAGAACGCATCAGTTCCACCCTCCCTCAGTTTAACGGCACTTTTAGAAAGAGAAGAGATAAAAAAAAGAGAGAGGGGAGAGAAACCAACCTGCAGAAAGAGGATTTTTTTGCTCCTGTAGCTGCTTCTTCCCTTTGGAAGGCGGGCTCTGCGCATCGCTTGGTGCTGAGCGCTGCCTACCGGTCCCGGCGCGACGTGCAGCCCCAGCCCCGTTTCGTAGCGCTCCGAGAAAGGGCAGATAAAAATCTCCTGTAGCTCTGATCTGTGGTTGCTCTCCTCTCAGACCAGCCGGGGACACAGGGCTTGTGGGGTTATTGCAGGTTGTGGCTGTTGTTTTAACTTGTAGCGTGACATTTCTTCCTCCCGTTTCAAATTGCACCTTTCCCTCTGTGTCTTTTGCTCCCTTAGGAACTGCTGCAGACATGAACCTCCTAATGCAAGACCTTGGTGAAACGTTATGGAAAATGCAGCTTTGGTGCCATGCCTAAATATCAGCAAGGGTGTTAACAGACACACAATGCACAGGTAAGCATCTTTAACACATACCAAACTCTGCCTAGTTGTGTCTTTTTACTCTGCGGTGAATATTCCTCCTAAGGAGCTGTTATTTGCTATTCGCTTACTGTCATTCTTGAATCTCACACACACTGCTTTTCAGCAGTCAGATATTGCCAGAAAGCCACCAGCTGGATTCTTTCTCATAAGTGCCCCCAGTGACTGCCCCTCAAACAAAACTGGCAGCCACTTTCTGGCTCAGGGCTGGACTTGTTGTCACCCCCAAAAGCTTCAGGTTCAATGATGCTGTGAGTTGTGGCACAGAGATGGTGATGCTCAGGGACCTGGGGGGAAAAGCAACCAGAATGTGGAAGTCTCTGAGACTTGAGTTCATGTGGATGTGAGGTTGGGAAGATGAGGCTTTCTGAAGGACTGTTCTACTGGCCTGGAAGGCTGCAAGTTCTGATTGATAAAATCAGTCAGTATTGTTTCCAAATGGAGGCACACAGCAAGCTTTGTTGGAGGATGAATGCACTTCTGTTTCTTTTGTCTGGGAATCATCACCATGCAGATTTAATCCCTAGTCTGTTTTTATATTACAAAAACAAAAGATGAGTTTTTAAACTTGGTGGAAGTAAAGTAATGCTTACCATAGAGTAAAATGGAACTGAGAGGGAGAGCACAGCAGCTGTCAGACACAGGTAGCGGTTTCCTTTGGGGATCTGTTTCTCTTTCAAGATGCAGTATGCTATGAAGTCTATGTATGTGCCATCCTCTTTGATGTACTGAAGAGTGACATTCATCCTCTGGAAGATCTCAGTCTTCAGCCTTTTGCTTCCTCAGTGTGTGTGGACCAATTGCCCAGAGTGAGGACAAACAGCTGCAGCAGGGAAATCCATCTCAGCACCAGATCCCTGGTCCCTCCTGCTGGGTAAGTCCTAATTAAATCCTTGCATCAATATAATTAATCGTTAGTATGAGAATTACATATTAGTCTGCATTATAGTCAATACTGCTTAAATATTAACAAGCTTGTTAGCTATTCACTAACCTTTTAAGCCCTTCCAAATCCTCTTTATCACGCTGCATGTTTGTGTTAAATCTCTCTCAAGTGACCTTAAGAAAGTGAGCATGCTTTTACTTGCTGCTAAACACACTGCAAGCTCCCCATCCAGTTCAGCTGTTTGGCCGCTTTGGCTATTATCTCCCTTTCTGTTTGCACTGATTTAACTGTAGGGAAGACATCTCAGTATTGATGTGAAGCCCACCTGTGATGCAGTGATGGGCTGTCCCCTGCTGAGTCCTCAGTGTCTCCTTTATTTAATTAGGCCAGCTTCTTTGGCTCACTGGAAGTGCCAGGGACCCCCAGGCAGCTCCTTTGGTTCAACATTTGCATCTCTGTTCTACAGGAGTTGGTTGCTCAAAGCTCTGCAGTTCACCTGCTTGATGGCATGCTAATGCTTTCTGCTGCTGCCTCCTTTCTGTTAGCATGCACTGATGGAAGGAAACCACCATCTGAACACTGGGGCAGTCAGTACATCAGTGCTGGCTGGTCGATGGCTTTGTTCCCATCTCTTGTCAGTTTGTCCAACTTCCAGTTTGATTGGGCTGCTGGGTTTGCAGAATTAGGCAGATGTTGAGAATGCCCTAACATATTTCCCATAAAGTATCATAACCATACACACAGTTTGGCCAAAGTGATGTCCCTTTGCACTGTGAATTTGTTCAAGAAATAGAACCCCCATATTTCAAGCCAGCCCATGACTGGTGATGGGGGCTGCACACACCAGATCTGCTCCTTTCTGGGTCCCAGCTGTTCTGATATTTCCTCTCCAAAATCCTTGACTTCTCTCAGTGATCATTTGGTAAGGTTCTTAGCTTTAATTTCTTATAAACAGAGTTCATTAACCATGCAATGAATTTAACATCATTTCTGCTCGTAGCATATGAATACCTAGACCTCCTAGACCCCATTTAAGGGCTGACCACCACTAAGGCAGCATCTCTTTTTGGAGATCGCTCCTTTGTGGGGCTTTTTGTGGCGAGCCTCAATGTTGGTGAGCATCCATCTCAACTGAAAGCCTCAGCACTGGTGAGTCTTTTCTTAGATACCCTCTGGTTATCCATTTACTCTGTAATTACAACTATACCCCTGTATTATTCCAACTATACACTTGTCATGAATATTAATACAATCAAACCTCAGTACCTGGATAGTTCACGGAATGCAAATGCAAAAAAGGGGAAGAAGCACATTTTTCAAACTGCATTTTTCTCTGTACGTTTTTCAGTCTCCTTTTGAAGTTCTAGAAAATGTGGTGCTCCTTCATAGCAAATTCCTGCATGCAGAGCAGGGCTGTGCTGCTTTGCTCACCCCACCAGTCACATGGCACTGATGGGATGTGGCTGTGCCCCCACATCACTCTACAAAGCTCCTCCCACTGTGCTGCTATTTGTGCTGACCAGAGCATGCACAGATGCAATACTCAGCACCAGAACACTTCCTTCTGCAACACAGGACCTTAGGACAAATCCTATAGTGTGCTGCATCTAAATAGGCAAAATGTAAGTGTATCATTTCTGCTTACCTTTCATTCATTTCTGCTTACCTTTCTTATCTGACTCAATAAATAGTATGATGAGAAATGGAAATTATGGTTAATATTATTTCCTTAGCATTAAGGAATTCTACTTGCATTCTTAAGGGATGTTAGAACACTGAATGAGAAGGGTGAAATAATTTGTGGATCGAGAGGCAGCTGTAGAGTTGTAATGAGACAAATCTTTAAGACAGGGCTGCTTTACCAACGTTGAAATGAGTTTTGCACAGTGGGCTGTAGGGGAAATACAACAGTATTGCCATGAAAGGTAGTCCATCTTCTTATGGAGAAAGCAGAATAGTTTAAATCAGCACCATTTTCCAATGTAAGCAGAGGAAAACAGGCCAAAGAGATGACAAGTTACCATTCCCACAAACATTACACGGAGTGACCATCTGATGCCAGCATTTGGTGCTCTGTGATGGATGTTGTTATCTAAGCGGCTCATCATAACACTACTCTGCAAGAACCATCATTCAAAAGTAGCAGATTTCCCACCGTAGTTTTAGAAATGTGTTAATACTGTTGACAATACTAATAATTTCAAATGAAGTTTCCTTAAGTTCATTCCCTTGTGATATACTTTAAGTTTTGCCTTTTGACTCAGCCAAACTTCGGAAGTTTTATGGCGAAATTGCTTCTTTGAATGGCTTCATTGTTAGCGCTGCAGAAAAGCACCAAAATGTTTGGGATACCCAAAAGATCAGGCAAGTATTTCACCGAGTGTACAACAAAATATTATGAGGTAATTTTATTATTTCTTTTCCTGCTTTTAGGTAAAAATATGACAGTATACAAGATAATCTTATTAAAGGTAAAAATACAGTATTCTGCTTTTTCTCTAAACAGATCTACGTACAGTACACGTTTTTATTGTCTTTTTTTTTCCTCACTGTTTTTGTACAAATATAACTATGATTCTATTAGGCTATCTGTGTTCTCATCTGGCACTTAAGAACTGATCACGGGTCACCTTCTGCTTCTGCTTGTTTTTCGCAGCTGATACCTAAACGCAATGGTCATCTCATAGGTGTACCTTGTGAACAAACAGTACAGTTCAGCGGTTCCCAAGTAGTAAGGTGTGCTTTAAATATTGAAATCACGTAGCTAAATGTAGAAACCCAAGCAATCCAAGTCTCCAGTTGTTTTGCATCGACTCGCTGCTCACCCTTTGTAAAAGTGCAGTCTGAGTGTTTGTATTACAGCCTTGGAAGTGGTTTTATTTCCTTCCAGGTCCTCCACAAAAGCCAAACACATAACTCAGGACAATCATTTCTCCAACAATTCATTCTTCTTTTTACTTCTTATTCGTCAGCACGTCCCCATTGGAAATGAAGCCTTTTCTTCCTACGATTCGAAGATCTGAAGCTTCTGGGGTATGTTTTTCATGTTTTACCTCATGCTATGGCTTGCTGTTTGAACTCTGGAACCCAAAAGCAGAGCAGCTGAATTGCATTGCTGTCATCAGTTAGTGCTGTTCCTTGCCCTGAACACATAAGCACAAAACACTTTATTTCTGCTGTGGATTTTCACTGAATGTTTCAGTACACTGTTGTTGTAGCTGGATCATCTATGGACAAAAGAGAGGCTCGGTGTGTGTACGAAGGGACCATATCCATTAGTGGGTTGGCTAATACAGCTGGAAAAGGCTGAGAGGGGTTTTTGGATTGGAATCCCTTTATCAGGTTCCAGCAAAGGGATGAAGGGTGCTTTACCCAGCAAGTTTGGTTCATGGCTCCAACTCTCTTATCCAGTCTGAGAAGTAGCTGATAATCGGCCTTGGCCATTTCAGCAGATGATTTCTATGCTTTTAATTAACCACCATGCTGTTCAAAGTTACCTCCGTGGATGCCCATGTAAACGTAAAAGGACACAGCAAGGACAGGATTCTTTTAAATTCTCAAGGAATATGCTTGGCACGTTTTTCCTCCAGCCTTCACCTACTTCTGGTCAGTACAGAGTTAAGGTAAATGAGCACAGTTCACTGGAGACAGGTGGATGAAGATCTGGCTTTTTTGCCTTTAACTAAAGGTGCCTTCCCTACGTTTCCTTTACTTCTGATGTTGAAGGTTGTATGCTTTTTAACAGTAAGTTGTTTTGTGTCATAAAAGCTTTAACTGGAAAGTCACCAAACACAGGAGGAATGCAAGTGTTCCAACTGACACCTGCCAGTTTATAGAAGAGTGCCTGGTCCCCATTTTTTGCACTGTTTTTTGTCCTCTTAAGATGCTGGTTGAGACTGAGTAACATTTAGAAAACCAGGTGCTTTCCTCTCTGCTCACCATCAAATGTCCTTATTTAAGTTCTTCCCAAACTTGTCGCTCAGTTGCTGTATGAGTCTTGCCAGCTCACCAGTAGCTTGGGACTTTTCCTCCAGGAGTTCGTATCGGAGACTAGAAATATCTTGCTTAATCTCTTTAAGTTCTCCTAAAGGGAGGAAATACATTGTTGTTAGCAATATCAAGGAAATCAGACCTATGGTTTTAAGACAGGAGAGATTATCTCCTATCTTATACCTGAGCTTGGACATGGGTGTTTGTGGCACTCTATATGATGTTACTGCTTTTATGCATTTAATATTTGGCTTATAGGACCAAGAGCAGTAACAACTTTGTATGAAAAATTCATCTTTTTTTCTCCAGTCTGTTCTCTCTCCATGTGTAGACCTTCACCTACGTGGGACATTTGCAGAAGGATAGCGGGGAGAAGGCATTACAAAGTGTGTCTTTTCTATCTGCTTACAAACCCTACAAGACACCAAGGCAGCGCATATCCTTATTCAGTTTCAGCACTGCCCTTGTGATGGGCATGGGCAGTACAGCCAATATCTACTTTACTTAGGCCCCAGGACAAGGCTAAGTATGAATAACGCCCTGGGTTTTGCAAAGGAAGGATATGTGGAGCTAAGAGGCAAAGCAGGACAATGTACAGACAGACCCTATAATACATGTTTTCTGCTAAAGAAAATTTCAGAGCAGAAAAGTGTCTCTGGGTCAGCATTGTTTGCCTTCATGTGAGCCTGAGGCATGTCTCCTCTCCACCAAGGCTGTTCTCTAAGTTCAATCCTTTTGCTTGAGATATCAGTGGCAGTAACATGACATGCTCTAATTTGTGGCAATAATAAAAATCCACTCGCCTTCATTGACTTCATCATTTTCTCGGTCCACCTGCGCCTTCAGCACATAGCGCTTAATCAGGCGTTTCATTATTTTCTGAAAAGAGAACAGAAACACTTAATGTGAGTTTATCCACACCTCCTCAGTTCTGAGAAATTCAAGCTCTTGATTTCTCTATGGATGAAGCCTGGCTCCAGAGGAGGCAAAGGGATTTTTATTACTGACTTCTTGTTTATTTTCTACTTTATATTGTGAACTTTGTATCGAAGTAGCTGATTGACAGCCATTCCATAATGAGTCCACATTTTGTTTGTGAGATGCACATGAGTGCAGAGTGTGTCCCACAGATAAAATAGAAACACAGATGATCCAACAGCAATTTAAGAAGTGGGACTCAGACCATTTCTTGAACAAGCTGCTATTTAATGTATCTATAAAATAAGCTTTACTGGAAGAAATAAGTTGTTAATTAATGATGGTAACAAACTCACTAATGATGATGAATTGAACATCTGACCCAAGGCTAAACAGAAATACTTGCTTTGGAACATGGGGTTGAGGAGAGAAAAGAGAGAAAGAGAGAAGAAAAATGGAGAAGGAGAAATTTTTTTAGAGAAATGGTGGATTTTATGGGACACAGAGAGGGCAAAAACAGCATCATGTAGATTTATAAAATGGGCAATGACTGTTAGTGAGGAACAGCATATATGGAAACGGTAAGAGGTGATGGATACAAACTTGCAATGTGATATTGTTCATAAAATGCCTTATTTATGTGGAAGGAAAGTAACTTAGTCAGTCTCAGGCTGCCCAGTGGCTTACAGCAGAAGGCCTACATCATTGCCAGCTCCTTGCTACAGAAAATATGCTCATTAGTGGGGAAAAAAGCATTTGAACTGTGAGAAATGTAAAATTATTGCTCTATCAGAGACTATCGGAGATAACAATCAGGAGTCTAAACTGATATACCTAAATTTGCTTATTGGACGCTTATATCAGTTCTTGGGCATTCAATGCTCAATGGCCATAGCTCAGTCTCAGGGGGCAGCTAAGGCAGGATGTGCCATCTTTCTTGGGAGCAGCTTCTTGAAACAGGAAAACAGGAGAGCCTTTTACCGTCCTGTTTGACTGGACTACTTGTAGAATGAGGTCAGAGGGCTCTCTTTCTTTGAGTGACAAGTTCAGTCAAGAGTTCTGCACCCTCAGGGCTTTCTGCATCCTCTGCAAACAGGAGAGCTCAATGAACATCCAAGAGAAGATATGCAAATATCTTTTCTTGAGAGGGTGGCCACTATTAAGGGAAAACCTCTCTCAGCATGAGCTCACCTACTAGCAGAGCAGTCCTGTCTGCTTTGAACATCACTTAAAATCGCTGCAAAGACTGTGAAACTCAAATTAAGGAGTCAATACACTTTGCTCTTTTTGTTTCCCTAGTAGCCAGCTATGAATTATAACAGCACAAAATGCACGTGCACATCAAAGAAGGATCCGCTCATTTATATATAGGTCATGAAGTCAAGGAATGTGGAATGTTAAAGACTCTGTCCTTGTCTCAAAGAGGCATCTGGCTGACCAGGTGGGTCAGTTAAGGCAACAGAGGTGAGGCACGGCGCACGTACGGTGTGTTGAAGATGGCCAAGGTAGTAGAATCCAGAGGGAGGTAAGGTTGGCACCTGGGAAAACATAAATGAAGTAATGTTTGGGGAAAGTAGGGAAATCCTGGATCCAAAACAAATGATTTGTTTTGTTGTTGTTTCAGAACAGGTGACAGGAAATTTAGAATAAAACGAGGAATCAACATAAACAATATAATTATTATCTGGAAAAAATATGATAAGACCTATCTACTCCACTTCCCATGCAGCTGGTATTTTTGATGGCCACTACTCAATTACAGTCCTATATTAACTGCTGTATGTGAAAGCCAAAAGCCTAAAGGTGCCCACCTAACCCATTGAGTACAGAATGCAGACAGATTTGTCTGCAGAAACTAAATATTAAAAACGTGGCCATCCCTAACATGAGGCTCCTTAGTCACCTGGTAAATAATTCTGCCAGTAGGTTTAGGAAAGTAATTTGGTTTTGCCCCAGTATTGCTTTTCTCCTTCTCACTAATGCTGTTCCTTATAGCTACAATAAATGAAATAGCCTCTCTGCAAAACAGTTTTGTTTATCACAGGGAAATGCAGAATAAAGCTTCAAGACAGCATCTTGATAATGAAGCCAAACTTGAAACAAATACATTTGGTCTCTAACCCACACATTACCCATCAAGCAGTACAAGAGCTCCAGAGTGAAGTGAGCCATCACATTTGCTCATCTCTTAACTTGCAGCTGCTTTATCACTCCGAACATCAAATAAATACATTCCAGAGCTTCTAAAATTACGAACTAGTCCTTCCAATTTCCCTGACAAATCCTTTCCTGACTTTTATAGAGGAAGGTGCTGCTGACAGCAGCATGACGGACTGACAGTGCTGGGAGTAGGGACCGACACATGAACTTAGTGCAGCATTTTAGCACTGCTCCCTTCAAAGCGTCATCTCAAGAGGGTTTGATGAAGACATCCTTTTACTCAGCCTAGTTTATCCCCACATCATGGCAGCTATTTGTTGAGCTGTTTATCCTGTTTCTCAAGGTACTGCATGTTTAGGTTCTGCACATCTTCTGGTGTCCCGTGAGAGCACCATACTACAGCTACACAAAGTGCAGGTCTACTTCACCTGATAAGAATCACCAAAGGAAACATGCAGAGAAGCCACTACTTCAAACATCTTCTCAGCTGCAGAAGAAAGCTTGCTGTCCAGATATCAATGTGTTTGTTCTTTTTGTATACTTAGATAATGAAGGTTATTACACCTTTCTTGTGTTATTTGACAATTTCTTCCTGCAGCAACTGACACTCTAAGATCATTTAAAGGCAAGTCCGGTAGGAGCAAAATCAAGAGAAAATAACAAGTATTTATGCCTGTCTTTCTTTGAAAACTCAACTTATTTTCACAGCTGTCTTTGGCTTTCTCAGCCCTAGAAATAAGGGCTTAATTTACCACAAACATTAGGTGATCTCATTTACAAATTATATCAACAGAAGCCAACACATCTTTCTGCTGTCCGTGGGTCTGAATGTACAGGAAAATGTCAGAAATGCCAAAGTGCTGCTTTGAGAAGGACAATCATCTCTCTTCCCTTCAATTTTGATGGCATTAAGCCAGCTAACTCCAGATGCCAAAATGAACAAATTCCACTTCTGACTGAGTCTCAGAGACACCTTGGTGTCTTGGTATAAAAGCAAGAACAACTTTTACGACCAGGAACATATTATTGCCAGTTTGTTATACAACCCAGGAGCTCATTGTGCTGGAGGCTTCACCAACGTAGAACAAATCGGTCTTAGAACTGCCAGTGCACATTTTACCCCATCAAACTATTCTTTTCCTTATCTCTTTCATGTCAGTTCCTCCAGCGGCAGTAGTTGCCAACTGATTCTTTTTCACTGTATAAGTAAAAAATAAAAATTGAATGGGGACACATTTTGCTTGTGGTGTTGCCCCACTATATGCTTGCATGAGAAACAACACTTTCTGCTGGAACAAGTGCCGCAGTGAGACAGAGCTGTGTTAGTTCCATGCTGGGGTTCCTTCTGCCACCACTGCAGCCATAGGTGTTTTCGGACCATACCACATTGCAGGTAGGACATGTTACTTGACAGAGAAAGCACGTGCAAATGGCAATGGAAAGGCTGGAGGGATGGTGTGGTGTCATGACAATGAAACACTGCCAGTGCAAGACTGGGAGATTAAAACCTGAATGACAGTCCTGCTATGAAGCTTAATACCCATGAGTGGAATTAATTAGCGTGGCCTATATTAACACCATGTCTATTTCCATGGATGATACACTGCATTTGTCTTTGAGTGCTGTGACCGAATAAGCCACAGCTCAGCACATCACAGGATGGCACTGAGTGGATCCAAGCAACACAGCCCAGCAGAGCAGCACACCAACACACCTCTGCCCCGCTCTGTGATTACCTGGTATCTCGTGGGCTTGTTGTAAGCATTCTTCACTGAAAAATTCTCTGTATGTAGACTGCCAGACTGAAAACGAACTTTCTGAAACGATAAAACATCGTGATGTATTAGGTCAATGATAGCTTCTCACATGTGGATAACCCCAAAGTAAATGGAGACTGGTAAAACCCAGTAGGAAATGATTAAAGGCGTGGGTAGAATGAAAGCCAGTGCGTTCTGTTCTAAAAAGGTAACGTTCTAAAAGAGAGAAAAGAATTGAAAACCAAAAATTGCTGGGAAAAAGGAAAGGATTTTAAGTTGTCAAGGCAAAAATAGCACTCTCAGACAAGTTTTGGTTAGGGAGGTACTAAGAAAAAACATATTTATATTAGATTGGTGATTACCAATGGAGGGCATTGCTTTAAAAAAGTAAATAGATTTGTAGAGAACAAGTCAATGCAGCTATCAGAAATTCTGAAACGGAATTGATTTTCAGCAGTTCTCTGAAAACAGGAGGCTACAATTTGCTACTTTTTTATCTGAACCCTCTTTAAAAATAGAACAGTATTTATTTTTTTATCAGATGACAACAAATCTATTGATTTTCCCTTCTAGAAGCTTCCAAAAGTCTTTTCAGAAGACCAAGATTCATTACAGATTTCTTTGACACCTTATCCACCTATGAACTTTTTGGCCCAAGCGCTAGAGAAGTAGACTAGTACTTACTCAAAGGAATTAATTCATACTGTAGACTCAAAGGTGCTAATACACAGACAGACCCTTGCAACTGGATGCAAGTAAGGAGAGGTCCTTAATTAAGGGCCTTTTATCTCCAGCTGTCCTGAGAAATAGTGTCATTATTATTATTAACCAGCATGCTGATAATGGTTAAACAGGTGATGGGGAACACACTTCTCTTTCAAGTGGCCAAAGAAGAGATGGAAGAGGCAGGATCTGCCCATCAGTGCTACCCATCACTAGGCAAAAGTAAGCAGAGGGGTTACTAATTACAGCTATAGGCATTTAGGAGGTGTTATTAGTAACTGCTTGAAAATCTGTTCTCAAACCTGGAATGGTACTAAATATGGTGGTTAAAGTAATGGCACTAAAATTAATTGGGAAATCACTTAAAGGCAAGAGTGTGTTTTAGAGTGGCATAAAAACCTGCTGGGCAGATTAGGAGCCAGACAAGATGGAATATTATTTGTGCCTCTGTCCCAGCTCTTTGACTTTGTCTATTAGGATCTGGGAAACCCCATTACAGAAGTGCCTCCTTTTATAACAGTTGTTCTGTCACGAGTGTACTGACAGCGCTTGGTACAACAAGGCTGCAAGTCTGGGAGGACCCTCTAGGTGCTGATATAGGACAAGTAACAACACTGAGAGCAAGAGGCTGCACTGTCTTTGGTCAACCCACAAACCACACAACCCCCTCCAGAAGGTCCCTGCAGCCACGAATCCAATATTCTACACAGAAAGTGAAAAGCAAAGATGCAACATACCCGTTGTTTGGAGTTCAGCATCCCCATCTCAAGATCATTTTCACAGTTTTTGGCCTTAGATTTGCAGAGTTTTATGAGGCACATTTTTATTCTCAGTATGAGATAATAAAATGATTTAGGGCTTGGCACTAGATTAAAGGGAGCAGGTAAAGTCCTTCCTTCGTCAAAGTAGGACAGCCAGAGCTTGGCACGTGCAAACTTCCACTCCACATCTGCATCCTCCTTGGAAAGGGAAGAGAAAATAACACCCAAATGCATCATTAGCACAAAGAAAGGAATTGAGCTATCGTAAGAAACAACATACAGGCAGGATTTAACAAGAATCAGCCCAAACAGGATGCCTGAAAGCAACATTATCTTCTTGGGTTTCTCTGTCACCTCAAAATAAATAATTAAATAAACAAGGAGAAAAACGAACAATGAAATGAATAAACAGAGCACACAGTCCTCCAAATACCAGACTGAATGCTACCTTATTTCTGCTCGACAGTCCTACAAACTGCTTATTAAGAAGAAGTTGGGAACCGTTTCTGCCTTCTAAGCCAGGCAAATGCCATAAGCCAGAAAGGTCAGTGTAAGATGGGATACAAACGAGTTCACATTTCTCTCCAGCAAAGGCTGCACAAATGCAGCATGGTGTCACAAAGACATTTTGGAGGATGGAGGTAGGAGCAAGGACGGCTGGAGCAGAGCTGTGCTGCAACAAGGGAGATAATGAAGAGCAAATCATTTCAGAGTGGTATTTTTCACCCTGTTTCTTTGTCTCATTTGAACATGGGAGCACAGCTGCAGCCAGCTTTATAGTGGTGGCCAGTAATTGGGTTTATTGAAGGTGCTTTGCACACTAGTGTGGTTTCTCTGAGCCAAACATTTCTTATTTCATTGGACAGCAAAGGGCTCGTCCTTCAGTGACAGCCCAGTGCTTGTGCTTTGCTGCTAAATACCTGCACTAAAACATACATACATTCATGGAAAGGAGAAGAACAACTTACACATATAACAACGACTCCCTCTGATTAGCTGCAGTGCTAATTGCATGGTAACTGCTATCACTGCACTGGCCAGTAATCACCCATAGAGGAAGCTAGATCACCGATTTTTTCTATCATCAGATTACTTCCATGTCAATCCTGATTGCATTCACCACCACAACAACCCCAGATCAATGCACCTTACTTCTACCACTCACCACCTGCCACTTAAGCAGCTGTAGAAATAAAACCCATGACTCAGCGCCTATGAATCTCCTTTATGAAGCATCAGGATGGGCCAGGATCATTTCCAAGCACAAGGACAAGGTTAAGGTTAGCACACCCTTTATGGATCTGCTTGGCATTTACAGAGGATGATGGTCAGACCCATCCATCAGGACAATTTATCAGGAAAAGGAACAGAGGAGATACAGCTGCTCTACAGCTGTTTTCCTTGCAGTCTATGTGGAAGCCAGCAGCACAGATAGAAACACATTCTTCTGGTTCCTTATACTCACATACATTCATGCTGTGCTGAAATTAGCAACCTCTGGTTACTTCTCCTACCTCCAAAACCATGTCAAACCTGGCATGCCACAGCTGAGCTTCATTCTGTCACATCTGCAGTGATACTCCTGCCAACAAGGCAGCACTCAGTGCTGTCACTCAGCCTTCTCGTTTGGGGTTGAATCTCACAAAAGCCTAAAACTGAATTATGGTAGAAATAATTTGCTAACATTTTTAATGATGGTTAAGGAGCTAATGATGGAAGTCTGCTAACTGGCAGGAGGGTTTTTTTTTCCTTTCCATCAATACAAATTCCAAAGTAGTCAGGAAGCATTAATACTTGAGGGATAAACAGAAGAAAACTAGAAGTAGCTGAAAAGAGACATTCAATGGAAAGCACAAGAATACTATTTCGTAACCCTGGCTAAAAGAAAAGCATTTCCCCACTGACTGCAATGGAATTTAATTCCTAAGTAATTACCATCCTCTGTCATTATTGACACTGCTGTTGTCAGATAAACAGAAAGGATTTTCTATTTAGTCAGTCGGATGACTTTGTCTTTCCTTAATCTCTCTGTCGCTGAGGATTTAAAGGAATTAGTGTGAGATTTACTACATTTCTCCCAGTTCTCAAGTAGGAGGGCCAGGATGGAATAGCTCACATTTGTTTCTCTTGCTGACAGTTATAGATGTTCTCTAACAAAGTTCTCAAAAGTACCAGGCAGCCAAGAAAGATGTTAAAGGTTTTCCCAGGAAACTGTTCACCATGGAATATGCAATATGGAGCAGAACACTGACATAGGCCACCTACTGAGACATTTGTTCACATTTTTCTTCTGTAAACTTGCAAGAGTATCTCTACTTACTACAATAAACTAGAAAAAGCATTAAGAATCTGAGACCCCTTCAGAAGGAGATGTTGTTTCAGTAGAAGGTTGAGGAAGTTGCTTCATGTTAAGGTTTGGGGGTTGGAATTCAGGGACCTTTAAGGTCCTTTCCAACACAAACCATTCTGTGATTCAAAGTGATTAGAAAACTTTGGGAAAATACCTTCTGCACACAAGAAAGCTTTCAGGGCAGAGAGCACATGTAAGGTCTCTCTGACATTTAGACTCAGTTACAGCACACATGAGATAGAGCTCTATTTGCACTACAGTACATGGAGGAATCAGGCATTACAGTCAGAAAATAATTTCAGCTGTGGCCTTTTGCAGTGTCAGGTTCTGAGGGAAGATTAGAGCAAATAATTAATACAAACCAAGCGACAGAAACTTGACATTTAGCAAATCAGTAAAAGAGGTGAACCAGCATTCAATCACTGTCCAAATATTAATCCTTTCTTTTTCTTCTTCTCTTTATATTAGCAGGGAGTTGTTTTTGTCCAGAGTATTTAGCAAACCCAGCCTGCTTCTACCAGTGCTACTGAATAAAGTTGGGTAAACCCTGCAAATGCAAAATAGCTGTATTCATATCCTTTATATTCTGGGGCTTTATATTTATTGATTGATTTTTGCTCATGCCATTATGATTTGTGGGGCCAAAGACTCCTCAAAATAAAAGATAATAAAAAATCTGTACCAAAATTTCATGCCTGGTATTTGGAAATTAAAGGAATCTTTATATGTGTATCTATCAGCTTCAGCCCTAGATGGGCCTGCAAGATTATCCAGTAAAAAAACAGGGGAAGAAACAGGTGAAATATCGCTTGATTTGTCATAAGGAAACAACACAGCTAAGGCAGTACATGCGGATAAATTATGGCAACCAACATAGGGAGTAAAAAAAATACTACAAACTGCTTTCATTAAATACGTGCAAAGGAAAATGGAGATTGCTCACAGATGGTCATTAAAAGCAAGGAAGTTGAAGTTCTTATAGAAATGATTCGTTGTTAATTATTAATTCAGCCCCAATTTGGGATTGATACGGCCTTGACTCTTACGCAGCATAAGAACTGTGTTTCAGAAGTGCTCCAGTTTTGCATACGAAATAAACAACAACTTCCTTGTTAACATTTTCATTATCAATAATAATTCTGCATATTGTGTTCATAACCCAGTTTCTTATCTTACCTCAATTTCCTGATAGGAGTTGTTTATCATGGCTATTAGCATATTAAGCAGCACCACCACCATGGTCACGTTGTATACTCCATAGAGTACGTATCCAATATTCTCAATGAATTTGTGATCGTACTTCAGCACCACAGATATCACTTCAGATAAGCCAAATATTGACCAGAATAAGGTTTTAAAACTTTCTTCTACCCTAAAAATAAAGAAAATGATCACTTTATAGAGTTGGTAGCAAATTAGCCAGAACAAATGCTAATAACAAAAGTGGCAACCCACCAATATAAATATGATGCTTCGGCACAGTAATTACAAGCAGTTACCCATCACCCTGGGAGATGCCAGATTAAATTTCCTGATCTGATAAAGAAATACTACTTCTATTAACATTATAAAGTGGCCGCTACCCCTCCATCTGTTCTTCTCAGCTGTGTTGTTTGTCACTTGGCTTTTCTGCCCCTATTAAGAACTCCCCCATGAGCCACCTGCAATTTCGAAGGGACTCAGAAGTTCTACACCATCTCCTATTTCTCATTTGGAGAAGACCAGCAGAGATTATCTGGGAAGAAGGAACCTATCTTGACTGTCTTATATGTGATTTCCAGGGCAGAAGAAAAGCATTACTTTCTGCACAAAAGGAATCTGTGAAAAGTTCTGACTTGTGGCACGAGTATAAGCAATGCACCATGCAGATAAAGTCATGCCATGGTCTGATCTTCTTTGGGACCACAGAAAATTCAGGCACCCAAAGATTTGTAAAAAGTAAAAACTTAAACTCCTAAACAACTTGAAATTAAGGAGTAATAGAAGATGCTACAGGAAGCATTTCAATTTGATTATTACAGTTACTTGGAAGAAGAAAGAAATCGGAGGAAAATAAAATTCTGAAAGACAAAAAAAAAGGAGAATAAGGTAATGACAAAGAAATGGAAAAGATGCAGGTCGAGCAGCAGATCAAAAGGAGAGCTTAATTCAGAGGAGCCAAAGCTGTACCAGACCAAAGCAACCCTAGACTGAAATGAAAGAAGGGGGAGGATGAGTTTTCTTAGCTTAATGCCTTTACTTGCATCCCAGGAGGCAAATGCCCTTTAAGAAAACAAAGCCATTAACTATATTTAGGATCTTTTAATTATTATTAGGGTGGCAGACTAATCCTGCAATATCTATTTGTAAAAACAGATAATAGACACAAACTAAAACATGTCCTAGGGAAACAATAAACTTTGCAGCCACTCTGGAATCTATTACACTGTGTGCAAGCAGAAATTAATTCATACTCTCTGGAGGGTGAGTGCAGAGCACTGTGCAACTCCTTTCAGCCACAGCAAACTGGCTCTTATCTCCCATCACAACTCTTGGCATCCCCTCCTCCATTTGCATATGGTAGCAATAAGACTGCAGTAAATATTCAGACATTGTTCTCATCTAGCATAACTGCACTGACTGACGGGAGATGATCCCAAGTGGTGTTCCAAATAGGTTGAAATGTGGCTCTCTATTCAGTCTCCATTTTACTCAAATAAATTTTTGTTCACGCCCCCTTGCTGTTTTGTATGAGGCTGGGACATTACACAGAGATATATCTGTGGGATGAGCTATGACTGCTGCACAGAAGCACCACCTCTTTTCTACTTGGTGTGTATTTCCTCTCCTCAAACACTCTCCTCTTGTCTCCTGCCATCACACGCAGCAAAGGACACCTGACGTTAATGTGTCAGATATCCTTCACTTTTATGGTAGCAATCTGCTTAGTTCTTATTCTATTAGACATTGTATTTCCAGTTAAAGATCTTGTACAACACCAAAACCCATTGGCTTTGAAACCTGTCATCAAGCTCACTTATCGAACTAATGAAAACCATAACCACCAGCCTTGATCCCAGCTGCACCCTGCTATTAACCTTCCCTTTTTAATTTGGAAAGGTTCCCTTAGTTTTCTACCCTGCCGGTGGTTTTTAATATAACATGTCAACTTTGCTCCTTTTCTGCAGCTTAAGCATTAACCCTTGTTCTGGAGAGGTGTCAGGTTCTTCTTGAAAAGTTAATTACTGGCTGGCCCTGTCCACCCTGACAAGCTGAGGGCTCCAGCACAGCTACCACGCTCCTCTGCACATGTCCGAGGTCCTTAATCCTAGCCTCAAGTGGGGAAAGAGCGGGTATGGGAAGCAGGAGGGTGGTAGAAGTGGCATCCCAACACAACGCTCAGCAATGCCTACAGAAAGACACAGAGCTCTCACTTGTGGAGGAAATGCTTCTGCAGGGACCTGGTACTAGGACATCCCTGCCTTCTGAAGAGGCTCCATCAGAGAAACATAGAATGGCTTATGTCGGTGGGGACCATAAAGATCCAAGCCCCTATCCATGGACAGGGTTGCCAACCAACAGCTCTCCTGCCCAGGTCCCCACTCGTGGCCCAGCACACCTCCATGGAGGGGGCACCCACAGCTTCTCTGGGCAGCCTGCACCAAGCCTGGATGGCTCCTCCCCTCTCACTACTGCCAATTTGCACAAGGTTTGGCATAAGTCACAGGGAATGTATTCTTTCCTTTTTGAGAACATCTCACTAAACTATGAGGACAGTTGGAGCCAACATCATGAAATTTCCAAGACACTGATGTGTCTTGTCAGTGCCAACTATGCTGTTTACCCCCCTCCTGCAAAGACCCAGGGTGCTTTATCTTTCCCAAAGGCGAACAAATGAGGGAAGATGTCAGGAGTCCTGCCCATCTTCACAGCACCAGAGAGCAGGGGGAGCTGGCAGGGGCAGATTGAGTGTTGCTGCTTGCTGGGATGGGTACACTGCACTCTCCTTACTGCAGAATGGCCAGCTATAGGAGAGGTAACAAAAATAATTTTGTTTCAGTAAACAGTTGGTGAAGTTAAACAAAGATTCTGAATTAAGGAAGAAAACAGACTACAGGCGATCATCTAGTTTCAGATTTTCTTTGCTTCTATAAGCAGCTGTGTGCTGTTCATCAAAGAAGATCACGGCGAGGCCATGATTTCATGTCAGTCTTTCATCCTCCTCTTTAAGAAAGCTTAAGGCATCCTTTCAGACTGAGTTATTTCCTTAAATTGATTGGTAGAGCTTTAACATTGCCAGAAAAGCAATGCAGTCAATACAATCTACAAAAATATTGTATTTTGACAAAGCAGAATGAGAAGAAAAAAAGCCTCCAAGCATCTAAGTAACACTGGCACCGAGCAGTGACTCACAGTTCCCCTTGGGGAGAAGCAGACAGAAACCCTCATGCTGTAGCCTTCAGCCTGATTTGCCATGCAGAAAGCAAGATGAACACAATCAGTCTTGCCTCCATTTCAATTTTGTTTGCATAGCATGTTCATAATTACGGGCTGTTTGGAGAGCTGTGTTCTATACACAGCATACAATAAACACATAAACAGTGCTGGGGTCGGTTGCGAGAGTCCTGAAAGCTGTCTACTTTTCAGCACTGAAGAACTTAAAAAGAAAAATCTGAAAGTATACCCTGGTTAGCTAAATAACCTCAATGTTTAACAGCGTGAGGAAAAAGCACACTGCGTTTTCATTTCCTTTGAGTCAAGAACATTAAAACTGAAGAACTGACAGAAACTGCGTGATAACATGGTTCAGAGGCCACCGGGGTGCTGTGTGCCTGCTCTGCAGAAAGCAAAATGAACAGGATTCCAAAAGTGCAAGCTACACCAGCATTCATGGATGATGATTATTATTAGATCTAAGCATGCAATTTCCTCTCAGTGAGACCTGGACAAATGTGCACTCTTTTTTCTTCCTACACACTGTCCTGGGAAGCTGCGGTTGTCTCAAATTCAATGTTATTTCTGTGAGCAGCTTCTTATCTGTGAGGGTATCACTGGGGATATCCACTGTGATGTTCAGAGGGAGCTGTCAATTCAATGCCCTTTGGAACAGGCCACAATCTGATTAATGCACCAATCCAGCAGGTTTTTACTTCTGTCACAATTAGCCAATTGATACCACAGTTAGGTCCCATAGTAAAACAGCCACCATTTTGAGTACAAAACTTAATTTCTGTAAAATTCCACGCATTAGCGATGCTATGAGGTGCATTCAGAGAAGTCAGCGAAGTCACAGAATGCTTATGACTTCAGCAAAGTGAGCATTTCTCTCTGCCTCAGCAAATCTGGACAACACATTAAGACTTCCCCTCTTGTCACGTATAAGTGAATGGCAGCAGGAGAGCACAGTGCTCAGGATGGCTCACAGACAGCTCAAGAAAAGCAAAGAAGGAAATGTGTGAGGATCAGCCCCTATGCCAACGTATCTTTCCTAGCTTGTCAGAATTATTTGGGACCGTAGGTTTCTGGTTTGTTGAATGAGGCGTCTGAGAAGCATTTTGAGCATGAATGTTAATTTACACTCTTTGTTTTGTGCGATGAAGAGCTCATTTTCACTCATCATGCTTTAACGCCTCTGTGTGTTTACATAATCAGAGGAAATCAGGTTTATTTTAAGTCTTTTCCAAAGTATTGAAAGGAAAATTCATCTTCATGGAAAATTTGCTTCGTAACACCATGAAGTCCCTCCAGGACAAGTGATCACAAGGCTGACATTAAGGAGGATGAGTGGTGCCTTTTGACAGGACTCCCCCCAGCCCACACAGCCCTCAGGCACTCGAGCAAGCTTTCCTCCAGTGAGCAGTCACCCTTTCAGGCAATGTTTGCTCATTATTTCCATCAAAAGATGGAGGGATCCACTCGTGCTGTGTGTGTTAATTGAACGGTTATCATTACTGCATCAGAGATAGAATCTGTTAACCGCTGCTCTGATGATGTGCCTGGGGGACACCACAACTGCTGCAATCAAGAGACGGCATCGACTCAACTTCACATTAACTCCTGTGCTTCAAGGACATCTTCTCTCCCAATAAGAACCAAGTCACATCCCACACTCAATTTTCTTCTCTCTTACTACTGAGCACAGATAAATGTAATTGCATCTGCCCTCACAAATCCTTCCATTAAAGTGTATCCTGAGGTTACAGGAAGGTTCAGAAAGCACATTTGGCTCAATCAGAAAATTTAAACATTGTGGTACAAAGTATGTGTTGCACAAGAGAGTAGTGTAGTAAGACTGGCTCCTGTCTTTGGAAGGACACAGCCACTCACAGGGCAGCAATGATACCAATAAAGTCATTTCTCCTAGGGGAGCTACGAGCTGAGGCTTGCTGTATGACACATCCAACACCAGCTGCAGCCTGCTCCTCATCTCAGGCTTTACAAGTACAGTGAAACTGCCTTGATGTCAGATCACAGCAAGGGGAAAGCATCACACCAAGCTTTCCTCTTCCCTCACAGGTGGGTGCGTGGGATGGAAAGCCCCACTGTGGGAAGCCCAGCAAGAAGTAGGGAGGGAGCAGCTAAGAGGAAGGGAGGTTTAAGTTTGGTGGGCTCACAGGAAGAATAGGGAACACAAAGGTACAATGAAGAGATGGACTTCTGTTTTCATATAGAATCACTCACTGCACAGACACCTCTCTGCTTTTAGCCATGCACCTCACTAATAGCAGAAGAGTGTTCAGCAGCATCCCAACTACCTGGGCAGAGTTAGCAGCAGCAATAAACCATAGAATCACAGAATCACAAGGTTGAAAAGGATCTACAAGATCATCAAGTCCAACCATCCTCCCACTACCGTAGCTATAACAAACCACTAAACCATCTCTCATAGCTCCTCATCCAGATACCTCTTGAACACTGCCAGGAACAGTGGTTCCACCACCTCCCTGTGCAGCCATTCCAGTGCCTGACCACTCTCTGATAGAAAAAGTTCCTTCTTAGATCCAATCTAAACCTCCTCTGGTACAACTTGCAGCCACTTCCTCAGATCAGTTTGTTGCCTGGGAGAAGAGGCCAAGCCCCTCCTTATTACAACTTCCCTTCAGGAAGTTGTAGAGTGCAATGAGGTCTCCCCTGAGCCCCCTCCTCTCCAGGCTAAACAATCCCAGCTCCTTGAGCTGCTCCGCATAAGACCTGTGCTCCAGAACAAACAGAACCATGCAAGAGCAGTCCCTTTTCCTTAAGTACTCACGTTGTAAATGCAGGGTTGTATTTTGCACCAAGGTAGTAAGAGTAAAGGTTGAACATTCCAATCATGAAGGCCAGGAACACCATGATGAAGATGACCATGAACTTGAAGATATCCTTCACAGTCCTTCCCAAAGAGATCTGCAGGGGCCCGAAGCTTTCGTTGGCTGGAAGAATGTAAGCAATGCGGGAGAAGCTGAGTACCACAGCTATTGCATACAGTCCTTCTGAAATGATCTGAGGATCCGAGGGAAGCCACTTGTTCCTGGCTAAAACAATACACGGACATTAGACATTAGTAATGAAAAGTGGTAGGTGGATGTTATGATGATGAACTACTCCCTTTTTAGGTCTGAATCTTGATTCTGGCCAGGAGTTACAGGAAAAAAAGGGTTTGAAACAACTGGTCGCTGAGGCCTTCAGCATTCTTTACCAGGATGGGCAAAAAGTTGCATTTTTGACATGGAAAAGATGAGAAATGAGCAAGTCACTGAGATTTACCAAAGTCACACAACAGATAAAAGATGCGACTATAAAACAGTTTGGGAGTTTTGATTTCCTGTTGGAGCATCAACTGTGCTGTCCTTTTTCCAGCTGATGCTCCTGAGATTGAAAACCAAAATCAGAACAAAGGAGAGTTTGGCCATAACTCTAGCTAGATACATGGCACTATGTCAGTACATGGAAGAGAAATGTTAGGGAGGCTGAGGTCTCTCTCCATAACTTTAGACAAGGAAGCTTGAGTTTGTTCAGATAAAGCAGATACTGCCACTAAACATATCATCGCTGTGTTATCTTCAAATTGAAACCAATTTTGGCAACACAGTCACTCTAATATTTCTACTTCAAAAAATGTCTTTTTGATATCAGTTATGCATCGTTTGTTAACTCTATTGAAAAACTGACCATTTGTATTAATGTAGCTCGTGTCATTGCATCAGCTGAGCTCCTTCATGAAAGTATTGACTCAGAGCCAAAGCAAGTGGCATCTTTAGGACACAGCAGTAAACTTCGGCATTATTTCCAGTAATTTGTGCCCAAAGAAAAGCAGCAGATGGAAGAATTCACAGGATCTGCTTGCGATACTGTTTTCTGGACCCTTTGCACTTCTATATCATGAATTCACTTTAAATGGGCCACAACATAAGTTCAGAGGCCTCTTGCTTTCTGGTGCAGTGAGAGGGAAGCTTACCTTCAGAGAGGCAAGCAGGATGCTGAGCAAGTCCATGGCTGCAGGCTCAGGGCACGCATCCCTAGTGCCACACGGTGCTAGTCTACTGTGAATGAAGACTGCCAGCCCAAATCTGCCTCTCTGGTCCAAGCTCATTGCTAGAACGTTGCTTTGCAAGCCTAGTGAGTAAAGGGTGCTCCACTGTGCCCACACCCGCAGACTTTGCAGCCCTCCATAAGCAAAGTCCCCATAGATTTTATCCAAGGTTACATCTCAAGCTTACAGAGGCAGACAACAAGTCCAGCCACTACACAGGAGCGTAAAGCTCTATTTGTGAATATCACAGAAAGAGCATCAAAAATAATGTTAACCAAGGTTATGCTATTGCTTGCATTTCCAAATGTTAGCACTTATAAATCATATAGGAACTCAGAAATAAAGGTTTTCTCTTGGAGAAGGAGCAGTGATGAGTGCGATTTCTGTTTGGATGTCTATTACACAGGCACTGGATGTAACAGATGCAGAGCACACCACCAGTTAAAAATGCAGCTCCGGATCTCACATTGGTTCACATGTCCCTCCTCTTGCATTTGGAAAATGAAGTGGGTTCATCATCTATAATTTAAATTACATCCTCCCAGGTCCTGATAATTTGTTGCTCAAGCTATTTTTCAGGACGTGATTGAGCTAAGCCTCAGAGCAAAATCAGAGACTCGATGAGGGTCAGATCTCAGTTCTTTTTGGCCGCTTATGAAAAGGGCTGGAATGGGTAAATCTCAGAATAATCATTTTAATTTGGAAATAGCTTCCAGACATATCACAAAAAGAAAGGGACTTTCAGCACTACCACACAACAGCTTGAAAGAACAAGAAATGTTAGACAGCAAAAAGCATCTTACCGTAAGTAAAGTAAGCAACTTCAGGGGGAAGGGTGACATTATTGAGGTCATCATCTTGAACGTACTGATCTACGTACTGTTGTGCTTCAGTCGCTTTGAGGAAAGCCATGAACCTGGCGGTGAACGATGCCACAAAGATGGACAGCATCCCGAAGTCCAGAAGGTTCCAGAGATGTACCACGTACTCTCGTGGGCCCTCTTCCCAGATTTCCTTACACTCTGACCATATCATGCCTGCAGAGAGGCCACAGCACGTTTAACCAGCTGACAGAGGCACTTTTTGTATTCAGACAGACCCATTTGTTGGCTACCAGTGGCTTCTAGGATTGAAGCAAGTAATTCTTCAGTTAAATTGACTTTCTCAAGAGAACACTTAATATCATGTTTTTTTCTTTTTTTAATGATATACTTAAGCTAGTATACTCCTTTGAGCATACAATGCTAACATCTCAAAATTTCACTAGATTAATCAATAGTAAAACAGATTTCTGCTGACGTCAGTGAAAGCAGAGTTCACAAATACTGAGGATGTTACAAAATCCTCCAGCTGATCTGCTTGTGAAAAAAAAAGATGCACATTTCCTCTCTTCCTTTCAAAATCTCCTTGCTAATCTGGGCCGTTGAAGACAGCACTACTTACTCTCCTGGGGCTTTTCTCCTCCCTTAATGCAGAACTTGGGAGCATTTTAAGAATGGAAATAGCATTGTGAAAGGAAATCTGACCTAGCAGTAAATGTAGCCTGATCAGAGAAAAGGAAAACCAGAAGTTCTGTCCTTGCAGAGCTTTTCATTAAGTTTTATATACCAAATAATAATGAATTTCGAGACACTAAAGCCTGCTTTACCACTCTGCAAATCCCTACTTTATCCTGTATTTAGGATCCTTCTAAGAGTACACAGATAAATCTAAGTACCAAAGCCATAGAATTCAAGGATTCTGACATCCATGCTGTACTGGAGAGTTCTGGGGAAAGGGGACAATTTCACTGGATGAACTGGAGCCGAGAGCTCAGGTCAGATTCACCAGCTTGCTCAATCATAGTTCAATCATAGCAGGACTCCAAGGTCAAAACATTTCAGAACAGATAAAATGTTGGAATATTTTACCCACTGGTAATTATAAATATTTCCTCCAATCCTGTTTCCATAGCAGCAGCAAAATTCACATTTAATCAAGCATGAGCAGGGCCGACCAATTTCCATGCAGCCTCCTGCAGCCATGTCCTTTATATGAACTCTTCTCCATCCTCTTTGCTAGAAGCCCTTGTGGTGTGGCATGTAAATGCATTTGCTCAGCTACTTCAGAGACTCCTGGAAGCACACAGGGTCCCAAGAGGAACAGTCAGGAGTTGGTTACAGGGAAGGAAATAAGTCAGTGTGAGGCTGACAGGATTAAGAACAGATGCCATCAGTCCTCAAGCACTAGTAAGGGTTTGGAAGACAAAGGAAAGCTAAGCTCTCTCTGTTTCAGGAACCACCAGCCTGTGATCTCTGTAGCCATGGGACCTGCAGGCAGAACCCAGGAGCTGTACCATAACACAGGTTATGGCTCATATAGATCTATCGTAGAAGAAAGTCTGTGGTCTGCTGAGTGCTGAGCAAAGCCAGGGGGAGGCAAAAGGTTTTTGGCTGAGTAAAAGCAGGAACTTCATCCCAAACCATCATTTACCATGGTGAGATTTAATAATAAATAGCCTGGGGCAGAAAGTGAAAGAATTGGTTTCCTAGGAACTGTTCTGGAGTAAGGATGAAATATTAAAAGAACACATTTTTGGCTCCAAAAAAAAAGAACAAAATTATCAAACTGATAGACATGAGACATTAGGCTACACATTATGTGCGCACAGCATATAAAAAGTACTGAAGTACTTCAGGAAATATTACGTGCACGTCATTGCCAAACACAGCACTTCTTCACCAATGCCCATAAATGTCTTTCCTGGTTTAAATATTAACTCTCCTACTCAAATTTATTTCTAATCTCGGTCACTTAATATACCTAAGTCACAGATTAATGTAGTAAGACACGTCTAAAACTGAGTAGACTGACTAAAATTAGAATCACTCTGTGAAAGTATCGCACTGTTGGCCTATAATTTACATCGTTCTTTTTGCCAACTACGTGGCAGTCATTTTTTATCCATACATACAGAAAAATGTCTATTTGGGACGAGTAAAAAAGTTACAGTAATTATGTGGTCAGTACTGCTGGCTAATTATATATACATTGTGGGGAAGTATTTAAATCTACCATAAAAATACTGAGGAGAAAGAATGTAGATAAAATTGAGGGGATGGGACTTTAGATGGGATGTAGAATAGAGATAAGTCAGGCAGCGAGGCTAAAGTAGGTTTCCCTGAGTGTAATGGCATTTCAGCACGGTACTTCTGAGGTCCTTGATGGTTTTGGGAGAGGTCATTTCCCTGAATTTAAAGCACAGAGATGTGTATGAGCAGCTTCTGCTCTCCAGTTCCTGGAGGTGCCTGCTGTCCCATGGCAGGGATAATTGGAAATGTCACCTTGATGGGCACTCCCTGTTTCAGGAGGGGAATTAAGAGTCAAGCTACAGGCACAGCTTGCTTAGGAGAAATATGGAAATACACAAGGCGTGCTGTTCACCACCTGTGCACAAAGAGGAACAGTTTGTCAGGTTTTCATATCCACTGGCCTGATACATAAATCATGAACAGACAGTGTTGGAGAGCCTACTTTGAACCTTCTTCAGACCTGACAAAGGCTGCAGAGAAGGTTGTGCTCAGATTGTGCCCACACTTAGTTCTGCTGCTTGCTCTGCTACTTTTGCAGTGGTGAAATTGTCTCTCTAAATAGAACCTCCTCACTTTTTATGAGCATTTGGGGCACATTTCTCACATAGAAAATCCCAGCCTTCCTCACACAAGAGATGGGAAGACCTGGATGGAGGCTAAAACGTAGGCATGGGGCACAAACACCTGAGGTGTACAAGTCAAACATGCAGTGCCCAGCACTCTAAGGCCACTGTATTTCTCTGCGCTGATGAGTTTGCCACCAGCAGCTCTTGAATGCTCATTTGTAACAAAGAGGCATGAGAGCAAAACAGCATTTTCCCATCTAAAACTGCCATTGCTTATCTGGCTCTTCACTGTGACATTAAATGGGCTACCAAGACTGCTTGACTGATCCAGCAGTCCTTTACAGCCATTTCAGAACTGCAGAATAATGGACAAAAGGGCCTTTGGTATGGAGTTTTGAGCAGAATAAAGTGTTTCCTGGCTGAAAGTTGTTGTCTCTGCTTAGTTTACTTCACTTCTCACTTCCATTATAAACATTTGGGAGCTAGACATGACAATGGGATCTATTTGTCTAACAGTAGCCTGTCATTCTTGCACCACTATTTTTCTCTTAATATAGATATGTGTATCAATTTCTGTACCTTCAGCAAGGCTATTTGTGTTATCACAGGTTTTACTCACTCTTGGCCACAATGTGCTATGTTAAAGCGTCACATTATTCTCAAACAATGCTATTCTGAACATCTGTTGCAATGTTTTTGCAACAAACTCAAAAATAGTCTGCTGTAGTTGAAACAAATAAGGTGCCATCAGCATTCATCACTGCTGCCACAATATGAAGAAGAGAACATACAGAAATAAGGTGTTTTAAAACTGAGAGTAAGATTTCACTTTTTGATTGTGCTATGAACTGAAATGAAGGTAATCACTATGCTTTTGAGACTGGAGAGAGCAGATGCAGCCATTGCCGAGCAAGATTAAATACAGTCATGTATATTTAGTACGTAAGAGATTTACTACACTTCAGCATATACTTACTACCTACTTACATTTCTGTCTTAAGGAAGTATTTCTCGCTATCTTTGCCTGTGCTATCTGGCTATAGCATCACATTTAATTATATTTACACCTTTAGATGTATACTTACACTATCTACAATATTTTTGCACCCTACAACTAGGCACTTCATGATCTCTAGTACCTTGACAGTTGATAAAGTTGATAGTACATACATGGCCCATTAAACCCCCCAAGCCCCGGGCCAGCTGTCCATAGTCTAAATGCACTGAAATTTCACATTAGTGTGGCTGAGACATTATTTGAAGCTCTATTGTAGGCAGACAGACAAAATGGCTGGAGAAGACTGTCAGTGCTGATGTAGGCAGTCATTACAAAATCTCATTATATTCAGAAATCTGTACAATGAATCACTTTCCTTCTCCCAGGAAAGTGAAAACCTTTGCTTTTAAATGAAATGTTTTCTTCTTCATCTCTCAGGAACTCTCCAGGCAGGCAGATACCTTCTGCCTATGAGAAAAGAATACCTAGGCTAAAATCTAATCATCTTGTCCAACTGCTTTAATATCATTTTATAAATATCTCTTACTCCATCCAGTCTGGCATCTATTCAGTTTTTTCCTCTTGTCTAATATCCTGTGTGGGACTTCACTTATTGTGGGGACAGGGAACAAAGAAACGGCGGCCAGGAAGTCATCAGATAGAGCAGCCCTATTCTATTTTTTCAGAGGGATTTAATGTCATCAGTACTTACAGAAGCATGACGTTATTTATCCTAGTGCAAGAAAATAATAAGAATCATGGTGAAAAGTAAAAATAGGTAGAGAAGAGGTAGATAAAGATTCTGCAGTGTCTAAAAGCTCAATTTCCCAATAAATCTTTCTGAGCATGTTGAGATTAGCGGTTCAAAGAAGCTGACCTGCCAGGAATAAATTGTGCCAGCAAAAGAAATACATCTGAATCTGCCCAAAAAATCCCTGTGAAGTTTAACTTGTGCATGTGACACAGTTTTGCACTTGAAGGGTTCATCCAAATGAATTTGTGCTTTGTCAATTTTAGGCAACTTCATTTCTTTATAAAAAGTTATCTCATCTGTAGCAGCTCCATACTACAAACTTGATGAAATCCAGCTCTTATTTACCCAACAACTTTCATCGCTAGATCTCAGAGTTCTTTCAAAGAAGCAAAAAGCAATATATACCCATTTTACAGATGAGGTAACCAAGGTCCTGTGAGCTATAATAGGATGCCATAGCAGGGTAATAAAAAAAGGTGGTTGTTCATGTCCCAAAGGACGTGTTTTTTTTCCCACTCAGAGAAGCTGTCAGTTGCAATGACTGCATAGAATACTACATTCTTTACGATTCAATGATTAAAGAAACCACACCATACACACATCTTCCAGAAATTACCCTGGAAAATGGAAAAACCAGGAAAGCCAGAATTTGCTGAGAATCACTCAATATTTTCAAAAGCACGGGCCAAAATAAAAGGCTTTTCTGATTCTGTTTTAATCAATCAGAATTACCTTAATCAGCCTGAAATTTAACTTCGTCTCGTTTTAAATTATTTTCCCCCCCTCTCTTAGGGATATCCCTGTCTATCATGCTATGTTAGTTAATTTCCCTCAAGGGCTTTAAGACATTTTGTTTTTGCTTACCCAATACCCACTTCATGATCAGCAATTCTGTCCACGAGAACTGGGTTGTTTTGACTCTAAATATTTGTTTGGGATGATCTGTGATGGTTTCGTTGGGAAGATTTTTTACTCCTTCAAACCGATCTGAAGCGTTCACTACTAACAGTCCAAGGAAGATTGTGAAAGAAACTGCGTGTGCCACAAACTTCATGAAAGGGCTTCGGAGGGTCCGTCCCAACTGAAATGAAACACACACAAGATAAGATTTTTGCTTTCCTTGGTGTCAGTATAATTTGTCCCATTCAGCCATATATATTATCTAACTCTCCTGACTGTGTAGTAAGGAGAAAATGAAATTAAACATAATGATGTGCCTACTTCTCCTCTTCTTTATAACATCCTAAGCAATAATATATTCAAATCTTGTATCAGTGCTGAATTTTTGATTCATTAACATGTTGGAAATACCATTTCATATAAATATTCTTTTGTAATAGTCTTCATACGCCTCAATATGGAAGTCTTCCCTTAAAATTACCACAGAATCCGCAAATTCACTCCCTAGAACATATGGATTTATTTCAATACAATAAGCCAAGAATAAGCACAGCAATGATCTGAGCCAAGACTGCTCTACTATAACTAGCATTTATCCTGTTCTTTGTAAAAAACTTTTCCTATTCAGTTTAAATAACACTTTTTTCCTTTTCTGTGGCCTGTTCCAGGAAGACCTCAATGTACAGCAGTGCAAAGGCAACCTTGTACATACACTTTCCAGAACCTCAAAGCACATGGGATTTTTTTTTTTCAGCATATTACACACTGATTAATTTCCCTCAATGAGAGGACATCCTCAGACCTTCTTAATATCTACCCTCTTGATCATAACACCTCATGAGAAAGACGAAAAAGGACTAAAGTAGGAAATTCCTTGTTTTCTTATTTGGCTCCAGCAGCAGCCTTGGTTAAAGCCCTTTTTGAACGAACTCAAGTTTCTGGCCATTGCACAAAAAGGACTCTTTAGAAGGAGAGCTATTTAGGTCTAACAGAAACACAAACAGAGCCCTCTGGTTCTGCTTATGACCTCTTTTTCATTTATGAAACTTCAAAGTGCCAAAAATAGGATACTTCATTCTGTCAGTGTCACAAACTACTGGAAAATCTGCAAGTTTCTTAGTACGAGAAAGACTTTCTAACACAATCTATTCTATTCAAGAGCTCTTACTAACAAGTTTACTTCTTAACAAGGTCCATAAGTATGTGTTTAGGAAAGTGCATATAGCCCTGACTCAAAGTCTCCTTGTTCTTTTCTAGGAATGTTATGGCAGACATAGGAGGTCTTCTGGCTAAGTGAAACGTAATAGAAACAATCCCAACACTGATGACAGTGGTTCACTCATCTGCTGCAAAACCTTGTGTGGTGTGTGTTAGTTCTCAACAGGTATTTATGTCAGATGTTGACATCATGTAGCAGACCTTATTGCTTCCAGTGCAGATGTCCCACACAGTAGTAGCCTCGAATATTTAGTGACCAGCCTGGGGGAGCTTAAGGAGCGAATTTTAACAACTGTGAGTATACAGAGCCCTTCTCAGTAGATTTTAAGAAGGTGCATTTGCAGCCTATGTACATTCCATTCCCACCCTCAATTCACTAAAAGAGAAGAAGCACTTTCTTCTGAAGCTGGAATTGCTACCAAAAAATTAGACACTTTCTAATGTCTACAGAAACTCAAAAAATAAAGACCTGGGATTAAAGCAATCCCTCCACTCAGCATAATATATTATGACATTAAGATATTTTTTCCATGCACCATGATACTGTTAAACTCAAGGTGTGTCATTCTTGAACGTATCAACTGCTTGATTTCTTTATTAAGTCAAAATTTCATCTTACTTCAGATAGAGACTGCAGGGAAATGCCTGACTGCTGCTGTTAGGATGACAGAAATGCTGACAGAGTGCCAATACAAAGGTTCATTCTTAAGAGAATATCTCACTTCATGACTTGAAATCTTATCTGCATCACAGGAAAATAATAAAGCCTACAGACACGTGAAAAAGAAAATATATAAAGGGTGAGGGTGAAACAACTTTCCAAATGCAAATTAATCTTAATTCCATGAGGAAGGAACAAATAGAAACTGCAAAAAGAAAAGCTCTTCACTATTTTCAGTACTACGTTCATAGTAGAAGCACGACCCATATTGTAGAAAATATACATAGCTTAACTGCAGAGGAAAACATCCAGAGAAAGCCAAAAATCAAGACTACGTTGTTCTGATTGATAGGAGACCATTCATTGAAAGACAATTCCTGAAATAATTTCCAATTTGACTTTAGGACAGAAGGATAGAGGTGCTTTTTCAGAAGAAAGCCCGCAACACAAAAACAGGACGCTGGAAAATGGGAATGCACAAAAGGTTTTGTGTAACAAAAAATCACCAAGAAAAAGAAAAGTTAAGGGGAAAAATTGTGCTGTTCCATATTTCAATATATATATTTTTATTTTAATATGCCTACCTCATGACATTAAATACCAAAAACCTTTCTCAGTTATTTTGCATTTATCTTGAAATTTAGTTCAAGGTTTTGGGTGAGTTTTAGCCCTGTCATTTTTGTTTGGTTTATGGTTTGGTTTTTTTTGTTTTTTTTGTTGTTGTTTTTTTTTTTTTTAATTTAAATTCTCTGCTTATTTCTCATCTGACCTTTTTCCCCACCTACTGCTGTATTCAAACACAAAGCCTGTAATTCTGGGAATACACCAAAAACATTGCTGTTGGCTGGCGTGCCAGCTCCCAGCACATTCAACAGAGCTGAAGGAAATTAAACAGCTTCACAAATCCCTACTAGACAGAGCTCTTACACAGAGGAGTCAATGTTACCTCCACATGTATTCTCACCGTCTCCTAACCAAAACCAACTGTAGTACAGCCCTGTATTCACACGTGCTTCTCCATGGGAAACTCTGGAGCCCTGTTCAGTATTCATAAAACCTATGGGCTCATGTGTTGATATGTATCTTGACAAAACGAAGCTGATATCTAAAGCACTCTGAGAGAAACTACTTGTTCTGTAGGACACCAAACCTTAAAAATGTTTTATTATCTTGGATGCCCTGGAAGACTGTTTGCAAAAGGTTTGTCTAGTTTTACCTACGGATACATTTCTTAAATTACAGTGTTTCCTTAACACCCACCAGCAGATCTATAATTTCTTGGGCTTGGCAAATTTAGACAATTCCTTGTTGGATTTCTAAAGGAAACATGAGAAGTTGCTTTCAAGACAGAGTAAATTACCAATGCCAGGGGTCATTTCTATCAGACTTAAGTACCTTTGATAATCCTCTTGCTGAGAACACTCTACCTTGTAAGGGATGATGCTGCTGAACATGAAATGAATTTCTCCCTTGTCACCTCTTTTTCCTTCAGTAAGAGCAGTGAAAAAAGCTATTTATCAGTCAGCTGCACATCTACTTATCTCCACTCATCTGAGCAGTCTCCCTCAGGATGGAAATCTGCTTAGAGAGCTCATACCACAGACAACTCAAGCATGTACACAGGCCAGTGGTTGGCTCTAGTCCTGTGACCTCTAAGCCTTGGCAAAACACTCCTGCTTCCACTGGATGCTGTGAGACAGAGCACAGCCATATTTAGGAATATGGAATTTTTCCAAATTTCATCTTCTTTTCCCTCAAAACCATAAAGATTGTTTGATTAATTATAGCTTTCTCTGCAACCCTGAGCTGTCCTCTGTGTCTTGCCAGAGTCTCAGGTATATGTGCCACAATAATGCTCCGCTAACTGAAGATAGAGGGATAGAAAGAAGGAGAAAGGGGAAGAAAGGAGTCCAGAAGAAGTGAAGAACTTTCAACAGTAAGTACAGAAAAGAAATGAGAGTCTAAGTGTCAGAATAAACAATGTGAACCATTGGACATCCATACCTTGCTGCAGGGAGCAATCCAGTAGGCTATAGCAAGGAAGGGCAAGCCTATGGAGACCCCAAAGACAGCCAGGAACTTCACAGCTATGGATTGCTGCCGTAAGCCTGAGAGGTTTTCATACCACATGGTGAGCAGCTGCTGCTGGCAGTTGGGGTGAGCAACAAACTGTAAGAGAAACAGAGAAAGGAATATTAGCAACGTCGTCTGAAGAGAATGAGATTTTGGCAAGCAATATGCTGAATGTGTCCAACAGAAAAACACAGGACATGTCTTTGTCATCCAACATAGCTTTTGGTGTCAAAAAACAGAACTGCAAACTAACCACCCCAGTGCACCGACAGAATGAGTTTCAGTTCTGGTCTTCTCTCCAGATAAAGGTTTTGTCAGACTGTGTAGGCCAAAACCCAGTGCCTTACAGGGGGCAGTAAGGACAAAGCACCTCTTCAGGGTCAGGGTCTATAGCACAGACAGTCCACAATGAGATACAGAAAAGACAAAGAGGTACTTGGATGCTAGCAGCTGAAAAAATCCCTGATAAATGGCTAAAGCCTGAAGAGGCCATTGAAGGAGTAGCTCAACACAGCACTAATGTAATATTATTTATATTTGTTGAATATTGACCCAAAGTGAACCACTGTGCACTGTTTTTTTCTGTAAACTGTAAGGAGTCCACCTGATATTTAGCAGTGAGCAACATCAAATGCTTTATTCTCAGGTTACCATTCAAAAACAATGGCTCATTCTTTACTGATCAGAGAAACAACAAATGCAGAAGCAGAAGGAAGTGCTCTGCTGAAATCAGGAATGGGGTAAACAGGGGCCTTTCACATGAAGATTAAGTATCCCATTCTTTGGTGAAAGTCAGAAGAAAAAGACCACAGGGACGCGTCAACATTTTTGTAGTCACGACAATGCAGCTGGGTATACGTAAGGGAAAGGTAGCCAAAGAAATTGGTTCTGACTGGATTGAGTGAAGGAGCTGGGTCAAAGAAGGAAGGTCAACCTGAGGAAGACTTCTGACTTCATCCCATTGACCACCAGAGGGAGACCCCCACTACGGACTGCGCATGCATCAGTAGGAGGGACAGCATGCAAATGAGTTCCTGGAGAAAAAATGAATATGCTAATGACAAACTGGAAATCTTTTTAATATGTATATACTTGCCCTATAACTTTCCAACACTTGTCTATCGAGGCACATGATAGGAGGAGTGATTCCCCCATGTGCCCAGTGCAGAATAAATACATACCTGCTTTATAACCTAGTTCTGGTTATAGAGTTTGATTCTGCACATCACTGGTACAGAAAGTACATATTTTGTACCTTACAACAGAGTTTCTTCAGTTTATTGTTCAGGGGAAAAAGAAAAAGAGAGCAGCATACAACTGAAAAGGGCAATTTCTTAATGATAAAAAAAAAGAAATCACAGCATCACCGGATCCAAGAGAAGAGCTTTATAATAAAAGATTGAACTTTATTTCATATTGTTCATCAGAGTGATTGAATTTAGCATGTGACTGTTTTTAATAACAAAGAGAGATAATTGAAAGGCAAAATAACTGAAAGAAAGGATGAAAAATAGATATGTGGCTAATTACATTTGGATAACTGAACATTTCATTTATGGGTTTGGTGGGTGACTAAATGTGCTGAGAAGGGAAATGCAAAACTCCCCACTATCTCAAAAAGCAGATCTTTAAGGAGGTAGGCAGAGGGGAGAAAAGCTGGAGAAAGAGGAGAAAAGCAGAGGCTACAGGTTCCTGCTGTGCTCTTATCTTCATCATCTCTGCAAAAACGATCACACCAGAAATATAATGGACCTTTTTCCTAGGCGATGGTGCAATAACAAAACTGTTACTGGGATTTCTAATCACCTGTTCATTGGTAGTGCAGAGTGAAATACAGTAGCACAGTAATTGGGATGGCTGCGGACTCGCGCAGTTCCATCTTTAACAGCACATTAGCAACCATTTAAAACGCACTTCTTCAGATGAATTAGGCTTTGGGGCAGGGGGGAGGCTACGTTCCTCAAAAGAAAAAGGAAAACTATCTTTTGTGACTAAGCCTTTCAGGGTGAAGGAACTTGGTAAGTACTTTTAACCTCTTCCATCTTGAGGAATGGTTCTTCGAAATGTTAACAACTTGCTTTGCTGCTTCTCTTCCCCAGGAAAAAAAAAGTGTTTTAAAAAGATCGATTATAAATCATCAGCCCTAATCACACGAGCACTTTAAGGTGATAACAACAGTACTACAATGAAGGATTTCCGAACGGTCCCTGTTTGCTCAGGCTAATTATCTTTCTGGCAAACAGCCGAAAACCATGGAAGGAAGCTGGACAGAACTGATTTCCCTCATAAGTTATTTCTTTCTTTTTTAGATGGGATGAAATCAACACCGGTTTTAATGGCTCATAGAAAGGAAAGTTGCAGTGGTAGACGTGAAGACTTCTGCAACGACAGCCAGGCTTGTTGGCTTCCTCCTACCCGTCACTGTTCACCATGTTATGAGAACTGATTCAAAGAGATTCAGTTGCCCTTGGCAATGAGGCAGACAAAAACTTCTGCTGGTTGGCATTTCAGAGAACTCACGAGACATTTTAATATGTTCATTGTTTCACTCTGTCTGGGAACAGCTCGAATGAAAACACAAATTCAGGGAAATGGAGAAGCAATTGCCATAAAGCCAAATTCATGGGAATAAAGTATTTTGTACAAGACAGTAAAGATTGACAGTGTGTCATAAGGGCTTGCTGGTAATCATCTTTGTCTGATTCATAAGAAAATGAAGAATAAAAAATCAGAATAAGAAAGATAAGAGTACAAATAAATTTTCATCTCTTGCTTACAAGAAGCAGTACCATTTTTCATTACATTTACTTTGTGATGTCTTAATGAAATACACAGCAAGCATCAGACAATGTCAGCCTTCTCTCAACCCAAAGCATCAGAAATCGATCTTAGATCCCAAAAGACCTGAAAGAGCAGCTTAACTTTCTCTTTTCTCAGAGTATGGCCACAGACGTCAAATGAGATATTACACTAATATTTGGCTTAGCATCATAAATGTAGAAAAAGCTTTCTACATTCAGAAATGACTGCAATAGCTTTTCTGATCCCATGCCACACACGAACCAATAGATGGCCACGGCTTTTCCTTATGCTATGCATATTTTATTAATAAGTGGCACAAATAACACCTCTCCAGCCTATGAGATATATATAAATATATAAGTTAGAAAGGCCTAAAGAAAGAAATCACTTGCCAGTGTGAAGAAGCAATTTAAATAATAAAGTGACATTTTTGAGAGCTTCTGAATGACAGGGCAGTATTGACAGCTCCAAAAATGATCTGTGCTACAGGAAAATGAACTCTGTGAAAGCTGACCTGAAATAAATACATGGAAAACAACATTCTCAAAGCCTTTGGTGAGAACTGAAAGAGTCCAAAAGAAGGGGATGTTCCAGAGATCACATCAGATAGTGAACTGGACAGCAATTTTTCCACCTTGCTGCCCAAGCTAAGATACAAGAATGAGCTGTCATATTATCACCACCAATGCAACAGAATTAACCACTCATACAGTCTTACCTTGCTCTGCTCATGCAGATGGCACAAAACAGCCAAGGGGTGATGTAGGAAGAAAGAACTCATCAGTGAGGCAGTGCACAAACTGCACGCCAGAACAACACAAACTAGTGATGTCCTATTATACAGAGCATTCCTTCACTGTAAGCACTGTGATGTTGGCAAGCATCACCAATTAAATCTGCAATTCTAAGGAGCAGAGGTGTGTTTAACCAGTGAGTGAATGCTGGAGAAAGAGCCACACCAACAGACCTCCAGGGGAACATCTGTAATGTCAGCAGGCACTGTGAGAGGCAGGGATGGACCTGATAAAGTGTGTAAGTAAAGCTGCAGAGAGTTTAAGATTGGAAATTACTTGGACCCAAATCACCGTCATCTGATTTATTCATCACAAATAATAAGTGTTATTCCAATCTAATTATCCATGCTAAGGGATGGTGCATTCTTTGCCAGAGAGACCCACTCCAGTTAGAGCTAACTGCCACCCATGGCCATAGGCCACATTTTTAAAACCATTTGCACCAGAATAGCCTTACAGGTTTAAGCACATCACCAAATGGATCTGACCATAGGAAATCAACAAACCCTATATGAGGAAGGCCCCCTGGGCTGTCACAGTTGCTGCAGATAGAACATGAAGTAAGGCAATGTCCCTGCCCTGAGGATTCCCGCAGCTTTTCCTCCCTCCTTGGGGTTCATTTGACTGTCTAATGGTATCACACAAATATTCATGAGGATCTCACTCATCCTGTAGATGATTTTTTATGACAGCCTCAGTGAATGTTTGGTCCTGGTATCAAGTCAAACAGATATAAACCTTGTAAAAGGGAGAAAGTTTTTATTTGCAGGCAGAGCCCAAATGACCTCGAACTACCAGAACAAAATAAAAATGGATTGTGCAGCTTCAGACACAGTTACTTTAAAGACACACAAAAAAGTCACTGATATGGTGTTAGTAGTAAAACATGCCTTTTGGAAAAGCTCATACATGGACCTCCTTAACCAAGAGAAGTTTCTTATTAGAGTAATTAGAGTGGGGAAAAACATGCTTGCATCAAATCCAAGACATCCACATATTCCTCAATGCTCTGGAAATCCAATATCTGGATCCACTTGCTGATTAACTCTATCTAATCTCAAATCCTGATTTTTGGCACTTTAAACCTTAACATAACTACTGTTTGCAACCACATATCTTTCATGCAACTCAGTCTGCACTATAAAGGCGAGCGTGATGTTTAGAATGGATTTTCTGCTCTCTGCATAATCAGAAAGCATAGTTACGGGATTGGGATCTCACTTTGCAGAACTGACAAGCAGTAGAGCTAAGGTAGTGAAGGACAGCCCAGTGCTGGCACAACTGCCCAAAGCACCTATGCAGTGCAGAGCTATAAAGGAGACAGTGTAGTCCCATTAGAATGAGCAATGTGAATGGAAACTGGGTTTGACTAGGCTGAAAATATTAAACAGACAAAATAAAGCCAAATAAAAACAAATCAGCCTAATAGAAAACAAAAATAATGGGGTAAATAAAGCTGCCAGGACCATTTCAATTGCAATTTCCTACTAACAGAAATAACCTTCAGTACTGAGAGAAAACAAAGTTAATAATCCTTTCAGCAATCGAGGAAGATTTCATTGTTATTGTTGTCATTTATTTTCAATCCGTGTTTTGCAAAATTAAGTGATATATTTGAGGTACAAAACTAGAAAATGTAGTGTTTAAAGAAATTCTTTAATTTAAACCTGTCTGTAGCTTATTTTCAGTTTCACTTCCTTTGCTCAAGAGCGAGCACTCTTTTTGTGCTACGCATTTTATTTCCTACAGAGTAATGAATGCTGTAGTTTGTTTCTGAGGAATCTCCAGTTCCATATTCCAATATGCTGCATGCTTTATGAAGAGATCTGTTGCTAATGCCAAGTTTCTCATTTCACATGCATAAATAAGTCTTGTAATTGAACTATTTATCTGACAACAAGCAAATGAAGTGAAAGCCCCAACCTCCAGCATTCCAGGTTTTTCATAATTCTACGGAATCAGAACCACTTGGAAATCCTTGCCTACCTATTTATCTGAAAGCATGCCAGAACAAACAGCTACCGAAGAACAAATTCCCTTGGGTACCTAAATAGAAAACGACCACAGTGGGCACAGAGTTTTAAAATACTATAACCTCTTCCCTCGAGAGAACCAGTCGACTCTTTTCCAAATGACAAGGAAAGACTGTGCTGATACAATGCTCAAATTTTAACGCCTCCAAGATAGAGGGTTTCACTCCCACAGCTGATGGAGAGATTCTCTTGTAGGATAAGTCCCCTCACCACAAGGCAGAGTTCAAAAAAGTTATTAAATACGGATATCTACTGGCGTGACAAGAACAAGGAATAGAAGAGATGTAGCTTGGGTCACTGCTCATGGAAATGCTCAAATTTGAACACTATTTCGGAAATGCCTTCAATCTGAAATACTGAATCCTATTCTGTTCTTGAGGGTTTGTACTCATCCCATCTGACTTTCCATCCCAAAGACATTAGCAGGTCAACTGCCTGCAGGGAGATAAATGAAGCCAAAATTGGGGGCACATAAGGTCAGGTTTAAAGCACACAATATTAATTGTTCTTTTCTAAAATAATTTTAATATTAATAAAGGTAATTTTTAAGTCCTTTTATCTATGATGGAAACGCATGCAAAGGATTTGATGTGTTCTCCTGCTCTCTCATCAGTGTCTTCATGAACATGTAAGACCCTGTGGTACTTTGCAAATGAAAATAATTAAGTCTGCATATTACTGTAAATTGGGAATATTGCAAACACCACTCAGGATGGAGATATGATTCATTTGAGCCTTGAGAGGATGAATTTATGGGCAGGAAATAACAAAATGAGATTCATCCTGGAAAAGAAATTAAAACATCTGGGCAAATGGATATCATCAGAGCCACAGATTTAGTGGGAGGAAGGAACCTTGCTAATGAAATAGTCAGAGACATAAAAATTGTTTCCGTAAGGAAGGAAAGTAACTCCTTCCCTATCACTTAAAAAGAATAATCTGTAAAATAAGTAAAAATACAACAAGGAATATTACATGGATAGAAGTAGGAGTCCAGAATGACCAGGGTATTTCTACTGTCACATAAAAACAAAATGTCTTTTTCCACAGTTTCAGCCGGCTCTGGTGCTGGAGACAAGAGACACTTCTCATCCCTCCACTGTGGGCCCAACCATCAGTGATGGACTTCAATTAGCTATTCCTGAAATTCAGTAGTTAAAAGTGACTGGAGTTAGAGAACACCAAAGCAAAAAACCAACTTCCTGAAAACCTTTTTCATGAGAAGTTCTCCTCCTCAAGGCCTGACACTTGGACAGTATAACACAGCCTTACCCTGCTTAAACCAATTTATGTGCATGCTACAGATAGTGAAGTTTGGGATTTCCCATGGGATAAACCCTAAACTTTCACCCTGTTTCAAAGAGTGACAAAGAGCCATTAGGAAGATTGCCCTGAACCTTGACAGCAAGAGCTGATTCTTTTGCCTGTTCCATGGATGCAGCCACTGATGTCCCATGCAATGACAAAGAGCTCCCTGGACTGCAGCTAGCATGCAAGATACAGCACAGGGCAAAACGGCATCCTCAGAGCAAATGAATGGGAAACTGAGGTTGTCACAGCAGTTTACAAGAGCTATGTGACCAATGCAGGAAAAAATTATAATCTAATATAGCCACGAGTATTCTGTTTGAAGCATCCTCCATATGTTAATTATTAATAATACATTTATGAGAAAAGTTCCTGTTCCAGTTCTCCATTAAATAGGATTTACACAGCCATCTGGTGTTCTGTTTAACTCTTATTAATTTTTGTTTTAAACTCAGTTTGTGTGCCTTACTGTTAATCTAATTAAAACTCGTGAAAGAGAGAGGTGCTCTGGCTTTGTGAGCTATGAAATGAGCTTCTAACTGAGAAAATAGAGAAGGGCACTCAACGTTTGCAATTAAAAGAATACAGCAGCAATGATTTTTGACAGTGAGAAAGAAGGGAGCAAACATCACTTCTTATAGAGAAGCAACAGCCTTAGATCTAAAGGTATCAAAACACAACCTTTCTGCCAATATTAAAGGGTGATAAACACAGCAGAGCAGCATGGAGTAAAATGAGAACGGAAAATAGGAAGTGTTCCTCAAATGCTTTTGTTGTGGTACAACAAGAAAAGGTGCATTTCCTCACTGCTGCAGGTCTGGGGGAAGAACTCAAGGGAGAGCTGTCCCAGCTTCTGTCCCTATACTTCACAAGTGAAAAAATCAAACCCTGGATGAATTAAAAATAAATTCAAACATGGGAAATATAAATGTGGGGAACGTTTTCCCTATATCTGATTGGGATTGTTCATCTGTTTAAAGAAAATACACTCTTGAGCAGTTTCCTACCAAGAAAGTGAAGTTAACCCTCGTATCTTGCAAGCATGCTACTAATCAGCTACAGAGATACAGAATGGCTCACTGCTTCACAGCAGATGAACTTCTAAAATATCAAAGCTCTTTGGAATACATCAAGATTGAGGAATAAGTAACCTGGTTCTGACAGAGCCCGAGAGAGAAAAAGCATGGAAGAGAAGCTGGTACTGTCATTGGGATCAGTTACTTTATTTCATTGGGAAGAACACTTCAGTTTAGGTTGCCTAGTCCTCTGCAATGCCACAATGGGCTTCACTGCTACGCCTACTCCCAATGTTCCTTCTCCCTTTGATGAAGTAGAAAGAATCCAGACCTTTACTAGGGTGCACGTGTGAACCCAGCTAGGTTATACCAGGAGGCAGCAACAAGTTTGCAGCAACTCCATAGTGTATGCTAGAAGTCCTTTTCTTGACAAGCACCCAGGGCTTCATAAGCACTTCAACATTTGAAAATCATTTACTTCATCCCTGACAAACTGTTCCTATTGTAACCATTACTGTAATAATTTTTCAGGGAATCACGAATCATTAAGATATTTAATTTGAAGGGAGCGATATCCCCAGTGAAACTGAACAGAGGGTATTTGAGTGCAGTTTTCCAAGAACCCCTGGGTACAAAGTGACAGTTTATTTCTTTCAGGCAGAGAGTTCAAGTCATACAGTTCTTGGAGGATGCTTTATAAATGACTGCAATTTTAGCTTTTTTCCTCGCTGTGAAATACCTGCAAGCAGAAGGTCTTAATTCTTCACTGCCCTTGTATATAAAATACTCAGATGTGTTAGAGACTTCAACTTGCTTTCTTGGCAAGTATTATATATACACACTAAGAGCTTCTTTTTCAGGAAAAGGAAAAGAGTACAAAGTAGAGACAAATGAGGCTCCAAAGTTTGAAACTTTGGATGTTTTCTTGAATGAGTTTCCATTTCATCTGAGGTTTTGTAAATAAGAAGGGGGCAAGAAAAAAAGGAAAGAGAAAAGGATTCTGATCAATACATCAGTGCAGAGGAAGATCATTTAGAACTTAGAACAAGATCAGCTGAGGTTACCAGCTGCAGGTTCCTGGGTAAAAGATGTAAGGAGGCTCCAGTCCCTCTTTTGGTGTACAAATTTTCCTGTACCCTCAGTGTGATAAGTGAACAGCCCTGGTCTCCCATTCAGTTCAAGTCCAAGCTGCCCTTGGAACGAGAGATTTTCAAGCAGAAGTTTGGTCTTAAAAAGGGGAGGTGTGGGAAAAACTGAATATCTGGCTAAAAGTGTGAGTTTGATGACTGAATTCACTGCTCTGTGTGCAGGGAAATGCAGCCCATACTTCCAGCAACTGTCACTTATTCAGGAGCACAACTGCCAAATTAAGGATATTGTTTAATTAAGATATTGTGACAGGACAAAAACTAGCACTAACAACTTGAACAGCAAACATTACCTTAATTGCATTCCTACAGTTTTTATATGGGTACAAATTGTGATTAAATGGGGACTGCATTGACAGCTGTGCAATAAAACCATGGATAATTTTCAATATAAAGTTGTTCTCTGCAAACCTTCATCAACTGAAGCCTACAGTAGACATTGAAGTGTGAATATAGAAGCTAATGGTAGAGGTAAATGTAAAGCAAAATAAGTTCTCTTAAAACTTAAGATGCAAATAGTTTTGATATTAGCTCAATGAAAAATACCTATAATATCAAACATTTACTTTTCCCTGATCCATTGTGAAGTCCTTAAGTGTATCTTGTCTAAGGTTCTTCTTGCTTTTCATGAGAAGGGATAAATATTTCAGGAGTTGCCCCCCCCCCCCCCCCCCCCAATAAAGTAAGAGAATCTTAATTTCCCTGGCTTATTTAGGGCTTGTGGAGTTGGAAGCAGAACTGACCATTTGAGTGTTTATGCTAATGGTAAAGGTAGGAGAGTTTTAGTAATAGGAGCAGCAGGCACAGTTGTAGTTTTCATTGCATTAACTTTGCAAATGTGACCTGGAATGTATAGATTCTTGAACTGGTTCTATCAGATATGCATGGCAACTCACTCTTCATCACATCCCTTTCTATTAAATATTTTTCTTCACAATGAGAATAAGTTTTAGAGCACAGGTTTCATATACATAAGCTTAAGCGTCTCTCAGCTGAATATAAAATTTGTACCTGAAGCCTATTTTCTCTTAAGGAAATCATTACTGTGCTACCCTAACACAATCTCTGTTCAGCATGTGCAATAAATACTATCTTATTATCACAAGCCACTGCCAATAACCAAAGCCATTTATCTGAATGCATCTCTGCCTCCCACAGATGAAGCTATCTTACTTTCCAGCTAGCAGTTAAATGCTCACCTTACATGCAAACAGTGCTGAAAAGGGTATTCTGAGAAATGCAAAAATGAGAGTCAACATGAGACTGAGTAACGTTTGTGTTTATATTCTGTAATTAACAGTTATTATCCGTGGGCAACGAGCTGTTGTGATCCACAAAGGACACTTGCTTTCTCTAGCATATGAAGTTATTTATAAAATAAAACAAACTGCATGTGGCAGATCACAGATGCCTTAAGTAAGTGGTCGGACATAAAATAACCATCTAATATAAAATAGGAGAAATTGAGGAAATATTCCTTTGAAGAAGTCTAAGCCAAGACAAACACTCTCAAAGAAGCACAATTACCAGCAGCAATTCAGCTCTGGGTAATGGTCTCAGTATCTAAAAGATGGTGCAAGTGTTTAAAAGAATAAAGGAGGAAAATGGCACAGAAAAATTCATATGCTGAAATAACTTGAGGTTCTGACCAGCTTCATAATAACTCTCAGACTATGGGTGACCGAGGGTACTCCTTGGTGATGAGCTATGAGTACTTTTCAGTTGAGTTCAGTTTCTGAAAGAGCATCAGAGCAAATCTGGCCCCTTGCTACTAAAGCGACAACTTCACTAGCTGAACTTGACCCAGCTTGAGGAAAGGAACCTTACTAACCAAGGTACCACACACAGCATACTAGGAAACCATATTCAGCTCCAAACTACGTGCTCCCATACAAAAGCAATGCATTTCAAATAAGAGCCCTAAGATTCTTTTCAATTAATGGTTTTCATAACAGGAAAAACCTTCTCTGGGCAGCAGAGTAACACAGTCGAGAGGAAAAGTGGAGCAGGTGATGGGCATGCAAGGGGAAAGAGAGCAGATGTTAGCCTGAAAATTTGGAATGCTCTTCCAAGCCCATTGCAGGAGCCCAGTTTCTATCAATGCATATTGTAGGAGCAATTAATCAGGACCACCCAGACCCAGAATTTGCCAGAATCAAATTTTCCATTCATAGAACATATTTCCATGACGTGCTAGGACTCAAGGAGCAGCCTTGGCTCTCACTAAAATCCATCTCCCTGATTTTCCAGGTGGCATTTAGCTGACATGCAAAGATGTATCCACCCCCAAACAAGTAGCTTACCTTTTTGACTTCGTACTTAATCGCCAGTTTAATTCTGCTCAGACTTGGTCGGTGATGCTCAGGGCACAGATGTATGTTCACATCTCCATTCAGAATTGCTTCCACTTCTTCAGTGTCTCTGCACAGGTCCAATACCCCGACTACAAAGTCCTTGCATTGCATAGATAGCTTCCTATAGTCATTCTATGGGAAAACAGAAAGACACAAGCTATTTAACTGTCCATTTGAGAGCATGCCTCAGACTAAAGCTACAACAATGAAAGAGTCCCAATAGAGCAACTGTGAGCAAGGACACATCTGTAAATCATGCTGACTGGAATAGCAGTGAAGCATTTGATTTCAGCCAGAACAGAACTAGATTATTATAAACATATGATCTCCTTTCCCAATTAATTGGCAAAGTCTCTACCAGCAGTATACCCTGAGTCACAATAAAATGTTCCCTGAAGAATGGATGAATAATTTGTAAAGAAATCCCAATTTAAGCAATAATGCAGCCTCTTCTCTGTGCATACCTTCTAGAAAAAAGATATCCAAACAAATGGGCTTGAATTTACATCAAATTTTACTATTTATACCTTTTGCAATAAACTCTTTAATAAGTATCAAGGAGTAGCAGATCAGCATCAAGCTGCAGCATCACACACAGATGAGCTTAAATGAATTATAATGAATGGTAATACCACTTCTAGTTTCAAATGCATTACCTAAACACGTGATTAAGCTGTTCCAAAAGAGCATCCAGAGGATCATTTCCCTCACAGCACTTCAAGATGTAGGACTTCAGAAACTCAACATGATTGTCCATGAAATAACGTCACCTTGCAAACCCAATTTACATTTATGGGAAAAGAGAGGGTATGTGGCTGACCTGAGAGATTGCTAGAAGAGCAATTTCACCACCTTAAATTGTGATTGGTTTTCACATGCTGGCACTTAAAATGAGGAAAATGCCACCATCTGAGTAAATGAAGTAAAGAAGAACACGATTAATGCTACCATTAATATCCTAACAAAATAGTGATAAAGATTTCATGAAACAAATAGAAATAATAAGCATAAGATAAGCTCCTACTGTCTTGAGAGATCTTTCCAAATTAAGTTTAATGAGTTAATTAAATTCAGCAGCTTAACTAATTAAGCAAGAAGCCAAAAAAGAAGGTAGTTAAACCTGACTTTGATGAAATGATAAGAGTAACCAGGCTTTGTACTCTCATATTTTCTAAATTATTAATTCTAACATTTAAACATAGCAACATATTAGCCTTCCTTGTAAAGCAATATCTCAAATCACAGTGCAAACATTAGTTAATTAGACAGTACAGCACTGACTGAAAGATGGTGTTACGCTTAGAGGCCATCAAATTTCTTTGGAAGTGATAGGAGTTTTGCCCTTCAGAGCCAAGTTGCTTTTGACAATGAATATTTTCTTAAATAAGATGGTTTGACAATTTTGCTGTCGCTTTTGAGGCTCATCTGATGCCCTCTCACACATACACCTTGGTTATTATGCTGTCATATGGGTTGAAGTCTACTGTTTCCCAGGTCAGATCCAGGTAACACAACAGTAATGCACTGCCTCTTAAAACATACAACTGCTTGTTGAGAAAGCATCCACTTTATGGGTGTGCCACCAGTTTACTTTCTAAGGCTTGGAGTTTCATGCACGAAGATTTGGCACAAGAACTGGAATACACATTTACCCCTTAAGGAAGTGATGTAGGAAGTGTGGCTCCTGCCTGTGCTTTGGGCTCCCCAGCTTGAGGTCTTTAGGAAAGCAAGATCAAAGACAGCTCTCAAAGTTATCAGTTGCATGTAGCCCAAAGGTGCTTCAGGGCCAGGATGAGATGCTTGCAGAAAGTGAAAGATAGCATTTCTGATGCGTGTTTGTGAGATCAGAGCTGGGGATGTATTTTACTGATAAGACCTTCTGGGAGGAGGAACTCTTAGGGTTACATCCTGCTATTTGCTCCAAATGCTGAAGGCTGCTGGGTTTCCCATTTCCATTTTGAGCACTGCAAACATTCACTGTTTCAATTGTGTTGCTCATAAACAAGTCAGCAAGAACTTCCAGCCTGCATTAAAAGGGACACAACATAACCACAAGCAGGTATTTACCTCTGGTAGAGCAGGAGCGTGCCCCATAGAAGAAACAGGGACACCAAGCCTTCTATAAAAGGGCCAAATTAGGACACAAACATATAAAAGGTCTTTAAGGTCAGGCAGAAAATGACTGCACATTTGCATTTAAATTGAGCACCAAAGTATTTTGTGGAGACAGGGTTTGTGGAATGAATGCTACCAAACATAGTGTGAATTGGTGTCAGAAATAAAAGATTGTACTATAAGGATTCAGAGTGCTCCTCTCTAATCAGTCTTGTGCTTTAATCTTCACCGTCCCAAGGAGTTCTCTGTAGTAAAACACATTGGGAGCACAGATGCCCAAAAGCAAACCTCAGCTTGGAGTAACTGCAGGAGCTGTGAAGGACAGCAAATACAAACCTGAAAAGGGGTGTAGGCTGGGAGTGAAGTGCAAAAGTGGCCCCAGGTAATGGAGACACTGAATTAGCCCAGCAGGTTTGAAGGAAACAAGAGCGAGGACTTAAACTGTAATAACGTTCCCTATTTGTACACCGTTTACAAAGTTCACAAGCTTACCTCCTAGCCAGCATATTTTAGGTAATTCTTACCACCATTTCCACATCATCTGAACAACTACTATGTATTAGCTCTCATTTTTCTTCTTCTACTTCCTTTAAGGAAAGCAGTTTACTTAGCAACTAGAAAAGAGCTTCTGAAGCAACTGTAAATGGCAGGCTCCTAGCTGGCACACTCCATCACCACCCAGCTTTATTCACATCCCCTGCAGACCCAGTGCTGCTTCTGATTCTGTACACTTGCACAAACCAAGGATGATTTTTCTGTTCAAAATCATTTTACTCCAATTATAAGTGCACATGAGAAGCAGCAGGATCTAACCATGATACAGGATGCGTAAAGAATGAAATAATAAAAATACATTCCAATCGATATGCATCTGTGCTGAAAAGCAGCTCCCTGCTCTCAGGAGGCATTTCTCACACATAAGGCAAACCTCAGGGATTGCTCATAGTGCTTCAACCTAGATTCCTCTTCCAAAATCATTTATCATTTTGTGCTGGTTTCCTTGATGTTCACAGTCGGCACAGAAAATCCTGCTCTGTTTGCTAATGAGAACACACACAGCACTCAGCGATTCTCCTACATCAGTGCATCGCCCTTTGCAATTTTACAATGCCCTTTTTTTTTTTTTAAGCTAGAATATAAGAACTAAATATCAGCTATTTCCTGCTTCTCCTGACACCGTTGTGCATGTGGAGTTAATGTCTGATTTTGCTGCTTTGAAAGGCTGATGGTACTTGTCATTCACTGCAATTTCTCTGAGTACCCTATTATTATCTGTTGATTATGTTCTAAGTGAACTCTGTCATATCTCTGCATCTGTTCCAAACCACTCAGATTTCTTCAGAAGAGGGCTCTTTCAGGTCAAAGGGATATAACCTAAGTTGAAGTTGAGAAGAGATGTGAAACATGAAGTAATAGCAGTCATCTCTCTCGATCAGTTAACAAACACAACCCAAAACAAACAAAACCATCCAACAACTATTTCACAGAGCCCTCAGAGTTGGAAGGAACATTTAAAGGCCATCTAGTCCAACCCCCCTGTAAAAAGAGACACCCACAGCCAGATCACATTGCTAAGAGTCTGGTCCAGCCTGGGCCTGGATGTCTCCAAGGATGGGGCATCCACCCCATCTCCATGCAACCTGTTCCAGACTTTAACCATGTCAGGCATTGGAAAGGAACTTCTTTATCCAGACACACTGACCTCTAAATGTCAGCTCTGCAGGTGTGTTTCCAGTAGCTTGAATCAGTGATCCTTATGGGTTCCTCCTAAATTGAGATATTCTATGATTCTGTAATTTTGGGCATCTGGCATGAAGTGAGATGGTCTGAGATGTGCTGAACTCCCCAAGTACAGGCAAGCCTTCACCACACACTGAAGTAGGAAGTAGTGCCAGTGGTTCAGGAGGAAGAAGATGAAACCACTTGGCATTCATCCTCCATCTCAAGATTACTGCTGACTCTGCCTTTCCAGTCCCAGGCTCAGGAGAATGCTGTAGGTTTAAGTTCTGCTGAGACTGATGAAATACTTCTAAGCAATGTGCTGAAGTTTACATTTAATTATTATTATAATATATATTTTTTGCCTGGTTGTTGTAGATAATTCACAACACAGTGGGCCACAGACCCACACAAGAGCAAATGACACACAAATACAAAACAACCTACACAATTGCAGTATTCAAGAAAGCCACTCCATCTATTCCATTTAGGGCATTTAATTAAATTCACTCTGATAATTACTTCCAAATAACACACATCAAGAGCAAAACAGGAAGCACAACCCATCAGTGGATTTTCCAGGTAGAGATAATTCCCAGATTCCTAGCCCTTAGTACTATCTTATTCTTTTAGTACCTAACAAAATCTAGGCATTATTTAACTAGTCTGGGCATTAGGAAAGAGAACATCACAGTTGAGTCTCCCCTCAGATATACATCTACATATCTTGATAAGAATGATTTCTTCTACCACCTTTTTCAATTAAAAAGCACAACCTAATGTTGTTTGCCAATATATGCATTTCCCTGCCAAATAAAAGTCAAATAGGAAAAAGAGAAGCAGACAGGATAACTAAAATGACTATCTGTAATGCAATGGAAACCACAACAGTAACAGCAGTGCAGCAAAGCCCCAGGCTCCTGCAAGCAAGGAGCTACTCAAATACAACAGCACAGAAATAAAGAAAAGAAGCTGCTTACCTTCAGAAGGTCTGAAGCATTCAGGGACCTTAAAAGACTGACCCCTGCCACCACTGCCAACCTTTGAATAAGGTCTGGGAGAGGGCAGATATTGGCTCCACCCCTTCTGGGCACTCATCTGCATTGCATACACCTGAGTTTGGCCCTGCCTTTCCACCAGGTGCTCCATCACTGCTTCAAGCCATGACTTGCATTTCTGCTACAGTATATTATTGTATTTAAAGCTCTGTCCTTCAAATGTTACCTATCCTGTAAGTCTGTCCCACTGCAATGCAAGGGTTTCCACACAAGCCCAAGACTTCTAGAACTCATGGCCATTTGTATCCCCCACCCACGACTGGGACTATCATGGTGCCATTAAACATCTGTATGTTTCCAGTGCAACCACAGGTTAACTGCATGGCACACGCTTGCTACATCCAACCTCTCTTTCGTGTGCAATGCAGGAGCTGTGTATTTGGCAGTAAATCTGGTGTTTCTGCCTAGCTTTAAATGTGCTGTGTTCTTAGTGTCTCCTTGAAGCTCTTGGCTCTCTCCATTTAGTTTATGTCACGTGTGCACATATATCATGGAGAGAAATGTTGCATTGCTTGGATTAGCATTTGCAGGAGCAGCAGAAAGAGAATAAAATGCAGAAGTAAATCTGTGAAAACCAGCAGAAAATGCCCCCAGATAACAATGCATGTAGAAAGAAAAAGGCAAAAGAAAGGAGAGGGGAAGCCAATAATATTACATACTAAATTTGAATCGCACTTTTTAAATAACAATCACGTCAAGCAGACAAAGTGCTTGGAAATATTTACTAATTAGATTTCACATGAAAAATGCAAAAGCCAGCTAAGAAGCTGTTGGACCTATTTCCTTCTGGGTATTTACACAGCCTGTGGACAGCCATATGCTTCAGAAGGAAAAAGCACAAGGTCTGTGGGAGGGAAGGAAACAAGAGGAGATGCTAAGAAGGGCCCTAACACTGCTCTTGTCGCCACAGTCACATCCCAGGGGCACTGAACCCATTCCCCAGAGCTCTGCTGACTGTGCACATAAGTGCTGGTATCTGACTACAGCTGAGTACATTGCTATTCTTTCCAGGCTAAATGCCTGTATGTATAGATGATGCCAAGTCTCTACAGTTAGTTTTACGGACAGCACAACATCTAGTTGGTTTATGCTCTTGTGCTTTCTAAATGGCAGCACATCAGCAATTTTTTTAGGAGCTTTGTTTCGTATCCAGTGGGCACATCTCTGAAAATGAAGCTAAGTGCTCATTTAAAGCATTTCACTCCTCAGGTATGTGTTGTTAAGAGCGTCTGGAGGTAACAACAGATGCCACTTGTTCATTTTGCAGTGAGCCAGACCTTGACTTCTTCACCCCCAAAGAGCAGAATATAATAAACAAGCTGTTCAAATGTAAGTTTGACATTTCAAAAATGTTTCTGTGTTGTTTTCCAAACACTTTGGTCCTTTCTAAATGGAGCAGAGAAAAGCATGGCACCTGCCTGCTTCCTGCAGTGGGGAGCTGCAGAGGGGCTATGACTCCAGGCTAAGGGTGCTTGTTAAGTCCTGTAAGGGAGTGTCGGGAGACAACAAGGGATGTGTGCTACAAAAGAGCCCAAGGGCAAAGCAGAAAGTGATGTGCTCACAGTTAGTTTTGGCCAGAGAAGACCAGAAAAAAACAGTATGCTTTGAGTGTGGAGCAGAAATCGTGTGGCTTCCAATAAGCCATGAAAATATCATCCCTTGCATCACGGCAGGAATTTCAATGGCAGCTGCACTGAATGATTTATTGTAGGAAGGGCTTTTTTGTACCCTTTTCTCCTCTCTAGGTCAGACTTTCTGGCTGGAATTCATCTCTTCACATGCACTGCAGAGGCTGATCTCTGAGGCAACATCTCTCTTCAGTGATGGGGTGGAGCTGTATGAAACCAACCCTGGTTCTGCGGTTCACCTTGGGGCTGTTCCCCAGCAGATACAAGGACACATTAAAGAAGTTAGCTGGGATGGTGTTAAGGGTTCAGGTGTTAAGGGTTTCCAGTGTGGAGTGGGGAAATCTCTTAAAATTTATAACTCTGCTTTTCTAGTATTTTCGCAGGTCTGGTGGTATGAGTAACCTCCTGCAGTAGTATATCATTAATGGTAGGGCAGATGGAATCTAACGTTTATTATATTGAGCAGAATGCTGTTTCTTTTTTCTTTCTTTTTTTCTCCCCTCAGTAAAAACCTCATTGTGCACTATAATTTATATCCATTACCAGTTCTTATTACTGAATGCAGAGTAAAGCTTATTATTGAAAGTGATAAACAGAAGAAAAAGATCCAATAAGGTGGTTTATCACTGAAAATTCCAAGGATTTTTGAGTGGGTACAGTCAAAAGCAGAAATGAACCCATTTTCCTTCTACTGTTTTTCCTCTCTCTCTGTTACGTGTCTACCAGCAACTAATTTGGGGAAATTGTTTTAGTGATAAACACAGCTTCTGTAGGATAAAAAACAACAGATCAGTTCTGCATGCTCTTCCCACCAATAAAAACATTGGAAGATGCAAAACATTTCATTTTTATATTTTCTTTAAAGCCTCTTCTCATGCAGTTCTTAATGCTCATTTTCTACCATTTGCCATGGCAAAATGTCTTACGAGGGGAAGTACCTACAAGAATCTATTCACATAATGTTAGGGAAAAAGCCATGTTTTGAGACTGAAGGCCATTCCCAAGTCATTAGCCCAAATTCACGTTTCCTAGATTAAAAGACTTTAAAATCTGTCCCCTCTACCATTTTTTAAAGCACTTTGTTTTTTCAATATATATATATTTTAGTTTAAATTTAAAATAAGTTTCACATACACCAAAATTCGTGTATCTCTTGACTTACTGAAAGTTTTCCCCCTGATATGATTTAGCAGAGGGTTGTTAGAGTTAGGGTACTATGGTTAGGCTGAGGTTGGACTTGATGAACTTTGAGGTCTTTTCCAACCTGAGTAATTCTGTGATTCTATGATGATTCTATGAATAGGAATCAAAGAAGTCGCCTGAAGAGCACCTCCAGCTTCTGCACTCCTCTCCCACAATGTCACCCTCTTTCTGACAAGCACTGTCATTGGGCACCTCTGTAGTGCATGTGAGCACAGAAAAAAATCAGTGTTATTCAGTGGAGAACAAAAGTCTTACTCCATCTCTCTGAAGATATTCAAATGCACTTAGAGCAGAAATGATGTTGGTTGGCAATGTTTGATTGTGGATTTTTTTTTATTTTTTTAAATCAGAGTATTTAAAATCTCAAGGCTGGCATAGAAGCTTTTCAGCGTAATATGGCATTTTAATGCTTGATATCTTTCTCTTTCATATAACCTCAGCTGGTTTTCAAACACACATCACAAGTAAGCCACATGCTTTTAATTGCTCAACTAATTAAAAGGTGGTTTTTACCTTACTGCAGATTTTCTCAGGCTCGTTTGAATGCTTATGCTGAAACACCTGTTTCCAGAAGATAAACTATAGAGTCCCTGGATGTCACATAAACAGGACAGGCTGTACAGAGGCATTAAGCAAATGCTTTGGCATGCAAAGTGCAGGTAATACTTGCATTAGCAAAAGAGAGGGTTTGTTTCCCCGTGTCCTGTCATCAACAGCTTCTCTTTATAAAATACAAAGTACACATTTCAGGATAATACTCTGCTAATGCTCATGAAATGACACACTTAGCAATGAGTAATTTTCACGCTACGCTGGTGTAAAATTCTCTGCAACAAATTATATTCCAGGCAATTGGCATTTTTGATCACATAAATGCTCGAAACAATAGACACTGAAGTACCTATCGCCAGTTCATGCTAATGTAAAATTATTTGTATATCATTCCTGTTTATCCACAATCTAGTGGATAGTCTGCTTAGATGCAGTAGGGACGGGTTCATTATAATTATCTACAATAACAACAATTACAAACACAACGAGGGATAAACTAAATCACTTCCCATCTGCATCCACTTTGATATTGGACTTGAAATCCTCAGAATGCATTACTTGGTTTGCATTCATTAATATGATATGAATTCCCTACAGTGCCTTGGATAAATGTACCTGACTTTATTCTCCCATCTGCAGATCTAATATTATTATTCCATTCAGAACGATAGTCCTAATTATGCTCATTTGTAGTTTCAGTAGATATCCTTGCCCAACGTGAATAATAAGCAGCAGTCTTTGGAAACCAGTTATCTTGCTCATAACAAATTGCTTGGCTCCTAACTATTCCCTAAAAACTGATGCTGGTATGAACTGAAAGCTTGGGCATTTGATGTTTCTAATTAAACACAAAGCTTACCAATATTGTGTTACTCTGATAGTGCAATTGTGATAGCATCATTTTCCATCTGTTTGCCTCACTAATAATTTGATTTCGTCTTTCTGAAAAATGTCTTCATCTTTGGTGCTCCAGAGCATTCCCTCTTGGTAGCATTTAGTGCTTGGGGGTGAAGGGGGAGAAAGAGGGTAATTGTATTACTGTGTAATTTTAGACCTATAACTGCTCTGAAAAAACAAACAACAACAAAAAACCCTCTCTAAAATGATTGCTAGTAAGGGCACACTCAAAGGCACACCAACTCTGCACTTGTTGCAGGAGGATCCAGTGACTGGCATGGGAAGAACCAACACATATCTCCTCTCCTTTAGCAGCAGCCACTACTGGTGGCAGGAGCCCTGCTGCCGTTTCCACCGATAGACGCACCGAGTTGGAACACCAAGACTCATTTTGCCTTGCACGCTCAGTGGGTAAGTAAGGAAAACACTCTGTCACTGTTAACTAAACTCAGGCAACTGGCCAAATTATTCCCCCTATTTATCACAGTGCTACTAGCAGCTGGCAGCAGCAAAGCCGGCAGACAACACGAGCTGCTCCTCTACGAAGACAGCAGGGACACAGCTGAGCACAAATGAGAATTCCTCAGCAGCCAGGAGTGGAGAGGCAAAAACACATTGCTGTGGGATAGTCCAGGCTGTTGGTAAACTTTGTGGCAGAGCATGAATCCTACTGACCAAAACAGCGGCTGATGGATTAGATTTCTCTGGTGGATCTCTTCATCTGAGATACAACAGATTATTTCTCTTTCATACAAAGTGAGGAGCCTATAAGCAGTGCTCAGGCTCAGATCAGACCCACTGGTTTCACTTTACATAGTTCTTTTAAGAGTGGGAATGAAATCATGGTTTCAGTGAATCCCAACAGGATGTGATGGTTAAAGGAGCTGTGATTTTACCAATTTCTGGAGTTTTTCTTCCACAACGAAGCTATTAGAAAATATGAAATTAATAATTGTGGAAGGCTGAAGTCTTTATATGTAATTAAACTTTGAAATTATTTCTAAATTATTTGTTGCCTGATGTCAAAACTTCTCACATTCCTCATCAACCCCTTCCAAGATATATTATGCTTCACGCTGACTATGAAAAATTCAGAGATGGTCTGTATCAAAAGTAAGAGACTCTTGTATTCATTACCAAAAATTTTAGTTTTATAAAGAATGAAAAGGAGATTACTCATCTCTAAAGCTCTTTTTTCTGAATATATTAAAAAACACACAAAATTATGCTATACGAGGTACTTTGCATTCAAATATATTTCCTAACAACAGTGTCTCAGTAAAATTACGCAACGCAGGACTAGATATGTCCTCCAAACAGGTGGGTTTTTTTTGAAGGAGACAAAATGAAAATATTCGGGTTTCTTACACTGACACATCTCTGATTAGAGCCATTGAATCCTTTTTCCCACCCACTCTTCCAATACACTCAAGAGCTTCTTCCTCTGGGACAGCGATCAGAACATTTCCCTGCAGAAAGTATTCTGTTGACTTTTAAAGATTTCTCTTTCTGTTTCACGAACATCAGCTGGCAGATTTAGCAATAATGTCACTCAATCACCCCAAAAGTAGGCTAAACGTCCTCATAAGCAGTGACCAGGATCCAATTTTCTGCAGTTGCACACTGAGTTGTGCTGTCAGTAGAGTTACAGCTTTCATGAATAATGGTCTTACTTTTTCCAGGTGCGGATGAGGGTTGTAGATGGCTGAGTTATACCCTTCACTGTGAATCACAGCATCTGCTACTCTGCTTTACAGTGAGTAGGCACAGACAGGTGCTAACATACCTTCACGTTCACACATGCAGGTATATTTTTGAAGACGGCTCCAAGCATCACAGCTTTGGCACTGGCCAAACCCATTCTGAAAAGCTTTGGAGATTTTCTTCTCATGCAACGTTTTAAAACCATTTTGCTTGGGCAGTGTGCCAGGAAGAAAATGATTTAATCACAGAACAGGCATAGAGAAAGCACTCACAAGAACAGCTCCCCAGATACGGAACATTCTTCTTAATTTATAAAAATATAAATGGAACCATAGAGGAGAGGTCAGAAGGATTCTCTATATACATCTATATATTTTCAACAGCTCCTGCTACAAACCAATGCAAAATGTGGCTAATCAGTTTAGCTCTCAAGAAAAATCCAATGTACAATCTAATATGTATGGATTTGTCGTTGAAAAAGAACAGCACAGAGAATGAGATCCTCACGTGCAGAGTCCCATTCTGTGAGCAAAACGCAAATTTCACTATGAGGCTTAAACGTATTTTCCTTCTCCCAGGTTATTTCCACCATCACTCCTTATTTGCTCTCTTATTTTAATATTCAATTTCATCCAGTAAATTAAAATTTTAATAACAGGAGCTTGTTTTCCTGCTTGATTTCTTCCTGTATCGTGAGCTGGGTAATTGGTTGTACCTGCTTATGTATTTGCAAACTGTAGAGAACTTTAAAAAAGAACCAAATATTTTAAGTGCACGTTTTCAAGGCAGTGTGGATAAATGGATTTAGGTAAGAGTGAAAAGAAAAAGGAAGACAGTTCTTTTCTTAAGTTAAAAAAATACCAAATCGCATCCTTCTCTAAGAGCAAATAATGTTCTCATTCCAGAATGACCTGGAAATGTTTATATCCAACACAAAACAAAAAGGGTTATATGTTACTATTGTACCATTAGAAATAGCAGCTGTCATCACATCTACAGGAGTGTACAGCTCTTTTGCCTTGTGCACTGAAGGTACAGATGCATTTAGATTGTATGTTTTTTATCTTTTGCAGGGGTTATACTTGTTTGGGTAAAGATTCACAACTTGAGTTAATCCTTTTGACACTGCGTACCAAGATGGCCTGAAAGGCAGCAAGGATTTCGCTTGGAGTAGCCAAAGATATTGACGTACTATAGAGCCAATAGGAGAAACAGATGACAAGCTAATTAGAACCCAGATTACAGAGTAAGAAGCATCAGAAAGGGATGTTCTGGCCCAATCACATCAAAGGGCAGAGTCATCAAGCATTAATTTGAGATAAAGCTGAGTAAACTGCTGGCCTGCTCTCTCAATTGGGAATTTAGCAATGACACAAGAGACAGTAGAGGAAAGGGATGCAAGGAGAGGTGGTTTTCTCTCCCAAGCAGGGCTTTTTGGAGCAGTTGTCCGAGAACCCACAGGAGGAGCAGTTTCTTTGCAGCTGTGCACAGACACGGTGTAAAAAAGACATGATTTGGAAGTAGTGTCCATTAATATATTCAAAAGATTTTATGATGGAGGTGCTTGATTTTCAAAATAGGAACTGGGCAAGACTAATGGTATTTGTGAAGGAGAACAGAAAAGCAGAAGTAAAAAGGAGTGAGTATATTCCTTGTAATGGAGACTTTAGAAGTTCTCTCTGTCTTTTCTTCCTAAAACTCAGCAAAGTGAAACAGCAAAGATAACAAGGCAGCATATGTGAAAATCTGTCTTTTTTACAGGAGCAAATCCTCTCTGGATGAAAGAAAAAGAACAAAAAAGCTGGAAAATTAAACAAAAAATTGGAAGACCAGATAAAAACGTTAAGGCATCAGTAAGCACCTTGCCAAAATAATAAATATCACTAATAGAAGGTGTCAGAAGGAAGATGCATAAAAAGTGTCAGAAGTAAGATGCACGCCAGAGAGAATATTGAATCAGGGGATTATGGAGGGATAAAAGGATCACTCATGGAAGAGCTGGTCAGAGTAGAAAAGAAGTGATTGATTTACAAGAGTGTTCATGAACGAGGAAGACTCCCACAACAGCATCTTTATTTTCATGGCAGATGAAACTTAGGGAATGCCTCCAGGCAATCCTGAGAGCAAAAATGCCAAAGAGATTCTTCTGTTTGGACAGAACTGCAGCTTCTCAGCAAGATGTAATCAGATACACCAGTGCGTATTATCTTGCAGCAGTGGTACTGTCACATCCTCAGCATAGAGTCTGGTCCAAATTCCACATTTGCAGGAATAAAGAAATACATAGGAATATTACAAGGTTATTTTTCTTACAGTGTTTAGGTCAAGCACATTCTATTAACAATCTAGGTAGAAAAAAAAAAGTGGTAAAGAGTTATGGGAGCAAAAGTTTCATTGCAGGAATGCCAGATCATCCCTAACCGATACATGCCATTACGTCTCCTGGGATGTTTTGCCATTCTTTTTGGTTCCCTGAGGGTTCAGGGCTTTGAGTCTCAGCTGTCTCACATTACTGCAGCCCCACTGAAATGACAAGCAGTTCCTAGCAGGCATATCTCTGTAGGCAGCTACACACTTGACTTGCTGCCACACAAGCCATCGCTCCCCATAAATAGGGCAGCAGCCAGGCACAGCCCATCAACCAGCTGAGCCCGGACATGTCACATACACACACAGACAGGATAAGGTCACTTTTGGATGTTGATATCTTTTAGAGAAAGCACTACAGTTGATCAAAAAGCATCAGCAAGAGATACAGAATCTAGAAACAAAATGTGCTATAGTAAATGAACAGAGCACATTGGTAGGATTCATAAGCAAAGAGTACACACCATATGTCTTTCAGGTGGTGGTTTTGATCACACCTTCAGAAATATTGTAGTCAACAGGAGCTGAGAACTTATTTGCCATATACAACTCATGAGATCTTTTCACAGCCTCGTTTGTGACTCTGTAATTAAATTTGTCTGGATTGGTAAATGGAATGAATTGGCTGATTGTCTTCACCACGAGGACATATCCTGATCTCAAAGCACGTCATGTGTTTTGTTTGCATCCAAACAGGCCTGGTATGGGTTGGGATCTCACCAGAAACAGGAGTGCTCCATCACAGCTTTAAAAGAGCAGAGCTACTGCTCAGTTTGCAGGATGTGAAGTGTTGCATTAAACCTGATGCTGCCATTAACTTGCAAGGTGCAAACATTTCTTCAGACTGTTTGCTAGAAAGATTATCTCCAAAAGGAGATAAGCGAGCACATGAAAATGATTCTACTGACTCTGCTATTAATATCTCAGTCTTAGAAGAGTCACCTGGCTGTCAAGAGCCAATATCTGTGAAGAAATCTGCATCCAGCTTCATGCCAAGGTGACATGAGGAAGATTGATTTCCCTGGGCTGAAAAGGAGAGCAGCCTTTACCAGCTGGATTCACAGGCAGTGACTTAATTGTGCGGACAAATCCTGCCTATGTTATTCACACTGGAATCTTACTTGCGTGAGCAAAACAAACAGAATTCACTGATTGAAGACAGAAGGATTATTTGCTTTATGACTCATGCTCAAGGTCTGCCAACTTTGAAAGAAATGGGAGTGCACATAGGTCTTTCAGTTTGAGTAAAAGCATGTCCTTCCCCTGCAGCTTCAGTTGCTTAACACCTCCTTTTATAGACAGCTGTGTTTAACACTCAGCTCTATTTAGAAGCTGTAATATCTTAGCAAAATATGAGATATACGCAACATATACAAATACTGGGAGGTATTCCGAAATTTCAAGAATCCTCATTGGATGACTTTCCTGCCTGCTTCAGTTTTAGGCTAACTGCCAGGTCATTTAGTGCACCCAAACTGCTAGTATTCTCAGCAGAAACAACCAGCACAGTAAGTTTTAATCTTATTTTGGGAGAGGGCAATATTCTGATTGAATCTACTCTTAATATTAAAGACCTATCGATCAGTCAGCAGAATTGCTGCCAAAGGTCAGCAGTGAGATCTAGCATATGGCCAGGCTTCCATTTTAACCTCAATAATACTCCTATGAATGGTGCGTTAGAGATTGAGGGCAGCAAGCAGCAGGTGAGAGGCACTGCATTTATATTTTAATTATCTCACGCTAAGAGTTTCTTCAGAGGTAGGTTATCTAGCCCTTAATTACTATTTCTTCACCTACATTATTAAAATCCTACTTGTGTCCTTCAGTTTCAAGGACTTTTTGTTCCTCTTGAAAACTGTATTGTTAAGACTGTGCATAATTACCTAATTCAAAATAATTCCAAGTGATAATTCTGTATAGTTGTGGAGCAGGGATGGCAATTACAGAACCTCCGCACTAAAAAGCAGGAAGTTGTGGGAAATCTTATTTTAAGATGCACACAAAAGAAGACCTCCGGAGCTCGTCTGATTTCATACATTTTTCATAATTTGTGGCCTTCTTAAATCCATCTCCAGCGAATGCATTCTTTTGTAGAAATAAATGCTCAAAATGTCACGTTCTGTGAAAAAAAGGCTCTGCTATATCCTGTGCCACATTGGTTATGTTAATTAGAATAAATATTTCTGAATACATACATAAATTTTATTTTTATCTACAGCAAAGTGCATCATAATCTTGAGATATTCCTTATTTCTAGAAATGGCAATATATTAAAAGAATATTAAAAATGTGAAGGAAACTACTGGGTCAGTTTAACTTCAGAGGTACCTCATTAATATATATAGGTGTGTTTTGCACAGAACCTTCTCACTGGAGAGCAAAATTGGAAAACATTCCTGAAAATACAATAAACTGGCAAACGTTTTCTAGTGATTTTCCTGTCTGGATTTATTCACATCCATTTGTCAGCCTGGGGAGATGGATGCTAACTATCATGAGACCATTCAGCATTGCATCTCGTTTGCTCCTGGAGGATTCATGTACCTGCCAATGCCAGTCTAGACCACGCTGGCAGCTCTATGAACAAAAGGAAGGCTTCTGGAAGATTTGCATTTCTTCACCAAGACTTTTATCAGAGCTGACAGGCATGCAATACTGAGACTGCTCACGCTCCGCACAAGGAGATGGTCCTCTGCTGAGAAGAAGATGGAACGTTAATGAGATATTAATGTTGTTAACTCTTTGAGTGAACCCACGTGGTTTCACACCAAAGTAACCCTTTGCAGTTGTCTCAGAAAACTCAATGAGATTTCTTCTAGGACAGATAAAAAAAAAAAACCTTTCTTTTAAACTGTTGTGTTCTTCCAATTCTGATTCACAAAGGAAACAAACAAACAAACAAACAAACAAACAAAAAACAAAAAAAACCAACTTTGTAAGATTTTGCCCTAATCTTATTGCCTAAAAGGTTCACGGTTTTGGTATTTTTCCCCTTGTTACTTACTACACTGTTTCAAAGGTAACAACCTAAGAACGTGCTTCTTGTCAGTTTTAGATTAGCGATCGTATAGCTGTAAGTCATGAAATGGATGCTTTAACACTTGAATAGTTTTCTAAATTAAAAATAATGGATTTCTGGCTACCCTAGTTTACTCACAATATATGCTTTATTACTCCAGTGTCATTGATTGTTATTGTAGCTGCACAATAGTTATAAGTCAGAAAACAGCTTAAAGTTGATGACTGAACCACTGAAAATGAGTTTTCTCATGACTAATTTATTTTATAAAGGGAGACAATGCTATTTATGCGATGTAAATGACATAGAGAAATAATGCAAATGACATTGGACATTTACAAACTCATTATGATAGTGCAAATATTGAATAACTTGTCAGAGAGTTCTGCAAGTTCCACTGTTGTTTGGCATGATAATTGACTTCATAACAATTTATTTTTAATTTCTCCCCTCCTTTTTAATGAAATCCATCATACAGAGATGCAGTTCTCAACCACTAAGATGAAATGCAATTTTAATTACCTTGCAGAAAACCAAAAGTGCTTAATTTATACCTTTTATCACTGGAACAGAACTAGATGTTCTGGAATCTCAATCAATTACACCAGATTCTAGAGCTCTGCCTCTAAAAATACATTGCCCAATTAAGAAGACTTACCTTTCTTACAGGAACCGAGTCTTCATTTTTGGAATAAAATAATTTAAGTTTTATTCCTGCTTCAAACTAAAAATTCTAAGCAATCATAGAGTACAATATAAAAATTCCCACTAAGGGCAGCACTGATGCACTATGCAATATTCAGTTCCAAATAGTTACTATTTGCAGAATGTGTACTGATCTGGATCTGTGTGTTGTGAACCCATACAGATGGATTCTCTACTTTATGTTTCCTCCCCCCAAGAGTGCAAGCCAAGACTTGATCAAACATGTGAAATATACAGAACACTGAACACATTTGACCCACGAAAAATGCCATGGAAGTAAGTTACCTTAAATTCAGTTTCAATGTTGGCTAGTCTGGCCAGTTCATTGCTTAATTCTAAAGCAGTAAGGACGGGATCTTCACTGGAAAGAGACAAGTAAGCAGCACTGGCTAATCCTTTGTAGGCATTCATTCTCGATCGAGAGTGACTAAAGGAGTCTTTCCTCTGCTTCTCAATACATTCATTGCACTTGCAAAAATAGTCATGTGGCCTTTCAATCCGTGCACCTTTTAGAAGTAAGATGTGAACAATTTCATACTCCTGGCAGTGGGCAGCAAGTATGATAGGGGTAATGTCATGGGAAAACCTAGTTCCGTCTTCATCGTAGGCATAAAAATCATCATCTCTCAGTTCCTGCTCAAGTGGACTGAGTGTGAGACGCTGTCCTTGTGCAAAGGCAGGATGGTTCAATATTGCTTCCACTATGCGCACGTATCCTTTACTGATGGCCAACAAAAGCGCATCCCCAACTCGAGCTAGATTCTCCTTTTTGAGGAGGAGCTCCGTCACTTCCAAATGCTCATTCCCTACAGCTAACTGTAGGGCATTTTGTCCCATATAATCGACACAGTTGAAGTTCAAGGTTTTGGATTCCTCCAGCATTTTTCGCACAACAGGAATGTTGCCATATTCAGCAGAATCAAGAAAGCGTTCCTCCTCTGCAGTCAGGCTGGTGCCTTTCTCATTGAACATGTAGGCTGGGCCCCGGATGGCCTGCCTGCGGCCCTTCTCCCGAAGGGTTGTGTGCCTTCGATGCATGTTTTTATAATTGCTGTTTCTCAACCTGGAAAAAAAGAAACCAGCACAAAGGAACAGAAGTTATGCTTTTGAAGACTCAACTCCACGTAACTTGAAGTAAAGCTGGAAGTGCATTGTTATGATCTGATCTTGCTGGCTTTGTATGTTCTGAGCCAAAATAAAGAATATTTTCTTCTGGACAATGGGCAAGTCTTTTCCTGATGTATAACAGTCTGGATTTCAACACGTATGCCACTAAGAACATTCTTAGTTTGAGAACTTCATTTAAAAAACAGTGCAAATACATTATCTTTTCTTGTTTGTTTAGGAACTGTACCCATAGCATAGTATTTCTCTTAATTACTCTTAATGAGGTAAGCTAAAGAAGGTTAGCACATCAGTAGTTCTTGTAGCAATAAACTATATAAATAGTTAAGAGAAAACTTAAAAGATATGCCTCTAGTTTTGAACACATAATAACATGTAATAACAACAGGAGTAAATATATTGCACATTCTGCTAAGCTTCAGCTGGTACAAACAAACCACCTTTTCATTCACTGCTTGTTTCTATGCTACATAACACCATTTTCCTCTTTCCAGATCTAGAGTAGTTTAATGAACGACTGTCTAATTTTCATGTTGAAATACAGTTGGCAGCTACTCTAAATACAAGTACTCACATCCAGAGACCAGTATTGTAAAACACAAGTATAATTCCTCATTTAAGGATCACGCCTCAGAAAGAAGTTTACTGAGAGCTACTGTTGAAAAACAGTGCAGATATCTGACCTCCAGCCGAAGACAAAGGACTGAACAGATTGGAAAGGGTCATTAGTTTCCCCACTGATTTTGTGGCTAAAATGCCTTCACTTTGAGTTGGTTGGATGAAGCCAAACTATCCTATGCCATCTTCTCTGGAACCTCCAAAGAAAATTATGCTGTGTATAACTGGGCTCAGAGGGGAAATGGGCACCCCCTTGTACAAAACCCTAAATCCCCCTTATACAGAAATGCTAAATCTCCCTGTGCTTTTGAAGCATTCACAATCTGCATTTAGTACCATCTCACTGTTGCCCTTTTTCCATTTTACTGCAATAGCATTTCAATAAAATCATGGTCCCTCTCTTAGGTTCCAAGCACATGAAGTTAATTTCCACCTTCAAAGAATGCAAAGCATGACTAAGAAGGTGAAAACAAAACCACTTTCACAAATGCCATTTCCACTCAATGCAATTGCAAGTCCTAAATCACTTGGGTAAAATTTTCAGGTGCATGTAAGCTGCAGCGGGCAGATGTAAGAAATAAGCAGGTGTTAATGCTCAGTGGGTGGCAAAGGTTCATCTTTCCACACCCCATCTGTTCTCCAAGTCAGTTTTGACCTTCACTCAATGAAAAGTTCATGTGTTGCTCTGAAAAATTACTAATGGAGTCTGAAAGTACTGTCATGAGTGACAAGAGGGAAAAGAGCCAGGAGATGCATTGCCTTCAGTATTATGTTCTTCAGGAGAAAAAAAGAATAAGGGAAGTAAGACAAAAAATAGAATAGTGGAGGATATAGTTGCAATAGGTGCTTGATGCAAGAGGAATTCCACTGGCCTCTTCTGATCTTCAAAAATCATTTATTTTTATGTTCTAAAAATGTGGTATGGTAAAATAACCGTCAAACATACATTTGTTGTTATATTTAACGGTTAGTACTTGAAGCATCCCAGAAATATGGAGCAATTCCACCAGTGAGGAACATATTAAATATTCTGCTCAGTGTCCAGCTATTCTTGATATATACATATATATATACACACACACACATGTATAAATGTCTATATAGCTTTTTTTCTCCTGACAGGTGAGGCACAGATGATCTCATAAAGAAAACATGAAACTACAGTAACACTACCACTGAACAACTGAAAGTTTTGCCTGAGAAAGGAGGTTAGGGTTTAGCCTAGAGCTAATTCACACCAGTCTGTTGTGTACATAATAACATGCCAAAAAAAGGACCTTCATTTCATTTCCTTCAATTCAGAGACTCTATCGGTTCCTTACAGTTTCTTGTAACCGAAATTATATCAGAAAAAGAATACAAGCTCATATATATATATATATAATTTACAACCTTGTGCTTATAATACACGTTCAATAGGGATGTCCCTGCAGCACAGAGTTAATCTCCACTGCCTAAAGGAAGGGGAAAGCACCATAATTCAGAGGGCTTCACCTCAGATGAATTATGACCCCTAGTCATAGGGTATGAGCACGGAAGATCAATATCTCTGCCACTGCACTTTATAGAGAGCAGGAGATGAATAAAAAATTATGCTTTTAACTTTGAATGATTTCATGAGGAACGCTCAGCTATCAACTCCTGTTCTGAAAAGAAAGTTGTAATTATGTTTGACACAATCACCAGATCGTGATAGAGAAGTGGCAGTGCGAAGAGTAATTTATGCATCATCAAAGCATCTTGGAAACCCAACCCTTCTATAAAGTCATGACTGTACTCGGCACAGTTTTCTATTCTGCTTTTCAGTCATTTGCAGGCAGTTTCAGAACTAATCATATTTAGTGAGTGTGTGTAATATCTTCCTAAAAAAATAAAATAAATAAATCCCAAAAGCAGTTGTAAATTGATTGCGTTTATCTTAACATTTGAAGGGGGGTTGTATTGAAATGTCTCTGTATTTGTGTATTTTACTGAGACAGTTAGTGATCAAGCTCATCAAGCACTGCAATTAAATACTGTATTTCTCGAGGAAATAATGCCAGTGTATGCAGTGTTTTAGAGATAAAGTGTTCTGGGAGTAAGAAATGGGCCCATGTACTGCTTGCAGCAATGTACATCTAGCTTTATACAGCTGAGGGAGCCATAAGATGTCTGGACTCCTGTGGTGAGTGGAGAAGAATAACCATTTCTGTAGTGATTAAGCTTTTAACAAATCATCTTATGGGAATATCCCAGCTCCTAATTAAAGTGGCTTAGAGTAGGTCCTTGCAACTTGCACTGAAGTTACTAGGAGCTGAGACGCTCAACTCCTCACATGGGAACATGGCATAATATGAGGCTTGTTCTTAGTGAAGTGTCACTGAAATCACTGTTGAAGATGAAGATCTTCCTTTGGTAACCAAATTCCCTTAACTGGTTAAGTGCCAGATGTATAGAACAAGGGAAAGAGAGAAAAAACTGGGCTGTTTCATTTTGAGCATATCCTAGTAAAGGGGTTGTCTCCTTGACCCTCCCTTCCACAGTGCTTCCATTTACACTGTGCAGGGTCTTCTGACAACTCTTTAGTGCCATACAGAGTGTTCCTTACAACCTTTTGGTCCCATACAGCATGTTCCTGCGTAGTGAAAGCAACTGTGAAGTAGCCAAGCTACCACCTAGAGCTCAGGCTTGGAGAAAATTTTCAAAGGTACTTTGAAAGAGAACTTTGAAAGCCCATGAACAGGTTGAATGGTACCTACTCGAGCAGATACACTTGAAGCTTGAATAGGTGTTGAAATCATTGAGTACTTGCATTTGAGGTAGTTCTGGAAATCTCAGGTGATGTTAGCCTTTACCTGACTAAAAGCCTAAAAACTGAGCAGGGCATTTAGAAAAGCAGTTTTAGGAACTTAATGACTCTGACTGTTCTTTGGATTTCCTTTTAGTGGAGAGAAGCTGTCAGGAGTCTTCCTTGTGGTCTTTCACCTACTCTTTTTGTCCTGAAACTTCAGCTGAAATCTGGGATAAGTAACCATTACCATGAGCCACACTGCGTAAAACAACCATGACAGTAGGCATTGATAAGACATCGACTTTGTCAGGGTGAAAAGGATGCTGAAGTTTCTGAAAACCATTTTCAAATCATATCTGAGAAGACTCAGAAACTGCCAGTTGGAAAATTTACTTCTTCTTTTAATTTCTACTTACACCAATGTTTTAAAGAAATAGCCAAGGCACAAAAAGACTGCGTAATCCCTGAGGCCTCTTTGAAATGGTCATGGATTTCATGCATTAAATGGACTCTTTTTCTGTACTGAACATTCCTTACACACACACACACAAAAAAAAAAACCAAACTGTTTAAAGACATGCTATAAACACAAACAAAAATTAAGGATACTAAGGTTTATGACGAGACACAAATAGATAGAAATTAATCAGTCTTAAAGTGCATATTAAATTGCTCTGAGCAAAAACGGAAGATGTTATTCCTTTATGTTAAAAAAATGATAGCCTGTTTTGAAGCAGACTCCAACTTCAGGGGAAAATCACAGACTGAACTCAAACTTCAAATATTTTAATATATGCAACAGGCTACACTGGAGTTTCAAATGCTGCACAAGTGTTTATTACCAGATCTGTCTCAGATCCTCATTTCTTCCAACATCTTAAATAACCATCTAAATCTTACCTTAAATTGCGACATTATCTTTTAAATCAAAAGCTCTAAGTTCCATTTTTCATATACTGATGATTTACTTACTATGCATACTGAATACCATTTGATATGGCTGGTTTTGATTAACAGCAGATTATACTTAAGCTTTCTATGCTACGAAATGCGAAAGAACCTTTTTTTACTTAGTCTTGGGATAGATAAAACTATGACAACACCGTCAGCAATGTAGTTCTTGTCCTGTATGAAAAGTTACATGTGTAAGCAGGAGTAATTAATGGAATATTTTAACTCTATTCACACAGTGGGGGTGAGGGGGTGGGGGAGGAAGGTGGTCCATGCCCAGTAAATACTGGAGAAATTCATTCATTTGCAGTATAGTCCTTCAAAGCAGTTGCAGAAAGAAATGTCCCATCCTCCACCATTCCCACTGCTCATAGATAAAGGAAAAAGATATTTCAAGGTCAATCTCTAAAAAGAGACCTTGAGGAAATACAGGTGCAAATAGCAAAACCACACTTTCTGAAATCTCTGTGAGAAATGGCATGGTAAGATACATTCAGGCATACAGACCAAGTCTTACTTGTCATTAAAGGATGTTACTGAATTATACACAATAACTTCCACAATCTTCTTGCCATAAAACATAAGGTCTGAGGCCAGTATCCCAAAAACACTGAAAGAACACTGGATCTTTATTGGCACCTGATCTCTAATATCCTCCCTGAATTCCCTCCTGGTTTAAGGCAGGTAGCTCTGTCCTGTGGTTTGAGAAAAAGGAAATGGAATTTGACTTTTACCAGATATCTTTCACACACACACTCACAAAGAAAATAAATAGATAAAAATCCATTTCTTTCTAACTGTTTTCCCTTCCCATAATTTAAGAATCAGCATGTTATTTCCCATTCCAAAAAAACCTCATCAACACAAATCTTCAATGCTAGAAGAGGCTGTGAAATAATCATCTTGGCTATATTCCGTTTACTCTTGCTTTTTATTTACAGGGTTATTTTCCTAATTCCTTATGTCTCCCTCATAGACAGTATTGAAAATGTCTGATTATTGCAAAGCTATCACAGAGTGCTTGTGAGATATATATTAAAATGAGCTCTACTCTGACATTGTCTCCAACTGTTCATTCATTAACATGTTTGGCCACCAGATGAACTGCCATGAAGGGAATCTGCTATTGTAAATAAATACACCTAGCTTGTTGAATTAGGACTAACTCATCCTTTCTGTTGAAGCACTTCAGAAGTCAAGCTGAGATCACACCCAGAACACAACAGAGGAAATACCTGCTCATTCATAAATTTTTACTACTGATGACAATAATGAAATTTTTTTTTCTAATTGTGCAAGCAGGGGGCAGTGTAATGCTGGATTTCAACAAACAGTTCTATTTAAAAAAGAAAAAGAAAAAAAAAAAAAAAGAAAAACGTCTGAAAAGAACTGAAAATCTCAGTTCTGAGTGTATTTTGTTTTTCCTAATTGCTGCACCCTTTTCACTTGCCCACCTGATATTAGTCACAAGAGAAGAAAAAACACGAAAAGACTCCTGACACTTAGACCCAGCAAACTGAAATAGACATGAGACCATGCTGAATTTTAAGACCTGTCATTTTTCCTCTTTTTGTGTTGGTCAAACTGTTTCCAAGACAAGCAAACCCTTAAAAAAAAATTCACCCAGCTATAAGAGATGACAACAACGCTCCGAACCATATATCCATCAACAAACAGCAAACCCTTACAGGTACACTGAAACCAAGCAGTTTTCACAAATTCCAAGGGTAGAAAGCCAAACCGATTGCTCTCATAGCCACCCACCCATCTCATTGCCAGCTCAGACCCAGGCTCGTGGGAGACTGAGCTACAAGGAGACATCTCCATTCCCAACAAAACTTCCTAGAGCACAACTAAGGACTGGTATTGGAGCCAGACTAAAAGCGAATCGGCTCTGAGAGAAGCAGAACCCGCTGCTCGCCGCTCCGCGCAGGGCAGCAGCTTACATGTGCGCGTCGGGCCGGCTCGGCTCCACTCTAGAGGCGCGGGGTTCTGCGCGGCGCTGCGCGGACACGGCCCCCCATGGCGGCGCTGCTGGCGCTGTCCGTGGTGCTGAAGCGGCACTTAGCCGTGCCGGACGGGGCGGGAGCTCAGAGCGGCGCGGTCGAAGCGGCTCCTCATCTTAATCTCCTCCTGACGGCTGGGGCAGAGCTCCCCGGGAGAGCCGGAGATTTGCTTCCTAAGGAAAAGCCTTCTGCGATCTTGGCATGTAAGTTGCGTTGTCCTCCCCGTCTTCCTTCCCTCCCTTCCCACGCTGTCCTCCTCCTGTAGGTGTGGATTTGATGTTTTTCAGCACGCCCCCTTCTCGTCCGGAGCTGTGCAAGTGCCCCCGAGCTCTTCCAAGGGCTGTCCCTGAGGAGGCGTGGCTAAAGAGCCCTCCTGGGGAGGGCAGAGCTGCCTGCGGGCCGCCCAGCGGGGCGGGGGGGCTTTCTGTCTCATAGGGTTCACGTCTGCCTGATATGACTCTGCTGTCCCTTCTGCTTGCCTGTCTGCCGTGTCCAGGTTGAGATCGTTCTCTGCTTTACCTAGGAAGGCTTGTCTCCCGAGGGGTGGCCCTAAGAAGGTTGTGGATGTTTGTGATGGTGGGAAAAGGAGGGAGGAGAGGGAAATGAAATCAACAGGCAAAAAATAATAATACTAATAAAAAGAAAAAGAAAATCAATAGGCTCTCTTAGCTGACAGAAGAGAGTCACCTGAACAACCACTTCAGACTTCACACAAGATCCCTGGTGTACCCTTCTGCACTCTATTCTGAGTGCTAAGAGCAGGTGTAATGCCTGACAGCCCAACGAGTTTCTCTAACCACCTCCCATGTAACTCCAGCCACACAGATCCAGACAAGCCCATGACCTTCTCTGTCCTTCCCCGTACAATGCAGTCCCCTTGCCCATCTGATCCTATTTATTTAGACAAAATATCCCCACCACATGTCTTAGAATGCAATAGGAAAAACAGAAAAGTCCATATGGGAAAACATATGAGAAGAACAGGGATGTTACTGGGCTCAGAGGAGAATGGCGTTCTTTTGGGAAAGACATCTGGGGCTGGGGGAGGGGAAGCAAGAGAGAGAATTCACTGATACTCCCTTACAGTGTTGAAATCAACCTGAAATGACATATTCTTTTATTAATATTGTCTTTCCAATGATTGGGAATACTCAGAAAAGGTCATCTTATTCATGATTTTTTATTGTTATTTTAAAAATTGGGTTGATAAGAAGTTGCAATCAGACAAAAAGAGCATTATTCATTTATATTGTTCACAGACAATACTACCATGTTATCTGAAAAACATTTGAATATGTGATTAATTTGACTAAACACAGGCAAACTTTCTCCCATGCATTTCTAGGAGAAAAGAAAAAAAGAAATCAGGCATGGAATCAGCACGTTGCTTCATCTGTCTGTGCAGCAGCAATTCTTTCTCCTGAATCTTTTTAGTTCCAAATGCAAAAGAAAATGTTCACTGCATATATTTTCATGCATACCATTTTTCTAAATAAAATACTCAAGCCTCAGAGGCATCTAGCACTCAAAGATATCAGGAGGACATTTTAGTAACTGTAATAATCGACAGCTTACCCACTTCAAACATATGCAGCTGATAAAATACTGACAGTACACCCAATAGCAGTTAATTATGTCAAATCACCACGTGAGAAAGGAAAAAAGTGGGGGTGGAAATTATTTATGAAAGACAAAAGGGATTGAGGAAGTTTATGGTTTGTTGTTCTCAATAGAAGATTAAAAAAATTAAACGTTTTTATTATGATTGTAGGTTTAAGGTAATGCATAGCAGAATTAGTAAAAACTCACAGCCACTGAAATCAAGAAATCTTATAAGAAACCCATTGCATGGTACAGAACTTTTAATGGCATGGTTAGCTTTATATTTTGCTATTGAAACAGTTTCACATGAGAAGTGTGCTGAGAAATCAGCTTAGAACATTACAGAGAGCCTTTCTGATAAAGGACTTACTGACGGAAAAATTACATGGTACAAGGTTTTATCCTACACGTCATCAATACTTTGCATTGTCGTACGTTGCATCAGAAAACACACCTTGCTGGAGCTAAGAATGAGATACTTGTTTGAAAGAACTGAGAAACTCTTCATCTCACCCTTTAACACTGAACAAAATACACTGTAAAGGTTGCATGTTTCCGCAACCAATTAAACACAAATTTATCTGCAGGAACAAAAATCTGGAAATAATTGAGCAATTCTGTGAGATGTGGAATTATGTAGTTATGTCAGGAAATCATGATACAGTTCAGCAACTTCTGAACAACAACTGACAACTTCAATGTCTTCTCAAGGTGTATAATTTTGAAAACTGGTGAAATCTTATGCTCAGTTTTCTTTATTCTCAAATATTAATTTGTTCACAGATACATTGTAGAGAGAAAATTGCATGAGAAAGCCCTAAAATGAAGGTGAAGCTCTACTTTTCTTTGTTTAAGCCTGATGTTTTAGACAGCTGCCCTATACCACCAAAGTAACCTGAAGAAAGATTATTTGGGGGAAGAAGCTTAATTGAAATGGAACAAAAAGAGTTAAAAAGTCATGATTTAAAAACGATGATGTTAAACTTCGGATTGATTTTCAGAGTAGGTAATTCTCCCATTATTCATCATAATAGTCTCTGCTTTCTGTTAATCATTGACAGTCTTCAGTACTTTCACTGTTTTATCAACCAGTAAAAAAAAAACGAGAACATGGATGAAGTGATTTGTCAGAATTGTTTCTGCTTCCATTGATGAACACTTTTCATTATGAAGTCCCTTTATCCACAGACTACTGTAAATCTTGATTTGATTATTGTTTCAAAGGCATGCATTCATTAAGCACCAACATTTCAAACTAACCAGCTCAGTGAAACAGCTAAAATATAAGCAATAGAGCAAAAGGGTTAACAGAATAAGCAGATTTTGGTACAGCTCCAGTTTTGTTCTCCTTATTCCATGGATCCTGTTCCCAAGGACTGAATTGATAACCAAAAGAAATTAGAAGAAATGAAGTAGAATTCTACTGTGCTTTGGAGAAACCAAAACACGAAAGGTGGGAAAGGAGGAACGGGCAGCACTTATACCCTGTGAGAGATGTGGGCAAGCACAAGTACAAGTCGTCTCCTACCAAGCCCACACAGAACTACCTGTACCCACCATCTTATTACTTATAACTGGATAATAGCGTATAGGCCTGTCTTGTGTAATTCAAGATAATGTAAATATGTATATCACATATTTCTAATTTCTTCAGGAATAGTACCCAGCTGAACAAGCTTTGACTCAGGTACAGAAGGCAAATATTGCCTTGCACCTTATTGTTGCTTTTATATAATCATGAATTTTCCATTTTCCTGAGCTATTGGTTGTGACACCGGCAGCTTACAAGGGTATCTATGAATAGTAACCCCATTGGCTATATGGTCTCATCTAATATGATAATATCCTTGCAGATGAAAAAAAAAGACAAAAAGTGCCAAATGGGTCCTCATATTAGACAACATAATTGGGATACATTAAGATTACTCATTCCGTCTAGCTGTGAACTATTCAAGATAGTTATATTCCCTTCTCTGGCATATTGTGATCTTCTAAATACTTCTGTTGCTGACCAAACTACTCCAGGGTAACTGTACTAAGATTAGCAGCATTTTACTACTACCTAAAATAAAGTTGATCATAAACAACATTAAGAGGTATAGCCAGAGAATGAAAGATGGGTTGGTTTGAGATGCTACTAGCAACAGGACTGGTTTGGCAACTGCCTATTTCTTTTAACTCATTTTATTTCAAGAACAGTTTGTATGATAATCAGATCTGGGGCATTTTTTTCCCATTAAAAGTATATGAGACTTACATGTCAAAAAAAGAAGTTATCTATTAATAAATGGGAGAGTTAGCATTTGAATCAGAAGAAACTCCGGAATACAAATAAATTATTGAATCTCTTAGAGAACTTGGTTCTCATTATGAAGTTAGAAATACAGAAAAAAAAATTATGGGTTCAAAAGCTGTCAATAAACATAACCTGTGCCCTTCTTTATATTGCAGACTTATTTTGTTTTAAAAGTTATGACCAGGTTTTGTCCAGGTCACAACATGGACACTGGTACTTCTATATGCATCTTGTAGTTATGGCTGTAGAAAGCATCATACCTGTATTTTCTGATAATTATTTTAACAGCAAGGAGTGCTCTCTGTGTGAGATGTTACCTCCTCTATACTTATTGTCGCTTGTGGAAGTTCGTGAGCACATAATTGAGTTTACTGCTGCTGTTTCATACCAAACAGTGATGCTGAAACTCCACAAACTTCAGACATGTTAAAAACAAATTTCTCTATGTTTGCTTAGACTCTCATTTAACACAGCAGCTGGAAATGTGCTTTATGTTAAGCACCTGCTCAAACCCACGTGTTCACTGTACCACTTTGAGCACATATTCAAAGCTACTCAGGCACATGCATGTGAGCTTTCCTTGCTGTTGGCACCAATTCTTTACAGTCTGAATTCCTGTCAATTCTGTACGTCAGGATCATGTCAGGGGTCTGGAAACACTGCAGTACAACAGTTTTCCATTCATTTTCCTTTCTTACAACAGCAGCTGAAGATTTGTTATAGATTTCTGGGAGGAAGTCTGTGAAAAGCTGTGTGCTTACAAACACCTTGTTAACCCTTAACCTGCACCACCCACACCTTGCCTTTCAGATCACCTACCCTTCCACTGTTTCTCCCCAAGCTTTACCAAAGCTTCTAAAGCCTTATTAACTTGCAGTATTTGTATTTTTAAGTGGTTGATTTTTTTCTGCTCAAGTTTTCTTCTTTTCCATTGCTCCTCAGGGTATGGGTTAAGGGTGAGTTGCCAGATGGCCACTCTTACATTTGAGCATATATTAATTTAGCCTTGAACACTTCCCATTTCCCTTCTGAATTCCTTCCCTCCACTGTCTTTTCTAATCAGATTTCATGCAATGCTTCCTGCGTGATTTCAAAATGTGTTTGGTTACAACCCCTTTGGGCATTTTTCCCCATGATACTTTCTCATCCTGGATCCCACTCTAATTGCATTTAAAAGCTAAAATATATGCCTTACACTCACAGTGATGTCCCTTCTCAGCATTTTCACTGATGTCTCTCAAATTACTGACATTTCAGTTAAATATTAATCCCTCCAGAAATATAGCAAGAAAAACCTGGAAGTTTCTTTTCTTGAGCATAGAATGTATAGAAACTGAAAATCAACAAGATAATATATGTCCCCAAAATCATAATTTCTTTATTTTATGCCCAGATACAGATATCTTTTCTGTTAGTGTATTTTCTATTCAGACCTTCCCAATTTTTCACAACATTCTGTTCTTCTCTTTGTTACTCTCTTCTCCATATCTTAACTTGGTGTAATTTCAAGGAAATGAGATTTTATTCTAATTACGTGGTCAAAAACTTTTACAACTGTTAGCGCCGAATTTTTCCTGTACTCTAGAAAATGAAATAACTACCTGTGGGAAAAGAACTTCATGGTATATGAAATTGCATACAGTTGTGTGTTTATTGCTAAGAGTATTCATAGTAATCAAGCTATTTTCCCATATTTTTATTTCCTTATAAGTGTCCCTGTGGAAGAAAACACTGATAAGATTGAGCCCTAAAATACTGTACATAAAAAACCAATGACTACGTATGACTGATTTTTAATTCATTTTAATGAGAATACATGGACAGAATGAACAGCAGAAAAAGGAGCCTCGAAAAAGAAGAACAAGCTGTCACTTGGATAAATACTAGATACTCAGTATTCGAAGGGGGAAGAAAAACAGCAAAGTAAAACTGGATGTTATGAGTAAGAACCAGAACAGAATGAGAAATTTTATGAATTCTTTCCCTGAGAAAGGAAAACAGATAATTAAAACAATGCTGCTGATAAAAAATAATCAGTTATACTTCAAAGGAGATATTTCAACTTCTACGATAGTAAATGACTTTATATGTATTTTCAGTCTGATTCTAGAATGTAATCTGTAAATATGTGGCCATTGCAAAGCGGAAAAATAAATCTCAATGTTATAATGTATTTTCCAATGAATGTTTAAACATGTTTTGAAGAAACATTCACTCTCTTTCCACTAAACTTTCAGCTCTGCTTCAGATTCTGAGCACAAAATGTTCTTTGACTTTTCAGCCCCCAGAAACATGCACTGTTTCTACCCCTTCTAAAACACTATATTCTTCATGTCTCTCAGGATGTAAATATGAGTTCAACTGATGTAAGTGCAAGCTCTCAGGTGTGTTATGCTTGTCCTGTGGCTTATCCTGTAGTAATGAAACAACCAGAAAATAGAGGCATGATATCAAAACTGTATTTTTGTACCTCTGCTTTTCATCAGGGGTAATTTAGAGCAGCTCAGTGCTGTAGGTTAATTCAGAGTAGCTCTAAAGTCCCACAGGGACTGTCTGGACTGAGACTGAAAAGCGAGAGGACAAAGTCTTCCCTATGGCCAGTGTGGTTCTGATGAGCCTCATGTGCAGAGACAATCTCCTGAGAGCCTAGAGACTGCTGTTCTTCAGTTTCTTTCTTTCTCAGGGGACATTAGATTACACTCTGGGACAGCTTTCTGATTCTTTCAAGTATTCCAAGAGACCAAGAAACAGAACCAAGATTAACTGTGTTTTTCTAAAAGCATTGGTTTCCACCTAAACTTTTGTGTTCTGGAAACGATATACAATATATGACAGATGATGATCTACTTAATTCAGTTTTACTCTAATTTGAAAGAAACCTAGGTAATAACCCAAACTACCAAATGGAAAAGCTTAGCCTTTCAAATCAGGGTTTCCATTACATTTTCGCTTTAATACTTGCAAATACATCTGTCACCAGTACAGTCTGAAACCTCTGAGATAGTACAAATGTCAGCTTCTGCAGTTTGCAGTCCTAAAGCATCCTACTGCACGTCCTGGGCCTGAAAGACATTTGGAAATACATTTCTGAGCCTAACTTTGTTTTGGCCTTTCTTCTCTGGAGTATTACTGTCAACAGTGTTATCACCAGACCAACCTTGCCTGAAGCACATCTGCTTATGGATACTGGTGTGATGCCAGTACTCTCAGAGTTATCAGCTAATGCGATGTATCTGAAGGTGAGCTTTCCAGTAGTACTTAAAAAATTATAATCTTAATAAAATAAATCTCTCATAAACCAGAAAGTCATTAGAAAGTATTTTCCAGGGCTGTCAGTAACTAGTCAGAAGCAGTTACACATGGAAATAGTATGGTGTGATCAGCATATTTGAGATGAAAGATCATGTAATGGCCTCTTTTGGCTCTAAGACAATGTCAGTGATAAAGGATCAGCTCACACACAATCAGTCTCTGTATCTGAAAAATAAATCCCAGAATTCCTAACAATTTCATGCAGGAGATGAGAGTCCCTATTTGCTCTCTCTAGACTCAAGATTTTGGGTGACAAGTCCAACACTACAGTCTGATTTGATCTGTTTGATTTGATCAGAAAGGTTTAGTACATGCATCAAATTTAGCCTGCAGAATTCCCATGCATTTTCCAAAGTGTTCATATAGTATATCTACTCATTGATAGAACAAAAGAGAGAGCTAGCAAAGATTAACTCAGTAAATAAAACCACGAGCAAATTCCTTATCGACACTACATTGAATGAAGTCAACATGCTCAAGGCAGTGTATTTATTCAGTTCATTCCTTCTGGTTTTGTTCTTTCATCCCATGCACCTTCATCTCAAATCATTTTTCTGACCTTAAAAATATCCATAAAAGAAAAGCTGTTTCATAGAACATCTTACTGTGTTTAGCACACTGTTTGGATTTGTGGACCTTTTGTCTTATTCTGCATTCTCAACACAGAGAACATAAGGAAAGAAAATATGAAACCACGCAGCTCTTCTGGTGAGAATTTATGCTATCCCTTCATATTGGCTTTGTCAGGTTCACAGAGATTCTCCAGGCACCCTCACTACAAAGAAAACAGCTCACTTTCTCATCAGCACTACTAGTTTGCTTATAGATTGATGCTTAAAAGGAATTAATAGTCTCTGTGAAAGTGAAGACAGAAGCTGAAGCAAACCTCAGGACAAACTGAGAAAATGCAGCATTTTCCACAGCTTGAGAAGACCTGTTTAGACTGCTTAGGAGATGTGTTTAGACTGGCAAAGGCTGAGAATTCTGAAATACTGTGATAAAGAGTATCCATGTCATGATAGGTAGATTGTGAGCTTCACTTTTGTCTAAGAAAGTCCTTATATTCAGTGATAATAAAAAAATAAATAACAAAAAAGCAACCTGAGATGCACTTCACATTGATATATTTCTGAGCGTATTTCCTAATATAGAAAAGAATTTTTATTCTAAGGATAAGTTTATTTGACCAGTAGAATATTCTCATATCAATCTGGAAAACACCCTCACAAGGAAGGTATTACACAACCATTAATCTAAAGACTAAATTAAATGGTTATCAGTGTTAGACGCATGGTACCTGGCTTCCAACACTGCATTCTATTACATGCTGCAAGTGAAGTACTATTAAAGATAAATTCACATCAGATCTCCTTCTGAAGGCCAGTAATCAATTACTCGTCTTTCTTAAACATCTAATTCTAACTTGGCACCTGCCTTTGCTTGCACAGTCGTGGACAAGAGAAACTTGAGAAAGGAATAGAGCTGGTCCTCTTCCTTTGCCTCATCTTTTGTACTCTAATCCAGTGCTTCAATTATATGAGCTTTCTTATCACTGTCAATTCCATCCCTGCTGAAATGAAGAGAGCTCAGAAATAGGTGTTTAAAGCTCACAATGAGTTTTTGAATTTGAATTAAGATGATGTGATTAAGGTTGCATCTTCTTTCTCCTACCTCCTGCAAACCAGGGCTGCGCCCAACAGTGCCATGCACTGCAGTACTGATATTAACATCTCTATTTCTCTCTCATCACCCATGGTTTTATTACAGATTCACTATGGGCAATGTGCAGAACAAAGCTGAATTACATATGCCACAGGGTGCTCGCAGAGATGAAAACTCTCAGATTCAGCACAAGAATTTGGTTACAATGATACAGTAGTTCAGATGCTGTCCTGCACACAACTACTCAGGCATTGCTAGGTCTGAAATTTTACACCTCTGAAATGTCAGGAATAAGCCACACATTGGTATCACTAAGGTTCTTGCTTAGTACTCGAATAAATCAAAGACAGGACAGCAATTTAACATCTATTTATCAACATGGGGAAAAAGGGGTCAAATCCCCTGCAAATTCCTTCATCTCAGTCCAGTGAGGAACAACATAATCAAACTAATATTGCTAGGCTAGGGCACACATTGCAGTAAGTCAGTGTGTATGCCAGCTGACTTCAAACAAATTCTATTTCATTGCATTTACTACCACAAAGTATTTTCTTTTTTTTTCATGTGCCTAGAAAACATATTTCTTATTTTTTATTATTCTGGAAAATGAGCTTGGTGAATGACCTCTTCAAAGCATCTGAAACCAACAATGCACTTTGTTTTGGAGGCAGGAGAATTTGAGTAACCTTGAGACTGAACATTTTGTTTCATGATAAAAACAAATTGTCAACTCTGTCACCTTTGAGAGTCAGGGAAAATAGGTCTTTCATTTCACCATGCCAAGTACACTTGTAAGTCAGATGTGGTTATACTTGGCATGCTCCTGTTTTGTAAGAAAGGATACAAGAAAATTAGATTTACAAACAATAGAGACAGATCATTCATTATATGTCATCACAAGAAGATGTCAGAATCCGAATACAGTTCAAGTAGTGCCAAGGGATTTGGAAGTCCCTCTGTTCTTCCACATTCCAGGTTTTATATCGTATCTTTTGTGAACCTAACTGGCATGATAAACACATCATATTTATACTGTCATTTTTAATCTACGTAGTAATCAACTCTGACATTTAAGAATCCTGCATGAGATGATTGAGCTTTCAGAATCTGTGTCTCAATGGTTGATTGGTGAAAAATATGCAAATATTGTGGGCAAATGATTGACTATCATGCTGAAAATAAAAAAAAATAAAAAAAAAAAAGGTAAATTTTGTTTTAGAAAAATTGCTTCCATGTGCTGAGTATAAGTCAAAATAAAATATAGCTCACTCAGCCCAGAACAGTAATTCATTCCAGAACACGTGAGGGTTTTTAATATCTGTACTTTATAGAGCCTTCCCTGCCCTTGACTGAGGGATAGAATCAGCCAAAGGACAAAGCTATGAGAATTTTTTTATTAACTATACATATAGTTAATAGAAAAAGTGACCATTGTGAACCTATGGTGCAACGAAGGTTCTGTGTCCACCATTTATGTCACTGGTCTTTGACTTAGAGATCAGATACATCATTTATTGTTCAAATCATGCCAGCAGTACACAGAGAGGCTGAAAGACTACTTTGCTTAGATTACTTCAATTTGCTCTCAGTGTACCTGTTCCTCCTCCTGAGGTGAAATTACTGTAGACTGTGAGTTCAGGTATATTTACAGACACTTGAGTTTGAAAGGACATCTCCCACTTTTACAGACACGAGCCATTGTTTATAAATTATCCAAAGGTGATGCTCAGAGTAAACACTTGACACAAGATGTTTGTCTTGCCTGCCTCCCTGCAGAAAGATGCCCTTAAATCTGAAGAGTTAGCAATTGCCTAATATTAGACTGAAACAAATTCATTCACCACATATAGACAGGCTCATCATCTTCCATAACTCCAGAACCAAATACTGACATTATTTCCACATTTCTTTTAACACATGTACAAAATAATTCACACTCCACCCTCCCTATTACCTTCTTGATCCAAATTAAGCCTGACAACTTCTTTTTGCCTTTGCTTTTATTCAAGAACTTAAGCAAACTCTTCCAATCTCACTGTCTTTCTCTGTCTCAGAATGAAACGTAAACTTCAAACTCCTTTCAGTCTTTCTTGTTAATATCAGCCATCAGTGACCCATCATTTTAGGGTACATTTTTAAGATCTTATCTATCTGAAGCTAGGCCACTGCTGCTTCTGTTCTAGGAAAGTGAGACCCATTTAGCTGTATGAGCAGGAAACCTAGTTATTCTAACTCTTTTCATCCTGACCAGTAGGATTGTGAAGCAACTGCCCAGTGAAATCTCTGCTGTGCAAAATGATTTCCTGAAAAAAATTATCAAAATCTAATTACTGTAGATTCTGCGCTTCTAGTTAGCAGTAGATTGTTCACATTGCTTAATAAATAATACATGGTGGCTGCTGTTTTATCTAATATTACACTCCCACAGCTGTGACTGGAATAAAGAGTATTAAATGGAAATCCTCTTTCCAGTGATCACTTAGACAAACAGGCAGGTCATATTTTCACAATCTTGACAAAGTTGGGTTTTGTTGTTTTTTGTTGTTTTTTTTTTTTTTTTTTTACTGGAATTAATAGGTTTGCAACAGAGTCGCTGAGCATCAGTAAACTTGCCACTATGAATGATATTGGAAAAATCATGGCAGTCAAATGAAGCCAGTAGTGACTGGAGTAAAGGCATTGTTGCATTCTTTTTAAGAAGGGTAGAAATGGCAACCCCAGGGAAAGATTTATGCCAGGGAACATCTTGGAACAGATGCTCCTGGAAGCTATGCTACTCATAGAAGACCTGAAGGTGATACGAGACTACCAGCATGGCTGCACCAAGGACAAGTCCTGCCTCATCAACCTAGTGGTCTTCTGTGACGGTATAACTGCATCAATGGAGAAGGGAAGAACCACTGATGAAGTCTGCTTGGAGTTCAGTAAGGCCTGGGACATAGTTCCTTCCAACTCAAACAGTTGCTTCCTTCCAACTCAAACAATTCCATGATGGTGCTCTTGTTCAACTGGCAGAAACAACAAAAGAGTTATTTTTCATTTAAAAAGTAGTATTACAAGATTGTTTCAGCATCTCAAATCTGAAAACAAATGAATTTCACAGGGTACAGGGCTTTTTGGCAGTGCTGACAAAATCCTTGCTGCAGCCAATTTCAGTCCATTAACATAAGGGTTGCTGCGAAGACAGTTCCTTTCCTTTAAGCAGAAATTCTGAAGAAAAAAGCATCCTCTCTAGTAGCTTCTCTGCCTACTTCATCTTGTTACCCAGCAAGGGAAGTCCAAAACTACTACAGACTTCCTACATCCTGAGGCCAAAATCAACATACCTGCTGTGGCAGATACAGAGCCAGCTCCTCCACTACAGTAGGTAAAAAGGAGATTCCTCGGAGCTGTCCCTGTTTATGTAGATTATTAAAGGGATTCCATTTCCAGAAATGGCAACTTGGTAATTTTTTTTTACATTGAATTGGTTTGTTTAAATGACCAGAAATAAAATACTGAGGTATTTTTAGGAGATGGGAGGGAAGGATACAGCTGCAGCCCCTTCTAAGCCTAATGGGGAAATAAATTCCACATAAAATAAGTGGATAATTAAGTTTTGCCTAAGAAAAATAAAACTGTTCCCTCCCAAAGCTTGTTTTGTTTTCAACTTAAGTACTGCGGGTGAATTTCTGTCTATGCAAAATTACTGAGAGAGATGAAAGTGGTTAGGAGGCTCTGCAAAAGAAGTCTGTATACAGAACCAAGCAAATACTCCAAGTGAATTTGTCTTTTTCATCTTGAAACATGGATCTTTTGGGGAAGGTGAAATAATTATGTTATAAAAGAGAAATCAGCATGCCTATTAAAAGAGGGGATTAGAATGTTACTTGTGATTTGATGGATTTCTGTTCCTTAAGGGAAAAAAATTGAATGCTTTAAGAGCAAAAAATAAACACTGCAGTTTCCTAATCATGTTCCAAATGACAAATATGTTGATCATAGAGGGAGAAAAGAGTTCCTATATACCAACTGTAATATCTACACAGAGAGATGAGGCAAAAATCTGCAGGAGGCTTCTTAATGGTGCTTGAAGCCAAAAGAAAAAGAAAAGCATCACTTTTAAAACATCCTTTTGAAAACATGCAGAGATTGGAAAGAATATTAAGTTTGGATTCCTCTTAAGCTGTGATTACAGCAACAAGAGGATTGTTTGAGGACATGCAGTCCTGTGGTCTACTCTGGAGTCAAAAGTGTATGAGTCAGGCAGAGTTATAGCGAGGAAAGAAACAAACTGGCTTCAGGTATGAAAACCCTGAGGTAGCTCAGGGCAAAAAGCTCATATAAATAGTTTAGCACCATTTATGATATGGATGAAAGGAAAATGAATTTCTTGGCTGAACAGGGAAATGAGTCAAGATCCATAAAGTTTGGAGAATACTCATAATCACTATGAAATCAATGGGAAAAAAAAAAAATACTGCACTACCATTCCTATTTTAATTTTAGGTCACATATTTTGCATTCAAAGAATCAGAGACTGATTGAGGTTGGAAAGGGACCACTGGAGGCCATCTGCTCCAACCCACTGCTCAAGCAGTGCTACTGCTGTCCGGGACAGCATCCAGTATTCATTTCAAGAAATCCAAAGATGGTGATTCCAGAAGCCTCCAAGGCAACCTGTGCCACTGCTCAGTCACCACCACTGTTTAAAAAAGTATTATCTGCTGTTTGCCACCCATGGATGCAGTTTTGGCATTGGATGTGTTCTTAGTTCTAAGGAGTGAACCTTAGTCAAAAAGCATTTTTCTTGCAAAATTTAGCCTTCAAACTCACAAATCTCATCAGCAAAGAACACACGAGCCCTGAAAACTGGGCAGTGGGTAGGACTTCATTCATTTAATTGTCTTTTAATCTTCGCCGAGCTGCTGCTCTCAAAAATGCTGACACATGGAATTTAATCTCCCTTTCCAACATTATACATCAGTGAGTTGTTTGTTGGTTGGTTTGTTGTTGTTATTATTATTTATTTTGAAGACATCACTGTTCTGGTTTTATTATCACTTAATTTCTTCTTGTTTACACAGTGGAAGACAACAACAGCATCGCAGTGACACAGCATTAACTACAGGCATTATTGTACAGAACATTGGTGGTGGCCACATCGCAGCAGGGCTGGTGCCATGGGATGGCTCTAACAAGGACTGCTGGCACTGGAAGAGCAGCTGGACCTCTCATTGTTCCAGTAAAATGAGCTTTCTTACAAGACAGACAAAATCATCACACAGTGGAGTTGCGTGTGAGGACTTGTGCTTTAACCGATAAGTGCACTGCGTGGCAGCCAGGTGACCTACATTCACAGCTAAAGACATAAAGCTGACACAACAGGGAATTGCATCTAACATACAAACACAGGAAGAGGGCTAGGCAGGAGGGTCTTTTAGAAGAATAACCTGAGCAAGAGCAACTGCATGGGGAAAGATTTTCCTGCTGCCCTATGTAAGAAGCCAAAAAGATCAATACTTAATTTACAAGTATTGCCAATGATTGACTGTACCTGTTGTGCAGGGTGAAAATTGACAAGCCTGTAACCATTTCTAGTGCGATACCTACTCCTTAGTCAGTCACTAATGACACTTTTCTTCTTCTCAAACCTCATTCAAGCAGTGCCTGCCCTCTGCTCTCCTGTCCCAGCAAAGGAATTTGCTCCTCTGAATTAAATCTGCTGTTCAGAACTAAAAGAGTTTTCCTCTATTTACAATTTTAAGGCACATCTACACATAAATACTAGACTTGCCTGTTTGGAGGTTTGACATTTTACTGACAACCATACAAGTTAGGTTATGCAGATGGAAGAGACACTGCCATTTTTAGGTATAATTAGCATTTCATTTCCTTTCAGACAATTTCCCCGTCATGTTCAGCACCATCAGGGCAATAGGAATGTTCAGAAGAACACTCCACTGCAGGCTTGTGTTATTAATAATGAAAAATAAGAAAAATATCTTAATATCTGAACCAAAGGACTTTTTTTTTTTTGTGCTGTGATCATTGATCAGTGAGTCAATGCCAGGAAGTGCATTTAAAGCTTTAGGAGGAGTTGAATTCTGTATCTTTTCTAGTGTTATTTTATTTATCTCATGGACTTAAAAAGTGACCTTATGAAAACTTTTCTTGAAGAAGGGGTTTAAATGAGACTATGAATATCCCTGAATTTTGCACAAATAAAACAGGGGTTGTATTCCCATCAAGTTTCCCACGCAGCAACTCCTGTTCCAGTTCTGGTGAGCTTCTGGGCTGTGTGAGTGGGGAGATGAGTCCATTAGACCCATGTTCAGCTCAAAAAGCATTTTTCTGGGCTGCTATGGAATGGGATGAAGCCCTGCCATGTCACAGTTCCATCTCAAATGCAGGCAGGAGATGATGTTTTTTTGTCAAGAGGCCACCTGACCATTACGGTGCTTTCCCAGTTGCTGCTCCCTGAAAACATTATAAAAACATCAAGCAGCCTCAGGATCTCAGAACAGCAAAAGAAAAACCCTCACTAATATATGACATAATAATTTCCAAAGCTGCTTCTTGACAGGATTTAACAGCAGTTTGCCACCAACATCAGCCTCTGCTTTAATAGACCTGATGTGTCATTTGTGCTATTCTTGCCTCCCACATGTTTTCTGCAAAACATGAGGAATAATCATTTTGCTGTTCACTGCAGTGACAGCGGGAGAATGACCCAAACACTGTGTGGCATGTGTCAGTCCTGTCTTGGAGGGAGATATAGGAGAAAAGCTGCCTCTAGATTTAAAGTCAGTAATACTGGTGTGTAAAGCTTGCCAGAGGTGCACTGCCATATAGAACTGCAGGATCCTCATGGATTCACAGTAACCAAATTCTAACACAAAAAGCAATGGTGACTTATGTGCTAGAACAAAGCATTTAGAAAGTCATTGTCCATCCTTGGCTGTACTCTGCAGAGCAACTTACCCTGCAGAAAAGTTGAAGATAAACATTTGGCCTCTAAGCATCTTATTTTTTCCTTTTAAATGCATAAAGTACTCTGCAACATAGAAGTGCTGGTTGTGCTTCTTTTAGAATGGAGCAGTAGCCATCCTCATGTAGATAGAAATGTCCAACTTCGTTCTAACTGAGTGTACACAGTAGAACTTACTTCATTAAGAAGTTATTTCTAAGGCTGTGGTTTCTCTGCTTGGGACATACCTAAAAAACCTGTGGTCATCCTTAAGCAAATGAACAAAAAAGCAATAACGAATGAACTTCCATGCTTAGTTGACACCTTGAGATAAATAGCAGGATTGGATTCATCTGAAAGGGAGCCTGACTGAGCCTAAAAGCAGCAGCAATAGAGTGGGAAGTGTTGGGCAACTGCTCGTATTTATTAAAAGTGTAAAAAAAGATTAATTTGCTGCATAATGAAATCTAAACATAAGCATCCATTTCTACTATTGTAGTCCAATTAAAGTAGATTAAATGGTGCCAGAATTGAGGCTATGGAAATGAATCAGACTGTAAGAGCAGATCACATTGTTTACAGAGGCAGGGGAACCAGCAGCGGTGTGGGAACAGACAGTGAGATAGTAACTAGAAAAACAGCAAACTTTGCAACTCATCTTCTGCCTAAAAAAAGCTTTCATTTTCTTCCTCAGTTTTTTTTTCCTGAGCCTTAAACGATTAGGAATGATAATGTATGGCAGTGACAGCCAAAGGAAAATAAAAGAATTAAAAATCTCTCATGATGAGAAAAAGTTTCCAACATTGACAAATCTTTCTCAGCTCTATACACAAATGGATTTTTAAGCCAGGCTGGCTCTTTGTGTCGAACAGCCAGATGAGTCACTGATAGACGGAGGAGTTTCTAGTGCAGCAGACATGAAAACTGTTCCCTATTATAAACCAATATAGGAAATTGCATACAGAAAACCTGTATTTAAAAACAGACACACAAAAGGGTTTAATAAAGCTGTTTCTACAGCCTCCCCAAGCACAGATTTCCTCACTCCCCCCAGCATTGCAGAGGGGCACAGAGACACAGCCAATGGCAGAAATCCACTCCGTGGCACTCCACTCCCAATCACTGAACCATAAGAGTACATATATATTTAATATCTATATCTACCCTGGAGAGGAGTGCTCTCACCCTGGGGGTCAGTCCCTTGGTTGCCCATTTCTAACAGCAATATTTCTACCTGGAAAACAGCTTTAAGGAAACAAGCTAGCCAAATGCATTGGAGGCAAATAATTTTACTCCAGGACCTGCTGATCTGGGGACTTCTGAACAAAACTTGTACTTTGGTGCACTCATTGAAGCGTGTGTATGGGAAGAGGGGCACAACCTGAGAGCAGATGTCTGAGCACTTTGGCCAGAGTGATGTACTTGGAAGACTAGGGATCCTACTCCAGGTTTCAGTGATCCAGGAGATCTCATTCCAACTATCTGCCTTCACTGTTTGGCGCAGGAAAATGTCCTGCAAAGTGCTCAGAAGGAGCTGCTGCCAATGGAAGAGCCAAGGCCTGATGGAAACCCTGGAACACGGATAAGAGAGGAGAGATGCTGTTGGCTGCCCCTGCCAGCACCCTGCTAGGGCTCCAGGCAGGAAGAAAGCAACAAGATCTCTTATAATCCAGACATTTTAAAATCCTAGAATAACAACATCAGTATTCCTGCTCTTATTTTCTGAAGGACAGATCCCTCGTGCAGTCTGTTGAAGCACTGCAAAGGATGTGGCTGTGCCTCATTTTCTGTCCTCCTGCTGCAGTGCTTGGGATCCATACACAGCAAAACACCAAAAGGATCCCATAAATTGTCTCAAGAAGTGTCAGATGACCTCAGAGAAGTGCCAAAAGGGCAATGATTATATTTTGATTAGATGAGGGTATCTCGATTACCATTTTTAGGGAAACAGATTGAGAAATGCAGCAGCACTCATTTAATCCTTCCACAACTTTTAACACAGAAGGTGTGGACTGTTCTGGTTGTCACATAAAAGCAACAGCAAGAGCTGAAACTGAAAATAGAGGCAAAATAAGCAATAAGAGATGTATACAATACTAAACTACATTTTCCCCTTAAATGGTTAATTCTCTCCCTTGCCATATTGGAAGTAAACTCTGAATCCAATAAAGCAAACCATCTCACAGTAAATTACTTGCAAGTAAAAGGGAATCCGATTCAAAGCTTTTTTTTTTCCTCTCCACAACATAAGTTAATAAATGAAACAGCTACACAAAGTAATAAGGAGAAAAATATTTCTAATTTATGCGACGTTACAAAAGCTATATCCATCAAGTCTCTCTGGGGAAATGGACTGTATTAATAGATTTCCTTTAAATATAGCCAAGAAGGAAATTAAAGCCAGCTTGAAATAGAAATCAAAACCCTCACTACAACGATGAAAGATTGCTGAATGGCTGTGTCCAGACAAAACAAACAAAATCAAACATCCTGTGAACCATCTGTAAGACTGACAGAACTGAAATGTTTCGTGTATGTGTGTGTTAGCAGGACAGCTCTATACAACGAGTGTATCAGCTCCACGTCGTTATGTACTCCTCACTCCTTAACGCATTTCTGAATGGTGTCACACACTTCTATTTCTTTAAGGAATAATTAGTGCATTAGTACTGCAGAGTATTTCTGCTTCTTCACTAATGGGATAATGGCACACCTTCCAAACTCCACCCTGACTCTGGCAGAGGTAGGAACAAAAGTCCGGCATTGCATACAGCCTTCACATCAGCAAAGTTCATAACTGAGCCAGTCCTCCTCAAGGACACCAAATCCTTCAGCTGCTGAACTGAAATGCAGCAAATTCTCTGCAAGAACCGCTTCACTGTACCGCTCTGCCCTTATAGACTTCTCTACGCATTAAGGCAGACACAGAAATTTTCCTTAAGGCAAAAGCAAAGAGTTCACTGCACAAAACAAAGCTGTGAAAAACGTGAATAAGCAGCTATCAAATTCTCATCACTTCTCTCACTCTATGAGATCTTTGCTGCAAAGGTCTGCAATGTTTTATTTTGGTGGGGGTGAGAAGCAGAAAGGCTGTTTTGCATTAAAAGAAAGTGACATCATTGGAATGGATTCTAGACAATGCATTGTATGTCCTGGGGACTTCGAACAGATTTGCAAAATCTTCTGCATATGTTAAAATAGGGAGAGAGAAGATTACGTAATTAGAGAAACAAGTGAAAAGGAGGATGAAAGAACAGCAAAATAAACACTATCCGTGTTTGCTTTTTATACAGTTGAAGTCTTTTTCTGTAATTTAAAAATAACAGAAATTAGACACAAATCTTAAGTTATGCTTCTAAAACAGTGACTAGAAATGTATTTTCCTAGTCATCAGGCAAAGCATCACTCCTTGCATTTAGCTATCATGTCAGTAGGCAGAAACTAACCCAAGAACAGGAAAAATCATTTTATTATTCTCATTTCCTATCACAGCACTGAAGATTCTTCCTCTTCCCAAAATCTATTTCTGTCTGTTCTGAATTCAGCTGCACGGCTTGCTTTCTCTGCATGGCCTGTTGGCTGCAACACCCATACCTCCTCCTGCCTTACTTTGTTCTCTGACTCTCATGGTGCTTCCTGGCTCAATACAGCAGCTCAAGGCCTAATGGCTAACACAGATCTCAACAATCCATAAGCACTGCCTCTATCTTTTGTGTGTCAAATTTAAAGTTGTCACCTTCTTTGTTGTTCTCCTTCCTAACTCCCCTGAAACTTGCTAGACTGCATCACTGCAGGAAGAGGTAACGGCTTTAAGTTTTGCCAGGGGAGGTTGTTGGATATTCAGAAAAATTTCTTCTCAGAAAGGTTAGTGAGGTATAGAAACAGGCAACCAATGGAAGCGGTGAAGTCTCCATTTCTGGGTGTTCAAGAAAAGAGTAGCTGTAGCACCAAGGGATGTGGTAATTGAGGGTGGGTTGATGGTTGGACCAAATGGTCACAGTGGTCTTTTCCAACCACAACGATTCTGTGATTGCTCATCCTTAAAATCCCATCCTTTTCCTCTTCATAAGGGAGAACATCATCTATCTGTCAATATCCAGTGTATTGAGCACTCCTGTACTTCAACCACAACATTTTTCAGCAAGTGCTGTGCAAAAGAACTAAAGAGGGAAATCAGTTTAATTTTCCAACTAATTATTATTTCCATACATTGCTATCAGTGATGAGTAAGATTTTTCCTTTACTTCCCTTGGCCTAGTCAGTAGCCCTGAATCTCTTTGCAAGCTCCAGGGAGATAATTCATTTCTTAATAAGTACTACAAGTATTGGAGGTAATACCCCCCCATCCCTGGAGACATTCAAGGCCATGGATGGGGCCCTGAGCAACCTGATCCAGTGGGGGTAACCCAGCACATGGCAGGGCTTGGAACTGGATAGGTTTTAAGGTCCCTACAAACACAGCTATTTGATGATTCTATGAACTGCTTGGGAAGTTTAAGAGAGCTCTCAGTGTGTTTGGGGAAAAAAAAAAAATAATAATAAATAGTTTTTCCATTACTTCTCCAATCACGTTGCTACTATATAGTTTCACAGAATACTGAAGGTTCTCTATGTACTTATTAATTGAAACTCTTTATACCATCGTGCTCAATTACTCCCCCCAGTGGTCTCCCACTTGTGCATCGTGCCTGCCATACCCTTATTACCAAAACGAGCTGCTAGGTTCAATTAAGAAAAAAATAAAAGACCATATTTTGTCTTTACATTCACGCACATGGCATTTTTAGCATTAAAGCTTAGGGCTTTTTATAATCACCACAGATGTTACTCAGTGCAGATGGAGCTCCTTACTCAAAATCAGAGCAGTCCAGCACGTTGTGATTGAAAAGAACCCCTGCAAATTATGTGGAGGAAAAAAGCATTCAATACAAACCCCACCATTTTCTCTTGCAACTGCTGTCTCACACACCTTTATCTGCACCCTCCAGAGAAGGCAGTTCCATTGCATCAGGGCTGGCTACTGCCAGAGGAGAGAAAATTTAGAAAGGAAGCAGTTCAAATTCAAACAACTTCCACAGATTGCATCTGGAATTACACCATCCAGGCCAAACAACTGGATTGTTCATTAAAATCATCTGATTGCCATGCACTTATCTTTGTGCTCACAACAAAAGGAAGAGAGAAAGAAGAGCCGCTTTTTTCAGCCCTTTGTGCTATCATCCCTTTCTGTTACAGCCTGCCTATCGGACAGAGATTTCACCATGATTGGTTTCTTTGACATGAATTTCTATTGCTTTTCATCTGAAAGGAGAAGGTGGCTAAAAATTAAGCCAATTCTTCATCAAATAGCCATCCCTGCTTTGAGAAAAGGTTATTCTTTCTTTGGATTATTTGATGCTGTGTTAACGATGCGTTTCCTCCCAGAGTCTTTGTGCATAAAAGGCAAGGAGGAAAATTTGGAAAATAAACCTTCTTCCTTGCATCCCTTCCATGACAGTAATTTAAAAGATAACTGTTTTGAAGATAGATAAAGTTGATTTCTGATAACAAAAGACCCACTGTTTAAAATGGGAGTCTGAAGGTGACTGACAGGAAAAAAATAGTCCAGCAGAGGGAACATCCAGGAAGGCTAAGAGAGGCTGCAACAACAGAAAAGAGAACAGCAGTAGTAACTCAAAATGACTCCACTAAATTATTTCTGGGCTAGAACCACATTTTCTTTGCTTGTATTTTCATTTCCTTTAAACAATCAGTGTATTTAGATACAGCAGGAACATAGGACATTTCACATGAAATTACCAAGTGAAAGAAAGAAGAAAAAAACAGCTAGCTTCTTGTTTCACCCATCCTCAATCTGCTCAGTGCTGACTGTCCTAATTGTTGGTGTGTGAGCTGTATTGACTGTGTAGTTTGGGTCTTCCTTCTATTACTGCTAACATGATCAAGTTTACCTGTTAATAAAAACGTGACAAGTAACCTAACCTACCTTCCCCTTCTCCACCCCTCCTCCAAAACCAAAACATTTAAACCTTCAAAATGAATTATAGGTGACATTTAAGTGATGTATTAACCTCATAGTGTTTTGGGTTTTTCTTTTTTTGCCAAGGGAAACTGTCTTGCTGAGCTAATTACTAGTCTCCACAGAGCAAAATATCTAACAAATCTGGAACATCAGCACCAAAGTCTGCATGGCAGATGTAGAAAAAATGACGTATAACCAACTTTTTTTGCCTTAAGAGAAAGAACATATGCCAGTTGTTCTATTATTGTGCAGCATCATTCACCAGCTATCAACGTATTATCCAAAGAGGCAATAAGCATTCCTGAATATCTCCATACAGCACCAAACACAAATGCCATCAGCAACGTTCTGCGTGGTTCTACAGCTGCACACTATAAATTTCTTCTGGTACTCCACGCAAAATGAAGGGTGTGCTGTGTGCTGCCCATGGAGGTGTCTAACTGGTGTGCTGACCGTTGTATTGACCACATACAAGCTATGTTTGTAGTGAGTGTCCTTTGGCTTTGTGTTCATCCACGCTTCAGAACAAGGCTCACCTTGGAATATGTTCAATTTTAATAGCAAAACCAGCTTGGGCTGTTCCATACATAATTACACCCCAGAATATAACCAGCTAATGGATATGAGACCTCCAACACCTGCACTGACTTAGCCTAGCAGTGACCAGCAAACTGAACACATCCAAGCCCTCACTAATTGAAAAGGTGCAGAAATCTCTCTTTTGTCAGTGCAGAACCTTCAAGTCTACCTCCATGACAGCAGCCGGATCCAACGCTGGGGCAGGTTTTCCAGAGCATTGCCCTCATTTATCAGTTTCCTCTTCCTCTGGAGCCAAGTGCAGCTGGCCACTGCTCCACATAAACTTCTGTTTAAGTTCTGAGGACATCTGGAGAGCACATCTGTTGCAGAAGATGTGTACAGCTGGGTGTCAGCAGCATATCAGGACAAAGGACTCCCCAGAGGTTTCAAGTACGTGTTGAAAAGCAGAACAGAAAGGCCAATACTCATGAGGGTCCATATGCCAGGGCCACAAGGGACAAGAAATCAGATGTTTCTCTCGGTCCTCTGGGGTCACTTCTTTCTCCCTCTTTCCTTTCAAAGTGTTGATACTGCTGGGATGATATGGAACAGACAACTTTGATTTCACTTTTTTTTCCCCTTCTTCATTTCACTCTGATCATCCTTTGCTCCAGCTGCTTGCTGGCAAGAGCACTACTCAAGCTGGCACAGTGAGATGATGGTAGTATTTCTGAGCCAGCTGGTATCCTTTTCTTCTGGAAACTTTGAGGAATGCATTTACAAAAGACATCACAAACCATGAACCCAGACAACACATGTAGTTATGTCTATCTACTATTGGATACTGGAAAGGTCCGAAAAACTAACGCTTCAAAGTAAATCTAGAGTGTAATTCCAAGAGATGTCTGCAAAAAACAATAAGTAAAGATGAGAAATCTTACTTGATGACATCTTTTTCTTAGAAAAAGAAAGTCACGGAACAAAAAACCAATCAAAGGAGGAAGCAGATAAATCAATACAGCAGGTGGAACAGTCACAGGAAGATTGTAATCACAGCTGTTGTTCTTTTGTGTTTCAAAGTCATTTTACAAACCCAAGAGCTTGAATATAAAATTTCAACCCAAGTATTAGAAGTTGCCTGATTTTTTTTATTTATTTTGCTGGATTTATTGAAGTGGAAACCTTTGCAACACATCCACGATGCAGCTGGAGAAATCCTAGTCTCACTCTCAGCTTTGTGACTGCTTAAACTTTGCTGCAAAGTGTGGTGAGCTTCACTGTAGATGTTACTCTATGGCTCAACATGGGAAAGATGCAAGGGAGAAAGATGAACTCCTGCAGCTCGCAGACCAGGTTATTTATGGTGAAAGAGTCTAGAAGCAGCCTTGATTACGAAGAGCTGCGTCCAATTGAGTGCATTTTTCTGCAATTACAATCAATTAAAAAAAGGGCTCCCATGTCTTAATAAAATACTTTCCGTATTCAGTCCCACTCCAAGCAGTAAAACCAGAAGTAAGAATGTTAATTATATATACAATAATTATGTATACATATGTTAAATATAAACTAAGAAATTGAAAAGAGCATTTTAGTTCTTGCAGAATTCATCAGACTGTGGTGTTAGGTTGAGGCAGTTCCCTTACTAGGGTCTCAGTATGTTATCTCCAGGAACATACAATGAGAATAGAAGCTCACAACAGTTGTGAAGCAACAAAGACTTAAAGTAAGAATCTGGGTCATATCATATAAAACACAGTGTAGAAAAAGGATAACAATATACTCAAAACGTACGAAGTGGAATATTCCTCAGGAGACACTCTTGACCATGAGTTAGAGTGCTATTCTCAGTTAGTTTTGATTTCTCCTTTTTAATATATTTTTTGTGAATTATCTAGAATTAAAGTGAAAAAGATAGGTGCCTACAGAAGTAGAAAACATGACCTACAATGAACATTAGGAGTAATTGGAACCAACTGGCCCATACTAGAGGAGGACTGAAGGAAAGTAACAGTACTAAGCAACCTGATTCATAACTGCAAAGCTGAATATAATAAGATAACAACACACATTTAGGAATAATTCTGTCATAGCTCACCTCTCCTTAGGTGGATAAGGGGCAGTTATTTGTCTTCCAATTGCACGTATGAAAAAGAAACCAAAAAATCACTGAAAGCAGCAGTTGGGCAGGACATGAAAAATGGCTGGGATCTCCCCTTCCTTCCTGTCATTCAAGATGAAATACAGCTGTAGCCTGAGGGTTAATTTTCCTTCAGCCAGGAGTCTGTGGGAGGAGTAATCAGGCTGTTCCTTGGCTTCCATGAGCCCTGGCAATACAGGAAAGCATGTATCTTTTGGAAAGGCTACCTGATTCTCTCTGGCAGTTCAAGGAAATAAGAAGTGGAGAAAACTTCCTAGCTAGCTCTGCAAAAAAAAAAAAAAAGAAGTCAAACGCATAAAGCTGAACACCCTAAACACAAGTAGGTGATGACATTTGCTGAATTATAGCCAGGAATTGAGGCTGAAGGGGCTGAGTACCAGCTGACATTCATGCAATTTCCCTGATTCTCATCCTGTCTGCAGCTGCAGAGTGATGCCAACATGAAGGTTTCTCTCCTTCCCTGACAGCTGTCAGTGTGTGACAGACACAAATGTAGCTCACGGGACGTTTCTGTTTCTCTTATGTCTAGTAAGAAACAGGGCACACATGGAAAGTTCAATCACTTTCTATTATCAGTGATCATAGTGCCTTTGCCAAAGGACATTGCCTCAGTTATTAGCACACAAACACAAACCCACTCAGCTGCTCCCTCTGATGCTCTTCATCTCTGCAGCCAGCTCTGAGTGAGTGATGCAGATTTTTTCTTCCTTCCGTCTGAGAGAAAGGAATGTGCAGGAATGGGAGGATATCACTCAGTGGTCTGAGGAGGACTGTGTTTTTATAACTGATTAGTATTGCTGTGCCATTGCATTTCTCATTAAAATCCCTTTCTTGAAGCAAGGTACAATTTGCACCATGCTTTCCACTTGTTTGAGCTTCAAGCTGTCGCTCAAAAAATTAATTTTAGCTGGGTTCATCTTTCCATCATGGCCTTTTTTTTTTTTTTGTCACAGTGGTTGATTAATTCTATGTCATTGTTTGCTCTGTTACAAGATTAATTGCAGGACGAGAGAATATACGACATTCTGGTGAGATAATTTATCAACTTATTATAATTCCACAATGCTGCAAAGGAATGTTTTTTTTTTTTTCCCCTTATCCATATTCAGACAACAAGCAAATCACATAGTGATATTGGTTTGGTCTGTTTAGTAGATAGATAGCATTGACTGAAGATGAGACCTTCTTCAGTGGTTTGGTCGAGGTTTGTCACCATACTGCTCGTTCCCTCCGGTTCTATAAGCAAAGACCTTCAACTCTGCAATGTATTTACTGAGCTCTTGAAGGAGGCAAGGTATTTCTAGAGTCCAGCTAAAATGATCCGCAGTGGACAACTGCAATTCAATTTCTAGCACTGAAACAAGCATTTCATCTGGTATTCTACCTCACAGGCAAGGCAAACACCTGGAGCAGTCAAGATTAGGATATTTATCAAAGAGCAACAAAGGAATAAAGGGGAAAAAAAAAACAGTTTTTGCTTTGGTGGTTGCAACACCAGGAAGATGCAGTAGAGATTACCCTGTGCTCATTGCAGTGCATCCTGGGCTGTTATACACAGCTTGTATATCCCTTGTTTATCCCTTTTTCTTTTCATGTCCACCACACAGTTTATATGAGAGCTATCTTCTCTTTGACCCCTCTCCATTTCTTCTAGTGCTGTAATTTCATAGAATAAGTGAGTTCTGACAGTGTAGCAAGACTATATGAGGAAAAATGCTTTATATTTGACTTTGCTACTATGTTTTCCCATCATTGCCTTTTGCATGAACTTTTCATTATTATTATGCTTTTTAATAGCGGGTGCACATTTAACATCAAGAGGCTGGATCTCTGATATTCTTTCTCATTTTCCACAGGTTTTCTACTTGCTCTTCTCTTTCTCTTCCTTGTGCACAAATTCAGCACATTTCATTCATAGAAATTCCTCTTAAAGTTTAACTTTGGCTTTAATTTTATCAGCATTAATCCACCAAGACAAGTACAATGTAAATTATCCTGTTTCGAGGCCAATGGAGGCTATTCATGTAAGGTAAAGTCAAAAAGCATATATTTTTTTGCTAGTGATAAACTTTTAGTAGAAGTAGCATCAACTCCAAGTCTGGATCTGCAAGAATGTACAAGAACAATGTGAGCATTCATCTGATTTTTGCTGCTGGTATTGAAGTAGATCATGGACTATTGAAGTAGAATGGACGCTGAAAACATCCCCTGACCTCCAAGGCCACAAATACTGCTTTACTGCTATTAATTCCACACTTGTCTGACTATAACTACAGTTGTATTTTAAAAATGAAAAAAATATTACATAGGAATCTATTTTGATGCAGTTTGTTCATTTTCAGCCAGTGAAAGCTGTGCTGCTTTCTTTTGTTTTCTGAAAAAGTCCCTCTGGTTCACCCAAGAAAAAGAGTACATTGTGATGTTGGAAACATGCACTAGTCTATTGTGATTACAACGAACTATAAACAAATCCACCTCTTCCCAAAGCAGGGATATAATACAGCATTTATAGTTTCTGTAAATTGCATTACCCATCTGACGTAATGATGCAGCACTGAGGGAAGCCTCCTGCAGTGACTGGATTCAACTATTAAAACAGATTTGTTTTATGCCAATCTAAAGTCATTCCTGAATGATTTCTACTTGCAGAGGATTACTGTACACAATGTCAATGCACAACTGACCACTTGAAACTACTCTTGAAAACTAGGGACTTAAATCTTATAAACAGGCATTGAAAACATGTTGTCATCTTAGCAATGTACAGTTTTTATTTGATGTAGACACCTGCACTGCTTTAAGAATATTTAGTATATATATGAGATTCAAACCCATTAGCATGTCCATTTTTTTCTCTTTTCTTTCATAAAAAGAATTTTAGAAAATACACCACATTTTCCATTTCCAGGTAAGAAAAATATGTGCTGTATAGGGAACTGATGTACCCAACTGAGTGAAATTATTACTTATTTTACAGCACCAGGGCTGTGATTTTGAAAGTCAATAAATTATTCCAGGGATTTGTTTTGTAATTTAATAGGAACGATGTGACTAAATCCTATTGGAAAAATCTCATAAGTAACTTGGAAAATTTCAGTATAAAATATCAAACTCAGTGAATTGATGGGAGAAAATGTTTACCCAGCCTCTGTGTTCCTTATGTCCAGGTACAGGGAAATAATCATTCCCTGTGTGGCAGAGGCAAAAGAAACACTTCAGATGTGAGTTATGAAGAATAAGCCTTTTCTAAAGCCGCTCTCCCACAGGAATATTCAGTATATCCTTTCATGATGATCACTCCAATACTGCAATGCAATATTCAAGCTGGTTGAACAATTACCGCAATTCCTCTTCAGTCTCAGTTCTCTCAGCCTTCCTGCATCACAGAGTAATGCATTCAGGGCAGAACTTGCAATCTCTTGTCAATAGGCAGCATCTGGTAATCAAAATTTCATCTGTGTTACAGTCTCCAAGTAAGGAGAGGAATTAATGAGAGGACACATACATGAAGAAAAAATGTGTACTTCATTTAAAAAATCTGTTTTTTCCCCTTCAGTGAAAAGCTCTTATTGAATGTTTATCAGAGTATCAGGATTTAAACAGAATTACTCATCTGCTTGAATGTTGCCATTCATGTAAATATCTCACAGCACGAGGAACCTAAAGTTAATGCAGAAATTGCTTTCAAGTGCCCAAATTGTGCAATTTTTCCTACTTTTGAAGCTCCTGTGTATTGTATTGAACAATGTCAGAGAGCATGAATAATTAGGTTGAGTTGCATCCAGAAAGCACATCTTGATATACAAAGCCTTGTAGGATTTTACAGGCGCTTTTCTCCCTTCAGGCAATGATGCTCATTTAATGAAAATGTGGAAAATTGAAATACACATCAGAAAACCAAATGTGTAAATTAGAGATGTCTCAAAACAATTTACATTTGTACATACCTCCAAGAAAGTAGGACGCTTTTATTACCTACTGTCAGGTAGCACATAAATAACTGCAGATCCTATTGCCTGGATTTCTGGAACTTGTCTAAGAGCTTAATAGAAAGATTTATGGGAACTTCAAGCTTTAGATTTCAAATCCTCAGTATCTGTCAAGCTACAGCCTTAATACTTCTTAACTTCTCATCCCTCAGACTGTCTGTAAATTCAAAATGAAGCTACAAGGAGTTGTTAAGGGCTTTTATTTGGCATCTTAAATTCCATTCTCATGTCCCGCTCACTATGCACTATTGCTGGGAAGTCCTTTGTGCTTTGAAGTAATTGTATAACACATACCAGCTCAAATTGCCTTACTTTTCCCTAATATGCTTTTAATTCCCTCCTCTCCCCCAAAAAAGTATATTGCTGACATTTCACTGTAATATTTAATGTCAGTAATTACTACAAATAGATTATTTTATATCTAAAATTTCAACGGTCTCATTGGTTCACTTAATGAGGAAGGCACTACTTGCCTTGCATTGCAGGACTGTGGCCCAGTGCCAGGGCAGTGAGGATGGGGAGTGTGGTTTGAAAGGAGAAAGCAAGCTCCTATCCTTGCAGCTAACACCAGAATTCTGTAAACATCATGGTTACATTGGTGTCCATGCAAAGAGCCAATAAGTACATAATCTCAAAAAATTCAGGAAAAATTAAATTCCAAAATGATCCTCTAACTTACAAGTTGGATTGTAACGTTAATAAGAATGGATATGTTGTATATAGTGAGAAACAGGTACTGAGATTTTCTAAGATTAAACATATTTGAGTATGTTGCACTTAATTTTTAGAAATTAATTTTTTTCTGTGAGAACAACCTGACTCTGAGAATTTTACTGACAAACAGTATCTAAACGTTAACATCATTGTAGCAATCTATTTTTTTTCCACTTAATTACTACATAGGTTAAAAGCTATTGAAACTATCTTTTAGCTAATAGCTGCAATTTATCTCCTATGAAAAAGGTGCATAAACCAGCGGTGATCTATTACAGAACGTGACTACACTGAGTAAAGTAGTTTTTATGGCTGTATACTTCATAGTTCTTTACATTAATTTTAAACTCATGCTCTCTCAATCTTTATGCAGGGTGTCCCAAGGTGAACTGAGCCTTCAAACAGTCATGAGTTGGGAGGCTTAAAAATAAGGAAAGTGATTGATTTCTTCTTCTTACTATCAATTCAAGTTCATGCGTGTCAGTCACATAAAATAACGCAACTGATTGCGTAAAGCAACAGCTTGTCTTGTCAATGAATATATTGGCACTAAATCAATGAACCACTTCTGGCTCTTCATCACACGCATTAAGCTCCAGCCCAAATGAAATATTCTTTGTATTTAATATTTTAAAATGACCCTTCACAAAGTAAATTCTAATTATAAATGAAATTGTTCTGCCTTTCCTTCCGAACATAGCAAAACATATCTTAAATGATACAGGAGGAAAGTCACTTTCAGAAACTACACATTTGAATTACAAGAAGCTGGCAAGTCATCTGGAACCACTAATTTCTAACAACTTTCAAAGCTGCAAATCCACATAGAAAGTGGGAAAGGGAGAATTGGCTCCATTTAAAGTTCATCATGTAAAGAAGCAGTAGCCCCAGTGCAAAAAGTCTCAAAACAAGGTTTACAGCATTTAAGCAATCTTAATTAAGGTGAACTGAACTGATACGAACCCTATCATTTACTAGATATTGTATAAGCTTACCTAAATTATCAGATTTGGGATAATCTGAAAATATCTGCCATAGTTGTTTGTTTGTTTTTTACTTGGTAATAAATTTAAAAGAATGGGTAATGGAAAAGGAAAGGACATGTGCAAAATTAAGAAATAAGAAATAATCACAAATATATATATAATATAACAAATAATATTTAATAATATAACATATATATATATACATTTCCAATATTACTGGATATTATATGGACCTGTTATCCTCTTTCAGCCTTGAACAGTGACCAAGAGTTGGCACAGCTACTCAACATTGCTTGAGAGCCACAGATCTGAGCCCGTTTCACCTCAAGGCTTTTAAACCAGTCACTTCAGGTTCCTAACAGAGGTGAAAAGTGAAGGCTGACGTGTCTTCACACTAGCATTGTGCTATCATAACCCCCAAAAGGTCTCTCAAAGCACTTATGTTGTAGAAAATGCTCCTGCTGTTGAACCTGGTCCCCAAATCACATATAAGACCTTTTTTCTACAGTCTTTTTCTAGGCAGAACAAAAAGGATATGAAGGGATGAGAGAGAGAAGAGCTAGTTCAGTTGTTTTGCTTTTGGTTTTCTTTCCCCTGATATTTTCATCAAGATTTGCAGCTGTGGGAAATCCCATCCTGCCTTCTGGATAGCATTAATACTATTGCACTATCATCTGAATTAAAAGACATTGTCAGGCAAGTATCATTCTTGCTCTTCAGCAGTTCATTCTCTGGCTGTCATTGAAATGCTTTGGTCTCTTGCCCATTTGCAACAGCAGCATTGACAGAAGACTGTGAGGCTGCTTCCAGGAGTGTGTATACAAAAATTGGTCATTTATTGCTCAGCAGTAGGAATACTGCTGTGCTTACTCTGAGCTTCCCAGAGTCACCTATGTGAAAACCTGCTAAGTCAAGCCTGCAGTTGCCCCAGCTGCCCCAAATACCCCAACATCCTCCTGCTCTTCCTGGCTTTACTGGCTTATGCATGAGAACAACCACACTGCTTCCCTCCTGCTCTTCTTTGGTTCTAAATGCCCATGAAAACACCCAGAAAAATTAATTTCTATTCATCTTGAAAAGTGGAAATGAGGTGTAAATATGGGATAAGACAAATCTCCTATACATCCTTTTCCCACAGTTCCACTCCCATTATTAACATTCTGCCCCCCCTCCACACACACATTTGGAACCCCTTATCTCAGTTACTTCTCAGGTATCTTTGGGGAAAGGCAAAAAGAAAAGACAAATCATGAGACAGAATTTCAAGTTTAGTAAACAATTTCAAGACACACCTTCTATAATTTGTTTTAGAAATGCCAAAAATCTCTCTAAGTTGAAGCTGTTTTTACAAGTACTAGCAAAAGATACAATGGCAAAATTGCATCAACTTTATTTCCTTTCTTTTCCTAACTTATACCATACGTCCTTTGCCCAGAAAATCGCTTCTCACTACAGCTATCATTTCCACTGTAAGTAAGCACACAGCGCATCGGTCTGCTCCCTGGTATGGGATTTGAGAAGGGTCTGGGTTCAAATTCAGGTAATGCAGTATAAAAGCAAATTTACTCACACTTGCTTGGACTGGAAGCAATCCATATTTCTGCAATTTTGCTAAATGAATTAATGTCACCCACAAATGAAGCATTTCCTCTCCCAAAGCTGAGGACAGCAGTGCTATTGCTTCTTCCTTACCTCCTTACCTCCTCTCAGGTGAGTGGAGAGTTTCCCCCAGCAAACAGGCTGCCTGTACTGGAGGGGACCCAACCTGACCTACACAGCTCAAGGGGCTGATGCTGGCAATCCTTCATGGTCTCCTCCTACAGAGGACACTTCACAAATAAGCTATAATTTGTGAGATAATTGAATTCTGTGTCTTGCCCTTGCTATCCTGGAGTCATTTTTCACCTGCAAACACCTGTAGGTAGCATTAAGTCATGACTTGGTTTTCCTGGAAAAATGAAAGCTGAAACAGATCTTTATCAAGACTTTTAAGAACAGTTTTTCCTCGAAGACTTTCACTTTTTTTCTACCTGTGTGTAATTACCCACGTACTCAGATCAATTTATTACCCTGAGCATAAGTACATTCTCTTTTCTTTCTCTTTCCCATAGGACCTTTACATTAACATGACAACTCAGACTGCTCCAGTCACCCAATTGCAAATGCACGTTGATCAAACAATGACTTGAGGAGATTTAAAGATTACTCCTGGAGGGAAAGACACAGCAAATTGATCAGTGCTGTCAAAGGCGAGAAAAAGCTCCTAAAGGAATAGCTCTAAAATGCATTATCTTTAATGTAATCAAAGGAGCATTTCATTTAATTTTAAGATGCACTATTTGTTAGTGCTATCATTTAAGGGGTTACTGGGACAAAAAGTTAATCACATTGACTAGGCAAACACTAAATTGTTTAATTAAGGCTGTTCTAATTTATTTGTATAATATTTTTCTAAGTAGTACATGCACAGATTATTTTTAAAATAGAGAAAGCACAGGTGTGAACAATATACATTTAGATTTAAGGGTTCTGATGGCCTACCACAATTAAAGAATAAAATGATCTTTTTTTTATCATCTCAAGATACATGTTAGAAGGAAACGAGAGGAGATGAGGCATGCCCACTTGTCCATAAGGTCTGAAGTAGGTCATAATCCTCTCATAGATTACACAGACAGCATGAGTGAAAATTTGGAATGCTGCCTGGACCCCGCTCCCACACTTGGAGATTAGGAGGAGTTTGCAGACTTCTGCCTATTTTCCAGCTTTGGCTTTGCACTTCTGTGGGAAGGGGATGTGGCAGCAGCAGTAACAGCAGTGAAAAGGGGAAGAGGCTCACTGGAGACAAAATCCTTCCAGCATTAAGCAGCAAAAAGTCTTGCTAACAGAGGGAACTGATAGCCCTTAAATCCAGGCAATCTGTGCTCAGACCTCACTCAGGTAGGACCACAGATGGATGGGACAGAGGTCAACATGAGACACACCAGAGAAAGCCCTGTGTCCATATGGGATGTGAGGCATGCACAAGAGCCAAGGTTTGCTTTCAGCAGGCTAATGCAAGGCAGGCTTTAAATGCTTGGGCTGAACCAAGTGGAGAACATTTCCTCTATTCTTAGGTATTCCCATAGGCTCTATAAAACAAGTTAACATGCAAGGAGACAATTCTTTATGACATTCATTTCAGCAGTAGTGATTCATAATTCTTCCATTTTGGCCATTCCAAGATGACGATGGCATTCACTCATCAAAGAAACAGAAAAGTTTATGAACCAGAGAAAGGTGAACAGCTGGATTTAAGTAGCTAAAAGATACAGGGAAGAGAAGGAAAAAGAATGTAAAGAAAAAGGTGTCTTGGAAAATGAAATTTTTGAAGTGGAAAATTGTATGATGATTTTTTTGGGGATCTTCCAATGGTTATTCTGAATGTAATAATTCATAGACACAAAATGAAAGTTAAATATTTAAAAGAGATAGGGTATGAAGATTTGTTGTGTATTCTTGATATCATGGGACATTAAATGTAAACTGTGAAAAGACCACATCGTTATAGCAACTGGAGAAAATATGGCAATAATTACAAATGATTCCACCAAAGGAAAGACAAATTGAATACCAAAGAGACCCGAGTAGCAAATCCAGACCAACTGGCTCTTAAACAAGGGATAACATGTTCTCTCTGTCCATCTGCAAGCAATGCAGTTTCCCAGAAAATAAATAAATAAATAAATAAAAATAAAAAATGAGCCTCTGCGTTCCATGGTCCAAGACCAGAAAAAAAATGTTGTGTTTGGGTACAAAACCAGCATTTATGGAGCTTTGCTGGAAAGCTTTAGACTTATTGTTGTGATAAAGGTATTTACCTCAAAGAGATAATTTTCACAATTTTCGGGTCTGCTCTTTTGTTCTACAAAATGTGTTCTCAATGTTTTGGTCAAGAACCTCCAGTTCTGAGATGAACATCAAGAAATTGTGCTTACAGACAGCCCTTCTCTCCTGATTTGTCCTCTGTGATGTTCCCCACCCAACTGTGAACCAGGATTAAATATAACAAGAATTCATTAGGTGCTTAAAGAAAGTACCTAATTACTAGCAAAAACATATCGAGCCACCAACAAGAGCTACAGTGTAGGTGATTAATATATATTCTAGAGTTCACTGATTTCTTTTCTTACAAGGATACGGTGTTTGAAAGTTTTCAAATAACTTGGGCAAATAAATAGTTATTTTTCCATGACACCAACCCTTGCTCTACCATTTGCGCTCACTGTTTTCTCACTCTAGCAGAAAAGTGAAAATGGAAGTAGCACTTCAAGCCAAGAAAACAAACAAAAGCACTCTGAGCGTGGTGATCTGAATAAAAGCATTTCTGTGCAGCCTCACTCTTTGTTGCAAAAACAAGAAAACAGACACATCCAATCTGCCTTTCATTTGCAGCTGCTCCCAAAGGAACTACATGCACAGGAAGAACCCAAAAGGAGCAGAAGTATGACTTAAGGATAAATCACAGAATAAAACCGAAGGGGAAAAATACAGCAGGTTCTAAAGTTCAAATGAAAATTACATCAGATGGAAATACGATTTCTAAGTGCCAGTAAATTGCACTGCAGTGCTGAGTTCCTACTTTGCCTTGGCTCGTATATTGTCTACATTCTAAAGATGCTCATACTGCATGCTACATGTCTATGACAAAGAGGGACAGGGTTACAGAGAATACTGATGGTTACAGCGCTTGGTTCATGAAAACACTGCTCTACTGAGTTGTATCTCTATTGCTGAAAAGACAGGATTAGATTCTAGCTTGCAAGCAGCAATAGTGCCGTTGTAGCTGCCATTAGGGAATAGTCCACTTTCAAGACCTGTTACTGATAATTTTTTCTGACTTACCTGACTACAGCTCTAACAGTTTCTGTGAAGCTAAGCTGTAATTGACCTCTTTTGTCTAACAGCATTTACCACATGCAACCATAACTGATTTTTGGGGTCACTGAGGTAGAAAATGCATAGAACTGCTTTAATATTCTAGAGCTTGATTACAGGCTTGTAACTAGTTATACCACTTGTCTGACATATAGTGCAATTCCCTTCCACGACACACAGTCAATGCAGTGAAAAGGAGATTACATTCTCCTGTTTTAAATAGCTGCATAACACTGTGGGGAAAGTTGGTTTGCAAAAAAAATAGATTAAGAAAGAAATAAAAATCAGAGCTTGCTTACACTAATTTCCCTCCACAACTTCATTAAATTCAACAGCAGCAGAAGCATTTAGAAATAAGCTGGATGAGAAACGAGTAGTATTAAGAGAGGTGTACAAAGCACAAAACAGGGCTGTAAGTGCAAACTGTATCATCAATCAGCCCAACAAAGTTACGCCCAAACAGTGATCTCCTTGGATCACTTCCCCAGGATTGTTCCTACAGCACAGACTATTTTCATCTAATTCGGCATCTCAAACATTTTGAGCATAAACTGATTTTAAGAGTCCTCTTCCCAAGATGAAAGGAAAACAAAAACACATACAACCAGCCTTTTTTCTTTTACAAATACATTAAAGAGCATTAAGTTATAATAATATGTTTTGAATGTTATGTGCTAGATGATGCAGAAAAATAAAGCAAAGAAAATAATGGAAGTTGTACTGGGCACAGTCAGGAGCAGCCAGCCTCCAGGATTTATTAGCTATAATCCTGATGTTATGCCACTAACCACCACAACCTAAGCTACCTGCAGTGCATCTTTCATGTATTTCCTCCTCCAAGGGAGCACATCAGTTTGTTCCAAGCCATACCTAATAGGTTAGGCTGAAAAGGGAATCAGAGAGCAGGGGGGATGCAGAGAGGTGATTTACTGGTGAGCAAGGAAGTCTCAAGGAAAGGAAACAAGAAATGAGTCAAGGACATTGAGACAGAGAAAATAAAGAGTGAGAAGAGGGACATAAAGTGTGTCCTCAATGGAAATAGATAGAATTTCAGGAAAAGTGCTTGTGTGTTGCTAAGGAAAGACCATGTCAGAGCAAAGCAATAAGACCCCAGGGCAGGACTTTTCCCTAAGTCCCTCCCCAACCTGGAGCAAGTCTCTCTGGAGCAGGTAGGTAAAGCAAGTTCAAATGACACCTTGGCAGCAAGCCTGTAAAGCTAGGCATGAGCTCTCGCTGCATCTTTTCCCCTGCTTCTTCTGGATACTCTGCAGCCAGACCTCAGGCTCAGGTTCACTGGTTAAGGCTTATTGCATCAGTCACAGGTCTATTGTTTTATAGTACACTGTAAAATACTTTGTTTTATAGTACAGTATCTTGGATTGCTATTGAGCATCCATGGCTATACCGAGTAGCAGAGCCTCTGAAGGCTCAGAAATTATCTAACACTTCTATCACACACAAATTATTGAAAAAGACTGATCTCTTTTGTGCCATCAGTTACAATTTAAGGTTAAGAGCAGAACAACTATTGGAGCTTTTTCCATCTTTACATATATTTTCTATCACAGCAACATCAATATGTAGGAGGATGCTTAGAGTTTACTCCAGCTTTAATTTTACTCACAATTTCTTCTCCCCTGTGCTAAATTAGAAGAGCAGATGCATCTTTGGGAAGGTTTCCAGACTGATTTTGAAATGAGATATTTAACACTTCCTACAATGATCTGAGCTTCCTGATCACTGATAATACCATGCAGAGTCAAAGAAGACCTTGTAGTAAATATCTGACATGCAGACTTGAATGAAATGCTTAGGATGCAGATGGTTTCTGTACCTCCCAATGGATTCCTGCTGGAGATGTGAAGAGCTGATCCGAAAAGCTGATCTCTGTCACTGATGAACCCACAGATCCTTTGATGGAGTGCAATAATCTGTTTTCCTATATGAGTAACTGCAATGTTTGTATTTATGTTCAAAGTTTACAGAAAGCCTTTCAAAACTACAAATATATAAGTAAATGTGCCGTGACTAATGTTGTTAAACCAGTATGTCTTACCCAAAGTATTTTCTGCAAAGACCTGCCTTTATCTCACTTCCATTTTATAGCATCTAAATAGCAAATCACAGTAGTTTTTCTCCACTTCCCTGGGCACTGCAACTAAAGAAAATATCAGCTTTTAGTGGAGGTCCAAAGTAACTGCCGTGGAGCCTTTCAAGCACTCGGTTATTCATCTGCTTGGTTTAGTGTATGATAACTCCCACTAATTTTGGGGGGGCTTAATGAGCATAGAAAATGCATTAGAGAAAATTCAATTATAAAATGAAGCTGACCATGGTACATCTGACTAGGCAAAGTAAATTTAATCCTCTGTGCGTAGGCAAACACGAGAGTCAGGCAGGGGTGCTTAATCCAGGGAGAGGGTGTAGGAAGGTGACAGAGTTGGTACAGTTCTTCTCATATAGCTCTGCATTGCTGAAGTTTTAAAAGCTCATTTAAATTAGGTACATCTAGTAGTATTTTACAAACATGCTTCAAACTCTATTAAGTTCCACTATATCTCACTAATGTGAAATAGACAATAGAGAAACTTTAATGTAAGCTGTAATTCACTCATCTTCTTTCAGCTCTGGAATTTACCCTAGCAGATTGATTAACCAAGACAGTTTTCATTTCAGGCTTATAACTTCATATTCCCTTTGTGTGGAGTCATTTTTTGTTGCTCTTGTTCCTGTTTTAAGATCAAAATTGTTGAATAGTTTCATTTATAATGAAAGAAATATAAAAACCATCTTCCTCTGAATTATCATGTACAAAATGTGTGCTATTTCTCTCAAAAGTAGAGTTCATTATATATTATCAAGCAATATTACTGAACTACTTAACTGCTGCAGCCTTCAGCAGAGCCCTAAAGGGGAGAACTTGCAGCTCCACCACAACTGCTGAATAAAAAGAGGGGAAAAAAAGAAAAAGCAATGAAAGGAAATGCTGCAGCTTCATTAGAAAAAGGAGGAAGGATTACTAGGCTTTTGTGCCCTTCATTTCTAGCAAGAAAGTCAGTTAATATCCAGGAAGATGTTTTCAATACTGGATTTTGGATACAGATTACAACTAATGTAGCAATGTGATGAAAAAGTAAGATAGCCTTTTCACACCTGCAAAGGCTGAACTTGGTAATGTAACTATATTTTTCAATGAAAAAAAAAAAAAAAAGGGATTTCATTATGACATTCCCTCATTCCATAGTGCAAAACAGAAAGAGCCTCAGACATTGAAAATGTCTGGAAATTTAGATTCATCCCAAACCATGCAATGCACTGGACATCAAGGCGTTTGGTGGTGTTGGGATAGAAAAGTGGATCACGATGAAGTTGTAGATCCTAAAGTTATGACTCATCCTTCACTCTCTAGTTTTTCATAGCAATCTCCATAATAGGAAATGACTGGCTTTAATTCCCAGTTAAATTTCCTTTATACTGATATAATTTTGTGATATGTTGCAGTTTCGGCAATAAAGATCAAAACTCTTCCTAGCTCTATGTGGATAATTTACTACGAAATACTTGGGAGTTCACTAAGTTGGAGTTTCTAAAACAAGATTTTATCAGAGAAAGAGCTGGCAACTGCAGCTAGCACTGCATGAACTGCCTGCAATGCTTATTAGTGATGGCAACCTACTATGGAGAAAAAATTAATAGACTACAAGTCCCTCTTATCACAGTTAATACTTCTGCAGTGATTAAAATGAACCTTCTCTTGGAAGAAGGGGAGAGGTGATGATACAACACTAAGCTAACAGCATGGCTGCACTCTGTTAAAGCGACAAGGAAGGTGAGCAGATCACAGGAGATGCCATGCTAACCTATACCCAGGTACTGGATGCTCTGCTCGTCATGTAAGTCTGAGTATGAGATTTCCCACCCAGATAATGATCTCAGTTCAATGTCTCAAAGTTAAAATAATTGAGGCAAGCCAATTTAAGCCTATTTAAGCCAAGCATATAATTTTATTATTTAAGTTCTTTCTCCAAAGATGCACTTCCATTGGAAATACCTCCCCAGGACCAGATGAAAAAATCTGCCACCACTGTTTGTTCCCTGCAAGATAAAGAAAGTAACCAAGAGATGTTATGGCCACTTTTATTATTTACAAAAACCAACAGAAAGCAGTTTCTATCCCTGCATTTCAGGCTTTCCTTCCAATTATTTGTGTTTACAAGATGTTTTTCCATCATGGCTGATTTTCCATTTTTCTTATTTTCATTTTGTTGTGGAACATTTGAGCTTCAAGGTGTGAAGTGTTTCCCACACAAGCTGCCACCCAACAGAAATCAGCCTCCTGGAAGTATCCTCAAAAATCAGTATAATTCCCACTAAACCTTCCCCCAGAAGCGAGGAAGATAATGGTTCAGGAGATGCAAACAGCAGAGTTTATCTTGCACCAGAGGAGCAATCTAATAGGTAGGAATAGCTGTATTTTCCCATTTTTTCTCCTCCATGCATTCACTTGCCAAAGACTAAATAATATCCAAGTACTCTTCATGAGAAGGCTCAGAATGGTTGAATGAGTGGAGCCACTTTTTCAGGACAAAGTCAACATCCCCCTGAGAAACATTATGGAGATATCCTGAACTAAATATTTTCCTTTCCTTCTCTTAACATTCTGTGGGCTGTTTCCCTTTCCGCCTTACAGTGAAGTTTTTCACAGCTCCATAAACAAGGTAGCGCAGTTAAAACCAACCTATTAAATGAAATCAGAATACAGACAGAACAGATAGTTTTGTGTGAATTCAGGTTTAACTGAGAATAGGTTAGAAAGAGGGAGATGGATACCAACAGAAGAATGAATGACATCACTGCTTTGTTTTATGAGAGGAAGGTTCAGTTTGCCTCCAGTGGGTTGTGAAGTTTCAAAGTCCTTGAAATGAAAGCATTTTAAAAGTTGAATCAAACCAAAAAGGGGGGAAATAAGTCAACAAAAAATTGAAAGGTCAGAAGACTTCAAGAACACCACAGTGAAAACAGAACAAATGATTCAACTTGTCTCCAATCTTTGCAAAAGAAGAAAGAAGCATTTTAACTAAGTGCAAACAAATTACCAATGAAGAAAATCTCAAGAACTTTATTTTCGTATCGTCAAACAAGTGCTTTTTCCACTTTTACTTTCCTCTTGGACCTACTTTTTTCCATTTGGCATCAGAACTGACACATCTGTTTGGCCCTGGAGGGAAGGGAGTGTAAATTAGGGATGGACAAGAAGCAGAAGGACACAGCACAAACGAGAAATCCCATCACTTACCTCAGGGACACAACATGATGCCAGTGGGTTACAAAACTTATCAGCTAACAAATCTATCTCTCTCATCAGTACCTCCTAAAACTCTTCCTTCTATCATGGCCACATTATACTGCAGGACGTGGAATATTCAAGGCAATGTGACTCTTAAATAGGGCTACATGGGGATAACCCAGTATTATTCTGACTTATGTGTAGTTTGGAATAAATAAATCCACACCGAAGACCAAGAGGCACCTCCAGAAGAGCACTTCATTTCTTAGTTTGTGTGCTCTGCTCCAATTAAAATTTCATCTCAGATACACTCGTGATATATGTATTTTCTTTTCCAGGACAAGAGACTTTACAAGATTAACACTAAGCAGCCATACTTATCTTCATTTTAATGGCATAAGCAATGCCTTTCCAAGGCAATTTCAACAATTCGTTAAGCATTAATGAACCAGAAGCAGAGAGGAGCCCCTCTCCTGTCCCCAGAGAGATGCTGGCTCTGGGGATGCTGTCGCACGCGACCCTCTGCCCTGCACCAGGAGCTGCTGCCTTCCTCAGCTCTCAGCCATCTGCTCTCCCACTGTTCCAGCAGCAGTGGAAAATTCCTTTTTTGTCTGAAAGGTGAACTGCATGCTAAATCTAGATGACAGGTTCAGGAAACATCTTAAAATAAATTAGTAAGACAGCAAAACGGAGTGAGTGAGATATAAATTGCATTAGCCATTCTGAGTGTCCCTCTGGCCTTGCCTCTCGCTCCTTGCTTTTAATCTCACAAAAGAATAGTTACGCGATTGGTTTCGTAATGCTTTGTCTGCCCCTTTCAGGAGATGTGAGTAGATTTTAAACATTTGTGTCTAAAGCCAGATTTGATGGAGTGACCCATTCAGAACTCCACCAGAACCCACAGCACTGACATCATTTGCAGAGACAAATCCAGCTAGTTACCAATCCTGTCCAATGTTTTTTTCCAGAAAGGCACACACACCTGCCAGGAGAAAGACATCAACTCCTTTGTAAACCCATAGGAACAAAAACACGAGCAGACTTCTTATTGTAGCTCTCTTTCAACCATGTGTATGTCTTCACTCCCGTGCCACATTCTCTCCTGCCTTCTTTCATTATTATTCTTATTCAGTTTTTTGCACATAAATACCTTTCCTGTTACATTGTAGTTGCACGTACACTGAGGATCCAATGACATATTTACCTCAATGTGATGGCATGATGACAAGAACTTCATTTGCAATCATGACCAGCACAACACATTGATGTTGAAACACCCTTACATGATAATAAGTTCTTTTTGAGGTATAAACTCGCTCACACACATTGGAGACTGCTCATTTCATCTTTCATTGCTGTCCTGAGCACATGATGAAGGAGGAGCCCTTGAGACTCTTTGTACCCTGGGACCACAGAGGGACCCGTGTGATCTGCTCATCCCTGACTCTGACACAAGAACATTGTTGGAAAGATTAAAAGACACTTCCTGACACTTGTGCTTAACTTGATCTCTGTTGGCAGCTATATAAAGGCATCAGGGACACTTTGCTCATGAAAAAATAAAAACCCAGACTGCATCTATCAGTGGATTTGAGACTATTTTCTGTTTTTCAGCCTGAAATGTTATTTTTAACGACACCTTGATTTTGACGGGTCTCTCCCTGATACTCTCCCATCCATAAGGCCTGAAGACTTAACTCAGGAGGAAGTTCTTGAGAATCTGAGGAACATGAAATGGGGGCTACCTACAGCTTCGTTCACCCCTCCCCAGTGAGGTAACCATTTCCTGTGCAAGCAGACACTTAATTGTTATTCTACACCCTTAATCTGCATAAAGACATGGTTCAATAGAGCATAAATCTGGACTTTCAATACTGAATCCCATGCCAGGCTTCGAGAAATTGATTTTCAATGGCCTCCACAGACGAATGCAAAATTCAGACTTCATAATGAATTAAATCCCAGCACTTCTTGAACAACCAAATGGATTTTGGAGCAGCAAAAACCTTGGAAATGGCCATTATGATAACAAAGAAACAGTCATGAGCCCAGCAGCAATTTTCATCCTGATCCAGCTAGCGGTGTAATATTGAAATTCCATATCTAGCCACTCCAAAATTGTCTTGAGGTATTATTGATTGTCAGAGAGGCTTACTGCTAACAGTGATACATGAAAATATCTTATGTTCACAAGAAAATCAAATGATAAAGATAAGCATCCTGTAACCAAAAAATAATCTCATGTAGTTCCATGCTCCAATTGCTTCAGCTGTGCTTGTTGCATAAAGACTGTGCTCTAAATAACGTCTACAATGAAGAAATATGAGTTTGTCCTCTGATTTTCACTACAGGCTTTTTTTAACTGAATATGATTAACATACAATGACTAATAGTAAAGCCATTTTCTCATCAGGGGATGAGTACTACAGCCTTGACTTTTTGCTGATCTTCCCAGTTGTCCAAAGAATTTTGGAGCACCCTTGAGCCCCATGTCTGTAGCTCTCATTCTTTCAAGTCAGTTTTCTATTCAGTTTGAGTGTTAAATAGCATGTCTTTCAAGTGCAGCCAGTCAGCTGTCAAACTGTTTGTGCAATAATACCACAGTAGAAAGTTTACGTCTGATTTTGGGTTAAAATCTCTCACTGCTGTGTAAGAGATGAGTTGGTTCACATCTTCGTAATGCTGGTGCTCCTGCTTGGTTAGCCCTTCAGAAGACGTGTCTTGTGCACAGAGTTAAATTGTTTCAGTCCTCTTTGACAAAGACTGAGAAAATGATTAAAAGTTCTCCACCTGCTCATGCCTTGGGCACACTGATAGAAATAAACCAGCAAGGAAAAGACCTCTGTTTCTTGCCTGTGTTTGCAGTAGTGCACACTGGAAAACAAAAAAGTCGGTTTGCAAAGCTAAATGGTAAAGAATGGAATAAATTACACACAGAGGACCTGCCAGAATAACAAATGATGACCTGAAACAGCACAGATTTCAGTATCAGTTCAGCAGAGCAGCTGGTAAACAGAAGCAAGGGACATTCCTTAAACTTCCATGTTAAAATGACCATGGAAGGAATTACTTCTTGATCTGCTATCCAACTACAGCTACACAACTGTGATCAGTACCTGAGGTAACAGGAAGCTGGAATTTTTATCAAAGCACATCTGCTAAGAATGAACCTTATTTATATAGTCTGTATCAGCCATCTCAGCTTGTGTCCATCCCAATGTGGCTGCAAATGCATCACTGAGTGCTCTGCGCTTTAATAGTGAGCACATTTGTCTGCTGCTGTCATGTTTATTATCTGAGTAGGCTCCTTCTTCCTCAGTATTTGAGAGGCTGAATGATGGAACACCAGAGCCTCTAAAACTGTGTTCACCCTCTGTAAATGATCATCTGTCAAAACCTTCAGTTCACCAAGAGGTGCTGATAGCCAACTTGACCAACCAAGCAAAATTTTTAAAGGTAGATATGAAAGAAAAACAGCAGCATCTCCATTAGGTGTTTGTTACACGTGAGTTTCAAAGAGGGGAAGCATTTGAATGTTTCTTCCTTTGATCCAGTGCTTTAAAGGACTTGCAATGCAATTTTTCTTCTGCTGACCATTCATGCTCAGCATTAAAGAACAGTTGTCTATAAGGAATTTTGTCCGCAAGGAGCACGCTGGTCAGTAAGTTGATTTATGCATATCTCCCATGACTAATTCAGCTGAAACATTTGATGGGGCAACAACTTAATCCTTAATCTCCTCATGGTACGTTTCTCTTCCTCCTGTGCAAATTGCTTTGGAATTTAATGTTTCAAATAAGACCTCTGTTTTCAGAAACACACTCACCCACACAGCACACACTGAGTTTGCCAACAATTAACAACTCAATCTGCCTGAAAAATAGTGAAATGTGTTTCAAAGAAAAATGTTTTCCTTTAAATAAACAATTATAGGACTAAATGATGAGATTTTTTCTCTTTTTTTTTTTGCCACATATGGTGTATGTTCTTTCAAGGAAAGGTGACCTGTGCTTTTTGAGGGTCAATTGTAAAAAAGTAAATATATGGTTAAGCCCTAAGAGCAAAGAGCTCACTCTCATGGTCAGTCCTAGATATCCCAAAGTAAGGCTTCTTAGAAAAGAGCTTACCAAGTTGAATAATCTTGTGCTTCTGTTGCTAGCAATGTGAAACATGGAGGCTTTCAAAATACAATGGACATGTTGAGTATTGATTTGAAACATTCATTCTGAATAAATCACCCAAATATAGTTTTAAGAATAGAACCAAAACAGGTTCCATGTCAATCACCACCCATCACAGACTGGGCCAAGACATTTCCCTACATAATGTAAATAATTCTGCATTGTAGGCCTTGTCTCCAACACAGCTGGAAAGAAAGCAGCTTGAGAAGCTATATCATATTCCAGGAGGCATCACCAGAGGATAGAGTTTGTAGAATATGCAGGGCTGTAGTCTTGTTACCATGTCTGCTCTTTTGGATTCTTCCTACATTAACTTTATTCATTTTATTTATTTATATATTTACATTTGCACTTCTTGGATCTATGCCGGAATAAATCTCCATGCCTTTCCTAGTTGCTACAACTAATAACTGAAAAACTGCAGAAGAGAGCCTGACAGTATTCAGAAAACTCAATCCTATACATTTTGAGAATATTTTATGTCCTTATTTTGTGGATGCAGCATGCTTGAAATTCTGTGCTGTGGATACCTGTGGGATGATGGGCTTGGTCCTTCATGATGTTAAGTTCTTGTCATCACTGAGCATTTCATATCATTGGAACTCAGCATATGAGGAGTTAGAGACTTCCAGGACAGAGCTTCTCATCAGCTGGGGTAGATTGGAACAAGATTACAAATTCATCTGATGACTGAGCAATATCAGCTGAAATGAAGGTAATCAGATGCACAAACCTGTATGATATCATATCATGATATCATATCATAGAATTTTAACAGTTCTCATTTTTAACACAGTAGAAAGTAATCCCAGCCTTTCTTGCACGCACAGTCCATAACAGCTTGGACATCTCAGTATTGCTTCAATTAAAATTATTTCCTATGTTTACCGCAGTTCCTGAGTTGTCTGAAACTGTTTTGAAGATTTGCTATTTCTCCAAGAGCATATGGCCACTAGTGTGCAAGACAGATCACACATGCAATATTGCCAAGCAGGATTTCGCCTGGTACAGCACGTATTATTTTTGAAGACTGAAATGTGCTTTTTAAGGAGAAAAACAGATTTGGTTCCAAAACATAGGATAACTTCATACCAGAAATTAATGGTTTGTAATATCATAACATGAATGATTCTTTTATCTTCTTTCTCCCTCCACATGATATTTATTTGATCAAAAGGAAAAAAAAAAAAAAAAAGAGGGGAAGGGGAGGAAGGAATAAATGCAAGCTGAATATTTTGACAAATTGTCATGACCTTTCCCATGGAAATTTACATATACATGTTTCCAAGAGTTTTTATTCAATTGAGAAAATGAATTAGTAATTCAAAAGTGAATACAACCTTTCTGGAAAAGATGACCCCAAAGAAAGGTAAACCCAATGTTAAAATTTTACGTTCAAAATTATAATTTCAAATGTCATATACAGATATACCTGTATAAAACTCTGCATAAATATATAAATATAAACACACACACTTGCATTTATTTGCCTAGTTTGCATCAGGTTATAAATAAAAAAGAGTATGTAAAGTACAAGTCAACCTTCTACAAACCCAGCATTATACTTCGGAGTAGCACCATCTCCAACAGCATTAAATATTGTGAAAAATAGCACATACATATTTTTATACATAATTTTGCCAACTGAAGGTCGGGTCTTATAAATCATGAATACAGCCAACATTAAGCAAGAAGGAATGTTAGTCCAGCATAAAGTGAAGGTCCCAGTTAAGGAACCCTGAAGTATGGCATGTCCTGTGAGCAAGCAACTATTATGCAGATTCACCCTCAGAGAGAAATGTCAGAAAGTGAGGCAAAGGGACTTTAGGCACTGTTTTATCTATTATTCAGAAAACCTAAATGCTTCAGATAAGTCAGATCATAGAATCATAGAATGGTTTGGGTTGGAAGGGACCTTCAAGATCATCTATTTCCAACCTCTCTGCTATAGACAGGCACATTGCCAGCTCCTGTTAAATCTTTCAGCTACTGACACCCTCCAAATCCTTCTCCCTGGGCTGCTCTCAAGCCATTCTCCACCCAACCTCTGTGCTTGGGATTGCCCTGAACCAGCTGCAGGATCTTGCACTTGGCATTGTTAACTTCATGAGGTTGACATGGACCCACCTCTCAAGCCTGTCCATACCTTTCTGAATAGCACCCCTTCCCTCTAGGTAGTATTATGTACCATGTAACATTTCTTACCTCAACTCTTTTAGTTTCCTTTCAACTCATATTTGTTCCTTTCTAGCTATTTAAATCGTTTAAACCTCAATCTGCTGTAAAAGCTTTTCTGTCGCTGCTGGATCAGGGTGTCATGCTAAAAAAAAAAAATGGCTTGTAACTGAGTTGGCTTTTCAGATTGGAAAAGTAAATGTAAAATCAAATCAGTATAAATTGGGAATTGTAGCTTAGGTCATGATGCACTTACACAGTGTATGTGGTATGGGGCCGACCAATACTGCCAGAGGGTCTAACTCAGGACCTGCTTAGAGGATAGATCAATTAGAGGGTAAGCCAACAGAACAAGTTACACCATGTCAGCTGATCTGCAGCAATAGTCCTGAGTGCACAGCGAGAACTTCTGTCAAATCACTCAGGGCTCTAATTTACGACATCCAAGTCTCTCCCAAACACTGTTGGAATCACTCATACTGAAAACTGTTTCCTTTACATAAATGCTGGCTTTCCACTACCACCATAAAACTATCCTCCAGCCATAAAGCACTTCTTCTGGGTCATGATGCCCGAAAACATAGCATTTCCCAAAGCAATTAGACTGAAGGTGTCTTTTTTCTTCAAACAGGTTTGTAGCTGTTGCCAGCCTGAGCAACACCAAAGTCAAGGAGCCCACTACCTTGCTTTCCTTTTCTGGAGCCAAGGTACCTGGGCGATCCTGCACCAAACAGTGCCTTTCTTGTAAGTAAGTGTTGGGCCAAGTCTGAAGTACCCTGCTGTTCTTTGGAGAGACAGTATTCCTGTACGATTCTGCCTTCTTCATGCCCAGAAGATATTAAAAATTTCACAGCTATGTGAAGAATATACTGCTTTGCTTAAAGATTATGCCAGTTCCATTCTGCAAGCAGCACTGGTAAGGTATGTGGGAAGAAGGAAGCTCTAGTGGAGAAATGTGCAGCTTTCATACTGAGATAAAGAATCTTTCAATACTTATCAAATAGAACAATTCCCCTTCTTGAAAATGCAGACTCTCTCAATTTAGATTTATTACGGTCTTACTTCTTTCTGAAACGCTGAGGAAAGCTTGCAACTTTATGACTTTCAGCTCAAGCTGTAGATTCTCAGGAGCTTTGACAATCAGGTGCATGAATTGGCCAAGCCTTGATGTCCTCATCTATTCAATGCTAAGAGGGGACAGAATCCTTATCAGCTTTAGGTAGTCATCACTTCCAAAGAACACCCTCCACTCCCTGCCCTTCTCACAGGCAGCATGGTGAAACACAGCCGTCACCTGTGCACATTGCTTTGGGAACGCTGGATGGAAGTGCTTTTGATCAAAAATGTAGTCAGTCATTTAAAAAGTACTCATCTCCCACTGAAACACAGACTCTTCCCACTGGCTTTAAAGAAAACAGATTTAGGGCAACACTGAACACTTCTGAAATTCTAAATCTGAAGTAGAATAACACAGCGTGGGCACTGGAACACAAAGGGAAAAAAAATAAAAGAAAAATCGGATTTGACTAAATGCAGAACTACTTCAGAATTTCCTTAAAACCACACTTGAATATTTACTGAGTTTTAATTTTATTATATTTTTTTTTCAATTTGTCATTTTTTCTTTCTTTCCAAATGCCAAGCCAGGAACTGGACTGCTACAAGTGTTGTTTCCATGGCATTTCCAGTGTGATTGGAAGCCAGAAACTTTTGAAAGCTCCTGAGACAGTTCTCTTTCAAGAGTTCTCAAGCAAATTTTGGCTGATCCAGGATGCTTTGATGACTTCAGAAAGGCATCCACACTGGGGCATGTCGCTTAGCCAAGCTAAGCTCAAAACTTAGAGAAGCTTGCTGGTTACAGCAATGTGAAGGCAAAGGGGAGGCAAATATGTTTTAGCTTTGTTTAGAAGCATTTAAAAGCAGTTAGACAGAGAAAATAAAAGCACGCGTCCAGAAATACATGGCCATTGTCTTCCACTTTATGTTTTCATACTTTTTTTAAAATCCATCTCTCCTGCCATACAAAAACATTCATTTGGGTAAAGCGAATTTTGGCGAGGTTTGAAGATGCGGAACTGTTTGCTGGGATGAGTGCTCTGGACAGGGAGTATTTCTACATATTAGAAGATTAATTAATGTTTTCTACATTTTACCCAGACCAAATGTGAGCTCTAACTTCCCAACAAGATGCCAGTATAATCTGCAGTGGCATAGGCTTTTTCACCTATATACTAGCAAGAGCAAAGCTAAACATTTACAGCTAGCCTCTGCATTTGTAATTCACATTTTCATTTCTGTGACAGACACTTTCCTCCTGTACTAAGTTGTTATCAAGTTTTCCTTGAATGCCAAAGTGATACCACAAAAACATCGCAGTTCATTCCTCCAGAACACTTGTAGCGGAGGTGCCAAGTGAAGAACAATTTGTTACGGTGACAGCTTGCAGCTTGAGCAGTCAGGTTGGTAATGAATTTTGCTGCTGACGGAATAATGTTGGAAAGCCCACAGCCTGACTGGAGAGAGATGAATTTATAGAAAACTTCTGCTTCACCCTAACTTGGGTTATCATGATGTCATGTACATGTTTTGCTCTAAGCAATTGAGAACCCCGGCTGCCTCTTTGTCAGCCAGAGGCAAATATGGAAATGCACTTCTTTTATACCCTCTCCTGCTACACACACAGACCTCCTTACTTGCTTCCCCTGACCGTGCTTTCCTTCCTACATCCTCTTGCATTTAATAATTTACAAGGCCTGTTGCAATGCAGCACCAATGCTACAAAAGAGAAAAATTCATGACTGTCCAGCACCTATTCTCACACAACTAGTTGTTTTCATGAGTGATTATCTCTACTGAATGGGGCTGACAGTGAGCCTTTCTGGAGAGCCCAACGGTCTCATTGTTTCCCCTGCCTTTGTGATGAACCAACATCTATTAGAGAAGAAAAGATGAAACCCATTCTCCTCCAATCGCTCAAACACTTAGTGCACTGCTATTGTATGTACCCTGCTTCTCTAGCTCCCAAGACTTTTGTCCCGTTCTCATGGATGACACCTTCTTTGTGAACAGATTTTTCTGTCTGTTCTTGGTGGAAGTGGCACTACTACACATCCTGCTACAAAGACTTGATAAATAGTGGTGAGGAAAGCCCCAGACAAATAAAAATAAGCATATTCCTTTTAGAAGTACTGAGTTCATCAGAGACAAGCTGAACGCAAGGTGTGATTCCAGCTTCTCAGTGCACCCAACTATTTCCTGGCTGCAAAGCTCAATCAACCACCAGGCAAGAAAATACATATGCATGTTTGTATTACTTGTTAGATCAATGTCAAGATTGCTTCTATTTTTTATATAAAAGGAAACTAAGAAAACATATTTTTAAATTCACAGCAAAGAGTACATTCAGCCAGAAGATCAAACTCCAATTTGTTGCATTATTTAGGGTCACTGAAGCAAATTCAGGCATCAACTCTTTTACTTCTTTAGAAATCAGACACAGTCTATTACCAGATATGTAGTTTTATTGCTCGCACCACAAATTGCAAAAAGACCTAAGCACAGTCAGAGGTTTTATTCTGCTTCACATGATGCCTGTGCCTTCTCCTGTATGTGTATCTTCATTCTGCATATGGATTTCTTTTCTCCAGTTCACAACCACTGCCGTCTCCTCCATGGACTTCAAAGATCATAAAGCAAGACAATCTCTCCATATAGAGACATTGATTTTAATAGACTTGCCATTTGGCAGTTTGGCTTTAGAGCAATTTTCCCTGCTAATGTGTCACAATCTGAGCAGCAAGATGAATGTTGGCGAACCTAACACATGGTTACTCATCACAAGGTATAGCTGCATATTTCACACAGCAGGACTCCTTTGACAAACCCATCCTCTGCTGAGAGAGTCTCTTCTGCGGGAGCTCCATAGGGCTCTGGGCACTTTGACATTTCAATCAACTTCTCTCCACTCACAACTCATTCTGAGCTCTTTGCACTGAGCAGGATAGCTCTGAAATGGCACAGGCAGTGTTTGTTACTGCTCTTCCAGCTCACACAGGCTGCTGTGGTTCTCAGCTCTCCAGCAATACACTCCACGGAACGCATTAATGATATCAATGCAGAAGCCAGAACAGCTCTAGAAACATTTTACACCCAGGGAATAGTTCAGCATTTTGTCTGAGCTTACTTGTTTCCCTCCAGAACACCTGCACACAGATATGTGTATGTAGTGTGCTCAGTGTTAAGTACTCTGTATGTGAATTAAGAGTATATATTTTCAGCATGAAATTAAGCTGATTCCTGTTTCATACAAAGAATTTTTTCTAATCTATTTTCCTCTTGCTATTAAGACCTAGATTGGATGAATTATATTTTTATTGATATTACTTAAACATGTAACTAATGTTGTCTTCACCTTAAACCACAGAATATGGGTGCCATCATTTCCTGGATTAAACCTCTCCAGAAAAACCTCTCTGAAATCAGTCTAAATCTCCTTTCTATTGTTCTGCAGGTCAGAGTCATTTGTTGTACCTTCTGAGAAATTCAAGGAGGACTTTTGATTTTGAAGACAGCAATCTGGTTGATATTAGGTAAGAAATGTGTGTGAAATGGCCAGGGACAGATTTGTTGTGACTTATGAGGGCATTCAATTCATTAGGGGATGGTCTTTGAGGAAAAACTGTATTATCAAAGAATGAGACTAGTAAAATGGAATCAATCTAGAATTTAATATTTAAATTTCAGTTTCTATTTATTGATACAGAGGAACAGAGACATTTTTATGAGGAAAAAGCTATTGAGTCTCTTGAATAAATGCAATCACATGGTAGCAGAAATAAGTCCAGGAATATAGATTAATATATAAACTAACCCGTTTCTTTTGAAGGGAGGAGAGATATTGGATGAGACAGAGAGATGCTGCCATAGGTGAGTTCAATGGACAACACACCAAGCAGAGTAAAGGACCATCAGAATCCATAACTTTAGCTGTGAAGACAGCCTGTATAATTGCACTGTAATTTTTTGACACAAAGAGCAATTGAGCCAAATACTGTACTTTAAAGGAATAGAAAGTTACTTTCAAATGGAATGGGGGGGAACTGTACCTCAGGTCTGTAGATAAGCACCCATAAAATATTCCCATAAAGCTAATAAAGCACTTTGATGAGAGTGCTGGTTTCATTTTTGTTCATGTTGTTCATTTGTTTTCTTTTCCTCGAACCTTCCCAATGCTTAAGAATTAACACTACCCATATCAGAAAGATTTCATCCACATAGAACAGTTTGCTTAAGAGTCAGTAATATTCAGGAAACTCCTCTGGAGGCCTCCAGCAATATTCTTTATTTATTAAAGGGTGTCTTTATTTGTTATGGATCCAATTGAGCAGGATTTATAATGAACCGATTTACAATAGTTAAGCAAAAACAGAGAAATATTAAAGTAGATTAGTTTTGTCATGTTTTTCAATTTTCAACATTGATTCTTCAGCACTAACATTAGTAACTTTTTATTCCAACGGTAAAGATCACGCAACTCACTGTATTAAACATTAATTTGCTCATTATTAAATTTATGCCTGCATGCATGCAAAGATTAGAACTTCACACTAATCCACTTTAAAATTTTCCTCTTTTCATCAGTTTAGTGAATAACCTTATGCATTACACCTCTTCTAAGTAAAACAAATGCATTTGAAACAGAGACGTTAATTCAGTTAGCAGAACCCAGCCTTCATTCACATTTCATGATAAACATTAGACCAAACAACGTTCTTGAAATCTTACGTATCTCCTTTCAATTTTGAACACCGTTACCTCCACTCAGACAAACTAAATCCTTCTTTAAATTGTAAAAGAAAAGATCTGCAGGTCAGGTTACTACCTGAGATAGCACGGCCTCTTTCTGCATCTCCATGCATTATCCCCATGTGAAAGAGTAATGCAGAACTCCTCACCAGGGCTTCTGAGGAGCAACAGAACACAAGAAGCAGGGAATAGATACAACCTTGACTCCATGTCTGCCAGCTGGAGAACTTGGGAGACTGAAGTTCATCAAGGCTTGGTTCATTGATGCTATCAATCACTATGAACCTTACAGGGTAGGTGATTGATATTTGTATTTGAAGACTTTTTACAAAGAATAGATTTTAAGATTTAAATATATGCCTACTTGAAACCTTAAAATGCAAAGCTTTTGCTTCAAGAACAAGGAGATTTATTATTATTATTTATTTTTTAATGCTCATGAAGAGAACCAATGTTAAATTTAGGAGAAGGAAGTTAATCTAATTTCTTAGAAGGAAGTTAATCTAATTCCAAGTCTAAAACTTTATGTGTGAAGTCTTTACCTCGAAGTTGCCAGTAAGAAATGATCCCTTTCTAGCTATGAAAGTCCATTTGTGGGTGAATAACTCTTTCCCTGTCTCTATTAACGAATCCAGGCATTTGCATTATCTAGAGTATAGCTTTTACACAATAAAAGTTATAACTCACATAAAAGCATAACTTTTATATGAGCAGTGATTTAACAAGAGAGATAGACAAAACAATTACAGAGGAGAAAATGAGCTAGTGGTGCAAAGCCTCCATGCAACCTTCATTTCTCTTTAATTTTCTCTGGGTTTCATTGTTACATCTGTTTTAATTCTGCTTTCCAATCCCATCATTTCATAATCCTCCTTTTTATCTTAACTATGCTTTAGGACAGCTGAAGACATGGAAAGGAAAGGCCAATAGTTTTTGTTGCTGAATATTGGAAGGTGAGGATGTTTCAAAATAAAGAAATGAGTATTTTTCCTCCTATCCTCTGACCACTGCACATTCTTTATCATCAATACTGGGATAAGGCTTCCAAATGGAAAATTCCTAGGGCCTATGATGATCCATTTTTCCTTTCTTTCTCTTGTTTGTCAAAGCATGGAGCATGTTGATCTGTTTTTTGTCTTCTGTTTAAGATCTAGAAGGATCTTAAGTGAGAGCAAAACAGATTGTTTTCAGTGCTGCGGCATGCATCTGTTTATGGGTAATGAGTATCACTGACAGACTGATTAACAGTAATTTTGTATTGTGGAAAGAGGGACGTTGTGTGGAACATTTATTAATGAAGTACAGTCAGCACTGCACAATGAATAAAGACTGTGGGGAAAAAGGTGGGGGGAGGAGTTAAAGGGAAAAGTGCTCAGAAGCTATGTGGGAAGGAGGTGGCTAAGGAGAACAGTGTAAAAGGAGGACAGCAAATTACCACATGAATGAAAGGTAGTGTGAAGTGGACAAGCTATTCATATAGACTTAATTTACTAGCATGAAGGGCCTCTGATTGATTCCCTAATGCAGGTGTAGAACAGACTATCAGGGCAGTATTTCATAGGTAAAATACTGGTATGTATTAAATGGGCAATCTTTATCTCGAGCTGAAATGATGAACACACAGCTTGTCTGTATCAGTAGAACCACAGACTGAGTCTCACTCATTCACTTAAACCTGCCACTCAAACTCTAAATAGCAGTTCTCAGATTAAAGATCTGCCACAGCGAACACCTGCTGAGATCTCCCCACTCCTGGTATCAGCATTGAATAATACCTTCCATGAAGTCCCGGGCTGAGTTATCCTAAGTCTCAGAGAGATCATACAGGAACTCTAAGATCTGTAGCTAGAAAGTGTGCATTCGCAGCTTATTGGCAGTTATCATTTCTATTAATGTAGCTGTTCCCAACAAACAAAATGTAAGGAGTTTGCAAGATCCAGAATAGCTGCTAAGACAGCCATATTTGAATAAGTTAGCACAATATTTTCACTTTTCATAACGAGAGCATACAGTAGTTTAGCTCTAATGACAAACATGAGTCATGGACTTGTTTTAACCATTCAATAATAGCTTCCACAATTCTCAGCAAACCAAAAGACAAGCCTTAGAAACAAACAAACAGTTTTGCCATGCATGTGTTAAAGCTGAAAGCACAACTTGGAAGTAATTGTGGACAGACAGAACAAGAAAAGAAGCAACTTGTTTACAGCCACCTTTGCACGAGACAAGCTACTGCATTTTTAAGGTTGTATGTTCAAGGGCTTAAAAGTTCATAAGTTGCACAAAGGTGCATCCCTCAGCTCTTGCACACGTACAGTGACAGACCCTAGCTACTCTGCACGTGGACTATGTTTTTCCTATTGATCTGTATTGTCATAGCTTTGTGAGCTTACAGATTCTGTAAGGTAGTATCCGGGCTTCCACATAGGTTCATTACCTGAGCAAGGTCACACTCTGTAGCGGACACCAAAACCTGGATGTCTGGGGCAGGTGATGTGAATCCTGCAGCCAGACCCAAGGCTCACACTTCAGCTGGCCCATTTTTCACACTCTATCTTCCACAAAGAAAAACAGGTGATGTTTCACCTTAAAATTAGAGAAAGATTGAAGGGAAATTAAAAAATAATGACCAGAAAGGACTTCCAAACCCAGAGGCTGTCTTGCAGGCAGCAGCATCTATATCAATAAAATCTGTGGGACTTTACTGCTTGCTGGAGATCATGTCTAAATGTTTTATATCCACTGTGGTATTTCTGCCAACTATACAGGTAAAAGAAACAGTCATTTCACAGCTCTGGAACACCAGTGAAGTTTATGACCACAGACAGAGCAATTCTATGGGTGCGTGGCTCACTGCTCTAATGGACTCGGACACTTACTGTGCCTCGGAGCATTTGGCACAGAGGCCACCAGCACATAGCTCTGTTCATGCCTCACTGTAACAGTGCTGGAGGCAGTTAGGTGCAATAGCACAGCACAAGGTGCAAAATGCAAGCTGTGACAAGAGATAAATATAAAGTAGAATTCACAGTTTTGTGCCTTTTACTTTGTTTCAGGTCTGTTTTGTTGTTTTTTCACGTGAACTGTTCCTTTTAATCTAAATACAAACTGGAGTTAGACTGACCTACGGTGCAAAAAGGAAATCCAAGAACAACAGAGAGACAAACAAAATTGGTGTTACCTCACAACATCTTCTTAACCTCAACACAGAAATCACAAGATTGTAAACTGGAAGAAAATCCTGCATCTGAATGCTTGTCAAGACTTAAAAACAAAGCCTTTTTTGATAAGTATGGATGCATTTAAGCTGTATTTAAGCTTCTCAGATCTCAATGGGATCTCAATTCACCCAAGGTTCTCAGAGCAGGTTGGCAATAGCCACCAGTCCCATCACACACAATCAGTTCTGTCAATCACAAAATAATTGGTGCCTGTTTTATATACCCTAGGTCTATGTCAGACAGAAGATCTGGGTTTGCGAACATCCAGTTCCAGCAGTTTCAGAAAGGTCCAAAACATTTTATTTGCAGGCCAGGGTCTCTGGTATCACTCCAACAGACATCCAACCCCAGAGCTGTTATCTTACACACCTGTATAGTGTGGCACCTACTCCACAATTAGTTAATGTGAACCGTACATTCTTTAGCAATCTTATATTTATCCTCCTGAAAAGCGGTTGTTTTTTTTTCTGTGCAATGGTACATTTCCCCATCAATCTGCTTTGTGTCAAAAAGCAGCTCAGGGCCAGTAAGAGACCTTCAGTTTCTTTTCCCACTCACATTTTCAGTCACTAACCAAGCTGGATTTTGAGTTGCTCAGTGCCTTCTCTATCCTTATCTCTCTTTCATAAATTAGCAGTAATTTTTCCCATTACTCCACTTATTCATAAAAAAAAAAAAAAAAAAAAAAAAAAAAAAAAAAAAAAGTAATGGCAATATTTTTTTATGTAGCTTTCTTTTTAAAAAGCACACTTCCTCATTTGAGGTACAATAGAGAATGTTCATTATTCTAGCTGCCATCGTTATTGTTATTCTTGCTGTTTTGTCTTGTATATCAGTTATTACTTTAAGGAAGATATACTGAGCTCACTTGGAAAATAAACTGTGATGGAGTTTAGCAATCTCCTTTCAAAGCTGTTTGTCTTTCTGCTTATGCTTCTCAAAGGTTTTCATTTTCAATTTCTTCTCTGTCTCAATGCTCTCACCATACATTTGTTGGGTTTTTTCTCCAGTGAATAATGGCTGTAGTGATATGTAAAACCAGGCAAAAACCTCATTTGCAGTATGTAATTTCTGATTGCAGTTAGCAGTTCTGTCAATCACCTGGTCTCAGCCTCTGACAAAAGTATGTCAGGAGCTGTATTTTTCTTGCTATTATCCATAATCTGTACAGTTGTGTCATAGAAAAGAAAAGAAAAGAAAAGAAGAGAAGAGAAGAGAAAAGAAAAGAAAAGAAAAGAAAAGAAAAGAAAAGAAAAGAAAAGAAAAGAAAAGAAAAGAAAAGAAAAGAAAAGAAAAGAAAAGAAAAGAAAAGAAAAGAAAAGAAAAGAAAAGAAAAGAAAAGAAAAGAAAAGAAAAGAAAAGACTGTGAAACATCACCAAAATTCAGCAGCTGCAGGTAAGACAAAGCCTCAATTAATTTTTCGCTACCAAGTCTTTCTACATAAGCTTTTTCTTGACCCTACCAGTTTGAAACTGACAAAGGAGATGATCAAAGAGTGTCTATGACAGTCCCTCACACATAGATGAAATATCATGAGAGGAAGGAAGAATATTTTCACTCTTGCTCCTTTGCAGTGGTTTGGCCTTTTATGCAGCTCAGGATGATCTTCCAGAAGAGATTGCTCACATTCAGCACCATCTTCCTGTGAGACGTCTTTCTGTCCCAGTTAAGGACTTTTTCTCTTGCAATTCAGAGCATCATTAATATGCCTTCTTCAAAATGCTCACTTACAAGCATTCTGGGGTCAAGATCTCTGTACAGGATGTAGCAAAGCACACAGTAAGGTGCTTGCTTTGACACAGCTTCAGGAAGGTCCATCCCCAACCCCTGCTATTTAATGGGGGACTGCTGTGGGAACTGGTGGGAGAAGAGAATGCCTCTAGAAAGATCCACGATGTTAAGTGTCACTTCCCAACATATCTAAATGAGCTGAAATAGCAGCACCATCCAGAGGCGGATTAGGCGATGCTGAGCACACCAGCTCTCCATATACATCAGACGTTGCCCTGCAATCAGACAATCAGACCAGACTCTACATCTCTACATTTAGTATTCCTTCTTTTCTTGCTTTTTTTTCTTTCTTTCTTTACTTTTTTTTTTTTTTTTTTCTTTTTTCCTCATCTGGTTTGCAGCTTAAATATACGCTGTTCCCAAAAGGCATTCTTTCTTCATCGTCAGCCCCACAGGGTGAAACAGGAGCTCACAGAAACAGCATTTCTGATGATGTTCAGTCCAACACTGTGGGGAACCACTGCTTTCCTCCTCTGGACTTTCTGTTCTTCATTTCCCCATGGGTGTAAATTGGGACTCAATGAAATTCAGCTGTTAAAATAGCAAAAAGCTGGGAACATGTGTGATTTAGTATAATTTATTTGTTGGTTGCATACTGTGAGCACCATTTCCTGTCTGAGAGAGGAGTATATGAATTAGGAGCGTGGCATGCCCTCCTGAGAAACATGGCCTTCACAGAAAAAACAGGGGGGGATTTATTTTTCTATTTCACGTATATATCAAAATCACAAAGTAACTCCATCCTTGCCTTTATATTACTTCTTGTGCTTCTGCCCATTTTGAGATTTTATCTTTGTTCCATAAAATATAAAAGCTTCTGAAAATTGCTTGAAGGGGACTGTATTAGAAATAAAAACATCACAAAACAAGATGAGCTGTATTTCTTTTTAACAACTCCTCATCAGTTTCCTTAAGAGAATACTCATTTCTCTGGAAAGAAAACCACTTCATCTGAAGTAATTCCTCCAATTTTAATTAGTACATTCCTCTCCAGGACTCCTCTGTTAATAGCTTATTCCTTCACTTGCCTGTTTTCCTTCACTCTTGAAAACACTTTCCTAAGCAGTTCCAGCAGTGGAGTGTTTTGTATGACCACGTTTTAAAATGTACTGCTAAAGCAGTAATAAAACTGATCAGTTCAGGTGTGCATTTTAGTGTGAACACAGAATAAGTCCCTGCTATGTGTCAGGTCTGATTTTATTTAATTTAATGCAAAGAGAAAAGAATAGAGGCAATATTTCATAGAATCATAGGATCATTTGCGTTGGAAGGGACCTTTAAAGGCCATCTGGTCCCACTCCCTGCAATTAACCCACAGCACCTTCAGGTGCGAGACCCCTTCAGCCTGACCTGGCTTGTCAGCAGGGACATGGCACCACCAGCTCTCTGTGCAACCTGTGTGCAGGGGAGATGTTCCATCCCTTGAAACACTTTCGCTGCAGACAAGCACCTCTCCTCCTCTTTCTGTGTCTCATGAGAGATCCTGGATTCCTCCTTGCAAACAGCTTCTGACCTCTCCAGTAGCACAGACTTGTAGTGTACTCAGTGGAGCTCTGTGTACTTTTGCAGGTGTAAACCTGTCATTTCAAATTATCATCCGGGAACCTGATAAATTATGTTAGAGAAATCTTAATATTTCATGTTGTGTAATCATTCCAATTCAGTACTGAAGATCTCAGGAACTCTCCTGTCTTTAAATCTACCACAAGAAGAGGCCCAAGCTCCTACCCCATCTTCCACTGACAAACAAATACACAGTGCTCAAGTGAGCACATGTTGTGAATTATGGAATGGTAAGCAGAAGAAAAGAGAAATTACTTAAGAGACAAATGCACTTATCTCTTTTAAATAGATACAGTGGGCTTTTTTCTTAAGGGAGGATACTTTAATTTAGGAATAAGCTGAGGAGTTATATTCCAGAAGACTCATCCTCTCAGTTCTGACTCATGAACTGCTCAAACTGCCTGTAAAAAAGAATCAGAATCCTCCCAGATTTGTATTTCAGAGCCACAAGTGTAAGTAGCTCCAACTCCATCCCCCACCTCACCTTTGCTGATGCAGTACATCTAAGATGTCTTTATTGACTTCACCTATATTCAGCTGAAGCATGGAACCATATATCAGAAAATCCAGATAATCAGGCTGATTTAATGGCACTGAAGGGCTTTTGAGCATTGTGAGACAGGGTGATTCATCACAGGGACCAATTCCCAGTGCTCTGCTTTGTGAAAAGGTTGGTTGGGTAAGCACCAGACAAAGGCAGGGAGGGAAAAATAGTAGAAATGCTCAGCAAACGTCCTTTTCTCTTTTAAACCACCATTAAACATAGTAAATATTTATGCAAAAATATGGTTCCAACAGCCTCCAAAAGATGAGGAAAAGTGCAGTGTTTGGTAACAGCTATTTCAGTCCAGTGTAGCTAATTGGGCAGTGATGAAGAACAGAGAACTGTAAAGATTGCTCTCACAGCCGTGCAAGAAATAATAAAAATAAATTATGAAGCAGAATGTTCTACTTCTAGAAAAGTAAGTCTGCATTTTAGAGGGGAGAAAAGTAAATGATTACATCAAACAGATCTTTCCTTTGCCCTCAAGATTTGATACGAACTTGTGGGCCTGGAATGCTGAGAAGTTTGCTGCAGATGCAAGGGACGGACAAAAAGTACAGATTCCCCCAACAGTCTGCTCCTATTTGTAATTGAAATCTGGAATTTGAACTCAGCCATGGGATCCTTTGGTAATTTGGGTTGTCCAGCACCTCTCATTAGCAATGGATCAATGTGAGGAGTATCAGTGCGAAGTGCAGTGGGTGAGCCCAAGGCATGCTGGCTGCAGGGCTGGAGACCTGCACAGGGTTTGCTGCAGCAACCACTTCCCCTTCACTTCTTGGAATTACTGCATTTTTAACTTCCCTTCAGGCTCTGTTCTGAGCCTGAGACAGCAGTATTTGCAATTCCACCTCAGCACCAAAGGCTGCACGGTAATACTGCGTGTCTCAGAAGGACCAGCAACTCCCACTGAAAGCATGAGCCTTCCTTTGGATGTCTGCACGTTGGATGAGGAGGGTTTTATCCAGGGAAAAAAAATAAAAAACATATTATGTAATAGAAAAAGGTAGAAAATATGGAGAGGGAAAAAACAGTTGACTAATTTTAGGGGAAAATAAAAGAAGTCAGGCATTAAATTTCAGCTGACTGAGATCTTTCCTGTCATATAAGTTCATTTTTAATGTCAAAGAGATGAGAGTTTGTGCCTTTCTGAATATTCATTCATAATGATAATTAGAGCTGAAGCTATTTGGAAATACCTTAACATTTTGAGAGCACAGAGAGTATTGCAGAATCTTCATAAAATACAACAAAGAAATAAAACATGTTTGGTAAATGTTATTTTAGCAGAAACTGTCTTCTGGCTTTGCACTTGCTTTTTGAAATGGAACCAAATACCTCAGTCCCTAATACCATAGAAAGTATGGCTGAATAACATTGAAGAATGTCCTAAAGAAAGGTGAATTGTTACTTATTTTCATGTCCCTGTTTTGCAAGTAAAGCTTTAACATTTAATTAGTGTCTCCACATGCTTATAGGTTTGGCAATGCCCCAGAAAAGAGTTTCTAGGGATTGGAAGCCTGTGGCAGCCTTCAGCAAAATATAATAGGTCAGAGCAGAAAAGACCATTTATTTATTCATTCCTCTGTCCTTTCCATTGTGAAATGATGAAATGGCTCCTGTAAGTGAATATTAAATCAAGATCCTAGGCGAGTAAAACATTACATTACTTTTCGATTCTATACCATCACAAAGAGCAAAGAAAGCAGAAAAGTAAGAGACTGACCTACAGAGACACCATTACGTTTCCCAGTCTCCAAGTTCCATTTTCAGGCAGTGAGCCTTGCATTTCAGTGCAATCCATTCTGAACCTTTTGCTTTAGTTATAGTGGATTTTCTTTTATTTTTATATTATGAAGATCTAAGCACGTTGTCATCCACTGTGCCTCTTGTAGGAACTGAAAGCATGAAATAATCAACCAGATGGGTATCAAGGATCAGGAAAAAAAAAAAAAAGGAAAAGAAAACTCAGACAAAAATGGTGTGATGGTGTGCTCTGGGGCAGCACAGAATAAACATTTGTTCCCAGGAAGATGACAAGCTTTCCTCGCCTTGGCAGCAAGGAGAGACACCAACACACACCAGAGGAAAGTGCCCAATTAAGGCAATTAAAGAAGCAGCAATCAAAGGTTGACCAAGTCAAAAGCTTTTCAAAATGCAAACAGTCGTGTTTGTGATAGATGACATTTTTGGGTGCTGGAGTATTTCATCCACCTCTTTCTTGCCGTAGTGTTTGATCAGCCAGGGAACAGTATTTAGGCTTATTTCACACAGTGAAATTTTCTTTATGCTCCATTACAAGTCAGACAAATGTTGTGGTGAATTTGGGTCCAAGGAATGAATTGTTAGAATCACATTTCTCCACCTTCTAACTTTCTCTGTAACAACTTGGCAGTTTTGTTGCTAAAACCATAAACCTGGTTGACATCATCATAAGGGCAATGTGAAAAAAGCAGAGTCACCTTCAGTCCTCTCTTTGAAGAATTACCATCCTGCCCAGAACTATGTCTGTTTATTACTTGTATTTGCCTCTTAGGAAATAATACGCTTACCCTTCCTCTAAAATCTGCATGGGATGATGGAATAGGTGCAATCACTGCAAGGGAAACCTTTGAAAAATGCTCTAAACGAAACAAACCAGGCTGTATTCCAGTTTTTCCTTTTGCCTTTGCATGCAGAAACAGAATTTAGCTTGGATGAAACTGTTTACATCTTGTTCTAGTAATTTTACCATGGTATAACCATCTGTTCCCAACCTGGTGACTCTGATTGTACATCAGGAAAATGCAAACCCCACGGGTTCCCCATGCTTGACAGTCAGCCAGAACAGAGGGGCTCAGGCATTTTGTGCTCCATGTGTCAGAGAGCTCTACAGTATCAGCAACACTAGGAACCACTTGTGTCAATGGGAAAAAGCCCAAGGCTGACTATCTTGGTTTGATCCAGTATGAAAGAAAAGGCAGTATTACAATCATATGAACACTAAAATCAGTGGGAGAACCTCTTTAATGGCTTCCTTTGAGGTACAGAAGAGCTTAATTCAATTAGTTGTTTATGTGTGTGTTTATCACAACTTATTCTCTTCTCCACCCCAAAACCAAACTGTATCCGGACCACACTGTTACAAAATCCTTCCCACCTAAAAGGTGGTGTCCATTCAGAGCAGTTTCTAATTACAAGAACTACAAGTCAGGTGGCTTTTGCTAGACAACCGAATACTTAAGCACATGCTTAATTAAAATGTTAAATGATAGAATTTAAATATATATTTCAATTGTTTCTTGAGCGAGACTATGAAGCAGAATGCCACATTACTGTCTAAATCTCACGTGTTTAGTTGCTTTTTTTTTTTTTCCTGCAGCTACATAGGTCACTGAAAGCATTGGTTACTTGGTCACCTGCCAGCTGCAGGCACTGAACAGGCTGTTGCAGCTTGGAAAATGCCTTTGACTTAAATGCCAGCCTCCAAACAGCTTTTCCTGCCCTGCAGCCCTCTTCCCTCTAATAAATGCAAAATAACATGGACTTGCCATTAAGGTTCTTTTTTTTTTTTTCTTTTTTTTTTTTTTTTTAACTGTCTCTAAGATGTAGTAGGAATAAGATATAAAATTACATTTTGGGAATTGCCATTTGCAATATTACGGCATGCTGCTATACTGCAGATTGTGCAATAGAGCATTCATTTTAAGTTGAATTATTGAATTTTCACCATAAATTCACACACTGACATTTATTGCAAAGTTACCTTCAAAAATCCAGTGCTTCCCCACACTAGCAAGTTTCTGAATTAAGCCTTCAAAGCAGTGCTATGGACGGCCTTGTGTTCTTAAAACACCTTGCTGCCCATCCAACCACATCCCCGAGTGCCACATATCCTCAGTTCTTGAACACCTCCAAGGATGGTGACCCCACCACCTCCCTGGGCAGGCTGTACCAATGCCTGACTGCTCTTTTAGAGAGTAACTTTTTCCTAATACCCAACCTGAACCTCCTCTGACACAACTTGAGGCCATTCCCTCTTGTCCTATCCCTAGCTATGTGGGAGCAGAGGCCTACTCGCACCTCACCACAACCTCCTTACAGCGGGTTATAGAGTCTGCCCTGGGCCTTCTCCAGACTAAACGACCCCACAGCTTCTTTCCATTACACTTTTGCTCCAGACCCCTCACAGCTCCATTCCCCTCTCTGAACATGCTCCAGGGCCTCCATATCCTTCTTGCAGTGAGGGGCCCAACACTGAACACAGCACCTGAGGTGCGGCCTTACCATTGCTGGAACAGATGGATGTTCACCTCCTGCTGCCTGCACTGCTGCTGACACACGCCAGGACGCCATCCGCCATCTTGGACACCTGGGGCCTCTCCTGGCTCACAGTCAGCCAAGCATCAACCATTACCCCCAGATCCTTTTCCTGTGTATATATATTTGATATTACAAATCAGAGATCTTAAGGCACAAAATATCCCATGAAACAAAGCAGCTTTTAGAGGTAGAAGATTCACCTGCAAGTAATTTTGACAAGACAGCTGTCCTGGATGAGGCCTGTCCCTGAGCCTGGAGACACCAACACATCTGCACAGACCAGGTGAGCAGTCCAGCGCTGTCTGGAAACCATTTTTCTTTTCTAACCTAGTTGCTCTTGAAATTGCCCTGCTTAAAAAGTAAATTATTGTGATTTATGTTCTAATAAAGCTTGAGTTCACAGGTATTTTGGTTTTTGCAGGGCTTTTGCTTTTGAGAAAGGCATACCTCATTCCAAGTGCTAGCCTGGGGTCTGCTCATATTAAGAATAGCCAAGTGTGTATTTCTTTTAAGCAGAGTTCTTACTAGACTTGATTTAAAATGCTGGGTGGGGGGGAGGAGACAGTAACTAATGTGACACTGTAATTTGACAGTTTTTTAACAAATTAAATGCAGAGTTCTCTGGCTCATAGGAGTGCTAATGTGTTGTGTGTTGTAAATATAAATGTTACTAAATTATTGCAAGTGCCAAAGGAAGCTCTGGAACATTTTTCTTGAGAAAGACAAATTGCTTGAATGCTTTACCTGTTCATTTGGTGTCTGGAAGTGTAGGCATTTCTAATAATATTTTGTTTATCAAAGGAAAAGTATGTGTTTAATGGTGACAAGTAATATAGGCTAGTTAGAGAAGCAGATTTATGAAGTGCTTCCTTGCTGAGTTTATTCTCTGGGAGTATTTAGGGTTTCTTTCATGAAAACAAATGTAGGAATGTGAAGTTGGTTTAATTTCAGGCTATTGTTGTGCTGTGTTTACTAAAGAAATATAACTTTAAGGAAACAAAGTGTGATGTTAAAGAAGATGGTGGCAATAAAATCCTCTCTGCATCTGCTACTTCTGCACTTCAGCAGTTGGGAGCTGCTGCTGTGGAGGTTTGATGGTACAAGTACAAAATTGCTTTCAACTTGAAGGTGCAAGCTTGGCAGGGGGAGGTAGGCTACTGCATTTCTGGGTGATCATCTCCTTGGAGATGTTGCTCACATCTTCTCAATCAATCAGTTATGTTCAGGTATGGTTTTTGAAAGAAGGAAAAGGCTTTGAGGAATGAGGTTCTGAAATGAGAGCTGCTGGAGGCTGTATTAAATAGTGGAAAAAAAAGTGATTAGGAGACTTATAGGAGGCTTTTTAAATTATTTTGCTTTCCTTTTTCGTAACTTCCTGGATTTAGTGGAAGAATACTCACAATCATAGATCAGTTCAGTGATCTTATTGATTTTATTCTGCATGTTCCAGTACTTATTGGGGCACAAATAAGCAAGTCATTCATAGAGTTAACAGCCTGGTAAGTGGTACAACATTTGCAATGCACTGCCATTTCTAAAAGCTACTTCACGAAGCAGCTGGTGATGATACAATGATACTGCACAAGAGAAAGATTGTTATCCAGCTGTCAACTGTCTTACATTTTTGCATCCATCAAGTGTTTTAGAGGGCCACCTTCCTGTGCTGCCACAATTTAGGCCTCCAAGCTGTGACATCCTAGATCCATTTTATGCAAATATAAGTTGTCTGTATTTCAAAAATAAAAAATCTTGACCCCAGTGGGATCTTGAAAATTAAAAAACCCTGCTTCAGCATTTTAATCTATTATCATGGGTCTGAGTGGCATTTTCAAATGTGGATTAGGTGCAGGAGCCTGACTCAGGCTGGAAATAAACATCAAATGCAAGCAGCCATTAAAGGCCAGAAAGTCTGTCTTCTTGGTCTTTCAGTCTTATGTGTCTCTGCCTTTGTGTCTGCAAGAGTTGGTGTCATGAGACAAGCACTGAATTTCACTTGATGTCAGGTCTTGTACCTGACTTCAGTTTTATGAACTGCGGTGAATGATCTCAAGTGGGATAGTATTGACCTGGCTGCATGCTCGGTGCATGTAGTTCAGCTGGGGATTATATTTGAACAAATCTCTGTGCAGCCCTGAGTGTACCTTGTAATAGTGTTTACTTTAATACACTGTTCATTCTGCTCATTGCAGATACATAAAATGTTCTTAGAATTGTAGAATAGCTTGGGCTGGAAGGGACCTGAAGAATATCTAGTATAACAGAAACACAAAACAGCCAAAAGTTACCACCTCATCCCAGTGCAGATGAACTCTAAACATCACTCCCAACTCTAGATGCCCAGAGAGCTAAGCAATTCTATGATACCAATATCATCTCTCATTTATTTGATGCTTTTTAAGTTTCTGCTCTCACTGTCATCGTGTGAGTCCCTCTGTCTAGTTTTGCAATGTGTTATGCTGTCTTTTTAATATTTTCTTTGCATTGCATTTTATTTCTTAAAGACAGTGTCCACATTCCCATAACCTGATGTAATACATAAATGCATGCCAAAGTCATTTTTCCACATTCAGTTCTTCCCAGTTTCTCTTGCCAATTAATTGGAGGTACTCGACAGAAATGACAGATATGCCTGAGGAAGAACTGGTGCCTAGGGGAGAGTGCGGAGATAACTTATACGGCTGAAATTAATAAGTAGATGAGTTTCTGATGATGCTCTTGAATAAAGTGGCTAATCAATAAAGCACATTTTGAATAAAAACACTTGTTCATTATAAATGTGAGGACTTGTCTGTGACTAGAAAAGACGAGATACGAGCAAAATTTGCTTTTGTGAAGTTAACAGGACCCAAACAGCTCAGTATAATCCCATCTTTTTTTGTTTATTTTCAAGAAACATATTGTGAATTTCTGGATCCACAACAAGAAGGGTGCAGACTGAAGAATGTCTGCTATCCTCTACCAGTGCAGAGCATTTTTAGGCTTTGGGGTTTTATTTTTCTGTTTCATGCAAAACAGCCTCAAGGGCCACAGCTGCTGCTGCCTGCTTTTTGGTTTTTGGTTGGTTTGTAGTCTTTTTTTTTTTTTTTTTTTTTTTTTTTTTTTTTTTTTTTAATATTTGCATATCTTCCTATTTCACATTCATTACCAATTTGTTCTCTAAATTAGTATTATAGGTTTTCCTGATGCTGTCCTGTTATTGAAAGAGGTGACTCCATATGCACTCATCAGCCACAAAGGATTTAAGTCCATGCAGTGTTTCAGAACTCTTAGATATGAACTCTTAGATATACTCGTCTTTTTTCCCACTTATCATTTCTGTTGTTTCATCCCTTACACTAAGTGAGGCATTTTGTCATCCAAAAGATACAAACAAACGAATCCCTTCTTTATCTATCCTTCATTCTGTCTATTCCGTGGCTTAAGCTTTTGCAATAAGATGGATTCTCTTTCCCTGTCACACTGTTGGTTTTGTTTTTGTTGCTAAGAATCAAAGCCGTGATTCGTAACTGCTGATAACCACCATAAAATAATATTCCATATGTTTAATTAATTTAAATGGTTTGCATATGGAAAATACTCCTCATGAGGTGTTCTGACACCTCCTTTTCTAAAGGAAAAGTTCCACATCCAAGTTACAGAAGTTTCTTTGCTAGTTTTTCAATCCAAAATTCTAATTAAACTATATGAAACTATATGAGAAATTATACAGTCATTTACATATTTTGTTTAGTCAAAATAACATCTCTCAGGAGAGAAATTCCCCAGGTTTCTCCATATTTTTCCTACAGTGTATTCTCTACCAATTATGATATTCTGTGCAAATGGCTTCAAAAAGAGAAGTTACATGACCAAGGACAGATTTGCAAACTGCATTTTGCAAGACATGCTCCTTTTAGCAGAGTGCCAGCAGCGAGCAGGTTTGTTGAGGTGGTGGTGAAGCAATGCTGTGGTTTTTCAGATGGCTTTATTTATTCCACCAGTCAGTATCTTAACCCTGGGAGCCTGAAATCTTAGTTTTTGTAAAGCAAGCCTCTTTTCTGAGCCATCTGGTGGATTTCAGCTGCAAGTGAAGGGCTGGCCAACTTCATAAAACACCGCCCTTGTTAAAAGCTTCTGTCTTTATGGCTGGTTTTATGGTTGCTTTATGACTTTGCAGCTTGGTTTAAACTGTCTAATGTGGAACACTTTTCAAAACAAGATTAGAACAGCAGTAGGCTTTGGACTCCATCCTAAAAATACTTGTTTATTTTCCACTGTTACTTGGGGACCGCATCAAGGACACTGCCTCTGATTTGTGGGAATTCCCTTAGCAGACATGGCCCACCAGTGGGAGATCCCATTAGGCTGTGATTATGGGGCCTCAGTGTAACATCACTCAATGCAGAACTGAAGGTGGAGTTTAGCTTTTCTTTTATAATACACCATGTTCTGTACTGTACCTTTTGTTTCTACTTTGAGGAATAGATCTGCAGCGATAGCCAGATGGGAAGAGCAGCTGAGCACTTCTGTATTCATCCCCCCAACTCCATCATCAAAAATCATACTCCAAGGAGCTTTAATTCCTGTTGGGTATCATGCAGTTGTTCATCTGTGACTTGAAAACAAAGCGAAAATGGGAGGCTGTGAAAAAACATCCACATTGCCTCCCCAAGTCCCACTGGCATTCATTCCACAGAACTGCATGCACGTCTGCCATTACCTTGCTTTCCCTATATTCCTCCTATGTTAAAGTGTGGATCACTGCAACAGAAGTTTTATTCCACAATCTTTGCCTATGGGGTTGGAACCATTAGGGAAATCAGCTCTCTAAGCTAAATGTATTTTGAATTTTGAAGCTGGAGGGGGAGGTTCTTATTAAGTAGGATCGATATTTCAAGAACTGGTCCTGATTCTCTGAAGGCTGAGAAGGGGAAAAATACTTCAATATGAGCAAAGCAGAATGGTCATCTAAGAATATACATGTGATAGGTGCTATTTGTCAGCTTGAGTTAGAACTTCCTACATGGGAATCTTTAGTTTCTCTAAAGTGCAGTCTTGGTGAAAGCAAGGTTTTGTGGAGATATTGAGCCCTTATTGTGAGATATTGAGGTATTCCATGTTTCAGATTGATTTTATCAAAGTCAGTAATTTCAAATCTTTTTCAAGGTGCTTTGGAGCACAAGTTAAGCACATCTCAAAAACCATATAGTCTATAACGCCTTATAACAGCTTGTGAGGTTTCATGTTGCTCAGACTTCAAGATTTTGATTTATCACTCCTAGTTTAGTACTTGAAATACTCCTCAAAAATTCTGTGGAACTGCCCTGCTGTGTGATCTGAAGTTATGTGTCCCCTTCAGAGTCTGGAGCTGCCTGTGGTGTTGCTGCAGCCATCCCATCTCTGTGTACTCATCCTGAGCACCTGCTGGAAAAGGGAACATATTTCTTCCTTTGATGTGGCAGCTGAAATGGCTTTCCTCAGCCTGCTGTAAAAGGAGCAGGCTTTTATCACATCTCCTCTTGACCCTGTTCATTCCCTCAGGGATGTGTTTGCTTCTCGTAGATGTCTCTGTTACACAGAGCTATAAAATCACACATGGCCAAACTCTGCCACCAGAGCACTGTGTGCCACCTGGTTCCCACCATGGGATTGGTAGTGCAAAACCGGCCAACACGAATTCCAACAAAAGGATACTGAGTGCTTATAGGAAGCATATTTCTGACTTCAGTGGTTAATGAGTTCAGTAAGCTGCGAAGTCCTAAGGTCTGTAAATGGTGTATATCAAGAGAAGGTATGTGCAGAGTGCAAGGGTTAAATCAAGTGTATGTAGGAATCATTCCTTGACACCTGCATAGGATTGAGCTGGAAGGGCCAAAACGTAGGCAGGCTGCAATCACCCCTCTGATTTCTAGCAACCAATTGCAGATAGATTCTGTCTGTTTCCTTAATGACAAAAAATGAGACCGTGTTTCTTGATTATTGATTTTGCTATTTACTTCACCAGTCCTTTTACACTAGTGCAGAAGGGAACTCTTAATCAATTCAAAGCTGAGTGATCATTTCCATAATCACACGGGGGCTTTACTAGGCGCCCTGACTGTTTTTCTCTGTGGGAATTCATGACGGTGAAAGGTTCAGAATCAGTGTACATATTAACCTTCTGGCTTTCAAATCTATTATTTTATAAACACTTTTATTTTTATACTTTATGTAATTAGTCCAAATCCTCTTATACAAACAGCTCTCCTTGCAGCCAGTTAATCTGAGCCCACAAAAAGTAAAGAGCTCTTTGTTTTCCCAAAACACCACCCCAAGGTACACTTCTCTTCCATTTTCCATTATAACATACTTCAGCACCTCACCAGAATTTGAAATACTTGATGAGAGCTGGCTTTGCTGCAGCTTGTATCCAGAGTCATGTCGGTCCCTGCACAAAGCCTAAAGCTGCAAGAACTACACTAAAGCCACATCTTTCGTGCCAGCAGAAGAGTTTGCTGTCTGCCTGGTGATGTGCAGGAAAGACTATTGAAATAATATAGATGAGCCTTCAAAGACTAAACCTGCTGAGCCAGAAAGCTATTGAAGATGTCAGCAGAAATCTGCTCTCTCCCTATGGTTCACAGTGCGCTTGCAGGGCTTGCAGCATGCAGAGAGAAAGAGACTGATTTGTTCAAGGAAATGATATAGTAATCTAGTTGATAGACATGTGCATGTTCATATATGTATTCAAATAACTTTGTGCATATATTTGTGTGTGATTGCAGTCTGGAGGCTGGCCATGAGCCATCAGAGAGCCTCTGTGCAGGGTTTGTGAGGCTCATTCCAGCCTTGCACTGCTCAGTATCAGAAATCTCACAGTCCAAAATCCCTTCTCTCCTACATCTATTTACTTCTAGAGAAAATTTCCTCTAAAATACTGACTTTGAGGCTTTCCTTCAAGAAAAACTTTGTACAACTCATGAGACAAATAGAGGTATTTGCACCTAGTTAATTATGTAATTATTTTAAGTAGGTGGCTTTTTTTCTGCATGTAGGAAAAAATGATACCACCCTTGGCTCAGGTTGGTATGGTAACAGCAAAATGGCACGTATTTATTTATTCATTGAAGTTGCTGGCAGGGATTTGAAGTCCAATGGTTTTGTCCCTTGTGTCTCCATCTTTAAAAGAGCGTTAAATCTTCCAGCTGCTTCTCAAAATACGTCCTTACAGCTTCTGGCCTGGTTTAGATCTCTTAAAGCCACAAGGAAGTAAAGAAAGGTCTATAATGTTCATCCTCTAACTTCTCAGCAAACAGCAAGAAGAGCACTTTGGCCACCTCTATTGAGAACATCAGATGTTTTATGAACAGTTTTTCATAGTGGGGTATTTAGGCTGCATGTTATAATATGCTACAGAGGCCATCCTTGCTGCTTTGTATATTTTACTAGCTTCTTGTGTGCACATTGCAAAACAAGGTCATTTCCCAACCCTACATGATTTTTTCCACTGTAAAACATTTCAGGATTTGGTAGTTTTTCTTTGTAAGAAGTTTTTCTTACATTAAAAAATAAATAAATACAATTCTACCCTTATATATTAGCAAAATATACTTGGATATTGGAAGAAAGTAAGGCTTTGTTTTCCTTTAATCACAATGTATAAATTTTGAGAAACTTGAATGAAGATCAGTGTAAGGGACATTATCTTTGGTATCAAAGTTTCATCCATCTCCAGGGACTACCTTATCTATTCATGCAGGTTTTTGCCTGAGGAAGGAAGATTAGAAGAAAAGAAACTTTAGTAGGAGCCAGTCCCCTTTGATCACACATTTTATGATATATGATGCATGCTGCAGTGTTTTAATGCCAGCAGTCTGCTAAAAGCTCAATAAATGCTATCCATTTATAAATGGAAAAGCAAGGTATCCATTCTTTCTGCAGAAAAGCCCCATAAACTGACGGTGATGTTCTTAAATAGAATAGATGCGCTAAAAATGAATACTTGATAATGCAGGCTTGCCATGAATTTGAGATATTTTCTGAGGGCTGGCTTCTTGTAATCATTTCAAAATCATTTGTCTGAGATTTTAATGTTAAATGTGGAGTTGGCAGAGATTGGGATTCTTCCTGTGCCATGGCGCCCTGACCTCCAGGAAAAATCCAAACTGGTGAATAACTCCAGCATTCATCTCTACATTGTTCAATTAGAGAAACAGCCTTAGAGCCAACCTGAAACTCTCTAAGTGATGAGAGCTTTTCCCTTTGTTTTAAAAGGCTTTGATCCAAATCCTCGTAAATTGAACTAGAAATGCATGGAATGGAGCCAGGGATGAATTTTTATTTGATGCTCACCTTGAACTGTTGAATAGAAGCAGACAGGAAGGCACTAAGCCAAACCTCAGCTGAGAGGTAGAATGTTGGGACTGTCAGGGAACAGTCTCATGCTTCAGCTTGGATGCCTCCAGACATATATACAGTAGTTTTCTTTGCATGGAAGAGATCTATACGTATATGCTCAGCTACTATTTTACCAACTAACTTAAAGACTTTTCTATGCAGTGTTAAAACAAATCTTCATCTCAGCTTTCCTGAAGGCCAAATTCATCAGCAGCATAATGCGCTGAACTAGTTAAACATTCCTACAGTAGACACAAACCTTGTTCTGTACAGACTAACTCTGAATCCACCATAGTTTCTTGTCTCTTTATTTTCACCTTTCTCATTCTGGTTCGGCATTTTTTACTATCTAAATCCACATTTTTCATTTTCATGCCCTAAAAAATCTGTCTGTGCTGCGTTGACACTGCCACTGAACCAAGCTATGCAGATTGAGCTCCTTTAATCTTCTCTAATAAGTCAGTCCTCCTCCATCTGCCTCAATTTTATGCTGTTGTCTGTACAACCTCTAGGTTTGTCCATCTTTTGCTAATGAGGTGATCTAGCACCAAAGCCCTTGGAAATGAAGCCAGTTTCCTCTCTGCTGGCTGACATGATCCTTTATGATGCATAGTGCACTGGGAATAGGAAAGAACTGGGAAGCATACAAGTGGAGGAGCTCACAGACAGCAAAATGTGTACTAATTGCAGTAAGTCTGATAGAACTGATTATGTGTGGCCAGCTTGACCTGCTGGTTGTCCTTCCAACCTACACTTGGCAATACCTCCAAGTTGTACTGGATTTCCCTTCTCTCAGCTGCCAGCTGTTTCTTCCCTGTACCTCTGGCTCAATTTCTGTCCTTTTCTGCCCTCCCTTTAGACACTCTCCATCACATTGCTATGACTACTTGCAAGCACTGAGCTCAAGGGTGCTGGTGCAGGTCATGTCTTCTCACAGCCTGCTCCCACGTGGAGGAACTTGATATGCAGCAGAGTGCTCTGTAACTGCTAAGTGACCAACTTGCTCCATTTCTCACAATCACATTGGCCCCACCGCATTAGAGCAGAAGATGATGAGGAAGATCTCTGCTCGCATTTTGTTCCTGTGGGACTCACCCTGCTGCCTGGTGACAAATCCTAGGAAAGCTCTGCATTACAGAGACAAGGTTTGCATTTATGGCTGAATTTGTGCTGTGAGTGAACCGGATCTCTCTTGGAGCATGAGGCAATCTTTATGTTCTCTTGACCCAGGCCATAGAGCCATCTGTGTGATAAGGATTGAGATATTGAGTTTAAGGAGATAATTTAATGGAAAGCCATGAACAGAAGCCAGATCTCCTCCCCTGGTGCTGAGGAGATTGTCAATACCACCTTTGTTTACAGGAATATTTCCTTTTCCTTCTCCAGGCAAAGCATCTCATAGAGAAGAGGGGTGTTCTTCTGTTTGCTGCTGGCAAGATTTTGATTATACTACTTAAAGCTATTTCCTTGCTAGTCTGACTTGTATTCATGGACTACTTGCCAGTGATACCCAGTATTTTATTACTGTTTCCTTTCTGCTATATGACTTCATTTCCATTGCATTTTCCATAGCGTATTTTTTTAAGACACAAATGACTTCTCACTTGAACAAGAAATATTACATGGAAATAATCTGACATTAGAAAATGATAAGCTGCAGAAGGCTAACATGTTAATTAAAACTGCTGGAGGCTGCAATGAATGGAAGAAACTATTGGTAACAGGAGACCATCTCTTTTAGCCTTTTGTCTTTGTAATGAAACAGCAGTAATCATTTTTTACCTACATATCCTCATGAGAGAAAGATGATCTTGGCATTAGCTAGCTTTCCCCATCTTCCCTTCTGAGTCTTGCATCATTAAACACTCAGTTTTTTCCCCCCATATCCTGTATCTTTGCTGCCTTATTACTGAAGGCAAGATGCAATACTGAACATTTGTATTTTCTGTGCTGATGTACAACTATTTGCAGATTCAATGCAAGCTTTACTTTGTTCTGAAGTTTAGTGTTCGAAAAAGATGCAATGATGAAACTTTCACATCTCTGAAGTGTTAGTTAATGCTTTCATGGAAGTAAGCTCAAGCCTCCATTCCTCTAGGGTTTGTAAGTTTACCGTGCATGTCTGCTTATTTTAACATCTCTTCCAGTAGGGCAGGAGATTCTGGATGCTGTTCAGTGATGTGAATGTACAAGTAGACTGCAGAGAACTGTAGTCTAGAAAGAAAGTGGCTTCTGTTACTTTATTTCTTAAAATATTTTAGAAGTAAATTACTGAAAATTATATTGCAATTACATTAGGGTTTTTTCCCTGTTATGTTAATGCCACTGTAAGTTTTATATGTTTCCATAGCCAATCTGAAGATTTAATTAAAAAAAAAAACTTTTTTTTTTTTTTTTTTTTTTTTTTCTTAAGCTCGGTTTGGGATTTCCTTATCCTGTTACAAGTTAGCATCTAATCCAGAATGGTAATGTGAATATTGTGCCTTATTAATACTGGTCAAATATACAAAGAGCCATGATGCCTGCTGCATATGTAGTATGTAGTCAGGAGTCAAACATCAAGATGATATTTTCTACTTGCTGCAAAAGCTAGGTAGAACTTTTAGTGTGGGATATCTCCTATCTTCCAAAGAAGGTGTTTCTAACACTGTCAGTGAAGCTCCCCCTACCTTATACCATGTTCTTAAACACTGGTTCCTGTCATAGAATGTTTTCCTTTCCCATGCAATCATCATGTCAGGCAAGGAGTAGTAATGTGATTATGTTGTTTCCAGTCCCCAAATTCAACCTGGAGGCTTGTAACCAAATCTTCTTGGCTTGGAGACAAACAAGACTGGGGATGGAGTTTTTCCTCCATAGAGGCAAACTTCACTACCTGTCTCAGTTGGAGGAATCTGATGAAAATGCTTTATTTTCCCATCTAGACTGAAATAGGAGAGAGGATTTGAGTAAAATGGGTACAGCCACACAACAAGGTCTTAATGAACTCATTTAGAGGGACTTCCCAAGGAGTGTGCTTGGATTAGGCCATTTCCTGAAATGTATTTGAGTGAGCTATGCAGTGTAGGAGATGACTACATGTAAATATTCAATGAGCCTGGCTCCTGTTCTTGTTTGGTGTTTGGCTGTACCACTCCTACTGTGCTGTGTCAGTCTGATCCTGGGACATGTGTGTGTATTATGGCTGCTTCTCTGTCTAACACATGCTGTGCACCTAACTGTGGTGGTCCATCAGCTGCTGTTTTCTCGTTCAGAAGCCTCCCCAGCATGCCAACGAGACCCTGGCAGATCATTTTGATCCAGATATGCGTTCTGCTGTTGCAGGGGTAAGCAAAGGGAAAGAGAAAAACCTGGATGTTGAAGAAGCCTCACATCCTTTCTCTGAACTCCCAGAGTCCACACTGATGGCTTGGGGATTTGTCCATACATACATTAATAAAGAGGAGGAAAAAAAAGCCTCAACACGAGCATCTTCTTGCATACTGGCACTGTCAGCTCTGGCATTAGCATAGCCCTGCTGGGTTGGCGAGCTGCCTGTGATGCTCCTGCAGCCTCTTCTGGGCAAGGGCTGTGCCTGGAGCAAAACCTCAGCTGCCGTGGAAAACAATGCCCCACTTCAGCATTGCAATGCAGCAGATGAAGCAGAATTCATGTTTAAAAAGTACTTTTTCTGTTGAAGCCTATTTCACTTAAATGAAACAAAGTCTAGGTGATGTTTCCTTGTTCCTAACAGTCTGGGAAATGGCCTTTGAATCCTGAGCCTGAGCTTCTGAGCCTTCTGTGGGCTCAGATCAGGATAAGACACTGATATCTGCCCATTTCTGCAGTTTGGAACATATTCTTTGCTGGACCCACATTATTTAGGAGATTTACTGTCCCATCAATATAAGCTCATTGCATGAAGCACATGACTGTTTAACATCAGAATTTCTAACACTACTACTTGAAAGATTTTTTATTTTATTTTTTATTTTATTTTATTTTATTTTTTCCCCCAGAAAAATTGGTGATTTAAAACTTAAAGCAGTATTTATGGCCTATTTTCCTCTATCCGTAACATTTAGTAAACATATATGCATGATGAATCACGGTGATATCTTCTACAGTCAAACTCACTGCAGTCGACATTTGCTGCAAAGCTATGTTTATGCAAAGGAGAAAATACAGACACCACTTTTGCCATGTCTTCTTAAATGGCAAACTTGAATTTAGGAATTTTTTTGTTTTGTTTTGTCTTTTGTAGAAGAAAGGAGAAAAGAGACTTTTTAAGGAACACAAAGCAAATTCAAACAAACTCTGTGCATATGTTGAATAGTAATATGGATTAATTGTATATAGGGAGGGGGAGATGCGTGAAAGACTTGTTTGACAAAATCAGTTTGAGAAAATGTTGCATACGAAGCTGTAATAAGACTTGAAATAACATTTGCTGCTACTTCACCAGACCTGCTTGAATGGTACATGCACCATTGATTTCAGGTGTTACAGCTTTCAGCGCTTCTGCTAGTGTGCTCATTACAACTCCTCGCTATCCTCAGGCTCAGAGCACGCAGCTGAGAGCTGACAATAACACCTGACATGTTCTGGAGGAGTTACATATCACGTATTGATGGAGATTTACCTTTTCTGAAGCAGTTATGTAGATCAAAACAGCCCCTTTAGAGCTTTGAATTCTCTCGCAGCACTCTCGTAGTGATTATGCAGTATCTCATTGCTCATCTGGAATACTGCTTGCTCATAAAGACTCACATCTGTGCTGCTCTTGTAAGTAAGAAACTAAAGGGAGGCTTTGCAGGATTGTTATAATCAGTGTTGTCAATAATATTTTACCAGCATTGCTCACAGCCTTTAAACAGTTCATCCTTCTGGGCAGTGTACTGCGAATAACTTATTTCCATCCTACTGTAAGACAGGAATGATGTTCTGCTTGGTATTGGTGTGCTGAAATTCCTCTTCTCCATAAGAAAGTCTCCTTGAACACACAGGTACTACTCAGCTTGCTCCTGCAAACTGCTGACTGAACAGAGTCCTTGCAGCCTAATTAACAGCAAAATGTAGATTAAGATGAGGGTAATCTCATAATGCAAAACAAGGTGTTGACCTTAGAAATCACTGCAGGGACAGTGCTGTGGCTTGCCTGGCCTTTGAAGGAAAAACAGGCAGATGGCATATCTAAATGTGATGCTTCTGAGGCATGGTTGCAACTTAGATCTGCACTGGTCAAGACAGCTGCTGTCATTCAGCTTAGTCAACTCAAACAGTTTACATTTGACTGCTCTGAACAATTTTATTTATTTATTTTTTTTTATCTTCCCAATAGGGAAAAGTCAAAGGAAAACAGTGATCTACATTTTTTTTCTGATGCTTTTTCCTACGTTTGCAGATGCAGCATTTTTCCACTAGATAAAAGCAGTCAGCAACAAATTCCTATTTAGATTTAGGATACCAGAGAACACAAGTGAGAAATAATGCCAAGAATCTGAATAATGCCCACAATGGGGAAAGCCATGGTGAAGGAAAGTGGAAAGTTTCTTCCAAAGGAGTGTTGTGAGCAGTCTCATTCCTTGACATATTGATAGATAAAGCCTGAGATTCATTACAGATTGTCCAAGGATATTTAGGCTGGGAGGTTTGTGCTGGATAATGTCTTGGAAATGTTAGACTCAGGTTGTTATTTGCATGAAAGTAGATGGATTTTTAGCCTGATATTTCCTGCCACAAGAATGGTCCCCTTGTTCTCCTGCAGGCCTTGGGGTGATTAGTGCAGTGAGAGGCAGCAGCAATCCATCAGGGGAAGGCAGCTGCCTGCAGGACACAACACCAACTTGTCGTTATTTTCCATAGCTCTTAATAACATGTTTAAAATAATAAAAAAGTGGTGAAGATTGATGCAAGTTGCCAAATCAAGGTGATACATGGGTGGCTATTTTGCCCAATTCCCTCAAGTTGTTCAGTTACTGAACTTCAGTCCTAACCTTCTGCTTTTGCTGTCTTGAAATTCCCTTTGCAGTTGTGTAGTTTCTCAGTACTGCTTGTACCTGTGCCGGTCCAATCTCCTCTCATCTTCTGATAGAATAATCATGTTTTCCCACCTCACTTTGTGGCGACGGTTGCAAATAGATGTCAATATAAACTTAGAGGAATGAAGGTGGATGGGCTAATGAATTAAGAAGGCTGTGTCAGTGATGTATGAAAGTTCTCTCATGATGAGAGGTTTCTTGCTGCAACCATCAGCAAAGGTTCACCTCATTTGGCTGTGGTTGGTAGTGGGGAATTAGCAAGAAGCTGGTGTTTGTACCTGGGCTGCACCCATGGTAATTGGCCAAGCCCTACTGCGTGCTCCAAAACCAAGGTGCCAGGCTGTATCCATAAGGTTCTGGGAAAAAGAACTGCTTAACCCATTAGTAACAGCACTGTGATGGCAAAACTTTGTTTAGCAGCTTTTTCTTTTAGCAAGGTGCTTTTTATTGTACGGCTGATGTTACTGGGAGAGTTGATGTGCTGGCCAGCAAGTAGATGCTCAACAGTGGGCTATTTCTATACTACAAACCTGCCCTGTGCTGGTTGTCTCTGCCTGAGAGAACCACCAAATATGACCTATGTGATCTTAGTGGTCTTTTCCAACCTTAAAGACTCTATGATTCTGTGATGAAACAGACTCCGATCCCAGTTTCTTAAGAGCTGTTTTGTGCTGTGAGATATTTTACACATGCCTCTGCCTCTCCAACCTGTATATGTGCACTATCCCTGTACACTTGCCCGCCCTCACAAGTATACACTTACTTGTGTTTGTAGACATGCAAATTCAAATCTGTGCTCTGGGAATCTATCATATGTTCAGATTATACCTGATAATGTTTTTCTATTAAATCTCTTTTGAGTTTTTTCAACTTAGGGGGGTTAAGGGAATCAAAATGTGAACAACTGGGAACTATATATTATTGCTTCTCAAATGGTATACTTGCATCTCTGCTCAGTAATGGTCTGTCAGACTCCAAAGCTGCAGACTATTGCAATAATTTCAGTAAGTAACTTGTTTTCTATCATTATGGAAAGCTTCCTTGCTGAGCTAGATCTACTGATATATTTGTTTTTTAGTGAATATAAATGTCTACTACTGATGGAAACAGTCAGCTGTCACTACAGTACAAATGCAAATTGCAAACTAATGGTTGAACAATTAAGATCTAGTGCACAGAGCTTATTGCCACTGGAGGACTGTAATTGAATTCCTATTGCTGTCAGACAGGTTGAAAATTACTGTAATGAAGAGCATCAGTTTTCTACTCTACATCTCATTGTTTCCCAGCCAAGAAGCATTACTGTTAAAGACTTTTCCACAAATAGATTAAATGACAGGTGGTAAAGGAATAAGGAATGACAGAAGAATGCCACCTGTCACTAAAGGGAATGTAATTAACACTTTCAGTTTAATTCCCATATGCATAAGAAATCCAAGAATTCAGAACTGTGGTTCTTCTATCTTAGGTTGTATCAAAGAAAGGTGGCCAGCAGGGAGAGGGAGGTGATTTCCCGCTCTACTTTGCCTTTGTGAGGCCCCACCTTGGGGAGGCAGAGGGGGAGAGGGGGTGATGGTTTTAGGGAGCTGACCCATTTGGGCAAAGTTGCACTCTTCAGCTGGCACAGCGCCTTTAATCATCTCTGTGAGGTGCTTGCAGGAAGCTAGTCCAACTCATGCAGTACTTTGAGAGCTGGGTCAGTCCTCTGAGTTGACTCCAGAAACCATGCAGCGTAGGTAGAACCACTGCTCCAGGTTCTGTCCATACATTAGGCATGTAGCACTGGGCTGTGCTAGTGCTTTATCTCCTAGATATTTGGAGGCTATATATATGCTGTCTGATAACAGCAGCTCTTGCACTCTTGCTCAAAAGGTATCATACACTGTAAGGAAAAGGAAATTTGGTCATTGTCATTCACACCATATATTGTTAGATTACAACCTTCCTGTTTCCTGATCTAATGCATAAACAGATGTGTGCATAAAGAAATTCTACTCTAGAAATCAACCCAATAATTCATTTGGAAGTTGCCAGCTTTGCCATAGGAAAGGAGGGCAAGTAATGATGTTTCAATATTGCGCATGCATTAGATTCAATCAAGAGAATAAAGCTGTTGATATGAAATCTCAGTTTGGGAAGGGCTACCCCTAATGCAGCAACAGGCTTGCATTGCACCTCAGACAATACAGGTGCAGATCCAGCAGTACAGAAAGAACTAGGCACCTGCTTCCATATGAGAGCTACAAATGTTTTGTTAGACTGCGTCCTAAATGCCATATGTTGTTATGAGACTTATTTGAATTTAAAATATTGCTGTTGTGAGTAATTCTGTCTGTTTATTTTTCAATTACTCTGCTCAGCACGATTGTGCACATGTTTCAGTGTATTAAATGTGAAAAGAGAATGAACATTCTGGAATACAAGCAAGCTGCATGTTGAATTGCCTGAATTGTCTGCTCACTTCACAATTTAAAATTCTGAAGTAGAACAATAAGAATCCGTCCTAAATCAATTTTCAATTCCTCAGAGTTCCTGTATGTTTCCAATACATGACTGAGCATAACTCATCATAAGCATTCAGACATGACAACTTGCTTTCCAAGCTACCTAGCTGAGATAAACCATAAGGGAAAGGACTCCTTTACCCAGTAAATCTCCTGAGTATCCTCTATTCTCACGTGGTATGAACTTGCTGCACTTGTGATCCCCGCTGTTTTCAGAGCTCGTTAGTAACCTGATTTGTATCTGATTCCACTTACTTTGGACCAGCAGTAAGTTCTGAACAGGAAATTACTTGAATGGTCATTGTTAACTAACTCGGATTTCCATATTGGAAGTGTAAAAATGTGTTTGTGATGCTACACAGTAACTCCATTGTTGCGCTGAATATTTGGTGCTTATTAACAACCTATATAGCATTCAGTTCTGTAAGTACTAAAGTAGATGGGACCATCCTTTCCCTATAGATTGCACAACCAGAGCAGAAGAGAACCAGCTTGAAACAGATGTTGCTTTCCTTAAATCACTCCTATCAACTGTGCCAGTGCAGAGGTGGTAATGATAAACAGCCTCCTCTTGGCAAAAGCAAACCAATTGTAATCTAATAAATGTGTGCTATACCCCAGAAACTAAATAATTCATGGTATTGGCAAAAGGTTTCTCTCTCCTGTAGGTCTTTCCAGTCCCACTTAGAAGGATGTTAATATATCAGAGGACAGATCGTTTCCTCCCTTAAGCTACTGCACATTAATCGAAAAACACCCACACAGAGGGGGTTTTGCAGTGCACTGTGTCATCTTTGAAAAGCAAAAGCCACACAATCAAGCACCTCAAATTAAAATGCTTTTACTTTTATGGGCTGGTTTCATCCTTGATGAATATTAAAAGTCTACGCTTTGTTTCTAGTAACAAAGACTATCTCTGTACAATGATGAATGATGTACTCAAAGTGGGTCATTTAGAGATGAGCGACACAAAGGCTGGACACTTTTCCAGGCTAATAGTTTTATAACCAGTAATCACCTGATTTTGGCACCTGACATCTCTCATTAAAAAGATCTTTGCTCATGCTGAAAAAGTACTGGGATAGCTGAATAGCTGAGCTCTGCCTGGGATCCTGCCAGCTGTGCAATACGCTGCCAGGCTGAGACACCCAACGGATTGGAAACAGTTGGGGAATTTAAGGCGTGTACCTCTCCTGGGAGAACTCAGCCTATTTCTAGCATTTAAAAACTCTTCTGCTGCCTGCCAAACCTTCGTGCCGTGTGCTCCTCTGTAGCTGATTTGCCAGGGAACACTAGGAAAACAAAGTGGTAGAAACTGGAGGCAACATGAAGACTGGTTACAATTGTGTGGCCTGATTGCTATGAAAAAAAGAATAGAAAATCATCCTTCCCCCAAAAACATATTTTATAATGCCAAGGTCTTTGCATTAGTTCATCTTAAAACTGCATTTCATGTGACCAATTTACATTAGCACTAAACGAAGCTATCCACACAGCGCCATCACGGAACTGATCTTTTAACAGAACATATCTCCTGTGTGGTTTGAGGAGTGTTTATTGGATGAAGTTCTGGCTGCTGGGTGAGGGGAAAAACTGGCATCACAAGAAATACAAGAGCCCACTCCTGAAAGTGCTGCCTGATCTGCCAAAATCCTTGTTTAGGTTCTGTTTTTAATTCTAGACCCAATGATGGATAAACTGCCACTGTTATTTTCTTCCAGTGTTTTGTACAGAAGTTCCTGCAGGCTTATTTTAGGGCTTTTTTCCTCTTGAAGACATTTACATCTCCATGAGGAGAAAAAAAAAATCTCCTTTCAGAATATCTCTTTGTAAAGAAGAAGACAAAATCTTGTGGATTATCCTTACTTCAGCCAGTAAAAACCCATCAGAATTGCTCAGGTGCTTTTGTCTTTTTCACATCTCCTTTTTAGATAAAGGGAAATCCATTACTGAATACAGAGCAATGATGGTTTTCAGCCACCATGGCTGCAGTTCTTCAGTACATTTAGCAACAAATAATAATAATAAATTGCTGTGCTGCTTTCAGTTATGGTAGAAGTCCTGTTTACCAGATAGAAATGCAGGCTCAAATAAACACACTCAGCTGTCAGTTCTGGGTGAGCTCAAATGCTCATTTATGGAACTGGTGTTGACCCCAAGAGAACATTCAAATGAAGTGAGTGTTGAGAGGAGGGGGATAATACATCTGAAGGGGTCTGTTTTTATTCTGTGTTTGGTTTAATCTGCACCAATAACAGCAGAGTAAATATTGTTCACTTCACCACCTTTGTCTCAGTTTGAAAATGTGAGAAAAGCTCTGCTCCAGTTTCTTCTGTCACCGATTTTCCTCAGGAAAGTTTTAAAATTCATCTCTAAAGCCAAATTCACTTCTGTCATATGTGCAAAGCCACTTACTTCATTTCTGGTGGTGATACAAAGGAATGAGTGAGAAAGTTCCTGATTTCAGTGTTTCTTTTTGGAATAGGAAAACAAACATTCAGCTTTTTCTTCCTGCAGTTCAGTCCTGTGAGTAATATTAAAAGTATGTAACGTGCTTGTACCTCTGTAAAGTCAAAATCATGCTCATTCTTCAGCCACGAGCAGAACTGGAACATCAACAGAAACACTTTCTTTTCTGCTCTAAGAACTTGGCAAAGTAAGATACTTTATGGTCAGAAGCCTCAGCTCTGGAGTGAAGCTGGTGGTGATGGGAAAGATAGGTTAAGTAGCGTCTGCTGCCAAGATTTTGGCAATCACATTTTATCAGCCACTGAGATGATAGTTCTGAAATCACAATATTTTTAACCTTTTGAAAATGTTTCTTAATGTGTTTGAGTTTGATGTTTTTTCTCCTATTTGGCAGGCTGAGAAATTTTCACAAAGAGGGACTTTATATTTAGAGATCGGTGAGAAAGAATTGCAACCTTTGCATTGTAAGTGGGGGATAAAAGTGGGAAGAAGGGAGTGCTCAGCTCATCCAGGAACCATGAAGGACCTCAGTAATGTTAGCTGCATTCCACGCTTTGTCAGGCAGGTCTTTGTTTTAATCCAAAATTTGAAATACAAAGCCTGCAGGGGCCATCCTTATGGAGAGTTTCTATTCAGCTCTCTGCTCACTGCATCTCTTCTCACAGTCTCCTGGGTGTTGGAGCATCACCCAGCAGTGATGGTGACAGGAGCACAACAGTGACCTTGGGCACTTTCAAAAACAGATGGGCACAATTTCCCAAAGCTTAGTGAAGAGAAAAAACAAAGCAAAACAAAATAAAACAAAAATCCAAACACTCCAGAATTATCTGGAAACTGAAAGAAATTAGTTATAAGATTGTCTGACCACTCATGTTCCATGTCCATAAGTGTCTGCAGGTTGCAACCTGCAGGGGATAAGGGAACATCTCTTTTTCCAGCTTGATGAAGGGGTGTCCAGTGCCCCAGAGCTGTTTTGATTGGTGGGGGGGACAGGGATGCTGTGTTGAGCCTTGCGTGAGAGTTCTAAGGGATATGGTAGTGCTCTGTCAGTGACAATTAGCAAGACAGAGACTGCCATTAAAAGCAGATTCTAGGGCTGGCAATGAACTGCTTAAGCACTTTGGAGGCAATAAAGTATTCCTGCATGGAAATCCTTGCAATGATCTGGTGCCCTTCCCTGGAGGGAAGCACGGCTGGAGTATGTGCAGCATGCAGCTCTGATGGGTGACAGCAATGTATGTTGTGCCAGAAGCACCATTACCCTTCAGAGGGAAATAACAGAGTGGGATATGCTTCCCAGCCATCGATCTTTTCATCCTGCCAGTCTGATGCTTCATGTGCCACTGAGCCATCCTGTTTCTTTGCCCCAGTGATAACAGCAAAAACTGACTTTCTGAGATGGATATCCAAAACAGTTTGCAGAGATTGAGCCGTGCAAGTTTTCCTGACATTTGTTAGAGATACGTGATTAAAACATAGCTCAACAGACTGAAATTGTCCTTGCTAGTTCTGTTCTCACCTTGCTCTGGCACCAGTGCAGCACCAGTTTAGCCAGTGCTGCTGCAGCCAAATGGGCTTGGGGCAGGGAGGTGTCCCACTCCTCCTGCTTGTCACAGAGATTTCTCATCCCACTCACTCTGAATACAAAGAGCAGGAGCATCCTCTTTGCAAAGTGAGCAATGAAACGAGAAGTGGTTGGTAGGGCAAAGTTGAGTGGACAGGTGGTGCACAGGGGGTGGTTCCATGCCTTTACTCTCTCCCTGCTGAGCCCTGTCTTTTCTAGAGCAAACTCTGAAAGCATTGCAACGTCCACCTTCGTGGCCTCTGCTCTGAATGGCTGTAGTGAGCGAGCAAAAAATCTGGATCAGTTTGAAGCACCAAGCGAAACTCTTAAAAAAGAGGGTTCCACAACATCTCAGTTCCTGTTTCCACTCCTGGAAAAAATGCATGCACTTCTGTGGAGGAGAGGAGGCTGATTTCAGTTGCTGTCTATTGCTAGCAAATGTTGCCAGTGCCCCCAGGGCTGTTCAGAGCAAATTCCAGGTCTTACAAATAGGACAACAAAACTCTGAGGAAAACTCAGAAAAGAGGTGTAATTTTTGCATGCAGTCCCAGTCTGCTCTCTAGCTACAAAAAGTCCAGTGTTTCAAAATACCTCTTTCCCAGGAAGCATTTTGATTTTAAAAGTTGCCCTCTTGGTGTAATTCAGACTTCAGCAAGCCCCAAGAATATTAAAGCAAAACCCTTTAAGTAATTACTTTCTCTTGACACAGTAATAAAAATTAATGTTATCCTTGTTCCTCATTTTGAAGCAGAATTATAAATCTATAGATGTATGAATGTTGCAGGCACTGTATACATTATTAACTGATCTGTAACGGACACAGGCTATTTTGTATTTTCATAGTACAGTCCTTCCTCTCCCATCACATCATCACAGTAGAAGTAATTTGAGAGTTAATATAATTCTAGGAGTATGAGAAACGGGAAGCTTTCCCTTAGGGTTTCAGCCCTACATGTATCTTCTTGAGGCAGAAGCACTTAGTGTTGGAGCAGCTCAGGAAGGGTTAGCCAAGATGACTTTGAGAAAGTTTTATTCTCCCCTCCTGGTCCATCCATGCTGTTTTTTTGTCTGGAGGGCTCTCCATTTCAGGTTGGGTATTTGGAACAATTTGTTCTCAGGAAAAGTGGTGATGCAGTGGCACAGCTGCCCAGGGGGGTGGTGGGGTCACTGTCCCTGGATTTGTTCAAGAGCCATAGGGATGTGGCACTGAGGGACATGGGCATGGGCATGGTGGGGGTGGGCTGGGGTTGAACTTACTGATCTCAGCCCTCCAGATCAGATTCTGATTTGTTCTCTACAGTTCCACTGACACTTTAGTTAAAGCTGGAGGAAGAGAAAGTACAATTTTTAGCTGAAAGATGAGCACACTTAAAACAACACTTCAGAATATTCTCGGTGGGTTTACTGTCCTGTCCTTCCTCTATAAAAGCATTCAGTATGACTATGTTCATTTATCAGGTAACCAATGAAAGGCTGTAAAAATACATATGTAAAGCTTACATGTAATACAACTGTCTGAGTAATAAGAATCATCTCAGGACACAATAGAAGATTTCATCAGATAAGCTTTTCAACAGATAATCTTGCTGGCATTTTTCCCGCAATATAATAGAATATTTTGTTTAATTGTCTGTGGTGATAAGAGATTTGTGAGCTGTTATAGAGACATTAAATTCTACATCTACCTGGCAAAGAGATAATAATACCAATTGCATGTATGAATTCCATTCTGATACACAGTCCTCTCTAGAACAATAATCAAGCAGGATCTCGTTCTTCCCTTAGCTTTGTACCATCAGTTATAATGCACTAACCAAGGAATCATCTCCAGTGAATCAAAATAATTCATACAACAGAAAGCACTCATGCAGAGCAAAGCACTTGCAATGGTGTTCTAGCTGAGTAAACAAAGGCTGGGTTAAATGTTGCAGTGGGAAAATGCTATTTAAAATGTACTCAAAGCATCGTAACTCTCATGGACTTATAAGCATCCCATGATTGCTTCCTAACAGTGGTGCTGTGGCAGTAAGTCATGGCTCACTTCGCTCTGACAACACACAGCTTAATTTTTCTTCTTGTGGGTGGCTCACAGGCAGCTCTGCCATGACAACCCTTTCCTTGGAAATAAACAAATATTCATCTCTCCTGACTATGTGAGGTGGAGTTGGACTCTTAAGGAACTTGTCAGTCCAGCTGAAGAGGTGCATGGTGGGACAGGAGCCTTGCAGTGGTGTCTGACTATGGCTGTAGCCTTAGCCTTGTTCCAATGCAGACGGCAGTGTTTGAGTGTGATAACCTGGGCAAGAGGAGTTTTTCTCTGAGGTAACAAGTCAAGAAAGCTGTTGCAGAAAAGGAGAACAGTCAGTAGTGTTTGTATTTATCCCCATAACTCCCAGAGGAAAGGAGAATACCAGGAGCTTGTCTGACTGATTTGTTGGTGCCTTCTATGTGGAAATAATAGAGTAAAACTCTGACCCAATTTGAAAGGGTCGAGGTTAAACACCTGCACTTTGAGAGCTCGTTGTGGAGGTATAGTACAGATTGCAGTTATCTGGAATGGGAATCTGCCCGAACAGAAAGCTGTAGCCTATTACCAGTTCTGTTCATGTGCCCACTGTCTTTTTCAGCTTCTTTCAGGTATCTTTTCTTTTTCTCATACAAGAGAAACACTCAGCCATCTTAAAAATACTCTCGGTTTCTCTCACATTTTCCTATTAAAATGAAATACATCATAATCTGTGTGATTTGGGGGACTAGGCTCCAAGTGTATATACTTACTATGTATAGCAGTAGGCATGCTGAAACTACCTCTTACTATAATCAACTATTCTGATGCCCTTCTTCGGAGATCTTGTGTCTCCATCTCCTTCTTTACTTTTAGACAGAGATACCTGAGGCAGCAGTTTCTCTCTGTAGCACAGTGTGTTCCCAAGTATAATAAAAGAGCACAAATTCTGCTTTCTAGTAAGACATAAAAGGCAATAATAATCATAGCAGCAAGGAAGCAGCCACTGTTCTGTGAAGTTGTTATGGCCACCCACTGTTTTGGCTCCTGTGGGCTTTGGGTGGCAAAAGACTGCATGGTCTGACGTGGCATTGCTGCCAACAAAAGCTCTGGCACCATAGGTGCCCTCTGGGGTAGAAGCCTGCGGGTCAAAGCAGGATAAGCTGTATGTAGAGAGTGACTCAGGCCTACAAATTGGTGTCAAATGAGATGATCCACCCATCTCAGAGCAGTGAATTTAAGTTGGAAATTTAACAGTGCCCTCCCAGCCCCTTGCAGAATATATTTCACACTGCATATAAGAAATTTATTTAGCATAAATTGAAAAGTTAATCAAGTGATATTGTGATTTTGTGCTGTATACTTTCCATTGCATAAGTAATGGACTTTGCAGTTCGTTTTGGAGAAGAGGTTTGCTCTAGCAATCAGCTTAGCTCCCATTGACACTGTTGGGAATTTTGCTGTGTAAAGTCTACAATAAATTCATTGGTTTCCCATTAAACTGGCTTCAAGGTATCCCCTTAAATCATAATTGCAAGGCTGGTTCATTCATTCTTACCCCAAAGTAATTGGTTGCTATTTCACCTTATATTAATCAAAGGTTTGCAGTGGGCTGCATGCATTGATTGCATCTATCTATCCATGTAAAGTGGTTTGATAACTTTTTGTGTATGAGAAGGAAAAGGACTGATTTGCAGGGAGGTTCCATTCCAGCACTGTGGTTTCCAGCTGGTGTCTGTGCTGTTTAAGCTGATGGTAGCAGAACCTCACCCCTCAACGTCTGTGTGTTGTTTCCACAGACAAGTTGTACAAATTGCTTCTGTTTTGTTTTGAGAAAGCTCTACTGAGTGGGAAAAACCCCTTTGGGCTAGGAAACCATTCTGCTTCAGTTTCATTTGTCTCGAGACTCAGACCTTTTGTCTATTCAGGTGTTGCACGTTGATACTCCTCATTTGCATATTATTATTTTAAATTTGCTATTCAGAGGGTGATGTAAAGTAATTGGAAACGTCAAGATACTCCTGAGTGGGCAGTGTGGTTCCCAGGACACGTTTTGCATTCAGAAGTAATGCCGCTTCCTGGTAAATGGCTCCAGGGTATGCAGAGGGTACCAGGGCCAGAAGTGAGGGTGCAATGCCTGAGGGGAAGCAGTGCTGCCTGCTCATCACCTGCATCAGAAATCTTTTGCATGCAGTCGAGCAGTAGGTGACTTTCCTTCAGTCATGTGCATTATTTAATGTATGGAAACCAGTGCAAAGTTTCAAAAATAGCAATCCCAAAATGAGAGATTTCATTGTAACGCTGCAGAGAGAATTGGCAGATAGATGGGTGTTCTTTCTGTCTCTGTGAGGGAGAGAGGCTGAGCTCTGTATGTTTCTGCAGAAAGGAGTGTGTGCAGGTGATCAAGCTTTAGTTCTAACTGAATTGATGCTAGTGAGCCATTACTGCTGGTGAGTTGCACTGGGAGACAGAAATAGAAGGGAGGATAAAGAAAAATAAGAGTTACAATGTCCTGCAGCCAAATATACCACAGTGTAGACTTGGTATTTTGAACCTGAAGAGTGCAAATAATTAATACAGACACCCGTAAGATATGGCAGCTTTTTTTCCTGTCAATTCTATTTTAGCAGCATGTACAATTTAGTGCTAACAACAAATGAGTCACCAAAGCAATATTTTAGAACTAAAGTCCGAAAAAAGATGTGGGCTTTCAACTGCGGGGAAGTAACTGTGTAACATGGTAGAAAATGCCTTGTAAGAGCAGTAGCACTGCTCTGGTGTCCTACATTCATACATCATACTTACTATACAATCAGATTTTTCACCCATGTTCCTAAACATGGACATGACCATGTCCCAAAAACAGGACACATCTTGGTAAGTTCATAGGGAAAATGTGACCTAAATTACAATCACAGATTTGGGAGCAGAACATGAATCGCAATTTACATCATATTAAAAAGATTCACATGTCTGATAGTGATATCTACGCCAGGATGTACTTTTATTGGTAAAAGTTGCATTTGCTCTTGTATACACCACTAAAGAATAAATAAGGACAGTATAAACTAACCTGCATTACACTAGAAAATCTTGTTGCTAGAAAAACAGTGGATCTAAGAAACAACTTTATCAGGTTTTAATGTGTTTTAACATCAAGTTATCCCTAATCATAAAGAAAAGGTCATGAATGTGATGTGCTGAATTTCCTTGGTCTGTTTATAGTAAAACCTGTGAAAGCTGAAAGCCCTCTGAACTTGCAGGAGACCAACAATGTACAAACAGAGAACTGGACCTTTCGTGACAACACCATGTAGTTATTCTGTACTATTCCCACCAGCTTTACAAAACCAAGCAAATGCCTGGGATTTTCTTACTCTTACAATGTAAAGATGCTGAGAGCAAAGGATAAATGAAGAGGGACATTAGTTATCGTAGACTTTTCAGGCACTCAATATCTAATTTGATCAGAGTTCACATATGTGATTGTTGGTGTTGACTGAGCCTGAAAAAGCACAGACATCACATTAGCCATTCTGTTCACTATTCAGTTTTCCACAAAATGCTTAGCAACGCTCCATTTCTCTTATGCTTCCTTTCAAAGCCAAGCGACCCTGTTACTCCCCTGAAACACATGTTCATAGTTTCGGGAAAGCAGAGACTGTCGGAGGAATGATGCAAGTCTTCATGTTGGTGAGAAATGCTTTGCAGTTCCATGAGGTCAGAGCTATGCTGGGAGACCTCAGCTGCTCTCTGACAGGGACAGTTGTCACTATCATGCCCACCTGTCTGAGGTGGGTGTAATGGAGGGCAGAGCTTCGTATTTGCACCTCTTTCAAGGTGTGATGGGGCATGAGGAGGCATCTCTTCTTGTTTGTCTTCAGTACATCTTTCTCTTCCTTGAGTGAGCTTATGAAATCAGTGACTTGCAAGCCTCCTCTCAGCTTGCTTTTTCCTGCTGACAATGCCCGAAGACAGAAAAGACAAACATGTCAAATTGACCAAAAAGTAAACTGCTCAAAACCACTGTTATATATTTTCTCCCCTCTAGCAGAAGAATTTTTAGCTCTGAGCACACTGAAAGCACCACAGACTGTAGAACTTCAGTCTCTGGTGGTAAAAGGTATTAGATTGGCAGATTTTGGGTGAAATAAAGAAAAATAAGAGAACATACCACCCAGTCCTCCTGCAACAGAAAGAAGAGGAAAGAAATAAGCCCAGTGCTTAAAAAGTCACTGCTTTTAAAGTACAGTACAGGAGCGTTGAGGAGAGCAATTCCTCTCTTCCAGGGAACAAAAAGACAAATGTGTGCAATCTTGGGCAGTCACTTAAAAGTAAATAAAATTCAGTTTACTCAGCAATAAGGGGAGAAGCAATGGAGAAGACCACAGCTCAGTTTGACCTCTCTGTCCCATGTCAGCCTGTTCTCAATGCCTCATCTGCATCCCAGGTAGCTGTTAAGTACAATATAATTCACAGCTATGCTTTTCCATGTCTTGTTTTATGTTTAAGGCTACCAGCAATTGAGAAGGGAAAGCTTTCATGGTTCTTTGTTTTCCTGTGTGAAGATGGTATTGTCACACCCGGATACTTCCTTCTCTTTGACTTGTTTGTAGCATTACTCATTACAAAGCCTTGGGTTGGACTGTGCTGTCAGGAAATGTTCAGATGGTTGTGGTTTAGTGGGGAAATATTGGTGATAGGTGGACAAATCCACTGGATGATCTTGGAGGTCCCTTCCAACCTTGATGATTTTAGTAGTGAGAAAGCTCTTCAGTCTGGCTCAGGAGTGATACTACCAATGTACCTTTCATGTAAGGTATTCCAACCTTCCTTTTGCTCAGATTGATGGATTTACCAGGATTATCCCCTCTGGGCCAAGTGTTGCAATTGCTTTTTATGTAGAAAACTGTAAAGGAAATAGTAATTTGATTGATTTGTTCAGGAACTCTGTAATTTTTATGAATGTATTTGAATTGTTGGATGTTTAAAGTAAATTGCATAGGTAAGTGCTGAGCTATGCTGGGATTTCACTCTGAGGGCCAGATAAGCCAGCAGATACTCACAAGTGGCTAAATGCTGATGAAACATTGCAACTCTGTCTATTCCACTTCTCTCTGGGTTTTGATCATGGCTGCACTATAAACTGTCTGAGGACTTTGATGTGGGCAGGGAGCACACCGATGTGTTGAGCCATGCCATATGCAGAATGGGTGTTTTACAGAAGATTCCCATCTAAATCTGCAGCTACTCTCAGTTTCATGCAGTAATTTATGACTTAAAAGTCGTAGGCATAAAGCACCTATGCTAACTTTCATGTAGTCCACTGGTACTCATTGGGCTGAGCAGCTCCAGTGTCTGAGCTGTAGATAAACAAGCACAGCCACAATCACAACTCTGATTACAAGGAAGAAAGTGGGACCCAATGATTTTCTGATCAGACTGTTTTCAAAACCCACTTTCCATCAGGTGTATCCTGTCTCTCAGGCTGTAGAAAACTGGATAAACACTGAGCTCACATAGGTGAACTGGGATTGCTGCTATTTCTTCTCTATGCCTTATGCTGATTCTTCAGCTTGTTGTGCACCTTGGCCATCATTCATGAGCCTGGCTTCTCATTTCTGGTAATCACCATGATAATTATTCACTTCTTTCCTCTCTGTGTGTATATGTATTTTCAAATCCCTAAAATAAGATGCCTCAGTGATGTGCATAGGAGTGATGTAGGTAAATACTATTTTACAGCAGACTCCTGAATATTTAAAGGATAATTTTGAACTGAAAAAAAGAAAGAAACAAAAAAAAAAATGAAGTGTAAATCACCAATGAGTTATCGCTTGATGTATGCAGGTGACTCATGGATATTTATTCTGCCCAGTGATCAATAAGGAAACTTATAATGTATGGGGAGGATTCAAAGAGCTTTGCATTTAGACTCACTGCCCCCAAAGCAAGACTGGAGCACAAATTAAAAAGGGCAACCTTCACTCATTGTTTGCTTTATTTACAAACAAAGCAACATCTCAAATAAAAACAACATTCTTTACCCAATTCACAGTTCAGATTTTAGTTTCAGATGAGATATTTGTGACCACTGCTTTCCTCTGTGGAGAATGGTTCAGAGCAGTTCCGTGGTGTGAGCTATTAATGGTGGCTTTTTCTTCCAGTTCCCTCTTTCTCCTTTCCCAAAGAGATCTTATTCCCTCCTGCTGAGCCCTTTAAAGGAGGACACAATACAATTACAAAGAAAAGATAAAAATTGCAGTTCTAATGACTCAGGAACTGCCTCAGTCATGTGACAAAAGTTGGGTGCTGCAGGTAGAGCAGTGACTGCCGTGACCTCCTGAGCAGAGCTGGGTTGGAGGCAATGGGAGGTGTTCCTTCACTGTGAGCAGATCACAGAGATATGAAATACTTCCCAGCAGTCATTGTCTGTTCAAGGAAAAAGAGACAGAGTAAGAGCTGTCTGGCCTGAATCTTCCCTTTTAGAGGTCTTAATTGTGCTGAATTCAGTGTTCTGGAAAACCTCTAGGCGCCCTTCACTCTGCATTAGATTTCTTGTCACTGAGCGGTGACTTCCTTCATCTGCAGCCCTGTTATTATTTCAAGATATAACTCTGGGACTCGGCCAGCTGTCTGCTTAACACCAATCTGACATGCAGAAGCTGAGGCAATTCACCTGGAGAAGAAATATACTGCCTTCTCTGACCATGGCATCACACAGCATCAAGGCCATGGTCAGTGACTGGTTTGGAAAGGTAAAGACATTCTTGACTGTGTACCCAACTTGCTATTGAGCTATGCCAAAAATTACTCTGTTTTCAAGCTGTCATGGTTTTGTGCTGTCAATATGAATAATGACAGCACAAAACCATGACACAAGCTGGGGTTGCAGCTGGCAGGGAAGTGAGGAGATGAATCTCACCCATTTGTAGGCAAAGCTGGAACAAGAGTCAGCACTGCCCTCACTCTTAGGAAACCACAGTATTTCTTCATGGCTCACTCCTTTCTCTGCAACAAAGAAGTGGACCAACTCTCTAGGAGAAAAGAATTTTACACACTCCACCTGTGTAGCAGCAGCAGCACTGTGGGAGATGTTATTTACATGAAGTTCATGAATATTTATAGTAATATTTATAGCCTTGTTCAGCAGGAGGCTTGATCAAGTCAGTAGTATGTCTGGAGATATGTCTTCAGAATACTACTTTTAACGAGAATAATTTGCATTTAATAAAGGGCCTGAGATAGAAAGCTTCAATCCAGGTTTGAGTCTTCTTGATATTTGAGGAAATATTTAGATTAGAAGTTTTATTCCACATCCATTTCCTCTAGCAGCGAAGAAACAAAAGCAGATCTCAATCTAATGAAACAAACTGACAGTAACAGTATGAGAATATGCCAGAAAATAAAAAGAGAAATTTCTCACATTAAATAGGAAGGGTGCTGCATAACAACTTTCTCAGTTTGTTAGTATGGTAAGTGGCAGCATTTATTCTGCCCATGCAGCTGGTATGGACTGGCTGTGCCTACAGTGGGATCTCCCTCCTGTTGGTTGCTCTTGCTTGGGAGCACCAAATCTTGACAACCCTAAGTGACACTATAGAAGAATTAATAACCCACGTTATCGGCAACAGTGAATTTCTGTGTGTCCTGAATAGACTGTTGTGCACGTGGTTCTTGTGCACTGTATGAACCTTGTGTGGCAGATTTCACAGAGCAATCTGCTGGGACTGGAAGTGCTCCTATCTCTTTCCTTGCTTTTGGCTGCATCACTTCATTTTCTGAGTTTTATGGCTAAAGCCAGCTGCTTTGCCATCAAGTGTGAGATGACAGGGGCCTGTGTGTATTATTAGCAGACAGTGTGAGCCATCAGCATTTGGATGTGCAGCTACTTCCAGGCATTCGCAGATGGCTGGTGAGATGTTGACTTTCAGTGTAAATATTACAATAATTTTACTAAAAAGCATTTACAGCTAAATTTGGTGTATTTGTGTGTCGGTTTTAATGTTTTCTGCCAGGAAAAATATGAATGTAAGGATTATATTGTGCAGATTAGAATGTTTTAATGATCATCTGCAAGTTTTAATGATCATCTGCAATAATTTCTTCTGGCTTGCAGTTTTCCTCTGAATTTCTTGTTTGTGTATTTTGCAGTATATTCAAAAATGGTACAAAAATGAAGGGCTTGGTGTGCTCTGACCTTGCCAGGATGAAAGGGAATCAATAGAGGATCTGCACCTGTCGCTGCTCACGGACTGAAGGAACCTTGACCCAGGGTGATTTAGTGCCAGATCAGGGTTTAAGCAAACGATACGATTTGTTTGCATTCCTCCTTCAGTGCTCCTTTGCTCCCTCGGGAAGATGGTGCTGTGCCCCAGGTCATTAATCTCCCTGCACACTGTGCGCTGTTATGCCTGAGACTGTTAATACATTTGGCAGTCTTGCTTGTTGTTCTTATGCATATGCTGAATATTTACACAGCAGCAATGTGTGCAGTTCCAGTAACATGCCACAGAGCTTCCAGTCGGTGTCTGGAATCAATTTTCTGCCCTCATGGAAGAACTGTTTGAAACGAAGGAACAATTCTACCAGAAAATAATCCAAAGTTTCTTCCCCACTTGTACCCAAACGTTCCCTCTAGCTGTCATGTACACTTACTGATGCGCTTAATAATATATCTTCATTCCTCACTTCGTTTTGAAGTTTGGAGTCTAATCATTAGATATAATTGGAAAAAAAGACAGAGAATAATTTTAATTGTGCTCTGGATGATAATTGTAAGCACTATCTGATCTTGTCGAAGATTTGATCTAACTTGCAGAAGATGAGGAGAGCCCGATACCTCCTGCAGTGTTTGAGGTTGCTCCCTGCCTTGGCTTTGTGCTCCTGGAGCTGCTTAGAGTTTCCTGTACAGAGCCAGGCTGTCTCCAGCAAGTGCTCATCTTTCTCTCCTCTTTGTGTTTTGATACTGACAGGGTATGGGCTCTGAGCACAGTGCCTGTGGAGGCTGCTGTAGCTTGTGTAAGTTTGGTACAGCGGGTACCTAAACTTGAATGGAGAATGAAACTACTGAGAGAGAGACATCTGCATCTCCTAGCTGGGTTCTTCAGTAATTAACTCATGCACTGTTAATAGGCTCCTACATGGGGATCTTAAGATGTTGCTTTGAAATAGTGGTTGGAGGGTATCTAAGGATAAAATGTTTAATGCACTCATTTTGGCAAGTGGAGCCTGACAATGACCCCGTAAATGGGTACAGGTACACAGCTATTTCTAGTTAATGGGATTCGGTGAGTAAAATAATTACATGCCTAACATGAACTCCATTTATTCAGCATCCGGTTATCATTTAAAAAAACAACTCACCATTTTGTAATATAAGTGATTATTACTTGAAGTTATTAGGATGCTCAAATGAGTGTAGAAGCAGAGCAGCTTGCAGCCTACAATGTCTGTTTTCTACCGTAAGTGCTGCTTTGCTTGTTTAACATTCCTTAACCTTCTGTATATGTCAGATCTATAGTTCCCTTCTATGCTAAGAAGAAAAGAATGTGATAAGGCAGGCTGAGATCTCTGTATATTACACATTTTAACTGTAGAATGCTATCTCAGGAGGTATCAGAATGTAGAAACATTAGAACTAACAGCTTTATTGGTATGATTTTTTCTTTTCAATTTGTGTACCTGGAGCTATTTTATGTCAGAATTCAGATGAAGAGAACACAGCCTGTAATAGCGAGCAGCTGGCAATTAGAGCATGTTTGAGATGTTTCACTATAGAAAAAAAAAAATAGTTATTACTGATAAAGAAATCATCAACAATAGCAATGCTGATGGAAATTCTCATGGAGAAAGACTTCAGGGAGGTTTGGGTCTTTTTTCCTCATGTCTTCAATTAATAAAATTGAAACAAAACTCAGAATGCCCCCAGATTTGAAAAGTTCTTGCATGAGGGCTCTACATCACATTTGTTTGTGTGCTACCCACTGTGTATCCTGCTGCTGCTCCTGGCACTGTGTGGCACAGTTTGTGCTCATTGAGAAGCAGCACTTCCTATGTGGTGATAAAAGTTTATTGTCCTCACAACGCCGTGAACTTGGTCCAGGTTAGCATTGTAATATGATAGGTTAATATTTGGGTCGTTAGACACTTACTATTTCTGAGCATTTTTAAAAAACCTACCAGGAATCTAGTTGTTCAGAATGCTCAGAATCTATGGAAGCAGAGCCCTAACACTTGTAAAATGAGCATCCTGGTCTAGAGGGAGATGTTCCTGCTTATAGAAGAGAGATGGAACTAGATGATCTTAAGGGTCCCTTCCAACCCAAACCATTCTATGACTCTGTGTACTTATATTTCCAATCAAACAGCAGTTCTTAGTGGGTATGTCTGTGGAGTGTGACACTGCAAGCACAAAAGGTTTTGCTTATTGCACATATGGACGCAATTCAGTTCCCATCCATATCCAGCCCACATATCCAACAGAGCAAAGGGAAAATGAGGCTTTTAAAATCAGATGTGAAGGATCAGTATGCTGGGCCCGGGGTTATAAAAACTTCAGTGTACACAAGAGAAGCAAAGGAAGAGATACTAATGAGTTATTCATCACACTATTTTGATGTATGTGATTGTCATCAGTAGCTTTGCAAAATATTGTTGTTACTCTGAGCACTGGCCCATAAATCTACAACTAAGGGTTGTTTCTGGTTCCTATCTTGGAAAATGCAAGTCAGGAGTGACCCTGGTGGAGTCAGCAGTGTTGACCCCAAGTGCAAAATGTTGAGAAAATGCTGCCTAGAGAGATAAGCTTGAAAAGGAGCTTTTTCTAACAGAGTGGGTGTTAGTGTCTGAGTTACCTTGCTGCTGTGACCTCTCAGTGCTTCACGATACATGTGTCAGAAGTCGAGGAACACAGAAGCTTTCTGAAAACGAGAGCACCAAAGATGCAGAGAGACTTGGCTGAACGTTTCCCTTCATTCTCATCACGCAGGAATGAGTTGATGCAAATGGGTATTTTTATAATCAAGGCTCAAGGGTGGCAAAGAGCAAGCTGTGGACAAAACCGAATCATTTCTCTGGTGACACATCCACATGAAACTTTGAAATGCTGCTTAACTTTTATAGGGAGCTCTAAATCAGCCCAGGATTACTTGAAAAGATCAAGAGCCCTAGGAAATATTTTAGCTAAGCGGGGCAGAGCTTTGTGATTTTATGCATCTAGCCTTAAAAATGAGCAATGATGAAGATATTTAAGAATCCCCGTAATGGAGAATCACTTGCCAAAAAAGAAAAGGCTGAACATGTTCAGCCCTCCCCTGAAAGTCCTATTAAATGCTGGAAGCAGAGCAGAATGTTCTGTGTCCTATTTGCCTCTCAAAGCCAGGAGATAGAGCGCCATCTGATGTTATTTATTTCTTCAGGAGATAGCCATGACTTGTCATAACCAAACGTCTGCTAAAGCCTGATCATCTTGTTGGTCATCTCTGCAAATGCAGCCATAAGGTACACAAGGGAGAGTGCACGTTAATACGAGCATCTTAAAAGTTGCAGTTTGTGGGCATTCCTTATCAAATTACAAGAAAATATAACACTCGTGAAAAGGACATTTATCATGGTATTTTTAATCACATTTGTAGTGCCTCTTAGTGCACTGTGTACTCTGCAGCTTTTGTGCTTTCTGGTACAATTCAGCACCTAACCTGATGAACTCACTGTCCATTTGTAGTTCAAGAGTATAATGTCTCTTCTGATGACAAAAGGCAGGGGCACCGTAATAAAAATGCACCCTTTTTTCTTGACTGCTTTTTACACTTCCAGTGCCATAGAGAAGATGGACTGTTACCCAATGTATTTACTTCTGCCTGTGGTAGACCTTTCTACCAATACAATAGTGCCATAGAATGGCTTGGGTTGGACCCTGAGAAACATGAAGTTCAACCTCCCTTCTACAGGCAGAGTTGCCAACTACAAAAGATTACATTGAACAGAAAAAGCAACGCTGTTAATAAACCAAACACCAAATCTCTGATTAACCTTTAATACACACATTCTCATATGCACCATCCTGATTTGGTGTTTAAATTTCCCGAAAGGCTTGCAAACCACCTGGCAGCCAGATCTGAGGAACTGAAGCGTGTCTGTTACATCCTGGCAATGCACCTTCTCAGGTTTTAACAAGAAATTAAAGAATGCAGAGGAAGAGAGAAGATTTCTCTCACAGCAAATTACAGCTAGTGACACCTTTGTGACCTATTGTGAGGTACCTGCAGGGGGGCTGGACTCAGTGATCTCTTGAGGTCCCTTCCTACTCCCGCAGTTCTGTCACAGAAGAAAAAGCATATTGGCCTTGAATATAATTATAATCCATTTGCCCTGAGACCTAAAGATATCAGAAGACTGAAGTTCATTGAGATGACTCAAAATGAAGGACTTCTACTGTACTTCTTTAACCACATGTCAGGCATGACGACCAGGTGGGAGCTGAGCTGTGAGCAATGAGTCAGGAAGCAGTGGAAAGCTGTGCAGCTTCTAGCACAGAGGTTGATAAAGCCATGCTTTGGTGTAACAAGTTAGCTAGCTGCAATTATCTTTGTGATAGCAAATGATGGTGTCTTTTCAGAGAGCTTATCAAATTACTGGCGTATGTATTTTATGGCAATAACAGATTTGTTTTACAGATGTTATTTGGGAAACTGAACTAAATGTTGAAATGATTTCTACTACTTGACCAGTAGGCTTTATTTCCCATCCAAATGTCATACACTGCGGTGTGCAGTTAGAGTTCACTGCCACAGTCATCTGAAAAAGGTAGATGTCAGTGAGAAGAGACTGAAGGGTGGAGATGCCGGAATTAATTTAGACCCAGGCTCAGCACTATGTGCTTCAGGAGGATTTCAAGCACTTATGCCCACAAGTCAGTTCCTGCTTATGAGAACTTTTGCCAAGGCATGAAATTCCCTGGCATTTAAATGAGGCGTCTGAGCTACATACAGTAAAGGCAGTGCTGGTTCAGGAAAGAGTTTCAGGGATGAGCAGAGCTGAGTGCTGACAACCCCTACCTGGGGACATGCACTATGGCATCTTCCTGAGTCTCTGCCAGCAGTGCTGCTAGAGCAGCTGATCCTGCCTTGACATGGACAAAGCATCCTCGTGGTGGCTTTCAGCCCTTATTTCCTCTGATTTCATGACAGACTTGGCCTTTTAAAGGAAAACCTGCTACTTCATTCTGTTAACAATGGTCATCCACATCCTAGGGCAGGGGTGAAACATGTGGTTATCCCCAATTTCTCTTTATCCACCTTCTGTCAGTGTGCTTGCTGAAGCAGACTGTGACTCTCCTTGTGGAAATCCAGTATAATTAGCTTTGTGTTAATGTCCTTCCCCTCGCTCTCCACATGCCTCCCTGTTTTCTTTCCCTACTCTGGCAGTCCTCCAGACAGAAATCTGAGAGAGTGAGGATGTGTTACAAGCATCAGCAAGGCCTCTCATCTCTCTTCCTTGTTTTCTGCGTAGTCACCCTCATATCACCGCTACATAACCGTGCATCTCTTTGGGGCAATGAGCAAATCACAGCTTGTCAGGAGAAACAGATGCTGTTCAAAGCTCCTGAGCATGTGAGTACCAACTGAGCAGAGAGCACTTCTACAGACACCTTTGTGTCTCCCACAGGGGAAAAGTCTGGGTTAGCACTGTGACTTCCTGGCACAGAAGGAAATTGGGCTATTGGAGATGTCACCTAATTTGTGAGGAGCCGAGAACACACTTTTATTTCTAGGGAATTAAAACATCTCTTTGAATCTGAAACCAGCTCTGAAAATTGGCTGCTTGGTGCCATCAAACAAAATAAAAGCTGCAACTGATTTTCAAGCTCTGTTTCTGACATCTCTTAACATGGATGGTATCTTCTGCCAGACAGGAGATGGAAGAATAACTCAGGGGTCCAGAGAAGAGTAAATTTGCTGTTCCCTTCTTCCATGCTGAAAGTGCCTTCAGTTGTAAGCACCCTGCAGGTAGCAAAATGCAGAAATGCCCAACTCTGCAGTCCTGTGCCATTACAAATCTCCTGGTCTTTGTCTCTATGGACAGTCATTTTGCCAGCAGAATGTATACCTGAGGAACATGGAAAATCATGCCTGCTAGGAGGGCCTCATAAAGGGGAACATTTTTTAACTGCAACTCAACAACTGTGTGCCTGCGTGTGTTCTGAAGCCACACCAGCCCTACAAATGGGCAGTGCTGAGCACAGGCTGCCTGGGTGGCCCTTAGCACAGGGGACCCCCATTTGATTGTTCCATTTGAAAAAATGATCATTTCTTTCTGAAGTTCAGGAGTGGATGTTCCCTTTCTCTAATGATGATGGATATCACAGCTGCATCAACAAGACAGCTCTGGGCAATAGGAAGATGAAGAAATTTGGCATTGAGGAACTTTCCTTCAAGCAAGTTATTGATTGTTTTGCAGGAAGGCAGCAGCACTGTGCTGGGCTCACACAGTCAGGGAGACTTTCCTTGGCAGAATTTAACCAAAGCTTCAGCATACTTCCTGCTCTCCTTAGACTACAGAGACAATATCCATCCAAAAAAAAAAAAGAAAAAAGAAAATAGAAAAGAAAAAGAAAACCACAGGTGCCTGAGGGGTGAATTCTCTAACATGTAATAAAACTCCAATCCTGACTGCAATTCTTCACTGCACTTGGCTGGTTGAAAGAGTCTTCATTTGGGTTTTCTGATATCCAAGTGGTGTGTTTCTGTCACACTTCCCATAGTGGAGATATTCACAAGTCCCTTCCCTTCACAGCTGTCCATTTCCACAAAATGTGCAGAAAATTGTTATCTCTTGATAACATCATCTTTATCAAATGTGATTCATTTGAGGAAGCAAAAAGCACTTTCAGGAAATAAAAAAGCAAATTATTGACCTGATTTCATTTTGAGATTAAGTAGCAGTTTTAAAATATGCTCTTTGTGCTGCTGGTTAATTAACAGCAGCAACAACAAAATGGGCCCAGCTTTCACAATCACAGAATTTATGAAGTGGTTTTCTGAGAATGTAGACCCTCATTTTATTAATGGAAGACTAAGTTCTCCTTTCAATAAATGATAGCTGCATAAAATCAAGAGACATGGAGATTAATCGTAGTCTCCAGGTCTCATTCTTCTTAGAGAAGAATAAGAAAAATTCTGCTTTTTGTCAACCTTTTCATTTCTTGTTCCTCATCACGCTCTGATAGCTTTTTCTCCCAGACCTGGGCAGCTTTACCTTTCCTGTTTCACCACGTGCACCCAGCCTTGTCCTCAGAACTTGCCAAGAAAAGTGAAATGCCCTTAATGTAGGACTTTGCTGTTCAAACTTTTATTCTTGCAAGCCTTGGAGAAGAAACAAAAGCCTTTGAGGGAGAACAAAAATATTAAAGTAGGACGATTTTGTTCTGTGGTCTCCACACTGAAAAACAGTGACATTACAACAGGTCTGTCTGAAAAATAGGGTGTAACCTGCAGAAACCCAAGCGAAGTCTGCTTGAAGATAATATATCCTTAACCTCTTCTATGCAAGCTTCCATGTTTTCACTTTAACAAAGACCGTCCCCACAGAACTGCCCAGTTTGCAGATCTTAAGTGCAAAACAGTGCAGCCAACATTAGGTTATAAAGGTAATATTTTGTTCCAACTCTGCTTTTAAACCCAAAATTCATATTGACGTCACATCCTCAAAGTGTGGCTTACACATAGTTTAGTTATTCCTTTTTAGCACAGCTGATGCTAATAGAAGACAGCTACCCATCCTGAAAAGATGAGATGAGTAATAATTACAGGTGAGCAAAAGCAAATGTTCATGACATTCCGGGAAGTCTGAGAAATCCCGTAAGAAAAGAAATGAAAGGATAGCTCAAGGCTGGAACAAAATTTACCAAGAAAAAAAGGTGAACTAATGTATAGTCAGGCTTAGAGCTGAGATATGATGGCTTTGCTGTCTGCCTCTCTAGATTTCCAAGGAGAAAGGTTCAGCGAGAATATTACCATATTGCAAACTCTTGCATATCTGCATGTTACATGGAAATAAATAGGATTGCAGGCTTCCAGGTTGGTGCACACATTGGATCCTGAGAGCCATGGACATACACACAGTGTGATACCCTAAGGAACCAGCAGCAAAGAGAGCTCGGAGTTCAGTGCTACAGAAATCGCTGTTCCCACACTGTTCCCATTTAACTCAGAGCCTTCCAGCACAGGTCCTGCTGATTGCATTGCTGTAACACTGCTCTCCTGAGCTGAATAAAATGTCACAAATCACTTCTGGCTTCATACAGCACAACTCAAGGGCCTGAGTACCACAGATCTGCTCTGTACCTGAAACCAAAGTGGATTTATTTCCCAAATAGAATGTCTTGCAATGGAAACTGCAGGTGATTCTTGTTGCTGCACAGTCTAGAGAGGGCATGCTGTAATATAGTCTCCTGAAAACAGGAAAAGGGAGAAAATAAAACAAGGTTTGTGATCTCATTTAATAACAACTGTGGAATCCACATGTTCATAATCACTGGCAAGGGGAAGCAATGATCTCACACCACTTTATCACTGCTGGCACTCAGGCCTGGGACAGCAATAACAATTCTGCCTACAAATTGAAGAATCACTTGCTGGCAGTATCCATGTGTGCCAAAATATATACATATATATAACAAAGATACAGCCAAAATGATTCAGGGGTACTCTGCCAGGAACTTGTCTGTCCAGGGATTGCAACTGGTTGAGACTGCAGTCTTGAACACAGTGGTAGAAAATAAAGTCATTGTCAGTGCTCTCCATGTATTCCCAGGATTCTACTTCTATATATATTTGAAGAGCTTTGGGGGGATGTAATTTATTTTTATGTCTTGAAAAGAGGCTTCTCTGTATGAAGCTGAGGTCAGCCCATAGGGTAACTGCCTCCCAGGCCCCTTGCTGCACTGTGTGGTTGCACACCCAGCACAGTTTGTTCTTCCTAAAGGGAAAGAGGGAACATTTTACTGGAATGTATTATTTGCAGCAAGGAATCAATGTGCCAAACACGTACCCAGCACTCGTAAGAGCCGTCTTGACTTCATTCAGTGAAAAGGCTCCAAACTGATCGGCACTGACCACCGCAATTAAGATCACAGTGTGACTGCTGATCATTAAGTGTAAGATTTTCACTTGTAAAAATGTAAATAGTGTTGGTCAGAGGCTGCCTGCGCAATCAGCATGCAGCTTTGTGTATATGAGCACTAAGGAAAGCCACTGTGTGTGCTGTGAGCTTTCAACAGACCCTAAGGAGTAATTAAATGCATTATTACAAATCGTCAAACTCAGAAGGAGAATGTTAATTGTTTATTGCTGAAGTTGAATATTGAATGACCAAAGGCAAGATGAGTATTTGTTTATAATGGAATGTTTTAGCATTTGCTTTTGCAAACTTCTACATAATTTAAACAATTAAGTCAAAGTTGTCACCACTGCCCTTCCTTCCATCTGGCAGCATCACCTACTTGCATCTCTTTGTGTAAACTGCCCACAAGTCCCTAATACTTCTTCCTATTAATGGGAATTCATTTGCTTCCTAATCAACTAAAATCAATGCATGGCCTATTTGCCTGCATGTATTTTCAGATACAGACAATTAAAGCTTCTCTATTTTCTGTTTTCCTGTAAGACAACTTGCAATCATTACAACAGAATGAATTAGTACAAGACAGTCGGTTTTGCTTCCTCGGGTATTTCCACTGTGAGAAGCAGCACTGTGCTTTTTCAGTTCATCTCTGCTGCAACCCATGGTCAAACCTGATGAATGATATTGGTCAGTGTAGGTAATTTAGAGTATGGTAGAAGTGGGGATTTAGGTGATGAACTGAACATCGCCTTGGAAAAGAAACTGCATTTTGCTGTACTTGTGCCCAGTATGGAATAGAATTAGACAGTCACAAATGCTTCAGGCACTAGAATGGTTAAATGCATATTGATATATCAGTTCCTGCTGCAATTGTTCTTTTCTATCCCATCTTTGTTATGAAGTCCTTTGATAATTTGGAGCAATTATCATCCTGCTCCAAACAGAAGGAGCCTGGGAGAATTGGATTGGATATTAGGAAACATTTCTGCTCTGAAAGAGTGGTGATGCGGCGGCACAGCCACCCAGGGAGGTGGGGGTCACTGCCCCTGGGGGTGCTCCAGAACCACAGAGATGTGGCACTTGGGGATATGGTTGGTGGGCATGGTGGGATGGGTTGGAGTTGTGCTTAGGGATCTGAGAGGTCTTAATGATCCTGTGAATCAGTGGGCTGCAGCATTTAATCACCCCCGTTATTTTTATAGGTCTATGGATTTTATACCCTCCATCACTCTGTTACGACGTATGCTGTGACCAGTGGCCATAAGTTGGGCGTGTAGAAATCAAGAGGCTTTCATGCCCAACTGGACTTCGAATGTTTTATTCTACTGTTCCCTTTGCAATATTTCCCCGCCCCGTGCCCGTAGCAGCAGCCATCAGGAAGGCTCCGTCCTGCCGCTCCCCGCTCTGTGCGGTGCTGCTGCCCTCTACTGCATTGCCGCTGCATTTAAAGAGCTCTCTTTGCCCGGAGGCAGCTCACCCGGCTCCATCCCTCGGGGCAGGAGCACTAGAACGTGGCAAAAGAATGTGTCCTTGGTAGTTAATAGAAACATAGCAGAGCTCAACAGCTCTGGGTTTCTGCAGAGGGAAAGAAAAACAAACAAAAAACACCTAAAACTAATAAATAACATGCCCCATCATTCTGCCTGATAGATGAGGAGGTGCGGGCATTTCAACTCAGGCTCCTGTGGGCTCTCATACAGACATTTGTACAGCAGCAGATCTGCTTCAGCAGCACTCCTTGTTCCAGAGATCGGTGCGAGGGCAAACCCTGCACGTGTGAGCCTCCGTGCAGTCACACTGCGCTCTGTTCTCGGTGTGGGTCGCAGAGCAGCCTGTAGGATGCAGTCCTGCTCTAAGAACCGTTCTGCAGCTCTCCTACCACCCCGAAGCCCTACTGCACCTGCTGGAGTCTTTTTGGATAGTGTTAAAGCCACCCACAGAAGGCTATTAAAGGGTATCATTTTTTATTATCTGATTAAGGTGATTCTGAGCAGATGTAGAAACACAGCAGTGACTTGCCATATTCCCGTGGACCTTTTGATTAGCTCTGTGATTTTTTTTGCACACTATATTTTTATCTCATTGCTGCATATTTTTAGCCACGATTCCATTTGTAAGTGACACAAGGTACAAGAGCTGCCTTTACAAGAACACCCGTGTCTGGCTTCAAGCTAATTGTGTGCTGTCCCCTCCATCATCAGCATTTAACATCCCCGTGTAATACCTGGAGTTAAAAATAGGTCCTTTCTCCAACCTGCGGTGTGAAAGCTGCTCCGCGCAGAAGCATCAGCACTGTCTGAGACTGGTAGGGAGCACATTGTCTCAAATGAACGTGAGACAATCAGCAACGTTTTGTGGACAGTTTCACAGTCAAAAGCATTCCTTTGGGCAGAGCCAGAAGCTCTTTACCTTTGAATGGGAAGGCCCGGCAATGTTTTCTGGCTGAAGGCTTGGCTTAGGAGTAAATACAAGAAGTTCGGAGACGATACCATTGTATCCTGTGAAGGCAAGATACAAGCTGGCGTCTCTTTACTTCTCTATCTCCGCTGATTTGAATTTGCAAGGCCTGGATAACAGGAACAAAAGACTCCTGCTGAGATCCCCGAAGCCAGAAGCTGTCACTCTAAAGAGCAGGCTGTGCCTCTCAGCACTATAAGTAAGAAAACAAGTGAGTTCATTATTGTCACCAACTGACCATCACACCTCGGACGACCACCAAAGATCAGCATCCCCCGACACCAAGGCGTTGCTGAATCGAGTGTTTGTATATCTGTCTGTCTGTCTTTCTTACCCTCATTTCTATCTTTCCTCTATCTTCTTTTTCACTCTTTGTAGTAACCATTACGTAATGTTGTCCTAGAATTTTTTAGCATGGAAAAGACTCCAGCGCCAAAAACACTCTTACTTCTAATGCTTCTTAATTATTATTAGCAAATCAGCCAATTTTACCTCCAAGTAGAGATAGAAAGCCCTCAATAAGCTGATTTGTATGACTTGTCACAGTCTGCGATGTCTCCGTTGCTGCAGTGACCTCTGCTGACTAGAGGAGGTGTGACTCAGGAGGCAGAGAAAGCTACCAACGGAGACGTGTCGTTATGATCAAGTGCAGACACAGCAGAGGAAATATTCTTGGTCAGATCTCAGCTGAACTCTGTTTTTTTTTTCCTTCTGTCCAGTCAGTGTTGGAAATACATTGGATTCATTTGTACTTGGGTAGATTTCTGACTGTGAAACTGGGAAGGATTTACAAAAACACTGAAAATCCCAGAAGCACGAGTGGCTGTGAAACTTCCCTATCTGAGTTTAGTTTTCTTCTTTCCTAAACCTTCTTAGACGTTAGGCGGTGCCTGGGTGATGGTTGGGATGGGCTTTGGGGAGCTGGAAGCACACCTGAAGCTGACAGCCTGAACCCTTCTTCTATGCAGAACAGGGATGGGGTCTGTCCTTCAAAAGCAAAGCTGACAAATCTCTGGACTCTATAGTTCAGTCTAGCAGTGCCACTTGCTTTTATTGTAGGCATGCATATCAGTTTTTGACAGATATACTTTATTTGTTCTTGAAAATGAGCAGGTGTTCATCAGAACAGAAAAGTGTTCTTTCTCACAGAGTTTCAGGAAATATGCAAACCATGCAAACTAGTTCTGTCCAAAGCAAAACAGTTGGGAAGATGTATGTATTGCTTACTGCAGATCAGTCATTCCTGGTGTCACAGTTCTGGTTTTGATTTTGTTCCCACACAAGGCAGAAACGCCCAGTTTTCATTTCATCTTGGCCTCCAAAACATGACAGTAAAAACAACCACCAGTCCCCAGTTCTTATAACTTGAGCAATCCTCACTTTTCTTTCCCCAGATGATCCTTCCACCCTCCCTCAGATGGATGCCTGCAGCTGGCTGTAGCTGTGGCCAATTCACCTTTCAAATACAGCATCCTGTATTTGAAAACAGGTGTCAGTGATTATTTCTCACTAAATCTCAGCTGTGTTCATCAAATGTTATATTAATCCTTCATAGATGTCCACATTCTGTTTGTTTCTGATTGTTATTCATTGTTGGCAGCTGTTCTGTCACTGTCTCCCCATTGTTTGTTGGTCTTCCAGTTACACTGAATACACAGATAGGATCAATTCTGCTGCTTGACAGTTAGTGAAAGAGATATCTGTCACTGCTGTGAATAATTAAGCTTTGAAAACTTCAAAAACTGAGATGTGAATTACAAGTTCATTTTAGAAGCATTTTTAAGCAAGCTCTATGTTTTTATCATGGCCTGGGTTTAACTCTGAAGGTTAAACCTGAAGGTAAAGCTGGACTGAATTTCACAGTTACTCAGAAAGACACAGACTACAGGAGAAACCCAATGGCAATGAACCAGATGAGGGGGATGTCAATTGAGGAAGGGCTCCAAGGTACTTTTTGACATGAAAACTGTGGGAGATTAATGGGAATTTTTCCCTACCTTAACATATGGCATAAACGCCCCAAATCACAGCCCAGATATCCTGGCATTAGGATGCCTTGAGCTCTATGTTAAAGTCTGGAAATCTGCACAAATACGTATGTCAGATAAGAAATACTCTGTACCTATTTTTCATTTATTATTGGATATTTTTATTTTGCACTTGGAATGCAATGAAGTGGGGTTTAATAAGGCCTGTGTAGTACACAGATATCTTTTGGTTTTGTTTCCTCACTGTTGCTTCATGCTGCATTCGTGATTCTTTCTAAACAAATGAAGGGTGGAAAATTAGCAGCAACACACACACGTGCTCACAGCCCCTGAGATTAAACAGGAAGCAATTGGGCAAGAACCCAGAGGGGGGCACTGTTGCCCGTTTAAAAACTTCCAAGTTGTAAATGAATTTTTCCATTCATGTCTTTGCCGAAATCTGCACGTGCCTGGAGACTCACGTTGCATTTGGCTGTGGGAATACTGGGAGCAGTGGGAGCCTTTGGTCAGTAGAGAGTATGTTATTGTAAGTGGTCTTTTGTCAGTGGTCTTGCTTCCTGCTTAAGTTAATTCGAGACAACAATAAATAGATCTGTGTGCTAAACTCTGAATCACTATGTTCACAGATGGCACTGAGGAAGGAGAAATCTAGCTAATGATTGAACTGCTTCACATGGTTCATATAGGGATTCCTCATTTTATATCACCACTTGGTCCCAGTCTCACGTGCCTTTTCATAGCATACTGAGTGCTACAAAGCTCAGACAGGGATGTATGTCCACGGTTTCTTGTTTATTGAGAAGGGAGCTCATGCAGCATCTCCCCTTTCACTTATGGAGGATTTATATCCTTGTATGCAGGTAAAAGGCAGGTTAAGTTCTGTGCAGTAGTCCCACTTGAGGCTATTAACCCTCTGCTCACATTGTGGACACTGTCAGACCAGGGTATTTTGGAAGCTGTACAATGCAGTTGATTATTCTAATTACAACTCTCCCTGGGCCTAGAGGAACTGATAGTAAGATATTGGATATAGAACTAAACTTGTCTTCTCACTGGTAGGGGGTGGGAAAAGCTGAATACTGCTCTCAGATAACTCATACAATCACAATGTGCATCAGGGGTGGAGGAGCTTACAAGAAAGGTCTGAGAATATGAACTGAACTCTACTGGAACCTTGTCCCAAGAGGTGCTTTTGTGTGGGGAAAAAAGGTCGGGAGAAACCTTTGCACAGTGATCCAGATCAAAGAGCCCTGCTTTGGTGATACGTGTGGTTTGTAAAGAACAAGGCCTCTCTTCTGGACACGGCTTCTGAAGTTGCCTTTAGATCTGTGAAATAAAAGTCAGCTCATTGATCAAACCCCTTTAGATCCCAATGGTTTCAGAGTCATCCCTGTGACTCTGAGCATGTAGAGCTACATGGGGGAGCCCCTCCTGCAGAGGAACAGAAGTGCATCCACCCCACCCAGGTAATAAATGTCACAACCAGAGCTGCAGTTTGAAATGTTCATTTCTTGAGCTGGCTGAACCTCGTATAGCCTTACACTGAATTTTAACACCTGTTCTGGTAATGGTGGGCACAGCACCCAAAGTTTGAGGCCTTGTGGATGTCCTGAAACAACTGGTGATGTTTCATGCACCATCTTTCACTCGGGCATTGATAGTAGACTTTCCGTTTAATAGGAAAGGAGAGAAATGTGCAAAGAAAGCACTTGTAAAACTAGAAAAAAAAATAGGAGGGGGATACAAGGAGCTTTTGAAAGCTAGAGAGCAGCAGCATTCCAGCAAAAACAAGCTGAAAGGAGGAATATTAAAGAGGGCAGTGTTAAATGGAGACCTAGCAGGATCACAGAACAAGTGAGCATCCAAGATTAAGAGTGCACTAGGAATTAATGAGCCAGCAGTGCTTCTTCAGATTGCAGTAATAACACCCAAAGCCCACGTGGATTGCCTCCTGCGCTCTCCTGCTCACTGCACCTCATCTCCCACTGATGTAAAATCGTTTTGCAAATCTGCATTAAAATCATGAGAGAGCACTTCATGGGCAATGTGTTGGGTCATTCCTTCAGTAAAGCTGCGGAAGGCAAATTTCACAGTCCTAAAATTTGAGGCTTCCTAGATAAGAACTTGACTCAATTCAACTCGGGCCAATATCTAGGGAAATGGACAGTGTCAGATGAGATGGATATCTGATACATTTAAATCCTCCCATCCCGTGGCTCTTTGATCACTATAACTGTTTGCAGAGGAAAAAGAAAGGCCTGAAGTCATTCCAGTCTTCAGTGACATTTTATTTTCTATGGGGGATTAGATCTAGAAACTACGGAGCTGCTGGACCAAAAATAAATAAATAAATAAAGGCTTGCAGCTGCACTCATCACCCGGGGTGTTTGTGATCAGATCTGCTTTGTGTCAGCCAAAAAAAGTTAAAACGAGTTGTAAAGTAAATATTCATCATCAAAACGTTTTGTGGCACGTCATAATCCTGAGCTCTTAAACACAGCCAGCATTAAGGAAGCCCAGAAAACCCAGAAATGTCTCTTCAGTGGAAATGACAGCAGATTTGCTCACATGGGCATAGGTGATATACAGGTTGCTATGATGCCTCAGTTACTGGGAAAGCGTGTACAAATGGATTGCATTGCCATGTGTGTGTGTGTTCAATAGGAAAACTCTTTTGCATTAGAATTTAAAAGTTCCCAAGCTTTTAAAATCATTTTGCTGTATCTTCTGCCTGTCTTCTCAGCACTGAGAAGTTCTGACTGTTCCAGGATGTGAAGAATCTCTCTCAAAGGATATACAGCAGTTATAGCAGAACGGATCAAAATGAGATGTGAAGGTTAAAGATCCACCTGAAGCAAAGAGATGAATACATTTATTCTAGGCTTTTTCTCAGTAAAATGGGTGATATTTTTGTACATCTATAATCAAGGGTGCTCACTTTCGTTGTTTTTTATGTCTGGCATAAATTTCCAGCTACTTGAACAGGAAAACTGTCAGAATCCCATAGCACAGTGCTACGTTAAAGCAAAATAGAAGAGGATGCAGAACACTTCACAGTGTAGAAAATGAATCTGTTCTGGGCTGTATGGAACACACAGGAGTCGTGATGCTAAAAATGGCACCCCTGTTTCAATTCACGAAAATCCATGATGTTGAAGAGTGATTGGAGTTCTGCTGACCCCACCTGTCCCAGAAAGAAGATTTGCTCACCACCAATTCCTCCCCTGCTCTGCATTGGCCCCTCCCCACAAACCTCCCTCCTCTCTTTCTCCCCAGCTCAAATTATGCATGTTCTGTAACACACACTGCATTAATGGGAACTTCACAACCAGGTGGACACAGTCAATGTAAGGTAACCCCCAACAACAGAACCAAGGATAGTCAAAGTTATCACAAGTCTGCTAGATCAAAGCCACTGATGTGGAGTGTCCTTTGGTGGAAATGAAAACAGGTATGGGAATGAGCTGCTCAAAGCAGTGATTTGCATCTTGTTTGTTCTGCTGTTACATGAGCTCCAGAGTGCTTGTACTCCAACCCTCCAGGGGCTCTCTATGAGTGGGTTCCTCTGTTCATGGCCTGACTCTAAAACCAGGCAGTCCATGGTGATTATCTTCTCTGATCTGCTGCAAAACATGGGGCAGGAACTTGGTCCATCTCTGTATTAAGCTCTCGCCTTCCATTTGAGTTGTACCACACAACTATTTATTATTTTTCTTCTCTATGTGGGGACAGCTTATTTGGTGATAGCATAACTTCAGGTTGCTTATTCTATGAATAAAACAGGAGCTGGATTGTGATCCTTGCTGTGTACTCTCCATAGGAGCTGAAACAGTAGACTTCAAGGGAGCAGGGATTTCATCTCTAACCCCAGAAAGCCTCACAAATTAATCGCTCTTTGCATTCACTCTTGCAAAAGGTTAGAACAATCCGTTTCTTTCTATTGCTGCAGCCCAGACTACTGTTATCACTTCCAAAACCTATTAGATTTCAAAATATGATTAAGTAGATTCTTGAGGGAAGCCGGGAGGGGGAGGAGGAGGACTTTCTTTTTTCCTGAAAGGTTAAAATTCTTATCTGCCCTATCAGCGCACAGCTTGTGGGATTGATTCTATTTTACAGCAGTGTGTGGCCCCCAGAGGCATGACATGGTAACCAAACCCACTGATCTCTGGGTTTCAATAAACACCAAACTACTCCGCTTGTTAAAAGAATAATTTTTTTAACCATGGATGACTCCGAGGTGGTGAGAGAAGAATCGCAGCTTTTCAAACTGCCTTCTTCTAAAATGCTGCCGTCATACGTAATTACTTGTTGAATCAGCTGCAAGGAGCCGTGAAGAGGACAGCAGTTCTGTCTCATTAGAGACTGCAATCACTTGAGATGGTATTTTATTCTGAATCTGAAGAAAAGCAGAAAAGGTCAAAAATTCTGAAGGAATACTCATTCATTTGTGTATTTTTGCGCTAGCTTAAATGAAATGGTTTTCTTCACACCTTTATTTCTTAATTGTGGATCTCACTGTTGAAAGAAATTGAGACAAAATGACCCAGCTGTGGTGGAATTAGGAGAAAAGTGAGTAGGAGATGATGATGTGGCATTGCACGCTGTGGGGATGCACACATTGCTTCACCAGCCAATGCTGACAGAACAAAGCTCCTGTTCTTAATCACCTTCTTGCTCATTTTTTTTGTTTTATGGCAGCATTCAGCTTGCCTGGGTATTCTGCAAGTACAACCCTTGCAGTCCTGAAGGTTTTACTTGGGGTTGTAGTTCTTTAAAGCAGCTTTTTAAATTGCTTTAACAATAGGAATGAGGGCTATTGAGCTGGGGAAAGAGGAGAAATGGCTTAACCAGCATATCTAATATATTCACACACTGCAACGCAGCTTCCAGAAAGAGATCATTTTTTGTGTCATGGGACACCAGATAAAAGGACAAGATCAGGAATATTGCTTAGGCTATCCATTGCCTTCCTTAATAGCCAGCTGGCCTCCCTCCAAGGAAATGCAGCCAGCTGTTTCATCTCAAGGCCAATTTAATGCTCAGAACAAACTTGGGCTGGAAGTATTCTCAGGACAGGGGTAACGTGAGAGGATTGGGTGTATTACCAGCATCACTGCCAAACTCTGAGCTTAATCTGCATGCTGCTCAGCATGCATGTTTGAAGGCACTTTGGAAAGGTTGTGTTGCTCCTCAAAGATTCTCTTACATGAGATGTTTCAGTGTGCAGAAAGTCATTGCGCTGTGTGCTAGAAGGGAAACAAGCATGAAAACAGAGCAGAGCATTTAGGATCCCTCTGCTATTCGAGTCCTTCCTGGATACTTTAGATTAGCTCAGTAATGGAGAACACTTGAAAGAAGCAAATCAGAAAAAATTACAATACAAAAATTAAATATTGAGCCGATAATTGGTATTTACTGTATACCATATCCATTCTCACTGGCAAACAGGTCCCCGTACTGCTTATTCCAGCGAGTCAACTAGTTAATTTCTTAGTAACAATTGGAGTTTGGTGCTATGGTGTTATTTAGGCAATTGCTTATTTTTGCTGTATAGTACACATCGTCAGGGAGTGTCTTTCATCACTGCTTCAGAATGTGTTTGATGCTGTTCTTCTGGTCCATCTGCTTCTTGAATTAAGATATCCATAATATAGACTGCTATATATGAGGAAAGGAAAAGCAATATCACGGACAGCTTCTGTCAGGTTAATGAGACAAAAAACCTCTATTTGCCCGTTTGGGATGAAGATACATTTTTAAACAAAGGTAAAATCTTGTTGTTTCTAAGATTCAGTGAGATCATTTGATGGGAATGGACACGTAAGAAGCATTAATGAGTGTTTTGATGGGAAAAAAAGTACATAAAAACTCCCATTGCACCCATACTGGAAGTAGGAACCTGTATATTCCAATTTTATGAAGTTATTTGGATGAGAAAACAAAATATTTTTCAATATTTTAACATCTACCTTGTGTAAGTGCAAATGACTGCAGAAGTTTCAGGAAGTGTGGTCTATTTAGTGTGGCAAAATTTGAGACAGTGCAGTAATTCACACAGTGAACCATGCTTCAAACATATCAACGCTGATCATTTTGTCACCAGAACGTTACTGTCCAGCAATCTCAGACCCAAAAGCTATAATCAGAGCTGTATCCAAGAGCCAAAACATACGCAAAATGGTTGAGCCAAAGCCTGTCAAATAAACAAGGTTTGATAAGTGGGACTCTGTCATTTAAATTGAGCCTCAAAATGTGTGTTCAGCTGATGTAACTATATATATATATATATATATATATATATATATATATATATATATATAAAATGCCCCACAGAGCTCCTATTCATTTTTGCAGCAGTTCTGTAAGTTGCTGCAGGATGGTAGCTGTACTGCTAGCTGTGTAACCTATGCATCATTACAGTGAACCTGGAGCTGGGGACCACAGATAGAACAAAGACACTCAGAGAACTGTGGGAAGGAGTCATCCAGAGAAGCCCTCCACATATCCTTGCCTTCCCCCTTTCTCTGTCTTTCCTCTGCTGGGAGCAGACTGGACACCTGAGGAATGTACCCTGCTCTAAGCAGCTTCATGGGAAGTGTTGGGACCTCACCTTGCTGCTGACCTTGGAGCCACTCCTGGTTACCAACGAGACAATCACCTACACTGGCAAACACTCCTGGGGAGTTACTTCTTATTTGGTCCTTTTTCTTACTCTCTGTAATTCAGCTTAGCTTTAGCTGCTGCAGCTCAAACAGCAGACAATTGTCCTTTGTATGATTACACTGAAAAATGATTTAACATTGTATTACACTGAGCAGACAAAGGGTGATACTAAAAACAGGCAAGTATGCAAACACTGCATCAAGTAGGTAATCACTGTAGCCAGGAGAGTATATTTGCTAGAAGTTCTCCAAATATTTAGTGATTTAAAGTTTGCTGCTGTTATTGTACGTACTTATAATGTCTCACCAAATTATACACTCTTGGCCTGAAAACCAATTATTTCTTTAGCAGAAGTCACAGATGCCAAAAATTAGTCAGCTGGTATATGTTGGTCCTCTGCAGTTATACGCAGCCTTTTCAGTGTGCAGCATCTCAGAGCTCATTATGGATGATGCATGAGAAGGGCAGTGAAGTTGGTGAGGGGTGTGGAGCACAAGTCTTATGAAGAGCAGCTGAGGAAACTGGGATGGTTCGCTCTGGAGATGAGGATGCTCAGGGCAGACCTTATCACTCTTTACAACTCCCTGAAAGGAGGTTGTTGTGAATTGGTGGTCAGCCTCTTCTCCAAGGTAAAAGCAATAGGATGAGAGGTAATGGCCTCAAGTTGCACCAGGGAAGGTTCAGACTGGAAATTAGGAAGAAATCCTCCAAAGCAGTAAGGTATTGGCACAGCTGCCCAGGGAGGTGATGGAGTTACTGTTCCCAGAGGTGTTCAAGAACTGTGGAGATGTAGCACCTGGGGACATGGTTCAGTGGGCAGTGTTGGTGGCAGCTGGATGGTTGGACCAGATGATCTTAGGGGTTTCATTATTTGAAAATAATGAGAATTGTGGCTCTGAAGAAGTTTAGGGATCCACAACTTTTAAGGAAAGTGTGGAATATTTTGAAATCTGAGCAATGCTACAAGAACTGACAGCTCAAGAGCTACTCTGTGCCTTTCTGAGCAAATGTGAAAGCTTGCCATGTCACTTCCAAAGATGTTTCTGTGCCTTCCCTGCACTCTTACTCTCAGAGATGAGACGTGTGCTTTAGATTAACACCTAAGTCATGGTGAAGAGCCAGCTGCTACCAGCTCAGAATTCTTCCTCCTTCCCCACACACTTTGCTTCTTGTGAGGCTGCATGGAGCCACGGAGCTTGAGGCCATCCCACTCAGCAGCAGGCAGACACTAAATCAGCTTAGGGCCAAACTGCAGCCTTCCCAGCCAGACTGCTTACACCAATAACTTCCAGTACAAAGGTCTTTGTGCTCCCAAAGCTCTCTCCTCACAGAGAAGTCTGCTGGGCTTTTGTTCTCCTTTGTTTTCCAGGTGGCCTTTATAGCACTCTGAAGTTGTTAGCTAAAAGTTTCCAAAGAGCCTCAGTCCCATAGAAATCAGCCCTGGGTCAGCAGTGAGCCTTATGGACTCTTCTCTCTCTGAGACATTCATTTCATAGGCATGCATGTGGTAGTGGATGCCTGGCACCAGCTGCAATCCATTTTCAAAGCATGAAAATATGAAACTCCTTGAAAAGGGACCAACCTGTGATCACCTGGCTATGACTTCAATGACTGGAATGAATTCAAAATATCAGAGATGAATAGATGGCTACAGAAAGCGTGGCATGCTGAGGCAAAATAACTTCGTATACTGTTCTTCTGTTTAACACTGAAATGTGAGATGCATCTCATTTGAAAGGAAAAAAAATAAGTGAAATGTTTGTGTAGTTGTTGCAAATTCATGGAGATACCTCATCCTCCCCACTTTGTGTATGTGTGTATATATCCCCTCCATGTAATCAGAAGGGCTCTTTGCAAACCGGGGCAGTGCGGAGAAAAAGCCAGAAGTAACAAAGAGCTGAGCAGCCTCCTCTGTGCTTCTCCTGGGAAGCTCTCGGTATTCTCATTCAATTCTGTATCTTGAATCCCCGAAGACTTCATCGGTGGAAAAAGAGAGAGAGAAAAAAAAAAAAAAAAAAAAGGATAGAAGAAAGAAAAAAAAAAAAAAAAGGAAAAAAATTCTTCTCATCACACTCATTTTTTTTTTGCATGAGAGTCTCTGAGGGACGCAGTGCAAAGACAGGACCAGAACTCCTCATTTGTCCAAGGGAAAAAAAAAAGCTCTGGAAGTGAATATCTTTATCTCAAGGTACCCACTCACTGTCTCTAACAATCTACACACCTTTTCCTTCTTATTTTTTTTAATGAAGCCATACATTCTCAAAGACTCTCCTAGCATGTTTTGAACACACAGACATACATTTTTCTCTATTGGTCGACTTCACCATGCATGACCTTTCTTTCACATGCTAAGCTCCCAGAGGAGAGCAGCTCTCTGATTTGCAACCTGCAGTGTCAACAGCAATTGAAGAGTAACCCTGCTCTTTTGGGAGAGGTTCCTTCCTCTGCTTAGCTGTAGGTATTCCCAATGTAACAAAAGAAAGGGCTGAGCAGAGAAGTTCAGGAGGTTGAATCAGAATGTCAGAGAATGCATTGCATTGACCTCAGGGAAATTTTTGCAGCAGGAAGGAACAGAGGTTTAGAAAAGCAAAAATGAGTCTGGTTTCAAACTACTTATAGTTAAACAAAGACAAATTAGTCTTGCTTTTTCCTACAGTCAGCTGGGCTGTACCAATGACTTTGTTGACAGGACTTCATTAACAGGAGAGGTTTTCACCCAAACCAGGAGGCGATATACCTAAGAGCTGTGTCCAAACGTGAATCTGAAATCTACCAATTGCTCCTTCATTTTTCAAACAACTCTCTAAAATCTTACATACAGACACAATATTAAGGTTGTGGAAGCTGTTAGGTAGAAGACTAGAGGGTTAAGTTATTGTTCACGTGTTGCAGTCTATAGAAGATCTCTGTAGGTTTTCTGTAGTTTACTTGCTGAGTTGACTACAAGAATGGATGAGTGATAAGGAATTAGAGAGCCTTTGCCCAAAGGGCTCAGACAGACCAGACAGAATTCCCAGCTGTCAGAAGAACCTGTCACAGGGCAAGGCATAGGGTACATGTACCCTACATGTACACTGAGTACATGTACCTTAGATCTCAGCACCTCAGTGGAGGCTGAGCATCATGCCAAATGCAGCAGACTGGCTCCAGCTTTACAGATTCTATGATTCTGTGGCCTCGTTATCCTATGGAAAGGAAGAGCTTAGATCAGTCCCTGCAGAGATGTCCCCAGGAAAACGGACTGAAGTCCACTGGGAATTTAAAAGCTTTCTTCAGCACTCCTGAAAATCCTCACTAGGCCCTTTGCTTTGCAAATGTAAACACTTTAATAACCTGATTCCTAGAGTCTCACTCGCTTCCTCAGTCTTAATTTACCTTTGAAGTGGGGAAATCCTGTCCTACCTCATATTAAAAAATAAGGAGCTCAGCTAATGTAATAAAACAATGATTCCAGAAGGGTTCATAAGGGAGAATACAGAGATACAAATCTTATTGCCTGATTAAGCTCTGTTTCAGTAACAATTTTGAGTTGCAATATAATATTCAAGACAAGTATATGAAAACATACATTATTTGCATACAGTTGATGTCACAACGTTGCACGAAGCTGCAATGCTTTTATTATTACCTTACAAAGGAAACACTGTAATATACTGTATTTGGTCCCTGATCACACAAACAATGGAATTTAAGTTCATACAGCTATTTTTGGGAAGATAGGATGAAAGAAGTTAGCTAACCTAAGGGTAAATCAGCTCTGCCACTCTTGGTTACCGTAGTATGAGGGATTGAGAAGAAATACAGATTCCAGCAAGGATGGGCTCTATTTTTCTAACATCAAGATTTATCCCTGTTGATCCAGAAACACTGGAGACATTGCAAAATATCTGAGATCAATATTTTAACTGTAATATCCAGCTTATAAACTGCCTGCTAAAGATGACTGGCCTGCTAAAGATTGCTTTTATTTGCAAGGGAAACATATTTCAGGCCTCCCTTTGCCAGCACTGGCGTGCCAAGGATCTCTGCTTTGAGGCGGATGTCACAGAGAAGAATCACTGAAAGGAACCTTTGCAGGTCACTGCGTGTTTCTCATTGAGCTGAAGAATCTGCCTTCTCAGGTGGTTGATGTACAACTGGGATCTGAACCCATATTTCCAGTAGTTTAATGAGGACAGTGCTTGAGCAGTGTGTAACACCATTACTTCCTACAGAAAATACTGGGTTGTGCTGATTCCGCCTCATCCTGCCCAAAGGATGCATCTCAGCTATTTCTGGAGTTAAAACGTACTTGAATTTGTTTCTACAACTCAAAAGTTCTTTACAGAAAATTGAAACACGTGGAGCATGGAGTTGATGTACCGTGGTTTCTTGTTTGTGTGCATTACTTAAAGAAATATATTCATATAACCTGTGTTTTTATCTCTTGCTAGTGTACTATGAGATTTTTTTTTCTTAACATGTGCATCATTGCTTCAGAGAGTTAATAGGTAGAAATATATGGGTCAGATTCTCTATACAACCCCTACAAGAACCAGTAGGTTGTGAGGAGTTTTAATTTGGCCCTTAACAGAGGATGTCCAGGGCAGTCTGCTCCTGTGTGCTGGGATACACACAGCCTGCCCAGCTCCAGCTCCAGCACCAACACCTAATTACACCTTTCTGTCATGTTCAAGGAGACAATTAGAAAAGCTGTCTGAAGCAGCTACCCAGGCAGAAGTGGAAAAGCTGGCAGTAAGGCCATGGGGTTATTTGTTGAGACGATTTATAGGCGTGAGTGATGAAAGGCAATAAAGCAAGGCCCAGGATGGATCCCATTGGGCAAAGTCACTGCTTCCTGTCCCTGGCAGAAAGGGAAGGCACAGCCCTGGGGGATGCGACTGCAGGGAGCCTGGTCTGGGGCTGTGCAGCACTACAGACTTCACCTGTAAAGAGAAGTATCTGGGAGGGAGTAAGAGCTCGCTTTGTCAGGAGGGCACTGCCACAGGGAGGTCAGTGTTGCCTCTTGGCAGAAGGTGGCTTTGCAGCCATAAGGACAGGCTGCCTGAGGGCAAACAGCCGGAGTGGGAAAGGACCTGATGTGATCCCACTGCAGGCTGTATGCTGCTGAAACATATGTATATTTCATACATTTTGCCCATTCAAGCTCATTCAAAGAAGCGGTGGCTCCCGTTTTCTCTCCCTTTAGCTTTCCAATAGAAGGCGTAGCTCTTTTAGTCAGACCAGAGCCATGCATTTCTAAACTGCCCATCCGTGGAGCAAGGTCTGTATGATGGCCTGATGGAACTGGATCATTTCGGAGCTATTTTAAGTAAATTGTAGCAGATAGCAAATAGTTTTTGTCATAGATTTCAAATACTGTAATTTAACATTTCAGATAGTGGGGTATGATTTTCTTTTGTCTTTACTATTATATACTTTTGGAAGCTAAGTACATAATGTGAAAAAGAAGACTCCCATAAAATTATTTCAATATTTTCCTATGAGGATATGATATAGGCATGGTCTGGAAAGTAAAGAATTGCTGGAGATGTCCTTTCTCACATGAAAAATGTGATTTTCTAATAAACATGGCATTTTTGTTTTTGCTGAGGAAGATATGTCAGTATTAAAAAGAGCCATTGTTTGTTTCTCAAGATAATGTTTAGTATTTCTGTTTGCTCCTTAAAACTGAATAATGTGTATTTACAGCATATCGTGCTGCATTATTGTTCATTGCTTTTGCAACCTTTCTGTAGCGCTAGACTAGGAAATATATTGTCATTAAAACAAGGAGGTAGCTTTAAAAACTAGCTATGCCTTGCCATGCCCAGAAGAGAAATGTTATTTCCTTTGTGACAATAGAATAATAACTCTGGCAGATGGGCTGCTGCAGAGCTGGAAGAAAAGCTCAGTGAGAATGGGACTGACAAAGCCGTCTGCTGAGCAAGAAGTCCCATCATGGAGGAAATGAAAAAGACACTACTTCAGCTCCCAGATAATCAGTGCTTTAAGGTTGCCTTCTGAATTACCAGGCAAATACTCTGCTGGTAAGATGGCTCTGCTATTTATTAAAAAGGCCTTGCTGTTGTTGCCTCAGTGTAGGCTACTTGAAATGTGAAGTTGTGTTGAACTCAAAGCTTTGATATCTCCTGGTTTAGATGGTACAAAAGTGATGAAACACCCTCTGTTTGCTGTGCCTGGTTCTTTAGAGAAGGATGTTGGAAGGATGTTACCACTTCTGTTGTCAGGATGGGGCTTCCCCAGGTCCTTCTTTTTCTTTAGTGGGGACAGTTGTCTGTTCCTGTGCTGAGATCCAGGAGGTGTCATTGACTCCAGCCCCAGAAATGGCCCCACCACAGAGACAAACATCTCCATGGGCACACAGGTTGTCAAGGAAAAATATTTCTTGTCCTTTTACCTCCACACATTTAAAACTTTCCCCATTGCAATACACAATAGAGCTCCCAATTCTTCCATAAGAACAGCATCGAAACTGAAATAACTGGCACAAGAGAGACTGAAAGAGAATCCTGATTCTGCAAGTCATGATTGTGGTGTTCCTACACACCTGGGACATGTCCATACATATCTGTTCCTGGATGTGACCCTTCTCCCATGTGCATATACCAGCCCTCTGATGTATCGGCTGCAAGGTTTTATTTTGCCAACCCTTCAAAGCCACCCAGTCTCTTATCTTAAAATAGGTTAAGGAGTTTCCCAAACTTCTGTTTTTCTTGTTTTGCTTTTTTAGCTTTGCAGTGGTTTGCAGATACTTCGACAGTGGAGGAAGGGCTGAGAATTGGAATATTATTGGTTCTTCTCGCCTTTTACACAAACCAGATTCAATCCCTACTATTTACTCTATTTTTACTTTTTTTTTTTTCTTCTAAAAAGTCCATTAAAAAGAGGTGAAGCAGAAAAGCTTCTTCCAAAAATAATTAATTGAAGCTTTTCCAGACATGTGAAAAGGAACAAAATCTAACAAGCTAAATCTTGAACAAAGAAACACAAACCAACAGTAATAAGACCTACCTTGAATAGATAAAAAGAGGCAAAGCGAAAGATTCAGCTCCAAATTCAATGATTTCATATTGAAAGGTGAGCGCTATCGAATTCCAGACCTAATCAGGATTCTGCTTTTTCAGGTTTTGTAAAGTCAGATCTGAGCAAACTGAGCATTCCTTTGCAATTAGGCCTGAGTTGCAGCTGATGCCAAATTTTTCACAAACACTTTTGGGGAAAGGCAAAACAGATATCAGAAGGGCTTCTGATGTTGTGATCAATGCTGCATTTAAGAGTAGTGAGAGCTGTACAATAAAGAGCCTGGCTTTTTTTTCCCTCTTTTTGAAGGTCTAAAATATTATAGCACCTTACAGGCATTTATATTGTGAAGCCTGATTTCTCTTGCACTCAAATCTCGTACCTCCTGAAGAAGTAAAGCTAAATATCTTCCTGAGATTCTGCACACCCCAAAGAGCCAGTTCAAAGCATGCAAACCTGAATACTCACAGGCTGTCTACTTGAAAACAACCATACTTGTTTGATTCCTGTTTGGTGGACTTCCAGTATCTAATACAGACTTCATACTGAATTCAATGTGGATCTTAGTAGACCTTCAGATAAAGCAATGGTGATGCTTTAAAACTTGCTAAAGGTAACATTTTACCTTTATGCATTTTTCACTTGTTCTTGTGTGACTTAGAGATGCCTGCACTGCTTTCTTGGGTTGCTGTTGCTCGGAATAAATTTGCTGAGGCTGTGTCTCTCTTTGCCAAGTAACGTATTGCTATTTACAGAATCACTTCTAGGGGAGCAATTATTCCTAAAGATGATAATGGATTCAGTGTAAAAAGGATGATAATTAATCATGCTTTTTGCTGGTTTTGTAAGAAAGGGCTGGATAGGGAAGATATTTCACAGCTTAATGTTTGAAGATGTCGTGGATAACAGAAGGATTCACCAGCAGCATCTGAGTCTCACTAAGCTAGGCTCAAGCTCTGCCTGCATAAAGGGGATAAGTACTAAAGATGCAAAAGCAGATTTAGTTGTCTGCTTTTCTAATATGTTTTCTGAGCCTAGATCTCATGTCTCTTTGCTTTACTGACCTCAGAATTAACAATGGTAAACAGCCCAATATAAATCACCTTGCTAAGATCATCCATGCTCCTCTTACAAAACACTTCTGGGAACCCATTACCTGATTCTTTGCAGTTGAGTAAGTAGCAGATAGTGTTGATTTCTTGGATGAACCGAAACCAAGTATCTACTTAATGGCACTAAGCAAAATTAGATAACAAAGTGAGATGATTAATGCAGTGAGATTATTTTAATCTCTGCATATTCCTCAGAGTGGCTACTATTTTTTATCGCAATGGAAATTAGAGCTTACATTTCTGTCAAGAACATGCTTGATAGCCTTTGGCATTGTGATTACAAGATTTTGGATCATGCTGTAGCATTCAGAATTGCTCTGCTTTAACTGTTTCATAGGATTTATAAAGAATAAGGTCTATAGTCCTCTGCTTCCACTACTAATATCTCATCATATGAAGCGAGGGATGAGGAAACTTAATACAAACCAGTTTGTTTAAGTGACCGATAGTAACTTTAAACTGGAGATACCAGTTTTCCAAAATGGGTTGAATTAATTGTTAAATTTTCAAACTGTGTTGAGCGTCTGTTTCTGACAGAAGAAAATTATGACAAATACAAACGTTAAGAAACTCTGTCAAAGGGCTGAAACGTGAAAATTACTTTCCGCTGTGAGGAAGCTGTCAGTGGTTTAGCTACTAGCAAGGTGCAATTTAATTCCTTGTGAAATAGGTGGGCAGAAACACCTCTGTGTTAAAAATGCTACCTCTGGGGGAAGGGTTTTGATTGTCTTAGGCTGAACGCGTCTTGTTGCCTTTTGGACCGGAGGAATTATTTTCTTACTGCTTTCATCTTCATTGACAGAGAACAGAGAATCCTTCTTTTCCACCCAATACCAGCACTACAATGTGAATAAAATGCACGACATTTTGAGCACCATAAATTTAAGCGGGTTGCATTCAGCCCAGTTGCCATCATTCTCCCACAAATAACGCAAGTGTAAATAAATGCAATTACAAATATTCCCTTTAATTATCACCTCGAAACAATGAATGCAAATATTGCGTGCTACGGCTGACATGATGGATGATGGTGGCCCATTGAAAAGACCCCTTAGTTTTGTAAAATGCAAATGCTTGCAGACAGATTTTTAAAAAATAATGAGCAATTGTCCTTGTAAGCAAATTCAAGATAGAAAAATAATCCCTCCTGTTCCTTTATGTATTCAGAGTCATGACTTCTCAGTAATTCACCAGAGCCATCATGGATTATATGATTCATTAGATGTTTGAAGTTGTCATATGTAAGAAAACAAATGCACAGTCTAGATGTGCAGATGTGATGACTCTGCAGAAGATGAACAAAGCGGACTTTCTCACTCTTCAGAAAGTTCAGAAAATGCTTTAAAAAACTCCCAAACCACAAAACATCAACACGAGCCTGTCCCGATTTTGGAAAAGCTTTCATGTAATATTTGTCGCAAGAAATGTATCTACTTATTTCTCAGATGTTCAGTAGTAAAACTTCACATTTTGTGATTAAAGTTAAAAAAAAAGAAAGAAAATGAAAAAGTCAAAATAATCATACCACACATCTCATCCCCGTCTGCCTACAATTCTGTGTTCAGCCAAGTGAAAAGGGTTTTCTGACAGCTTCCACAACTGAGAAATCCACAATCTATCATTAAACTGCATCAAAAAATAAACCTGTGCTAGTTCTGACCAGTTGTACAACAAACATTTGGTCAATGCACAGCAGTGGTCGGTTCTCCAACACTCAGTCTTCGTCATCGGAGAACCCTAAAACTCCTGGAAGTCTGTATTCAGACTCAATGTAAAGTCAATTTTAGCTGGGCCTTGAAAACCAGTGCATTCTGGGCTTCCAGTGTTCCAGCTGAAGGGATTTCATTGCAGAAGGTCAAGTGTTCTGATGGTCCAACCCCTTCTTCTGGTTTACTGTTTGAATATGCTTACATTCAGCTTGCTTGAGAGCTATATGAATCCTGCAGACTGAGGGGAAAGCTTGCAAAGATGCTTGAGGAGGAGAAAAATACAGTGAAATGCAAACCAAGATGATCCAAAGTCCTCTAGGTCATTTCTTACAAACAAATTAAGGGCTGCAGTTTTGCCAATTAAAACCTTCCCCTGATTTCTGTTCCTAAAAACCAGGCACTCCGGGTTGGTATTTGGTAGTTTCCTACATGTCTATAAGAGATTTGGGTGGATATCAAATGATGATCTAAATGATGCAGATCTAATGCTGCAGCCTTCTGCTGCACAGCCCATCTATACCTTACCTTTAGGATGCATATTGAGGAGTAAAATATGGTCCAGCTAACAAAGGTTCAGGTTATATTTCTGTACTGTGTTATACCACTGTTTAGAAATGGAGTTGAAATCATTGTGAAACAAAGAAAATGATCAAAGGAAAACAGAATTCTGTATTAGTATATCCCTTTCTATTTCCAATACACACATCATCACAGGCTCTTTTTTTTCCCAGGCAATGCCTCTGCAGAGCTAAAAGGCTTGTAGATTCATCTGATGTCCACATCATGCTATGAGATTAAAGGAGATGGGATACAAAGACAAAATACAGGAATGACTTATACACACCATGAAAGCATCTCGTTTCATACTATCGTAAAGAGTATTTTGATTACAGTGTAAGGATCTAATTTCACAAGCCTTTCATGTAAATAATTCAGCTCTAAGAAACATTGCCAGACCTCTTTCTTTTTGATGCTTTGCTCTATATGTGCAACAGCAATTCTAACAAAGCAAAACTTTTCCTGCTTTTGAAAGATGCTGATGACTCTCCAAGAATATTTATAACTTGCCAAACAGCCCGAGCCTTTTAACTGGGTGCATTGTTTGAAGTTTTTGTTTTTCTAATCAAGATTTGCACTTTTCTGAGGAAACAGCTCAGCTACTCACACCACTGAGACTTTGTAATTCATTTCTTCATTTCAAAGTGAAGACAAAAAAGATGCCCAACTTTCCAGCAGCACTGGGGCAACTCTCAGTGTGACCCCATGGGTACTGCTCAGATTTCAGTGCCCCTCTGCTGCAACCTGGATGGGAATACGCCTGCTGTGCTACAGGCCTATGTGGAATGGATAAGTGTATCCGCTGAGTTTCATGGCTGTGCACTCCTGTGCTGAGAATAACCAGCTGCAATATGTGTTCTGCTAGCAAGCGATACAAACAACAATACCTAAATGTAACAGAAACCCTGAATAGTACAGAATGGAGTGAAAACTGTGACATGGGAAGAGAAAACAGTTTGAAGAGTAGCTTGTTAGGTCACCCTGAGATGCAAGGAAAAAGATTTGGGTTTACTTTCTGACAGCTTACAAAGTGCTCCAGGACAATAACAACAACAACAGAAGTAGAAGAGCCATACTGTGAATAAACAGACAGGAAGTTATACTCAATCACCTACAGGGAAGACAAGCCCTTACTAGAAGGCTGCATTTATGTACTGTCCAGAAATGAAATGTTTTTGATCATCAACTGAATGCTCTCTTTTTTACATGACAGCTTTCACAAGGTTTGGTCCTGTTCCTGCTCATGGTGAAATAAAACTGTCTAATCTTGAAAGCTGCCATGGAACAGAATGTGCATCCTCCCTGCAGCTTTACCTGCCGCTGACATGACTATTTCTATGCTCTACATTGGCAAAACAAAGCTGAGAGTTTAAAGGGTACATATTCCCTGAACATTGTAGTTCAGTTTTGAGTTATACCCTCCTGTCTTATCTTTCCTCCTTTGGTTATTAAATAATAGCATATAGTTTCAGTTCATGGCTTCTGGAGCAGCACAGAAGGCTGGGTCTCTCTCCACTGCACCTCACTCAGGTCTGCGTGCATAGCTCCCTGCAACCTGAAGTCAGAAGGGCTGCTTCAATGGTGGCTGATTTAAGCTTCCTGGATTGACCCTGGGCTCAGAGAGAAAAGGGAGTGTATTTCTACAGTGTGATACCAAGCCTGTTTGGGAGGGAAGTCTGAAGTCTACAGCTGATATCTATCTGTAACTGAAGCATCGGACTTGGGAAAAGTGAGTCAAGAGAGCCAAGGAAAGCAAGTCAGAGGCTCAGGGCCACGTTACCAGTTTACATGCCAATGAAAACAAATAACAAAGGCAATGTAAAACATCAGATCCTTCCCTGATATCATTCCTAGTAACCACGCCACCTTTCATTTGAACCATCTTGCTCATTTGTGCACTGAATTCTGTGCAGAAACCAAATGACATTTTGAATCAATGACACAATGACATCCCTGCAGGGCACCTGGAAAGGTTTGTTTCCTCTCATTTATATTTTCCCTCTTGTTGGGACTCAGGGAAAAGTCAATTTTGCACACCCCTCTCACTCTGATGTTGCACTTTTGCTGTGATTGATCACTGTTTCCTTCCTGCTTCTCAGGGATTCACCTGCCCACCTTCACTTCATTATCTCATGCCCTTCTGTTTCCACTTAATGTTGACATTTGTGTGTCAGTATCTAGACTGTGCCTTAATATATGCAGTGAGCCCTTCTGGTTCTAGTCACAGTCTGCAGCTGGGTGAAGGAATTATCTCACAGAACACCACTGTTCTTTTGTGTCATTTGTTTTCTCAGGCAAGAGTTTCTTTGTTCTGCTTCCACACATTGAATTCTTCCAGCAGACTCCTAACACAGGAATCTCCTTTTGATTTGAAACTCTCAGAATTTGAAGTTTTTCCCCAGTGCTGCCTAGTTTGGATTTCCATAAGTTAACTGTAGTGAATGAAGTACTTAAAATTCCAGTGAATATTCTCTCTCTTTATAATGTGTGTACACAAAGGCAAAGCAAAGGAAGCTCAGTACAATTTCACGCATAAAAAAACACAAGTACTGAATGTAAGAACCTTTTTATTGATCTAAACACTGAGATGCACCAGTCCTACAGAAAATACCTTCAGGTGTGTTAACGCAGAGATTGGTGCATGCTCAGAAGTGTGGTAGGTAATCACGTCTATTACCTTGGGCTCTAACAATCATGAGTGTGACTGCCTCATAATTCCATGTTATTCTCTACATAGTTAACACAGTACCTACAAGCTGATGGGTTACTCATCTACACAACTTGCACACACTCTGTAGCAGAACTGGACTGTTTTTTACAGGAGTTGGCACAGGAAAGCTATTCAAAGATCAATGTCTACAGGAGAAGGAATATCTTGGAAAGCTTGGGAGAAAGGAAAAGAGATTGTTCTTATAGCTTATGCAGCACATACAAATCCTAGCTTGTATACTATAATGTTGATCCCTGTTGACTCCAGGCAGTATTACATCGTAATCCTCTGGGCCCCTTCCATATGAAGCATCTCAGAAATGTGTGCAACTGGACAGGAGCATCTGCTCAAGGCAAAGGCTGGAGAAAATGACCTGATAGTCCTAGACCAAGAGCCAGGAAAGAGCAGTTGAAGACAAAACCTGTGCAAGATCTGCTGCACTCCTAGTTTCCTACCAGACACTCTTGGCCACGGGGGTAATTCTGATTTTGTGAGATTTGATCAGGAAGCAATATACCAGCTCCACAACAACTTAGCTGCTGAAACAATCTTCCTATAAGTGTTGACACAGGAGCTCTGATTATATAGAAACGGATCTAAAACCAATGAATTTTCAGGGGAGCTGCCTCCAGCCACTTACTTGACTGTAACAAGAGTTGATTAGGATGTGTGCTTGAGGTGAACAGGAGACTATAATGTCAATAAGCTATAGACCCTAGTGAGCTAAGTAAACAATAACCACAACTCTGGGATAAGCTAAAAGCATCAGATACTGCCTTTGTTGTCGCATTAGGGGAACTTTGCCCATCATTCCCCTCTCGTTTTCTGGCAAAGGTAAAACAAGGAAAAATACTACATATGCTCTGGGTGTTCCTGGGGGAAGAGACAGAGCGGGGGGAATGGAGTACATGTGAAACACATTAACCTTTAATCCAAGTGGTTGTCAAGAGTATTTAAACAATTCAATTTTCACTTTTTTCTTTTTCATGTAATTGATTTCTAGATAATATCAAACTGGTCTTTTCTTTGCTAATGACAGTGTGTGTAAAGATAAGAGCAAGTTTTAATTCTGAACAGCTTGTTAGTGTGTATGTTGTGCACTGGGCCAACATCAAATGTCCTCCTCTGTCTCTTCTGTGGTGAATTCTTATTTGGTTGAACTGATGCCATCTGTGATGGGTCACAGAACTTCCCTATGTGGGAGAGTTTAACTGGAGCAAGAATACCACTAGATGGCACAGTATGGTGGTAACCATTTCATTGTCATCCTCTTTACATCTCTGGTTCTTGAGCAATCTGAACAAAAGCTAACAGGGCTGGGAGAAGAGTTTGATCTCCTGTTAGAGAAATGCGTGCAAATATTGTAGGGCAGGTATGTGATAGGCCTTCCTGCCAATTGTCTCATCCATGTGCCATACCAGGTGTTCTGACGATGCTGAGATTTGATTTTTTGCCTTTGTAGAGAAATGGCATTTATTGCTGTGGATCCTAGCAATGAGTTGTGACTTCCAGTTCATGGCCTTTCTCACCTTATGTCTGCAGAGCTGGAAGTTTCACTGATCATAACCATGATTAAAAATCTCTTGGGCATACTGTATTTTCTTACATTAAGAGGTTTTACACTTGTAAAATCTCATGTTAAACAGCATACTAAAGTCATTAAATATACAAGGGCTCAGTTTCTTATATCATCCTGTTTGGTGTATGGCTGCAGGATCTAATGATGAATAAAAAGTTCAAATAGACACAAATGCATCATCCTTTCTTGCTTGGCTGTAGCAGCACTGTGCAGCTGGAGCTGAGGTTTGCAAGATCTTCAACAAAAGTTCATTTCACATTCAGAACGCAGAGATTTGTGTTTCTGAGCCCCTTTCACATCCACTCGCCACACAAAAAGCATGTGCTAAATTGAGTTCAGCCCAGAGCAACAGTTCTTCCAATAACCTTGGAATGCAGCCTACACAGACAGAGGACACTTTGAGTCTTTAGGAGGAATACTTATTAAATAGCCCCTGCTTTTATATTAAAAGTCCAATTCTAGTAAAACACTCTCAGGCATTCTGTTTCAAGTAACTACTGGATTTATACAGCCAGGTCCATATCTTGCTTTTATCTCACCACTTCTAGTTAAATCTCAATTCAGTTTAACATTTTTCTCTTCTGACTTTTGTCCATCTCCCTTTATAACTTCTCTTTTCTGTTTAACTCCATGCTTGCCATGAAGCTGCAATTGCTTTTCAGATATACCCATTTCAATTGTTTAATTACAGAGCTGATGTGATTTATATCCTATTCCTTATCACTCCCATCCACATGTCTCTCTGATGAGAAATAGCAATGGGGAATCAAGGACTTGAGGTGAGATTTCACACTTTCTTTTTCTTTACTGGCTCTAACGGTGTGATGATGGTAAAGATGCACAAATAAATGTTTGGAGTTTGCTTTCCATTTCCTCAGCCCCTGTAGCATCAGGTAGAAAAAACAAAACATTATATTTTCTTGCTCAAGTTTCTAACAAATACAGCATTTTGGATGTGTGCTGAGGTAGTGTGCACTCTCACCTTTCAGCAATTTGCTTTTTGTAGCAATGGCAATGAAACACTCGTATCAAGAGTTCTGCAAAGCCTTTGACATGGTCCCTCACCACATCCTTCTCTCTAAATTGGAGAGGTGTAGATTTGAAGGATGAACTGTACAGTGGATTAGGAACTGTCTGGCTGGACACAGCCAAAGGGTTGTGATCAATGGTTCTGTGCCAGGGTGGAGACCGGTCAGGAGTGGTGTCCCTCAGGGGTCAGTGCTGGGACCGGTGCTCTTCAACATCTTCATCAGTGATGCAAACAATGACATTGAGTGCACCCTCAGCAAGTTTGCGGATGATACCAAGCAGAGTGGTGCTCTCGATACATTGGAAGGAAGGGAAGCCATCCAGAGGGACCTGGACGGGCTGGAGAAGTGGGCCAATGTGAACCTAAAGAGGTTCAATGAGGACAAGTACAGGGTGCTGCACTTGGGTTGGGACAATCCCAGGTATTTATACAAACTGGGGGAAGATCTCCTTGAGAGCAGCCCTGCGGGGAGGGATCTGGGGGTCCTGGTGGACGAGAAGCTGGATATGAGCCAGCAGTGTGTGCTTGCAGCCCGGAAGGTCAACTGTGCTTTGGGCTGCATTAAAAAAGTGGTGGCCAGCAGGGAGAGTGTCCCCCTCTACTTGGCACTTGTGAGGCCCCATCTGCAGCACCGTGACCAGGCCTGGGGCCCCCAGCACAGGAAGGATGTGGAGCTCTTGGAGCAGGTCCAGAGAAATCCACTCAGATCCAGGGAGACCTCATTGCCATCTTCCAGTACTTGATGGGAGCATTTAAACAGGAGGGGGAATGATTGTTTATGAGGGTGGTAGGACAAGGGGGAATGGTTTTAAACTGAGACAGGGGAGGTTTATGTTGGATCTTAGGAGGAAGTTTTTCACCCAGAAGGTGGTGATGCACGGGAACAGGTTGCCCAAGGAGGTTGTGGATGCCCAATCCCTAGAGGCATTCAAGGCCAGGCTGGATGTGGCTCCGGGCAGCCTGGGCTGGTGGCTGGCAACCCTGAACGTAGCAGGGGGTTGGAACTGGATGAGCACTGTGGTCCTTTTCAACCCAGGTCACTCTATGATTCTTTTATTCTATGAAGAGAGATTAATGAGCATTAGCCAATATTTGCTTCTTTATCTCCTCTGGGCTTAACTACAGGGTCTACCTGCAAAACAATCCAAGCAAAACTTGAAAATGCACTTTCAATCCTGTTAGCAGCTACTGGTACCAGTCTGGATAAGAATACTTTGTAAGCAAAATACTGTATCATATAGAATTCCATATGATAAAGGGAAGGTAGAAAATTCCCATTAAAGTTTAATGTACCTGCATCTAGTTTCATGCTGTCATAACCACATATTTTCATTTTATCCTTAGCAAAACTATTCCACGCTATTCCACTGTAGCTGCTGAAAACATTTACTCTCATTCCTTTTAATTTATCCCTTCTGAATTTTGCCTATCATTCAGTTTCATCCCTCTTTTTTCCCCTCTTGATACACTCCCTTTCTAAGGAAACAAATTCTTACAGGTGACAGAGCCTTCCTATCATACTGTGCCCTGAATATTGTGAGACATCCTTTAGAAAAGCTCTGCATATCTTTCCTCAGAAATCAGTTATGTCAGCTCTTAGAGAAGCTGGCGGTTCTTATCTAAATTACCTCCTAGCTCCACCTGGGATTTGGATGCTTGAAGCAGACTAGATCCTTACTAGATGTAAATCAGCATACCTCTATTGATTTTAATTATATATTGTGACTTCTTATACACGCTGATAATCCAGCCTGGAGTAATGGTATAATAGATGGCTTGTTCCCTTCAAGAAAGGAATCTTTTAATTCTTTTCCTCACTGAAAGCATCCAGCCTTGTTTCTTGCACCTATTCCTTCAGCAGCTCAGGGATAATGAGACTCTTCTAAAGATTATCCTCTAATAGAAAAGGCATTCTTGTGGTACGGGAGAGTTTCTTCCTGAATTAGCCTTCATTACTGCAAGATATAGCTGTAAGCTACCAAATCCGTATTCATACAGCAGAGGATCTGATTTAGCAGAAGCCCCTCCACTAACCAGTGTCACTGGGATTTAGCTTGGTGCCTTCTCTTCAAGCCTTGATGAAGACGTGACGACTTGATGAAGGATTACTTAATACCTTCTCCTTGATGTTAAAGGATCACTGTGGATTTGGACATGGCTGAATAAAAGGTTGGCTCTAAGCACCTACTCTGACATAAGACAAGTGCACAGCACATTTCATGTGATTTATGTGCTAATTAATCACTTCTTCTCAGCAGCCAGTCTGAGACTGGAAGTAGCTCCTCCTGAAAGCAGTCAAAAAGTTCCTCAGTTTCTGTGCAGAACAAACCTGTTTCATTTATTACTTCTGGGGTGTAGAGGTGTATACCAACACTTCAATACATGAGAACTGCAGGAACGTGTAAAGCAAATGACTCAGAAAAAAAGAACAACAACAAAACGTGGTTCTCCATCTAAGATGAAAAAGGGCAAAACATAACATCGATTTGTTAGGCACGGACCGTATATACTAGGGCATTTGTTACAGCAGCGTGTTGGTAAAGAATGGAACTGGCACTGATTCATTCTGGTTCTGAAAGCTGTTTATATACATCAAGTTACCGGGTTAACAGAAATAAGATGAAAGCATGGAGTGTGATGAGGGAGCACTGAGAGTGGCAGCTCTGTGTAATGAAGCTCTCTGGCCAATGGGTGCAATGAAATACATACGTCTCATACACTGAGATGAAATTCTGAACAGAATTGTTGCAGACTGCAGGCTGAATAACAGGTTTGACCCTGCAATCCAGTCTGATTATGTGCAAGTTTAATGTGATGCACTCTTAATTTGACAGGTATATTTAAAGGTCGTAGCATTTAGTAATTTTAGAGACTGTTTTTTCACTATCTGTCTCAGCTACTTGCATACCTTTTAAAGAAAAATCAAGCCCTTTTCATATTCACTTAGCAATATTCACCACAGGAGTACAGACAGTGACTTCAGGGAGGCTGCTTTCTGGAATAAAGTGTCTCACACTGTAAATATGAATTCCAGAATTAGAGCTGACTGGATTTTTTGTAGGTGCACAGCCTGGCCCGTAGTCATATTCAGCATTGCTTTGGCCCAGGTTTATTAAATTTACTGTACGTAGCTGTATCACAGCAATCACTGCTGGAACTAAAGAGGCAGGGAATGCTAATTGTAGAGCAGGGCTGAATTTGGAAGTCAGGAACTGTGCTGTAGGTAGGTGATCATTTCATTGCAAACATTTGTCGTTCAACAAGTGAATGAATCATCTCTCTGGCAACAGAACAACAGAAAGAACAGCCCCATATGTAAGTGCATGACAGTGGAAGAGAAAATAGATGCTATCTAGAGTTTACCGATCAGGAAAGTAGGAAAAAGCAGCCTGGCAGATTTCTGCTGTTTACCTAAACCTGAGTAGTCAGAATGTCTTGGTCATGAGCAGTCAAGTTTCTCTGAAGCTGGGCAGCCAGCTTTGTTCAGTTCCTGAGCACAAATTGCTCAACATTTTGGCAAAGCAGAATTTGGAATAAGTTCATCACTAATGGTTGGATTGCAATACCGTATCATGTTTGTCTGATTTTTACTATTAGTAAACAGTTTCCAGAATTGAAGAGCAAGTTATTCTCTTCCCTGCTAAAGAACAAAGTTACTATCAATATGGCTGTTTGCCGAATGTATTTTAAAGGCCTGTTTCTCTTTTTGGATTCTTAAACACCCTACCAAGTTAGAGAGGAAGAACTTCAATGCAATACCAAAGGATTTTCTAAGTTCCCCATAGGTTTACTCACAAGGTCACATCTATGTTTAAGCACTATGCTGAACTAACTCCTGCTATTAAGGATCTAGAGAGAACCGTCTCATATTTTATGTATGAACTGTGAAATCCCTAGCTGATGTTACGATATAAATGCTAGCAATTATTTTTTACATTATGGCTGAAGACAACGGTCAGATTCTGGAACACATTGCTCTAACAGATGTAGACTATGAGCCTGTCCTTGTCCTGCAAAGTTTACAGTCTAATTATTACTTGAAAGCAATGCAAGGATCATCTCACACCTACAAATCCGTATATTTTTCTTCTCAGTTCCCTAAAGAGATACATGAAAACATTGGTAATTCATTTAAAATTACATTTAAAGAAAGTGAGATGTAGGAAATAAAACTGAGTCTGAGGGGAGAAAAACACACGAGTAAGATGACTCAAATCACACGGAAGGTTGAGAATAAAGAAGAAATACACTTGAAAAGCTATTATTTTGTTAGGCAGAACCTGTTCGCAAAAAGTGGACAGCAATCTGAGTCAAATAAATTTGCTCTTGTAAATTTATGTCATTACAGGAGACAGATCTAGGAAAATAACATCAGAGTCCCAACAGAGTCATGCAGACAGATGCTGGGAGAAGTGAGATAAATTCGATGTCTTCCAGAACAAAGGTCTAAATATGCTTTATTCTACATGATCAAGTTTGTGAACAGGCAAAATAAATAGTAGTTAATAAAATCAGGGTGAGAAAAATATGCAGGAACTTTTAATAATAGTGTAATATAAAAATGCTTGCTGTTTCATGTAGGAAAAAAACCCACAAAACCCAAGAAATTCAAATAACTTCTTATTATAAAAACAGAGAATGTATCTCATTTAGCAGGTCAGAATGATATTCTGCCATCCCCAGGGTTTGCCAAAGCTGTAGTTAAAGTTGCAATGTGTATTACAAACTGTACTGCAACCTTTAATATAGAAGGGTCTATATTTAGAACAAAGAAACATTGTTAGTGCTTTTTTAAAGCGTTATCAGAGCAGACTGTTCTCAAATGCATGACAGTAGATTCGGTTTGTGAAAGGAATCTCAATCACAGCAAACCAGCCCTGAAAGTTTGATTTCAGGTGCAAATCTGCTGTGGATCTGCAGCTCCTGTGCCTGAATTGCTCTCCATCAGTTCACGATTCCCAGAGTCTCTCCCACTTCCCATCTCATCTACAGACCACATAAAAGTAAAATGCAGGATAAAATTTATACAGGATTTTTCTGCATGAGGTGGTGGGTACTTAATATTATAACAGTGACAAAAATGACAACGACACCCAAATGCCAAGATGTAAAAAGTCTTTGAACTAATTATGAGGAAGAACTACATCACCATTTTCTATAAGGACGTAAAATTCTTATATATAATGGATATAAATGCACTGACATATTGCATTATGGATACAAAGCATTATCAAACTCTCACATCTCCCTGAAACTCATGGGCTGTTACCAAAACTGGACACTGCTGTTTGGATTTGATACTGTGTCACTGTAGAGTCTTGCTGCCTGCCCCAGGGATTGTGTGCAAACTGCCAACATTTTGGGGGCATACCTGGAAAACAACAGAGATGATCCAAAGGTTCCTGCTATGTGTTTTGGTTGCCAATAAATGATGCAAGGGATGCAGAAGACATGAGGCCTCATTGTTTATGGAACTCTGTAGGTATTCATCTGCCTGTGGTTCCCCAGGAAAATCCTTCCCTTTTATAAGTTCACAGGAACTGCTGCCATACCCATCTTGCATTAATATTCAGAATCTGCACTCATAATCCATTGCTAAGCAACACTTAACAAAATTGATCTTGCATTAAGCGAGCTCTGGAGCTTGAATAATACATTATTTCCTCACTGCTTATAACCAGTGAAAACCTTTGGTTGTTTTTTGAATGTCACAATATCGAAACTTTTTATTTTAAACGCAGATTATAATTGTTAAAGAAATCCATTTGGATTAAAGGATCAGATGTAAATGCATCCTTGGCATTGGTCAGTGCTAAAAGTAAATAAATTACAACAATTGTTCAGCCTATAAAGGCTGTAGAAAAACTTGAAAATCGAAAGGAATGTAATACAGAGACAGCCACATCCTATTTTGTATTCAGATACAGTGAGGGCAATTCCTTGTCAGCTACTATGTGTATATCTTAAGCATCTCTGTCACTGTTTATTTACATTCTGCATTAAGATCAAACAACTGTGTGCATTTATATGCTGAATACAGGAGTTTCTTCTTCCCATACAAGATTATTTTATGTACATAGGAAATAACCTTTCCTCTCTGGAGTTTTCTGAATGGCTGCTGAGGATGGAATTCCATGCCTTGAAGTTGCTAGAAATTACCTGTTTTGTCTTCTAACCCATTTCTCTGCCACTGCAGGATAGCTCCCCTGTGTATATTCACCAACGCCTTAATCATCCTGTTCTTAAGAGTCTCAAGCAATGTTTCCTTTGGGAGTTGACTGCAGTCTATTAGATCCTAGTGCTAGACAACACTTATTTATATTCATGCTATATTTATTAAGCCAGAGCTCTTCCTGTCTCTCTCCTTCCCTAGACCCTGATTCATCCATGCAGGAGAGAAAGTGGTCAGTACTTTTCCTATAGTTTCCAAAGATCTAGGTGCTGGGTGGTGGTGCTACCACCTTCAAACCCTTCTTCATTCTTATGGAATGATTTGAGTTTTAAAAACTCTTAAAAATTGGGCCCTCGAGAACTCAAATTGATTCATTTTAATTATCTTAAACTTCATTTTATAAGACAGTTTTCTAAACTGAATTTGAAATATAATTTTAACTCATAATTCTTGATAGACTTCAAACAAGGTATTAATTTGTTACATTGCCTATGAATTATTTTCTTTCATGCTCTATTTTTCTTCATCAAAGAATCTAGTGCCCATTTCGTAATATTTACGATTGATGTAAGGAACATTTTAAAACCTGTCTTCCAAGAACATGTACTTTGCTTTTAGGAAGATACAAGTTATTCCAGTACGTAGTGAAAATAGACAGTGGAGCATTTCTAAAACGGCCTTTTTTTGTTTTTCTTTTTTTGGTAGAATTAACTAAAATACTGCAGATTCTTGTCTTTAGGACCCTTTTCCCCCCATTTTTCATCATTGGTGTAAAACCTCACATTATGTCCATTTTGTATTTCACTTTCTTGATCACTCCCTGAGTTGTATCATATACCAGTTTCAGGCCTGGGCTGCACGTGCCTTTCACCAGGTAATCAGAAGTTCTAAAGAAGACAATCCTAACACTCACACTTGATTTCTCACTACCTACTTTTCAATGGGCAGTGCCTCAAATGCTTGAATAAATATTTACAGCTTTTTCTTCAACCATTAACTTCCATACACCAACTCTTGTAACTACACCTACTACAGATGTACCGTTTACATGTTCCACCACAAACAGAGCAGGAAAAGTACTCCCTAGATTATATCTCTGCAGTGTTCTTTCCACCCTAGCTTACCCTGCTACCAGATCTGCATCACCATTCTGTCAAATACTTCATATTTTTGCCTGTCAGGCAATCTAGAAGAACATTTCCAGATAGGCCAGACTGTGAAGGCTGAGCTTTGGCCTTGGTCTCATTGCTCTTCCAGACATCCCCTTTTGAGTAATCATGCAAATAACTGAATGAATTATTCTATGAAGAGGTATAAATAAAAGCAGACACATTCAGGCCAATAAATGCAAAACTGACGGAATATTCACACTGTTTAACTCAACAGAAACTTCTAAAATCTTTTTTTCAGCACAGAGGCACTGAATTCTCTGAAGTTTTTATACAAAGTCTCTGCAAAAAAAGCAAAATTAATATCTAATCTTTATTTAATAGAAGTGCAAGTTGAATGAAAACCACGAGCATAAACCGTAAGTGTTCCGCGGGGAAACCTCGAGGTCTTTGATTTTTGAGTGCTGAGTCTTAATATCTTTCTCTCTCCAGAAATTTTGCTTATTCCTTATATTTTGCCCTGTTTCACTCCTTATCTTTATTTACAAAGGTGGCAAGTAATGATTTTCCTGTGATAACTCATGGTCCGATGCTGTAATGTTAGTGCACCTGATGCAGATTTACCACCATTTGAAGGAACTGCACTTTTCCCACCAGGTTTAGGAAAAAAATAAATGACTTATTGCTTTCCCATGTAATCTTAGCATTTTGCTCCTGCTGAATTTGTTGATGTATATTTACTGGGCATAAACCAAGATGTAAATATTTGGAATTAACTACACAGTTGTTGTATTTGGGGATGAAATATAAGAGTTTGCATTTATCACTAATAAAGGAAACCAAATTACAAATGTAAAGAAAAAGTCAGATTTTAGTGCTCTTATTTTCTTCTTCGGGGGATTTAGTGGCAGAGATGTCTCAGTTGAGTGCTGTGGATAAATGGGACCCAAGCCATAGTGCTGGTTTAACACCATCTTCTTGTGACTTCTTAGCTTTGTGCCTACAACTTCAGTTTTAGCTTTTGACCATACAAGCATCAGGTTTTCTGTCTACTGTTGAATAAAATGATGACTTATCTTTTGCTAGAACTATTTATAAATTGTACTGTGGAGTGTGGAAACAACTCCAGTGTGTCTCAATGGGTTTGTGGTTCTTTTGGCACTTGCACTTGGTGATGGTTTGTTCTACAAATAATAAGATATAGTGGTCAGGATTCTGAAGTCTCGTTTAAAATTGGTAGCTTAAAATTGCACATAGTAAACAGCCTATCGAGCTTGTCAGAATTTACATGTCTAAAAAAATAAATTGAGACACAGGATCATCTGTTTAATTGTAGCATCTTGCAAGAAAGCTGCAGAGAGGGACAGAATATAATATAGCTCTTTTCAAGCCATCACTGTTAAATCCTTCTGTTGAAGATGACAGCAGAGGACAGGCAGCTCCTTTTATGTGGCATCAGTATGATGATGATTGTCTCCTAATAGGCTCTTTCAGGCAGCATGGTGTCTATTACTGGCCTACATGACAACGTTGTATGGTTTGTGCTTCATCTGAGGCCAGGCTTCAGTCCATCTCCCAGACTATTACACTTCACGCTTGTGTACATCCTCGCACATTTTCCTATGCAGCTTTAGTGACTACTCTTGTTGACCCTTCAATAATGTAATAGTCTCCTTAACAACAGTATGTGAGTCTGAAACATGCAGGCCTGAATTGTGCTTGTGGAATTAATTCCTTTCTTCAGGGGGATCTCACCTGTAGCTTTGGAGCGTGCAAGTCGTACTTCATCTGAGGTCACATGGTTTGTTTTGTGTGAACTGAATTTAGGGGAACCCGTATGTAATCAAGCTCAGCACTTTGCTCTGTTGCACTTCTCTCTTCATGCAGCCAAGAATCCCATACTTGTAGATGAGGAAAAATAATCGGTTATTTGCCAGGCCCTCCAGCAATGGCAATAAGTTGTCTATACTCAATTTGAGCTGACTGTAGGCTCCCAAAGTACTTATGAGAAATATTAAACCTTTGGTTGAGATGAAAAATTCCTTTTTTATCTGAGCTTATTGCTACCGGGTTCTTGCACTGTAGTGGCCTCCAGAGTAAGAGAACCAACAAGTGTCTGAAAACATCTGAGAACCGCTTTGTTTATCCTCGTGTCCCAGACTTCAAAACTGGTTACTCTTTGATAAGATTATCAATTCAGGATAAATCTGCAAGCTCAGAACCAGTTCCATACAGAGCAGTGCTATTCTCATTTCATCAGCCCTATAAGCACCAGTATGAGGAGCTCATATTATGTTATAAAGATGATCTGCTTCTCACACCTCTTTCTTGGAAGGGATGTTGAGTAAATAAGAACAATGAATCAAAGACAGAGGGCCAGGAAGACTTCAAGAAATTATCTAATCAATCTACACAGAGTTGGTAAAAGTCATCTCCTCTGCTTACACTTTGTTTCCTTCCCTACAGACCTCTTTCAAAGCCTGATGATGCGCAGAGAAGAAAGGTTTATTGTTTCAGGCATTACTGTCCCTTGGTGAAAAACTTTCCCAGTTTATGTGAATCGTTCCTCAGAGTCTGTTCATAAGGAAACAGTTTTATTTTTCCCATCTCGGGCAATCCTGTCCTTGGGCTGAACCAATGAGCAATGCATTTTACTTCTTTTCATCCTGTCCATTTCTTTTTTTTTAATCTCTGCATTAAAGTGAGAGGAACTCTTCTACTACTTGAACTGTCATTTATCCCCTGAAGATATTCACATACCCTCCTCACTTGTTTGGGATTTCTTGTTTTCTGAGTGACTATGAATCCTCAAGAGCAGGAATCAGACAAAAGGAGCGATCAGTTTCTTTTCTCATCTTCATGTCCTTGTAGATTTGGTTAGCACTCCTAGCAGAACGCGTGAGCTCCCAACTAAAACGCCTTCAGACACAGCCACTCAGTTTGATCAGTGTTTTTGTTTCTTCATCTGTTTTTGATCTTGCTAAAAATACCATTTTGGTCATCTTGTCATTTTGTGCACCAGAATCCTACCTAAAATTAATACATCTCAGTTCCTCTCAGGCAGATAGTCCATTTATCTTCTGCTGCAGTGTAATGCACTGTTCCTATGAAGAATTTTTCCCAGCTGCTAATGACTCTGTCATGGTTTTTGATGTAGCACATGTTCTGTTAGGGCATGTGAAATCACATAGGTGCTATTATTGCATTTCTTTCCAAACATCTGCAAAATTTTAGCTCAAACATATGGTACTGTGTGCTACCTCATGTACTTCTTTTTTGTGGACTTTGACATTTAGTTCTGTGTATGTCTGTGGCCCCAAGCATCCATTCTTGAAATATCAGTGGGTTATTTTTGCTCCATGTGGAATCAAAGCGCTGCCTACCTTCTATAAATTACATCGTAGTGTGAATTTCATTTAGCAGACTCTGATTGCTGTGTCTGGGTTGAATTCAGGGTCTTATGCAGTTTCCCTGCCAGAGCTCTGTTCCCAGTTGTGTGTTGGTCCCCTCCTCCCTTGATGGATTCAGTCCCTCTCACACACCTTAGAACTGCATCTCCTTGGGCTACATTAGACCATGGATGAATTCTTCTCTTCTTTCTCTTCTTTTTGTGCTCTGCATTTAATAACTTAACACTCATTTTTCATGTCCATGCAGAGTGAAGTACTCCTCAGATTCCTTTAATACAGTTTCAAATTTGGCCAGAGTTAACTGAAAGCACATCAAGCACTTCAAAAGCAGTTACTGTGAGATATAAAGTGCTGTCTGTCTGCCTTCCTTTTTGCCTGTTCAGTGCTCGCTGACACAGGGTGACGTTTTGCACCCTCCACATATCAAGCAAGTGTCACTATGGGTAAAGAATCTTCCCCCCTTTTAATTCTTCCCCCTAAGTGTACTTTTAGGGTTTGGAGTTTCTTTGTTGTTATATTCATGCTATCATAATTCAGAAGTTGCTTAAAAAAGGGGAAGATGTCCAGAATTCTTTTAAATTTTTGTCTGTTTTCTGACCAGCCCATGGTCCTTCACAGAACAGTGTCCTTAGTGCAAGGACCTACTTCAAGTCTAATTCTCCACATCACTGAATTGCCTGTTCATAGCAGCAGGAATGTTGAGCTGTGACAGACACAGCAATACACAGCCTGTGGTGGATTTGAGCCAATAGCCAAGTCTGTGTTACCTTCAGTATTCTAAGGCCTGAAGCTGACTCTGAGAAAACACCCAGAACCCAACTGCTGCACCTGCACCACACAGTCCATATTCCTCATTGGTCCTACTGCCATTGTGGATGCTGGCAGATGCAAATGCTGACCTTACTTTGCATCTTTTGTCTCTCAACTATTGCAGCACAAAATGGCTCTCTTCCCTCCCCGTCAGAACACTCCAGTCTATACACACTAACTTCAAGTGATTTGGCGATGGTGTAAAACAGCATTTTTTTTCCCCCACAAGGATTCAAGTTATTGGAGAGGAGAACTGTCAGCTTCCCTAGAGAGCTTAAGCTTCATGACTACAGTGTGGTGGAAGGGAGAAAGAAAATTGTTTCTCTACATTATCTGAGAGCATTGCATTCCAGCACATTCTTAACATTATCCCCCATAGGAAAACACTGGAGTCACGAAGGCTGTGAAGGGTTTATGAGTATGCAAACCATTACAGCTCCTTTGTGGCTCATCTTTATTGTCTTCATCTTTATACATCAATACTTCTGTTTTATCTTCTTTAATGAAAAGAGGGTTTAGCAGGAGCCAGACGATTGCTTGGTTCAATAAATCCTCCTTTCTCATTCTTTTCACTCTAGTCAGCAAATTCATGTCTGATGTGAACCATACGTAACTGGGCTGACACCAGACCTGGCCTATGAAGTTGTAGGGCAGTTGGGGACTCATTGTCCATCAGGCAGCACTTCTTTCAGTCTGAATTCGTAATCTCCAGGAAAGCTGCTGCTTGTTTTACAGATCTCAGTATGTATTTATATAAGCAAGAGAAAAGGGGGACAGTAAGAGTGAAGTAACAGAAGGGAGAAAGGGAATTGTGAAAGAAATGGTCATAAAGAAGAGGAGCTCAAAATATGAAGACTTCATAAGCCTTCAGTAGAGAGAAAAGAAAATAAAGATATGAAAAATAGGAGCAATAGGAATAGTTAAGAAAGAAGAAGAAAAGAATACCATGGGGTTAGAACAAATACACCTGAGATCTCTTTAACTTCCACATGACTGCAAATTTAATGTTGGTATTTCAGCTATTAATGATGCTCCAACTTCCATACAAATTTAATCCCTGAAATCTGTGTTAATGGAGTTATTTATTATCATTTGGTACTGTGGCATCTCACAGATGTTCAAAACAGTCTCAGCATGCTAAACACTGGACAAGTCAGTGTGACATTCCACATGATCTTCAACCGTCTATTTCTGTTCCTGTGCTTTAGAGATGGTTTATGGAACTTTCTAAGGTTGCCTGGCAATGGCAAATCTTGTCGTAGTTTTCAGGCTGAGCAGAGATGTAAAACTTCATACCAGTCTTTCTTTCCAGGTGAGTATGAAGTCTGAGGACAAATTTAATTCCAGTGACTTCTACCACCTGAAAATGAAGATTGCATGGGCAGAGTTAACTCTGGCATTTAATGGTGAGATTTCTTCACTATGATATTTATGCTAACCAATTTTTGTGATGGAATCCCTTGTAAAAGTTCCAGTAGTAATAAAAGACACTATAAAATAAGGCTTCTATTTTACAAGGTACTCTGTGAAATAACATAAGATGGCTTTTGCCATGATGACAATCCCCGCTAGAAAGATAAGAAAGTGAAACCATCTGTTAAATATAAAAATACAGTCATTAAATTGGTAAATGTTCTGATACGACTTGGCCAAACTGAGAGGACTTGAACAGACTGATACATGTGGGATAACGTTTAGTGCTGTGCTTTTCTTTATATACATGTGCACATCCCGAAGACAGTAATCACAGCTGTACCTCTTCTTTATTTTTGCAAGTTCTTTGTGGAGTCAATAACAACCTTCAGCAAACAACCCACAGTGCCTAGGATAGACTTCTGCTCTGAGGCATCATTCAGAAGAACCTGTTTCTTTTTACGGATGACAGAGGAAATTGTGAAGGATTAGCCTCAGAAGACAGAACTTAAACATTGCCTGCACCGGCCTCAATCTTGTCTTTCAATTTCAATGTAGTTTTGATTTTGATTATACTTTTTTTTTGTGTGTGTGAGAATTCAAGTCTTTTCAGTTTTAAAAGTATTTTTCTCTTCTAGACAGCTTTAGGCAAGATAGCTCTGCAAGGAGGCAACAACTCAGCCCCCCAAGACCACTCCCAAGCACTTTATTTATCCATTATTTGTACTGTTGTTTTGCTTGAGTCGTTATGTTTCTAATTCACCTCTACCATAAATGATGAATGTCTTTTATTTTTCCCAGGACTGGCCAGTACTTCATGTTACTCTGGGATATTATAACTAATATGTGCTAGAAAATAGGTTGCAGAACACGCTATGGGGTTTTTCCAATCAGTGGATGTTTTCTCTTGTACTGGAATCACTGATGTTGGGGTTAAGCGGTTCAGGACACAAACAGAGGATTGCACCAACTGCAGCATCTTCAAAGTAGCCAGTGTCACTTTGTCTGCTAGAAAACCATAATTTTCCTGCCTGCTGACATACTTGCAACATACTTGTTTCAAGCATTTAGCAAAGTCTTGCAGAATTCCAGAATCCATCACTATAAAATATGGCTGTTTTCTATAGAAAAGAAGTCAGGAGCAGAGGCAAATAAAGAGGTCAAATGAGAACCTGCATTTGTGGTATTTCTAAATTGCAGTCTATTGTAAAATGGACAAGTGTCTCAGTAGCTTTGTATAAGGCAATGATCACTTACTGCACAGGTTAAACTAGTTTTTCTGCACAATTGCCCAGCAGAGCTAACAAAGCTGAATCTGCAGTCCTGAGAGACATGGGAGGAAATAAATCCCTTATCTGTTAAAAAGATACAGCGGTATACGGGAGATACGAAGGTGTGTTAAATCAAGGTCTGTGCCACTGCGTGTACTTTTAAAGTGATATATTTTTAAATCCACTTAAATTACAAGAGCAAAATTTTCCTAATGCAGTAGTGAAGGTACAGAGTAAAGCGCAGAAATGCAATTTAAACCTTTCTTACTGTAAAGATTTTCTTTCTTGAGTGAATGCTTTAAAAACAAGCAAAGATGAAGAAATGCTCCTTACAAGAGGTGGGGAAAACCCATCAATAAACCTCCACAGATTTTCAGGGCTCTACAACAAAGTCTGCAGCCACTGCCTGAAGAGGTAAGGAAACAATCAAGATGGTGAAACAGTGAGTCTTGTTGTCATGCAAAGATAACTGGGGGAGGTAGAACCCTTTACATGACACGTGTATGCTCTTGCTGCTGGCTTTACTTTACTGGGTAGACAGTTGCTTGCTACTGGCTGTGATGTGGGATGAGTTCGGTATGGCTTAAGGGTACAAAAGAGTGTCTGGCTTCATTTTCCAGGCATCCTTTATTTAGTCTAAGGGGAAGTCATCCTGCTTTATTTATGTTGTCTGCAATACTGGTGCTGAAGGCTTTCTGTATTAACTGAAAGTCCCGAAGTGCCCTATTAAGTAAGACAACTATAGCACTGCTCTGCATGGGAAACATAGCTGGAACTGAGATCTGGTCCTTTATCCCGTGTGTGTGAAATGCTTTCTGCACCAGATTGTTTCCAGATTAAAGCCTGAACATGCTGCAGCACGGGGAGTGTGGCAAGGCATGGCTGTAATTACAGCTTCTGATCAAATGATTTACACAGCTCAAATGACTTAGCAAATAATATCCCAAATCAATATTGTGGCACTTCTTACAGCCGTAAGTGCGTTAACTCGTCAGTACTGCTAACTTGGAATCAAAGAAGTTTTTACATCCAAAATACCCAACAAGCTGAATTATCCACTATTATCCACTATAGAGAGTTCTTACATTCTTGTACTAGGATTTCGGTTCTAGTAAAGGATAATAAACAGGTTGGAGGTGAAACGTTGCAGTGAGGAGATAGAGGTTCCCATCAGAGTGCAACAGAAAGTCTGTGTTCTGCTGGATCAAGAAAGATTAGCCTTGAAGTAACTAAGTGAATGAAGATGCGTTTCTGACACAAATACTGTATGTAAGACCGTAATTACTTTATATGCAACGATTCTGTAGTTTACCATTCAGGTCTTTGAATGGTAAGCATATTAACCTGATTAATACTAAGCAAAGTCAACTGTACCAAAGTCACCAAAGGACTCAATTTGACCGGCTGTGCTGCTGTTTTAAAGGACTGATCTGATGGAAATACAGAAAAGTAGCACTCCTACAGATTTAGTAGGAACAACGTTCTGCTGCTCTACACAAACCTGATCTGGCAATACATGGTATGAAGAAACAGTCAGCGGAGGATTAAATTAGTGTAACCTCCAGTGGGATCACGAAAGGAATAGCAAGTGTATCCACATAAAACTAGTAAGCACTGATATAGTCCCTTGTCCATAACAACCCTTGAGTATTTGCGAGTAGCAAACAAGACGGTTCGGATTGGATTGGATTGGGTTGGGTTGGGTTGAGTTGATTTTGTTGTTTCATTATTTATTTTACTTTATTGCTCCAGTGCAGCGATGTCCATGTGAGTCAAATAGAGCCGTATGTAGCCTAAAGCCGCATATAGCTTATATCTGTGTATAAGAAAGAAAGGAGAAAGCTTGTGATCACCCTGCCAGTAGAAAACTCTTTAATCCTTACCTGTCGCTGAAACTAATGCTTATGTAGGAACGTCTGTGTATAATGGAAGGATCTTAGGGTGCAATGCTGGACAGCCTTTAGAAAAAATGGTATGGTACAATGCAGAAGGGAAAGCAGAGCAAGGCAGTTAGGCACAGATTTACATCCAAGTCTGCAGGGCTTTGGTTTGGATTTTCTTCTATTTGTTGTTTTTATTGGGTTATGTTTTGACCTCCTGCAGGCATGTAGCTTTCATTAGAGTCTATGTGCATCGGGGGGAAAATGCAATGGGGGGCACTTATCTGGGTATATACTTGTTCTCTGCTGTTAAAATTAATAAACATTCATTGTTTTTTTTCAGCCCCAGAGGCTTTGATTGTGGTTACGTGTTATTTAGGAACTGTATTTCAAATCAAACCTAGGAACAAAACTGTTCTGGGTTCAGTGCACAGATACAGCAGCAGCAGATTAATAAACTTGACCCTTTCCTGTATTATTAAAAATAATAACAGCACTACACAAACTAACCGAACTGTTTGAAAAAGTAAAATTAAGCCCATGTTCAGCTTCCTGGGAGACAGAAAGCAATATTCTTACAACAACTTCTGTATTCCCTATCCCTACAAAGACTCAGCAGTAGGAGCCAAGGAGTGCCTACCTCACATGCTTTCGTGGATGGATACTGCAGCAACGAGTGGCACAAAGCCCACCTTCTGCATGTGGTGTGGGAGCAGAAACCCCTTGGTGTTGTAGGAGAGGGAATTTAGAAGTCTGGGGCAACTGTCCTGCCTTTGAGATGCCCTTACTTCTGGACATTACGGGGCCGTTGACACAAACAGCCACGTACTACCCAAGGCTTTTTGCAGCTGGTGTTTGCTGGGCTTTCTTTGCTGGTTTGTTTGTTTTTAAGGCCGATTTCATGGCCCTGGCACACTTTAGAGTGTAGCAAGATGCGGGTCCCCAGGCTGTTACCATCCCGCTGCCTCTTCACGAGACCTGGATCTTCTGAGGCGGAGCTGCCCCACTTCCCTGCCAACACACCCGGCAGGTGCTTCGCTGGGCGCACCGCGGGCAGCTCGATCCCCCTCCTCATGCGAGACGGGGGTCTTCATCCCAGCCACCCTTACAACGGCCGTTACGCACGCGGGAGGCGTCTCAACGCCCCTCCCTCCCTGCCGCACCGCCGCCGCTCTGCCCGCAGATGGCACCAGACCTCGGCTGCTGCCGCGGACCTCGCGCACGCATCCGCCCGCACACGCCCGCAGCCGCTGACGGAGCCTGGCGGGAGCTGCCGGCTCTCCCACCGGCCGCCTCTCTGACCGCCGCCCGAGCAGCGGCAGCCGCACGAAGAAGAGAAGGCGGCGGCGGCGCGCGGAGCTCCGTCTCGCAGCAGCGCGCGGAGGTAGGGGATCCTGCAACGCCGCGGCGTGCAAAGTTCGCGGAGCTGCCCCCGCGGGAGGCTTTGCTGAGGTTCGGCAGCGCGTTCTTTGCCCTTGGTTGGCGCGTGTGCCCGGCCCGGGGTAACGCGCTCCGTCTGCGCTCTCGCCGCTGCTCCCCTCCCTTCAGGGCCGGGCGGTTGGGTGGGTCTCAGCGGAGCTGCCGTCTCCGCAGCCAGAAGTTACCGAGAAAGGCGAGGGGAGCGAAGCCCGGAGCCGGGTCTCCTCAAACTTCCCCGCTCGAGAAAGCAGCCCCCGCGACGCCCCGCTCCTCTCCTCTGCTTGCAGATGTCGGGGGTGTTGGTCATCGCTGCCTGGTGCTTCCTGCAAGTGGAGAGCCGGCATCCTGAGATCGTCACGGGGAGCAGCAATCACGGCAATTTCCTGGACAATGACAAATGGCTGAGCACCGTTTCGCAGTACGATAAAGACAAGTACTGGAACAAATTCCGGGATGTAAGTACGGCTTTGTTTGCCGCATACTTCGTGTTCGCTTCGTTTGTACGTCTTCAGTGGTGTGTGGCTGCTGGCTTTTAGAAGGTGTGAGTGGGGGAGAGATGCAGCTTGTGCTGCTGCTTGTGCTGAGGATGCTCGGAGCCGTCTGGAAGCTGGGCAGGCAGTCCTGTCGTTCTTGGTTCCCCCATCGCTCGGTATGCATGGGGCTCCACGTCAGTCTTATGGAAGCATAACGCTCTCCGGCTCTCCTTCGGGGAGGAACTTTGAGAGAAGTTTCAGTGCCTGCTGCATGAGGGGCTCGTTGAGTGTAAATGATGAAAGAATGTGTTTGTGAGAAGGGAATATTTACCGGCTCGAGCCACAAGGTGGTAAACACCGAAGGTTGCTGTTGGGTTTTGATTTTTTTTTCTGCCTGTAGGTTTGTCAGAAAGTATTTTATTGTCCATTCAGATCGTGGAGATTTGGGCAGCGGTGTATGTTTGAAGGATGCAGTGCTTTGGCTCGGCGCTTTTCAGCCTAGAAAATAAGCGTAACTTCAGTATGCATCGCTAGATGTATCTGTTGAAAACAAATCACTTGCTTAACAGGGAGCTTTGAATTTCACTAGTTTGGATACGTCGGGATATAAGGACAGAGAATGGGAAATGCAACGCCGTGATGCGTGCAACGTTTCTGGAGCTCCTTTTGCTTTCGTTGTCTGTCTGTTGAAGCAGCTTTGTTGGAGTGCACACAAAAAGGCCTGCTCCGTGTTCCTAAGGCTGGATAGGGGAAACGTTGCTTTTGCTGATCAGGGGCAGCCTGGGGTTAAATGCTGGATGGGATTTGTGTACCTTGGCTGCAGTGTGCCTGTAGGACAGGGAAGAGTGTGTAAGTGGCTGGCAGTTCTGTTAACGCTGTTGTGTAAGTTTGCTATGTCAGTGGTCTGCTATTTATTTATTCTCATTTAGGGAGCTCAGGTGCTCTGTAATATATTGGAAAGTTAAAGTTGGATGTCACGCAGTTTTCTCCTTAGTCTTAACAATACAATGCAAAAAGGAAGCTTAAGTTGTTGTAGTTAAATGTTACCTGGCTTTGCTTAGCTTATTCTCTCTGTATTTTTCTGTAGTTCTGTGTCTGAAAAAGCACACTGAATTTCAATGTAGCAAAGTATAGACCTATGGCACCAGTAGTTATATCAGAACGTGTATTTGCATGCAGTCTCTGTGATGACATTCGCCTCTTGGGACTACTGAAGTTCTCATGTAATAGATTCCTGGAAAAGCCAGCAGAGGAGAGGATGTTAGTTCCTATATCCAACTTGATGTGATGATTTTGCACCACCTGAAAATCATAAATTGAAAGAACAACTTCCAAATTCATCGCAAAATATTTTTAATTAGGGACAAAAAATATAGCAGGAGTCTCTTCACATCTTCCAACACTTTCCTTCCGGTTTGGGACTTTGTATTAAATTAGACTCATTGAACTCAAAGATTTGTTTCCTTTTATGGCTTAAATAGATAAATTTAAAGAAAGCTGGAGTTCTTGCAACTTCTCTTGTGATCCCCTTTCCCAAGTGTGATTGTCACAGACATGATTGCTCTTCTTAGGAAGAGGTAGTTGGCAACCCTGTCCTCAGCAGGGGTTCTGGAGCTGGGTGATCATTAAGGTCTCTTCCCACTTAAGCCATTCTATGATTCTCAATTCATTAATATTAATTCTTTCATGTTTTAAGGTTTCACAGCTGGAAAAGTCATTTTTAGAGTTTTTAAAAATAGGAATGAAATCTGTAAAGCCTCGAAGTTCCCTCCCATAGGAAGAGCTCTTAAGCCAGTCCTCTGCCAAGCAGAAGCAAGTGATACAAAATCATGCATAACTTTCTATTCAGCTCTTTTAATAGTTCTATTTAATTACTTCAAAACTAGCATGTTATAACTGTGTATGATTACCCATGAAACATTTTATGTGGCAAATTAATAGAGACTGCTAATCATCCTCTAAGCATTTTCAAAGAGAAAATATATAAGCTTGCATACATAATTAAACTTTTAATAACATATTTTCAACCAAAGTAATTTTAGTGTATCATCATCTTCTGTGAGAGCTTCTGTGCACAGAGATGAAGCCATGCATATGTACACTTTCTGCCAGCACGGAAGATGCAATAATGACAGCACGCTTCTTGCAGCAACGCAGAGATGTTATTGGAAGAAATGCAGTTCTTGCTTCATGACTGAGATATCTTGGGGTAGACTGCGTACAGAGTGCTTTGTGAGAAGACACGTGGCAGAATTAACTAACCTCTATGTATGGCATAGATTAGTATTACGTTTATAACTGTTGAATTGCAGGGAAACAGTTTTCCTATCTTCCCTTCATTCTCAAACTGTAACTATGCATCATTACTGGATGAAATTCTCATTTGTGCAAGAATCCGGAGTTTGGAAATGGCCTTTCAGCTAATGCCTCCTTGGCTTAGACTAAACAGCTGCTACAGAGCAGAGGGCCTTGGCCATACCCTACAAAGCAGCAGAAGCAACGTTGCAGTAACAATCATAACTGCCTTTAGCAGCTTTCCTAGTTTTAGCTCACATAATATATGTAATGTGCACAAGTATCTACATAACTGCATCCTTATGCACAGTAGGAGAAATGCTGCACGTATGGAGCTCAGATTTGATTGCTGTAGACGTGGCCACTTTAAACTGTTTGTTGCATGTAGTGTGCACGTGTTTGTGTTGCATGTAGATCTGCATTAATGTTGCTCTGCCAGGTGGTTTCTTAACATATAGAACACAACTGAATATAAGATTTTAAACTGGGGTTCCCTCATCTTTTTCAGTTACTTTCAAAAATCAATTGGTTGCTCAGCCATGTTGAGGTATGGTCTGATATGGTCTGATTTGAGAGGACAATTTGTTTGTGGCTTTTCTCTTTGTTTTCTGTAGGACGTGTATTTCTGTTGGGCAAAGACAGCATGGTAGTTACACCTCACAGCCCAGCAGCCATGTGAAAAGGCAGCAAAAAGTAAACCTCGCTTTAAATCTGTTATATCCACATAGTCAGGCTAAACTTTTCAATCTGACTGAGTTTCACAATGTAATGGTGCTCTGTAACATTTTCAAAAGGCCACAAAGGATCTCTCTAAAAAAAACCAACTTCACAATATGATCTTTTCATGTGGCCTGACAACCATTTATGCAATATTTACTTGCTTCAATTTTAAAACAAGCACAGCCTGTTAATGAGTACTTAGGATCGTGGGATGGATGTGTTGTGAAGCACTTGCTCTTGAAAACCTTGTAGATGGTCCAGCCATCAAGTTTCAACAGTAGTGTGATGTCTCACTATTGATATGCTTTAAGTATGGTCTGAACTTGATATTCTTGCCTTCTACCCCATTTTCCCACTCATGGGCTTTTGATGCTATGAAAAGGAATGCTTAGGCCTCCATCATTCAGTCAAATCTATCATGAGAGATTAGTTGGTTTAAGAGGAGCTTGAGTGCAAATTTAGCACCTGAATATGAAGTGAATCTGTATACACTTAAGAGGTCATACAGCAGCATCTCATTGTGTTCATAGAGGCTCCGCACAAAATAAAACTCCTCCTAGGGTTAGACGTATCTTCATCAAGATTATGTGAACGCACTAATTCTGTTAATTCTGCTTGGGTTTATGTCTATTACGTTATTAATGCTTACATAAATGAGGTAGTAAGTTCAACTAGCTATGGATTAAACTGCAAAAATAGAGAAGAAAATAAAAGAACTTAGAGGATGTAATACAAACCATATGAGGAATTTTTGTGAGGCTGAAAGTGAAGAATACTAACATGTACTGGTTTCGGTACATGTTTATGTATGGAAGGTTGCTAGACCATGTCCAAGCATTAACTAAGCCATTTCTTTGAATTTTATTGCTTGCAGTTTCAGTTCAGGCTATCACATTAATACTCCTATACATTGTATGTCCTGAGATGTCTTCAGGCTGTGCTAGCCTAATAAACAAGATGGGAAATACATATATATAGATAGATAGGTAGATAGAGATATAATTCCACAAATTTATTGTAGGTAAATAGTTGCATATAACTATGAGCTGTTATTTGTAAGATATTAGATTATATATTAGGTTTCTGTTGACATAGACCACCAGCCTCTGATACAGTTCGATGAAGAAATGATTTTGGCCTTTATTCATGTATAGCACCTGTCTGAGCTGATTGATTTCATCCTCATACCTGTGCAGAAGTGCAGAGTGAGGTCAGTGTGAGGTGGTAAAGCAAATACAGGGCCAGGAATTGAAGGAGATATGCTGTTCCAGCATTGGCACCAATGGATTCAGGAACTTTGTTCTGGCTTCTTCGTGCTTCTGCACCTGCTTTTCTTCTTGTTCTACTTAACCACTTTCATTTGTTTAGCCCATGATTTGGAACATGTGACAGTGAAATTTGATAGCAGAGTTGGAAAGCCTGGCCAATGTGCAGAAGGATTGGAATACCAAGCAGGTAGGACTTGAAGACCTTGAGAACTCAAGTAACAGAAATGAAATGAAATTTTAAAGTACAAAGCAGAAGGTCATGGAACTGAGAGCTAAAATGAATTTATTCTGGGTCCTGGCAGCTTAGCTTGAAAAAGATGAGAGGGAAAATCTGTGTGCTTTTATTGATTTTCAGAGTTATTCTAAGTAACAAAAGTAGTGCTCCTCTGAAGAGAGGAAATATACTGTAAAAATGCATGAAATGAAAGGATTTTGGTTCTGACAAAGAAATGGAATCATACAAAGCATATAAAGAATTCTTTAATTAGGAATATTGTGAGCACTCCTCATCACTGAAATGGAAGAGAAATGAATTTTTACAAAGTTGATGAGTCAAATGGCTCACAGTGTCATAGGAAGATATGATACATGTTGCAAAGCTAATTCCATAAAGGTAGATTTGCTTCAGAAAGTGTTTAGAGAGAGGAATACCAAAAGCAAGTTTGTACGAAGTTGAGATAGAAAGTAGAAAACTGCTAACAAAAATAACTTTATTCTTGATTTTAGTAGAAAAGGACATTAATTCGCTCGGATTTATGGTTCTAAAGTCATTGAGTTCTGTTTCAAAACAGGGCTTGTATGTTAATAGATTATGACATAATCAGCTGTAATAAGAAAGCTTGGATTTTTTGGATTTTGGAACTCCAGAGGCCTTTGAGTTTTCGTTCCCACCACACTTAGATTAAACCCCCTTGAAGATGGTTGTTTTTCTCCCTGTCTGCATAGTTTTTATTCCAGTAGATATCTCAGACAGTCAAGTATCAGATGTTGTGGGATTTAGTTGTCACTTTCACAACAGGTTCATGCTTTCAGTGTGATCTCACTACCAAGGACCTATTCCAAGATAACACCCATTACACTCAATGCTAAGGGGAAGCTACTTCATTTGGGATGGCATTTTCTTCTTCTTTGTTTAGGTCTACAGGATAAACCAAGTACCATCTCACCCACAATTTATTACTACACTATTGCATTTTTTATTTTCTTCACCTCAAATGCAATGACAGATTTTCCTTGTGGTATTAGTGATCGATAAATTTATTCCTGCTGAAACCATTCAGGCCCTGCAAGTTACGTTGTAAGACAGTCATAAAGGAGGGTTACAGTACACTTAAGGAATACCTAATGGATGAATGCATCCTGTCAGTAAAGTGGCCGGGTTATGTAACAGGACGTGGGCACCTCAGACTTGCTTCCTAGGAGATTATCATTCCATGACTACCTTTAGATTTAATCGAAGGTGAGGGCTGTGTGCCTGGATTCTGGCAGATCTGGACTGAAGAGCAACAGAGTTGAAACGTGATTTACAAGTTCACTCAGGCACTAGCATACTTTCTCTCTTAAGGCAATCCTTATTCAACAGAGAGGCAAGGCTGGAATATAAATGTAATTGCAAAGTACAGCTGAGATGCATCTGCCTAAAATGTATGAAGTTTAAAAGAGTAGCAGAATATGAGACCAGATTTGTGCAAATGTAATTCACTGTCTGCTTCTTACAAACAGAATGGACATGCTTTAGGGGAGCTGTTAGGTCCGGCCTTGAACTGGTGATTGAGCACCTGGTGAAGGGGTCCAGCTGGCCCAGGCAAATTGTTTGCACCTGTGCTCTGCATGTGACTAGAAGGGCTGGACCCAGAGCGGGCTCATAGATGCCACTGAAGGGAGGGTATGCCTGGACCTGGGCTGCTTCCTGAGAGGGTGTGCTGTGTAGATAGAGAGCCCTTTCACCACTGGGGTGAGTACATCTTTCTGTATGTGACAGTTGGCCTACCTGCAAATACTTTGCCTGGTATTGTTAAGGACCTGTCAGAAGCAATTTTGCTTCTTTGTGAGCAGAACATATGCTTACTGAGAATGCGCATCTCAAACTTGACACTTTCCTTCTGCAGTGGAAAGGGGAATAATAATGGCGTTTATGTCAGAATAATTAACTTGGGAGGTACAGAGAGCCTACCTTTTTGTGATGAGTTGACATGTATCCACCTTGCCCAGAGTGACCTGTGACTGTACAGCTCAACAGATCAGTGAAAAACAATGATGTTAGTTTCTGTGTTTCAACTTATAACTCCTATATTTTCCATGGACTGCAGTAACAAATCATGTCCTTGCTATGAAATCCTGCGTATTTGAAACTTTCCCTGCTATGCTTTACCAGTTTTTAGAGTAATCGTTCTGGGATTCTACTGCTTTCTGTCAAATACTGCGTCTGAGGTATGAGACCTGGTTTTATTTTTCATAATGTGTTTATTCAAAGGCCATTCAATTATTTCAAGCATGAATTAAACATCTTCAGTCTAGAAAGTACTTATCTGACAGATTCCAAAACAAGGAAGTGGAGTTGACACAGCCAAGTTAAGGTGACGCTGCTGTCTCCAATGTGACTTTCTGTATGTCTGCCGCTTTGTTTCAGCTTTTTGTGGGACCTTTTTGCAGCTAAGATATCAGCCCTTAGTTCTGAATAATCTATCATCAGGTAGATTAACACCTGTGGTTATCATTTGTGGATTAGCTCTTGCAGGCTGGCAGCTGAAATTGAATTACATATTTGGACTGAATGTCTAATACTTAATGAGTTTCAAGGTGAAGATATGATTCAAAATAAAGTTTACAGATAAGTAATTGCTAAGCTACCAAAGACAGGCTTTGGCAGCAGCCAGAATGGTCTTTATCTGTCACTTCTGCAGCTTGGTTTGTAATCCAGGGTAACAGAAAGTCATTCTCATTAAATAGATACAAGGGGACTTCAATTAATTGTGATTTTTGGCTGTCCTCTTAATGAACTTAACGTCATAAATCCACTTAGCTGATTGCTTTCTCCTAGGCAGGTAGAAAAAGGCATGTTTAAAAATTGCAGTTGAAGTAACTATTTCAGGCTGGTTTTCAAGAAGCTTCCACATATCCTGGCATACCATTGGATTCTGGCAAATACTGGAACTGACAGGCAAGAATCATTGCCTCTGTCTGTACGGGTGATTTTGGAACTGTCCAATTGGGAAATCTGTCTGTATATGTACACAGTTTAATTAGCAATTTCATAGAATATCCCACTAATAGTTTTATGTGCGTTTTATCTTGGAGAACAGTCCTCACCTTTCTGTGCTCGAGTTTCCTTGGCTATTCAGATATTTATCTTAGCATTGTCTCCTAGCGCTTTTATACCATCCTCTGTGCCTTTCTCCTCTTGTTGCAATGGTTGGGCAACTTTAATGTGAACAGAAGATCAAAGCAATAGAGGAAGCTGCAGTCTCTGATCTGGGAGTGGGTGTGCAGGCAGGAGCAAGGAGATGCTTTAACTTCTTCCCCATGGATGCTGAAAATGATTATTGCAGTGTTAAGAAACCTGGCTGCAGCAGGAGGATGCTCAGCTACTTTCTCAAAGGACAGAGTAGAGAAAATTGTTTTCAGAGTAGTGTTCCTGTTTGTGCTAGGAACGTCGAGATCCTCGGTACAATTTAATGGTAATTGTTTAATATTAGTAGAAGTAAATTTTAGATGCTTCAGAAATGTAGTGACAGTGGTTCTACTTCTGTATGTATTTTCACCCCCCTGTAGCTGCTATGGCTGCTTTCACGTTTTCCTGTGCTGTCATCCCAAAAACATAAGAAGATATTTTAATTGAACTTCCCTACACTGGTACCAAAAAGAATTGCTTTTCTATATTATTCCAGTATGTTCCCTCTCCATCTTATTGCAGGGGATGCAGGGATGCGTATTAGTAATCTTTTTTAGCTGAAAATGTAACTGTACCTACAAATGTTCATTAAATAAATTGCTCTGAGTTATCACTTCATCCAAGACTACTGTGTTTTGGGCAGTTCCAGTTCCTGAAAGAACCCCATTACTCCCCATTGTCTGTGGAAAGGCCAGTTCCTGGCGTTCTGTTACATCTGCTCTTTTGTGGCATTCTTTCCCACGCAGATTCCCAAAGCAATTTTTTGACGTGGTTAAGCATACCAAGTTGGAGATCAAGATTAGAAAGGTGTGGAAGCAGAGGATAAAGCTTGCTTCAGAGTTATCCATCAACCTAGTGCCAGATCTAACAACCAAGTTTGTGTCGTGTAGTCCCAGAACTGTGCTCTTCTACTGATCTGAATACTGTGCTTGAATACAGAGAGATAAAGCTTGACAGTTTCCCTTGGGAATTCTTGCCAGCATCTGACAGCAGTGTTTAGTGGGTTAAATTAATTCCTAGTTTGGTAACATGAGCTTCATTGAGGGTTTATCAGGGAGAAACTTCATCCGTATTTTCTATGTGAAGCAAGACTAACCAACCTTCCTGATGTGAAGTTAATGTTTTGTCTTTAAATACTAGGTACGTACAGCTTTCCAAAAACTTAGGTTGATGATATTGCTGAGGTTGGAGGGAGAAAAGAATAGGAAGGGATTTGGAGAGGATACATCTGCAAGCTGTTAGCTGCTGCTGAGTGTCCTGGTGGCCCACGCCTGGGTAGCAACTGTCCTTGTGAGCTTCTGGTAGCCCCTACTTACAAAGTGTTTGTGATTCTGGGCATGGTTGTGAAGATTCTCTTGCTGAGTATACATAAAACGTTTTGGACTCCAAGAAGCCATAGTTGGCTCATTGTCAGATGAGAAGCTGTGAACATCTGCCTCTGTGGTCTTCCTATTGTGGGACTTGTTGTGCGGTAAGTGCTGTTGGTTTTAATGTGATATACAACACAGATGCATTGTGGGTGAGATACATGTGCTTTACCGCGTGTTTTCCTTGCGGTGTATTTGTGGATATCTGTAGCATTCGTAATTAACAGAGGAACAGATGGCAAAATCTTGGTTTAAAACAAAACATCCGCTGAATGAATGATCATGCACTGCTGCAAGTTCATTTGTGAAGCAGTTACTCAGTTCCCTTGGATGGTGCTCTAATACAGCTGAGAGTAAAGAAAGATCTTTGTAACAGCTGGTGAAGTTCAGTGTGTGTGTAGGACCTCTATAGGGCAGGACATTTCAAACATCTCCTGGATGCTCATTTCTCATGCAGTATGAGGATGATTTTCAAACTATTATTGTTCTGCATAAATGAATTGTGCTGTGTCTTCATGTCGAAAGCAAATAGAATGAAACGTCTGTAAGATTTTCTTCCTGTCCTTATTTCCATGCAGATGTGTACAATTGCGTCACCTGCTAAAATGTTGGAAAGCATCGTACTGTAGCTTATTATCATAAAAACTTGTTGTATTTTGCTGGTGTATTTTCAGCTTCAGAGTTGTGCTGCAGTTTTTCAAAGCTAGGAAACATGAGAAGATTTTGTCAACGTTTCACCATGACACTTGTTTCACGTTGAAAGCCAGAGGGCAAAAGAAAGTGATTTTTTTTGGTCCATGTAATCTTTTTGGAAAGCAGAGGTAGACCTGCAGGCACAAGCTCTGAGATTTATACGAGGTAAAGCTCGGAATGATGAGATCTCAGATGTAAGAACTGATTGATTACCTAAATAATATGTTTCTCTGAATTCAGAAGTTAAAAACAGTTGGTTTTCTGGAAAGCAAAAGCAAGGGGAACAACAGAAGGCTGCTAGAGGAAAATACTATAAATATACTTTTCATCAATGAAGGAAAAACATGATATTTCTCTCTCCCGAAGGTACTGAATGGGTTATTGCAACCAGCCAACTTGGAGACCAAACCTTTAAGGATAAATGAAGCCCTGTTAAAATGTTTATCTCTGTGAGATGACCTGTGTTTACCTTTGTCACGGTGAATTGGGCAGTCTCTTTGTCTCTGAAACTATTTTATATCCTTCTTTATACCTGCAGACTGCATGAATGTGGACGTAAAATACTGTTTTCTGTAAAAACAGTAGTGCCATTTCCTCTGTTTGGAATTGCTATTACCTCTAAAAGTGTGCTGTGTACTTCAGGCAGTATCTGTAACATCCAGTGAAATGATGTTTGATAGCTTGCGTTTCTTCTCCATATTCTGAACTATAAATTTCAATGTGTCGTGTACTGTATTTTCTTATTCCATCATAAGCTCCCTGTATCTTCTCACAGTGAGTGCTTCATGGGATAAGTAGGCAGCTCTGCCTCTGCCTAGATAACTTTATCTCCAATTTTTGTGTAAAACTGACTCTTGGGATGTTTCCAGTACGAATGCTCACGTTTTCATGTGTTTGCCATCTCACTTCTCTGTGGGCACAACGTCCAGCTCCTTTGTTTTCTTCATTGAACTGTTTCTTTTTATTCAGTTCAATTGACAGGTTCTTTAATTACTTAATGTTTTATTTGTTTTTTTGCTGTTTTGTTTTCATGTATCACAGTGGCAGCTCTGAGCAACTGCAACACCTTGTTGTTTTTTTTTCTCGTTCTTCAGTAGTAACAGCTGCTTAATAGTCAGCTTTTCCTCACCTGGTTTCTTTCCCAGTTTCACCTGACTGTGCATCTGCCTTGTGTCAGCCCTGGGGAGCGCTGGCAGAAAGCTGTATTCTGCTGGAGCCTGTAGGCCGCTTTCTGCAGTCTAAGGGAATCTCTTCCCAGAAGCACCGCAGCAATAGCTTCTAGTCACAAGTTCTTGGCTTCAGAGGTAGATGTTCCTTCATATCAGAAAGGATGGAATAGCAAGATTTATCAACCAGGATCTGATGCTGCTGCAGCTTTGCTACTTGCAGCTTCAACTGTCTTGAAAGGCTGAAGAATTATATAGCATTCCCTGTAATGACGGAGTTTACTGTTACCTGCTGAGTTGCAGAATTGTTCCTTTCACATTAGGCTATAACTTGTATCGATGTGACTGTAAGAAATAAGGAAGAAACGAAGACATCTTGAGTGTCCCAGCAGAGTAGTATTTAGGACTGTATTTATTGACTGGCTCCAAGTACTTTGATATAGCATGGGAGACATACCACAAGAAGTTACAAAAGGTTGGAAACCTGACTTGTTCGTTTTAGAAGTATCATTAAGTTACTCTCTTCAGCAGCAGAACACGAAAAATATGCCTGGCATGATGTTATAGAAAGCCAGATGAAATCTGAAGTCGGGGAGTAAACAGCTCTGCTAACACTTTAGGGGAATAACAGGAGGGAAAGCAAAACATTTACTGCCCAAAAAGTGTTCCTTTCTGGGGGGAGGGGAAATGAGAATTGTTGACCACTTTGTTCTCAAACACTGTTTGTAGGTTCAATTCCTGATTTGGAGGGATGTTTTATCTTCCTGAGCTTTCTGGCAAGGCAAATGTATGGTTCAACTTAAACCATGCAGCATTTACACCCTGCTGTGATCATGCAGTTCTTTCTTCCCTCCTTTGCTATGTGCCAGCAGCAGTGAAAGCCCTTTATCTGTTCACCATTTCTGAGCATAACTGTTTTTATTGGGCCTATACACAGACTGCATGGGTAAGAGATGGGTTGTGTTGTTCTTCTTATGCCTACACAGAATACATCAACTGTCTTGGCTTTTATCTGTCTTCTAGTTCACCTCTCCATGTAAATCTGTCAGTGATTTCAATTCTGTGCTCAGTTTAAGGGTATGCAGTGTGCAAAAAAGAAAAGCTGGAAAGGTACAAAGTAGCTGTTCCTTTCTTTCTGCTGTATCATTTGGATTAAATGGCTTTACTTTTGTTTTCAGTGTTTACTTTCTGAAATAAGAGTGAGATACGTGGATTTATAGTCTCTAAAGTCTTGATCATACCTTACTGAATATAAGAAAAAGGCTGTTTTCCATAGACACACCTTAGTGTTTCAGAAATTCACAGGAAATTCCCTAAAGTGAAGCCATGGGAGATATTGCTATAATTTGGATAATAAAACCAATAGGCAAATGTTAGACTAAAAATCTTGGTCAGCCTTGCTTAATAAATGAAATGGCAAACTACCAGCTAGTGTTAAAAAGTATCCAGCTGATGCTGCTTTCATCCCTAAACAACTGGCACCGCTCCTGGGTTGATGCCTGAGAGAGTGTTGGTACTTGGCCTGGATATGGTGCACGTTAAGTGGACTAGGCCACTAAATCATTTGGGATTTCTGACAGTTGTATCCCAGAAGAGTTCTGGGATTTCTGCTTGTTGCAGCTGTGTAATATAGGTGCTCTGGGGGAAGGATCCTGATTTTCTTGATCTAATTGAAAGGGATCTTTATTATGTCTGGTGACCAATTCTCTGATTTGTACTCAGTTTGGTGACTGTTTCATACTTAAGCTAAGTGTCTCTGGTAAAACAAATAGGATATCTTCCTGTTCTGTGCAAGGTTAAGCTAGTATTCCTGAGAGGGCTGCTGCTAGTAGGGCTTATCCTTCAGGTTACGTTTTCTCCCTTTGGAAACACTAAAACACCTCACTGATGTTATTTGAAATATATAGTCTTTAAATATTCATTGACTACATAAGGGTAGATGGTGTGCTTCCTGAGATTTAATTCATAATAAAGCTGGTACATGCCTTAGGTAAGGAAGTCTTAGTGGAATCAAAGCATCTTGGGTTACAGGATCTGGATTCATTATGGATGAAAAGAGGATAGATAAGATGTCTGCAGGCTGTTGATGTGAATTGTCCACTTGTCCAGCTGGTCTCTTGGCTAATTTGAACAGTCTAAAGAGGAGAGGAAGAGATCTTAGCTTCTTTAATAATTAATAAGCCACTAGACAGAGCTGTCTCAAAACCATCATAACTATGGGTCTCTAGAGCTCTCTTCAAACAAGGACTTGACTTCTGTTGCTTGCGTAAGACTTGACCAAGCATTGCCACACAGTGTTTTCCAAGTATGTCCTTTTTGCTCCTTTAGACTTGCTGCGTTCTCTGATGATTGGCTGGAAACCACTTGCTCTTATCGCTGAAGTCGACTTTAAGAAGGACCTCAGTTCTCAAGGAAAAAAAGAACTCTAAAGGATTTCTCCTATAAAAAGTTGTTAGCAGACATACTCAAAAATAAATGTCTTCTGTCCTTCTGTGTCCCCACTTTCCTCAGTGAGCTGAAAGGACAGCAGTTGGTTGAATCATCCATCTGAGTCATACAAACAACTGTCATTGTAAGATGCAAAGATGAGCTAAGAAGCTGTCACTTGCTTGGGAGCATTTTTATTTTTGACTCACTTGCCCAGTGAGGGGGGGAGGTTCTTTTCACCTCCTTTCACATGCGGAATGATGAAGCCATGTGTTCTCCTGGCTATAAGCTTTACTTCTGGAAAAAACAAAAAGCCAACAACCAATAAACTTTGCAGGAATGTTCTACCCCAGAGGATGTCATCCTAAAAGTCTTTTTTGTGTACTTGTGTGCAAACTCTGTGAGGCTGTGTGACATTTTGAGGGAAGGTGATCAGGACTTAAATTCTCTGTTGTCTGAAGCCATTCATTCCTGTGTCTAGATTACAAGTATGGACCACATTCTCATCCAGAGAACTAATGTTTGACCCTCGGTACAGCTGTTTTTTCCTTACCCTTCTCCATCTATTTCTTATTCTCTGTTGCTTTGTCTTTGTATCGTAGCAGCTGACTGGAACATAGTCTACATCTCCATGTGGTCTCCTGGCTGACTTTGCGTTCCTTAATCTTATTCTGCTTACTGTTTCCTCACTCTGTCATCATGGTTGTCTTTCCTCTTTTCTGCAGTTTATCAGTGTTAATCCTTCTCACCTCCCTTGTCGTAGTTATCTTTCCTATCTTTTTCCATTATCCATTTTGCTTCTAAATATTGCTATCCAGTAAATCACAGCAGCATGAACTTCCTTCCACCAAAGTTATGGTGTTGTGGTCAGTCTGATTCTGATCTTACGTCTGGGTCGTTGAGAGCTGGTGTATATTCCTGCACTGTCCACCGCAGGGTCACAGTACCTGAAGAGAAAATGCCACTGCCATAAAATGACAGAACCTCTGCAATATTATGCTAATTTCTGTAGCCACAAGTGCTAGGTGGACAACGTTGGTATGTTATGTCTTCAGTACCATGCCTGAAGCTTTGTACAAATCGCTGTTTATAATGAAGTTAAGTGCTTGCACTGATAAAGCTTTATCATGTTCAGATTGAAGATAGTGCTTCATCATATTTCAGAAATTCATAATAAATCTTCCCCCAGGTTCTCTTATCTTCTTCCTGGAAAACCATGGTTCCTCCTTATCTGATCTCTTGCCCATTGAAACAGTGTCTCTGAGAGCCTGACAAAGTTCAGTGTGAGGTGTATCACTTTTATTTCCAAGAAAATCCTTGAGGTTCTTACACTTCAGCTATTGACCATCCTGCAGCCAATGCCTTTTGTGTGCTTGTTTTTCTCTCTGTGCTCAGACCCAGTGTAACCAGGAGACTTTTGGTAGATCCCAGTAAGCTGTTCAAGCAAGCAATTGTGCTCCACCCACTGTGAAGTGACGGGAAAATGAGTTCTCTTCCTATTCTTTTATATTCTGTTAATTTTTCTTATTGATCTCGTGTTGGAATCTTGTATTGGAATTTTCATGGATGTTGGTGGGATTCACATTTAATGATGCATTTCTTTATCTGGTGGCTGATGTTTTGAACCGCAATATGTAGTTGCACAACTGGAAATTTCAAAAGCTGTTTTCACTGAAAAACTATTAATTTTAAAGTAACATATTCAGTCCTTGCAGAGAGATTTTGTTTACATCAGAGAACTTGTTTGTGTTTACTGCCATAAAATATAGACCAGTTACCAAAAAAACCCAGATGTGTTTAAATCCAATAAACAATATTTTGGAAAATCCTCCAGCGACTGCTTTGCTTTCTAAGACTTTGAAATCATGACACACTTTACCTACCTTTAAAGTGCTGCTGTCTGCAGGATGAAATGTAGCAGCTGGTCTTACACACACGGGTTAACCCGAAGTGACCCTGTAAGGCTCAGAATATGACAGAATCACAGTGTGAACCTGTAAGGTTGTGGGCAGACCCTGAAATAAGCAATAGAAAGTGCTGACAATTCTGAGTAAATGACTGAGATGGGACATTGTGGATCATGGTTGTGCATTTTACTTTGTGGGTTACAAAAATTCACACGATATATTTTGTCAGATCAGTTTTATTTTGGATTTTAATTTGTCTTAAAATTGAGCTTGTCTTCTGTTTGAGCGGGCTCGGTAGTACTCCCTGAACCCACCTCCATGGCTTTCATTATAGGTCCATTTCAGAATGACAAGGTGACTGAATTTTCTTTTCCATTTCAGTGTTGTTGAATTCTGAGTGCTGGCAGCACTGAAATATTAGTCACTGACGGGGATTAGCTATTATTTTCAAGAAGACTTTTGACATCTTGGTCCTTTTAAGCTTTCACCTTAAACAAAACTAAACCACTCTTAATAGTTGCCTGTGTTCTTGTTTCATGGTCGAATGCTTCTGTTTCTGATGTGCAGCTCTCTTGCCCATGTTGCTGATCAAGATGAAATAAAATTCCTGTTTTTGAACTCAAACCTCTCCATGAGTTTTCAAACTTTTTAGCCAGCTGTAGATGTTTGTTATTTGTAGTTTTGGAACGTCTGTTGTTTCAGATTGACTGACTTCTCTGGGACCAGAATTTCCAATTTCTGTTCAGTGGGGCCATTATTTTCCCATCAAAATGTTGAACCTCAGTCATTAACTTAAAGCCTCTTTCCTTTTGGAGAGAAGAAAACAATGAAAAGAAGCCTATTTTTCTACAATATTTTCAGCCTTTAGCTGCCTGACACAGTAGCCTTAAGTCCAAATGTGTAGGTGCAGACACAAAAAGACAATTGCAAGTCAGAAAACAGGGAAATCATCCAAATTATTATTCAGCAATTGTTTAGTGGCACAACTCTTATTTAATGTGTGCCCTACTGCTGTGTACTGCTGCCTTCCCATTGAGCTGTTACTGGTAGCTCTGAATTGTCTGCTGTGGTCAAATTATTATATATTAAAAAAACAAAAACAAATCAGATGTTTCTCAATTGGTTGAATTTTTTTCTGTTCTTTGGGAAGAAAATATTTTAAATTCAGTTTTTACAAATGGTCAATTTTTAGTTGCCACTTAAACTGCTTTATTTTTATGGATTTTTGTTCTTTTTAATACTTTCATGTCTCCAAACAGATATGAAGATCAATACAATGTGTCAGATGATCTTGGTTTCCTTTTTCATTTGAAGTCGCTGTTCTCCGTTAATGGCAGTCATCACAACTGGGCTCCTCTACTCTGCAGAGCAAAAAGTGGTTACATACAAACTTGGTCTGAGGCAAAGGGGCCTTCACCTATAGGGTTGAGTGAGTTTCTATTTCTGATTCAGCTTAAACAAATATGGAGGGGATGTAGGGGAAATCCAGAGAAGATAAACTTTTTAATAGAAAGTCAACAATTGTTTCTCTTAGGCAAGTGTAATAAAACGAGTATTAGTCACGGATTCAGACCTGCATAAGTATATTCAACCATCGCTGCTTCTGCTGCAATAACAGCACATCTAATAGGGAAAGATCACTTTGCTGCCCACAGAGAATCAGGAATATGTGGTTGTAATTCTGTGTGTCAATTTGCATGCATTATGAATCAGGGACTCTGAGTAAAGGGCAGTTTCAGCATATAAAATTTCACCGTCTTCTGGGACGTTCAGATGTTTACTTTGTAGCACTCTGTAATTCTGTGATTCTCTATGCTGAGAATTATGTGGTTCATTTCAATTTTTACCTTTCTTATATCCATTTTCCCCTTCATTACTTAAATTTCTCAACAAGAGGCTTGGCTAAAAAGGCAAGATAATACATTTGATAATAGCAGTTTTCCTTCTCTCTTCTTGAGTTTTGGATTCACTAATTTGCTTATTCTCTTTGCTTTATGTCTTTCAATTTTCTTCTTCATAGACTGGTTCGTTGTCTTAGTTTTTTGTCTGATAATAACTCTTTCATCTTAAATATATTTCTCCTTCCTGAGTTAAACATAATTTCATCTCTCTTTTAAGTATTTGTCTTTTTCTATCCCTTTGCCCTTTATTCTAATTCCAGTAACTTCTTTTCATTTCCTGTTTCATTATTTTCCGATCTTTAATCTCCTTTGCTAACTTCCATGCCAACTGAAATTATTCAGTCCATTGCTGTACATTGTAGTAAATTTTCACAAGTTTTAATTGAAAGTGCCTTTCTGGAGTACTTTCAGCAGATAGAAGTGCAGAACACTTTTTGTTTTTAAGAAGGAGCTGGAGCAGGTGAAAATGAAACGTTGACTAAAACCTGTTTGGTTTTCTTTGGTGACTCATCTGCACTCAGCCATTGAAGCTCTGCCAAGTTACACATTTGAAGAGCCGATAAATAAATTTTAAACCTAATTATCGTTACTCTTCAACTCATAGTCTTCAGTATATTAATAGAGTATATAAAATCTCTCCACAAAAGATGGAGAAGAGCGTATGTGTTTGATGACAACTCTGTTAGTGCTGTGTGCTTGTCAGAATGCTTCAGCAGAAGAGCTGTTGGTTGGCTTACTGCAACATGTGATGAAATGACAACATCAGGCTGATTTTCCCGTCCTCTCCCAGGGAATAAACAAAAATTCAGGAATGAATCACTTGCAGGAAATAGCATCTGTTGCCTTTGGAGATGATATTAACCTTCAAAGAAAGGACTGTATGTTTGTGTATGTGTCCGTTCTGTGTTTCTGTGTGCTCAGTTTATTTACCTTCACAATCTTGCATGTAGGTTGTTAAAATGAACGCTTTTCACTTCCAGCAGTCATACTGGCTGAGACCAAATGTCAGCCTAACCTAGTATCCTATCTGTGGCAGAGTCCACTCACAGGTATAAAGGTAAAGACTTCAAGAATCAGGGTAGAATCAAATGTTTATTTCCCTTTTCCTCTTTGGGACAGCTTTTGTGTTGGGCACTGTGCTGTCCCCACTGCCCAGTAGAACCTTGTAACTCAGTTGTAACCCAGTAGAACCTTGTAATAGAGTCTTATTCTAATCCACAGTAGATGCAGATGACAGATATCCATCTAATTATTGTGTTTTGTAACAATGTGAGCATGAATGCCTGGAGCTCTGTGGCTAGGTAGTTGTACAAGTCAGCTATATATGGAGGAAGGCATCCTGCATGCTACAGCACTTTGTTAATGTGTGGGAAATGATGCCCAGTACAAGCTCAAAACTCTTGGAAATAGTAGAAGCTTCTAAATGTGAAGGTGAGAGGAACCTGAAATGGCCTGGAGATCTTGCTTTGTGTATAATGTATGCCATAAGGGAGTGTTACCTTGATCATGATTTAGCTGTTTTAGTCTGTTTAATTTTGCAGCTCTAATCTAAGTGAGCTGTGGTATCTCTACTCAATCAATCTGCGTCTCTTCTGATACTGTAGTTCAGAGTAATTCCAGATACAGGCAGTCTTCTCTAATTGATTTTATTCCCTGTGATATTGCATTTGATATGGCAATTTTTGCTGTTAGTATTTCATCTGACAGCCCATCTAAAGTGCCTGAAATACAGTGTTTTGTACTACCTCGTATTGCATACCAACTGGGCAAGAATATTAAAGTCAACTTTTTGATACATTGGTATTCCTCTGTTTGATATTTTCCCTATAGCAGTTGATGCAGTCGATTGTTGAAATACATCCAAAATAATGGCTTCAAAGATTATCCCTATTTCACAGATCTCATAAGTTTTCACTGGAAGAGGTTGGTATGGCAGATTTGAAGCTTTGTTTCCAAGTTTCCTACATTGTGTTGTATTCAGATATATGCAGTAAAAGCATATCCTAATTCTCTTGAAGTAAAACTATGGGGATACAAGTGTGTATGGTATGTCTCTGAAATGAATTCTGTAATGGGAATGATTCATATAAATCATGATTATGATGAGTTCACATGTTGAGAAATGCACAAAAATACTCGGTGATATTTTTACCTTGTTGAGTATATGACTGAAAAATAAAACAAATAACAAAAACAATAAAAAGCTGACCAGGAAAGAAAATTTAATTCTTGTCTTCTGGAAAAACCCGGATTGAGTTTTTCTTGTGTGAGAGTGTTAAAATCCCTCGCTCAGATTTTCCTCCTTTCCTTTATGTACGTGACTAGTGATGCTGCTGGCAGCAGCTGGTGTGATGGAAATGGCTGTGTTTGAGCAATGACACTGTTTGATCTCACTGCCATGTTATTTTGCTCAAGCATTGAAAATTTGCCAGAGATGTGGTGTTTTTTGTCATTCATATAATTACTCTGTTATCTAAGGTTGCTATTGATTTGTTACACTCTTGTCCTGTTTTACTGTGTTGGTTCTGGGTGTAAATATTTAACCTTTAAACATCAGGTAAGGGGGCATGAGTGACACTTCTCGTAATGCAGAGCCCTGCTGTCCAGTACCAGGAAGCATTTCCTGCACTTTGAAGGGATCTTCCTACAGACTTTTACTGTGGAGACTATTTTGTGGCACTTGTTGATACATTTGCCTGGGTAATGGTGGAAAAAAACTTTGTCAGTTATGATGAATCATGTGCCAACTCTCCTTTTTCCATCAAATCTAAGTGCTGAGCTTTATGTGGTTTGAGAAGCTTGAAATCAGCTGGCTTATTGTGAAGGTTTTTTAATCTGGCTTTGTGTTTATATGCATTTTCTCAAAGTGTTGTGTGCATGAGTAATGTCTCTCTGTACTGAAAAATTAAGTATAATTACACTTAATTGAGAAACCTTCAACATCTTTGGTCATTAATGAATGTTGCCCTCTGACCTGGTGATGAAAACTCTCAAGGGTGCTGGGGAGCAGGAAGATAAGAGAGGAGGTAGAGCTCATAGCTCACAAAAAGAGCTCAAATTTAGCACAGTTCTTCCCACTTCTTTTTTTCCTAAGTTAATGAAAGGGCTCAATGTGTTTTCAGCTCCTCTTCCTGGCATAGCTCTCACTGAATTTAGGGTAGCTGTATGAAAGCAGGATTTGACTTCAGGCAGCACTGTTTTTTCTAGGTGATGTAGAGGTGTTCAGGAATGGTTCTGTATCAATAGATTGCAGAGCATCTGTCTTCATGTGTCTGTCAGTGATTCCTGGAGGGTGGTGATGGTGTGAAGTGCATCTGGGGAGGAGTCTGCACAGTGTGCTACTATAGAAACAGTGAAATCAGATTCTTACCACTATGAAGTCCCTCCCAAAAGCCAGGACTTGGGTTATATTACACAGCTTTAGCTGCAAATGTTTTTGAGGAGAAATCATTGAGTTGGACTGACAGAACTGGCCTGCTTTCCCATGGGTTCTGCTTATTGAAAGGTTTCAGTGTTTCCAGACTACAGGTTTCCCAGTGATAGTTGTCACTGCTGCTGGAGGTGGATTTTGCTGTATATGAGTAGGAAGCTGGGGTGGGATTTGCTGTCTGACTCATACTTCAGTGGTTTCATGTGGGTCTGGTTGCCAGAGAGACTAAATGCTGCCGGACTTGGCTGGAAAAGGAGGAGGGGGGGAAGAAAAAATGAGATGTCTATCAGACTGCTTGCAGTAAGGGAAGTTTATTCCTTTTAGTCTGGAATGAGGGATATATATATATATATATATTCTTTTGTCCTCATTTTGCTTCTGTTTTAAGGCCTGATCTGATAGTCACATGATGCATGGATGTTACTGTATTTGGTTTTTACTTGCATCATTGTCAAGGCTTTCTAGAACTGGGAATAGATGCCCTTTCATGTCTGTCCTTTAGTTTGACACTGTGTACCCTGCACCAGAAAGTGGGACACATGCAATGAAATGAAACCTTTCCTGTCAGCAGTCTGATGGATTTTAACTTTGGTTCAGTAGTAACCACTAGAGATACTTGGTGTCAAAGCAGTCAGATTTAACTGCCTTACATTTTTTAATGTTCAGAAGTCTTAATATAATGATGCATAATACGCTACATATTTGCTAGTTTTGCAGCTCAGAGTGGCTTGTCACAAATAATTGATCTGGGGTGATATTTTACAGCTAGAAAAAATACACTAAGAACTTAATTAGAGTCAGCTTTTGATGAAGATAATGATAGGAACAGCAATAAATGGACCAGGAACAAGATCCAAGTATTTCTTAGTGCAACTTATAAAGGCTCAGGAATGTGCTTATAAAACGTTGATCTGTTGTTCTGTACAAGCTGAGGAGGGACGTGGTTTCTGTGCCATAAGCCTGATAGTATCCAGCAAAGACTACATCAGTCGAAACAATATTCACCCCAAAGTATTACGTACATTTGCCCAGACTCAAGTTTGTGAATTCACCTCATTGCACAATGACCTCAGGTTCCTTTTAAATAGACAAGTAGGAGATCTGAATGGCAACATGAAGAAACATTATCTAGAGGGCCATTTTACTCATTCTTTACTTTTTTAAAAAAATTTTATTATTATTTTGAGTGAATTATGAAGTCCTTTGAGTTTGATTCGCTTGTTGTGGTTTTACTAAGACACCTGAGCCCTAGAAGCCTGCAAATGGGAAAGTTTACACAGTAAATTCTGAACAGTTATGGGGAGTCCTCCTGGCTGTGTTTTAGATCAGCTCAAAGCCATGAGGTGTAGGTTAACCCTGCTTGGAGATGCTGGGTTTATCAGCTTGAATCTGTTGACAGTGCTAATACACTTGCCTGACCTGATGTCAGCTCCTGGCTCAGGCAGTGAGCTCATGCCTGCACACAGCCTGCTGTTTATCTCCAGCCACAACAGCCCAGCAGTGCTGGTATTGCTCTCCTGGGGGAACTCGGCACAGTGTACTTGATAGAACAAGGAGCCACGGAGACCAATTTAGCACTGCTAATTAGTAGGCTGTTTAGTATACTTACAAAGTTCTGTATGATGCTAAAGTTAACTGTTGTTACAGAAGGCCAAGAGGAAGATGGGATGCCCTACAGGCATCGTTCCTTGTCAGAACTCCAGTGGTGGTTTTATTAAATAGAAACTTCTGTTGCACAAGTTTGGTAGTAAGTGAAGCAGACCTTCAGGTATCTGAGTGTGAGGGTTCCATTTAGTATAAAAACTTGTTTGCTTTAGGAAATATCTGGTGGTATTGACTTTGCTTAAAAAGCACTTGCTGGGAGCAGGTCAACTCATCTGGATTCTGAGTTTGTTTCTACCCTCAAAACTCTGAGGAAAAAATAGGAAATGTAAGATGAATTGCAAATGTTCAGAAACTAGAAGGCAAACAACCGCCTCTCATAT